>NC_091846.1:65973121-67223121 GCF_037783145.1 Equus przewalskii
TTTTCTTTTTCTTAAGAAAGAGTACTTATTCTCATCTCACAGGGCTGCTGTGAGGATTAAGTAGTATGCTCACAGAGTGTAGCAGAGTGCTGGTGGCATGGTGGGGGCCAGCAATGGAACTTCAGCCTCTTCTTATCCAGCGGATGGTGCACACCTGGAGAGCAGGGACCATATCTTTCATGCCTTTATGGGGCTTTGTACAGGTTGTTACATAGTTAAGAAGTATTTTATTGTCGTTGTTAATTTTTTCCCTGGTTAGGATGTTTAAAGTGAATTAGTAATTGAACTGAATTTTAGATGAAGAGTTGAGAAACAGATATGGTAAGTTTAGAGATTTTTAGATAAGCTGTGCACGCTTATCTGCAGAGAGAATTCTCCCCTGGAGGTATTAAGAGTTATAACCAACTGTTGGTTATCCATGGTGAGGGTTGTGACATATCACCCAAACTAGTATGATTTTGAGAGTTAAAGAGCATGCTATGAATATTTATGCCTGGACCACTGGTGAAATCTGGAATTGTTCCAGGCAAAAGGAAATAGATGGTCACCCTATTCATGGTTCTTCATTTGGGATCTGGTTTAATTTAAGGTAGAGCATTTCTCAAAAGGGCTTCCTGTTTCTGTTGAATTCATGTCATAACCACATTAATTAATGTCATAACCACATTTTCAGCATGAGTGGACTTACTCCTGAGGATTGCCTTTCTCAAAAGCTTTTGGGTTCCTTCTGGAGGCAGGTGGTTAGCACCCTTGTTTGTCCTTAATTGAGCAATGGTACTGGGACCTGAGTGGGTTTATCCAGAGATCAGAGGATTCTCCTTTCCTAATCCTAATACCCCTGCTCCCAGAAGAGCCTTCACTGTCTAACTACTGTGTATCCACAGGAGGCATTTAATTAGTCTTGCAGTAGCTCCTGGAATATGAAGCTATATGATTCGAAGTCAAAGATTATTCAAATATTATTTGCAGTTTTCCAATGATCCATGCTGATATTCCTTTTCAGGATTGCTATATGGATTATCATATTTATCTGAGAGACAGCCTAGTCTTGGGGTTAGAACAAAGGCTCTAGCTGCCAGACTGCCTGGGTCTGAACCCTTGCTTTGCCCACTTATCAATTTTGTGACCCATGGCAAGTTACTTAAATTTTTTCCCTTCGGTTTCTTCATTAGGAATATGGAGATAATAATAGTAGCTACTTCATAGCAGTCTTGCAAGGATTAAATGAATTAATATTTGTAAAATGCTTATAACAGTGTGTGATATTTAGCAAGAACTATATAAAAGTTTGTAAGTAAAAAATATAAATGAAACTTCTACATATAATCAAGTGCTGGTGATATTAAGCTTGAAATGCTCACAGGCATAGATATGAGAGTAAAGGGAAGAGCAAAAGAAGAGTGAGGGCTATGGACAGCACTGGGGCATTCGAGAGAACAGTAGGAAATATATTCCACAGGAGATTTAAAGATGGAAATCTCTGTGTAACGAGAGCCACTATTTTACTGGGATAATGAATCCAAGAGACAAATGTAATTTTTTCTTTACTTTATTCTTTGGGTGTCATTGAATTTTGCAGGGATGCCTCTGCAGTCATTTTTGTTATTGTTAATATTGTCATCTCTATCATCAATATTTTAATCATTGCCATAAAATATTAAATTCCGTTTGACTTGGGCAATTCACTATATCATTTAAATGCAGTGGTCCAGCCTCAGGACTTAGAGGTTTTGAAATGATAATTTTTTATTGAAGTCTGGATGAGATCATAGTGGATTTAGTATGTCTATTGTTGAGTACTCTGAATGAAGCAGGAAAACGGAAACCTTCATAGAACTGACAGTACAGCATCTGGCAATGACTGCCTCTAAGTCCTGGATGGAATAGTTTCAGAATCACTGCTACAGAGTGAGCTGAGCAAGGTCATCTTATTATCTAGTTCCGAGTTCTCATGTCAGACATAAAAACAAATCAACAACAAAGAACCCGAGAAATGTAAACATTAGAAAAATAGAGAGACACAGAAAAAAGGGGTGTGGGCTTTGGAGTGGGTGGAATTATATTGAAATTCTGGCTCTGGGATTAATTGTATGAGCCTTGACAATTTGTTAAGCTCTCAGAGCCTATCTGTACAATGGGATTGACACCCCCTTATGCAGTCAGAGTAAGGATTAAGTGAGATCATGTATGTCAAAGCAGTGTGCTTAGTGGCACTTGGTATAGGCAATTTCCTTTTCCCTACCACTTATTAGACTGTTTCTTGATCATAGAGACCATGCCGTTTTATTAGTATATCCCTAACACAGTGTCTGACATATAGTAGATATTAAAGAGCTATTTATTCAATATTGAATGAATAATGGTCTAACTAAATCCATTCATTCATCAACCATTAATTAAATCACCATTCTATGTCAGTTACTATGCTAAGAACTTGAGAAATAGAGATGAGCATGGCATGGTCCCCTCCACATAGGGGCTTATAGTCTGGAAGGAGAGAGTATACATTATAACGAGTGCATTGTAGAGTCTGTACAAAGCACTCTGAGTGCACAAATGAGGCAGTGCATCACACTACTGGGGAAGCCTGAAAGCTTCACAGAAGAGATATTCGAGCTAAGTCTACCCAGCAGATATAGTGGGGGGAAGGGCCCTCTATACAGAGGGAATTGGATGTGCAAGAACTTGGGGGTGGGGAGGAGGGTGAGGGAGAGAGCATGCTGTGTTCTGTGTTTTTGCATATCTGGAAAGCAGAGAGTGTGTGTGTTTATTTTGGGAGCTGGGGAAGGGGGCACATGGTGGAATCCGCGGTGAAAAGGTAGGCAGGGGGACAAATCATGACAAGCCTTGTAAGACATGTTCAGTCACCTGAAACTTATCCTAAAGGTGATGGAGAGCCTTCAGAGGATTTTAAGCAAGGACAGATGGGACCAAAGTTAGATAGGGCCTTCTGGCTACCACATGGAATGTCAGCTAGGTGAATACTGTGGTATTCCAAATGAGACAGAGGAGGATGTGGGAGCACACAGTGGCTCTGGGAAGAGCAATGGGATAGATTCAAAAGATCTTAGGATATGAGAATGATAGGACTTTGGGACTGATTGGATGTAAAATCTAGAGAAATTCAATTCAGATTTGAGTTGTATCATTAGAGATTCTTCTATATTTTAAGAGCCATGAAAAATATTTTGTATTCCCTTCAGATTTTCTAACTTAACTATAAAGATAGTGTTTTAACATCTGAAAGCCACCACTCTAATATATCATCCTTTTAAGTTTTCTTTGGTGCTTTCTAGCTCATGTCTTTATAAACATTTACCTTTGATCATTTAATTTTGGATTTTCCATCCATCTTGCTTCTCCCTTTTCTACTTGCAGTTGTTCAATAAGCAATAAAAAAGTAGATATTGATTAGCATCTCTGTTAGAGAGTAGTCATAGATAAAGAAGAGAGGTAAAATTTTGCTCTTGTTTATTAGTGCCAATTAAATCTATATTACAATATGAAGTTTAAACCAATGGCTATATTAAACCAAGATTTAGATACATGGCAATATTTTCCATAAAATATTATTTTCTTGGTTCTGCCCTCACTTGGGTGATGACTATATTGTTCTGAGTTCTGTAGATACACAAAGTGAGTAAAAATCTGAACCTTTCATTTATTGTATCTTTTGTTACCACCAGTTAAAACAAAGCAAAGCGTTCAATACTACTACTATATGTGAATATTCTTTGATGACCTTGCTTACATCATTTGGTAGCTGCTTTGCTAGGTTCCTAGCTTGAATGGCCTTTTAAGTGTTTTCTTTTCATTGAGCGAATTCTCTTATAGTTTAGTCTGTTTGCCTCTTATTTGAATCCTCTTTACAGTGGGTGACTTCCTGGGATTTACAGTAAGAGCCAAATGGGATTTATTTATAAGAACAGAAATTCATATATTTGGTGATTTTTTTGGTAGATTATTCAATTTAACAAATCCATTACTTTCAAAATGTCTTTGGGTTGTACCCTAAAAATTTTGTATTTGGCTTCACAGTAATTCATTAGTAAATACCAATAAGTTTAATAAAACATAACAGAAGTGGATTCTTTGTTTAGTAGTTGGGAAGTTAATATAAACACTTTAAAGTAGTACAGTTTTTTAGGTATGTATTTGTAAGTAATGGTAGGCTTCACATTGTTGGGCTAAAATGAGGTACAGGAAAGTACAGATTGGAAAAGGGGATATGAAGCTGTGAATGAAAAAAGAAAATTGCTTGTACACTACTGTTTTTAAAATGTTAGCAAATAGCCTTGATAATAGATTTTTTAGTATTAAATGTCTATGAATATGAGAGAACACGGTGCGGGTGGGGAGACGGCGTGATGAAATGGAAAAGGCACAGGAGATGTGTTTCCCTCAGCTCTGGCAGCTGATTGTGCCTGAGTTGCTCAGCCCTGTTTGGGTTTAGCTTTCTTATCTACAAAGTTGGGAGACTGAAGCATTTGAACTTCAGGGTATTTCAAATGTTGTTCTTCAAAGCTTGGTAAGTGTTGTGAAGATAGAAATCTGTAGAGGCTATCGATAGGGAAACTGGTGTTTTGTGTTTTTTTTTGACATTGAAATATGAAAATAAAGGTATTTTGTGGTCCTAGACTAATCCACTTCAGTCAGGTCTGGTGAATGTGTTAGGAATTTACAGCAAGTACACAGGTCACCTGAACCAAGTTTCTCACAGAAGAAACTGAGAGAAGGATCAACTGCATTTAGAAAGGTACATTGAGAGTCCTAGAATCATCTTAGAGAGTAAATGTACATTACTATGACAGACGATTTATCCCTTGAGGTGTTTATCTGGGATGAACGAAGGTCATCAGAAAGGTGGATCATAACTGTCATTCAGGAATGTTTCAGAAGTAAGATGTCAACATCACTGCTAGGTACCTTCACCCCCAGGACATGGAGAAAGGTTATTTAACTATTTGACTCTTCTGAAATGAAAGTGAGGAAACAAAAAAAAAGATAGTTGTTAGTGGGTGAAAAATATAAAGAAAATTAGGATGAATAGAAGGCAAACATTTTCTATTAGAAAAAACTGTTGGACAGAGGGACCTTTTGTCCTAGTCTGGACTTTGTGGCTTAACAGTCAGACAGAGGTGTTTAAGTGTTTGGGTAAATCTGAAACCCATGAGGAGTCTAGGTAGATATTTCGGCCCTCTGTGACTTATGTGTCTGAGGATAGCATGTGCTTTTTGGGGGAAAAATCAAGAAAATTATGACCAAACCTTGATTGTAATTGTTCCTTTATACAATAAATGATTTGGTTCTTAACCAGATTTAATGAAATCAAACCTATGCCTATGGTAATTGTTTTTTGTTTTAATCTCAAATAATGCAATTTCTCCTAGTAAAGAATGGTAAGAATCCATCTTCCACATTCACGCAGATATCACTATGGCTCCCCGAACTGGCTGTGCACATACTGGAAGAGGTGTGGAAGTGTGGAAATGGGTGCGATCTCAGAATACAGATCATGGGAGGAAATTTACCTTTTGTTTAAGGAGACCATTTTTAACTAGCTTTTACTGAAAGGTGCTCCAAAGGCTGTACAACAAAGTGCCAACTTCTCCTGAGCTATAGAAAGCCCTCAGATTTCTAGAGAAGTGTTTGACTGGTCCTGGCTTGTCCACACTTGAGAGGAAATTTACACAGCACATGGACCACAGCACATTAGATTACTTCTATTTCTGGTAACACCAAATAATGAGTAACCTAGTCTCTGTTTAAAGATGCCCTGTCTGTAATTAAGTGGAGCTCGACCCTGAGGGATAGCTGAAAACAAAGGGAAACTGATGGACTCTGAGCTCATCCTATGAAACTCCAATTCAGGTCCTTTCTCAGCTTTATTTTACAGCACAAGGAAGTGAGCTGTTGGAGATGAGAGGCTTTGCAGTTCTCCAAAGCAGCCCAGTGTCACCATGGGTTATTTCTGAAAGGCAAAGTTATAAGGCTTAGTTTGCACAGGTTTTAAAAAATTATTTGCAAGTGTTACAAGTTGACATTTCAAAATGCTGAAATTTGAAAATAACTTTTAAAAAGTTCTAATTAAGCAATAATAAGTGGGAATTGACATTTTCTACCATTCACTGAGAAGTTACCCAGCTAATAACCCCTTCTTTTCAAATTCCCAGCCCAAAGCCATTATATAAATATAGAATGACATCGTGGTGTTGTGTAGGAAATTGGAGTCTTAGCTTCTAACCTACTTGCACTCCTCTCTCAGTCCCCTGAAAAGTGCTATTGATATGACCCTAAACAGGCAAAGAGTTTACTGTTACTTGGAAATTTTAAATAGAAATTGACTTTCTTTAAGCAATCCTAGTTTACTTAATACACCACAACACTATTGACTCTGATTCATTTAGAATCCCGTCAGACACACCAGCTACTTTTATAGTATGCAAAGTGAAGATTCCTATTTAGGAATTTTAAGAACTATGGACACATGGGCTGATCCAAAAGCAGTAATGCTTTATGATGGAGTGATTTCGGATTGTGGTGAATTAGCAGACTTGCTCTCTTGGGGAGATGGATCAAAGGATGGGACCAGAGTGATCTTCATCCAATTTTGCACAAGACAGAGACAGTTTATGTTTGTTGTCATAGTCCTTTCATTCTCAAAAAGTGTCCTCATCTGGATGATGAAATAGATGATCATCTCATTTAATTGTTCAATTTCATGATTTCTCAAGATACAGTAGAAGGAGAACTAAAGTAGAATCAAAATATCTGGTTTCAAATCTCTACTACCTGAGGAACGTTAGGCAGTTTGCTTAATGTCTCTGTGGTTTTTTCTTTGTCTCTACAATGGAGATATCAATCCCTACCTCACAGAATATTCCAGATGTGTACCTAATAACCATGTATTCAAGAGCACCACAGTAATGCTTGGCTAGGAGTGGACACAATGTGTTTAGTTTGGTTGGTCTGAATCTACTGCCACTTATTGGGACTCAGGGCACTCATATGTTGATTCATCTGATGTTCTGGGGGGAATATAAGTTGTTAATTCTTCTTCCTTGGACAGAATTCCATGGTTGTTTAATTGACAAGACTTAGGACTGGAAGACCCAAGTTCCAGGTCTGCCACTGTCTTCCTATTTGACTGTGGGCACGTCACTTGAGATTTCTAAGATCTCTCTCACTTTCAACAGTTATGAGGCTAAAATGGATACACTATAATATGTTTGACTTCAGATTTTGATTAGGCATTCATTCATTTAACAAATATTTATTGAATGTCTGTTCAATAAATACCTGTATGCCACATACATTCCAGTTATTGATACATCAAAAGAGAACAAAATAAATCTGGAGCCTACCTCAAAGGAACTGTCAGTCTGGCTGTCCTGAGTTATCTTTTCTAAGCATTCCTGATAGACAGGCATCTCTCTTCTTATACATCAAGAGGAGAGACTATTTTGGATTTCTTCACCTAATCCTATATAACAATTTCTAAATCTTTAAATCTAACTGAACCTCCTCTGGTTTCTATTAAGTATTTTCCTTTCTGCTTTTTCTCAGTGGGAAAGCAGAAAATCTGTTCTTCTGACTGCATGAATATCTTTTATTTTATTAAAAATCTGTCAGGCTTTTGTCAAGGCATTGTACGGTGGAAATACCATGTGGTTACCTTAAGTACCACAATGAACTCAACTGTTAGGTTGCATCTATTAATTATCTTCCTGCTAGTATAAACTATTTTGTAAAATTTAGAGCATGAGGCTGATTTTCTAAGTGCTGTATTGTAACATTTGCGAGGTGGTTCCAGTTAGGGTGAGAAATTCTGTTAGGCTGAGACATCAAGAATTATGTGTGTGTATGTATTGGGGGGGGGCGGGTTCCAGGGGGCACATTATCCCTGCTGGGAAATTAGTTACTTTTGTGATGAACGTGGAAGACCTTACTGATAGGAAGGAATGGATCTGAAACAGATTCTGGGTACTGAAGCCATGAAAGACCTCAAAGGAATGGGCTTATCAAGGGACGAGTTAGAGGTGGAAAAAGAATCAGGCTTTAAGACAGATAACCAGGTATAGCTGGGCTCCCACCATTGACCCAAGAACACAGTCTTGTTTCTCTTGGCTGCCTTCTGATAAATCTTGCTGAGAGGAAGGGATTGTGGCAGAGAGCCAGCAACCAACAGGCGTATCAGGTAATTCTCCAAGTGGCTGAGGTAGTTGATTAGAGCAGGGGGGCTAGACTCAACAAAAGATGAAATCTAACATCACTGTATTTTGAACTGCCAACGATTACCTACATTTATCAGGCTGCAAAGGACATCAGATCATCTTGCTTCCTGGAAAAATTGTGCATTAGTGATTCTAGATGGAGGTGTGTCTCACATATCAAGTGACTTTAGAACAAAAGCTCAGCTAGAGCTAAAGACAACTTTCATTTGGGTCTAGTATTCCCTATATTATTTTCTCAATTCCAACCTGGTGCTACGTGAAGGAAGTGGACACAATTTTTGTATTATAGATTATTTGCATAATCACAGAGATGTACATTTCTGAACAGGCAGGAACAAATGTCTCATGGAAAGCAGCACCGTGACTCCCTCAATCCTGCCTCTGGGTTGAGAGATGTCCATGCTTCTCAGTTGTACGCAGGAAGCAGTCACATTTTATGTGAGGAATAGGATCATAATGACCTTGCGTTTTTCAAAACTCACATAATTCAACACTAATTTTCCTATGCAGGGGGATGCGTTTCCAGACTTCATAAATTTACCACAATTGTAGTGTAATTTTACTTTTAAATATACTTTTTATGTATATCAAATAACATAAAAATAACAGATGAATAAATAAACTATAAAACTTTGACCCTTTTCAGAGCTTTTTATCACATCTAATTTCACTCCATGGCTTTTGATTTGGGGACTCATTTAACAGCATCACTATTCAATGCATTTTGGCATATTGTTATGGGATATAAAAACAATTATAAATTATAATAGCACTGAACATTAAAATAATATTACAATAGTCACAAAATCATTTAGGAATGTTCCCAGGCTGTAAAGCCAAGGGTGGTTCATGGCATACTTTTATTTGTGATATTTCTGTTTACCAGCAAAAGTGCTGCTGCCTTCGGGAATGAAAGAGATACTGTCTGTGGTCAACCTACTCAACTGCCAGCTTTTAAGGGATGTGATTCATGGGTAGTTTTTGAAGTGTGTGTGTATGTGTGTGTGTAGGGTTGTTTTGCTTAAATTTTTCATATTAAGTTATATATATTATATATAAAATTATAAGTTGTTATATGTAAGATTATAAGGTATATAAGATATATGAGATATATAAGATTATAAGTTGTTATATATATGATGTAGTATATATAGTATAAATGATATAACTAAATTATACCATTTCAAGTTGGCATATTTCAGTTTTGTATAATAGAGAATGTCTTATATCTATATCCAGTAATGGCTATCATGATTATTGATATAATTTTAGAAAGGATTTCTTTGTTTTCTTGACCCAAATATCTGATATATATTTTATTAAACCATATCTCTATGGACTAAATTGTGACCCCAGCCCCTCATATTCACATATTGAAGTCCTAACCCTCCATGTGACTTTAGTGGAAATAGGGCTTCTAAGGAGGTGATTAAGATTAAATGAAGTGATGAGAGTGAAGCCCTGATCTGACAGACAGGGCTGGTGTTCTTATAACAGAGGAGGAGATACCAGAGATCGCTCTCTCTTTCCACGGGTGCACACGGAAGAGGTCACATGCACACATGGTGAGAAGGCAGCTGTCTACAAGCCAAGAGAAGAGCATCAAAATGAAACCTGACTTCCAGCACCTTGATCTTGGACTTCCCAGCTTCCAGAACTGTGAGAAATAAATCTCTGCTGTTTAAGTCCCCTGGTCTATGGTTTTCTGTTATGGCAGCCTGAGTAGAGTAATACACATCTCATCCTTTAATATTTTTGTTTAAGTTGAATATGTTCAAGTTAGTTCAGTTTTGATTTTTATAACTTAAAGTTAGTGCTTATACATATTAGATTGTATTTTTTCACTTAAAACTTATTATTTTTGTTTAATTTTAAAAAGTTGAATTGTGACTTTTATCTTCATTTCTGAGGATTTAACTATTCATGTTTACTGAGTTTAATGTTATGAGGATTCATTCAGTCACTCATTTAGAAATATGCTCGGGGTATGTAAAGAGCTGTGGTAGGCACCTGGCAATGAGAAGATAAGGAAGACATGGTCTGTGTCTTCAACAAGACTTGTTGAGTTACAGGGAAAAGAAATGCACAAATAACAGCAATGTAAGGCAGACCATGGTGACTGACAAGAAAGAAAAGTTGAACAGAATGGAGCTAAATGCCATACACTCTCTCTTTTCATTCGGTCCCCATCAGCTTTTCACTTGTTTGTCAGGACCAAGATCTTTCTCCCCTCACAGAGTTTGTGTCTGATTTTCCTTTTCCTGGAATGCTCTTCCCCCAACCCTGAACCTAACTGACTTGCAGAGTTCAACTCAAGTGTCACTTCCACCATAAAGATGCAAATATGTATTCAAGTAACTTCAAGAGCATAGAAAACTGTAAATTAATTAGGAAATGTTGGGTTTAAAGTATTACTTTTGTTTCTCATGTAATTAATTGAAAGTTTATATAACTTAATTTTTAATATTGACTGTATTTAATGACTGGCTTGTGAAATTCTGGAAATTTAGCAAACAGGTCTGATCACTGCTAAAACCTGGCTCCAACACACCAATAACAATCACATAATTATGTATGTAGTCAGTTAGTGAATGTCTATCTTCTCTATGAGAATGTGAGCATGTAAAGGCAGGGACTGTGTTCCCTGGTGCTCTATGAGTCATTTTTGGTAGGGGAAACAGAAGCCACCTAGGTAATCCAAATAGGAAGCTTTTATACAAGAAGCTGGAAGCTTATACTTCTTTGGAAGGTCGTGGAACCAGATGATTGGGTACAGTTGACTTGTAGGAACCTGCCCAGAAGCTAACTCAGCAAATCTCCAAGTCTCAGTGGGAACTGCCACTGCTGATCTTAGGGATCCTCAAGAACTAGACTTTTGCCCACAAATCTGCCTGCAGATGCTACCAGAAATGTCCAAATCCCACATGGGCTCCTCTCATGGGCTGCCTCTAAGCTGGTGCCATGCTGGGAAGGGCATTCTGAAGAATCTGGTTTCAGGGATCTCTGCAATGCAGAGAATCTGCAGAAGGGAGCAGAGATGGTACCAAGTTGATGATAGACAGTTTATCTCTCTTGCTCATTAACATATCACAGCACCTAGAATATTCTCTTGCACATAGGAGGTGCTCAGTGCATCTTGGTTAAATGATTGAGGCCAGGTGTTCAAAGTATATAACACAGCCATGATAAAGAATAATTGACTTTAGAGAAAGGATTTATTTGGACATCCCCATCAGTTATCCTCACCTAGTACCTGTCGCATTCAGATAAACCAGCTTATGAAATAGTATTCTGAAAGTTAATGTTTAACTTAGTTGCTTGGAATTTAAAACATATTTCTGTCTATAAATGGTGGTGAGGTCTCTAGACTGGTCCATTAAAGCTCATTTCACTCATAATGTTTTTAAAATATAGCGCTAATAATGTAATAGCTCACTACCTTATAGAATATTCTGTGAGAAAATGTACTTCAAGTTCCAGTTCTGATGCCAGATGCACATTTTCTGCTTTTGCATCTCTGGCAAGAAGTATATGACTTCCTCCTCCCCAATTCCTGTTTACACTTTAAGCAATAGGAATAAGAACATCTTGATGTAGTTTGAGCTTTAGTCATAACAAGGAATGTTAAGTCCTGAGTGCCCTAGTAGTAGTAGACAGAAATTCTAGATGGGGGAGGGAGTTCCATTAGGTATAATGGAAAAGTAAATTCTATTTAAGGGACATTGCAAGTGCTTTATATTAAGATTTTCTGTATTATGCTTATTTAATTAAGATCAGAGTTTTCATTGCCAAAGAATATAAGCTATACAGTTAAAATTAAATTAGGAGAATAAACTATATTACATTTGCATAGAGATTTTCTTTAGTAGGTCTTACCAGGTGAGTGAACCATACCTTGGGGATATTAACTCTGGCAGTTCTTAAAGGAATCACTTAGTAAATTACTAATATAATGGACTAAAAGATTCTCTAAAGAATACTAAAAAGTGCTTTAAGTTTCTGGGGGCAGGGATCATGTCTTATTCATCATGTTATCCTTCCAGGGTTGGCACCATGTTTAACCAAAAGGCATCCAATGAATGTCAAATGAAATATGCATGTTGTCAAAGAGATACATTTAGAAAAGGAAGCATAAACTAAAATAATCTAATCTAATCCAAGGACCCACACAATAGTCCATTAGGAAAAATGAGTAAGAATCATAGATTTACAAATAGGAAAATTGATATACAAGAAGAGAGAGTTTGAGTTTGGAAGTCCTTAGTACTGTTAACCAAATAATTTGAGTTCTTGGCCCCTTGCGATGAGGTGGGGCTGTGACTAGCTCTGGCCAATGAGTTGTTAGGAGACATGATGCCTCTAGATTCTGCTTCTAGTCTGGAACATTTAATTGCTAGTTTAAGACAGTAGAACTCTCTTTTCCCTCTACTATGTTGACTGGCAAGGTCCTAGATAGTGACCATTCTATCAGCCTTGGCCTCATGTGTTGGATAGGTAAGATAAGTGAGAAGTAAATAGTGTGACCGTATAGTTTTTCATTCAAACCATATCACTTTTGAGACTTAGAGGAGGCTCTATTAATAATTTGGCTGAGACAAGAGGCATACACTAGAATTGTCCTGAGCAAACAGAGACATGTAGTCATTAAGAACTAATTCTTTGTTATTTTAAGCTACTAAGATTGGGGGTGTTTGTTACTGAAGCATAACCGCCTATCCAGACTGATTCATGGAGTCAATACCAGAACTGATGGTGGCATTCTCTTTTTTGATTTATTGCCTTTAAATGAGTGCATATGTATTATTTGGACTGCAAGTGACAGAAGCTCAACTCAGATGCATTGAGGCAAAACAAAGGAATTTAGCAGCACTTGGAATCCAAGAAATGTTAAAAAATAAAACAATAGGAGTGTACAGATGGAGCTGAGCCTCAGGCACAACTAGAGCTAGGGGATCAGGTTGAATGCTGCCAGGCCTTCTGTCTCTGCTTTTCCCTGCGTGGAGCCCTCACTGCTTCTAACTGAAGCCAAATTTCCTCCACAGGGGGGCGAACTATGGCCACCAGCAGCTCCTAATTTCTAAGTCTGACTGCTTCCATAACCAAGAAGGACAGACTCACAGATGTTTTCTGAATCCAATTTCAGAAATCCCAGGCAAGGATTTCTGTTTGGCTCAGTTTTGGAAAAGTGTCAACCTCTTAACCAACCAGCTGAGACCAGGAGGTTGAGTCACTTAGGACCAAGGCAGGGTCTTTGGGAACTACATTGGGATAAGGAGAGGAACAACTTTGAGAAGAAGAGTGGGGCGCTAGGAAGACAAAAACACTAGATGTTTACTTCATGTGTGCTCATGGATGTGGGCAGACACCACTAATAAGACCCTTGCACAGAGCTTTTCTGGAGGTATTGCTGGAATCTGCAAAAATTTATAACATTCTTTTTTCCCCCATATTCTCTTTTGTGATTCCTTTTGGATAAAAGCCTCACATTTGAAAATAGCTGGGTGGAAAAATGATGAGTTATGGGGCCAAGGGACTCAGTAAAGCTAACTGACCCACCTGGGCATTGAACCAGAAATTCTGCTCTCTGTAGAATTATATTCTAATCAACCGAGCTCAGCTGTGGGGACATAAGTGACATGATGACATTCAAAGTGACTTTTTAAAGCTGACCGTAAACTTACATTATCTGCAATTAGCTAAGTCCTTAAAAAAAGAAACAACTAAAGAGTTAGATTACATCATCTTAAGCCTGCCTTCAAAGGTTGGATTGCGGGGTCCATGATTTGGTTGCAGGCTCCAGCACTGGGTTGCCCTATTGTCCTTCTCTCCTGAGCAGAGTGCCTCCCATATTTTCAAGGTAAATTTTGGGGGGTATGGAAGAAAGCCTGCTCCCAAGAAGGTTAGCAGCCAAACTCTCCCACAATTCTGAAGGTGCCTATGATTAAGGGCTGTGTCGTGATGAAAATAATTGCTTTAATTAGCCATTAAACAGGCTTCAGGGTCAATATGACAATGAGTTTCTTTCTGTGTTTGATTTAGTAGAAGCAGTTAATGATTTTGTTTTTATTATCTTTACCCCCTGCTTCAGAATTATTTACTTAGCACATGGAAGGCAACAGATATTTGTTATTATAAAATCAATTTCATGCCTGACTAGACCATCTCTTCCACCTTTGTCATTACTCTTTGAGCTTTGGGTGTTATCTTGGGCTCATTTATGTTTACACAACTAGGCGGCAGTGGACCCTACCAATAATTATTTGGGGAATTTGAGTCATACAGCAACAGGCAGTGCATTTTCAGAGAATTTCCATGTATTCATTTCCCCCCCATTTCTATTGAAATTTCTAATCAATAGAATAATGTTTCTAAAGTAAAAGTGTCACATCATGTTTTCTCTTATCTACATGATGTTAAGAATGGATTATGTATCTAGAGTAAAAAATTCAATATGTAAAGGGACTGAAACAAACATCCATAAGCTATCATTTTGGTTAAAAGCATTCTTCTTTGAAATCTTTGTTTACTAAAGTTATGTTCCTTTGTTTTCACTAGCTTTTATGTAAGGCTCAAGGTGACAATCATGGCTTTTCTGAAATGCCAGTAGCTATGAAGTTAAATAATCTAAATGCCAGTAACATTCTTTTTTTGTTGTTGTTTTTTTAGTGGTTGTGGTGGTTCTGAATTAATTCCCAAGCATACATAATATTAGGTTTGCAAAGTCTTTTCATGCCTGTTAAGCCCAGCCTGGATATAGCTTTGTGGATGTGGGGTAGGAGTGAGTTAGCTTGCTTCCATTAGGATCAGCCCATTGTTCCCATCATGCCTTGTTGATCCCATCTTGCCTGATAGCGTCTGCCTTCCCTCAGTTGCTGGCAGGACCCAGAACACTACCCTATCTGGTACCATGCTCCCAACAGCCCAGCTATCTGGAACCATAATGCCATTCTCTGATCCCATTACCTAATCTTTCCCATTGATTAGCTTTGACCTTCAACACCTAGCAAGCATTTATTGACATGTACCCAACTGGCTGGGGGCCTTATCTAGTTCAGCACCTTCTTGGATGTGTGACACTCAGCAAGCTGGAAACTTTCTGAACCTTAGTTTCTATATTTAGAAAATGGGACTAATATAAATATTCACCCTATCTACCTCACAGTTGTTGTGAGGACTCAATACAGTAAAGCATGTCAAAATATCTTGTATAAGTTGGTGTATAGAGGTTAGTTATTTCATTTCATTGGAGGTATACATCTAGATTTCTGTCAAAAAATAATTTCTATAATCTCGATCAGCTAATTTTTTCTGGAAAATTCTATGCTGGTGTTATGGCTTAACATTTGGCATAGGTTATGTAGAAGGTTCTTATGCTTTTAAGCATATCATAATCATCTAGGGTGCTTTATAGCTTCCTGGGTGTCATACCTAGAGATTCTAGTTTTAGCTTTTCCTTGGGCTCAGAAACATGCATTTTTAACAAGCACTGTGGATTAGTTTCCTGGGGCTTCCATAACAGGGTACCACAAACTGGGTGGCCTGAACAACAGAAATTTATTGTCTCACAGTCTGGAGGCTAAAAGTCTGAGATCAAGATGTTGGCAGGGTTGGTTCCTTCTGAGGCTGTGAGGGAGGATCTGTTCCAGGCCTCTCTTCTAGCTTCTGGTGGTTTGCTAGCAATCTTTGGTGTTCCTTGGCTTGTAGATGTATCTCCCCAATCTCTGTCTTCATGTTCACATGGCATTCTCCTTATATGTACATGTCTCTGGATTTCCTCTTTTTATCAGGACACAGTTATATTGGATTAGGGTCTAGCCTAACGACCTCATCTTAACTTGATCCTCTGTAAAGACCCTATTTCCAAATAATGTCACGTTGTGAGGTACTGGGAGACTTTAACATATGGATTTTGGACTTCACTATACGAATTTTTGAGGAACACAATTCAACCTGTAACATGCTGTAAATGATTCTGATCCAGATGTGTGTTCCATTCCACCTTGAGAAACACTGGACTGGAGACCAGGCTGAGTGTGAAAGAGTGTGAGGCTCAGAGTGGTTGCACAGAACCATGTTTTCTTTATATTTGAGAGAAGCACTTGAGAATGGGATGAAGAGTGGTGTAGTGTGGCTGGAGAAGAATACCCCTGTAACTAACAGTGGGTGAATAGAGACCTTAGGGTTGCGTCTGAGTAACTCTGGAGGAGGCATTATTAACACTCCTGTTAAAACTGTGAAAACTGGTGGGCCACATTCTCAACCCTGCAAAGGGCTGTGATCCTGAGAAACCTAGCCCAGAGTCCACACTCAGAACCTCAGCCTACTCAGATGGTTCTTCTGAATTATTTGGTAATTTCTCCCACAGCCTCATGTTTATTCCAGAACCTAAGCTATAGTACCTAAGGCCTTTCCAAAAATATCATCTCTCTACTTGATCCACACAGATGAACTACTCGCGTGAAAATCTGAATGTGTGGTGGCCAACCCAGGGCTTTCCTCATTACATCAATTACCTCCATCCTTGAGCTGACCCTGGGGTGAGAGTTCTGAAAGATACCAGAAATAATTGGGGAATGCCTTACTCCCACTGGTGTGTGTTTGAAGATACTGCTTTGTAATTTGGAATTGATAATGAATTACATTTAACTCTGATATTGCAGGGCATATTGTCAGGCATAGTTCCAATAAAATTTAAAAAGAACATTTATGGGTACTGTGGTCTAATAGTTGAAAGTATTCAGGATTGTGTTTTTCCTTATGTACATCCTCATATGCCATGGCCATGCCTGGGCCAGGTAACTACAGCCTTCTAGCTCACTGCCTCAGGAGAGGGCTGTTACAGTTGAGGGGAGATTGACACATAGGCATTGGAAGATAATGGAAGATATAATAGTTAGAGAGACTTGGCTGCAAATGCATGAAAGAGACAGTAGATTTGGAAAAAATGCATTATGATATAAAACCAAGTTTCTCCCACCCTGGAAGAGATGTAGGTCCTACAGAATGAGAAGAGGAGAGGAGAACTGGGGAAGAATCAAGGTAGATGGGGGCAAATCTCCATGAGAAGGGACCCTCTGCTTCTCCTACCCCCTTCCTTGGGTCAAGTCATAATCTAAGATCCAAACATTATCATTTTTAATTTTATGTCCCTATTTGCTTTCTAGGTAGTGGGTTATATACACTTTCATATTTTGTGTTCTACTTAACAACATATGATGAATATTTTCCATGTTGTGATATTCTTCATATTTTAATGCCTAAAAAATAGGCCATCAAGTAGTTTTAATTATGCTGTGAGCTACACCTATGTATTTCAGTGATTGTAATGAAACTACACAATGAAGGGGAAGACCCAAGGGATTCATTGATAAGGGAAGAATTACCTAAGTGAGTCTTTACCTCCCTCCCTACTCTTGTTGGACAAACACTGCTAAGAGGATGGGTTTACTCACTCACCCGGTTCTCTGTCCCTGAATCCCATTAACCCTCACAAATGGAAAGGATGAAGTGTCCACTTACAGGTCCAATCCTGCTTTAGCTGGGGGCAGATTTCACCACTTTTGCCAAAGCCCTTGTTTTGACATATTCAAATAACCTTCTTCCGTTTTTGGAATGCCCTTCCCTCCCCATCTCCCTACCCATTCAAACACTCTCTCTTCATATTTCCAGGCCCCAGAGAAGTTCAACCTACCCAGTGAAGCCTTCCTTGACTAGCTCAAGAGATCTAACTTTCCCCTGAAGTCTTGGTTGAGTGTTGTTCTCTGCTTCTGTCTTATCTCATCTGGTGTATTATAAATTGGTTGCAATCAGGTATCATGTGTTATCCTTCTGGGTATTTCTCACCACTTCTGTTACAATGGGGAGCCTCAAGTACGTGCTCAACAAATACCATCTTTCAAAAAAGTTTAGTCTTCAAAAAGGTGTCAGATTTTCCAAATGTCCCTGGAAAAGAGTGATGGTTAAGTACATTGTACTAATTAAATGGAATATATGCATTCATTAAAATTATAACTATGATGATTATATATCAATGTGAAAATGTCACAAATTTAATTTTATGTGAGGAAAATAGAACATAAAATTACATTTGTACTACAATTATAGCTGTGGAAAAACATGAATAAAGGCTATGAGAGAATGCAAATATGGAGACAGTTATATTTAGGTGCTAGATTAATGAGTGAATTACTTTCTTTTAATGCTAGAAAACTATTTTCATAATAACTGAAAAATATATAGTGATAGACAATTTAGACTGTGGTCAGCTGTGGGAAAAAGTACTCAGTTTCTGGGAATGGAAAATGAAATGAGTTATATAGCGATTTCAAGAGCTTTCAATGTATGAGCTAATTCTGGTAGCCTTGAGCTTTTAATTTTTATCTTAAATAATAGTGAATACTCAATATAGGAGATATTCTGAAGACATGGCTACCAGGTCTTAGGAGATCCATCTTAGAATCCTGCCATTTATATAATAAGCTCCATATTTCAATTTCCCCCCAAAAGTAGAGCTTCCAGTAGGATATGTGGAATTCAAGACCTATAATAATCTTAATATGCTAAACTTGTTTTGTTAAAAGTCCTCATCTTTTTGGGCTCTTGTGTTTTGTTTGTGTGACAAGAAACAGTTTCCGGTGTTTGAATCATCATGTCCTCTTCCCTCATAACAATGTCCCGTGGGGTTTTCATCAGGGAAGAAAAGGCAGCACACCGGAGTGAGATTTTGCTATGATTATCTCATCATCTCTTTTCATTTGTGGTGCCATGGGCAAAACTCTTTTTTTAACAAAGGTTCAGCAAAGTGATTGGCACTCAGTGAGTGGTTGATATTGAATAGCAAAAGCCAAGAGCTAATTTGAAGTCTTCATATAATGTTCTTTGTTTAAAAAAATGAAGAGAAAAAAATCCAAAATTAGAATACTAAGAACTAGAACAGGCTTGCACCATACTGTTTTAATTGGCTGTTGCTTATGAGAAGAATCAATAATTTCTTTTGAAGTTTCACATCAATTGCTTAATTTTGATCGTCTTGTAATTAATCAGCTGTGAATAAAATGAATCAGCTGTGATTTTAAGCTTAGTTTTTTTTTAAATGGCTACAACGTTATAAGTAATAGGTTATCCAACCTGATTCAAAGCTTTGTAAATGATTTTAGCTGTATTTTGAAAGAACTACAACTTATCAACTTACTCATGAGTTTCAGCAATCACATTTTCAATACCTTTTCAGAACACTTTTATTGAAATGTTAATGTAATTTTGTGTTCTTCAGGTATTTTACCTGTTTTATTTTAACCATCGAGTAACAATATAGTAGTACCCAGTGTATTTCTGACACTGTGCCAGGCACCATAGAGGCAGAGAAGTGAGTCAAAAGCAGCCTAGGGTATGGATCCTATTCTCAAAGACCTTACAATATAAATGGAGGAACAGACAGACTGGACATACACGAAACAATCAGAGAATAACTGACTGAAATTTCCAAGTGTCACGTTAACTGATTGAGATAAGGTAATTTCAGAAACTTAAGAAAGCTTGAATAGACTTTGAGCTCCTTGGAGGACATGGAACTGGAGTGGAGACTTGAGGGATGGTTTGGCTGAGATTGCTACTTTGCCCTGATATCTGTTCTTCCCTTGTTAGATAGGAATAGAATTTAGGGGCCCAGTTGAAGGATACACTCTTCAGGCCTCTTGCATTACATGTGGCCATGGGACCAAGCTCTGTTCAGTGGGTTGTAAGCAGAACGGTGTGTGTAGCTTCTAGATCAGGAGATTAAGCCAGGAAGTATGCCCACCCAGTTCTACTTTTTGTCGGTCTTAGTGGGTAGGACACAGATAAAATAGCTAGGAGGTGGAGCAGCCATCTTGGGCTGTGATATTGGAGTCATGTGAATATAGCAGATAAGATAGAAGGAGCCTGAGCCTCTGTCAGTCTCATCAAACAGAGTTGTCATGCCAGCTGAGAATTTTATATGTGAGAGAAACAGACTAATATCTTGTTTAAGCCATTGTTATTTGGGGTCTTCCTGTTAGAGTAGCCAACCCTATATCCCAATATAGATGGATAGAATTTAGATTCAGCAGAAGAGTAGAGGGAGACATTCCATGTAAGGAAGCAGCAGGAAGAGAAGCCCTGGATGGGGATTATTCTCTACCTCAGAGTGTCTCCACTTATATCAAACAGTGAATGGATATTACTTATTTAACTTCATTGTAGTCAGAGAATACACATGATGATTTGAATGATTTGAATACTTTAAAATTTATTGAGACTTGCCTTATGTCCTAACATATGGTGTATCCTGAAGAGTGTTTCCTGTGTACTTGGGAAGAATGTGTATTCTGATGGTGTTGTGGGAGGTGTTCTATAGATGTCTGTTAGGTCTAGTTTCTTTATAGTGTTCAATTTTTTTGTTTATTTTTTGTCTAGTTGTTCTATCCATTATTGAAAGTCGGATTTCGAAGTCTCCAACTATCATTGTTGAATTGTTTATTTCTCCCTTCATTTCAGTCAGTTTTTGCTTCATGTATTTTGGGGCTCTGTTGTTAAGTTTATGTATGTTTTTAATTTCTTATATTTTCATATATTACAATTTCTAATAATTTCATATGTTTTCTTGGTGGATTGACCGTTTTATCACTATAAAATATCCTTCTTTGTCCCTATAACAATTTTTGTCTTAAAACCTATTTTATTTGATATTAGTATAATCATTCCACTTTCTTTTGATGTAAATCCTACCATATCAGTAATTACATTAAATGTAAGTGGACTGAACACTCCAATTAAAGGCAGAGATTGTTTTTAGTTTTTGGTTTTCTATGCGTCTTGTTATTTTTGTTCCTCTATTCCTCCATTACTACCTTCCTTTGTGTGAAATAGATATTTTCTAGTGTGCCATTTTAATTCCCTTGTCATTTCTTTTACTATATATTTTTTAATCATTTTCTTAGTGGTTGCCCTGGGGATTACAATGAACATCATAACTTATAACAATATAGTTTGGATTAATACCAACTTAATTTCAGTATTGTAAAACACTATATAGAAGTACTTACTTCTATATAGCTCCATTTCCTACTCCCTCTTTTGTGCTGTTCTCATTATATATATGTGTAGCTTTATGCAGTAGTCTTTTAAATCAGATGGGAACAAATGAAGCATCACCAACAAAAATACATTTATGTGGTCTTTTATATTTACTTATATAGTTTTCTTTACTAGTATTCTTTCTTTCTTTGTCTATTTATTTATGTGTTACGTGCTATTGTCCTTCATTTCAGCCTGAAGGACTGCCTTTAGTGTTTCTTGTAAGGTGGGTCTGCTAGTGATGAGTCCTCTCAATTTTTATCTGCAAATGTCTTAATTTCAACTTAATTTCTGGATAGTTTTGTTGGACATAGAATTCTAGTTTGACAGTTTTATTTTTCTTCCAGCACATTGAATATGTCATCCCACTGCCTTTTAGCCTTCATGGTTTCTGATGAGAAATTGGCTATTAATCTTATTGAGGATCCCTTGTATATGATGAGTTGCTTCTTTCTCAGTGCTTTCAAGATTCTGTCTTTGTCTTTCAAATGTTTGGTTATGATGTGTCTAGGTGTGAATCTCTTTGCATTTATCCTACTTGGAATTTGTTGCATTTCTTGCATGTGTAGATTAATGTTTTTCATTAAATTTGGGAAGTTTTGGACAATTATTTCTTCAAATATTCTTTCTGTCTCTTTCTGCCTCTCCTCTTCTTTTGGGTCATGCCATATGCATATGTTGGTATGCTTGATGGTGTCCCACAGGTCTCTGAGACTCTGGTTCATTTTTTCTTCATTCTTTTTCTGTCTATTACTCAGGCGGGATAATTTCAATTGACCTATCTTCAAGGTCACTGATTTGTGCTTCTTCCTGCTCAAGTCTAATGTTGAGCCTCTCAAGTGAATTTTTCATGTCAGTTATTGTAGTTCTCAACCTCTAGTACGTCTATTTGGTCCTTTTTCATAATTTCTATCTTATAATTTCTATCTCACTCTACTTGGTGAGCCATCATTCTCCTATTTTCCTTTATTTCTTTAGATATGATTTCCTTTAGTTCTTTGATCATATTTAAAATAGTTGATTTAAAGTCTTTGTAGTAAGTCATCTGGCCGCCTCAGAGACAGTTTCTATTGATTGATTTTTTTCTACTGATTGATTGTGTTTGCATCGTACTTTCCTGTTTCTTTTCATGTCTCACACTTCTTTTCTTGAAAAATTAAACATTTTAAATATAATGGACAAATCTGGAAATCAAAATTCCCTCCTCCTTCTTCAGGCTTTGTTGTCGTTCCTGTTTGTGGTAGTAGTTGTTTGTTTGTTGTTTTGTGATTTTTCTGAACCAATTATGTAAAGTCTGTAGTTTTTATTACAGGTGGCCTCTGAAGTTTCTTTTTAGTTCAGCAAATGATTGGATAGAGATATCATTAAATGCCTGGAACCAATGAGTCTCCTAGTCTTTGCCTAGGTGGTCTATGTGCATGTTGGGGCACAGGGGCAACAATCAGCTAAACAGTTTACAACTCTGCCTTAGTCTTCACTTCGTGCTTGCATAGAGCCTTCAGATCAGCCAGAAGTAAGAGCTTCATGTGTCTTTCCTGAGCATACATTCAGCCTTGGACATGTGCACAGTGCTACACATGTACCTGGCCTTCTAGTTTCCAAGGAATATGTGGGAGCTTTTCAAAGCCTGTATGGACATCTCATTCCCAAGAATTTCCTTTTAGGCTTTTTAGTTAGCTATTATTTGCTCCAGTTTTTGTCTGTCACCTCAGGCTGCCACAAATTTGAACAGTTTTCTGTAATCGCTGTTGACAAATGCCCTCAAGAGAAAAGGATTTTTGGGAAAAGTTTTTTTGCATTGGGTGAGCCTTGAGTCAGGTCAGATGCAGAAGAAAGACTTTCAAGTGGGGTTTTACAAAGAAGCACCATTCAGGTCAAATAATGATAATTCTTTGGGAATGTGGCTTTGAAAGACCTCCAACTTCCCTCTGGTGGCTGCCAGGCTGCTGATTTCTCACATAAATGTGAGCTGGAGGGCAAGGGATGGCAAGTCAAAATGCCACAAATTTCTTACTGATATGCAGCTGTTTTTCTTGAAGAAATGCTCCCCAAGTTCTTGGAAGTATTTGAATAATTTGTAGAAATCTGAGAAAGTTGGTTTTGACAATTTTTGCCAATTTTCTCTTTGCTTTTATGGAGAGAGAATTTTCAGAGATCTTTACTTCTCCATTTTTGCTGATGTCACTCTCTCATCCATTCTATGGCTGTTTCTGAGTATTACTTGTTATTGTTTGAACACTTTGAGATAATTTTTAACAAGTTATTTGAAATCTCAATGGAGAAATTTTACTTTTGCTCTTCACAATTATATTGGCTAGAACATGTGTTGTTGGTAGTAGTGTCTGTTGAACTTGGGAACACCAAATCTGGATTCACAGTTAATATATTTAAACATTCAATTCTTGTTGTTTACAAACAAATTTAAGTTTTGTTAACATTCAAGTATAATTATTTAGCTAATACTTATGTAATGGTTAATATGACTGTTTACTGTTCTAACCACTTTACAAATATTGTCTTTAATTCCCATAACCCTGTGAAGAAAGTACCATTATTAACTTCATTTTGCAGTGAGAAAGCAAAGTCACAGTTAAGTTAAGGAACTTGCCAAAGTTCATTTAGTTAGTGAATGGCAGAAACAGAATTCAGATCCAGGCAGTCAATCTCCAGAGTTTCTGCCTTTAATCATTATGCTATGCTGTGTCTCCAAATAGTTACATTAATGATCATATTTAATTCATTTATTATAGTACTTACTGAGCATATATACTCTATGCTAGGTATTCTGGATTTGGGGATATATATGGTTTCTACCATTATAGAGCTTATAATTGAGGGGTAGGAGAATATAAACATTAAACAAATAATTATATAAATTATAAGTGATACAAAGGGTAGGTTTCAGGGTGTATGAGAGTACTCTGAAAGAGTTATGAGGAAAATTTAATCTTGTCTAGAGGGGGCAGAACAGGTTGTTTCAGAAAGTAAATTGCCAAATTGAGAACTAAAGCTGAGTAGGATTTATCTAGACCCCAGCCATGGCCATTCCTGCCATTGAATTGTGCTGCTTCTGTTAGTGACCAATCTACTTTCTTCCTGCTTTGGTCTCCTTTCTTCTTTCTTGCCTTCTTTATCTTATAACTGCTCTCTTGTCCTTTGACTATCACATAAAAAGGATAGTCATTGGCATTCAATCAGTATATTTCTTTCATTCAGTGTTGGGCATAATTTGGAAGTGGTTGAAAGTTCTTCATTATGTCTGCAGTTGTTTGGTGCGTAAGGGTTTCTTCTCAGTGTCACTTCATAAAACTATAGTTTTTGCTACTTTAATTTTTTAAAGATTATTAATATTTTACTTTTATAGGAGATATTATACATTTTTGGAAATGGGTAAATTGCATTAAAAATGGCAGAGAATCACAACTCCCTAAAATGTAATTTTTGCTCTTGTGGCTTCAGTCGTATGTGGACGTAGCCTCTGGGTTTGTCAATTCTTTGCCTTGGTGCCCTCAGTCAGTAGCTTGGCAACATATTACACTGGCAGGTTCTTATTGTCTGTCAACATAAAGCTTGTTTTGTGCACAGTATTAGCTCCTGGATGGTTCTGCAAAAGTGATGTGTCACTGAAATTTTCTTTTTTGACATGTCTCTTACCTGGCAGTTAATGGCTGTGATGAAATATTTTTTCTTCATGAAACGAACCATTTCTTTTTGGCCGTATATTCTAGTCTTTGAAGATATATTTGCCAAAATATTGCCAATGAAACCTTCTGTTTTTCTGTCCATTTAAAAAATATCTACCATTTCTCCATTCTGGGTTTATTATTTCTATCAGTGAAGTGATGTGTAACTGCGATCTGTAAGGCATTATATTAGAAATTGATTGATTGATTACCTTGACTCGAGGGACTCAGTGTAGACAAAGAAGACATGACAAATTCAGGATGTGTTCCATTCAACAACAAATGAAATAGAAAAGTAGATTTTCACTAAATTGTTTGAACAATCAGAGAGTTGTGGGAAAGTATGTATTTTGTAATCAATATAAAGTGAATTATGCTTTTCTCTCTCTTGTATCATGTAACACAAAACCTGCTGGATGTATTTTCAGCTGGAGAGTAATCTAGAGGATAGGTCTCGTATAGTCTGTCTTAAAAGAGGCTTTGTGGCCCAAGCAAAATTTACCCTGGTGTACTTCAACATAATAGTTATTTTCTGAAGCAACAGCTAATGTTGAGATAGAATAAGAGGTCCATGTGACTGACATTCCAGAGGGACCAACCACACATATTCAGATACCACGTCTTTATGAAACAAATGATAGTTTCAATGTAAGATTCAAATCAGAGTAATAAGGACAGGTGCTCTGAATTGTAGGTACAGGCATCCCTCTGTATCTGTGGGGGATTTGTTCCAGGACCCCCCACATATACCAAAATCCTCAGATGCTCAAGTCCCTTATATAAAATGGTGTAGTACTTGCATATAACCTACGCACATCCTCCTGTATTCTTTGACTCATCTCTAGATTACTTATAATACCTAACACAATGTAAATTCTTTGTAAATAGTTGTTATACTATATTGTCTAGGGAAAAATGACAAGGAAAAAAGTCTGTACGTGTTCAGATGCAACCACTGTAGGCCTTTCAATATGTGGTTGGTTGAATCCACAGATGTGGAACCGGGGATAAGGAGGGCTGACTGTATTGGTTTCTGATAGTACTGCTTCTCTTAAGGGCAGCTCTTTTTAGCATACTACAGTGTAGCAACAGGAATTTATATCTTTAAGGATGGTTAATGCCTTGAACTTTGTGAAGAAAACCAGCTAATTTCTCATAAATCTCAGTATTGCAGTGGTGAGGAATAAAAACAAATATGCATTCTTTTTTCAGTACCGACAAAAGAAAATAGGTAAAATTGCACTAAGAGTGATTTAGAGAACTGTGCAGAGAAAGACCAGTGGTAATATCACTCTAGCACTACAACAGAATTCTCAGGGCCATTGCGAAATTTTTGTCCTGATGGCTTTAAAAATAGCCCAGGGTTACCAGTCTGAAGTGGTTAAATTGCTTGCATTCAGAAGCATTTACTAGACATCATAAAATTACTGAAGTTATTTTTAGACCAAGAATTGGATTCTAGTTCTGGTTCTGGTAGTAGTTAGTTATATGACCATAGGCATATTTCCAGAAAGGGAAAAGATAGGAGTTATATTGGATTCTCTCCAAGGTTACTTGGCACTGTGGGTTCTTTTGGACTTCCCTCATAAAGCATCAGGTAACTATGGTCATCATATTTTGCATAATTGTCTGTTGTTCTCATGAAAATTAAGATCACATCCAATCAATTCTACAGGAAAAGCTTAAGAAGTTTTGTAATAAGAATCTTCTAGTGGGTCCACTTGGTGATATAGCCAGACTTATGACCTCTGGTTGTGATAATACATATGTGAAGTTCTAAAATTCTGTGATACGTGGGAAAATCATTCATTTTAATAAATTTTATGAATCCTTTTGATAGGTTAATCTCTGCTCTATTTTAATCTCCTAATTCTTCTCAGTAACTATTCTAAACTTTTCAAAATACCTTCACACTTAGTATCTACTTTGGTTTAAAAAATGGGACTAAAGCATGCTATGAGTCCTCACCTTGGGGCCAATTATGCATAGGTGTGGAAGGATGTGAATAGAGGTAGAAGGATGAGATGACTTTTCTGGAGTTAGTATCCCATGGAAGAGAGAAAAGGTCAGTGGTCAGGAAATCCAGCCAAGGTCAGACGGCCAGAAGGAGTCCAGCTGGATGTGCTTTGACAGAAGCACAAACTAACAACAGATGAAGGTCAATATTCAAGAGATCAAGATGTAGTGAAGTAAGTAAAGACCAGAGAAGAATGTTTCAGGAGTTACATCTATGCCTATTCAACATGAGACCCACAGGACAGAGAAAAACTTGGTTTACTTGATTAACCCATTAGATTTAGTGGAGTGAGTCAACTTACCCAAGGTGGTTCTTCCCCATGCAATGGGATGCCAGGAATCAAATGTACATCTTTTGAACACAATATCTATTTAATTTTCCCTCTACCTCTCCATGTCAGGATTAGGGTGCGCTGTTTATGTTAAGGAATATGTAAATTCTCATGTAAGGTTTTTATGAGAAACGTAGGATCCCTGGTTTGATGATTCCCTTTCTCATGAGGCACCAGACCTGAAAGCAAGTTAGCGAAACAATGGCAGGTTAGGATGAGTATCATGAAAACCTGATGCTGTATGTTTGTGCACTGAGGTTGCTTTCCTTGCAAGCAGAGTGTTAGAATTCAGGGTTTACACAAAGGGCTGTTGTGAGCATGAATTTTTAAAATGTCTTATTGTTTAACGCAAAATTGCAAATAAGGAACACATGCCTGGTTACCTGAGGGCATCATTGTTGGCTGGAATATCCATTCACTCCACAGCTGTCCATGGTTCCCAAAGTCCCTGATGGATAACCTGGCTCAGCATCTCTTGAATATCTCTTCACTGTGTTCCAAGCATCTGCTGTCCCAGACTCACCATTTGCTTCTCATGTCTCAGAAAGATTTCAGTGATGCAGAGTGGGGCTTTTTTACCTTGAAGCAAAATGCAAACTAATGTTTGATCTATCAGTGTATTTATGTATTCGCTATTTGTTACCTTTCCATTCTTAAGTCATAAACCATTCTTTACTACCCATCAGGACTAAATCATTGTTCTTCTTGCTTCGTAACACCCTACAAGGCTGCTAAGTAAGTCCTTTTCAATTCTCCATATACCTGGCCTGTGCAAAAGCTGTTATTTTATGACTACAGAACATTATTTTCATTCTAGTTGAGGTTGTGTTTCTTCACTTCTGAAGATGTTTATTATGTAATAATTGAATATACAAAATATATGCAGCATAATAATAACAGGAACACCTGTGAATCCACCCTTTCAGTTTTGAATGAGAACAATACTGTTGTTTTATCTTGTCCTCTTTCCTACTCTGTCTCTGTACCTCCTTCACCCCAGAGGTAGCCAATGTCCTAAATTTCTTTTTAATTTATACTTTTATCACAAAAATTTGAACCCCCAAACAATATACCATTTAGTTTCATTTATTTTGTAATCTCGAAATGGGTATTGATGTGTATAATTTTCTATGATTTGCTTTTTTTCAGGCAAAATTATGTTTTGGAGAAATTTCTATGATTTACTCCTAATTGAGCGGTGCTTTTTCAACTTTAACATGCACACAAATCACCCTGGGAACTTGTTAGAATCTGGATTCTGATTCAGTACATCTCTAGTGGGACCTGAGGCTCTGCATTTCTAACAGGCTCCCAGGTCTTGTTCCTGTTGCTGGTTTGTGTCACACTTTGACTAGCAAAGTTATAGAGGGTAGAGATTATTCACAATTAATGGATGGTGGCTTACTCTAAAATAAATAGTTTGTTGTTTAAGTTCAGGCATACCTTCCTGAAAACTTACATTTTCTTTACGTTTATTTCTCCCTCCAAACCTTAGTGGAAAGATAGCGATTGTGAAAACAATTATGGGGCTGGCTCCCTTTGACCTAAGAGCAATGATGAGCAATGTCCTTGTCTGAAAACCTCTTGGGTAATATTAAGTCAAGTTTCCCCCTGTGGATGCTCAGTTGGATGTTCCTCTATTGTAGTTCCTGTATAGAGGATACTGGTCATCTTTTTTGGAAAACTGGGATTTTCAGACAATGATAATGTATGTTAGCTATGTATATCTTAGTATATGAGGGCTCTAAGACTGAATGCATATTTTTACTTATTAGTCTTGGGCTTCATCACTTGGTGAAACTTTGGCTCTGGTGAGGTCCTGATACTATAGGATAATCAACCTGTAAGGGAAGAACAGGAGGCTGTGTGACAGAGCTTCGAGCAGCTCTTCAATGTGATTCAGCGGGAAGATCTACAACTCTGATATGCCGATGATTTATCATCCTCCCGTTCCCAAGCACATAAATTTCAAGGAGCAGCTGACACTTCTGATCCTCTTAAAGATATACTATTTAGCAATAATTTTACTTTCAGAGAGACTAAAAAATACTTGTTACTTAGTGCTATTTATTATTCTTCTGAATTCACAATGTTAAACTATGAAACTACAATCAGCTTTCACTTTAAGAAGGGGCATTTAGCCTTTGAAAAAATGGAAAGTATGGCCACATATTACATGTTATTTAATAAAGTGGTGTAGAATAGGGAATGGGGCTCTTAGGTTCTAGTAGTTGTCTGCCTTGGTGAGAGAAATTAGTGTTCTGAGGAGTAACTTGAATTACTTCACATAATATTTACCATTACTCTAAATAATGATGGATTTGAAGGATGTGTTGTGGATTTGAGAGTCTTTCTAGCTTGTTTGGAGACAAAAGAGTTGAAGATTAATTAAAGGACAAGATGTCTTTTAATTTCAAGTGACAGAAACTCATCTCAAATCAGTTTAAGCCAAAAGGGGGAATTTCTGTGTTCATATGACTGGCGAATTCTTATGGTTCTTTAGCTTCAGATGTGGGTAGATCCAGGGCTTAATCAAGTTATAAACTACCCCCGTACTCCCCTTTTCTGCAGCTCAGTTCTGTTTTCCTTGGTGTTGGCTTCATTCTTCCCAGTGAGTGGCCAAGTTGGCCACCTGTGGCTTGAGGCTGACATTGTCTGGTAAGTCGCAATCTCAGAGAGCAGAGTGAGCTGCTTTCTGGGTAGCTTTTAACAGTTCTCTCCCTCTTATCCTTTATTTTAACCTCTCTTCTTCTCCTTGAACTATTTAACTCTGAATCCTTTAACCCTTAAATCGCTCTCATTTAGAATGTCCTCTTGTTTCCTTCCTTAATTACCCCTCTCTTTCTCTGTGTACCTAAAATGATTGAAAGCTCTGGGTGTGTGCGTGGGAGACGTGGAGGCTGGTTGATGTGGCCATTTAAAATAATATCATAGAATATTTAACATCATGTAAAAATGTTCACAATACATTAAGTAAAAAAGCAGATTCCCAAATAGCTATAGACTATATTTTTTAAAACACACATAAGTAGAATATCTAGATCAATAGGCAAAATGACGAATAGATAACAGGAAAGTTATCTAGCAGGATATACTCCAAAGGGTTCACATTGATTATAGCTAAGTAAATGTTAATTCCAAAATTTATTTTTACTTTTTATTTTTTTATTGCAGTAACATTGGATTATAACATTATATAGCTTTCAGATGTACATCATAATATAATTCTGTGTAGATTACATCATGTTCACTACCCAAAAACTAATTATAGTCCATCACCAGACATGTGAGCCTAATCACCCCTTTGCCCTAATTTAGTATCTTTAAGTCTTTTCTCTTGGGCAATTCACACTCCTCAGAAAAAAGGCCCCCTCCCTCTTTTGAAGGGAGATATGCTTGTGTATGCTTGCCTCCACTGCCCTGGGAGCTGAGTGCAGAGGAAAACTGGGATTAACACTTAATTCTCCTGATTTCAGGATGGTAAGAAAGCCTGTCTTTATGCCTGAGGAGAGATGGTGTGTGTGTGTGTGTGTGTGTGTGTGTGTGTGTGTGTGTGTTGTGGGGAGGAGTTGCCAAGCTGAGCTGTATAAAGCAGGAAAGAGATCTGGGAGAGAGTTGAATTCCCCAGCTCTGGGTGGCACCCCTCCCTGGGCAGAACCTGTTCTCAGGAGGACCTCGGAACACAAAGAGATTTTCGTTGCCAAGGCACGACAGTAGAACTTGACTCCAACAGTCATAGTCCCTAATCCCCAACGTTTTCTCATAAAAGTAAATCAGATGAGCTTCTATATAACATCCTACAAGTCCCTGTCCAATTCCTAATTAAAAATCGAAATGAATCTTTTTTATTAAGGTGCACTTCCAAATGTTTAATATCTATGAAATAAATCTGATTTACTTCATTTCAAGTAGCCTCAACCATAAAAATATATAGGAAAATCTTATATAATATCTTGAAATATTTTAATATTTGACTATTTTAAGATCCTTAAGGAACATTATCTCTTTAGAGATATTTTAAGATCTTTAAAGAGCATTATGCACATATAGCTCGATGTAAGTCATTACTTAATATTGAGCTATATGTGGAAAGTAATTTGGAGAAAATTTCCAAATGGAATAATACCTAACATCAAATTTAAAGTAGCATTGATGACTTTTTTTTCTTTTCAGAGAATTTAAGAGTCAGTGCTGAAAATCTTGGCAGTAGTTTTTGTCCTCACAAGAATGAGTGTTCCTGCTCTCCTTCTTAATTTAATTCTCCTTGCCATTAATTTTTATGTTAGATATTGACATAAAATGGCAATAGTTCACAGGCATTGGATGTTGTGTTCGCCTTCCTTTTTAGCTCTTATTTCTTTCCTCTCCCTCTTCCTCTTTAATTCTTTACTTCTTAGTGAAAAATAACAACTAACATTTATTTAATGTTTACTGTGCGCTAGGCTCTGTTTAAATCCTTTGCATGCACTAGATTATTTAATTCTCACAGTAATCCTGTGAGGCATGATGGTTATCTCCATTTTTCAGATGCTGAGGCTGAAGTTTCAAAGTTTAAGCAATTAGAAGGTTTTAAGCTTCGAGTGCTGTACTGCAGAGGTTCTCCAAATCTAGTCCCTGGACTAGGAGCATCAGCAGCATTTGGGAACTTGTTAGAAATGCAAATTCTTAGGCGTCCCCCCAGATTTAGAGAATGAGAAACTTTGTGGGGTGGGGCCTGCCAATCTGTGCTTTAACAACTCCTTGGAGTGATTTTGATCCATGCTTAAGTTTGAGAACCACTGACGTCATTCTTCTCTGAGCTTGATCTGAAAATTGTGTTCTCTGTTGTTGACTTTTCCCTTTGTTATAAGAATATACATATGAGTTTGTTCTTATGGGTTGCTTTACATTTTATTTTGTCTCTTAAATTGTTAAAAACTCTTAGGTTTAAATAGTGGGTTTTGTTTTTTTTTTTGCTAAGGAAGATTCGCTCTGAGCTAACATATGTTGCCAATCTTCCTCTTTTTGCTTGAGGAAGATTGTCCCTGAGCTAACATCTGTGCCAATTTTTCCGTGTTTTGTATGTGGGACCCTGCCTCACATGGTTTGATGAGTGGTGTGTAGGTCTGCACCTAGGGTCTGAACCCGTGAACCCTGGGCCGCTGAAGTGGAGTGTGTGAACTTAACCACTATGCACTGGGTTGGCCCCTAAATAGGTTTTTTATAGTCTATTCTGAGGATTATTTTAAAAAATATTTGTACTTTGGACCAGATTATTCAAAATGTTACCAGGTAGAATCCAGCAATGCAGTAATGTTTTAAAAAATATGCATGATGACCAACTAGGGTTAATTCTAGGAATATAAGGATGGATCGGATATTTGGAAAACTACTAATATAATTTACTGCATCAGCACATTAAAGGAGAAAAATCCATGCATTCATTGAAAAAATTTCTGACAAATTAGCAGCCATCCCTAATAAAAAAATTAAGCAAGGGGATGGCCCGATGGTAAGCAAGATAGGAATAAAAGCAAAATACTGTAGTATGGTAAAGACTGTTTACTAAAACCAATAGCAAACATCATCCTAAATAATAAAACACTAAGTTCATATTCATTGAAATCAGGATAGAGAAAAGGATGCCGACTTTCCTTTTTTTTAAAGTCTACTTGCCATCGGTCACTGTGCAAATGTGCCCTTTTACCCCTTTCACGCCCCCCTTCCCTTCTGGTAACAACCAATCTACTCTCTGTATCTATCTGTTTATTGTTGTTTGTTTTTCTTCCACACAGGGATGAAACCATATGATATTTGTCCTTTTTCATCTGACTTATATCACTTACCATAATACCCTCAAAGTCCATCCATGTTGTTGCAAATGGCAAGATTTCATCTTTTTTTGTGGCTGAGTAGTATTCCGTTGTGTATATGTATATATATAGATATATATATAGATATATATACACCACATCTTCTTTATCCACTCATCTGTTGATGGGCACTTAGGTTGTTTCCAGGTCTTGGCTATTGTGAATAATGCTGCACTAAACAAAGGGGTACAAATATCTTTTTGAATTAGTGTTTTTGTGTCCTTTGGATAAATACCCAGAAGTGGAATAGTTGGATCATATGATAAATCATAATAGTTGGGTCATCTGATCATATGCTATCTATTTTTAATTTTTTGAGAAATCTCCATACTTTTTTGCACCAGTTTCCATTCCCACCAGCTGTATATGAGAGTTCCTTTTTCCCATATCCTTTCTAATACTTGTTATTACCTGTCTTTTTAATAATAGCCATCTGACAGGCATGAGGTGATATCTTGTTGTCGTTTTGATTTGCGTTTCCCTAGTAATTAATGATGTTGAAATCTTTTCATGTGCTTGTTGGCCATATGCATATCTTTTGGGAAAATGTCTGTTCAGATTCTCTGTCCATTTTTTGATTGGGTTGTTTTTTTGTTGTTGAGTGGTATGAGTTCTTTATATATTTAGGATATTAACCCCTTGTCAGCTATATGATTTGCAAATATCTTCTCCCAATCAGTAGGTTACCTTTTCATTTTGTTGATGGTTTCTTTTTCTGTGTATAAGCTTTTTAGTTTGATATAGTCCTATGTGTTTATTTTTGCTTTTGTTTCCCTTGCCTGAGGAGAAATATTCAAATAGATGCTGCTAAAACTGATGTCAAAGAGTGTCCTGCCTATGTTTTCTTCTAGACGTTTTATAGTTTCAGGTCTTGTATTCAAATCTTTAACCCATTTTGAGTTAATTTTTGTATATGGTGTAAGATAATGGTCTACTTTCATTCTTTGGCATGTGGCTGTCCACTTTTCCCAACATTCTTTATTGAAGAGACTTTCCTTTCTTCATGGTATGTTCTTGGCCTCTTTATCAAAAATTAGCTATCCATAAATGTGGGGTTTATTTCTGGATTCTCAATTCTGTTCCATTGATCTGTGTGTCTGTTTTTGTGCCAGTACCATGCTGTTTTGATGACTACAGCTTACTGGTATACTTTGAAATCAGGGAGTGTGATGCCTCCAGCTTTGTTCTTTTTTTCACAGGATTGCTTTGACTATTCAGGGTCTCTTTTGGTTGTTCCCAAAAAAGGATGACTTCTATTGCTGTTATCACTTAACATTGTTTTGTAGGTTGGAGTAGATGCAAAAAGTCATGAAAATGAAATAATAGCTATAAGTATAAAGAAAAAGTAAGATTTTTTTTCTGAAGATATTTGTTTTATACCTGTAAACCCCAAGATATGCTAGTAAGAATGACTAGAATTGATGAGGGAACTTTATAAAGAGCTTGATTATAAGAAAAATGTTAAAAAATTTTTTGTACTATTAGTAACCGCTTAAAAATGGAAATAGTAAAAGTATCTCAGGCACAGGAATGACAAAAAATTTAAAATGCTTAGGTATAATTTTAACAAGAATATCTCATAATCCATATGAATGAAATTATAAGGTAGTATTCAAGCATATAAAACAGGCATAAAGAAAGAAAAGGACTAATATCCTGTTCATAATATGTAAATTAAATGAAATTTAATGTAAAATCTCAAGTTATTTTTAAAACTGAATAAAAAGATTTCAAAGTTAGGAAAAGTAAATATCTGAGAAAAAATTAAAATAAAAAGAAAAATAGTGAAGAGTCATTTTTCTTACCAGATGCCAAAACATAGTATTAAACAACTGTAATAACAACAATATGGTGTGGAAATAGATGGGTAGACTAGAATAAGTACCCTGAAATAGATCTCAATATATGTGCAAACTTATATGATAAAGCTGACGTTTTATTTTACAACGAAAAGGATGATTTATTTAATAAATTGTGCTCACACAACTGGAAATCACAATAAATGGGTACCATTACTTCATACCTATATAAAATTAATTTCAGATGAGTAAAAGACTTAAATTTAAAAATAAAATTCTAGAAGAAAATTCGCGTTTTGACACGCAGGTTGTGGAGACCTTTCTAGCTAAGATAAGAAGTCCAGAAGCTATTAAAGAAAACACTTTTGGCTACATAAAAATGAAAAATTTGAGTATGACAGATGCTACAAAGACATAGACAGGCCATAGCTTGAGAAGTTATTTCCAATGTATATCACATGTAAGCATAATAATAATAATAATCAAAGAGATTATATTTGTGGTTACCAGAGAGGAAGGGGTTGGGGGGAGGATGAAAGGAGTAAAAAGTCACATGTATGGTGAAGAATGGCAACTAAACTTTGGGTGGTAAGCACAATGAAATGTACACAGAAATTGAAATGTAATGATGTACTCCTGAAATTTATATAATGTTATAAACCAATGTTACCGCAATAAAAAAAATTAAAGAAAAAAATTTAAAAATTTGACACGTTGATGGCTCTCTTTGCCCCCTTCCCCAAGAAAGTAGAATCTGAGTCAGGATTAAAGTGCTAGTGCTTTATTCGTGAGGCGCAAACCCAGGTCAGTAAGGGTGACAGGTAAAGGAGGAGAAGCAAGGTAAGATGTGATGTGGTTGAAATGGTGTGTTACTGTTCACGGGACACAATAAGACACAGTGGGTTGCTTAGCAGGTGTGTTTTCTCAGCATATGGGACTTCTCAGGTGAGCTGTAAGGAGAACACAGCTTTGGAGAATTCCATGGGAGGAGGGAATTTATCTGCCTAGATCCCTTCTGTGTCTTGTTTTCTATTGGCCAATGCTTTCCCTATAGGCACTTAGCTTTCTGAGTGCGTCATTGGACCACTTTAATGACTCCGCCAGATGCCAATTCTCGAGTTCCTCATTGAGGTGTTCCACACTAGCCTGGAGGTAACAAAAGATCCAAAAACTCTGAGCATATACCTGGTCAGCCCAGCACAGTAGTGACCAAGGGGATGGCCTGACACATGCAGGGCTTGTGACTGGCTGGACCCCAATGGTGTTAGTGGAGTCTAAGAAGCAGATAATATGACCAAGGGGAGCCGAGAAGGAGCAGAAGATTTGTATCCTATACAATAGCAGAAAGATGTAAATAGGCATTTTAAAGAAGTGCAGATCCAAATGGTGATATGACAAGGTGATTGACCTCCTCAGTAGATTTATTATTCAAGGCATCTGCCACAGTAAAAGAAGATTGCCCAAACCTCAGAGTTACTCATCTATGTCTCACATACCTCCTACTGACACTGCTCTAGCTAAAGCTACCATCATGTCTCTAACGCCTGGATTGGGAGGAAGTAGCCTTTGAATTGCCCTCCCTACTTCCACTCTCTCTCCCCGCTCTGAGTCTATTCCCATTATAGAAGCCAGAATATCCATTAAAATGGAGATGAGAGCACTTCATTCCTCTGCTGGAAACCTACCTTTGGCTTCCCATCTCCCTTAGAGAAAAAGCTAAAGTCCTTGCAACGACATGTCAAGCCCCACATAATGTGGTTTGTTACCTCTCTGATCTCATCTTCTACCACTATTCCTTTGTTCTTCTAGCTCCAGTCACATGACTTCCTCACTGCACCTCATAGGCCAAACATACTCCACCTCAGGGCCTTTGCATTTGCCGAATAATGCTCTTTTGCCAGCTATGTGCTTGGTTTGTTCTCTTGTTTTCTTTCTCATCACCTGTTCGAAAGTCACCTTTTCAGTGAGGCCTTTCCTGGCCACTCTTTAAAAATTTTCAAACTCCTACTCCTGACATTTTATGTTCCTCTACCTTGCCTATTTTTCTTTTATTTTTAGCGTTTATGAATATCACATACTGTATATTCTACTTACTTATTTTGTTTATAGTCTGTTTCTGTCATTGAATGTGGGCCCTATGAAGGCCCTCTGTGTTTCATTCACTACTGTATCCCCAGGCCTAGAACAGTCTCTGACAAATAGTAGATACTCAATAAATATTTGTTAAATGAATAAATGGTCATGATACAAGAATAAGGGCTAGATGCTGCCAGCTTTAGTCTTATTTAGTGTTGGTGACAAGGGTTAGTGGTTGTGTGAGGAGCTAGAAAGAGGCACACCTGACTTCTCAGCATCCCTGTTGCGGCCCATATATTGAGATATGATGGGAACTGTTATCTTCTTGAGTGTGGACTAGAAAATAAGGAAAATCGATGTGTTAGGGGGAAGGCAGAGAAATCTTACTGGGTATCTAGAGTCTCTGATTGGGATTTAGTTCGATAATAAACTTTGTTCTTAATAAAAACATCTATGGTCTGGACAAGTGAATAAGATAAATGCATTTATTAAAAAACATTAGATTCTCAGAAGATAAAAATTTTCATGACCTAATGATATGAAGAGTTATTGAAATACTGTTTTCTGCCATGATGGAACTTTCTGTTAATGACTTAAAACTGGAATAAGAAGTAGTACTAGCAAAACTCAAACAGGAACGTGATTGATTTTGAAAGGCTTGTTTAGGCAGGGTTCTATTCACATGAAATTGGTATAAAAGAAGGATCTGCTTCACCATCCAGGAAGATGCCAATGATTGTCTTTTTGGCAGAAAGCGTGTTCTTGTTTATCCATCCTCTGTTTCATTTGTCAAACTGATGTTCCAAGGAAAGCTATATTGCAAGATGCTAAGAATTGTGCTGCAAATTTATTTTCTGTGATTAAATATGTTTAGAAAATCTTGACTTCTGAGATTGTAAATATCTAAGAGGGGTTTAAAAATGCATTATAATTACCATATCATGGCACACTTTTATTATAAAACAGTTGTTGACTTATTTGAGAATGGTATTCATTGTAAGCCAATATAGGACCACCAGCATATAATGCTAACGTGAAGTCTTCAAAAGTCAGAGAAGTACATTTGTATAATTTTAGAAAGTTTACATTACTTAAAAGTGACATTTAATTATGCCATTTATGGTATTCATTTAGTATTTCTACCTCAAGGGCAATGATAGTCTAGTTATTTTATTTTAACAAGGTAAATTTTGTAATTTTAATTTTAATCATCCTTCAAGTCATACATTGACTCACCATGGATTTTGGGGGTTATGTCTATTCAAGTGTTTGTTATTAAAAATAGCCCTTTAGGAGCTGTCCCAGTTGCATAGTGGTTAAGTTCACACTCTGCTTCAGCGGCCTGAGTTTTGTGGGTTGGGATCCTGGGTGTGGACTCATCAAGTCATGCTATGGTGGCATCCCACATACAAAACAGAAGAAGATTGGCACAGATGTTAACTCAGTGACAATCTTCCTCAAGCTAAAAAAGGAGATTGGCAATAGGTGTTAGTTCAGGTCCAATCTTCCTCACCTAAAAACAAAACAAAACAACAAAAAATGTCCCAGCCATTTAAATTAAAAATGCTTTGTTAAAGCCAATCCATTTTTGATTATTCAAGGCACTTTTTAATCTATAGAAAGAAATGGAAATATTTTAAATTCTTACTTTTAGTTAAATTTCTGTTACAAGTATGAAACTCTATATACAGTATTTCAGCTAAATAAAGTCAATAGATTGACAAACGTTTATTGAGCTCATCACTGTGCTGGGCTTCATATAGGTACTCGGGACTAAGAGAGATAAAATCTCTGTCACCAGGCAAACTCATTCTAATGCAGAATTCAACTTGGTGGATAAATAGCAAGATTATTAGAATAAAGTTAATCTTCTTCCTAATTATCCACTAGGAAAGAAAAACGATTTTACTGTTTTGTTCCGTTTCAAATGACTTCAAATTTTAGAATGAAAATTCTAAAGAAATTAAAATATTTCTTAGAGACAAAATAGTTTATGCTAAACATGAATTGCTGCTTTTATATGCTGTATTATCATGTCCTAATTTTCAAGCCACAGATTTATTTTACAATTAATGGATGATGACCTTTAGTGATAATGACATCCTGAAGTTTCTTTTTAAAACAGAGAATGTAGAGCTATTAAGAAGGTATGACACCCTTCTCCACCAAATCAAGATTTATGTTATTAATAAAAGGTAATATAGATATTTATGAAACGATAGTACCTTGAAATAGAGCGAGAACAACTTATAAAATTATTAAAAAATTAGGTTCAGTTAGGAGCTTCATCATTCAATATATTTTGGAGATTTTATCTAACAATTATTTGATGTTCCTTCTGAAAAAAATAGCAACTCTTGTAACAGTTTCTGAAAGTCGGGGCTGCTAATGGTTGCTGCTCCAGTACTGGTGCTTTTAGAGCTTTTCTACGATCTTATGCCTAATTTTTGAAATTCAGAGCAAGGGAATGGTCCCTGGTAGATTTCAACACTTAACAGTTGGGTATATCCAACTTAACTTTTCAGGGACTCCTTCAGGTAGAGAGAGAGAGAGTGAGCATCATATTTTCATATAGTGATCTTAGATGACCTGACCTCTAGGTGACTCTCTTAAGAAATTTCTGTATGTGCACACACATACATGGACACATATAATGCATATAAGCTCACACCCCAGATAATACATACACATACATATGCACCCCTCACAGGTTGCCTGTATAGCGGTATTTATGCAGAGTCACCATGTTGTTATTAATGTAGTATTTAATAAATATTAAATATTTTTCTTTAACAATATTATGAAGACGTGATTCTCAGATATTCATGTCGCAATCAGCTCTCAAGCAGTTTAGGATTAGTTTTTGTATCACCTTTGGAAAATATTGGTAAGAAAATAAACTGTAAATTATGCAGAAACCACGATCTCTATGATGCAGAATGGGGGAGGCTGAGATGCAAGGTATTCACAGGAAACTGATGCCCACATCATCTCCGTTCGAAATTCCCCAGACTGAGGAAAGGGGGCGATAGAGGACATTACTTTTCCATAGACTTTTCTTATGTTGGAATTATCAGGAGTCTTGAGGTTGCATAGTGGTGGCAGTATCTTTAACTTATAGTTAAAATATAAGATCTATTGTGGCTTAGGGAGCCAATAATGGGACTATTAATGTCTGGAGGAACGGCATTACCTTTCTTGGGTTTTCAAGCTTAGACGGATTTGGTAATGCTATTTTGGCATTCCTTCTTGTCTATAGGCAAGATTCTATATGGTGAGAATTCTATACAGAGAATTACTTGTATACATTATACTAATGTTGATGGTTATTTAGGTAAGTGATATGATCATTATTTGTTACTAATACAACATGTAGGTTAGTTTCAGAACAGTTTCTGTGTAGGCGTCTTGAACCCCTTCTGTTGATAGTTCACCAATATGTCTGTGCATTTATATTTCTAATTTATGGTATAAAGTAGTAATTCAATGTGGCTGCAGTTACTACAGTATTATTTTTTGGTTCACAAGCAATACCTTAAGGTAAAAGAAAAAACTAGAAAACAAAAAACAGTCATTTTCTCGTCCCAGTGGAGTCAACCTAGATAGAACAATATAGATGGGTGAAGAAATTGGTGGAAATAGTATTCAGATTAGAGTTTGTGAAAAAAGACTGCGATTATAGGCTTATATACTTACATAAAATAGCCTAAAGGAGGTTGTTTTATTCTGTCACCATTTGTAGGGTAACTTTACTTTTCAGATTCTTTAAAAATACTCTGATGTCATGGACTGTATATTTAAGGTAAAAAAATATGGAAATTGGTAATGAAAGTGGGCTTTTTTTTCCTGATTGAGGAGGCTGTATTTATGTATTGTAAATACCATACAGAAAGAAGGTGTGTGATAGAAAGCCTGCCTGATCCTTAATAGCATTGCTTATTTCTCTGTAATTTAAATTTTCCTTTGTTAGTTATGTGAATAGAATGAGAGTTATTTTAAAGGAGCCATAGCAAGAAACAAAACAATTGGATTGTTATAATTGGTTGTTTTTTTAATAAATAGTATGTGGTTAAAACCAGGGTCCTGGTAACAATCACAAGAGGGACATCAATGGACAGGCTTTACACTCCAGCTGTTTCACCAGATGGCCATAGCCAGGTATTTTGTACCTTTTAAACAGGTTACATGTAATAAGTAGAAGGAAAATAGTTTCATTGAAACCTTATCAATTTGATGATAATATTGTCTTAAGTATTTTCCTTTTGTTAACAGAGATAATATATCTTTAATAGTTTGTTCACTTGTTTTTTTTTTTACAAAGAAAAATATTCAATATCAGAACATAGACGTGTTTTCCTTTTTTGTTCCCCAAGTGTCATTGTGATTTAGAAGTGGTTGCTGAAGAGAAGCTATGTTAACATAACAACAGTTGATGCAGTTGCAAATCTTTCTGTTTCAAGGTGTCAGGGTTGTCCCCAAGGAGCGATCCTGGCCTGCAGTGCAGATGTTGAGCTCTCTTTAAAAAAATAGTGCTGAGCCTGATACAGATGTTCCCACATTGCCCAGCACTTTGATTAACCTTTTATGAAGTATCTGCCTACAGAAATCTGGATTAGTATGTTCCCGTGTGTCTTATTAAAAGCCTGCCAGGCTTTATTGAACATTGTGTTTATATTTTTTGTTCTATGGACAGTTTTGGTGTTTAGTAAATATAAAATGGAAAGCATTAGCATGCCCTAACAAGGATATCTGAGGTAAGCTGCTGACTTGAGTTTGAAATGGGAACTATCATGGTTTGATTAGCTGATTGTCATTAAAGAACGAGTGTACTTACACAAATAGGAGAGGCTCTGATTTCCCATAAACAAGTTGCTAATAGAGGACCTACTTTGTGTCCTTTGGAGACATGTTAATAGAATTTTCTGCTGTTACCAAATCCTTTGGATTGGGTTTTCAAGAGTGTGGTCATAATTTAGTGTAGACCTGAGCCCTCAATACAGAAGCCTTCCAAATGTAGTTATTTAAATTTAAATAAAAACTAAATAAAATTCAAAGTTCAGTTTCTTAGTCACACTAGCCACATTTCAAGTGCTCAGGAGCTACACGTGGTTAGTGGCTACTGCGTTGAATAATGCAAACAGGCAAACAGAACATTTTTATCATTGCAGAAAATCCTATTGAACAGCATAGCATCGCTCTGAACTTTGAATACCTGATTGACTCATATGCTACAGTTTCCATTTATACTCTACGTTCTTTTTTTATTATTATTTATTTACTTATTTTTAATTCCAATAACATTGGGTTATAACATTATGTAGCTTTTGGATGTACATCATAATATATTTCGAATTCTGTGTAGATTATATCATGTTCACCACCCAAAAACTAATTATAGCCCATCCCCTCACATGAGCCTAATCACCCCTTTTGCCCTCCCCCAACCCCCATGGTAACCACCAATCCATTCTCCATTGCCATGTGTTTGTTTGTTGTTGTTTTTATCTTCTACTTATGAGTGAGATCATATGGTATTTGACTTTCTCTCTCTGACTTATTTCACTCAGCATAATACCTTCAAGGTCCATCCATGTTGTCACAAGTGGCCAGATTTCATCATTTATTATGGCTGAGTAGTATTCCATTGTGTATAAATACCACATCTTCTTTATCCATTCATCCCTTGATGGGCACCTAGGTTGCTTCCAAGTCTTGGGTATTGTGTATAATGCTGCAATGAACAGAGGGGTACAGGTATCTTTATGCCTTTGTGTTTTCAAGTTCATTGGATAAATACCCAGCAGTGGGATAGCTGGATCATATGGCAGATCTATTCTTAATTTTCTGAGGATACTCCATCCTGCTTTCCATAGTGGCTGCACCAGTTTGCACTCTCACCAGCAGTGTACAAGTGTTCGCCATCTCTCCACATCCTCTTCAACATTTGTTGTTTCCTGTCTTGTTAATTATAGCCATTCTGACTGGAATAAGGTGATACCTCATTGTAGTTTTGATTTGCATTTCCCTGATAGCTAATGATGTTGAGCATCTTTTCATATGCCTGTTGACCATCCGTATATTTTCTTTGGAGAAATCTCTGTTCAGATCTTTTGCCCATTTTTTAATTGAGTTGTTGGTTTTTTTGTTGTTAAGCTGTATGAGTTCTTTGTATAATTTGGATATTAAGCCCTTATCTGATATATGATTTGCAAATAACTTCTCCCAATTGTTAGGTGGTTTTTTCAATCTGTACACCGAAAAGTATAAAACATTGTTGAAAGAAATCGAAGAAGACATAAAGAAATGGAAAGGTATTCCATGCTCTTGGATTGGAAGAATTAGCATCATTAAAATGTCCATACTTCCTAAAGCAATCTACAGATTCAATGCAATCCCTATCAAAGTTCCAACAACGTTTTTCACAGGAATAGAACAAAGAATCCTAAAATTTATGTGGAACAACAAAAGATCCCGAATAGCCAAAGGATTCCTGAGAAAAAAGAACAAAGCTGGAGGTACCACACTCCCTGATTTCAAAATATACTACAAAGCCACAGCAACCAAAACAGCATGGTACTGGCACAAAAACAGACACATAGATCAATGGAACAGAATCGAGAGCCCAGAAATAAACCGAGACGTTTATGGACAGCTAATATTTGACAAGGGAGCCAAGAGCATATGATGGAGAAAGGAAAGTCTCTTCAATAAATGGTGCTGGGAAAACTGGACCGCCACATGCAAAAGAGTGAAAGTAGACCATTCCCTTACACCATGCACAAAAATCAACTCAAAATGGATTAAAGACTTGAATGTAAGACCCAAAACTGTGAAACTTCTAGAAGAAAACATAGGTAGTACGCTCTTTGACATCGGTCAAAGGGTGTTTTCAAGTCCCATGTCTGACAGGGCAAGGGAAACAAAAGATAAAATGAACAAATGGGACTACATCAAACTAAAAAGCTTCTGCACAGCAAAGGAAACCATCAACAAAACGAAAAGACAACCTATACTCTACATCCTTAAAAGGATTTCTTCAGCGGGCTTGTGATTCCTTTAAATTTCTAGGATTAAAATCAGAAGTATCTATCGGCTTTCCCTGGAGGAGAGATCAGCTCCCATTCCTTCTAGCTTAACATTTGAATCCTTCAGTGAGAGTTTAGACTTAGAGATTTAAAAATGGATTCTTGGAATAGCTAAATTTTTTTAGATTCCTGGATAACCCTCAAGAAAAGACTCCTGGGAAGTTGGTGGCAATCTGCATATCTTTGTGAACTGCAGAACTATGGAGAGAAAAGCTGGAACAAAATTCCCAGTGTTTATAAAGTATCAACATTTTCCAGGCTATTTTTTTCTATATTTTAGAATTAATAAAGTAATTTACGTAGTGTTAAAATGACTTTAAATGGCTAAGATCATGATTACTTTACCCTGAAATTCCTTTTGTTGTCTGCTTTGAGTGAATGGGTGCGAGTATTTTCCAATTTGCATCTATTTTATAATATGAAATATCTTTAAGTTATATAGTTTCGTTGAAGTGTTTTACAAGGAACACTTTGGCTAATTTTGCTGGATTTACCCTTCCCCATATTCTAAGTTGATTATACTTTGTTTTATTAACACAATTAATTGAATATCCTTGTCTTTCACCTAGTTTGTTGCGTTAGCCTGCAATCTGGTCTTATTGTCTCCAGTTTATCCACTCTCCTGTCTATCTTCAATGCCTCTACTAAGGTTATCTTTCTAACTGCATATTTAATCATCTTCTGCTGTATTCCATGGCTTGCTGTATTAAAGTTAGAGTCCTTAGCATTTTGTTCAGTGGCTTGTCATAGACTGGCTCCTATCTACCTTCTCAACTATATGTTCAACAAACTCTTTTTTACCTTTCCTCTTACTCTAACATATTCCTAATAAATCTGCAAGTCTTTATAATCACCACTCCCTTTTAGCATTGGATCCTAACTTCATCCATATCTACTTGCTTTCTGCAATGACCAATTTATTTTACTGTAAAAATTGAGGTAGTTTTCTTGACTTCCCTCTTTCTAATTCTAAATTTCTCTATAGTTCACCTGTTTTGTTTTCTTCGACTCTTTTCCGAGAAAGAAATATCTCTTTGATAGAAAAAACAGAGATAAACACCTGTTTTGTTTTCTTCGACTCTTTTCCGAGAAAGAAATATCTCTTCTATCAAATTAACTGAGCTAAAGCCAAACTCTGCATCCTTGCTCAAAAAACTTTAGTAGTTTCCCCATAGGGTGTAAGTTAAAGTAAATAACGCTCTTTTCTTGGCATTCAAGGTGCACCATGATTTGGCTCAAATCTACTTTGCCAGTGTTAGTCCTCAGTGTTCCTTCTGTCCATGATTTGTGCAAATGGAATTGATTCTCTGTATTTTGCTTTGCATACTTCCTGCCTGCCCTGATGCTCCTTCTTCTAAGTGGCATGTTGTTCTCCCTCATCTGTGATGACTTTTGAGCATCTAGACAAAAGCCCAGACGAAGGCATTTCTGATTCCCTCAGTGTGCAATGCTCACGCCTCATCTACACTCCTAGAACACTTTATCATCACTTCAACTGGCATTCATAATCTCACCTACCAGAGGAGGAGATCCTTGGTAACAATTTATTGCTGATTCAGCTTTTCCTGTTCTCCACTATGCGTAGCACATAATCTTGTATTTGGTACATGCTCAACAAATGTATTTTGAACGAATAAATGAATGGAATCACTTATTTTCAAACTTAAACATTTAATTAAACATTATTTACAAAGCTGTAGCTATTTTAAATGAAAATTTCTTAAAGAAAACTGCTAATTTGTCTGTTCTATTAGTGTACTCTGGATTAGGATGGGGAAGTGATTAATTTCTTATTTTAGCTGGTTAGATATGATGTGTTTGGACAATTTCTGAAATGCTCAAGTTTGTTGGATTTAAACACAGAGATACTTTATTTAACAGTGGTTGTTTCACGGATTCTTCTTTGGTGTGCTTAAATGCTAAGGTGTTAGGATTTTCAATAGAGAGGAAATACAAAGTTTCAAATGAGGTGAACAGAGGTGTATTTGCATTCATACGACCATGGGTTTGCATGTGCACACACAAAACACATAGTAGATGGTGGGAGGAAGGAAATGGAGAAATGGGAAAGGCAAAAAAACCTACCGTTACAGATTATTAGAAGCTTGATGCTAAGATGAATATTGTGAGGTACATTTTCTCCTTAGGCTCATTGATGAAGAACACTAACTCTGAGACCAAACTTATTGGTTTGTATTTATTCATTTCACAGAGGGTCCTCTAGGGCTGAATGCTTTGCCTTCTTCTTGTGCACATTCTATGAATCCAGAGACATCTCTAAGAGTCTGCTACCTAAATCAAGATATAACAGCACCCAAATTGTTCTACAGCACTTGCAAAATGTTTTTTATTACTGAACTCCATTTCAACTTTATAGATATTAGTTGACCTGTCACAAGGAACGAGGTTATCATGTTTGACCTTTGTGTCCCCTACCTATTTTAAGGGCAGGAACTAACAGCACAGCAGAAGTGAAGCTGAGTACCTATTCTTTGTCGTGGCAGCTTTAACTTCTGCCAAACACCTGGAATTAAGGGAAAGAGATTTCATATTGCAGGGAGAAAAAAATGAAGTTTAGCAATACCTATTGGAGGTGAGGGAAAAGCAATATGCCTTTTCAACATGTAGGTTCAATAGTGGTAGAGAAAAATATATTTTGGAATATTTAATTTTTTAAATAAGCTAGAAGTTTAAACACACTAATTCATCCAGCTCTCCTGTTTTAGTAATTCTTTCAGATATTTTTACTCTGGGGAAACTAGAAGTCCAGATGTCATGTTTCTTTGGGCTATTTCTTATGGTAGGATAAACTCCTACTAAATTCCAAACCATAGTCCAGGCCCTAGGAAATTCAAAGACAAACCAGATAGTCTCTGCTTGCATGGAATTTGTAATCTATTGGCTAAGGTACAAGTAAAGCAACAATGAAAATATGGCGACATAATGTAAGTTTAGAATGTAGGACTCTGTGAAGGTAGGATTGTGTCTGTCATATTCACTGCTGCATTCTTGGCATCTAGCACAATGCCTGTACATGGCTGAAGCTGAATAAATGTGTGTTAGATGTTATTTGGGATTTTGCAGAGAAGCAACTTGCAGAAGTAGTACCAGATCCTCTTCGTAGAGGGCTTCCCACAGATGGTGCCACCTGAGCAAAGTCTAGAAGGATGTGTAAAAGTCACCATGCATAGAGAAAATGGCCACCAAGTGGGATTGATTACGAAGGACATCCCAGGACCACGGAACAGAGTGGGAAAAGCACAATAGATGAGAAAGTGTGCAATGGTTGTTTGGTGGAGTGTCAAAGGGTAAGGCTGTAGAGGCAGCAAGTGCAAATTATGAAATGACTTGAGGAATAAGCTAGAAATTGTGCTTTGGTGTGGAGGCTACCAGGATCCCATGAAGCATTTAGTAGAGTGGCATACTCAGGTTTGCATTGAAGAAAAAAATCACTGTGACATTGATATTTTGAAGGATGATAGTAATGGAATAACCCAGACCAGACAACTAAGATATTCCAAATTGTGATACGAAGTTTCATCTATAGAAATAAAATTTCTAGAACTCTTAAATAAGTGGAAGATATTAGTCTTTTTTTCATGAAAAAAAATTTAGAGAAAATGAATATTTATTATGTATCTGGGGTGTTTTTATCAAGTCACTTTATGGTCTTATATAAAAAAATATATATACCTCAATATGTTCACAAAATAATCATGTTTATTCTATTAGGTTGCAAAACTAAAAATTAATTATTAATAAAAATGAATCATTTTAATTCACTTTGAAAGATTTTTAATATTAGTAAAACTATAATGACTTCATGAGAAATATTTTTAGAATGTTAATTGGACCACACTTTGCATAGATGTTGAAAAATACCAGAAGCACCGTTAGAAAGAAGTCATTAAAATCTAATGTTCTAGATTTTAGAACACTTGCTTTTGCTATGCAGTAGTTGTCGAGTACACCTATTATTAGCATTCTCTTCCAAATGGGAAAATTTTTGAGAATGAAACAGAGTGCTGTTAATTATTATACTGGATAAGAGGTGTTAACTGAGGTAGTCCCTGGCCAAACCAAAATGAATGGTCGTCTCTAAGAACAATCCATATAGTATTGGAAATATATATTGTATTTGATGTATTTGTTATTCACAATGTTAGCTTATACTCCATCTTAAAGGTACAAATTAAATAAAACAGCTCACTATAAAAATTGCCTTTACAGTAAGACCTTGGTCTAAAACACTTTGGTAAGAAGAAAGAACAAAGGAAAAGGAAAGTTTATTGGTTATCTTGTACTTAAATCCTAAGTAATAAGTTGAACTAGAAACAATTTTTGAGCCTTATCAGACCAATCCAAATATACAGCTTATAGATGGGTAATGTGAGGGTAGTATAGTACAATGGAAAGAGCTTTGACCTATCAGCCAAAGACCTGAGTTCTGGTTCTGGATCTTTCTCTCTCTAACTTTGTGACCATGAGACAATATTTAACCCCTCTGAACCTCAGTATTTTCCTTATCTTTCAAGTTAGAGCTGAAATTCACAAAATAAGAAATAATTTTCCCAAATAAGGAAAAATGTCTAGTCTTTTCACTAATGGAAGAAATGCATGTTAAATGATAATATGGTAGCATTTTAAGTTTGTCAAGGTAGCCAATATCAGAAAAAGAAAGAACATCATAAGATTGCATGGCGATGGTATTGCAGTTTACTGATGATGGAGGGCTAAGTTGAAAAATCCACCCAGGAAGGCAATCTCACAATATGTATCAAAAGTTACAAAATTAAAAAAAACTGTTTTTCATACTTTTTGACTTCACAAACAGGAGTATAGGAATTTACCATAGGGAAGAAATCAGATCATCATACAGGGATTTATGAACAAGGAGATTCCATTGTCTAATTATTTATAATAGCATAGCAACTGTAAAGAAATGTCTAGTATTAAGGGACTGATTAAATGACTTATGGCATATGCAGCTGATGATAAAATTATGTAGCCCTTTAAAATTATACTCTTGAAGGTTATTTAAGGATGTGAGTAAATGCTTATGAAAAGTTGTTAAATAGATAAATGGTTCACAAAATTGCGTATGTAGTGTGATAGTTACTTTACAAGAAAGTACATGTATAATATGAAAAAAACATGAAATTTGTACATATAAGACTTATACACAGTGACTAGAAGGATAAATACCAAAATGTTAACAGTAGCTATCTCAGTATAGTGAGATTAGAGGTGACTTTTGCTTTCTTCTTTGTCCTTTTTATTTAGAAATTTTCTTCAATGAAATGTTATGTATTTTACAAAGGACAATCATTGCTATATAATAACTTGATTACAAGAAAAGTTGCTAAACCAGATAATTTGTAGGCTAGCTCTTGTTCTAATGTTCTATAAGCCTATGATTTTGTCTGAGAACAGGAGTTGGCAATCTACAGCCCTCAGACCTAATCTGGCCCAGTACCTGATTTTGTAATTGAAGTTTTATTGGAACACAACCATGTACATTCATTTACATATTACTCATGGCTATTTTGGTGCTACAATGGTAGAGTTGAGTAGTTGTGATAGAGACCATATCACCCAGAAAGCCTAAAATATTCATTATCTGACCCTTTACAGTAAAAGTTTTCTGACCACTATTCTTGAATGTTGAATTGGAAATTTCCATCTGGAGTGTTGAACTGGAAATTTCCCTCATTTAAAAAATACATTAATTCTGTTAAAATATAGTTTAATATTATTATTTCTGATATATTTTGATGCCTATAGTTCTATAAAGATCTATACTCTATTTTAATAATTTTGTGAATATTAAATGCACAGGGCCAGGAAAGAGCAAGGTCCAACTTGACTCTTTCATTGAAGAATCAGAGAACTTTGGATGTAGAGGGGGCCTTAGAGATCTGGGCTTGCTCTCATTCTTCTGTGTCCTGACCTTTAGGGCTGCACACTGTTATTTCCAATCTAGTCGTATGGGAAGGAAATGGGGCTATTGTTGCTTTTTTGAAAAATAGTTAGCCCATTTTACAACCGAGGGTGAAATATTGCTATCATTTCAATACCAAATACTTATTGCATGAGGCATGCTGTGGCCTTGTGGAGGATGAATGAAGAGTCCCTGAGCTTGAGGAACATGAAGAAACAAAATGGAGAGGGAAGCACATTCTGGGTCAGGGGAGAATCAAGGCACCTGTATGGCACTGGAAGGATATCTGAGAACTGAGAAAATATGATAATCTGTAAGAATTTGAAAAAATGAAGCACGTGATAAATCTGTGGAAGAATTGAGTTAGGGTTTTGCACTTATTTTGGCCATGATTTTTTCTCACTTTGTTTTGTAATATTTTGTCAGATTCACTAAGATTTTAATGAATAGAGCTAGGAAGATGTACCTTAAAAGTGCAATTTGCACCTTTCAGATATATTCAGCTTTGGTCTATGTTTTTTACCTAATGCAGATTTCATTTTAATTGGTGCTCGTGTTATTATTTAGTCATTGACAAATTACATTCCTTAGTGGACAATTTTGAGGGTGGAGTTGCATCTCATCTAGAATAAACAAACAGCAGAGGGTTCCAGAATCTCCTGTTCTAGATATTTTCTCTCTAATTTTCCATTTAGATTTTTATTTGATTTAAAACGCCTTTCAGGGCTGGCCCCGTGGCTGAGTGGTTAAGTTAGTGTGCTCTGCTGCAGTGGCCCAGGGTTTCGCTGGTTCGGATCTTGGGCGCGGACATGGCACCACTTGTCAGGCCACGTTGAGGCAGCGCCCCACATGTCATAACTAGAAGGACCTGCAACTGAGATATACAACTATGTACCAGGGGGGATTTGGGGAGATAAAGCAGAAAAATAAATAAAAAAAAATAAAATGCCTTTCATTGCATCAGAGACGTGAATAGACTGAGGAGCCTTTAATTTTTTGTTATGGATCAGTGCCAAGGTCTAATCAAGTGATCATCTCATGGAGACCTGCCTGAGTTAATGGGGCTGATGATGGTGGGAGGGTGGAATGTTGATCATATGGGAGCTGAGGATGTCTTCGGAGCGCACTGTAAACTCTTGATTGCCTGGGGAAGAAGATAGAGAATAAGATATATAAGTTTCAAGGCTTGAAAACTCAATTACATGACAGTCACTACTGGATGTTCTTCTAATAATTTTCCTGCTCTGAGTTTTGCATATTTCCATGTTTCTACATTTATTGATTTGTCAAGATATCAGAGGTGTCTAGTAATTTCTCTGAAATTAATTCTCATCTACAGATTACGGGTATTGTCTACCTGGATCTTATTACGGCTGGAAAACCTAATGGCTTTTTCATTTGGAAAAAAAATTTTATGGGAACGTTGTTGACAATGATAAGCTTGGTTGTCAAATATTATCATTTATATTTGCTTGATATATTTATAAATATTTCTGAAAAATCCATATTTATCCTTTAAGTAAACATCTAGTTTTAAGGCACTTCATGAATGTTTTAATTTTTATATTTTATATGCAATATATTTGCTAGCAAATTTTTGTTGAAATACAAAGAACATATAAAATGCACCATTTATGGAGTTTTCTAACTTGCATTATTCTTTATTCTTCTCATCAAGTTTTAGACAATTCAGTATTTGAAGAAATTATTCAATTTATGCTTTAGGATCTGTACAGATTCTACTGTGTAAATATACATATTGCATATTGAATTTCTAATATATATGAAAATGAAAATAATGTAAGTTATTTTACATGATCATATTTATATAGAATAATATATAACTAGGTTTAGAATCTAATACCAAATCCCATGTAAATCATACCTAACAACATCCTTAGCAATTGTTAGACATAAAAACAATTATTAGTGATTTGTACTTCAAACTACATGTATCCCACAAGAATATGCATAATATACCTTGGACATTTTTCCTAATTGATTCAAGATTGGTTTGTTACTTGCCTTGGTATGAATTGTTATTTAGTTCATGGTGTATTATTTCCTCCCAATGAAAATGAGTTTGAATTATTTTTGCTTCAAATGATCTGTATGAAGGTGAGTTAAATACTGTCTCTCTCAGAGCAAAAGTGCTCATTGGTCGTTTCTCCTTTCCAGGAGCACCACAAGAGTCCTGTTGACCGCTGGTGAGGGATTTCTCTCTCAATCAGTTTTTCTGTTCAGGAAGCTTGTCTGCTTGCTCTGCACATATGCCCTCTTGCTTCAGTGTGCAAGTCGATAGTTTCTCTTTGTGTTCCAGGATTTCCGTCAGGAAGTGTTTAACGTAAATAAATAAGCTCTTCACTTTTAAAAGAAAATATATTTACCTCCCTATAAAACTGGATTCTAGATGATAAGAAATCTTGACCTTAACAAATGATTTTCATCATTATCATTTATACCAGGCAGCTTTTGAAAGTGCCTCATCTGGAGCTGGTCCTGGGTTGGGTACAGAGTAGACAGGAAACATTGATTCAAATAAAAACAAGGAAGATGCAGACAGTTCAATCAATGTTAAAATAAAAAAATGTACACGTCAAATAGATGATTTAATACCATTATAACTCCCAGGGGAATAATTATATAGGAAAGGGTGGTAGTAAGCCATGAATTTTCTGTTAGTGTTATACATTCAATTAGTCTAGAGAGGCTTCAAGAAAGAGGACAGGTTTTAAGATATGCTTCAGTGAAAGAAAGTGCCCTCTATAATATCACTTCTTGGGTAGCAAATTACCATTTCAGTGCTTTTCCTGCATTTATAATCTTGGGCAATTATTTAGGCACATAGACAGCGAATCTTCAAAACGGAGGGAGTGATGTCCATACATTTCTGAAAACAAGAGGAGTAATTATGAAATCTTGTTCCCTGGAAAAACTGAAAAGAATCTTATCTCACTAGAAGTTGACATTTTGGAACACTGTAGACAGTTATTTTTTTAATGCTACTTTTTGTTTTTACATGTGTAATGAGTATGTTAAAAAAAACTGCCAATATAATACATTAGATGTATTTGAGATTATTCCTCAGGATGCAGTGTCCATTAATTTTGTTCTTTTGATTGATTTATTGTGACATAAGAAATTTTTTAATTTATTCTATCTTGAGTTACTCAAAATTCCCAATAAGATAGCTCCTTCAATGGGCAGTATGTATAATATGAATATTAATTCATGATACAGAGTGAGATTTAATAAAATAAAATTTATTACCAAGAACAAACTCCTACTTTATATACATATTTTCTTAATATATTCTATATGTGCTACTGCAAGAATGCTATAATTTGCTTTTTGAAATTACAGCTCTCCACGATGAGAGGGAAGCTTGATTTGATTAATTATGCTTACAAGCTGTTAGAGAGGGGGAAAAAATAAAGAAAACCGTTTTGACTTTAGTTTTTGCATAATTGCTGCTTTTTGGATTCACATTACTTCCATCAGTTGTTGAGAAATGAAGAACTAATTTATTTTAAAGAGAGAGAGAAGATGAAGAGTCGAGGGTATCAATACCAAGAAGTAGTGACATTTAACTACTACTTTAATATGGTGATCAGTAAGATGAGAGAAAGCATTTATTAAAATGTTAGTGTTGTACTTTATAGACACTTTTCAATCTTTAAGAAAATAGTTATTCTTACATTTAGAGGACTGATTCCTTAGAGGATTTTCGTTTTACTCAACTGACATTAGGCCTTACATTAAAAGGAACACGATCGATGCCTTATATACTGCTTTGTTGAAAGCACTTCTGATGATCTTTGAATTTGGTATTCATTATCCTACTAGAAGAGTTATTGAGATTCATTTCAGTTCTTCTTATTCAAGTAATTATAATTATAAAATATTTATTGCTGGTACCAAGACAATGCTGTAGATGTGAGGCAATCACAATATCCAAACAGACAATACAGGCAACCAAATATCCAAAATAAAGCATCTGAGTTGTAGACAGTTTAAAAATTAGTATAAAGGTTATTAAAATAATCAACATTGTTTCTTCTTCTCTTTCTGTAATTAATTCATAAGTGTTGCATCAGGTGGCAGACTTATGTAAAAGACAGTGCAAGATAGAGGCTAAGGTAATTTCTGAGGTGCCATTTTCATTCTTCTTTCCATTTCCATTCCATTTGTATTCCTTTCTTCCTGTACACTCTTATGTCCGGGATCCAGCAAGAACCCCTCTCAACAGCCATGTTTGGTTAAGATTAGCTTGTTCTTTTCAAGTTCACAGCGTCATAAATATGCATGCTATTCTCAGAGGCAAAGAGTCTGTCCATGACAATTTGCTGTCTTGTGGCATGCATGATGTAATTCGTTACAACGGAGGAATTGCATGCACATGTTGACTGAAGAGAGTTTTACTGATAGGAACCCAAGGAATTTCTGGGGAAGATTAGGAAAATTAACCTTTGTCTAGAGGGAAAGAAAGAGAAATTATATTTGGATGTTTCTCCTATGTTTGTACAAAATATTTACATAGTCGTCAACTGTGCAAAAACCAATTTAAAATATTTTCTAAGTGGATTTTCTGATCAAATATACACTTGGCATAGTTTGCAAATATTTGTTTTCCTAAATTTTATCCTAATATTCTAGGTTAGGCACTGGGATGACATAGCACTTTGACCTACTTTTAGTTTAGCATTTATCACCTTCTGGTTTTTATTATTTGTTTTTTCTCACTTAGTTATACATTTTGAGGGAGGGGGCATCTATTTTAGCATCTGCTCGGTTCTGTGCTGAGCATGGCACATAGGGAGTGCTCAGTAAGTACTGTCTAATTGAGAGATGATAGTTAACATCAATGATGATCAAAATGGCAACCTCATTTTTAACTGTGATAAAGATGTAAATGTAACATTTTAAGAAGTTGATGCTTATTTGTTTATTAGAAATAGTTCATTGAATTCCTGTTCCGAGTAAGGTTATTTTATAATAGCAGCAAATTTTTCACATATACTGGGGTACTTAAATCAAGTTCTATAGCTCACGGGGGCTCCATAGACAGGTTTAATATTAATATGAACTCTTTGAAACAGTTTGCAAAATGTTGCATGGATGTGTGTTTTTCTGGAGAAAGGATCAAAGCTTTTACTGGATTCTCAAAGAGGTCTGTGACTTAAAAAAGATTAAAAATGACTGTGTTAAAGCATAGTTGTTTTGGTAAAAAGTCTGGATTTTGTCAGTTATCACATATTCTCTCTGTGCTTTATCATTTGAATTAAATTTTGATAAAAATTAAATAAGAACATATGTTCCTACTCAACGCTGCATTCACTGTTTTAAAATTTAAAAACAGATTAATATCAATATCCTTATTTTTAACTATAATAAGAGACTTTGAGAGGAATATTGTTAGAGAAAATCAATAGAGAAATATTAAGTGGGAAACTAGTTTACAAAACTTATGTACAGTAGGTATGTAGTATGCAATTAAATATACTTCACGTAAATAAAAATTTCTAAATGCATAAAATATAAAGACAGGGAAGATATCCTTGAATTACCTGCAGTGATTATTTAGGTAGTGGATCTTAGAGAATTTTATTTTCTTCTTCTGGCTATTAAAAATCTGTATTTTTAAAATCTGCTCTTCAAATTAGTATTTAAAAAATATGCCCCTTTTATCATATGAGGACACAGAGAGAAGTGGGCAGTCTGCAACCTGGAAGAGGGCCTTCATCAAAACCTCACCATGCTGGCGCTCTGAGCTTGAACTTCCAGCCTCTGGAATTGTGAGAAATCAATTTCTGTTGTTTATAAGCCCCTTCTCTCCCCAGTACACACACACACACATAAATATATATAGTGACTAGAATTCAGAAGGTCTTTCTCTTTGAAGTTGTTCTTTGCATTTTGTCAGGCTGATTTTCTTGAAACATTTAAATATAAACACAAGCTTACACACGCACATATATACATATATATGTATATACACACATATACCCAACAGAGAGCAATATTCTCCAAAGACATTAGAATAATTTAAACATCATTGAAACGAAATTTTGTTTATCATTGTGTTGTGAGGACCCTATGCTTCCACTGTCAACGAATCTATCCTTTGCTTGAAAGTCCTAGGTTTGCAGCAGGCTGAAGGGATGTCTTAACTTTTTGGGTACTCATAGGAATTTGGAAGGATTTAGAGTATAGATGAGCTGGAGAAAACAAGTTAACTCTACCGGACAGTGATGAAAGAAATGGGAGGTGCTCACATTATCCATATAATTAACAAGGACATGAAGGAAAGGTTTGCAGCTGCCTCTCTTTCTCTTCTCCCCTGCTTTACACACACACACACTCATGCACACAAAAACACTTGTGCACACCTATATCTGCACACTGTCCTCGTTGCATAGGAGACTTTTTTAAGTTCTTCCTGTCTTTTTCTCTTACAGGGTTACCCTTGATATTCATTTAACTATAGTTCACTTACAAAAATGTGTTTTTGTTTTGTTAGAAGCTAGAGGGTTCCCAGCAATTATGATGTTGTTTGTACTACATCTACCCTTCCCAAAAGGCATTAAGTGAATCCCTACAACCACCCCCCACCAAAAAAAAAAAAAAACCACAAAAAACCACCCCCTCAAAATCATGTGATCATACTTATAAGTGGAAATTCAAAAGTAGTTTTACCTCAGGTCCAGATAACTCTAACGAAGCCAAGAAGACAAATAAACAGAAAGTATCCTAATAGGTAAATTTGATAACTAATTTTCATATTTGACACTAAGCTGTAACATACCACCATATTATGTATGACATTAATTAAAGGAATTCAAGCATCTCACTCCAACTCATTGGTAGGGAATTGCCAGGGAAGGTAGAGTTGTGAGGCTTGATGAAGAACCATGGTGATGTTGCTCTCCTATGTGTTCTTTCATTTCTGTCCTCTCATTTCACCTGCCACAAGCTCTATAACTGTGGAATGGCAGAATACATGTCTCTCTCTAGTCATCAAAACACATGAGATTTAACCTTTGGCACTTTGGGGGGACACTTTCCAGAAGTCTTAAATGAAGAAGGCAAGATAGCAGATGAAGTTAGTCCAAGCAAAGAGGCCACCGCTCCACCCATTCTTTGATGCTATCACCAGAGTTGTCACAGGAAATGTGGGTTTAAAGCAGGTTGAAATGGTTATTCATTTTTCGGCTCGAAGGTATCCATTCCTCATCTTGTTAAAAGTAAACTGGCTTTTCTTTGAGAAACTGGCTTTTCTTTGAGAAACTCTCTTTTCTGCACATATATCATATATCTGAGGTCTGTATATTTGAAGTGGACATGATTCAGGCCTGCCCAAATAGAACATTTTGCAATGTCCTGTCCAGAGTAATTGATTCAGAGATGGCACATGAGACACAGTGAGGTTTTTCTGGGGCTGTGTAAATCCAGGGGAGATGTGAGTTTGTGGCTCCTGGTAACCATCTACCCACAAAGTAGAACTTGAGAATAAAACCAATGTGGAGAAGGGTGGGCTTCATGATGGGGACAGAGTGGGTTCTGGGTATACTGTTTGAGCCCCTAAATAAATCTGTTAGCCTTTTCATTTTCATCAACCAGTAACTTCCTTCTTTTGTTTAATCCACTTTGAGTTTTTTTTTTGTCATGTACAACACAAAGATTCCTGACTTATACAACACCTGTCCCCTCCCAAAAGGACAAATATTCTGCATTAGTTGGAGAGTAAAATAGAGCTTCTTAGTGCTCCAGCCAGCACCACTGCATAACCTGACCTGCCACTGCCTTTCAGCTTCTTTGGATTTTTTTCTGTTAATTCTTAAATTAGATGCTTAGCCCAATGATATTCAGCCCTTCTTTTCTAATACAAACGTTTAAGGTTATACATTTCTTCCTAAGTAATCGTTTAGTTGGGCTTCTCAGGTTTTGATATGTAATATTTTCCAATTTCCAATTTGGTTCATTATTTGACCCATGAGTTATTTATGTATTCCAAAAATCACCAATCTTGATATTTTATTCTAAGTTTTCTTTGTTATTGTTTTCTCACTTGATTACATTATTGTTGGCAGAGAATGTGATATGTATGATATCCATCCTTTGAAATATGTACTGACTCATCTTATGGCCTGGTATTTGATCAGTATTTATAAATGTTCCACAGATGTATGTGTATGTGTGTATATAAATTATATGTATAAATTATTTTAAGTTCAGTAATTTCATTCAGATTGTTTTATATCTGTTTTACTTTATTTGTTGCTGTTGTTTTTCTGTGTCATCAGTTAGTTACTGAAAGATCTCTGTTAAAAATCTCCCAATATTATATTGAATCTTTCAAGTTCTCTCTTTAGTTCTGTCAAATATTGCTTTATTTTTTTGGAATTTATGTTATTAGCTGTATACAAGTTTAGGATTATTACGTCTTCCTGGAGGACTGAATCTTTTAGCATTATCTACTTATTTTCTTTTTCACTAAAATTTCTTATTGCTTTCAAATGTAAATACATTTTAAGTTAATATAAGTTAATTCAAACAGCAATATCACTTTCCTTTTGGGTAGTGTTTGCCTGTAGACTGCTGTCTGTGTAGGTTAATGGGAACTGGAAGTGCATTAGGGTAATTGTTGAATTGAGAGCCTGCTTACCACAATGGATTCTTCTTCTTGCTTTCCATTATCTTCCTAGGATTTGCTTTATTTCCTTACTGTCTTGCAAGCTCAGTCATGCAGTAGAATGGATTTTTTTAAAGGAATTTTATCCAACATTTTTAGGAAGTTTATTTTATCTGCTATCTTGTGAGAAACAGAAATTCTCCTCCATTGTCTGCCCATTTAAATCCTTATCATCCTTAAAGGCTCTAAACCTACCTCTTTAGAGAGCTCTTTTGTCAGACAAAATTAAGCATCCTTTCCTCTGGATTTCCTCCTATTATTTATACCTCCATTCAGCACTGATGTCATTCAGTCAGTCAATTCTCGTTTATATGAACATGCCCATGCAGTTCTTCTCCACTCACCCCCCACATTGTCTTCCTTCTTTCTGCCCATCTTCCTAAGTGCCATAGATTCTTCTCAAGTCTGAGACAAATTTATGTCCCACATGATGGTTTCAAATATTCTGCTTCTCGCTGATGTATTCCCTTTCCGAACTCCTGTTACTTTCTTACCTTACGTCACAAAAATAGCACGTTATGATTCATAATCTTGCCTTGTTCTCTAATTTTATGATGTTCCCAGAAAAAAACTAGAAAGAGGTTAATATATTCTTGTTCTCCCCACCCAGACGTCTGTTGGAGTCTCCTCATCTCTCTAGTTGTAGATGAGATTGACTTGAGCCACCACTGTACACGAAGCATGTGTCCAAAACCCTCCCCAGGCTTTGTGGCCTTTTCCAGGCTGAAGTACACGTGTGGCTCTCCAGCTCACCTGTCCCAGTCTCCTGTTCTCACAGGGTTAGCTGTTTATGGGTCATATTTACATGCCATGTTTCCTGTTTCTGTTCTCCTCACATCAACCTAGACATAAATTCATTCTTTTACTTAATTTCCAGAAGGAAAACCACTCACACAAGGCAGTTATTGTCTATACTACACTTTACTAAGATATTGGGAGATTTGTTTCCAAGAATGTAAAGAAATTTAACTGAATTCTTTTAACGTGATTTTAAAAATAAAGTTAAATAAGTTTAACTTGATTATTTTTCATATCTTTCCTTAAAACTCACTCATCTGTCCCATCATCAGGAATGCTTTTCCTGAATACCTTTACCCCAAATGTTGCTCCAGCCTTGCGTCATCTTCCTGACTTCTCTCTTTTTCCCAACTCTTCTCCTAATACTCCAAATTTATGATTATTTCTAATGCTAAGTATTAGAAAAAATTTACCCTTCGCTCCCGCAGATCCACACTCTCAGGTTTTCACCAATCCATCAATTAACCTATCAAGATATTTTCCTAAACCCGAGTCTCTGGGGCAGCTGTTAAGAGGATAGCATTTTCACTCACTTCTACCCTAACTCAAACGTATCTTCCAGCAGCTAAAGGCTAGCTTCATGCTTTCTTGCAAACCCTCCTTTTGCAATGTGGTCACTAGGAGGTAGGAACCCAGGTGGCAAGATACAGCTGTTGCTAGCTATTTCTGGCAGTATGATTGAGCAGGAGAAAAGAACTGTACAGCAAAATTTTTTTTAGCATTTTCTCAGTTGGCTCTACCTATGTTCTGAATCCTAGTGCTGTATCGTTTTTTTGTTCTAAGCATTCCAAGATAGAAAAACAAGGAATGGCTTGTTTTTGGAGGGAGGATATGAGGGTCGGATGCAGAGGAAGAGGAAGAAAGAGAAATGGAGAACTATTTACTTCATGTATTTGAAGTCATGGAACTCAACATTGCTGGGTTCAACAGACTAGGCCCATTGACCTAATGTTCATTCTATTGCAAAGAGGCAAATCAGTCTGCAGTAGTCCCCCCTTTTCCAGAGGGGATACATTCCAAGACCCCCGCTAGATCCCTGAAACCACGGATAGTACCAAACCCTATATAACTACGTTATTTCCTATACATACATACCTATGATAAAGCTTAATTTATAAATTAGGCACAGTAAGAGATTAACAATAAGTAATAAGCTAGAACAATTAATATACTATAATAGAAGGTACCACAGATCTTAGCAACCTCAGCATGCAATTTTTTTCTTTTCTTATTAAGTCGAGAACTTTCACCTTTTCACGTAAAGAAAACACTTCATGGCTTCTCTTTGGCATATCTGAATTGCCAGCATCGCTATTCCTGTGTGCTTTGGGGCCATTATTAAGTAAAATAAGGGTTACTTGAACAGAAGCACTGCAATGCTGCAACAGTCAATCTGAAAACCTAGACGACTCCTGAGTGCCTTTGGCGGGTAGCAAATACAGAGTGGATCCTCTGGACAAAGGGATGAGTCCTGTCCCCAGCAGGACAGAGCAGGAGGGCAAGAGATTTCATCATGCTACTCAGAACAGTGTGCAATTTAAAACTTATGAATTGTTTATTTTTCGAATTTAATATTTTTGGCTGTGGTTGACCACAGGTATCCGAAACTTTGGAAAGCAAAACTGCAGATAAGGGGGGACTATTGTATACATCTTTGGAGAGGGTAGATATTTTGTGTGAAAAATGAACCAACATCATGAACAGTAGCTACACTCATCAACATGGATGAATTTCAAAAGCGTATTATGGAATGAAAAAAAATCTAGGAAGAAATATAATTAGTATTTTTCCATTTAAATATAAAAACAAGTAAAATCAAACTATGAATTGTTTAAGGTTACATGCAAAAGTAGCAAAAATAATTTTGGGATATATGGGAATGTTCTACTTCTTGGTCTGTGAGCCAAATACAAATATTTTGTTGCTGTTTCTTAAACTATACAATTAATTTGTACATTTTAATATACTCTCATAGGTATATTTCAAAGTATAATAAATACATAAATTAGACAACAAAAGTCAGAAACAAATAAAATACACCAATGTCAACAAAGTAGAATGTATCAGAAATTCTAAAATTTCTGAAGTCTAGCATTAGATCTATCTGTGGATGAACAAATCTTACCTAAATGTATTTGACCTTGGGAAAAAATAAAGTACAATTGCGACTAAATGAGAAGTCTTTCTTCTTGCTGAATATATCAACTGTAGAGGAGAAAATCAGTGACTCATATCATACTACACTCAGTGTCTGCACAAAGGATTTAGATTAATTATTCTTGGGAGGTTCAGACATATTTCTCTAAGATCTTGACAACTGATATTGGTTGGTTATGACCTAAGCCATTACAAAGAAACAGAAAGAACCAGACCATCATCACTTCTGTGGAAATAGAAAAGTTTAAATATAGCCAATTATGATTAATAGTTGCAGAATAAATAAGAATAAACATAACACATTATTTAACTTGATAGCTAGGGATCTATTACTTGAAGTGTAAGAATACTCTTTTAAACACTTTATTTACATTTAGAATTACAGCTCTGCCATAGTTTGCATTTAGGTTTTTAGATAAGATCCTCTTTCAGAAATTAAAAATGAAAGATTCCAACAAATCTTTCTAGACAGAATGTTTCAAAGCTCATGATGAAATTAGAGCTTTCTATAATACAGGGTATAATTTCCCCATTTGTATGCTTTAATTTCTTTTCTTTTTGCTTGATTCTCCTTGTCACCCAATATAACAAATGAAAATGACATTTTGTTTTTAAAGGACTGTTTATGTTAATCATGTGAATATGTATTTGACTTAGCATCTTTCAGCTGAGGATATTTGTATTCCTCTGCATTTTCAATAGCAAGCTTGCTAGTCCTTTGAATAGGTATAATAGATACCCAAGAGAGATGCGACTTTTTCCAAGCCATGTATGAAGTCAGTGGGTTTTCTTTATAATAAAACCATGTTTCCTTTTTTCCCTTTGTAAGGAAAACAGGAGTTGACACCATTATGGAACGAGCCAGACATACTTCAGCACTTGGCTTCTTTCCAGAACCCTGGAGTGCTCACTTCTGTGTTGTATTTTTTAAAATCATCGTTATTGTGTTAATATTTACAATTTGTATTGAAGACATATTTGGAGTACATATTTGTGATAAGTGCTGTTTTGTTTTCTTAAACCAAAACTTGTAGGAATAAGATTATATACACATGTGCACACCCCCCCCCCACACACACAAAATACACCTTTATGGGTGTTTAGTGTGTGTGAGTATAATTGCGAGTGTATGAAAGTCTCTCTTTAAGAAAGAACTGAGAAAGAATAGTCAAATAAAGAAAAAAAACAATTTCCCTGGGTTCTGAGCTATCCTAGGGTGCTCATCTCCATTGCCTTCCTCAGTTTTCTCCAGATACAACTTATTTATCATGGATTTGGAACACCTGGGAAGAAGTGTAGTTCGATCAGTGGAGAAGGTCCTTGTTCGTCCAAAACCATAAGGCCACCCATCGGGGGAGAAGCTTTCTATTCTGAACTGACCATTTGGCCTCTTCTCCCCTAAATGACGAGAAAATTGCAAGTCACATCTAGTTTGTTAGTTTTATTTCAATTATGATAATTTTAGCTGAAAGCTAAATTAGAGCTTAATTTTAGTCACAACCAGCAGGAACAGATGCTACTTTTCTGGCTTCTGGACATTTCTTCTCCTCAGATGAACAAACACGCCTACCCCCTTCTCTTTTTTCCCAACTTTCTATATTATATATAAGGCAACATGGAAAAAATGGACAGGCATTCTTAAATCACAAAGAATCACTCTTTAGGTGTTGGTTACCTGTTAAGCCCAAGTTCTAAAGATGACATTCAAAGAAAAAACAACTTTTGGCATATAGGTATTCACAAAGGAAAATGTTAATTCTGGCTTAATAGCTGTCTTTTGCTTTTATTTATTTATTTTTATTTTTTGGTGAGGAAAATTGGCCCTGAGCTAACATCTATTGCCAATCTTCCTCTTTTTTCTGGAGGAAGATTGTCCCTGAGCTAACTTCTGTACCCATCTTCCTCTGTTTTGTATGTGGGACTCCACCACAGCATGGCTTGATGAGTGGTGTGTAAGTCCGTGCCTGGAATCTGAGCCCTTGGACCCTGGACCACTGAAGCGGAGCATGCAAACTTAACCACTATGCCACTAGGGCCAGCCCCTGTACTTTGCTTTTTAAAATGATAGCTTTATTGAGATATACCATAAAACTCATCCATCAAAAGTGTATAACTCCTTGGTTTTTAGTTAATTCACAGTTATGCAACTATCACCACAATCAATTTTAGAACATCTTCATTAATCCACAAAGAAACCCTGTGCCCATTAGCAGTCACTCTCCATTTCCCTCCAACCTCCCCCATCACCTGACAACCACTAATCTGCTTTCTATCTCTATGGATTTGCCTATTCTGGACATTTCATATAAACGGAATAAAAAAATATGTAATCTTTTGTAACTAGCTTCTTTAATTTATCAACGTTTTCAGGGTTCATCAACGTTTCAGGGTTGTTGTAGCATGTATTAGTACTTCATTTTAATGTTGAATAATATTCCTCTGTATAGATATACCACAGTTTATCCACTCATCAGTTGATGGATATTTAGGTTGTTTGCATGTTTTGGCTATTATGAATAATGCTGCTATGAACATTCATGTACAAATTTTTATAAGGGGTGTATGTTTTCATTTCTCTTGGGTACATACCTAGAAATGGAATTGCTAGTCATATGGGAATTCTATGTTCCACCTTTTGAGGAACTGCCAGACTGTTTCCCAAAGCAGCTGCACCATTTTCCCTTCTCACTGGCAGGGTATAAGGGTTCTAATTGCTCCATGTCCTTAGCTTTTAATTGGGTTTTTGTTATTGAACCACACTACAATAAAAGTCTATGCTTAGCCTCAACATTACAATGTCAACACCAAAAGCAATAATTACCAGACTTTTTATGACTTTTGCAGGTACATTTTAAGATTTGGTTCTATGGCACTTGAGAACAGTCTTTCTATAGCTTTTTGCTGGGAGTCAGAAATTTTACCAATACCAGAGCTCTCTGACACTGGAAAAACAAGATTGCTGCCCCAGAAAGTGCTTTCCTTTGTTCTCTGAGGACATCAGATATGAGTTTGCGGTTTTGGCTTCTGATGAGGTTTGCGAGTGCTTCAGTGGCAATGGCGGTGGGGTTTTCGGTTACTCCTCAAATGACTCCTTTCAAAGAATCTATCAGAGAACTCCCTGGCATTGTGTCTTGGTGCTGTGCACTGGAGAATTAATATGCAGCTTCATGTGGAATCCTCCTGCTTTTGTCCTGAAAAGTCACTCTCATGCCTACATGAACACTTTGATCTTTTACTCACTGTTTTCTTAGCAAGGTGCTTGTCTTATGTTCTTCCCCTTTGGATTCTGAAATTGTTGTTTACTTCTCGTTCACAGCTCCAAGGACATATGAATGCATTTCCTGACCCAAAAGTGAACTGTTGGAGGAAGAGATTCCAAACCTTCACAGTGCCTGTGTCATATTGTCTCCCACCCTATGTTTTCATTGAGATCTGAGAACATCCAGTTCTAATAAGTTTTACTTACTCTTCAGAATTGTGCATAGCATTGTTGTTATGGAAATAGACAGTGCTGAGGCATAAATGTGTACAGAAAGCTGACAAAGAAACACAGAAGGTTTGAAAATGGGCTGTGTTATCTTTGAGATCGGGTTGAGATTCATCACAATGCTGATTCCCACTCTAATTTTTCTCTGACATTTGAGTGTGTTTTATTTATCTTTATTCAGGAGGGCATTTGAGCTGACTTTTACGCTGTCAGCAGCTTCCAGTCTCAGCACGGCCCAGCAGCTGGTTGGAGGGTTTTGGGCTGGCCCCAGCATCCCAGGGTCAAGGAAGAGGGAGGATGCTGGGACCCTGATTTCCCACAGTGGGTGGGATCCTGGATCAATCTATTGTCTAAAGTCTTTGGTGCCCTGGTGAGCCGCTGCCTCTGTGCTGAGGCCGCTCATGGCAGGTCAGTTTGGCATTGATGATGCTCCCTATCAAACTCATGGTTGCCTCACAACTTTGGATCCTATAATGTGGATTTCTGACCTCTTCCTGGGGCTGAGGTATGCAGCAAGGATCATTTCCTTGGTCCAGGTCCTATTTTTTCCATGATTACTCCTTCTCATATTTTCCTGGTTATGATGAGTAATCAGCATGCTTTTTTGGACTCTCTCTAGTAAATTCAACATTTTTAGTGTGTATGAGGAAAATTGGCCCTGAACTAACATCTGTTGCCAATCTTCCTCTTTTTGCTAGAGGAAGATTGACCCTGAGCTAGCATCTGTTCCAGTCTTCCTCTATTTGTATGTGGGAAGCCATCACAGCATGGCTTGATGAGCAGTGTGTAGGTTCACGCCCAGGATCTGAACCTGTGAATGCTGGGCTGCTCAATTGGAATATGTGAACTTAACTACTACACCACTGGGCCAGTCCACAAAATTCAGCTTTTTAAAAAAGAAATATAGTGGGGCCAGCCCTATAGCTGAGTGGTTAAGTTTATGCTCTGCTTCTGCAGCCCAGGGTCTGCTGGTTTGGATCCTGGGTGCAGACCTACGCACAGCTCATCAAGCTATGTGGTGGTGGCATCCCACATGGAAGAACTAGTATGACTTACAACTAGGGTATGCAACTATGTACTAGGGCTTTGGGGAGAAAGAAAAAAGAAATATAGAGTTGTTTTCCTTTGGCTTCCTTATTTAATGCAATAGAATACTAAGAAAAAAATGTTCCTCAGTCCCTCTACTTTGAATCGTCTAGTGGACCCTTCACCCTGTTCCAGACACACTGGCCTCCTTGCTCTTCTTGGAACACAAACTCTCCTCAGGTTCTTTCCTCTTCCTATTCCTTCTGCAGGAAGTGTTTACTGCCAGGCTCCTTCCCATCTTTACTCAGCATCACCTTCTCTGAAGAACCTACTTCAAGTTGCAATATGCTGCCTTCTGGCACTTTCTATTTTCCTCCCTTCTTTATTTTGTATAGCATTTATAACCCTCTAACATGCTGTATATTTTACATCTTATTTTGTTATTTTCTATCCACTCCTCCCAGCAGAATATGGGCTTCATCAAGGAAGGGATTTTTGTCCATTTCATTCAATGTCAAGAACCGTGCCTGGCATAATAGGAACTCAATAAATATTTGTTACATGAATACAATGTGGATTTAAATTGGGCCTTCAGTCTTATTATAAATTCCCTCTTGCCACAAAGGATGTGAGGTGACGAATCTCCTTTAAATGAACACACTGAGAAACTGGAGGCTACTTTATCAATCCTCTGTACCTCTGTGCTAGCCACGAAGATTTGCAGCAGTAGAGGGTAGAAAGCTAGACTCCAGGAGGAAACTGACAGAGGCAGCTGTTGAGCACAAACAGGCTGATGGAAGTTGTAGAAACGCCTCTTTTAGACATCTTCAAAAGCTTTATTATGTGGCCAATAGCTTCACCAACAGGATTGATGGCTTCATAACTATCTTTAGGATAGGGGCATAAAGTATCCTTAATTTTGGTAAATTAAAGAATTCTGAGGGAAGTGATTGCCAATGCTGTGGGATTTCATAATATTTAGTTAGTACGTGTTATAGGTTGAATTCTGTCCCCCTCCTGAAAGATATAATGGAATCATAACCCCCAGTACCTGTGAGTGTGACCTTATTTGGAAAGTGGTTTTTTTGCAGATGATCAGGTTAAGATGGGGTTGTTAGGGTGGACCTTAATCTAAAGACTGTGTCCTTACAGAAAGGGGAAGTTTGAACATAGAGGCACATACAGAGGGAAGATGATGTGAAGACACAGGGAGAACACCATCTACAAATGGAGGAATGCCTGAGCCTACCAGAAGCTAGGAGAGAGGGCTGAAATGGATTCTCCCTCAGCCTGACCCTGCCAACACCTTTACAGTCATGTGTCACTTAATGACCAAGGATACATCCTGAGAAATGTGTCAGTAGGCAATTTTGTTATTGCATGAACAGCATATGGTGTACTTACACAAACCTAGGTGATATGCCTACTACACACATAGGCTGTATGGTACTAATCTTGTGGGACCACCATCGTATATACTTCCGTTGTTGACCGAAGTGTGGTTATGTGGCACATGACTGTATTTTAGATTTCTAGGCTCCAGAAGGTGAGACAATAAATTTCTGTTGTTTAAGCTGTTTAGTTTGTGGTACTTTGTTATGACTCCCGTAGGAAACTAATATATTACCTTATTTTAATTTTATTACTCTCAATAGCTTGGGTATATTATTTTAGGACTGATAATTTATTTAAATCCAAGAGCTTTAGATTTTAATTATCTAGAGAAAATTTCCATCTATTACCAGTAAAATCATGGGTGTATGGTAACATTCTCAGACATTTAATAAAAAGTATAGTTTTACTGCTTTTTTAAATGTATCATTTAGAGGGCTGACTTTACAAATAAAAGAACAGATTATGTTTGACTATTTAGTGTTAGACTGTAAGAAGTATTTTTGATAAATATTGCTTTGCAAATGAAACTCAGATAAATGATACCCCTTCAGAGCTTTCTGAGGTAAGGTAATATTTTTACACAATCTTAAACTTTTGACATTAACTATTGGGACTATGAATGGAACCTGGAAGTAAGGGTTATTCTTTGAAGGGCTAAATATAGTCATTTAAATGTGTTGAGAAAGTTTTTAAGACTTTGTGAAATTCATTTAAATTGACAGACTTTAATGTTAGTAAGAAGTGGTTTTGTATGTTAAAATCTTTTCCCTTCTGTATTCGTTATCCATCTTAAGATATGGTAATATATACACAGAACTATATTTTCAAAATACTTAATTTAGTTTGAAATTATTGTAAGAAAGAAAAGATCCAAGAAGAGATCAGCAGCTTAAAACGCCATAGTGATAATGAAGTTGGAGGGAAACTTGTGTACTAAGTGAATTCTAGACTAGAGACAATGGGAAAACTACTCAAGTAGTGATATTGAATATCATCCAATTTACTCTATTCATGAAGATTCCTAATTTTAAACAGATCTGATATATTTAATTACTTTCTTTCATGTTTTAGGTTTCTTTTCTCCAAATTTCCTATCGTAATTTTAAATTTTGTTTCACTTGAAGATACATGACGGTTTTGTATCATACATAGCAGTACTGAAGGTCTGAGTATATGCGGCTCTTGCAGACCTGGGAAATTTTGGATCTTAGTTCTAGCTCTGGTTTTACTACCAACCAACTGGTGACCTTGAGAAAGTCTCTTCACCTTCTTGATTTCATTTTTGTCGTCTATTAAACTCTAAAAATCTGTTTGGTCTTTGTGGAGCCTGACAAAGTTTGGATATGTTGTTCTTTTTCCCAAGGATTTAGTTTGCATGGCACCGTTTAAAACGTCCTTGTTTTAGGTGGGCGTTCTGTCTTCCTCTGCTATTGGCTATAGTTTCCCTCAATCGTTAGAGACCCTCTTTGGACATCTCATTTGAAAAAGTTCTGCTCAATCCATGAGAATTTGGAGAATGCCACCATGTCATAAGGGATTGCAACGAAACAAATTGAAGGCTTTTCACATTTCGTATGGGGGATTGTTTAGCATGTCAAATATGCATTGACTTCATAGTGCCCATTTATATGTTCTGTCAGTGCCACGTAGGTCAACATTTATTTGAAAACATCTACTTGAGAAAAGGAAATGGAAATGCAGGCACATCGCTGGTACTTATTTTGGGTCATCCGCTGATATTTAGGACCATAGCTACACATGTTACAGCTGAGCCCAGAATCAAAGCAGGGGCTTTCCACAAAGATTCTGTGTTTATAATTCAGAGTAACGAGTGTATGGCAGCTTCCATGGAATACATGCATCCTTTCTTGTCAGATTATTAACCTTAAGTAATAACTCTTTAGAGTTGTCTACTGTTAAGACTTGTGGTAAAAGTCAGGTACCAGCAGAGGAAAGGCGATGGCGGGGTGTGGGGGACACAGTCTGGATGCCAAATCTCTCCTCTCTTTTGGGAGGTCTGCAATGCTGGATGGTACTGAGGGCTTTGAGGAAGCCTGTAGCTTTCCCTGGCTGCTGACAAGCTTTTGGAGTAACAGTAGTTCTGGGATTTGTAGTAGAAATTGGCAGGGATGGAAGCCTTCATTGTGTCCAGGGTAGAAATATTCAGTATGTCGTTATAAGCACATTCTGTAAGATGTGGGTTTTGGGGCAGGCATTTTATAAGGTTTAAAGATTCCTTTGATGGTGAGACACAGCACATTGACCCTCAGATAGATGAAGGCTGAACTCTTTGTTGCTTACAGCTCCAAAGAAGAGAAGGCTGCCAGGCCGGGCTGCATAGAGTGCTCCCAGGGGCAGGGTAACAGCGACATGAAGCTGCAGGGGGCAGCTTATGCATGGCAAGTGGAGTGATTAGCTAGGTTTCGTGAGTTCTCTGTGGATTCAATAATTTGAATAATTCTGTGGGCTTAGGGCCATCCCAGCTGCCCCTAGTTGTCTGGTACCTGGCCCTGGGGCAATTAGAGCAGGTACATCATAGCCCAGGGTGTGAGAACCTGATAAGGGAAATGGTTGGAGTGTGGACTTAATTAGCTGGGCAAGGAGAGTTGACTGGCCCCTGTCCAGGTCCTCAAAATTGGATCAAAACAGCATTAAAAAAAAAACTATATTGCAGTAGGTATAAGTTCTCTATAGTTGTTCAAGTACCTAGTCCATGCTTCACAGCTCTGCCATGTGTTGGTGAGTGGCAGGGGAGGCAGGTTATCAAGAAACTCAAAGACCTTAGAAAGCACCACCCAAAACTTGTATGCAAATTGGCCAATGCACAGCTGTTGGGCATCTTGATGTCCCTTGGAGGCTGAGGCTCTTGTTGACATGAGAGGGTGTTGGTTGTTGCTAATTGAGGGTGGCCGGTGTGGGAGGTGTCATATGCTTATTGAGGGCCACTCTACAAGCAGGAGAGCCTTGGGACCATGCCAATGGATAAGGTAGAAACCATATTCAGGGTAAGCTGTCACTGGAACACTTGCAGGTTGAAAGGCATTGAAAAGTCTCTGGAGTCACCCAGGCCTGTTTTTGACCAAGGAGGTGTCTCAAGTCATGGTCTATTTACCATAAATACCATACCAGTCATTCAGTGGATTGAACAGACCTCAGTGATCAGCCCAAGTGGTAGTGTTGCCCCAGTGACATGCTTGACTGCTGGATTTGCCAACTGAGCAGCACAATAGCTTGTCCCAATATCACGGGCCTCCCTTTTCATCCCTTGTGTCTTTGGTTCTCTGGTACCGCTGTAAATAGCACTCTACTTACTGCCCACACCAGCTCTCTTTTAGCTACAGCTGGGTGAAGGTTTCCATGGTGATTCTAACTTCTGGAATAAGGCATGTATGAGGGGGCAGTTTGGGCTGGTACACATGGCCCAAGTTGACTAAGTTGCTGCCTATAGAGCATAGTTTTGTAAATCGCATAGGGATTGGTGTAATGCTTCACTCTAGATTTATTTCCCCCAGCCTCTTCGATAGGGTCTTCTTTGATAGGATATTAATGGCTTGCATAATTCACTCTTTTGTTCTTTTCAAAAGATGTATAGAAAACAAAGACAAATACTCCTTGTGTGTGTATCAGTGGTAGAATAATCTCTTCTTTGATCAGGCTCATGCTGTCTTATACACTTGGCCTTTCTTTAGATTATTGGTGCCTGGGAAGTAATAAACCTAAGTGTTTGACATTTTAAAACACTGTGAGTTCTGGTTAGTTTATTACCATTTTCTTAGTTATTTATGCTTTGAATGTCATAAATTATTGGACCTCAAGCATCTGGTAATAAGCTGAAAGTTTTGACTAATTGGTAATGAAGTATTGTTGGTTATTAATCACATTTTAACAATTATTTTTGTGTTGAAATGTTAGAATTTCTTTATTCTTACTATATTTAAATGTATATTTTTAAAAAAGACTACTAGTTCTAAGACTTATAACAGAAAGTAATTCCCTTCCATCCTCTGTCAACCTGATTCCCACTCTGGAGCGACAACTACTTTGAATTCTTTGAGCTTCTTCTACTATTTGCCTCCATGTTTCTAATAACATGATTTTTCAGTTTTAGATTATTATATATTGACCTACTGGTCATTATGGGCTGAATTGTGTCCTCACAAAATTCACATATTGAAGGCCTAACCCCCGGTAACTCAGAGTGTGGCTCTATTTAGAGACAGGACCTTTAAAGAGATGTTTAAGTCAAAATGAAGCCATTAGGGTGGGCCCTAATCCAATCTGTCTGGTGACCTTATAAGAAGAGGAGATTAGGACATAAACATGCACAGGGGGAAGACGTGGAGACATCTGAAGAAGAGGGACGTCCACAAGCTAAGGAGAGAGGCTTTGGAATGATACCAAGCCTGCTGGCACCCCGATCTTGGACTTCCCCCCTCCACAACTGCAAGGAAATAAATTCCTGTTCTTTAAGCCCCCCAGTCTGTGGTATTTGTAACAGCAGCCCAGGTAGGAAAAACGCATTCTTCCTGTGCTTTTCCTTTCCTCTCACACTGCCATGCTCACAACACTTATGACACCAGATGTGTGGCTTTTTTTTCCTACCCCAAGCAATTCTCTGTGACACTATATATCTCTTCATTTGGTTGTTCGTCTGTATCCTTTATCACATCCTTTAATAAACTCGTAAGTGTTTCCCTGAGTTCTGTGAGCTGTTCTAGCAAATAGTCAAATCCAAGGCGGGGGGGGGGTTGTAGAGTCTCCATTAAAAATGCCTAAAGTATGGGGTTTAGAGAGCTTCTGGGTTGGTGAACACATTCACCTACCACATTCACCTACCACATTCACCTGCCGGGAGGGTGGAGGCACACCCCAGCTCTACAGTGACAGCAGCTGCAAGGGTCCAGGCACAGGGCCTTCATCACTGGGTGTGATAGATTATTAATTCAATCTCTGGTCCCTCTCCCCTTCCTGGAGCCTGAAGGGTGGGCTGGAAAATTCCAAGCTTCTAATCATGGCTTGGTCTTTCTGGTGACCAGCCCCCATCCTGAAGCTTGTTAGAACAAGACACTCCTATCACCCAGGAAATTCCGAGGGATTTAGGAGCTCTGTGTCAGGAACCGGGGTCAAAGACCAAATATTACAACAAAAGATGCTTCTAGTGCTATTATCACTGAGGAAATTATAAGGGTTTCAGGAGCTCTGCCAGGATCCAGGGGCAGAGACCAATATGTATGTTTTCTTATTTCACATAGCCCTAGAAAATTAATATACTGCTATAGAAGAAAGATAAGATTTTAGCCTTATATCTTCAAGCTGAATTTACATATACAAACATCTAAAGTTATTATGTTATTGTAATATTTTTAAGTCAATCTTTGGGATTGTACTGTTATAAGAACTATTACTCACAGGTCGGCCAAGAAGTATAGTATAATTACATAATCTTTTGTCCTTCCTGGAATTAATAATTGTTTCTTTCTCCTTCGATCAGTTTTCTATGACCAGTCACTACTTTGTTCTCAACTCTGACAGAAGTATGAATCTCTTCTCAATACATCCAAACACATGAAATAATTGATCAGTTTTGTTTTTCTCTTGAAGACATTTCTTCTGGATTTTGCTGTCAGCTTCATTTCAGAGTCTCTGAAATGGCAGTTCCCATGACCTGTCATTTATCTTGAATCTCTTATTTTTCAGATTCCTTTTTACTAAGTTTATTTCTTCATTTGGGTGGGACACATCCTCTAGTATCATCCTGAGAGAGGGTTCGTGGGATGTAAAATTTTCTTCTACTCTTACAATTAATTGTGACTTGGAAAACACATTTCCACTGTTTCTAGTTTCTAACGGTGATATTGAGATAGCTGAGGGTGTTCTCATTTCTGATCCTGTGTGGTGACCTCACCTCTTCTCACTTGCAACATTGTAGTTCCCAGTGTTCTGATATTTGACGATGATGTGCAATAGATGATGCATTAGATGGTGTGTGTTGAGGTAGGTGTATTTTCATTCTTGTAGCTAGGCATTCAATGAGTTCTCTCATTTTGGAAATTCGTCTTCTAGAATCTGGAACAATAAAAAAAACTTCTTTATTAATTTCTCCTCCATTTTCTCTCTTCTTTATTTCTGGAGCAACTGTTTTTGCAAGTAGGAATTTCTGGATGATTACCTAATTTCCTTATAATTTCCCCTCTCTTTTCCAACTTTTTGACTTATTTTTCTGGAGGATTTCCTCAATTTCATTTTCCAACCCTTTAAGTAATTTTTTTATGTGTGCTGTAAAATTTTCATTTTTAAGAATTCTTTTTTGTTGGGGACATCAGGCCACTGGGAACACTTGTTTAATGAATATTTTTATAATCTCCTTTTTCTTTTTTATATATGTGATACCCTTTCTTATATCTCTGGTGATATTTATAATAGAATTTTGAAGATTTATTCTTCATTATCTTTGCTACCTCTAGGTTCCTGTTTCATTTTGATTACGTTGGGCCTCAGTTTTTCTAGAGGCATTCCTCAAATATCTGGTGGTCTTTGGCTGAAATTGCTGCCTAAGAACAAGACATGAAAAGGCTAATTGGAAAATTTAAAAATGACTGATGAGCCATGTTGCAGGGGGACTTCCAACTTTCAGGATGTGCAGGTCTTTTTCTCTTGGGTTGTCAGTTCACAGGGGAGGTACATGCATGGCTGTTGAGAATACTCTGTAGGTTTTCACATATCCCTGGTTTTCAGGGCACAGTACTTATGTGAACTTCTCTTTCGCTACCTCCAGAGTAGTCTTCTAGTTTTCTGCTGAAGCATGAGAGGGGTAGTCACCTGTCCAGGAAGAGTTGGAGAGAGGATCTGGAAACCTGAGTGTTTCCTTCAACCAGTATTACCAATATTTGTCAGCTGTCCATATGGTTCCCTACTTTCAGAGTTTTCTAGTGCCTCTAATTCCTGGGGTTTTGGGGTGTGAAATCTTCAGCTTCAGGGCTGCCTCCTGCCAGCTTAGGTGTCAGCTTTCTCAGGTGTCAGTCACTCCAGTGGATTTCTCTTCAACTCTTTAGTTGCAGGCTATACTACTGGTACCCCTTTCTTGTCATTTAGGGGGATCCAGGAGGGAATGGTGGTACCCATATGTGTTCCATCTACCGCATTCCTGGAGGAATGTTATATTGAAATTCTCTTTCAAAACAAGGCTCATTGCTTTTGGGGTCTTGGATAGTCACGGGTAGGGAGTGGCCCTTTATTTATGGGTTCAAAAATTGGTGATTTTGATTACGTGCTTGCAAAACAGGCAGTTAAACTGCTGCCTACTGTACCTTGGGATCCAGATGTTGTGCTTGCCAAGGCTACAGTGTTAGGGAAATAGTAGGAAAATTCAGGATGTGGAGTGTGCTGGCTTCTCTGTGGAACCTTTGGTGATAACCTACAAGAAAGGGAAAACACAGAGCTGAAAGTGGTCTATTTTAAAAAAAACAGGCACAAGAATAATTAGTTTTTAAAAAAGATATCGTCTTTGGCTAGAGCCTGAAATCTGTGTCAGTTGATTAAAAAGCCAAATTCTCTCTCTACAGCAAGCAGAGGCAGGGGCGTGGATGTTTAACAGGAGTTGAAATGAGCCTGTGCTGTCAGGATCTCCCAAATCCTCTCCTTAAGCATTTGGACCTGCGAGGTGATCAGGCTTGAGGCGAAAGAAGGCCTTCTGAGGGCGCTTCCCTGCCCGAGGCTATGGTTTCTTACTGCCTCAAAGCAGAGCACTGTAAACTGAAAGCCAAGGGGTAGGCAGGGCCCAGAGCCTGTGGCAGAGAGATTGCAGTTCCCAGAAGGAAAGGCTATGTAGGCATCAACTAGACCAGGAGTTTATTAAGTTATTGCAGAAGTGGATTGCCAAAGAAACTCACATATGACTGTTCATCTCCTAAAAAAATCCTCAGCTCGCCCCTCGCCACCCCTGTTCACTTTGAACTAACAATGGGTTGCTATCCAAATCTTGCAAAGGGGTTATTTAATAGTCATCTCATGTGTGGATTTGGAGGACAGTGGAAAAGGATGATGCTCCTTGTGGGTATAACCATAGACTCTGGAAGAGAAAGGATCACGAAAGTCTTTCTAGAGAGCAGAATTGGGGTTGACAAGTTTGCTGATGAAGAACTAACTCTCACATCTAGGACAGGAGTCCTGGCTCTTTCTGTCCAGCTGGGTATTATGAGTAACGTGGACTGTAAAGTTCTGTGCATTGTTTTCCAGTCTCCCTTTTTCTGAGTTAGTTTTTTTTTTAAATTTAAAAAATTTGCAGTTATTGGGTCCTTGTTGACTATTGTATATTAGGTATGTTGGAAATAGATCATTTATCTTTAAGCCACATGTTGCTGAATCATAGAGGACTCTATCAGGATCTAAGAAGTGGACGTGTCACCCAGAAGTCCTGGTCTTGGAGCTCTTTGCAGAAACGAATTCAATGTATGAAAACAAAAAGCAGCACAATCCAAAAGACACCTTACATGTTAAGGGGCAGGTGGTGGTTGATTCAGGGCAGAGGATTTGGAGAGGGATGGACAAGGGTACAAACATAAGCTCTGCAATTCACCTGTGTACCCTTGGGCATGTTATCCTCTCTAAGCTGCATTTTCTGCAAATATAACTTGAGGATGGTAATAATCCCTACCTTATCAGGTTGATTGGAAGATTGGATGAGATAGTGTATGTGAAGCACCCAGCAGAGTGCCTGGCACAGAGGGAGCGAGCAGTCAGTGTTAGCCAGGTTGATCTGACTCTGACGATCGCGATGCAGAGACAGGCACGCTGCTGTCCTAGGTACTGAGATTTGCTGAACTAGGTGGGCTTGGCTGGGGTCCTTGAAATCAGTCTCAGGTTTCCTAAACACTTCTCCCTTGGCGTCATTTCATTTATGTGTCTGTTTCTCAGAGCAAACGCTGTCCTCTGCCTGCGCCTCGCAATGCGTTTTATAGTTTTGGTCTCATGACCTAACACAGTGTTGTATAATAGATGTTCAGTAAATGGTTTTTGAATGGATATATACTTATCACTAATCTCATTCTTAAGTCAATATTTGCAAAAAAAAAAAAAAAAAAAAAAAAGCATTTTGGATTTTCTTAGCTTCCAGCTTATTTTTTAGAGAAATGTTGGATGTTTTATTCTCAGACCTAATGGCTAAACTAACAAATAAAAAAGGTCTTTTTAATTTATTCTTTTCTGGTTATATGTGAAAAAATCAGCCATTTATTCCCAAACAGGCCTCGGCAGTGTTGGGGGAACATGGCATTCATTTCTCATAAAATAAAAATTATCTATAAAATGTTCTTCTTTTTATTTAGATCTGTGCGCAGAATTTGGCCAGTTTTCAATTGGGGAAGAAGAAATCTGATGCATTGCTTTAAAAAACATTTACTATGTTTAAAAAGTGGGTTGAAATGTTAATGATGTTAATTTTTAAGTTACATCTTAAATGTATAAATTAAAACAATAAAATAAATTTAAAACTTTAACCCAATTAAAAATCACTTTATTTTAATCTTGAGGCTTGCTTTTTGTCTGCTCGTGGGAAGGGCTCTTATTTAATTCTGTAGAATGACTAGTTTTTCTTCACGTGGGCAACCTGGCACCATGTGAACCTTAGAAAGAACCAATTTATAAATATACGTGCATACATATATGTGGGTAGTTTTCATTATATCAGAAGCAGCCCCTATATAAATTTATTATATTTTGTAAATTATATTATGTACAAATTCCTTTCCATGAAGAGACTACTCTAACAAATTCTCCACGGTGCTTTTTGATCTGAGATACTCTTACCCTGGGGATGTACAGTAATGTGCCCTGGGTTTTGTGAAGCTCTAGGGTGGATATGACACTAGGCATATCTACCTGTGCTGTCAACTTTACCAGAAAGAAATTTTTTTTTTGGAGAGATGTGGGGGCTGAGAAATGGAGATTGAAGGGCTATAGTAAGTATGTCTTGAATGGTAAGCAGGTAAGCCATTTTTTATGTAAGAAAGTAAATATATTATGGAATTGGATAAAAATTCTTGTGGACTTTTAAAAACTAAAGGTTGAAACTTTGAGAATATGTCTTTCTTGCTAAGAAGGGCTCCCAAACTCTATGGGATGCATTTTCATTCTCTTCTACCGTTGGTGTAAAATTTTTTATAAACTTTGCTTAAAATAATTATTTAGTCTGTCTATTTTACTTACCATATGTAGAGATGACTTGTAGCTTACATATCTTCAGTTGATATAGGATGCTCTAAATCAGGAGTTCAGACGAACATCCTGAAGTTGAATGCATCCATGTGTGACTATGTTCGTATTTGTTACCCTTTCTCCACCATTGAACTTTTTCTTTTATCCAATGGAAATTATGTACTAATAGACGAGGTTTCATAGCCTTCACCATCAGCGACAACCAAACTCCTTTGTCTTCCATCCAAAGAAGGTCCATGATTTTCATCAGATTCATAACAGGATGTGGGTGAAAATAATATTAAGAACTTATTGATTTAAATTTTTTAAAAAACTTTTTCATTCACAGATTGGGGCATCTATGGGCAAATGGTTACTTTCCAAATTTGGACTCTCATGATTTGAAATTCAATGGCAGTTTGTATTTCTTTGCATCTTATTTGCTATATTTTAGTTATTTGTTTATGTTCCCTTCATCTATACTATGAATTCCATGAAGGGACTGTGTCTTAGTTTTAAAGTCTAAGCATCTAATATTATGCCTGGATCAACAGTAGGTGTTGAGTTGAACTGAGTAACAAACACATTCATATAGTTTCCCTGAAGCGTTACCCTTGTAACCAATAGAACATTCTGTTGCACATTAGTTTGAACTTAAATGATTCAATTATCATGTTTACTTGCTAATGTCATCCTATCAATTGTGTTTCAGAGTTGAATGTTTTGAAGAATAGCTTCTCCTTAACAAGACAGAATCCAGACAAGGCAATATCTGTCTTTACTCAACCCAGACCTAATATGTTAATTCTGATTTAATTTAATTTTCTTCTGCTCATGGCACTGAAATTTTCAAATGGTTCATTTGGTGCTTAATTATCAGCTAAAAATTCACCCTGTCTAGAGAGAAGCCATGCTGTGTCGAGTGCAGATCGTTTATCTGGGCACAATTCTGTTCTTCTCACTATTGTTGGGCTTGTGTTACTCAAGAAGAAATACTTCCATCTGTGACTCTAATTTAGAGATAACTGATATGTTTCAGAAAGGATTTCTAAGTATTTCAGGGGCTAAATGCCATGTCTTCTGACTCCACATCTGTATTCTGTAGTCAATATTGTACTACTTCTCTCGTCTCTTAAAGGGACTTATCATAACTGCCAAACTAGCCAAAGTTTTATGGAAACTTTCCTTTCATACAAAGAGAATTATTTACCAATAGAAGGGATTTCTTACTCTTCAGCATCAATGAAAACCAGATTCATTAGTATGTTCCTTTTTTGCCTGAGAGACATGCTATCTTACTACTCCTCAGCCTATCTGTGTTAGTTTCCTATTGCTGCTGTAATGAATTGCTGTAGACTTAATGGCTTAAAACAAAACAACTGTGGTGTCTATAGGTCAAAATTCCAACACTTGTCTCACTGGGCTAAAATCAAGGTGTTGGCAAGGCTGCATTCTTTTCTTGAGGCTCAAAGGGAGAATCTGTTTTCTTGCCTTTTCCAGCTTCTAGACACTGCCCACAGTTTTTGGCTTGTGGCCCTCTTCCATCTTCAAAGCCAGCAATGGAAGGTCCAGTCCTTCTCACATTGTGTCACTCTGACCTCCTCTTATGCCAATCTCTTCCACTTTTAAGGACCTTTGCAATTGCATTGGGTTCGTCTGGATAATCCAGGATAATCTCTGTTTTAACGTCAATTGGTTAGCAACCTTAATTCTCCTTTGCCATATCACGTAACATATTCATAGGTTCTTGAGATAGGACATTGATATCTTTGCTGGTGAGGGGAGCAAGGCTATTATTCTCATGACCATACCTCCCATTATCTTTTCCTTCTCACTCTTAAACTTTTAATTATCTTTCCACTCCCCTTATTTCTTCTTCATCAGTCCTTTTTCATAGTATCCTTTAGTCACTCATTGATTACTTTTTATCTATTTTTGCTTTATTTAACATACACCTGTATAGTATATGTTGGATAGCTGTGTGTATGGAGGTGCCAGATAAAGCTTTTAAAAAATATTAACACTTTAATCTTCATAAGAACTCTGTAAGGTTGTCCTAAGATAAGCACTATTTTCCTCCTCATTTTACAGATGAGGAAATTTGGGCTCAAAGAAAATAGCAATTTTTCTAACTAATTCTTCAACAATCAATATAATATATTTTACTTATGACTAAAAGAAACTAGAAAAACCATAGAAATAATCAGAAGATAGGGATACTTACTTAAGTAACTTCTGAGAAGTAGGTATAATTGTCATTTCACAGATTGAGTCTCAAAATTTAGAAAACTTGCCCAAGGTCAGACAACTGGTAGTTGATAGATACTTGGGACATCAAAGCTTATGATCTTCGTACCAAAGGACTCTATTTTGACCAATGAGTACTTATAGATTTGGTTATGTAATGCTACTGCTCATTCCCTTTGTTATTGATTGGTTCCTTTTTAAACATGGTGAGTGAGTGTATTGCATTTTGGTACGTTTATCAAATTTGTACTTTCTCCTGTGGTGGTTAGTAGTGTACACTGACCCTGAACTGTCCTCTATTACAAAGAGGTGTTTGGTATCTGTTTCAGTCCTCCTTTTGATGTTACTTTCACATTGGATGTTTCTGTTTAATGAGAGACATTGCTTGTGAATCATGTCATTGGTCTTGTAGAATACCATCCTAAGAATCAGTGTGATGAGGCTGTTGATTGAGGTATTAGATGAATGCCTGTTTTGCCCATAGATAGATGAGCTATCTTATGACATGATCTTTTGGCTTTCTCTCTTATTATTTGCTTTTCCACATGTAAATAATAAGACAAAACAGGAATTTCTATTTCAATTGTGTGAGGATCAGGTTTGAACAAAAGTAGTAGAACATGGTCGCATTTTCTAATAAACTTATCTTCAGGTTTCATGTTGGAGAAACATTGGGGTTAGTAATATTCTCACCCCACAGCACAGATTAAGGCAGAATTTGAGAAACACACTAGAAAGAGGGGTGCTAAGAGACATTTTGATGTTTGTTTTGTTTTAGAGATCTATTTGCACTATGTTAGGCAGTCTTCAGGAGAAATCTTCTTAAAGTAAGCTCATAGTGCCTTGTTTTTCATAAGGCTATCATCAATCCTTGAGAAATGCAATTACTTAGAAAACAAAATATAGCTTCTAGCAAATTACCTGAAATATTCCTATTCATATTGTTGTTTCAGAGTGCTGTTGTTATCAGGCCAGACAGCTTTTTTCTAAAGCATGTTTGTCTTAGTGACTAGATTAATTTTTAAGTGTGTGTGCATATATCTAGTGCCTAGTGTTGTTTATTGGAATAATATGAGAATGTTATATTGCCAGTGGATTTCAAAAGCCACTAGTTATGCAAGAATTTTATTTGTCCAGTAGAATCCATTTTTCCCACACCCATATTTACCATTTACATTTCCTACTGTTTCCTTCATGTGTACTGGAGGACGATATTTACCATATCATCCATTTCTATCCTATATGGAGAGAGTAAGGTATTTTTATTCCTTACCCATGATAAAATTATCTGTTGGAACCAGCTATACTTGTGACCATACTAAATATTACTCTAAAAGATTAGCAGACATTTGGCCCTATACAAAATGTCTATAAGACGTTTGGTCCACACCAAAATGTCCTTAATATTTGGTCCTCTACAAAACATCTATGCCAAGTGGTTTTGGACAGGACCAAATGTCAAGAATCTTTTAGGATGGACCCAATGTTTTCATGGATGTTTTGGACAGAACCAAATATGACCAGATATCAAGGACCTTTTGGCATGGACCAAATGTCTGATGGACCAAATGTCTTCTGGACGAAATGTCTTATGGATGCTTTGGACAGGACCAAATATCAGGGACCTTTTGGCATGGATCAAATGTCTTATGGACAGTTTAGACAGGACCAAATGTCCTGCAACACTTAAAAACATAAAGCCAAGAAAAACAGGTACTGTAATTTCATATTTGTATATTCTTGCTAGAGATTTGGAACTGTGCTAAAACTTGAACATACTTTACACTTGCCTGAGACATACTGAGACTGGACCATCAATCAGCCTGTAAGGCAGACAGCCTCTTAGACGGCCCTGAGTGATCCCAGCCTCCTGGCATTAATGGCCTTATGTAATTTCCTCCCCTGAGTAACATTGAAGGAATGCCACTTTCTGATTAGGTTACAAGAGATCGTGACTTGTATCTTGATAGGGGACTCTATTGGCTTCTAGGCTTATATGATTTGATGAAATAAGCTGTCATGGTGGAGAAATCCCCATGGCAAGGAACTGAGGGTGGCTTCTAGCCCACATCCAATAAGGAACTCAAGCCTGCAAACAATTACATAAGCTTGAAGTGGGTCCTTCTGAAGTCAAGGATACAGATGGTCTTCAAAGCAGAAGATCCAGGTAAGCTGTGCCTGGGTTCTTGTTCCACAGAAGCTATGAGATAATAGGTGTGCATTGTTTTAAGCTGCTAAGTTTCGTGGTAATTTGTCGTGCGGAAATAGATAACTGATACAGCCTACTTCCTGGATTTATCTGCCCAAACTTCCATTCTGTCAAGAAACATATAATGACATTGCCCACAAAAGTATGCAATTGTTGACCATTTATCTCAATCATATTCATGCTTCATTAGGTTCTTTTGCTGTTTCTTTTCCACCTAAGACCCAGTTTGATGAAATTATCATCATTTCATCAGTCTTTGTTCAGACAATTGAATTTCATAAATGAAGCCAGTAGCCTGATGAAAGCATCCCTGTGTACATATTCCGACTTTGCAGTTTGGGGGCATTTTTAAATTTTATACTTTCAGATTTCCTGATATTTGGAATCTATGATAAATTCGTTCCTTCTGACTGGACCACAGTTCACATTAATAGAAATTAATAGTATAATTAGAACAGATGCTGGGCAGTAATGCCACATTGTTTTTGGCCTTAGGATTAAGAGGAACAGAACATACTATACATGTCTATGGTTAGGAAAAATCCACTCCTATCCTCTGCCTCCTTTCGCTATCTCTTTTTTTCCCCTGTCACCTTCTGGATCCCAGTTAAATGACATTCTCTCCAGGTACTTTACCTGACTCCCTTCTTCACTTTTTCCTTTCCACCATGACTGGGCTGGGTGACCCCACTGTGTGCTTTCTATTCCAGAATGTGTATACTGAAGAGCTATTGTTTAATTATTGGTGTCTTCCAATTGGCTTTGGGCCCATTAAGGCAAAGGATATAAATCTCTTATCCATTCTGTATCTCTAGCACCTAGCAAAGTCTTTGGTAGAGAGAAAGAATTCAGTAAGTATTTGTTGAAGAAATAAATAAATGCAAATGTCAATAATATACAATCAGAGAATTCTTAGCAATGGAGTCAGCAAAAATGTGGCAGGAGGTGTTTGCCCCAGAAAATCTACAGGTCATGGAAAACTACTAACACTTGCTTTACTGCAGTATTACAGCAGCACTTTCCTGGAAAATTCAAGAATGTTGGATATAGATTCTGCAAAAGAGAAAGCCATCTAGGGAGGTGTAACATTCAAAATCCATTAGAGTCAGGTTGAGGACCTATTATTGCAGTTCCAATTACTCAGCATCAAGAAATGTTAGCTATTCACATAACACTGAAAGCTGTGGGTTGTATCATATTTAGAGGGTCTGAGGGAATGTGCTTCAAAATACATCAGCATTTGAAATAATACTAATCAATGACAAACCATGTAAGGTGAAACTTAGCTTGGATTGTGACATAATTGGCAAATATGCCTCCCATAGCATTTTTTTCCCAAAGAACTATTTGTCAAAGTTACTGAAACCAATGTGTGTTCTGGTGGATTCAATGAAACATTGCTAAATGTTGTGTTGTGAAATGCTCGCTCACAGAGGGACTCAGATTTTTCTTCACAAGGACCTCAGGCATCTACTTTGCCACCCAGAGAGCCAGCATCCAGGGCAGTTAGAATAGCCCAACTTCAGAAAGGTCTCGACTGATTTCCCAAGGCACTCTTCAAAGTGGTGGGCACTTGCATAAACAGCCAATCTCTTTATGTCTAGATCTCTTCAGGTCACACATGCTCCTGAAGATTTGATGTACTGTTCAAGGAAGAATAAAAGTGAAGAAAAGCCTGATAGCTAATCAAAGTGTCCTTAGTCTCATGTGGCAGTTGGGGTTTACTGATTATGTCACAGATAAAAGTTAGGGATGTTTTGAATACAGTCAACTAACAGGGAAAGAGATTGAACAAGTGTAAGGTTTACAAAATTAAAATTTCATGACATTTACATCCTGGAACTCTCTGTCCTTGACTGACTACTCATGCCCTAAATGTTATGCTCCCCATAAACAGAAATTTGTAAACTTAAATGTAAGATTTGATTTCATGTTCAATCCAATGTTTAACTTTAATTTTGAATTTGCAATAATCTTAACATATTAGTACAATTTTCAGTTAACATTTTTTGAGTTGTTGATCAGGATTGGTCTGATAAATTAAAGTCAAAAAATAAAGCAATCTGTTCTCAGATTTTTGGCTTTTCTCCATAATTTAAAATAAGCAAATCAAGAGTGTTTGTATGTTCTATGTTATATTTTTAAGGAAGTTATTGTGGTGGTCTTTTGTTTGTTTTATAATCATATTGTTCTTTGCTTATTTCTCTCTCTTTCAAAACAACTCTCTCCAAAAGCTCTGCATCACATTTTCAAACATTTAAATAGAATGTCACAACACTTCCTGAAAAAGGAAATATCCATGGGTATTATATTTCAACCCCCTGAGACTGAGATTCACTCCACTTCTGAAAGTATATTGATGGTGTAGCTTGGCGCAAGTTGTAGCTTGCCAGTCATTTTTCTTTAAAGCAAGTTTATTTTTCATATATTTGTTATTAGACTTTATTGCAACATAAGACAAAAATTTAAACCACCTTGTTTATTTCTGTCCAGGAAAAGTAAAAGAGGAAGAGAAAATTTTACAAAGAAAATGTGATTGAATTATTAACGCTAAGACCTTGATATGTTTGTTAAGCAAAGACTAAGGAGAATCTATTGATATAAAAACCCAATATGTATTGTTGTTGGTGTAAATGTTAACTGGAGTTGTGAAAGGGGGTACAGAAAATCAACAAAATATTTATTTCAAAGGAACTCATATAACCCCAGTTCAGATGGTATAGGAAGTGAAGATGAAACCCTCTCTCCTTAGTTGTTGACTAAGGTGCTGCAATAAATCTTACGCTGTGCTTCTGAAGGGAATAGTTGGGTATTTGAAAAGAACATTCTGCAACGTCCTAACTGAGGCTTCAAATCTGCAGAGTCCCAACAATCACAAATTTCCTGGCCGGGATTAAATAGTCTTTCTTACTCTTGCTATTCTTCATATCACTCCTGTAGCTACATTGAGTCAGGCCACCGAAATTAGTATTGAAACAAATCTAATTTCCCAAGCCTATTGTTTTTCATCATGCTCACAACAGATGTTAAGACTTGAAAAGGTTTGAGCTTAACACGTCTGTGTTTCTACATTAAGCACAGGAAAAGCCAGCTTACATGTTACCGTCACGGTCTGTACTCCTGTAAATCCTGTAATGTTTGGTGTAAGATGATTCTGCTAGTGTTGATCAAACCTGCTTATAAATCTGGCATTGTGATAAGTCACATTGGAAAGTCTTGGCTTAACATTTGTCAGTAAAGCATAGAAGAATGTCTTCTCAAGCAGAATTATCATTTATTTGCAAGATAATGTTCTAGAATTACAATCTGTAAAATGCAGAGTCTCCAACTCTAAACTTGGATGTTGATTTTGCCTTCTGTATAAAGTGCTAGATGTTCTTCTGGTAGACATAGATAAGGAAAAAACTGACACTAAGCAACTGTAGGTAATAATGAACATTTTACTTCCCTAGGCGTTATTTTGGCTTTCCTTTCCTTCACGTGAATGTAATAATGAAATTGAAAATCCTTGGAGGGTGTTTTAACACCTGCTAGTGTATTCTCTTAGTGTAGCACAATGAGGAGAGAGGGTTTGCAAGCTTCTAACATTATTAAAAATCAATTTATCAGTTACCCTGTAGTGTTCTCATCTTCCTGGGTCTCAAAAATGCTCCCCATTGCTTCCTTCCTATCCTGTTCCATCTTGAAATTGTTTTTCAACTTAAATCTTTCATTGATTGCTTTACTTTTGAAAGTTATTAAAAGAAAAATTTATTTGGGAATATTTTATTTTCCTAATCAGTGTCCATATGTTGCTCCCTTTCAATTTTAACCTTTTTCATGTAGAAGCACGTTTTTATTTATTTCTGTAGTTCTGATTTCTACTTTCCTTGGGTTAGAAGGATAATTAAATCGTTTGGTTAAAGGTCAAGTAGGATTAAGGATAGTAAATGAAAGATAGTGAACTGTGACAACAATGACTGTCATCTCTTACATTTTTTAGTCGTATTACTAAGAACTTGAAAGTAAGGTTTGATTCGGTGTAATTAAAAATTAATTATTAATATATCTATTAAAAATAGATGTTATTAAATAAAAATGTTAATCATTTCAACCAAATTGGGGAAGGTGGCAGTCTTTAACTATAAGAATATTCAGAATAATGGAAGAAATCAAACTGATAAATACTGATGGTTTATAATGTCTTCTGGCACAACACATTTATAGAGCTAATATTTATTACTTCAGCTAATGCAATTACAAAATAATAGCTGTAAAGAAATAATAGCTATAAAACGGAAAATATGAGGCAAAATTATCATTTGCACTGATATGATTATACACTTGAAAAATCCCAAACAGTTGTCTAACTACTGGAAAAATGACAAAATTCAGCAAGTTGGCTGGTTACAAAGTTAATAGAAGATTAATAGCATTAAAATTGATAGTATCAATACAATTTAGAGAATAAAATAGAAGGAAATAGCAACAAAAATAATAAAGGAACTGTACCAGATGTAGATGAACACAACTTAAAATTTCTACTGGATTAAAAAAACTCTTAACTCAATGGAAAGACAGAAATTCTACTTGCATAGGAATGTTCAATATTGCGAAGAGGTCAGTTCTCTATAAATGAGTCTATAAATGCAATGCCTTCCCAATAAAATTGCTAATAGGAACATATATTAGATATGCTTGACAAAATTAACTCAAACTTAGTGACTTAAAACAACAATAAATGTTTATTATTTCACACAGTTTATGTGTGTCAGGAATGTGGAAGCAACTTAGTTGGGTGGTTCTGGGTTGGAGTCTCTCATGATGTTGCAGCCAAGGCTGCAGTCATCTGAAGGCTTGACTTGGGCTGGAAGATTCTCTATTCCTATAGTTCACCCTCATGACCATGGCTGTTGGCAGGAAGCTTTAGTTCCTTCCATGTCAGCCTCTCCAGAGGCTGCTTGAATGTCTTTACAACATGACGGCTGGCTTCTTCCAGAGCGATGATCCAAGAGAGAGCATAAGGTGGAAGCACCAGTGTCTTTTGTGACCTAGCTTTGAATGTCACACACTGTTATTTCTGCAATATCCTATTGGTTACACAGGTCAGCCCTATTTAATGTGAGAGGAGACTACCTAAGGGCATAAATTCTAGGAGTCGTGAATCATTGGGGTCATCTTGGAAGCTGGCTACTTCAGAATGTTTGAAAATTGGCAAATCAATCCTGATGTTCACATAGAGAAATAAAAATCTGAGAATAGCCAGAAAATTTTCTGGAAAGAAAATGTTAACATTCATTAAAATCTTACTCTTTACCAGGCATGATTCTAAGCATTCTGTATGAATTATATCAGTTATGCCTGCCAACATCCCTATGGGGCAATTGTTATTATTATAACCATTATAGGTGAGGAAATGGAGGCACAGAGAATTTAATTTGTCCAAGGTCTCACAGTAAATAGCAGAGGCAGGGTTTGAATGTAGGTAGTATGTTCCACTACCCAGGTGGACCAGGGCCCAAGTCCTCAACTCTAAGTGGAAAGGGAGGGAGTGCCTACTAGACCCAGTACGTACTTAAATATTCCATAATGAAAACAGTTCTGGTATAGCAACAGAGAGACAAATTAATGGAACCAAATAGAGTCTAGACATAGGTTCAAATATATGTGAGAATTTAGGGTGGAATATGGTTGACATTTCAGATTAGTGGGGGCAATTCAATAAATGATATTGTGTCAGCTTGGCTAGCCATTTGGGAAAAAATAAAGCCAGCTTCAATCATTCCTTACACCCAATTTCCATGGATAAAGTACTATAATATAAAAGCATGAAAACATAAAAGTACTAGAAGATAATGTTATCAAACTTTTTATTAACAAGTGGGGAAAGCTTTATTAACCAGTAAGTCATATAACAAGATAGTGATCAATTTGACTACATATGGAAAATATACCATAAGCAATCAAACTAGGGAAAAAGATATACTTTCATTGATGCAACTGACAAAGCTCTAATTTCCTCATTTTTATAGAGACTTCTTACAAAACCATAAAGGACAGACCTATAAATCAACGAAAAATCACAGAGATGGAGATTGATAAAAAGTATAGAGGGTTTATAAACATGGAGAAAAATGCTTATCTCATATTTAAAGAAATTAAACTTAATTTTCACTTATGACATTGGCATATGGCAGAGATTAGAATTTTGCTACTGTATAGTATTACCAAGAGTCTAGGGGAAGAGATAACTCTCATACACTACTGATAATATCTCTCAAAATAAAATGTGCCCTGAAACACTCACTCTGCTTGTTCTGGGATTGTGGCAAGGGGGTCAGCAAGTCTTCACAGAAGAGACGCTTGAGCTGGGTCTTTAAGAAGAAAGACGAGTTTTTCTGGCCATGGAATGGGAAAGAGGATGATTCTAGACAGAGATAGCATCTTCAAATACATAGCATGATGAAATTGTTGAGCTGTGAGATGACCTCAAGATTCTAACCATGGAGAACAAGTGAACAAGAAAAGGAGCAAGTCTAAGAAAGTGAGGGAAGAGCAGGATATAATGAGTTTAGCTCTGAGCTTGCTAAATTTTAAGTGCATGTGGGTTTTCCAGGTGGAAATGTCCAATCAAAAGTAGAATATATAATATGGATCTGGAGATTTCAACAGAGGTGATAAATGGAGATACAGATCTTGGAATCATTGGTGAGTGATGGAGGTGGAGTGGAGGTGGAGGTGTCTGAGATCACCCAGGGGGACGTTTAATTCAAGAGGAGCAGATAATGGAGGATTGCACCCTGGAGCACCAACACTAAATAGAAGTCCTGTGGTACAATTAATGCTACCATTTATCTACATTATGGGATAAATGGGCTGCTATGAGTTGGCCCAAGACCCATGCCACCATTTATAAAACTTTCTATGTAAAAGTGCAGTGTAAGTTCAAGCAATTTATAAAGTAATTTTGGGTCACAAATTGTAAATTGGAGCTTGAACGTACTTTCTTTGAGTTATCCTAAATATACCTTTTCACCCTATGACTCCTAGTGTAACCTGCCCACATACTTTGTATTTTTATTGCATTTGAGAGTGTTGTCAGCTGTACTTGGTATTTCAGGTGTACTTGGTTCATTTGTAACTCAAATATGATGACATCCAACCTTTGCCATTAAAACAGGCAAACTTTGAGTTAAAAAAAAATACCTTGATCTTTTGACGGTCATTTTACTACTAGTTATTTATTCTAAATGCACATTCTCACATGCCCCCAAAGATATATATGCAGTTATATTTGTTACACAATTGCTTGCAACAGTAAAAAACAAGCAAATAAAGAAATGTGAAAACTATCAATCAGTATGGTACTGGTTAAATAAATTATAGTCTAACTATGCAGTGAAAGTGAGTTAGCTGACTGGCGTGTTCTGATGTGAAAGTTTCTCAAATTCAGTTCAGGGCACCAGTCAAATGCAGAACACTGGTTGTAAATTCCCATTTGTTTAGCAATAACAACAACAAAGGATTCACCTACACTTATTTTTATGAATTTGAAATTTCCGGAAGGAAACTCAAGAAGCTGTGAAAAGAGGATGACTTTGAGAAAGGATAGATATAGTCTTGAATAGAAAGAAAATGTCATTTTATTATATTCCATCCTGTACTCTTTGACTTCCCTTTTTTGCCATGTACTTATATTACTTTTATCTTAAAAATTAGTTAACTCAAAAATTTAGTCTGTGATAGGGTTTGGTTTTATGATATATGATGTGAAACTCTATATATCTTCAAGCTTATGTCTGATCTCTCTGAAAAATTAAAAAATGTTTATTAGGTGAAAACAACTAATATATGTAATTATTATTACAACAATGTAAAATGCATAGAGGTGACTTAGAAAAGAAAAGGTAAGGTAAGATTTGTGAGATTGAGGTTAATTTTTAATCCCTGTTTATTGTTAGCATTAATAGCTTTATTTAAATAAAATATCCTGAAATAAACCCCATTAAAACTGAATTAAAGCCCCACTTGCTACCAAATGTAGAGCCAAATGGTACATCAGTATTTCCAAGTGCACTACTCTGGACTATTCTCATTCAAGCTACCTTCAGACGGTCAATCATTTACTCACCTACCTAAACAGTATGAATAGTTTCTCATAGAAAATATCAAAATCAATTTTTAAAAATTAATCAATTATTTAAGGCAGTGACGTTGGTTTAAAACATTATATAAATTTCAGGTGTACATCTTTATATTTCGATTTCTGTTTAGACTACGTCATGTTCACCACCCAAAGACTGATTAAAATCCATCACCATTCACATGTGCTTGATCGTGCCTTTTGTCTTCCTCCCTCTCCCTTTCCCCTCTGTTAACCACCAATCCAATCTCTGTTTCTATGAGTTTGTTGTTGTTTTTTATCTTCTACTTATGAGTGAGATCATATGGTATTTGCCTTTCTCCCTCTGACTTGTTTCACTTAGCATAATACCCTCAAGGTCCATCCATGTTGTCACAAATGGCTGGATTTCATTGTTTCTATGGCTGGGTAGTATTCCATTGTGTATATATACCACAACTTCTTTATCCGTTTGTCCGTTGATGGGCACCTAGGCTGCTTCCAAGTCTTGGCTATTGTGAATAGTGCTGAGATAGCTGAGATGAACATAGGGGTGCATGTATCTTTATGCATTCATGTTTTCATGTTCTTTGGATAAATATCCAGCAGTAGAATAGCTGGATCATTTGGTAGTTCTATTCTTAATTTTTTGAGGCATCTTCATGGTGTTTTCCATAGTGGCTGTGCCAGTTTGCACTCCCACCAGCAGTGTATTAGGGTTCCTTTCTCCCCACATCCTCTCCAACACTTGTTTCCTGTCTTATTGATTATGGCCATTCTGACGGGAGTGAGGTGATATCTCATTGTAGTTTTGATTTGCATTTCCCTGATATTTAATGATGTTGAATATCTTTTCATGTGCCTGTTGGCCATCTATATATCTTCTTTGGAGAAATGCCTGTTCAGATCTTTTGCCCGTTTTTTAATTGAGTTGTTAGTTTTTTGTTGTTGTTGTTGAGATGTATGTGTTCTTTGTATATTTTGGATATTAACCAATTATCTAATATACGGTTTGCAAATATCTTCTCCCAATTGTTAGGTTGTCTTTTCATTTTGTTGATGGTTTCTTTGCTGTGCAGAAGCTTTTTAGTATGTAGTCCCACTTGTTTATTTTTTCTGTTGTTTCCCTTGTCTGATCAGACATGGTACTTGAAAATATGCTGCTAAGACTGATGTCAAAGAGGGTATTCCCTATGTTTTCTTCTAGAAGTTTCATGGTTTCAGGTCTTACATTCAAGTCTTTAGTCCATTTTGAGTTAATTTTTGTGTAAGGTGTAAAATATTGGTTTACTTTCAGGCTTTCCAGTTTTCCAAAAACCATTTATTGAAGACTTTCCATTCTCCATTGTATGTTCTTGGCTCCCTTGTTGAAAATTAGCTGTTCATAGGTGTAGGGAGTTATTTTCTGGGCTCTTAATGCTGTTCCGTTGATCTGTGTTTCTGTTTTTGTGCCAGTACCATGCTGTTTTGGTTACTATAGCTTTGCATTATATTTTGAATTCAAGGAGTGTGATATCTCTAGCTTTGTTCTTTTTTCTCAGGATTTCTATGGCTATTCGGGGTCTTTTGTTGTTCTACATACATTTTATCATTCTTTGTTATATTTCTGTCAAAAATGTTATTGGAACTTTGACAGGGATTGCATTGAATCTGTAGATTGCTTTAGGAAGCATGGACTATGTTTTTACTATGTTAATTCTTCCAATACAAGAGCGTGGAACATCTTTCCATTTCTTTGTGTCTTCTTCAATTTCTTTCAACAATGTTTTCTAGTTTTCAGTGTACAGATCTTTCACCTCTTTGGTTAAGTTTATTCCTAGGTATTTTATTGTTTTTAATGCAATTATAAATGGGATTGTATTCTTAAATTTCTCTTTCTGCTAATTCATTGTTAATGTATAGAAACAATTGATTTTTCTATGTTGATTTTGTCTCCTTCAACTTTAGCATATTCATTTATTATTTTAAAAAGTTTTTTGGTAGATTTTTTAAGGTTTCCTATATATAAAATCATGTCATCTGCAAATAGTGATAGTTTCATTTCTTCCTTTCCAATTTGGATCTCTTTTATTTCTTTTTCTTGCCTCATTGCTCTGGCTAAGACTTCCAATACTATGTTAAATAAGAGTGGTGAAAATGGGCATCCTTATCTCGTTCCTCTTCTTAGAGAGATAGCTTTCACTTTTTCTCCATTGAGAATGATATTAGCTGTGGGTTTGTAATATATAGCCTTTATTATGTTGAGGTACTTCCCTTCTGTACACATTTTATTCAGAGTTTTAATCATAATTGGATGCTGTATCTTGTCAAATGCTTCCTCTGCATCTATTGAGATGATCATGTGATTTTTATTCTTCATTTTGTTAATGTGGTGTATCATGTTGATTGATTTGTGGATGTTGAGCCATCCTTCCATCCCTGGAATAAATCCCACTTAAACATGGTGTATGATCTTTTTAATGTATTGTATTGCATTTGCTAGCATTTTGTTGAAGATTTTTGCATTGATGTTCATCAGTGATATTGGCCTGTTATTTTCTTTTTTTGTGTTGTCCTTGTCTGATTTTGGTATTAGGGTAATGTTGGCTTCATAGAATGAGTTAGGAAGCATCCCTTTTTCTTCAATTTTTTGGAAGAGTTTGAGAAGGACAGGTATTAACTCTTCTTTGAATGTTTGGTAGAATTCACCAGTGCTTGGTATTATTTAATCTTCTTAAATTTATTGAGACTTGTTTTGTGGCCTAATATGTGATCAATCCTGGAGAGTGTTCCATGTGCATTTGAAAAGAATGTGTATTCTGTAGTTTTTGAATGGAATGTTTTGTATATGTCTACTAAGTCCATCTGGCCAAGCGTGTCCTTTAAGGCCAATGTTTCCCTATGGATCTTGTGTTTGGATGATCTATCCATTAATGTAAGTGGATTGTTAAAGTCTCCTACTATTATTGTGTTACTGTCTATTTCTCCTTTTATGTCTGTTAATAATTGCTTTATATATTGAGGTGCTCCTATGTTGAGTGCATAGATATTTACGAATGTTTATATCCTCTTATTGGATTGTTCCCTTTATCATTATGTAGTGCCCTTCTTTGTCGCTTGTTACAGTTTTTGTTTTAAAGTCTATTTTATCTTATTTAAGTATTACTACCCTACTTTCTTTCATTGCCATTTGCATGGGGTATTTTTTTCCATCCCTTCACTTTGAGTTTGTGAGTATCTTTAGGTCTGAAGTGTGTCTCTTGTATGCAACATATACATGGGTCTTATATATTGTTATATTTTTATCCAATTTTATCCAATATTTTTTTTATCCAATCAGCCATGCTATTCCATTGTATTGGAGCATTTAGTCCATTGACATTTAAAGTAGCTATTGATAAGTGTGTACTTATTGCCATTTTGTTACTTTTTTCTGGGTGTTTTAGTAGTTCTTCTCTGTTCCTTTCGTCTTCTCCTGCTCTTTTCCCTTGTGGTTTGATGGCTTTCTTTAGTATTATGTTTGGATTGCTTTCTGTTAATTATTTGCACATTAATTATAGGTTTCTGGTTTGTGATTACCATGTGGTTCATATATAGTAACCTATGTATAGCAATCTATATTAAGTTGATGGTCTCTTTAGTTTGACCTCTTTCTCAAAGCTCTACTCTGTTACTCCCCTCCTCCCACATTTTATGTTTTTGATATCATACCTAACCTCTTTTGTGTGTGTGTGTTTCCATTACTCTCTTATCATGGAAATAGGTAATTTTGGTACTTTTGTCTTTTGACCTTCATATTATCATCGTAGATGGTTTATCTGCTACCTTTACTGTATTTTTGCCTTTACCAGCAATTGTATTGCTATTTTTTTTTGATAATTCTTGTATTCCCATTTGTGGTCTTCTCTTTTCCCCTTAAGTAAGTACCTTTAACATTTCTTGTAAGAAACTCCTTTGGTGAATAAACTCCTTCAATTTTTGCTTGTCTGGGAAATTCTTTGTCTCTCCTTCCATCCTTTTTTTTGTTTTTTGAGGAAGATTAGCCCTGAGCCACCAATCCTCCTCTACTTTCTGAGGAAGACTGTCCCTGAGCTAACATCCATGCCCATCTTCCTCTACTTTATATGTGGGATGCCTACCACAGCATGGCTTGCCAAGCGGTGCCATGTCTGCACCCAGGATCCGAACTGACGAACCCCAAGCCACTGAAGTGGAACATGTGAACTTAACTGCTGTGCCCTTGGACCAGCCCCCTCTCCTTCCCTTCTTAATGATAACCTTTCTCGGTAGATTATTCTTGGCTGTAGGTTTTTTCTTTTCAGAACTTTAAATATATCATGTCACTCCCTTCTAGCCTATAAGGTTTCTGCTGAGAAGTCAGCTGATTGCCTTATGGGGTTTCCTTTGTATGGAACTTGTTGTCTTTCTCTTGCAACTTTTAGGATTCTCTCTTTATCTTTAATTCTTGACATTTTAATTATAATGTGTCTCTATGTGGGCCTCTTTGGGTTCATCTTGTTTGGTGCTCTTTATTCTTCCTGTACCTGGATGGCTGTTTCCTTCCTCAGGTTAGGAAAATTTTCAGCTATTGTTTCTTTAAATAGATTCTCTGGCTCTTTGTCTCTCTCTTCCCCTTCTGGGCCACATATAATATGAATGTTAGTATGCTTGATGTTGCCCAGAGGTCCCTTAGACTATCCTTGTTCTTTTTAATTCTTTTTTCTTTTTTGTCTTCAGCTTGGCTGATCTCCTCTAGTCTTTCGTCCAGCTGACTGATCCATTCTTCTGTATCGCCTACTCTGCTATTGAGTCCCTCTAGTGGATTTTTCATTTCCAATATTGTATTCTTTAGTTCTTTTTTATATTTTTCAATTCTTTGTTGAAGTTTTCACTGCATTCATCCATTCTTCTCCCAAGATCAGTGAGCATCATTATGACTTTTTGTTTGAACTCTTTATCAAATAGATTGTTTATTTCTGTTTCATTTAGTTCTTTTTCCGCGTTTTTGTCCTGTTCCCTTACTTAGAACGTATTTCTTTGCCTCCTCATTTTGCCTCTTTCTCTGTGCTTATATCTATGTATTACATAGGTCAGCTACATCTCCTGATCTTGGATAGGTGGTCTTATGTAAGAGATGCCTTATGAGGCCCAGCTGTGTGCTTCCCTCTCGTAACCAGTTCCAAATGTTCCATGGGTGTCCCCTGTATGTGTTACATGTGTTCTTCTGTTGTGGCAGGGTTACTATTGGTGTAGGTGCCCAGGGAGGCTAGGATATCCCCCTGACCAGCTGGTTGTCATTCTCAGCTGCATGTGGCTGCTGTAGACCATTCAGTCACTTTAGTGGGAGTGGGGGGCCCCAGCACAGTTGGCTGCAAGGTCTAATAGCACATTCCTGTTGCAGTTTTTCTATTAAGCGAGTAAGCCCTTAGCATGGCTGGTTGCTAAGATCAGGGGCTTACAATTGCTGTAGGCGTCTGGCCTGCAAGGCTCTTGTCAGCTCTTTCAGGATTGCAGCTGAGTGGGGCCTTCCCCAGGCATGGGAGCACACAATTATTTCAGGTTTTGGAAGGTGAGACCAATGCCCTATGTGGCTGTTTGAGAAGCCAAGTCTTCTGCAACTGACAAGCCCCACTGCCCATGTGGCCACACATACCATCAACACAGTCCTGCCCTGAGCGTGCAACCTGACCCCCTGAAGTGGACCCAGTTGCCCCACTGCAGAGGCCCCACACACTCCACCAACACCCCACACACTCCACTCATTGTTCACTCCCTGCCCTGCAGAGGCAGACCCACTTGCTGGACTGTAGGAGATGCAGGCACCCAGACTAATAGGCCCACAAGTTGCCTGAGGGCTTGCTGTTTGGTGGGGCCAGTCCCTAGGGAAGTCTGCCTGCCCTGGCTGAGCTAGATTAAAACTGTGCTCTAGTGGGTGGGGCCAACCCTGGGCTAACAGGCCAGTGGGGAACTCCAATGGCATCTGCCAGTGTCTGTCTCAGTACGCTTGTAATAGGTCACAATAATGGCTGCCACCAATGTCTCAGTTCCTGAAGAGGCCTCACCTCTCACTGAGATGTATCCAGAGCCTCTCCGGTGATTCTCTTTTCACCAAAGGACTGTGCACCTTTCTGGTGATTTTAGGTTGTTTTCTGAAATGCGTGAAGTTGTGTGTGGGTCCTTTAAGAGCTGGATTTTTTCTGCTTATGTCCATAGCTTTTCTGGGGGTATTCCCCATTCTAGTTAATAGCCAGCAAAGCCAGATATTATGATACTCATCTCAGTTGTGCTGATTCCAAAGGATGCTTATAGTGGTAACGCTCCCCCACTCAGATCCCTCGCTCCTCCAGGGAAGGGTGTGTACCTTAGGGTTGCTCCTGCAGGCTGTGAAGTGCTGCAGCTTGTGAAGGTGGCTTTTTTTCTCTCCAGAAGTAATTTCTGCCTCTTCTACCTCAGTCAGGACTGTCCGTGTTGCGAGGGTTCTTTTTATCTAGTTTTCTGTTCTCTCTCAGGGGTAATTGTTCCAAGAATAGTCGTAAATTGTTTGTGTCTGTGGAAGGAGGCGAGCTCAGAGTCCACCTATGCCACCATCTTGAAAGCCCCTCAAAATCCATTTAAAATGAGAGCCCATTGAAAAATTTAAGCAACTCAACAAAAAATTAACCAAAGTGAGAATGTGTCTACCTCTAGGAATTGGCATGAAGTAGATATGACTAGCCAAATCTGGACAATTTGAACATCAAAAAAGAATAATTATAACGATGTATTGTTCCACATTAAACAAAAAGTAAAAGCATGAGTCTATAGTGACATATCATTGTATCTCATTTATATAGAGAGATAGATAGATAGAGCCCTTTTTTACAGAGAATGCTAATTAATAGATATAGAAGAAAAGATAGAGTACAAAACTCTCAGTGTTTAACCCAAAATCAATAATTGACAAGTCAAGGATAATCACTGGATAATAAGTCTTTTGGATAAAGGTGGTGGGGAACAGGATATTCACATGGTTCAAAGTATCTCTTCATGGGTTAATCTCTTACAAAGTGAAAAATGTATCTGTATAGTGGAAATCACTTTATCCATATGATCAAAGTTAGTATCATATGGTGTCATATGTCTCCTGATTTGATGTAATATCACCTAGGTAAAGTTCATGCCAAATATGTTAAACCAAATCTAATCATGAGGGAACAATCAGACAAATCCAGAAAGTGGGACATTGTGACAGACAGCTGGCCTAGATTCTTTAAAAACATTAATATCATGAAACACAAAAAAGCAGAGGGAATATTTAAATTAAAAAGATTAGAGAGACCTAACAACGAAATGCAATGCATGACATTTGGATGCTGGATTAAAAATAAAAAGGAGAGAAAACTACAAAAGGCATTTTGGGGCTTTGGGAGCACTTGGAACAATTTGAGTATAGACTGTATGTTGGATTATAAATTGAATTAATGTTAGTTTTCTTAGGTGTAATAATGATTTTGTACATATTTAGGAAAATATTTTTATTCTTAGAAGATGCAATTTGATGTCTGGACCAACCTTGAAATGGCTAAGCAAGGAAGAAAACATATATGTAGAGAGAAAACAAATGTTGCAAAAAATCATTGATAAATCTAGGGGAAGGGTACATTGGTGTTTATTCTAACATTCTCTAGGTTTGAAATTTTGCAAAATGAAACGAAAAGTGTTAAGTATGGATTTCATTGTTTCTGATGCATTAGTATGTCCTTGGTGCTGACTTCATCTTTGCCATCAGTGGGATATTACAGTGTTTTGGGGAGGGGGTTTTAGAAGAACCTAACTAGATGAATGGGACTCTTATTTTTACTAGAAACAAATTACGTTGGTTAATGTGAATGAAGGTACTTTTGAAGCATCTTTACCCAGGGTCACCTTTTTCCTCCTAAAACTGCTTATGAATTTGACGGGATTATTTGTGCTCCAGAATTGACCGGCAGTCAGAGTATTGAACAACTTTTCATAAACACATTTGCCTTAAAATTTTTTGGATTGGATCTCTGTGTAGGAATGTGGAAAACTATCTAGTTGTATAGGCAGATTAATTAATCAGTATGCTTTTAGAAAACCTTGGTTTCTCATTCAAGTTTTCTTTTTTTTAGCCATTAACTGGTTCTCTGAATAGCATCTGGGAAACTTGTTAGAAATGCAAATGAATCAGAAATTCTGGGAGTGGGGCCCAGCAGTCTGGCTTTAACAAGACTTCAGTGAATGACATTGACATGTCCTCTCATTGACATATAAGTTGTCAGGAATGGCCACCAGTGGTTGGGCTGCAATGAAGGGATGGGGGACTTCACATAGATTCTGGAGTTCTTTCTACCCTTGGTCTAAACATGCTGAAGACACTGAAAAACTCCGGGAGATTTGGCCTAATAAGGTAGACCAGCAGAAAATGGATTAACACCTCCAAAGATACCAAGTTGCAAAGCAATTTTATCTATAATTAGTCCCTAGCAGGGGTTGGTAAAGATCCTCCAACCTGGGCCCAGGGAAGGCTCAGCAGAGAAGAAGCCAGCAGTAAAGACAGGATTGGGCATGGGGTGAAGGAACAGGGTCACACTAGAGCCACCATCCCACCACTGGACAGGGCTGAGTCCAAGGGCAAGTCTGGGAAGTGACTTAGTCTGGGTCATCCAGATAGAAAGTGAGGACACACTTTAGGGGGATGGGGCAGAGTTGAAGTGAACAGTATTCCTGGCTGTAGCTGCTCCTAAGCAGAGTCTGGGAGAGGAGGAGCCAGACCTGTTGAAGGGTTGGGTGCTGGCACAATCCAGAAGAGATTCAGCTAGCGACCTTCTTGGGGAGGTTAAAAGAGCTCCACTTTGAGGTTAAAAGAAGGTTGATGTTTCAGGTGAAAAGAGACTCTGCTTTATAGGGAGGAAACAAAAAGATCCAGGATACTTGAGTGTTTGGGCCAAAAGGGTAGGCGCCTTTTGGATATTTTGTAGGACTTACTGGCAAAAATAGGGGAGGGGGACAATGTCTTACTCAGTGCTCCTTTCTTGAGGTGCAGGACAAAGGGGATTCATGTTGAATCCCTCTAGGGCTTTGAGAAAGATTTGACCTTCAAGCTGTTTGTGGGAAAGGAGCAGAGAAGCAAGGTAAATCTCTGATATTAATACAGGTGGGAGGAGCCAAAGGAGGGCAGTGAAAAAATTTCGATCACCTCCTATCAGAAAGAGAGATGCTAACATCCTGTCAGGTGAGCCACCTATGGCTGCCAAGGTAGGTGGGCTTGAGTCTGGGGCAGCCATTGTTATGAACGGCTGTAGAGAGGTTAAGAGAGGTCGGAACATCACAGTTATTTTGGAATTCTCAGGAGATGGAGACAGCCGTGATTTATGATGTTTTTGTATAATTTAAAAAAAGTGCAAGAGGAATCAAAAGGCATTTATATACCAGATATTTATGAGTTCTTAAACAAGAGACTAAAATATTATTGGAAACATTATGTAAGAATGGTATAATAGTTAAATAAAGTGATAATATGAATAATTAGGCTATTAATAGCTAACGAGTTGATTATCCCAGTTTAGAGAGTGCTTCGGTATACGTACATTATTTGATGTGGTGCACCTGTGAGTAGTAAGAGGCACACTTTTATCCCCATATTGCAAATGAAGAAGTCCAGGCTAACAGTAATTAAATGACATGAGTCATCAGTAGAAAACTATGATTCCAACCCAATCTCCTGATGCCTTACTTTATCACAAGCCCCTGCTGATCCAACTATAAAAATGTTTTTGGCTTTTCTTTAATGACTTTATTTCCTCTTATTCTGAATAATGCATAATAGAAAAAAATGTGAGTAAGAAGTTTTTAAAGATTCATTTGAAAAAGCTGTAGGGAAAGCTAAGATGGTTTCATCCTCTCTGAATTTGGATCTTAATTTACATCATTTGAAAGTAACACCTAACTAGTCTTTTCCCATCTGACAGCCTCAACTATTTGAAAATAATGCAAGGGTAAGTTACCAGTCCAGGAATTGCTAAAAACAGAGAGCGGCTGCTGGAATATTTTGGGTGTATAGGAGATTCTTGCTTTGGGAAGAGGTTGCTCTAGATAACCTTTAAGGTCTGACTGCCAAGATTCCATGAGAAGCTGGAAGCAAGTGAAAAACAAAACAAACAATACCCACTTCCTCTGTAGCCAGAGTGGATGCTACAAAGTCTGGCTCCCTGAGGCAACTTACTCACCCAGTAGAGACACACCCATGAAGTCTTTCAGGGTCTTGCTGCTCTTGTTTGAAAAACAGTGGAAGTTGCTTTTGCTGATTTCCTAGGTCAGTGGTTCCCAAAATGTAGTTGCTAGACCAACAGCTTCAGCATTCATTAAAAAATGTAATTCATTAAAAATACAAAGGAACCAGAAACTCTGGGGGTGGGCCAGGCAGTTTGGGTGTAGCAAGCCCTCCAGGTGATCCTGATGCAGCTTAAGTTTGAGAACCACTGGGCTAGGGAACAAGAGAGCAGAAGTTGTGAGTTAAATCTGGTGGAAGGATGATATTGGAGGGAGACAAATGAACCAGAGAAATTGAATAAGCCATTCACCTGGGGATCATCTCATGTAGGCATTACCTGCACAGCCCATATTACTGCTGTGCTTATGCTGTCGTGATGATTTTATTTTCTAAATAAATGCATGATGTAAATAACGTTTCATAAAGATTTCTAACAAAATGGTTAAAATTAAAAAGATGTTCTTGTTGAATATAATTTATTTACAGAAAATAGATTTAATTCTTAGTTAGAATGTATTGTATTCATTAGGATTTGTTTAGTTTGTTAGTAGTATGAGATAGGCTGAACTGCTGTAACAGACCCAAACACAATGAAAGTTTATTTCCAGTTTATTTAACAGTCCAATGGGAATATTCCTAAGCAATACGAGGCTCTCCTTCACTCAGTGATTCGCGAATGGAGGCCCCTTCCATTCGGTGACTCTGTGTTATGCCTAGTGCCCTGTTGTCATTTGCATCCTACTGGTAGAAGAGAAGGAGAGAGTGGGAGAGGCATACTTGCTTATGAAAATGCTTAGCTCATGGGCATTTATCCCAGAGAAATGAATACACATGTGCAATGTTTAGAAGTAGCTTTATTATTTATAATAGCCGGAACTTGGAAACAACCCACATGGCCTTCAGTAGGTTAATAGGTAAACAAACTGGGATATATCCATACTATGGGATACTACTCAGCAATAAAAAGCAATAAACTATTAATATATGCAACAAATTTGAGGAATCTTAAAGGCATTATGCAGAGTGAAAAAAGCTGGTGCTAAAAAATTACATATTGAATGATTCCATTGGTAAGACCTTCTTGAGATAGCAAAATTATAGATGTAGAGAGCAGATTAGTGGTTGGCAGGGGTTAGGGATGAGAGAGGGAGATTGTGACCAGAAAGGTCTAGCATGGGTGATGGAATGGTCGTGTGATTTGATTGGGGTGGTATTGCTACTGTAACATGAAGCTACACATGTGGGAGAATTGCATGGAACTACACATACACACACACATGAACGAGTGCTAATAAATCTGAACACATTCTATGGATTGTGCAATTGTCAAGTTGCAACTTTTCAGAGTTTTGCAGGATGTTACCAGTGGGAAAGGCTGGGTGAAGGGGGCATGGAATCTTCCTGTATAGTTTTTGTTAGCAACTTCCTCAGAATCTATAGTTATTTTAACATTAAAAGTTTAAAGAAAAGAAACTTGACCCAGAAGTGGCACACTTCATTCCCTTAAACTTAAATTGACAAGAACTAATTGCATGGCCACACATAGCTGCAAGAGCACTGGGAAATATGGAAGAGGAAAAGGTACACAGCTGGCCTTCTCTGCCACAAGAAAAATACTAATTTCCCAGTGAAACCAGATTGCTAAAACCAAAGGCATTTACCCTAATCTGTACAACATTCTCCTTATTATGCATCCTCCTAAAGGTTTATCTTCTGGACACTTGTGTGGTTACGTGTAACCAATAGCAGCTATCAGCCTTTTCAGAATATTACCAAGAAACATCCCTTCATCATAAAGTTCAGAGAGAATGGAAGAGTCAAAAGATTAAGGTATTTTTTATCATGATACTTTGTCAAGTTATAGTTGAGAGGAAAAGTGTCCCTTTATTTGTATGTGTTCCATTCAGCAAGTTTTAGGGCTCAATAAATATTATGTAGTCAATTTTTGTATATTTTTAGAAATGGAAAAAGAGACCACTTGGTATTCTCCCTCACTGGAGTTGCTGTTAAAAACCATAACATAAAAGAAACATACAACAAAAGAAAATCTGCCATGTTTGATTTTTATTTTGGTGACTATCGGATAAGTTGAATGAATTAATAATTTATTTTACTCAACATACTTGAAAATAGTTTATAAAAATATTGGAAGCATTCCCACTAGGATGGCTATTATTAAAAAAGAAAAACAAAAGAAAAAGAAATGTTGACGAGGACGTGGAGAAATCGGAACCCTTCTGCATTGCTTGTAGGAATGTACTATAGTGTAGACACCATGGAATACAGTTTGGTGACTACTCAAAAAGTTAAACATGGAGCTACCATATGATCCAGTAATTCTACTTCTAGGCATATACCCCAAAGAATTGAATTTAGGAATTCAAACAGATACTTGTACACCCATGTTCATTGCAGCATTATTCACAACAGCCAAAAGAGAGAAGGAGCTCCAGTGTCCATTGGCAGATGAATGGATAAACAAAATGCAGCGTATGCATACAATGGGATATTATTCAGTCTTAAAAAGGAATGATATTCTGAATCATGCTAAAACATGGATGAACCTTAAAGACATTATAAGCCAGACACAAAAGGACAAATACTGTATGATTCCACTTATATGAGGTAAGTAGAATAAGTAAACTATGGTAGAGATAGAAAGAATAGAGGTCATAAGGGACTGGCGGGAGTGGGGGCTGGGAGTTATTGCTTACTGGATACAGTTTCTGTTTGAGATGATGAACAAGTTCTGTGAATGGATACAGTGATGGTTGTACACCATTGTAAATAGACTTAATGCCACTAAACTGTACGCCAAAAATGGTTAAAATGATAAATTTTATGTTATTTATATTTTACCACAATAGAAAAAAGGAAGAGGGAAAATATTGGAAGAAAAACATTTTAAGACTTCAAGTCAATGATTGTGCTCATCCTGGACATAACACAGGATTATAACACACCGAAAGGAAGGAATAGATTATCTCAATTTATTTTAAAACTCACTCATAATCTCCCTTCTAGGTAGTAAACATTGTATAATACAGAATTGCCAAGGGCGGATAAATTATTTTTTTGGATTTTGTAAGTACTTATTTAAAGGGACATACTACATATTCTTTGAAACAGATTCTTCCTTTCCCTCCAAAGTGATCCAGTAGAGTTGGACTAGGCACTCTCTTTTGCTACATCAAGTTTAGGCGAAGTTTTGGGTCAGAATGTCCACATGTCAATGACACAAGTCTGGGAAGACATATTTTAGATGTAGTTCGCTGGGGCTAGGAGGCAAACTCCCCCTTACTCGGGTCTCAAATATTCAACCTTAACACACTCATGTTCAGAGTATGCCACCCACATGGAGATTCTGGGTGTGGTTTAATCTATAGGGATGTGTGTTGTGGCCATGAATATTCTTAGAGTGTTCTTTTCAAATGTTCCATACCAGCCTGTCACATTCACCAGAACAGTGTGAGGTAGGGTACCAATATCAGGCCTGACCTTATTTAACAAGTATCGATTGGATTCTCTCTCTTTTTCTGCTTTGTACTAGGCACTGGGGAGTCATGGGTAAAAACAAAAGGTCTATAAATAAGGAGCTCAAAACCATACTTGTTACATTATTCTGTTTATATTCTATGACTTTCCTTTTTGAAAACACTTTGTCAACTGTGGCATATAGCATGCACTATGTAAATGTTATTGCTTCTAAAACTGTTATTTGTAACTGTCGAAATAGGAAGATTAAGGAGAGGCTCTGAGTATGAAGTGTGAATATTTTCAAGTTTAGTGCCTTTATCAGACCAGGAACTATGATTTCCTTCTAAAATATATGGTCATCATGCATATAAGGGAAAGAGCAGATATTTCAGGAAGAAATTGGGAGTTTTGTGTTCCAGTTTCACAACTTGCTGGCTAATTCACTCTGGGTGAGTCAAAAGCCCTAAAGCTAGATTTGCTAATATTTAAAAATAAGGATCATAACTCATAAAACGAGGAACATAACATGACTCCCTCACAAAGTTATTGTCATATTAAAGGAGATAAATTACAAAGAAATCCTTTGGAAACACTAAGGCATTTAAAAGAGATATTTAAAATGATCGTATCTACTACTGAATTTGTTCTGCTCCTTCTCTAGGGAGGGGCCAAAGGAATGGAGGACACTGAATATTGTTCAGTGTCATTTGAATATCTTTGAATCCTTTTCAGATTAGTGTAAATCAAAAACATTTTTTCGTATTCGTATAATTTATTGTGTTTAAGAATCACCTGGAATCTTGTAAGGCTGCAGATTCTAGGGCCCATGACCAGAAGTTCTTCTCCAGTGAGTCTAGAGAAGTGACTCTTAATCTTGAGTGCACATCAGAGTCTCCTAGGGAGTTTAAAAAATTCCCCATGCCCAAGCTGTACCCCAGATCCATTACATCAGAATTCTGGCGGTGAGAGGCAGGCATCAGTACCCCAGACGATTCTGGAGTGAGTGGTCCAAGAACCATCGCTTAAGAAAAATGACTTTAAAGAATAAGCTGCTAAATTGAGCTGCAAATAATTACAATTTGCATTTTCCTGTTGTATGAAGAAAGATATATGTAAAACTTAGATTAATAGCAGTATTTAAAAATATTTTTTGTAAAAGAAAAAGCTAAAGTAAAACAAATATCTTAATTCCAGATGGTAAAACTTACTTAACTCTAAGATTATATTCTTAGATAACAGTGATATTATAAAAGCAATATTTATTGAAAAATGAATGATAGTAAGATTTGCATTTTTAAATCTTTTGATTAAAGGGTTCAAATTTTATTTTTGTAAATCTGATGCTTGTGTGTTTTGTTCCCTGTGCTTAATGTGTTTAATTAAACATTGATCCTCATTTTACTCAAATCATAGCTGTTGACTGTGATGCCAGTACAATCTTACTATGCTTATTTTCTAATTCAGACTCCTAATTTCCTGCTTCTCAGTTCTTACTAGCTCTTTTCCCATTTTTTTTAAGACTAGTCCAGTTCTTAGATGTTAACAATGATTTCATGATTTTTAGTTTTTTTCCCTTATAAGTGTATGAGGTCTAAGAGAGAGTTCATAGAGCACAACATTTCATCCCCAGAATCCCCAAAATTTCCCACATGGCTTTGGTCAAGGTTCCCTATGGTTGCTTCACCCCCACCCCCTCTCCCAACCCCACCCCACAGAGCCTGGCCTTGCTGGCTGCTGCTTTCCTGCTTTCCTCGGACAATCGGACAATCTAAGTTTCTCTCTCCTTTGTTATGCATAATGTTTCACTAAATTGAAGTTCTCCTTCTACACTTGCAGGCTACAACCTATTACCCACTCCAAAATAAAGGTCTCTCTGGTCATAGGGCCACACAATTAGGATTGAAGATGGGGTGCTTATAAATAATAACATTTTCAGAACTTAGTAATAAGAAGACGACTGCCTTGTATCAAAGAATATTGTATGTAAGTACATATTGTATTAAGCTTCACTATATTCGAAGAAGACATGTTTTCAATCTAGCTGGTAGACATGTTCGATGAAAAAAGGACCTCTCACATCATAGGCATTAATCCAGACTCGAGCCAGCAAGCCTGATGCTCAGAGCTTTTAAAAAACTGTAATTTTCTCCTTCATTTAAAATTATGTGGTATAATTCAGGATCTACAGTGTAATTCTTCATTTTAACAGAAACATAATGAAACTGAGTAAAAATTTGATTTTTGTCAGTCATAGTTATGCATTTTCTCTCCTTAGTCAACTATCAATTATTTAGAATTTGTCTGTGTTGGGGATTATCCCATCCACTTTTCTCTTTCTCTTTTGTTTTGGAGTTTAGATAAAACATTCTGGATTTGCCAGGGAAATGAAAGGAGACTAACTCTGAGTAAGTTAGTTATGATATTGTGAGGGTTGTGTAAAGGTTCGAGAGCAGGACACATGGAAACTGTTAATACCTGTCACTGTTTATATTAATAACAATCCAAGTCTTTACAAACTTGAGAATTCCTATTTCTTGGTATAAATGTGGAAGGGACATGTTTCACTCACAGCTAACATTTATCTTAAAATCACCGGGATCTAGGAGAGACATCAATTCCATCACAGGGTACTGTGTTTGGACTAAGAAACATTAAGTCTGTGACAGAAAAATGGTGCCTCCTTGAGGTTGTGTGTTTGGGGAGGGGGCGTGGAAGTGGGGTATGTGTGCACTCGTAATCGTGGAAGGATGATATGGACCCAGTGCATTTCAGCACGATTATCTCTTCCCCTAGAACAAAACCCAAACTCTCCATTAGTGGAGGCAAGCCCTCCTGCAGCATGTTAGAGAGAGGGACCGAAAATACTTTGAGCAAAACTCCCCCATGGCGATGGGCTGATTCCCCATCAAAACCAACTGCAGGAGAGTGGGCAGAAGGATATTTGGTTATTGAATCAAAAGATCACCCCCTCCTTCCCCAGTTTTCTGCACAGTGAAGCAGAAAGCAGACGCCTTAACATATCCAATTGCCTTAGGTATTGTTAACAGTTGTCTGATGACTTGGCGTGAGTATGATCTGGCATCCTACGATATGGCTATCGTTTGAGCTGCCACTGAAGCCTTTCTGGGCAAAGCCTAGGGAGAGAAGATGCTGAAAGTTGTATTTTTTGTCTGTGTTCCTTCTAGCCAGCCCTGCACATTTGTCAGCACCTCACTGGCCTCTGTCATCTGGGCAGCAGTTGCGCAAAAAGACTGATGAGCACAGGGACGAGGCTGTTAGACACCTCTTTGGTAATTTCTAGGGCTCTGCTGCACTTCAGTAAGTACAAAGCCAAGCAAAGAGTCTAAAGCAGGGCGCCCCACCTCCACACACTCAATAAAGGGAGGGAAAAAAAGATGAAGCTTTATGTAATTTTTGCCTGGAGAAAATGTGTGGGGAGAACTGGAATGCCAGAGTGCTGGTGACTATTTTCAGAATAAGATCTTTTTTTAATGTTGTACCCTTTCCGCCCCTTTTTTAAGTTTTAGTAGAAGTTTGGTGAAATTCCATGACAGTCTATTCCTATTGATGAGTTAGTGGATGGCTTGAAGCTTGCGGGTTCTGCTGATATAGCAAGTCACTTCCCTCTGGCCTCAGTTTCTCAACAGAAAATAAGAGGCTTGGTCTAGATCAGTGATTTGTCATCTTGGCTGCACGTTAAACTCATCTGGCAAAAGGTGAAAGCAAACACAAAAGAAAACAAACAAACAAGTTGATCACTGGTTTCCAGCCCTGTAAATTTGATTTATTTGATCTCAGGTTGGGTTCAGGCATTGCTCTTTTACTTTTTTTCTTTTTTTGGTGAGGAAGATTCGCCCTGAGCTAACATCTGTGCCAGTCTTCCTCTATTTTGTATGTGGGATGCTGCCATGGTGTGGCTTGACAGGTGCTAGGTCTGTGCCCCGGATCCAAACCTGGGTTGCCAAAGCAGAGTGTGTGAACTTAACCACTACACCACCAGGCTGGCCCCAGGCATTGCTCTTTTTAAAAATCTCCATCACTTCAAGTGATTCTAATGTACACCTAGGATTGAAAACTATATTTAGAAAATCATATAGGCTTAGTAGTTTATTAAATTATTTTCAGCAGTGATATTTGTAATTGTTTATTTGCAAATTTTTTTTGTACCCTTAGAGCAGTGGAATTTTGTTGGTCTTTTGTTTATTCCTACTTTTTCTTTAACAAAACTTTCTATATAATATTTTCAATATATGAAAAACTTATATATGTAAGTTATGAAGCATAAGAATAATATGAAAATCCCTGAAAAAATTTTCTAACTTTAGAACTAGAGTATTAGCATTACTATTGAACTTATTTGTGTATTCCTCTAAAATCTTATATCTCCTGATTCCCTCAAAGGTAATTAGTGTTATGGATTTTGTCTTCATCATTCCCATTTTTAAAATATTTATTATTATTGCTCTATGCATGTATTACTAAGCAATATATTATTTAGTTTTTCTGAATTTTGATCATTATAAAAATTATATACTCTGTGCTACCTTATTCAGTTTGTTTTTTTTCCACTTGAAATTGTTTCTGAGTCATTCCTGCTGTGAATGGCCCTATTTCCACTCATTTTCATTGCTGTGTAGTCTGCCACTTGTGTGACCATAGCATAGTTTGATTTAGTCATTCTCCTGGCAATGGATATTGGGTTACTTGTGACTCCACTCCACTCCATATCGTGAACACATACTATTGTAAGCCTTTAGAACTTTTGCCAATCTAATGTATATAAATTGGTATTTCATGGCGGTCTTAATTAGCTTTATTCTGATTACTAAACATCTTTTAACATGTTTTTTTGCTATTTGAGTTTTCACTTCCATGAAAGGCCAGTTCAAGTTTTTTGCCAGTATTTCTAATGATTGTTTTTTATTTCCTTATCAACATGTAGTTCTTCTTTATACATTTCTAATATTAATTCCTAGCAAGCCATATATGTGGATATATCAACTTATTGTGTTGCAGATATCATTGTATGGTGTCTTAATGGGAAATGATTAATTTTAACGTAGTCAAAATCATCAGTCTTTTCATGGATAACTATGCTTTCTGTACCTTCTTTAAGAAATTATTTGGTATTCTAATGTCTTATATTCAGCCATCTTGCTAAATTCATTAATTCTAATAATTTGTCTGTAGGTATTTGGAGGATTTTCTATAGAGTTAGTAATATCATTTACAAGTTATTCTAGAAACTAGTTATTCTAGTTTCTATTTTTCAATTCTTTATTTTCTTTTCCTTGTGTTTTAGTGCTTTTAGGACTTCTGGTACAATGTTAAGTCAAAGTGGTGACAGACCATATTATTTTTTTCTTGCTGATTTTAGAGGAGAAACTCCTAACATTTTACCAATGAAGTGTGATGTTTGCTGTAGAGTTTTGAGAGATGCCTTCTATTATATTTGGGAAGTACCTTTCTATTTCCAGTTTGCTAAGAATTCTATTCCTTCTTTGTTTATTAATTTTATCAGTTTATTGTATTTATAAAACGTGTTGGCAATGTTTTATCAATTCACCTTTTGGTTGTCATATAAACCAAAAGCCCATGTACTTTCTTCATGTTCCTTCATGTTTGCAACATCCCGAAGACCTGGAACAGTGGCTGTACTTAGTAGTTGCTCAAGAAATACTTGTTGGGTGACTGACTGATGGTTCTCTGGGCAGGATTCAAGCAATATATATATTTTTTTGCATCAAAAATATCTAGGTCTTGTGTCTGACCATTGTTGACAATCATTTGTTGAAAATCATTTGTGAGTAATGTTATATAAAAATCAGTCCAGATCTTCAAAACTTACAAAATGTTAAAGTAATATATAGTATATAAATTCAGTGGAATTCATACAGAAATTAAAATACGTTTGAAGAGCATTATAGACGCAATGAAAATGCTTATGATGGAATGTTTAGTGAAAAAAGAACAATGAAACATCATGTGCTCAGTTTGAGGACAACAATCTAAGTATATCGACAAAGAGTCAATAGCAGTATGCTAAAATGAAAATACTTGTTTAATATTAGATTGTTGTGCATATAGATGATTTGTCTTGATCTTATGGTCAAATCTTTTTTTAATGTCACCATAGTGCTTTTATAGTCCTTAAGAAAAAGAGTAGAAAGATACTACGTTAGTTTTCTAGGGCAACTGTAATAAATTACCACAAACTTGGTGGCTTAAAACAAGGGGATTTATTTTCTCTTAGTTCTGGAGGCCAGAAATCCAAAGTCAAGGTGAGGGGAGAGCCGTGTTTCCTCTGAAGGCTCTAGAGGAGAATCCTTCCTTGCCTCTTCCAGCTTCTAGTGGCTTCAGGAGCTCCTTGGCTTTTGGCTGCATCACTCCAGTCTCTGTCTCCATCTTCACATGACCTTCTTTCCTTCTCTTCATATTTCTCCTCTGTGTGTCTCTTATAAGGGTACTTGTCATTGGATTTAGGGCTCACTTGAATAGTCCAAGATGATCTCCTCTTGAGATCTTTCATTATGTCTGCGAAGACCTTTTCTCCAAATAAGATCACATTCATAGGCTCCTGGAGGTTAGAATATGGACATATTATTTTGAGGGCCACCATTCACCCGACTAAAGATACTTTCCTTCTTGAAACTAAACTTCATGATCTTCAAACTCCAATATTTGGAGACCATGCTTAGTGTACACGTACATTGACTAGCAATATATATACCTTTTAAAAAAACATTTTAAAAAAGGATTTTGGCTATGTATTATTTTTATTAAAAGAACAAGAATGAGTCTAAATAGTGCTTGTTGCTTAAAGAATTTGTAAGTCTAAAATTGGCATGAAGTTTTCTGAAGGGTGAGCTTTTCTATTTTCTGTGTCTCATTACTTGCATTCCTTACCAATTTGAAAATGTGACCATTTAGATTTTTGTTCATATTGTTAACAAATATGTGATTTAAGGAGATGTAAGAGGATTCTTTTATGTGAAGCTGTGAGTGTTAAGCAAAATCTTCCTCAAGCATTCTCTGCTTATTTCAATCATGTCTGTTTTCATCAATTTGATTGAAAGAAGTGGCTGGGTTTTTCCCAATGTAATCCCAGGGGTATACAAATCATGGTTTGTCTGACAAACTGATATCGACGTTAAAAACACTGCTGTGTCTGACTATCACAACTTCTGAGTTGGAGTTATCTTATTTTGTCATGATGTTAGTTAAAGTTTGCCTTCCTTCTCTCTTATAGAGTTTTGACCCTGTTAATCATGCTCTGAATTCAGGGAGAACAAAATGAATTAGTTTCTTTAGAAGGAGCAGTACTCAGAAAGTTATTTGGTCCAAGCAGGTAAACAATTTGACCAGACGAGTCCAAGCTCTCACTCTCCAGAAAGAGAGGGCCTGTCTTAACCAGTGTTAGTCTTTTCCTCAAGTAAATATCCTATCATGTGTCCTTATATTATTGTTTTAGTCTCTATAATATTTTTTTTCTTTATATTGATTAGTCCAAAAAAGAACTGAAAAGGATTTTAAAATACATTGGGAAGAGAATCTGACCTAATGCACAATCAATAATTGGAGATTTTTTTTAATGTTGAATTTTTTAAAAGTTGTTTTTAATGTGTTTCTTATGTGTTTATTTTATATCTCTGGCAAACTTCATGTCTTTTCCAACTTTAGCTAATGGTATCTGCTGCTTAAATCTTTTGCACCTTGTAGGATTTCTCATTGTCTGTAATTTCATCAAATTTCTCCTTCTTGAGGCACTCACTGAATCTTTGTCCCTGTTCCTTTCTGTAGATCCTATTCAAAGCTGTATTTTGTCTGAGAAAGAGCAAATTCTGAGGGCCTTCAAGACGTTCTTCCTGTAGGCATGTGGTACTCCTCTCTTGTTCTTTTTAATTTCCATCTTCAAAAAGAGCTTTCTTCAACCACTAGATGTTTGCTCTGGGACAATGAAGAGAATAAAACCATTAGAGTCTCAAGTGGTAAATACCGTAGTCCTGCGGGCATCAAGAAAAGGTCACCAGATGTCAGAGACCCTGGAGTTTTGACTCCCCTCCTCACTGACCCCACTGTCCCTTCACTGGCCCTCATGGTCAATATCTATGTAATGAGGCCTGGAATAGATAATCCATAAATTCCCCTCCACTTCTAAAATCTTATTGTTCTTTTCTTCTAACTCATTAACTGGCCCAGATATACTACATTAATTTTATATGTCAACCAAGTTACAAGGAGCTTCTACTTATCGTTGTCATTTCTAAGTCTTTCATGTCACACAAGGAAGACCTGCCCCTGCCCCCATTTTCACTTTCATTGCAGGTGCCACATTCTAGCCACACTGGCACCCTCTCTTTACCATGAACGTAGAAAGCTCTCTCTTGCTTCAGGGTCTTTGCATTTGCACTTCCTTCTGCTCCACACACCATTCTTCTGGCTCTTCTCTTTCCTTGTTTCTTTTCATTCTTCAAGACTTAGCAAAAATGCCACATTCTCAGCAGGCATTGCCTGACCACTCTGTAAAGACCTGCCCCTTCATTCACTCACCTCAGACTCCTAGTTGCTTCCCATAACTTTGTTCATTTTCTTTATAGCCTTTATCATGATCTATGATGATCTCGCTTCCTTGTTTTCTTTTTATTGTCTACCTCCACTCTGCATCCCAGCATATTTTGGGGGTAGGGATCTTCTCTGGTTATTTTTGCTATATCTCAGTTATTTCTGCTGTATCTCAATGCCTAGGAAAGTATAATGACAGATGTCCAAAAAATATTCGTTTAATGAATTAACCTTCCTGAGTAGATCAAATTGCTCTTCAGTAAAGCACATTTATTAAATTATCGTGATCTCTCTAAGAATCTCTATCTTCAAGCCTGTGACCTGGGTCAGTGTGTATAGCAGGGTGCTTATTTTGGTTCCCAATTATTTGTCTTTATTGCTTATTAAAATCTCTCAACATGAAATAAAAGCCAATTAACATGTGCCACCTAAACTCTGCAAAATTGTAATATACTAACTACACTTGACCTTGAATGAAAATTGAATGCTGGTATTTACTTGATGTGGAAAATATATCCCATGGACTTAAACAACTTAGATGTCACTAGTGAAATTTTCTTTATAAATATTACTATTTGTGATACTAGCATCCAATTAGTGATTCCAGAGGCCCCATAAAGAGAAAAGCTTCTCTGTGTGTATGTTTTTAAGGCTATATTTCAATGATAATTTCAGCCAACATTTCTCTCTGGATTTATTTACATGTTTTATCTTCAGTGTTTTGAGTTCCTGGCATTTCATTTCCTTAATAATCTGTTTTCTGAACTTTGCAAGTCAGGCAATATGGTAACCATGCCTCCAGAAGCATATGGAACCCCAAATGATCAACATTATCTAGGCTTCCACCAAGTAAGTGGTATCACTCGAGTCATAAGAGCAGATGGAGTTAAAAAGGGTGGATAATAATATCTTAGGGACTAAGCTAAGTAAAGAAAATAAACTTGCCTCTTTGGCTCAACTAGCATACAAGTGTATTTTATCTTTTGTAGAACAAATGTGCAAATATGCTTTAAGTACATTTGTGCTTTTTATGGATTGATATCTAAAATTGCTTTAGGATTATTAACTACAGATGCTAATTTGTTACTGTAAACTCTTATCAGAAGCTCTTGGTAAATGGACAAATACTTGGGAGCCATTGTATTATCCTTCATGTCAAGCAGTCAGATGGCACAGAGATTCAATACAGGGATAAGTTTGTTCTTTAGTGTCAAATTCACACAACGTTGGTGTGTCATGCTCTCAAATGGACTGTAATGACTTATTAGGAAAAAATGGTGTTGCTTCAAAAATGTCCAAGCCTGGTAGCATGGCAAAAGCCTGACATACTAGGTATTGAATCCTGGATCAGCCTTTTCCCAGCATCTATGATATTTATTGATTATGCCATTATCTATGATCTTCAGCAAGTTCCTTCGCCTTTATGAAGCTCCAGTTACTCATCTACAAAATGGGTAAAGCAGTACCAATGTCACAGAATTATTGTGAGGATGTCATGAAAATTTTGTAAATTCCTGGAATATAGTATGCTCTCCATAAATGCTTATTTATTCCCTTAGCCACTCTCCCTTTCCCTAGAAACTTTGACTTTTGAAAGTTAAGGTTTTGTTTTGTTTTGTTTTTTGCAGAAAACATACAATTACATGGTGCCCTTTACTTTTTTTCTTGGTATTTTGAATGCAATTAAGTTTTTAAATTATTTTATTTTATTGAGGTCATAATAGTTTATAACATTGTGAAATTTCAGTTGTACACTATTATTTGTCAGTCACCATATATATGTGCCCCTTTACTCCTTTCGCCCACTCCCAACCTCCTTCCACTCTGATAGCCATTAACTTTTTGTCTATGTATTTGTTTATCTTCCACATATGTGTGAAATCATACAGTGTATGTCTTTGTCTGGCTTATTACACTTAACATAATACCCTCAGGTTCCATCCATGTTTGTTGCAATTGGGATGATTTTGTCTTTATTTTTATGACTAAGTAGTATTCCATTGTATGTATATACCACATCTTCTTTATCCATTCATCAGTCGATGGGCACTTGGATTGCATCTACGTCTTGGCTATTATGAATAATGCTGCAATGAAACATAGGGGTGCATAAGTCTCTTTCAATTGTTGATTTCAAGTTCTTTGGATAAATAAGGAGGTTGTTCTTTTTAAGAAAAAGAGCTTAATTTCAAGTGAACACCTCCCCCCCAACATGTAATTATCGATAGTAGTTTTCAACTATTTTTGCTGAATTTAATGAGATCTAGGTGCAGAGTTCTACAAAAGAAATTAAAACAGTAATTCTTGAGATATTTTCTCTAAATACAGAAGCAACAATTCCTAATATAGATGTAAAATATGTAAAATAATGAATTAAATGATACATTAAGGCGCAGCGTTAGCATACAGGTGCTGATATCTGTGCTGTTTCCATCTAATGCACATCTTCAGTCAAAACAGCTTAAGCATTGTTATAAAAAGAACAAGGAAAGTAAGTGGCTGTGACAAAAAATGACATCATTGAAGAGCAAGAGAAAATCCAGAGTAGGTGTACCAAGCAGCATGTTAAAACCAGAGTTAGTCAAAATCAGGCAAACATTTTATTATAGAATAACGTGCAACTTAGGTTAGCAAAAGGAGAGATACAATAAAATGCCTGGTAGAATTTTTCCTCCTTTACAACTGGGAAATCTCCAAAGAAATCCTAGTTTACTTTATTTGCTAAGTTTTGATGAGATTAATAGACTGAGTTGTCACTTATAAAGTTAGTCTTGTCATATTATTTACCAGTATTGGTGAATGTTAGAACAAGAACAGACAACTCCTAATCGTGTTTCCACAAATGAAGTGAAGAATATTACTCAAGAATGGACTTTAGGTGTCATGGTAACCAAGTACCAGGTGCTGTCCAAGGTGCTGAGCATACAGCAGTGAATGAGACAACCATCCCTGCCCTCTTCCATCTTGCAGTCTATTGGGAGTTATGAATCCCACAGAAAGACACCCTCCCCCGCCCCCGCCCCCGCCCCCGCCATGGGTCCTAACTTCAGTAATATCTGACCTAGTATCAGGAGAGGTGGTGAGAGCTTCCATGAGGTTTTAGGAGGCCTTTTAGGGAAACAATCCTAGAAGAATCATCATGCATGTAGGCAACCCATTCAGCAATCTACCTCATGATTCCTGGGAATTGTTCCATCCAGTGGCTTTCCCTCCTTTCTGCTTTAACTGTCCATTCCCAAACCATATCCTTAATCTTGTTAGGGTCTCTCTGGGCCAATTGCACATTATGCTTTGCATGAAGGCCCTTAGTTGTGGAGTGGGTGGGGTGTTAAGTCCAGCCCTTGTTATGGTTCACTAGCTATTCAAGCTCCAAAGCTTGAATTTTGGAAGTTAAGTTGTTCTTCAATATTCCTTGTCTCTCACCTCAACTCTCTCCACTCCACTGTGCCTAACTATTGAATCACCAACTCTTGTTGATTTAGTTTGCAAATATTGAACCTCTTAAATAGTGTTCCTACTATCCTCTTTCCATACTATGCTCTTCAATCCTACATAAACTTTCATCTGGATTATTGCAACAGGTTTTCTTGACTGAAGCCCCTTTCCTGTGAAATCATTCTCTGTGTCACCACAAATGGTTTTGCAAAAGTCTTAAGTTTAAATTTGCTATTCAAACTGCGTCACATTTTCTGAAGCAATATTTTTCCAAGTGTAGTTGATACATCCCCCAAATCAAGCAGTACCCAATAAAAATGCAGTTTCCTTAGCCACATTCCAGATCTACTGAATTACAATCTCTGGTGTGGGGTGTGTGAGAGGTATACTGGGATTTAGGATCTGCATTTTAATAACCTCTCTAGGGGATTCTTACACAATCTTAAGTTTCAGAACCAGGTTAAATATTGCTTAGAAGGAGTCTGTGCTTTATCAAAAACTTTCTTTTGAGGAAAATTTCTAGACTTTTGGACATGGCCTAGTACATAAAAGAACTTTTTTTTTTTTTTGAGCAGAGAACCAAGGGGTAAGAAGGAAAATATTCTAAAGCCAGTTTATATTAGAATAATAAGATGTTTGTGGTTTCTGTAAAGCCATAGTCTGGTTACAACCTTTGCTCAGGCAGAAATTTTCTGTTCTGCACCCTTGATGAGTGGCCATCAAACACTCTATTTTCAGTCAAGAGCTCACTGCTTCATAGGAGATTCTGTTTCAGTGTTGGTCATCAACAGTTTCAGTTGGTTGACCTTGAATGTGCAGGTGTATGTTTGGTTTTGTTCATAAATGACATATGGATTTTATAACAGACAATAGTTCCAAATTATCACATTTTTTTAAAGATAAGCTTTTAAAAAATTATTTTTAAGGAACTACTTTATCACTTTGTATGAAAACTGTAAATTGTATTCAAAACATTTGTCAAAATGTTCAGAAAAAAAAATCTAGCCTCTAAATGAAAAACTAGTTTTGGACAAAATGAAGTAGCTACTAACACTTTGACGTTTTAAAAATAAATGATTCCTTGCTTGACTTTATTTACTTCTATATTTATTTATTTGTTCCTTTTAAAAAGACATTTATTGAGGGACTGAGATAGGTTTTGGTGACTATGATATTGTGATTTATAATAAGATATGTATATTTTGTTTTAGTCCCATTTCTGGTACAGAGCTCCTAAAACCCTTGGAATTTCCTAAAAGATAGGAGCCAGAGCTGTGCCTTTTGTTGTGTTAATGAGGTGACTTTTGGAAAGCACCTAAGGATGGGAGCTGGTTGATAGGAGAGACAGCTATGTGATTAGAGGGTTGAAACTTTCAGTCCTACCTCTTGGGAGGCGAGAGGGGCTGGAGATTGAGTTCAGTCACCAATGGTCAATGATTTAATCAATATGCCTGCATAATGAAGCCTCCATAAAAACCTAAAGGACTGGGTTTGGAGAACTTCTGGGTTAGTGAACATGTGGAAATTTGAGGAGAGTGGTGCACTCGGAGAGAGTATGGAAGCTCCATGCCCTTCCACCATACCTTGCCCTACACATCTATTCTATCTGGCTGTATCTGACTTACATCCTTTTATAATAAACTGGTAATCTAGTGAATAAAATGTTTCTCTGAATTCTGTGAGCAGTTCTAGCAAATTAATTGAATCCAAGGTGAAGGGCTTATCAAGGTTCAATTGTTGGAACCTCCAAACTATAGCTGGTTGGTCAAAAGTACAGGTGACATCCTGGACTTGCGATTAGCATCTGAAGTCAAGGGCAGGCTTATAGGACTTAAGTCTTACGCGGTGGAATCTGATACTAATTCCAAGTAGCGAGTGTCAGAACTGAGTTGAATTATAAGACACCCAGCTGATGTCTGAGAATTGCTTGGTGGTGTGGGGAAAACCTCCTTGCATGTTGGAGTTGGTGTCAGAATCTTAGCAATATAAAAAAGAAATGAGTAAGACCTGGTCACTAGTTGTACACAGATCATAGTCTAGTTCAGGGAGAAAGATATGGACATAATGAAGTGTGCTGAGTTTGAGACGGACATGTTCAGCAGGTAGATGGAACCACAGAAGCTGGATTCAAGAAATCTAAGCAAAGGTATCTTGAGCTACATGTACCATTGTGTGTAATTATATCTGTGTTTGAAATGATTATAGCATAGAAAAAGGAGAGGACCTAAAATATACTAAGCTATTTTGAAATATTTAATAAGAAACTATGTGTATAGAGGGTAATAATATATGGATTGTGTGCTGCTCTTCCTCAGTCATGCTGGACGTAAGCCTTTCCTTCAGTTTGTATACTCGATAGACACCACTGTTTACTTAGTGCTGGTTAGCAGAACGGAAATCAGGGAAAAGCCAACTTTGTACTCATAAACTTATATTTTTCAACTCTTTTCATCTGGTGACAGATTGTTTCCATAAAATCCACTTACCAGAGGACTCGTTCGTTCTGAGGCCAGTAGTTCTTTTGGCAGTGGCGTTAAAAGTACAGGCTGTGGGATCCCAGCTTCATCTTTCACTAGCTGCATGCTCAGCTTCTTTGTGCTTTAATCTCATTGTCTGTAAAATGGGAAGAATAATAGTACCTACTTCACAGGATAGTTATGAGGCTTAAATGAGATAACACATGTAAAGAGCTCAGCACAGAGTGTGGCACATAGAAATTTCTCACAAATGCTGACTGTCATCATATGTGGGGATAGCTCTGAGGAGTGGAATGGCAGTGGTTCTGGAGTCAGAAAGCCTGGCCTGCAGTATCCTCTCTGCCATGTGCTTGCTCTGTGTTTTGATCACCTCTTCTCCACCGTGTTGGTGAGTGAGGAATTTCTCACCCTATGGGGATGGGGATGGTCAAACACAGGACATCTGACACTGGACAGATAACAGTTTCTTAGTTACATGTACTCACAGCCTGGGGAGGAGGACAGTGCACCGTACAAGGTCACACAGAGGTTGTTTTCAGGAACAGAATGACAACCAGGAGCGTGGGAGGCAGGCTTTGTAGGAGCAAGAGGGTAGGGTGTCTCCTGGCTCCCGGGGGAGGATGTGATGGTTTGTTTGAACAATTTGTGAGCTGGCAGGGAACTGAAACCTGCTCCTCAGCGAGAAGCAAGAACCATGCTTGATAAGGAGGGTTGTTTGGCTAGAGGATCTTTGCTATGGATGCAGAGTGGGGAGGGGAGCTTACAGTTAGGTCACTGAAGCCCCTCCCAATTTTACCAGATGTCAAGGCAGCATGTAATATTGAACCTTAATTTTAGGTCTTACACACTACTCTGTGACTGAGTAATTCACTTTTATCTCATTGCAACTATGTTTCTTCCTCTGTAAAAGAGATATGACTTTAAATGAATGTGTCTTGTTAACTACATAATCCACAAATATGCAGTTTTATTAAATAAGCCATTACCGAATATGATTTAGAGAGTATTTCCTGTATCCTGATAATAATATTCTGAGAAAAATATCTTGGTAAACTCCATTACATAAGTTGAGGTCTCTCTTACATTCTAACTGAAACTTCCTTTCTTTCTTTAGAGTCAAGGGCTATGTATCAATATAGAAAATTAATGAATTTTAGTAAGATTTGTGATAATATAACTAGCATAACTGTCAAACGTAGTCATATCACTTTAGTAATTGAAGGCCAAGTGCCATGCACTTCCAGTAAAGGGTGAGTATAAAAAAGTTTACCTTGTAGATATCAGACATCAGTTAATGTTTCTGGCTGATCGTGCTGGTTTACTTTTCAGATCGATATTTGTATCTGACCAATAATGTCAAAATTATAAAAAAACTACATAATTAAGGAAAGTTCATCTCTCTACTTACTACTTCCTTCAATCTAGGATTAATTTATAATTTAGTTTTTTTTTCTTTTTTGGTACATTCTATTAATGGACATGAATAGTCAGATGAAAGTGAAAGAATATATACATATATTTTTTAATTATATGCTTTGTGTGTGTGTGTCAGTGTGTGTATAATAGCATATCCTTGATGAATCTACAGACTAGGTATGAAAGGCCGACAACCCACCCCCATACCATGATGTATATTTGTACCACCTGATTTGTATGAGGCTAAGGGAACTAATGTACAAGAAAAACACCTCAGTGTCAGTGATTGAGATTAGTCCCACAGATTGACGTTCAGCCACATAGAGGCAAGTCTGAGAGGTGATAGATGGAGTGGGAATGGGAGAGAGGGACTCAAAAGAACCCAACTGCAAAGGAGATTATAAGAATCCATTATGGGAAGAGAAGTTTCTGGAACAATGAGCCACACTTGGCAACAGAGGCTGAAGCTCAGAGGGGAGCTGTGTTTCTGGGTCAAGTGTGAGGTTGTTGACTGATTCTGTTCTTTGCCAGGCCCTTGATAGTTTGTGCACAACCTGAAGGCTGAACACCTATTGGTGTAAAACCTAAAAGGAAAAAATCCTGGGGGCCAAATGGCTCTGAGGTGTGACCTCTAAAAGAGAGGAGAACATGGAGGAAGGGAGCAGTTCCTAGTAGGCCAAGAGAGGTGAATATAAAGTGGAGTTGGTCTCAGGAAAATATTAGTGGGAAGATAGTATCTGAGGAGGTCAGAAATCAGGATGAAGCTCAAGCCTGGGGGAGCCCAGAGACTCATAAGTCAGGTCAGTGAAGCCTGAGAGAGCATCAGCAATCTGGGGTAGGGTTCCTGTGCCCCAGAGCAGCCTGAGAAGAAACATTGAAGAAAGGAAGACAGTCCAGGGCAAATGGTGGCTCTCAGCAGTGCAGAGGTGGCACTGAGACAGCTCCTGGGGGAGCTTGGACCACATGGGGACACCTCTTGGGAACTCCATAAGCTACCAGAGTCAGAAGCAAACCATAAAAGATGGAGGAAAGGGACCTCTGTGGATAGAGACCTCTGACTGAGCCAGAGATGGATCTATTAATATAACCTATATCGTATTACAATGAGGTGTCCTTAGTCTTTCAGCCTGTGACTATAAATAAGGTTATATTTATTTTAATATTCAAACGGTAGTGCTGAGCTCCTGCCTTACTTGTAGTAAGTCTAATTTTGCTCCTCCTCAGGTACTCCTCCTATGTTATATCCAAGACTGTCAAGGATGGTTACTGAAAACCAAAGGCTGGTTCTCACTAGTCTTGGCATCAGGCAGTTGGGAGTATTGCTTCCTTTGCCAAGAAGAGTTTTTCTATTGCTAAGTAACCCTGTCCATTGCTGTGGCTATCGCTGTGGGTGGGAATGTTCCTTCCCTACCCTTGTGTTAGGCCTAGCCAGAGGTGCTCCTCTTTCTTATGGTGAATTTGATCTCAGGGGCTTCTCTAACTTGGTGTTAGTCAGGACTAACTCAACAGGGTTCAGTAACATTGAGCAGCAGAGAGAAGACTTTGAGTTCTTAATGCCTTTCATCCCAGAAGATCCCTAAGATGCAAATGTGTCCAACTCTTTTTCAACAACTTCTAACCTCTTGTACCAACGGCTATAGGTGAGGGACAAAGAGATTCCATCCACTTACTAACTCAAGTTCAGATTCTGGTTAAATTTAAGTCCTGTTGAATATCCCAAAGATAAAGCATTGGGAAGTTGCTTTGGATTTGTATAATTAAAAAGGGCTCCTAAAGTGGTTCTTTCCAGATTAAAATAAGTTTTCCCTAAGGAGAAGTTCTAGCTCCCAAAAAAGAATATTTGTCAATATTTGTCAAAAAACACTAAACTGCCCTTAAAAAAATTGTCTTCCCCTGCCCCAGCAGCTATTTCATGTTTATAAGACCTCAAAGAACATACTTCTTTGCTGACTTGTTCACAGTGCAGCATAGAATTGGTTGTAGGAATGTGTTAAAAGCATATTGGTAGTAATTCTAGCTCTTCTCCAGCTGGATAGCGCTGTGAGAAAGTGGGTGAAGCAGTCCCTGGCCTGGAAGACAGAAGACCCTGATGGACTAGATCTCTACTGCTTCTAAGCTGTGTGACTACAGAGAGGTTACTTAATCTCTATGGACATTGATGGAATTAGAGGGCTTGGACAGTGGTCCTCAAAATTTATTCTTTGAAACTCTTTGTCCATCTTTTAATCTCTAAGAGTGTAGCAATGCTGTCCTTGATCACAGGATTGTTATCTTATATTGTGAAGTATAATTAATACCAAGGACAATCTTAGTAGAAACAAGAATTATTTTTTAAATGCTTACTATTTTTCAGGTACTATAATATGCATGAATTATCTTATTTAATTAAGATGTGTATGAGGTGTGTATTAATATATCCATTTTATAGAAGTTAAATAACTTGTCCAAGTCGTTTATCTAGTATGTAGCAGATCCAGGATTCAAACCCAGGTCCATTTGGGTTCTTATCGTGTACATATAATGCATGCAGAAAAATACATAAACCAAAGTTCTAGCATGGTTTGGCTGTAAAGAAATTGAAATCTAAACAAAAATGAATTAGGCAATAATAAAAGAGAAGACTGGGAATAAATTTTGTAGGGAAAAAAAAAGATCCATAGAAGAAAAACCTTGGAAAGTTGCTTTATAGTGACATAGGTTGACCAAATGCCTTCAGGCACAAAGCCACAAGATTGATTTGTATGAATAAATATTGATTTGACAGGAAGTCAGACAAACTAATTATGTGAGTAAGTCTATCTACTGTATGTTAAACCGAGCCGTACCACAAACAATCTGAGAAGAAAACTGTTGCTGCAGACAGTTCCTGATATAACCTGGGACTTCTCCACTCCACTGACATATCTTACCTCTGCAATAACATGGATAATAATACCTTGAGCCCAAGCGGGCTGTCCTTCTGAATGTCTCCATTTCTCTCATCCTCCATGTCGGCAGTCTCACAGTCATTTTTGACCTCCTTTTCTCCTTTGACTCCTGTTTGTTACCGTCCCTTTGATTCTTATGCAGACGCTGGGCATTGATGTTGAACCAGACAGACATGGTCCCTGTTCTCCTAAAGTTTGCTGTTTATTGGAAGTTACTTGGGGTTGAGGCTTTGAATCCTGTGAGAAAGATCTCAGCCAGAGTGGGATCTTACCATGGTCAAGTTCTAGTGGAATCAGGAGAGATGACAAGGACTGCCTTAGGTTTTGGGGGAGGCTGGTGAGGGAAACAATCCTAAATTAATTCATCGTCCATGTAAACAATCCATCTACACCTAGAATTCCTCCTGATTCCTCTGCTTCGTTCAAGCTTTTATTATGTCTCCTTTGGTTATTATGAGAGACTCTTCTAATTGGCATTCAAATCATTCCTTTTTTTAGTGCTTTCTGCCAAGTGCTGCCATATTTATTTTTCTGATGTGTAAGGTCGTTGTTTTACTTTTAAGCCAAAGACTATTGTGTATTCTGTGTCCTTTTGATTTTTCCAAGTCAAGGCCAAGTTCCTCATTTTATAATTCAAAGATCTCCATCAATTGCTCACTCTTTCCCTATTCACAGATCTTAGTCCCAGCCCCATCATTTCTCAGTACCATCCATCCACCTAATCTAGTCCCATCTGACTCATTCTTTCTCTCCCCACAACTATTTATTTCACTGATATTCACCAAAGCCACATTTGCTTTCTCTCTCTCTTCGTGGGTGTGTGTTTATTTATAGATTTGTTTTTTTTACTGAACCGTTTGAGAGTATGTTGCAGACATGATACATCACCCCTAAATACTTCAGCTACATCTCTTAAAAATAAGGACATTCTCCTACACAATCATTTTCACATCCAAGAATTCAGCACTGATTCAGTAATATCTAAAATGCAGTCTATATTCACATTTCTCCAATTTAGAGGGAAAAAATCCTGTGTAGCTGTTTTTCCCCTTTCCAGGATCTAATAAAGGAATTTCATTGCATTTGGTAGTTATGTCTCTTTAGTATCCTTTAATCTAAAACACTCTTGCATGATATTTTGTCTTCATGACATACATATTTTTGAAGAGTACCCATCCAGTGTTTTGCAGAATTTTTGTCTATTTGGATTTGTCTGATGGTTTCCTCAAGATTATATTCCAGTTAAACATTTTAGCAAAAATACTATATAGGTGACATTGACTTGGTACTTTTTTCACTTATTTCCTCATGTTGCTCTCTTGGCTTGAATGTTCTCTCACTTCCATTTTGTTATTGAAAACCATACTTTCTCTTCAGTTAAATTCAGAAACTTGTTATGTGATCCTTGCACTGTGCCAGGTGATCTGGGCGCAGGAAGAAAGTAGGAGATTTTCCTTCCAGGGCACTTGCATGATCCACACCCTGCCAGGAATCTTCCCTGATTAACCCTGCTCACAATGATCTTGTCTTTCCTGAATTTCTGTAGCCCTATAGTCTATAAACTATAAGATTCCTTTGATTATGAATGTTCAGCCTTGTAAGATGCTGGAATTTTTGTAGTGTGTGTGAGTCTTCTTGTCCAATAAGACTCCAACTTCCCTTATCACAGATGTATGTCTTTTACCATTTTTTCTTGTCTGTTACATCACCAGCAAATTGCAAGACCAAAGGCAAGTGCTTAAGAAACAGTTATGAGTTGATTCGGTTTTTGTAATGCCTTCCTTATTTTAAAGCCTTTTGCCTGTTTTTCAAAGGAAGGTAATTCTTGACAGTCTTCTGCATTGAAAAGAAGCTGTGGCACAGATAATACACTAGTATATAGCTTTGGAATGCATAACATGACTTTTGAAAAATCATCCTTTTATATCATCCTTATTATGTTTGTGTAAGACCATGATCAATTGGTTTTCCCTCAGAATAAACTTGAGCATTGTGAAAAGATAATCAGGAATGTGTTGAGTGCTTCAGATTTTTAAATCAGCCATGGATGATCTTCAAAGCAAATAATCCACACTTGCAAAATTAGTCATTTAAACCCTTTGTCTACATATAAGATTAGATGGTTTGAATCGTCATGCTATTCTGTACAGAGATCATTCTTCTCATGGAGCTATTTTTAGTCCATCTGTGCATGTTGCTTAAAACATTTTCTTTTGGAAATCAAAAAGATGAATCAGAATTGCAGAGAATTATAATACAGCCAAAATCCATGTTAAACAGAATCCAGTGGGGAGACTGGTGTTTTTATGAAGGGCTCTTAAATTTTGCACGGTACTTTATTATTCTACATTGAGAGAAAAACATGTTTACAGTCATGGACCAACTGGATCACTCCGGTTACCCCAAGGCCCCAAATATTGTCTGCCCACGCAAAATCAATCAATAACTAGATGTAAGGTTTTCATGCATTACTGTTTGTTTGATTATTTGTTTGTTCATTTATTTATTTATTTTGGATCAACCAATGCACAGAAACTTTGCTTGATGCTCTAACAGGGAGTTCCATAAAGCCCGTCTTTTCTCCCACTTTGTATATTAGGGGCCATTTGCAGTTGACTGCACCAGGTCTTTTGATTGCTGGCCATCTGGTGTAGCCTTGGCCTCTGAGTCTTACAGCCATAGAGTCCCCAGCAGTGGATTTACCACCCATTCTGGTATAAAACAACCATTTGGCGAACTCTGATGGCCTTTAAGCTGTCAACTACCCTCTGGTCTGCCTTGACTGCCATAGATTCATCTGTGGTTTGTTTGCTGGAAAATAAACCTCAAGGTATTTAATCATGTACTTTTGGTCACATCCAAATTAGTGTGTGTTACATTTGCATGTATGGAGCTTAATCATGGATCAGGTGTGAAAGAATTCTATATAGATATCCAGAATGAATCAAAGTAGCTATATTGAGTTATTTGAGTAATAAGTTGGACATGGTTCTAAGAGAAGTGAGTTCCTGGATTGTAATTAGAAGAGTTTAATATTCACCAGGCTGATGTGTCATATAGTTTCTAAAGGATTACCGTTACATTTATACCTAATAAATATATTCTTCATGAATATGCTAAAGCAATATTGATTTACTAAACAAGATGGTGCTTATAAGGAATAATTAACTGAAATGATTTCAAAGACCTGTGTAAACAAAGCAAGTTGTGTAAACACACCTTCAAATTAGAATGGGCCCATAGGCCTAGAGCTGATGAAAAATGTGATCATACCTAAAATTTCTGACAACAGCAAAGGAAAAAGTGTCATTTATCCTATACTTTTTAAAAGTTTCTGAAACTTCTTACCATTATCTACATCCTTAACCTAACATAGCTGGGAAAGCTTTGTGGAAATCTTATGAATTGTTAAATTTTCAATAAACTTGTAGGTTAGAAATAGATATGTATACCACATTGATATAAATAATTGTTAATTATTTTAAAAACCTGCCACCGTGGGTATATATATAGGAATTTTTTATCTGTATGGAACACACGGAGGCCTAGTATTTAAAAAAATTATTCAGGCATTTATCTAGTAAGGTAATTAGTGAATTCTAGTTCCCTAAACTCATCTTTCCTCTACAAAAAGTGCTATGTATGAGAATATGAGTATATAATTTTTAAGCTCTTAATTAGCACAATGGGTGAAAGATTATTGGAAATGGAAGGAATGGTAAAAACCATCTAGCCGAACTGTTTTACAATGAGGAAACTCAAGGCTAGCTAGAAGAGACTTGGCCATGATTTTAACAGTGACAAAGTCAAGACTTAAACTCTGGTTTCCTGTGTCTAAGTCATTGCTCTTTCCACATTCCAGGAGAAAACAGAACATTTTAAATAATTTTATGCTTACTGAGGACCAACTCAGCAAGGAGGCACATAAGTAAGAGGTCACCAAAAATCAAACCATCACTTTTGAGCTCGGTTTGTGATTTCTTTTCTTGCTTCTTACCTTTTATTTTGTAGTATCAATGACTCTTTAGGACTGAACTAATTTATTTATTTTTTATTTTATTTTATTGTATTTTTTTTGAGGAAGATTAACCCTGAGCTAACATTGCCGCCAATCCTCCTCTTTTTGCTGAGGAAGATTGACCCTGAGCTAACATCTGTGCCCATCTTCCTCTGCTTTATGTGTGGGATGCCTGCCACAGCATGGTATGCAAACTGGTGAACCCCGGGCCGCTGAAGCGGAATGTGCAAACTTAACCGCTGAGCCACCGGGCCGGCCCTGAACTAATTTATTTTTCTTTGCCATTTTACTTTCAGTGAAATTTAAGAATGTCTTTAGTATTGATACAAACTGTCTTTTTATTCTCTCCAATTTTAGTATCACTCAAACCTGTATAAGATATTTAATTCAGTCCTATAAGCATGAATTGAATCATATTTTTCCATGAGAAGTTCACAATCGCATATAAGGGCTCATAGGTATTAAAAATATTTGAGATCATTAAAGGTACCGTGCAATATTCTTAGATCATTCTTCCAGTTATCTACAGACTCTTCCCTTTCTCTCATCTACCGCAGTCAATATGTCACCAAACCCATTGATTTTACCTCTTAGGTATATGCCAGCATACACCCCTCCTTCCCCTTTCCTTGCAGCTGTGCCAATTCAGGCTGGATCACAACTGGGCTGACTTTTGCAATGGCCTCTTAACTGGCCACTAGTCTCTGTCCTCCTCCCCTAGTCCAATGCAGTTCAGTTTCATTAACATCACCAAGTTATTTTTATAAATTTCCAATCACTCTGTGGCATGAAATCTGTCATTTATTCCACACCATGAATAGGCTAAAGTTCCAGCTCCAATGCATCCATACACATGTTCTTTGCCCCTTTAATCCCATGTTCTGCCTTTTCCTCCACGCTGATCCCCAATGCCTAACACCCCAGCCACCCCAAACGTCTCTGTTCATGTAATATTTTGGACTCCCTCTCTAGTCCCCCCCCCCCCCACTCCCACCATAGTCCAGCAAATGGCTTCATCTTCAAGGTGCACTTCTTCCTCTATGCTCACTTGACAGCATTGCATTCTTATTTGTCACTTTTTACTCTCAGTATATATAAGTGCAGAGACCAATTTTTTTGGCTATATATGCCCATAATCTTGCATTGTGAGGAGCACAGATGAAGTTGATCTTCATTATTCGTGGATTCAATATTTGAGAATTCGCCTACTTGCTGGAATTTGTTTGAAACTCCAAAATAAACACTCACGGAGCTTTCACGGTCATTCACAGACATGCACAGAGAAGCACAAAATTTGAGTGACCTGAAGTGTACATTCCTCGCTGGGGTTGACACTCTGCCTTATTGTTTCAGCTCTTATACTGTAAGCAAATGTACTTTTAGGGTCTATTTAGTACCACATTTTTCACATTTTTGTCCATTTTATTGGTGATTCTTTTCTTTAAAATGGCCCCTAAACGTCTTGCTGAAGAGATGTCTAGTGTCCCTCAGCACAAAAAGGTTGTGATGCACCTTAGGGAGAAAACACGTGTGTTAAATAAACTTTGTTTAGGCATGATCTATAGTGGTGTTGGCCATGAATTCAACGTTAATGAATCAAGAATATGTATTAAAGTGAGGTGTCTTTAAACAGAGACACACATTAAACAAAGTTATGTATTGATTAGTTGATGAAAATCTTGTGCCCAGAGATTCATAGGAACTTAACCCTGTATTTCTTCTAGGAGCAGTGATTCAATATTCACTATCTCAGTGTTTGTAGTAACTTTATGGAACATAACTACTTTGAATAATGAGAATTCACTGTAAATATTACGTGGAAGGCCAAATGAATAAGTGAGTTGCATCCACAGCTTCGTCTTCTTCTCAAGTTTAATGTTTCATGAAGGATAGACTTTCATTCCCACGATCTCAATGAGGAAATCTACTGAAACTCCTTTTGGAAGTAAGAGTGGTTTTACATTTTCTCAGATTAAGTAACAGGACACACTGGTGAATTAGCAAGGTGCATGGGAAAAGAAGGGAACCAGGTGCTGAAGACCTGCTCAAGTCCTGGCTTTTCCTTGGAGCTCTTGGAGAAATCATTTAAGATCGTTTAAGCATTCTTAAAATGGATGTGAATAATAACCCACCTCACCTGACTGCTGAGAGGAAAGAGAGAAGAAAGAGTGAAATAATGGGTGTGGAAGGTGTCTGATGCTTGAACTACGTTGCAAAAATGTGAAGATACATTATTACAATATATTTACAGTTTGGCTTAAACGAATAACATCTACTCTCTGCTGCAGCAACTGCTTTTCTAACTTTGTCCATTCCCCTCCCTTCATCATTCTCTTCTGACGTCTTTATTCAAACTCTCTACTTGAGAAGAAAGACTACTCTCAGAGAACAATACTTTATTAAGCATTTTGTATGTGGTATAAACAGTTTATTTCAATCCATACCTATAGGCTGACTGCCTTACAAATTTCCAGTGTGGCTCCACTGTTTTCTTATCCTTTGACCTGAGTCCAACCACACAAGAAAGGACTGATTGATCAACTAATCAATTCAATAAATAATTATTGAACATCTCCTCTGCACCAGGCATGATGGTCAGCGATGGAGATGCAATGATGAGCAGGGAGAGGATGAAGCCCCTGTCCTAATCACAACAGGGGTGGACTCTTTTAGTCACAATAATGAAACAAATAGGACATGAAGGAGAGGAACACAATTCTATGAAAGGCTGTAACAAAGACACCTTACCTAGAGGGTGAATTTGAAGGAAGTGATGGTGTCCTGAAGAAGTGACACATGATCTGAAATCTGAAGGATTAGTGTGAGCTAACTTGGTGAATAAGCTTGGAATGGAAGATGGGGAGAGTGTTGAATATACCAAATGGGTACATAGCCTGTGCAAAAGCTCTGTGGTGGGATAGGGGCATGGCACATTTAAAGAACTGAAAATGGCTGGTATGGCCAAAGAGCAGTAAGTATCAGGGAGATTGACAGGAGAAGAGGCTGGAGGTGTAGGAAGAATCAGACCCTCAGGGACTCGAATGCAATGTTGATAGTTTTGATCATTACCCTACAAACAGTAGGAGGCCAATCCTACAAAAGTAGGAGTTTAAAGCATCAGGCTTACATAAGGATATTTGGGTTCTGAAAGGAATCACTTCGCCTCCAGTGTGGAGAATGGATCATAGAGGGATGGGAGTAACCCAGAGGGGACCTAGGGAGACCCCAGATAGGAGGCTATTGTACTGTAATCATCCAGGAAACTACTAAATGTGTGAAGATTTGCTATACAACTTATAATAACTTAAGTAGTGAATGGTTTAAATAAAGCTAAATTTCTTTAATTTTAAGGGCTGAGTCCTTTCTTAATAATTATCATCTTCATCCTAATGCTATAAATTTTGAAATAATGCTCGTAGACAAGTATGTAATTTTGGTATTACTTGAAATGGATAAAAAAATTGCTTGCTTGCCAGGAAGATTCTTGATAATTTCACTTTTTAAAGAAGGAAAAGCTAAGCACTGAAGAATTTAAAATTTGTGGCTACTTTTAGTTGTGATAGTGAATATGCGAGTTACTCTTGGAAAAAGAATGCAGCCTGCAGAACCTGTGACAAGCAAGGGAGATGGGCTTGTTTAGCCACAGCAAGAATAAAATCTCCTTTCATTCCTTATGCAATATTAGTCATGAACTTCCAGGTTAAAAGTAAAATTTTCAGGTCAGGATGAGGAAAATGAGCCAACCAGAGTTTAGACAGGCCAAGATTTCGTCTTAGTGGATGAGGCCAGTGCTGATCACCATTTCTACCTGTCACGCCAGAAAATGGTTCAATAATGAAAGTAGTTATGGGGAAGGAATGATGTCAGTCATTTGTCCCGTGACATTTTTTATAAGGTATCAATTTTAAATGACTGGGAAAACATAGAGAAACTGAAATATGCTTTTTCTTCAGTATTCTTGACCTCTCTTGGCAGCTTGTAGCCCCTGCTCTCTCAGCTTCCTCTCTGTCTCTGCACTGAGGAAGCAGGGTCAAGCCGATGTCTGGCTGTAGCTGTGGCTCTGTTCCTTTGCCACTTGACCTTCTCCATGGCTGTTCTTGTGGGCCTTAATGTCTACTCAGAGAAGTGCTTTGGGTGGAGACAGGCTCAGCCAGTTTTCTGGATTTGTTCTAGAATGGAATGGCCACAGCAAGTAATCAAGAATTCGGTCGTATTTAGGACTCTTAGTGCATCTTGGGATAAGGGGATATGGCCACTCTTTCAGATTAAGCTTCTCTTCCAATTTTAACTCCTGTCCCGCTTTCATTTTGACTTTCAACAGGGTAGAGGCTCTTTTTTCTTTTGTAGTCTTAGTTTTAAATCAGCATGATATCATTTTTGTAAAACGACACCTAAAGTTTGATAAATTAACTTTAGAGGTGACACGGAGCGTATCTGGTAGAAATATAGTTTGTATAAAATTGTGTAATCCTCACTGTGCAGAACATGAAGAAAGGCATGATTATAGCTTTTTGCCAATAATTTTTGTAATAAAGAGCTTTGAGAGTGATCTTATTATTTAAATTTTCCCTGCCTTGTGGTACATTGTCTAGTTGGTACAGAAGAGTGTAAGAATACTGCAAGTTCAAACTCATTTTTGTACAAAGTGAGGCTAAGATCTTTTAAAGAAAAATATACACAAAGGTGAGAGAATTGTACTAGCAAATTCTCAGAATCATTCAGTTTTATATACAGTGTGAAAACCAATGGGTTTATTTTATTATTTTATTTTGTTAACTGTAGGGAAAAAAAAAGTGGTGAAGGTGGGTAAAACATTAAAATAATTGCTGCCTCTGCCTGTTTACACCAAGAAGATCTTTCTGTCTTTCTATTGTCTTTATTTGTTCATTTATTGCTTTGTAGTCGTCTCAAATGGAAAGCTTTTGGCTAATGCACTTATATAATTTGGAAGATTTCTATTTGCTCCAGAGGATGTTGGAGAGACTCTATTTCTTTTTCCAGCATCTGAGTTAAAAGATAAATTAGTTTTTTATAATAATACTGTTATAAATTTTTTTGTAGTATTTCTGGAGAACAACAAAGAGGAGTATTTATTAGTGTTGCAGCATCCCTGTGAAGTTTCTAGCGACTGTAATTGTTCCTATTTTGTGATAAACCAAACTGGTCAGGTCAAATTTATCTTTAATAGCAGACTAAACTCTATTCTCAGTTCTGAGTCGGTGGTTTAGTGCTAAGTTTGCTGGTATGATATGAATATGTTGTCTTTCTCTTTAGGTCCCATGTGGCTCTTTCCTGCCAGTGTGTCAGACTACCCTTAGCAATGCATTCACAGAAAGCGTTCAGAGGCTGGACTTTGAATACTGACTTCAGTGGTAAACCATGACTCAGGTGCTCTACCCCAATGTGCCTATTCACATTGCTATCATTGCACTTATTTCATTAAAACTGCTTTTTTGTCTGACTTGACCTCTCCCAGTCTCAACAGTGTTGAGTCCTTGAAGACAGGATTTTTTGTTTATTTATTTACTTACTTTTATATCCTTGGTTCTAGGCACACAGTCTTGGGCATAGTAAACACTGTAACTTGACAAAGGTGATAGGATGTCCCTCCTGTGGATATGTTAGATTATGTAAGACTTTGTCTTAGGAGATAGGAGTGCTGGATTCTCCTGCTGGCCCTGATGTTGTGAGAGGCCAGCAGAGAAGGCTATGTGGCTTGGAACTGAAGATAGCCTCTAGGAACTGAGGGTGGCTCCAAGATGACATCCAGCAAGTAGAGAGGGATTTCAGGAACTGGATGTTACCAGCTACCACATGAGCTTGGAAGATGATCCCAAGCTTCAGAAATGAATGCAGCCTGGCTGACAGCATAATTATAGCCTTGTGAGACCCTATGCAGAGGACCCAGTATACTGTGCCCAGACTCCTGACCCCTAGAAACTTCCAGATAATAAATGTGTGTTATTTTAAGCCACATTTAGTACCACATGTGTGGTAATTTGTTATGCAGCAGTAGATAACTAATAGACACATCTGTTCAAGTTTCTGAATAGCTGTCTAACTTTGACCCATTTTTGCCTCATTAATATTAGACATTAAGGTATATCTTAAATTTAATTTGTAACTAGAGAAAAATAACAGCTAATTTTTTTAAATTTTCAAAGAACTATTAATAATTTTTAATTAGCAACAAATTTAAAATGTGAGTGAGGTAACAGAGATAAAGCAGACCCTTTTAGACTCAAAGAGATGTTAGAGTTTGTCTAACCCTTTTATTGTATAGATGAGAAAATTGAACCAACTTTACACTACATACCATTGCCTCTGTGCATTATGAAATTTTCACTGAGATTTTTATAAGTTTGAACTGAAAGAGGTTCTTAATCTATGTAAATATCCCTTATATTGTTTATTTATGGAAGTGAGGAAAAGCCCAAAGTTGCATTGTACAAATACAAAGAAAATACTTTAGTGTTAACCAGAGCCCTACCCGTTATAGAAGATCCTGACAGTTGCCAGAGGGGAGATGGGCCTGGAGGTATCCAAGAATCACCCATGTCCATTGGTTAGAGCCACTGGCCATGCCATTCCTCTTCTCAAGGGCTATACATAGATTAACTTCTGATATAGGATTGGGGGACCCAAGTTTAATATGTTTACTTGTGTGTGTTCTGTAGAGGGTGCAATATTCTTTGAGTCATTGACTCATTGTGCCTATAGAATAAGTAAAAGTTCTGCACCTTGCTGTTTAAGTTCTTTCCTCAGAGATATGGCTTAATTTACTGTCTCAACTCTTTTCAGGGGAGACTGGCTGTATCGTCTCCACCTCTGGGTTTTGTTCACACAGCTCACAAACCCACAAGTTTGAACTCTGCTCTTCCTTCAGATAGGGAAGCTCACGTTCTCCATCTCTTCAACGGGGGCTGCCTCTGCTCATCTCAACACAGCACAAAAACTCCCTTTGATTTGGTAGTGCTGAAATCACACACACACATACACACACACACACGCACACTCATATTCTTGGTTCCCTAAATAGACTGTACATTCCTTCACTTTTGGACAGAGTATCCTATACAAATTATTATCCCCCCCAGCATCTAGTAATGTGCCTTGATAGGTATTAATTTGATGTTTGTTAACTGATTAATTAATTAATTGGTTAGTGTGGATAAGGAAGTGGGTAATGGATATAATTAGAGGAGTGATAGCAGGAACTTATCACAGTTGATGGGAACTGGGGAGTTGGTAATGGCTGCAATTAGAGACCTAATAACAGGAGCATATTAGAAAAGGGATGCTGAAGGGAAGATGAGGTCACAGGGAAGGAGTGAAAAGAGAAGAGGCATTGAGACTGAATGGTGGAAGGAAAATCCCACCAATGGTTCAGGGCTTTGTGGTTTTGGAGCTGGGAGATTAAGATAATTCTCTGACAAACTCAGGAGCAGGAAAATACATTGTGGTTTGTATACAATTTGTTCTTCTTGTCACATCTTGTCACTATGATGTCCTTGAGTTACATGCCATCAAGATTTCAGGGCGGGGCCGGCCCCGTGGCCAAGAGGTTAAGATCGCGGGCTCTGCCCAGGGTTCCGATCCTGGGTGCCGACATGGCACTGATCGTCAGGCCATGTTGAGGCGGTCTCCCACATGCCACAACTAGAAGGACCCGCAACTAAGATATACGGCTATGTATGGGGGGATTTGGGGAGATAAAGTAGAAAAAAAAAAGATTGGCAACAGTTGTTAGCTCAGGTGCCAATCTTTAAAAAAAAAATAAAGATTTCGGGGCGTCTTCTTTTCCTCCTCGTAAGAGTAACCTACTCCCTGATTTCCAGACCCAGCCTCCCTGATTTCCGGACCCAGAGTATTAATTTGCAAGATAATGAAGATAGAAATAGTGCAAAGAACTAAAATATAGAAAAAAATGTTTTTTAAGCACACCTTTCTGGAATGAATGAAATTATTTGAATGTAAATCTGAGTATCTCTAACTTAAAATACATTGATTATTAAATGTTTAATTATTTTAAGCTGGTATAGGGAAGACATCAAAGTAATTAAAATGATGTGGAGACTGGGAGAGTACATAAGAGGCTGCATCCTGCTTTTACTGGGAATCTTTCATCAGAAGACTTTCCCTTTTTTTGTACCTAATTGGTTTTTTTCTTTCTCTAGTTGAAAAGATTTGCCTTTGTTTCAATTGACCATCATCCTGTTTTTAAGTCCCACTTTTAGGGGTCATTTGAAACTGTGTCCAATCCTCTAAGCCCTCCAATTTGGATGTCAGTGTGGACTTAATAAGCATTCTTTGTTTTCTCATCATCTAAGTCACCATTCAGAATCCCAGCTTTATCAGGCCTCCTTGATGGATGTCCCTTAGTAAACTGATAACTATCCTAGAGATATGTCCATCTGTCCTCCTCTGCAGGCTGAAAGTGCCTGAATGTACTCAATGAATCTTGGTAAAAACTATCCTTTCTCAATTTCGCATAGCTTTATTTGTTGAGTGTTATAATTGTCATAAACATACACCTTCATGAATCAGAAATACTCTACGGTGACTATTTTATTTACCATGTAACTGTGTGTAATACTAGTTCGGTAGTTTGTGAATTGAAGAGCTCATCAACCCAAATTCTCTGAACTACTTAGGACTCATTGAAGTTGATGTAAGATACATTTAGACCTATTAATGTCTACATAAGATATAGATGGATGTACAATCTATGAGAACTTGGGACAAATTACTTAGCCCCTCAGATTCTTATCTGTATAATGGAGATAATAGTAGCATTTGCTTCATAAGATTGTTGGGTAGATTAAATGAGATAATATACATAAACAGCTTACAACAGTCTGGTGTATATGCAACTATATAAGTTTTAGTTATTATCATTGGGTGGTTTGAAATAGTCAATGTAAATGAGACTGACCATTTTTAGGTCTGTGTTTGTTGAGGCAAAATTTACATGCAATAAAATCTACGATTTTAAATGTGCAGTTGGATGACTTTTGACAACCATATACACTCATGTAGTTCACAGTCCGGTTAAGATACGGAACATTTATATCACCCTGGAAAGTTCCTTATGCCCCTTTGCAGTCAATCTCCTGTCTCCCGGAGAAAGATAATTCTGATTTCTATCACCAAAGATTTGTTTTGCCTGTTATAGAACTCCAGATGAATGGAATCATAGAATATGTACTCTTTTGTGTCTTGCTTCTTTTCTGCAATGTATTTTTGACATTCATCCATGTTGTCGCATGTGTCAATAGTCCAGTCCTTTTCATTGCTGAGTGGTATTCCATTATGTGTACATATAACCTGTTTATCCATTCTCCTATTGGTGAACGTTTGGGTTGTTTCAAGTTTGGGGCCTCTTATGAAGGAAAATGCAATGCATATTCTTATATACATCTTTTTCTGGATATATGTTTTCCTCTCTCTCGGGGAACACCTTTGAGCAGACTCCCTGGATCATAGGGTAGGCACATCCTAGCTTTTGAAGAAAGTAACTGTTTCCAAAATAGTTTTACCCTTTTGATATTCTCACCCACAATGTATCAGATTTCCAGTTGCTCATGTCCTCACTGACCTCAGTTTGCCATTTCAGCCATACTAGTGGGCATGAAGAGGATCTCATTACAGTTTTAATTTTCATTTCCTTGTTGACTAATGATGAGGAGCTTCTTTTCATGAACTTATTGGCCATTCATACATCTGCTTTGGGGGATTGTCTATTCAAGTCTTTTGCCAATATTTAATTGGTTTGTTTGTTTTTATTATTGATTATTTTTATGTGATTTGAATACTTATATAACAATCAAATTCTTTGCTATGTACAGCACATTTATTATGTATTTATTCCATTTGTCAATGGAAGGAAATCACTGCCAAAGTGGTTTATTTATCCTCAAATAGACTCAGTAAATTATCAATACCTTTGTTTCAAAGTTTCACACCAAAACCAGAGCCAAAGCAGGTGTTGCTACCATCTGAGAGTGATGATCGTTTGCAGATGCTACATATGGTATTTCCAGTAACTTAGAGTCTACATTATGTAGTTCTCTACGTTTTTACACCTTGTGACTTAATCATTTCCTTCCTACACTTGTTTTAATTTGTCTCTTCAAGGAGAAAAAAAATCCCTGTGAGAATATGAGAGTATAATTAGTTTCTATGAATTGGGTATTTTCAATAACTGGCTTTTTTTGTCTTTGCTTTCAGGAAGAGGGAGCAATTGTCTTTTTCTGGGGGGGGGGGCAGCATTACTTTCTATGTACAATAATGTAGCTGTGAAAGTTGAATGCTTTCATTAGCTTGTACCGGGGTCATTACAGTAGTGACAGCTAAGAAATGTTAATACATACTTAGAAAATGTGTTTGTTAATGGTTCTCAAGCAAAGACTGTGACAGAGCTGCCCCTGATTCCATAAACATAAGGCATATTAATCCCTTTAGTTGACAGGTGCTTAAATGGACAGATTGGATGAGTAATTGGGTTGTTCGCCTAATCCTTAGCTTTGAATATAAATGAGAAATATCTCGATATTTGTATTTGTCTCAGTTAACGTCTTCTAATTGATTTATTTTAAAATGAACTGTTTCTGTAGAATAGTGATTTCTTTCAGCATCTGTTGTTCATATGAGAGGGGTTGCAATTAAAAACATTTCTAAAAGGCCATACCTTTTAATATTCAGCAATCTTTCCAAATCCCGTATAAAGGATCGAGGAAGTCATCCTCCAATGATTTCATTTTAAATAACATTATTTTTTGGAAAAAAAAAAATCTATTCCCTAGGAAGAAGATTAATTCCTTTGGAGGCTGCTCTGTGCCTTATGTGCCCCGAGGATACAATTTAGTGTTATACTGTGTGACCCGAAAATTATGAGGTAGTTTCCAGAAGAGCCTAATATGCTCTCAGGAGGCAGCTCCTGTCCTAGAAAGACCTCGCTCAATATTCCCCTTTTACTTGAAGACAGTGAGAGACATTACTTAACATTTTAAAGAGTGGGCTGATATATTTCTGAAACTTTTGTTGCAGTCTCTCATCTGTCAGTGTGATGAAGGATTGGGAAAGAAATTTAGAGTAAGTGAGAATTGTGGCATGAGAGGAATGGCAGACATTTTATAGAGCAACATAGGAAGAAAAGTTTGGAAGGAAAAGTTGGGGAGTTCTGCATACCAAATCAGGCCAAGAGCCAAGCAGCTCGGAAAGGGTCAGCACCTTAAAAACAGCAACAGTGCAATCAACACTTTACACTAAAGTCAGAGTGAGTTACAGGACAGTGGAGCGCCAGGGGAGGCAAGGTTGGGTAATGAAATGAGGTACTATATCCAGAGAGAACCAAGGCAGGGAACATCTGAGTAGCCAAATTTTGTATACGTGTTTTTTCTTTTTCCTATGTTTAGGACTCTTTCTGTGTTTTATGTCTATATACATCATCATTTTTACAAATATTTGAAAACTTAGTTCACACAGACAGCTGTGTAAATTTTTAATTGATTAGCGTTTGTAATATTTACAACTGTTAATGTTTTATTTTGGGGGGATGAACGATATGAAGGTGTTGCTATATGTGGAAATATGATGTTATTATGTTTAGTCATGGCCAATGGGAAGTCCTAGAAGGAAGATCCATATCTCTTCATTTTTGTACCTTCTGGATCTAGCACCATGCCTTCCTTCTAGGAGAAGCAAGGAGAGTGAGTTAATGGAATAAAATCAGATTTAGGAACTTTCTACCAGACTTGAGTACTTCTTAATAATGATTTCTTGATAGCAGGCGACAAACTCTTTTACTTACATGATAAGTACATCCATATGGTTGCTACATTTTCTACCTCTTTTGCAGATATAAATTGCATTTCTTTTGGGAGAAGATTGCCTATGGCATAGTGAGACAGGAATCTTTGGAATGATTGTTTCCACTGGTGTTCAAAGGCCTGGCAGTATAGAAAGGGATGTGTTTGGAGGAACAATAGGATTTCTGAAAATTGCCTACATTTTCCTCCAGTGTCTACCAAGGACCTTTGGTGTGGTCTTTAGTTACTTTTTAAAGAGTCATTCACATTTATAAACTCTCAGGGGTGAGTTTTGAAAACTTAGAACAATAAAAAGTAAAATTCTCAAGTTTGTTCAATAAGACTTTGGGATTTTCTGTTTCCAATTCACTTTTCAGTTACGTGATTAATTTAGTTTCTTTGAAATTTGTAATCCTTTTATGCTAGGTTCCACAACTGTTTAAGGAGCTGGAATACTAATGGCATTAAACTGCCGTGTTTATTTTGGATTAGTTCAGTTTAATTACAATCTCAGCCTTTTCTAATTGGTTTTATATTTTTCTTCAGCCATTAATCTGGTATCACACACAGATAATTGTGACAGCTCCTTCATATGAAAAGAGAAAAAAGAAAACATTCAACTAGTACTTTGAAGAGTATAAATCCTTGTGCCATAATTCTTAGGCTCAATGATACTGATTTCTTCCTTCTCAAATACTAGTGAAAACAGCTATTACCTATCCCTGTACCTTTTGCTTAGCTTTATGAAATTGTAGTACTTAATTTGTTTCCATGTCTGTGAAAATACCAGCGCTATCCATTAGCTATAAACTGGAACAGTAAAGTGCTATGTATATCCATCTTGCGCTGGAACTTCGGAATTAGTAGAATGTTTTAGCTATCATTTGCATTTCACAACCAGGGAGCTGTTCAACCCAGACAAATCTAACACAAAGGTAAGAACTGGCTCTATAGTTATTCTCAATTTCCTTTGGAATAGCCTGATTTTTAAAAACGCAGTTAGTGTTCGTTTTAGGCAACAAGAACTGTAAAATAAAAAAGAGCAACACTGACAATTTATGTAAGCACAGCATGTCTTCATGCCCTGTGGGGTGAGGAGAATGCAGATCTCTGAGTTAGATAAAGGTGCAAATCAGATATTTGGAATCTTTAGTTGTCAGAAGTTATTCTAAATAGGTTTTTGATCTGGCACAATCCATACGCTTTTCTTGGGATGTTGTGGAGGAAATCACCTTTGTTCTCTTTCCATATTGACTCATTAGGTCAAAATTTATTAAACATTTTCTGTAGACAAGAAACATGTACTAGTGTACGTTTGAAATATAGTTTTTTTGAGTTCAATGGAGTTGTATCCTAATAATTATGCTCCACTTCAGCCTCTAGATATTTGTATTAATATTCTACAGTGTAGTGATATACAAAACGTTGCGTTATTTTACGGTATTTGACTTTAAATCCAGGGAACATCTTAGAAGTGGATATATTTATTAATATTAAAACTTAAAGTGATAATTTCTTAATATTGCGAATACTTTAATATTATTTGGGAACTTTAAGCTTACAGGGGAGAGCTGTTTATAAAGTTTTTATCAATTTCATCTGAGGAAACATAAACCGTAGTTCATCTCTCCAGTGATAAATCCTTGTATACTTCTATAGGCAGTATAGCATAACAGTTAAGATATTAAGCTTGGCTCTTGGGTAGATTGGAATCATATCTCTTCTCAGCTATTCACTACCTGTTTAAATTAGGCAGCTTTATTAAGCTTTGTTTGTTTGTTTGTTTACTGGTGAGATGGTAATCATCATCGTATCCACCTCATAGAGTTGTAATGATTAAATGAGTAAGACTATGTGAAGTAACCAATATCAAATACGTATGAACAGCTCAATAGATGTTTATCTTTTATATCCCATGCCTGGCAAAGTGCTCAAAATTACTCATTGAATAAATAAGTCAGTGCTGTGGGGTTCTGAGAACAAAATTGATTCTAAAACACCTGGCTGGATGGTTGTATTCACTTCAGTAATCTGTTAAACGTATCCCTGAGTAAAATGCTAATTACTTAAATCAATAAATAAGATTTTTGATGACCTAGGAAGATCAAGACACTGTGCTAGGTGCTGTGGGACGTGTAAAGCAGAACAAGAAATTGTCCTTGTCCGTAATGAACTTCCATTACATTATAGATGGGGCGATAAGACCTGAACACTTGGAAAGTTCAAGAATCATACTGAGTTTAAATAATAAGTGAAACTATAAAAAGAAATGATAAAAAATATTTTAGTAAGTGATGGAGATAAAAATCTTAGGAGTTAAATAAAATTTCAAGACTCAGGATTCAGGGAAGGTTCAGTTACAACTCAAACTTAAACATTGATGATATTTGGGATTTTTAGCATTTTTTTCAATACTGATAATGGTAAGTATGTCTTATTCTCCCCCCAGTATTCATATTTCAAAATAGATAGTGTATAAATAAAGTGTAATATTTATTCTTCCCTACGTGAGGACCAACATGAGCTAGTTGGATATACAAAAATGAATGAAAAATATTCCCCAACCTAGAGTACATTGCGCAAATACACATGTAGCTAAAATATGAGATGCAATATGATAAATTCATTCAACTAACACATCCTGAATGAGGAAAGAAACTAAACATCATCTGTATTTACTCATTATTGAATGGGTAGTGGTTTGCTAGGATACAAATGTGAAAAAGATAAAGCTCTGACCTTGAGGAGGAGAGAATCCAAGGGGGTGAGTGACCTATGGACAAACAGATAAACACAGCATTGAGACAAAAATGCCCTGATAGAACCTTGTGTAAATGCTCTGGGGGGCCAGAGGAAAGTGCCACTTGAGCTACTATAAAAGAGAAATGAAGAGAAACAGCCAGAGGATTCCAAGTAAACAATAATGGGGAAGTCAGGGAAGACTTCATGAAGGAGAAGGTATTTGAGTTGAATATTGAAGGGAGATTATCTCAATGAATTCCCCAAATGGGAGATATTTGTTCATATCTGACTTGCACAGAGTCAGAATTGTATGGGAATTCTGGACAAAGTAGCCCATGCTTATATTCAATCTCTAATACTGTGTCTGATTATAGCAGGGGCTAATAAATGTTTGATTGAATAAACAAATATTCATTTACATGGTGCATAGGAGAAGCAGTGCCTAATACAGTGTCTTGCACATTGTAGGTGCTCAAATAGCTGTTAAATTTATGACACCTGGGTGGAGGGTGTTGATAGTTAGGTTTACGTGGTAGGTAAACGTGTCAGAGTTTTCTCATGGCTGATGCGTCAGAGCAAATGGTAAATTTCAAAGTGTGTTTGTCATTGTGGTACTAGCACAAGATGAGATATAGATCAGTAAAAAAAATAAAACAATAAGTAGGAGCTTCTATTTTTTGAGTGCTTCCAACTTTCCATGTGCTGTGATAAGCACTTCCTATAAATCATCTCTAATCTTAAAATGATCTGCAGTAGGGCTAGCTCTGTTTTGCAGATAAGGGAATTAGACATGAGGAAGTGAACTGACTTATTCAAGGACACAAAATCAGTAAGACTTGAAAATGAACCTGGAAACAGAAAGACCCTAAAAGGATCTATTACACAAAACAAAATAGTCTATGATAATATGGTCTTAAAAACAAGTGCGAAAATAAAGCCTTATTCAATAAGCAGAAATAAGGATAATTTTAATGGGGGAAAAAGTTTCATTTTTACCTCAAACAGTATTTCAATGTAAATGCTAGATAGGTTAAAGAGTTAAGTGTAAAGAAAAAAGAAATCATAAAAGCACCGTAAGGTTAATATTTTCCTCAAATTTGTATGTAGAAAGACATTCTGTATATAAAAGCAGTGAAAGGAACAGTGAAAATAATGATGGATTTGACTACATAAATATTTACAGCTTCTATAAATCAAAAGAATCAAAAGATATCCTGCGCAAAGTTGAAAAGCAAATGGCAAATTGTGAAAAACACTTACAAAACATGCATGAGTAGATTGAAATATATGATATTATAATATAATGTAATATAATATAAAAGTGTTTTACAAATCAGTAAGTAAATTCAAATTTCCCACTTAAAAATGAGCAGAAGAAATGAAAAAGCAGTTTTCCAAAGAAATACAAATTAATAAACGTGTAAAAACATGTACAAGCTCACTGATACTCAAGAAATAAAAATTAAAACCATAATGAGATGCCTCATGCTACTTAACAAATTGATAATGATTAAAAAAAAACAAAACAAAACCTTTGTCCTGGGGAGAAATTGTGAGAAAATACTTTAATGTACTGTTTGGATGTTGGTTGTAATGTTACCTCCAATTGTGAAAAATTGAAAAAAATTAAATATCTATGATAGGGAAGTGTTAAATTATGGTTTGTTAATCATAATTATTGTTAACCAAATTATTCCAATTGTATACAATGAAATATTAGCCACATTTAGATACAACATTTAATGATATAAGAAGTGCCTTGTAACATTCTATTAAATAAATAGCACATACATAGGGAATAGTATCACCTTGTTAAAATAGGAATATAAATACAAAGACTGGAGGCAAATACATTTAAATGCTAATTAATCATGGTGATCTAACTTTAGTTACATTATGAAGGTCATATTTTCCAAATTCATTATAATTAAGAAATGATAGGAGAAGAAAACAATGATTTTTTTTTTTTAAAAAGTAGTGAGAAATGCTTTGCTACATAATTTGAAATTTTATGTGAATCTTGGTGCTCATAGCTAGGAATGAGGATATTTCCAGATTAAAGTTCTTTGCCCTCACTGTCAGAGAAGACACAAACCATCATTGGTGGGATTTAGGCTAAAAAGAGCAACCAACTGAAGGTCAACTAGAGTTCAGGGGTAAAACTAAGATGCACAATAAGATATTCCAGAACAAGTGAAAAAAATCATTTTAAAACTGATCTATATGTTGAAGATATCAACCAGTTTCAACATTTGATGAATAAAAAGCAAAAGATTTTATTTGGAGAAGAGTAGAATACAAATCTCCCCAAACTTCAGTGAAGATTTTTATGCAGTGATCTGGAGCAGTGAGGAAGCTGCTTCTGCAATGTCCCCTCTGCCAGTTAGGGAGCAGGTGGTTGTAGAGAAGAATGCTTCTAAACCAGACACAGGAATCAGAAGAATTTTCATGGAAAATATTTTAGGACTTAAATAAGCTGAAATGGGGAGAAGAACATCCCAAATAGAGGAAAGATATTTGCAAATGCTCAGATGGGTGAAATAACATGGCAAATTCTGGGAATGCAAGAATTTTGGTGGGGCTGGAGCCAAAAGAGGTTGTGGGGGAATGGCAGGAGATGAGTCAAAGACATGCACAAGGTGCAATTTCTGTATTGAGTCGATATTTCACCTTGAAAGATATGACAGCCAATTGAGGTTGCATTGAACAGGGGTGACACACTCAGTTTTATGTTTTAGAAAGTCTGCTCCACTACCCACCTGGAAGATGAATTAGTGGGAAATCTGACTAGAGGCAGGATGATCAATTGGATATTGCAGAAATTCTAGTGAGAAATAAGAAGGACGTGAACAGAGGAAGAGACAATGGGGATGGATAGAAGATGGATTTGAAATGTTAAAAAGTGATGACAGGACCAGATGAAAAGGGAGGGGTGAATGAGAGGAAAGAATAAGATGACTTGAAGTTTCAGGGTTAGCTTACAGGGGAATGGTGGAGCTCTTTACACAGGCAAGAAGTATAGAAGGAGAAACAGGCTACGAAACAGAGGAAGGTGGTGCACATGGTGCAGGCATGAGGTATTTCTAAGAAGAGAGGTCCAGCAGTGGACTGAAAATGTCTTTGGGGCCCAGGAAGAAGGTCTAAATTAGAGACAAAGATTCTAAGTTGAGGGTCGGGATGGGAGCACATCCGAGGGAGAGTTTGTGTAAAGAAAATAGAGTGGCTGATATAATTGTGAGGAATCTTGATTTTTAGGGGATAAGATGAATTAAGAAGATTCTTGGATAGAAATAGTCAGCTGCAATGTCCAGAGAGCTAAGAAGAGAATCAAGAGAATCTATTATAGAAGTCATAAAAAGAGAATTTAATAAGAGACTATTAAGGGATTATTACAATATTAAGATTATTACAATAAGAGAATATTGAAAGCCACAGAGAAGGTGAGTGAGGAGAGTATTGGATGACTTTGATTGGATCTCTTTCTTTTAGTAATTTATAGGCATTCAGTAGATACATCTCCAGCTCAGTTTGAAATGGTCAGTTTTTATAGGAAATAAATTCCATTAAAACTTACAAATGTAAGTATGTGCATATGCATATGTTATCAATGTAAATATAAGACAGACATAGTATTTAATCAATATTTATTGAATGAACAATTGAAGAAAGAAAGTTGAAAGAATGAAATAGAGACCCCTCATGTGATATCCTCTCCTCCCACTTTCTTTCCAAATAAGTCTCTCCCTCTGTTACTTTCTTTCTACTCCTGAGAGTGAAAGTGGACTACCTTTGTTTCAGGCCCAGAGAACATGTCCATCAATGCACTCTAGACACGTGGACACATGAGCATTTTATGTGTGCCCCCTTCTATTTGAAGGGCCTTTTTAAAGGGATGCTTTCTGTGTTTCAACCTCATTATCAGCTAACATTGCTTGTCTTTTTTTTTTAAAAGTATGCTTTTTTGGGGGAGGGGTGAGAAAGATTGGCCCTGAGCTGACATCTGTTGCCAATCTTCCGCTTTTTTCTTTTCCCCCCAAAAGCCCAGTACACAGTTGTATATCCTAGTTGTAGGTCATTCTCGTTCTTCTATGTGGGATGCCGCCACAGCATGACTTGATGAGCGGTGTGTAGGTCCATGCCCAGGACCTGAACTGGCAAACCCCAGGCCACGGAAGTAGAGCGTGTGAACTTAACCACTCAGCCACGGGGTTGGGCCCCGTTAGCTGACATTGTTTTTAATTGAAATTTGAGATTCCAGCCTTGGACTCAATCTAGTTTCATGTCTTTATGAATATTATTCATTGATTAGTCAAGGTGTTTCTTAAATTTATGAATAACAATACTTTGAATGCTTCTGAAAATAATCTAGAAATAAAATGAAAGGGTATATATACATGGTGTAAAATTTAATTGGTTAAAGCACACGATTTTGTCTTTAGAATGAGCAGAAAATAAACTGGTACCATTGTGGCATGAAGGATAATCTTAGTAAATGTCAGAGAAGAAATTCGGAGTGAAAGAGCTATAAAACCAGTGCCTTATTTTATGCAATATCACTTAAGAATTTTCAAACTATCCATTAATTCCTACAGAATATTAAATTTAAGAATTTATAGAGGTTATTGAAGCAAAATAATTTTCAGAAGAAATTTTTACTACTTAATTTCAATAGCATTCAGGTATTCGCTATATGTTTGGTTTTGTTTTACTTCTCAAATCGTTCTTGAATTTGCTTATAAAGGTTACAGTTGTGCAAATAACATAATATTTGGTGGAGATTGAAGGCTTGAATATATGTCATGTGATAATCGTTATGATTTGTGTTTTGGGTCTAAATCCATCTCCTAAGATTTGAAAACATCATCCGTCTAGAACCATACTGGCTAATGATGCCTAATATAGTTGTCCTGTGAATAATTTTTATTACTGCTGCTGTCTAGCATTTGACTTACCAAAATCCATTATGGAATTCCTTTCTTCCTAAAGCCAGTTTTTGATGAGATGAAAAATAGATGGTTAGAGCTTAGGTTTCAATTATGAATGTATGTCATGTTTGTAATTATGTTAAACACTAGCAACAAAGTGTTACATAAATTAAACTGGACAATAGCCAAATTTCTTTCAGAGGATGGCAAAGTCAAAACTAAGAACTAACGGCCTTGTTCAGTCATACCTGTAAGAAATAAGGTATTTTAATAATGCATTTGAAGTCAGAAAATAAAAAATAAAATAACATTTTCACATAGACCAGTCCTGCAAAGAGAACATTTATTTCATTGTGGTTTACTAAGTGTTAAACAATTAAGAAATGATTTTATTTATATTGCTCTTTAACCCAGTAGGATAATGGAATTTTAGACTTCGAAGGGATCTTGCCATCATTTAGTCTGACCTTTGAATTTGTGTAAGGAAAACATGGGGTCCAAAGAGGTCTATTTACTCAAAGCCAAATTTTAGTTAGTTTTGTGATCAACTTCAACTCAAATTCCTTTATTCATGTTCCGGTACTCTTTCTCAACATAGTGCTCCTTCTTGCTGAATAAAAAGGGCTTGTTTTCATTTTGCACAAAAGTGACTCTTAGGTGTTCAAAAAAATGGTATATTTTATAAGAAGTGATGGAGTCTTTCTTAGAACCCTGTGATATTTGAGCAGGAAATTAAACTCTCCACCCTTTAAAAAAAAATGAGAAAAACAACCAAAACCAAGACATTTCTTAAGGATTCAACAAATTTTATTTGTCTTAACTTAGCCTCCATAGCTATGATAATTAACTCCCCAAAAGGATACATTTAAAAATAGTATATTTTACACATAACTGAAAAAAATTCAGGGTAGGATATTGCTGCCTTACAATTACGGCTCTTTAGGGACTGAGATGACCTGCTCAACCATTCTGAATCTTTTCACAGTGTAACATTAATCAGAAAATTACAGTTCCTGAGGGAAGTTGTCTGGGAACATGATGTTCAGTACAGATGTGGTGGGAGCAGATGAGGAGAGGGAGGGAGGTAGAGTCATCTTACTCCTTCGCCTGGGAAATCTCAGGAATCCGTGAGGAGCCCCCAAGTCGTATTGATGAAAAGGACACAGTATAGTACAACTCTTAAGCCTCTCATAGCTCAGTGATGCACTTCCATTATCCTCTTGCTAAGCTAAAGCAATTTTCATTGCCTTTGAAGGAAAGAAAAAATAAAGTGCTCTGCTTTTATTTGGAATGAAGGGCACACCATTTCCGAACTCTGTCTTTGCTGGTTCTGACTAATGAAGCAGCTTAGTCACCACGTGAGTGGAATAGCCAGAGTTGGGGGAAATATGACCAGCTTGCATAGCTGTTGAGATGTGCATATTGGCACAGAAGACCTTTGATTGACTTTAGAAAATAATGGTTGATGTTCTCTGTGGATCTTGCAAGAGAATCTTACTGAAAAAAGACATGTTTCATTTATGCCACTTCCTTCTGTTACTGGCAGCCCTGCAAATGATCTGGAACAGGTGGGCATACCAATGAGCAAAGAATGTGTTTTATAGCCTGTCATACTCCACTTATCTTATTTTGATGAAACTATATAAAGGGAAGATCGCATTTGTACTGGATCTTGTGTTAGGTATCTGTAAAGCACTCACAAAATAAAAGGTACAATTTCTCTTTGGTAAGTTAGTTGGCTATTAAAATTGAGAATAATTTTCTTGCAATTGCACAGTACAATTTTTCATCGATGGCAGTCATCATTTGGGGCAGGAAAGGGAGAAGCAGTCTATCAAAAACAGATAAAGAAAAGCCACACCACAGCCTGCTGTTTCCGCTATTTTGGATGATCGAGCTTGTGCACAAATGAAATCATGACAGATTCATTTATATGAAATGGCCATTGCTGATCTCCTTGCCAGAAACTAGATTGCTTTTTTATTTAGGAGATTTGCAGAGCAGTCCTTAGCTTTTTTAGTTAGTGGCAAAATGGCACCTGGCCAATCTGCCTCTTCTCATCCAGTTGGTGTTGCCAATATCTTGGGATGCGTGCATTAAAATATATTTGCAGTCAATTGAAAAAATATTTTTCCATTTAAATTTTTTAATCATTTGCATAGTTGGGTTAGGGATGCCCTACTTAACCCGATATTAAGATTAATAGCTTGAATGATATAAATTTTGCAGTCAATAACCATAGGGTTGTGAATAAAAAAACGACAAAACAACTTATGGATCATTTTTCATTAATGGTATTTACTATTATTGATCATCTCTGAAATGGTTAAAGTATTTTCATTGCTGGTTATACAGGCCAAATTTACTGAGCAGCTGAGCTCAATAAATTGATTGATTGGAGAACATAAAGGTATTGGATAGTCACAAAGAAGAATCCTTCTTTAAAACAGAAACTAGCCAGATGTTTTTTTGGACAGCTCATTTACTAATTTCTGCTTTCCCTTAGAGGGCCTGCCTGCTTGCTCATCAACAGAGGCATGGGGTAACTTTTCTGCTACCCGCACACATTCAGAAATTCTTAGCAAGAGGACAGGAATTAGAAGAATTATTATCAGATAGGTAGATATGTTTAGCAGTATTATTTTGTAGTTTGCTTCTGGTGTCTTTTCTTACAGGTACCAGCTATACAGCTTACACGTACATATTTAGTGGACCAGTAAATTCATTCATTTATTGAGTGTCGACTATGTACAAGGTACCTGTGTTAGAAACTGGGGATTCAGAGCAAAGTAAGCAAAGATCCCTGCCCCATTGAACTTACATTCTATTGCAATTCTCTTTCGTTACTCTGTTTCATAGCCAGTTGAGAGACAGAGAGAAAGAGAGAGAGAGAGAGAGAGAGGAATCAAACAGTGAAGACAAACACATCAAGTTTTACTGCTGATGAAGCTGATTAGAGAATGTGGCTTTCCATTTAGCAGCCCAAAGGGGCTTGCTAATTAATGCTTTACTGCTTTACTAGACTTTAATGTCCATGAGAGGTGGAGCCATCTCTGTTTTGTTGACCACCATCTATATAGGACCCAGCACAGTGAAAAAAATATAAGATATATAAATATATTTATATATGTATATATAGCCAATTTCACATATATACGTATATGTTTGTATGTGTATATATGTATATGTATATATAAATAGAGCGAGAGAGTCTATTCTCATCATTTGTGGTAGTTATGTTCTGTAGAGTTGCTGTGAAGACTGAATTAATGAATACTAATTGTTCCTATGGGAAATGCGGGTTTAGAATCCTGTAAGCCTCTGGTCACAAGCATTTTCATCAACTGATCAATACTCAATCTTGTTTTATGTATGTTTCTGTTTAAAGACACCTTACTTAAAATCTATTGTTGATTCATTAACATTGAACTCACGACCAACAGCACTGTAACTCGTGCCTGACAGGAAGTTTACCTGACACGGGTATTTTCTCTGTAAGGCACATCACAGCCTTCTCATGCTCAGGAACACCAGACAGCACTTCAGTGCTACATTTGGGAGCCATTTTAAGCAGCAAAATTACCAAGAAAAAGCACAAAAGTAGGCCCTAAATAGAGCACGAGAAAGAGACTTGTTTGCAGTGTGAGACCTGAAACAAGCAGACAGGGCGTCACCTTGTTTGACCTCGGTTGGAAACATGCATGTTGGGCGACTCAAATTTTTTGCCAGTCTGAACCTGCAATCTCAACGACCACAAAAGCACAGAGAGTATTAATTTTGGTGTCACAAATAAATTTTAGCGAGTGGGTGATTTTGCAAATATGGAAGCTGCAAGTAATTTGGATTGATTGTAGATAGAGAAACATGTTAAATTGCATCTTCTGACTTTCTCAGTGAGTTCCGAGCTGTGGGTTTAGCCAGAACGAGTTGTAATCCAAAACGGAGAATGCAGTTTCAGGCTCAGAGCAGGGAGACGAGGAAAGCCCCTCTCTCCCCAAGTGCTGGGCTCAGCAACCAAACCTCCTCTCTCTGCCTGTGTCCCAGTAGGAGCCATAGAGATGCAAACGACTCAGGGATTCCATCAGCCCAGGTGCTCATCCTGACCAAGTCCTGTGGGTTGTGAATACTGAGCTAGAGAAGAAATGGTTGAAAGAGAGGACACAAGCAGCAATAGTGTGTGGAAACACGAAAAACAAGCCGTCTGAACTCTACTAGGCAGCGGCAGCCTCTCTGCATGTGCCATATTCCTGTTTCTCAGCTCTAACTCCTGGCTTCACTGAGTCCCTGCACACCCGAAAACCAGCGGGCCCCAGCTTCCTGAAGACCAAGCCCTTCCCTGCTGACTGGCAGTCCTTTCAAGGCGCCAGGGACCTGACCCACTCCTGCATCTTTGGAAGCCTAAAGCTCAGCACTAGGGCATGGAGGGCCCCCAGAAATGCTTTCTTGATTGATTTAACTATCTTGAGGCTTTTTACAGATTTTAAGTCCGACTTTTTTTCAAGTGTCAATTGAATAGGCAGATGCCTGAAATTCCTTTATTGAGGAGAAAAGCCTTTCATTGCATAATTATAGAAGCAAGGAAAAGATCATAAAAATATTCGGTTGTAACAATTTAGTGTGAATGCTTTTCAGTTAAAATGTAATTAGTCAACAAATGTAAATTAGTAATTATGAGTTCCTTTTCTAATTTGATGTGAAACCATCCTTCAAGTCTTTGTAGCAAGAGGGGACCTTAATACTGGAGCTGCATAAAAATGTAGGGAGAAAATGGGACAGCTAATTAAAAAAAAAAAAAAGCAAATTTGACCATTTTGCATTTGACTGGGCCTGGACAGAGAAAAGCCAGGTTCTGTGGTGTCGCGTTTACAAAAGCACCAGCAAGGTATATAAGACCTTTTATGATCTGACCGCTCCTATACTCAATGACCTGAATGTGCCATTTTCCTTCTCACTTTGGCACATGCTGTTCCTTCCTCCTGGAAAGCTCTCTGTGCCTGATTTGCCCAATTACTTGCACTCATCTCCTTAGGTTCTATCTTAGTAATCTTTAGGAAAATTGTTCTTGACTCACCAGGGAGAATTTGGTGTCTCCCACCTCCACGTTCCCATAGTATTTCACAAGCAGCTCTAGTAAAACAGTCAACATGTTGTTTGTTTGCATACCTGTTTTTCATGCTAGATTGCAAGCTCTTTGAGGTCGAGAACAATGTCTTCTCATCCATATGTCTAGTTTATAAATTCAAGTATTGGTTGAATGCCCCCCTTTGGCACATAGAGAAGTAAATGTTTATTTGAATAAATGCATGTTTTTGTGCCTTGGCTCATTTTCTCCACAATTCAGTTTTTCATATCTTTACATAACTTGTTTTATCATTTGTGAAACAATTATCACCTCCTTCAGAATATCTTGCACGTTTTGTGCTTCCCTGCATAATGATGATTCATTTTAGCACTATTTATCTTAGCAGTATTTTTGTATTAAAACAGAATTATAGCACATTGTTAGTCTATGCTCTTTGCCATGCATCCTCCTCCTGCGAGAGTCATGGCAGACAGTACCTTCCACTCCTGGCCAGACTGCATTAGCTCATCACACTACAAACTCGTAGCCAATGAGCCTTATTCTGAGTTGGGTGGGTTCTGTAACACATGTGGTTTAGTCTGTAGTGTCCTCTCTCTTTGTTCTGTGTTTTGTACTTTGGTGAACTTTTCTGCAAAGCAAGAATATCCTTTTGGATGTTTAAATGTGGGTTTTGTAGTGGCTTAAGAGTCCTCCAAGTGATGATTTAGAAAATAGAAGATAATGTTTATCAGGAGATTAAGGATTGGTGGAAGTCTCTTGACATTATGAAGGGTACATATACATCCGTGCAGAATGGGCAGGATGTTCAACAGTTAAGAATGGTGTCTGGAAGAAGCTATGGTGGAAGGTGTGTCATGATTCCAGGAGATTTTGAAGAGGATGAACGAAGAACTGTCACTGTGTGGTGCATCTCCACGAAGACTTTCTGTCGTGTGACTTGCATTAGAGCTAATTCCTTTCGGCTCCTATCTAGGAATGCATACACTACCTGCCACTCTTATCCTCTAAATGAGGTATGTGGATACTCTTGGAATTACATGCAAGCTCGTAAAGCATATGATAGGAGGGACCCAAAATAACAAACTAGCAAGAGGTAATAATAAAAGATAAATACTCTCATTTATCTTTACTTTTAAAGCATGTTTTCTCTTTTTTACTTGCTTTCTTAAGCATCTAGCCCTACCACCTACCTCATATAATACTACTATAAGATCATAGGTAATATACTTCTCATGTGGACATTAAAGAAAGCATACATATTTAACAGTAAATAACATCATAAATGAAATAAATATATAATTGAAACAAAAATCATCAATGGGTAATAAAAAAATGAAGAAAAAAAGCCTTCCTTTCTTATTTTTCAGGAGCTTATATATTTTTTCACAAGATTTTTTGGGTTTTGGGAAAGTGGTCATCCAGATAGAATCCGTGAATTTGCAAATTCTGCTTTCTTTAAGCATGAGGGTCCCATCTTCATTCTAATTCTGGTATTTCATCTTAAATGAAAATGAGGTATTCATTAGCAGACTTTCACTAAATTTTTCAGATTCATTCCTTCCAAAAATTTCTATGGAATGCCTGTTATGTGCTTAACACCGTTCTGGATCCTGGGTCCAAGAAAAAGTCCCTGACCTCAGTGAATTTATTTGCTAGTGAGGAAGATAGGAAACAAACAAGTAAACAAATGGTACATGCTCTCAGGCAGGGAAAAGGAAATGAAAAGTAAAGTGGGTCAGTTGTGTGGAGAGAATGCTGGAATGGGGTGAGGGTGACTCTGAGGTGGGGTGAATGGCCAAGCCCTCTGGGGAAGTGACATTTGAGCACTTGGATAAAGTGAGAATACCAGTCATTTGAAATTCTTCAGTAAGAGCATTTCAGGCAGAGGGAACAGCCAGTACAAAGGCTCTGTGATGGGAACCCACATGGCAAGGGCGAGGACCAGCAATGAGGCCAGTGTAGCTGGAGCAGAATGGGGGCTGGATGTTGTTGGCCATTGTAAAGATTTTATATTTTAGTTTCCCTATGATGGTACACTTCAGGAGAGTAACTAATCTAACTTATGTTTTACTGGCTGCTATGTTGAGAATAGACTACAGGGGGCAAATAACATGTAATTAGGGAGACCAATTATGAGGCCACTGCAGTACTCCAGGTGACTACATGATAACACAACCTGTGGGGTTCCGAGGCTACTTCATTCTCCAAACATGCAATTGTATCTTGGCTGCAATAATCCAAATTATTCATGTGCATTAAATACTCTAAGCCTGTTATCCTCATTTTATGCTTCATGAAGACTGGATTCAGAACCACCCCAGGGACTATTCATATTTATATTACAAGTGTATGTTTCCTATAAAGCATTGTCATTCTCCAAGTAGCTCAGAATTATGAAATCCAATTACAATGGCCACATTTATTAGAGATAAATTTTTTTCCCACTGTTGATATTACCAAATAAATGAATTCCAGAACAATGGAATATTTACAATTAAAATGAAGATGTCTCAATTTATATTCACTCTTATTTTGATAAAATGTGAGTCCAACCAATTCTTGTTTAATGATTATACCTGTAAATGATTTTAATTAGTCTGTTTCTAAGCACAAAATACCATCACATATATTAAAAGAATTATAAAGCCAGACTTGATTGCCTAGTGGTTAAAGTTCCATGTGCTCTGCTTCAGCGGCCCAGGTTGGTTCCTGGGTGTGGAACCACACCACTTGTCTGTCAGTAGCCATGCTGTGGCGGCAGCTCACATTGAAGAACCAGAAGAACTTACAACTACACACAACTATATACTGGGGCTTTGGCAGGGAGAAAAGGAGGAAGATTGGCAAAAGACATTAGCTTAGGGCGAATCTTCCCCTGAAAAAAAAATATATATATGTATATAAACTCTAATGCCATTTGCTAGCATTTCATCTAGAAACACCATATACGTTCAATGGGCACATCTTCATGTTTTTTGACAAGTGTTCTTTTACACAATGAACTTGCAATAAACCCTGAAGTGATAAACATAAACTTATAATATATGCCTATATGGAAGATTGATGCCTCTCATTTTTTTTTGTTATCAGGTAACACTCAAGATAGGTGCTATTAACCTACTTATATACATCAAAAGAATGCACAACTGGGTTATATAATTCTGGAATAGTATTGTGGATTCAATGTAGCAGGTTTTGGGGGCATACAGGGAGAGAAACTGTGGTTGGCTGGTATAAGCTACCCGTGTGAGGCAGGAGAGTGGTGAATCTGAGCACTTGCTTTGGGGGAGACACCACCTGGGACAGAACCCAGGTTCTGCCTTTTAAGAAGCATGTGGCTTTGGGAAAATGACCTATCGAAGCCTCTCACTTCTCCATTAAGTGGAATAAACACAGTACCAGACTCTTAAGATGGTTTTGAGGATTAAATAGCTAATATGTTTAAAGCACTATAACAGTAAACATGGCAAGCACCAAATAAATGTGAGCTTTTATTATTACATCCTGCAGTTTGCTGCCTGAAGCCTTGAAGAACTTTGCAGCTCTTCCTCTTAATGAAGTTTCCTAGAGAAATCTCTCTTTGGCATATATGACAAAAATTTGCCATGTCCCTATTTGACTTTTCAAAGATCAAATGTTTGTGTGACATAGCTCATACACAAGTTTCATTCAAAAAAAATTTAGACAACTAAGAATGAGTTCATGTCATTCTGTGGATTGTTCTTGTTTTCCTAGATTCTCTTTCTTATATTTAAACAAATGAAAAATCAATCATTAGCATTTGTAGATCATGGACATGTAAAATGGTTAATTACAAGCCTTTTTGAGTGTGTACAATTACAGTGAAAGACTCCTAACCCCACTGGCTTTCCAAGCACTGCACAAGCGAATCAGGAGGGACTGTAAATAATCGTTCTCTACCAACCTCAGACAGTCAGCTGATTTGCAGATGCAATTTGCAATCTGGGCCAATTACCAGAATGAAAATTTATTTGGGATATATATCACAATTGGTGGTTTCTAGGGCTTTTCAATTGGTTAGATGTTAGGAAATACAGTTTTTCTGTGTAGGTTGGGGACTTTCTTTCATTTGTTGCATACACCTTTACTAAGCATGCTCCATTATTCACAGCTCTATGTTTGGTGCTGTAGATGTTTCAAAGTCTCTAGAAAAATAAGTCTGTGCCCCTGAGAAACCGAAGGGAGATGGAGATCTTCATATTGTAACTCAAAATATCGTACTGCCATTTTCATAGGTCAAATATTGGCAGTTCCATCTGATTCAACCTAAATTGTATTTTTTAAGAAAGGTAAAATAAAAAGGTGGCACCCTTGCTCTGAGACCCAGTAGTGAAAAGGAGAGGAACCGTGCTTCAGGCAGGGGTCTCTTCCACCTGTCACAGCTGTGTAATTATGTAAAGCTAATAAGCTTCATAACCTCATTTCAGGGTTACTATTGTTCACATTGCCTCTATTTGTGTTTTTAGAATCCAGCTCGTAAACCCTATAATTAGGAAGAAGTATCAAAGTGCCTACTTACACACTTTTTATTTGTTTTCTAGGGTTGTAATTGTCTGTAAGTGCTTGCCTGGCTGACAATTCAGCAAACAGAATGGTTTCCAAACACCCTCATTGCAGCCTTCTTGATGGTGCTTTCTGTTTTCATTCCTCACCTTGAAGCAATTCAGTTCTTCCCAGCTTTAATTCCACTCAAAAGCAGGAAAATGTTTATTTTCAATTAGAGTCTTACATTGCCTAATAGTTTCCCTTTGCCATTTTAAAAGGACCAGAGGAAATTAAAATCAAAGGTTGTAAGTCATTTGACTTCTACTAGGCAAAAGATTGCTACTTTCTTCTTAGTATTGGAAGAGTTTTGAGTTTTTCCTCTTAAGTCAACTGCTTCTAAATTCTTGGTACTATATGCAAGTAGCTAATGACAGCCCTTCTAAAGCTGCTCCCTGTTCTCCATGTGTCTTTTAAAGAATTTCTTCTTCTCTTGTTGTTCCCATAAAGAATATTTTGCACGAGTCAAATTTAATTGATTTTGATGATATTTGCTTACTCCTGACAAATGATAGATATGACCACCCTGTCTTTGGGCAAGTTTTAGTTCTGTTCTTTATGACTTTAACACTGATAAACTAGTAGAGTTTTTGTTCTCTACATGTTGAATTATCTGGGGAGATTTTTTAAAATCCTGAGATCAGGTTGAACATCAAAACATTTACATCAGAATCTCCTGGGGTGGAATCTGGGCCTCAGGAGTCGTTAAAGCTCCCGGGGTGATTCCAGTGTGCAGCCGAGAATGGGAACCACAGAGTTAGAACAGCTATAAGGAGATAAATGTTTAGTTGTGGGGACATATAAATTATTACTTAACCAGTAGAACAAGCTTGGTGCATTGGATTTAATGGACTTGAATCTGAAATTCAGGTCTCTCACTTGTTATGTGACTTTGGATAAGTTACTTTATTTTTGAGCTTGTTTCATCAGTTGTCATATTTTACGGTGTTGTGAGGATTAAGTGCTTGGGCCTGTCATCCAGTAGATCTCAATGAATATCAACTCCTTCTTTCTCTCCTCCTTTCTTTAACATAGAGTTTATTTCAGAGGATATTTCAGTGATTAAATAGGTGGTTTTCTTTCCTAGTGGTTATTTATTGTTTCATTTATTTTATTTAAAACGTATTATTTTATAGTCTATGTACCTAAAAATAATTTTATAATATATGATTTATATTATGATAAATTATTATCTATAGTATGATACTTATTATTGTGTATTTATTATTATTTTACTTTTAATTTAGAATCAATTTTAGGATTGCAAAAATATTGCAAAGATAGAACTGAAAATTTCCATATACCCTTTGCGCAGCTTTCCCTAATGTTAACATCTTGCATAACAATAATGCCTTTATCAAAACTAAGAAATCAACATTGGTACAATGCTATTAACTAAAGAATAGGCTTTATTCAGATTTCACCAGTTTTCCACTAACATCCTGTTTTGATCCCAGGATCCAATCCAGGATTCTACATTGCATTTAGTTGTCATATTTCCTTACTTTTCTCAATTCTGTGGCAATTCTGGGCCTTTCCTTGCTTTCATGACCTTGACACTTGAAGTGTACTGGTTAGTTATTTTGTAGAGTGCCTCTCAATTTAGGACTGTCTGATGCCTATGCATGGATAGATTGAGTTGCATTTTGGACATGAAGCCCACAGAAGTCGTGTTCCCTTTTCATTGTTAGGGTTACATGATATTGGCATGTATGGGGTTCCTTACATAATTAATAATATAGTTAGTGAAACAAGACAAATTACAGGGAGCTATATTGGATTTCAAGGGCTGACATAAGTACCATAGATTGAGTGGCTTAAAAAACAGAAATTTATTTTCTCATAATTCTGGAGGCTAGAAGTCTGAGATCAATGTGTCAGCAGGGTTGGTTTCTTTTGAGGCCTCTCTCCTTGACTTGTAGATGGCTGTGTTTTTATAATATTTTCACATGGTGTTTACTCTGTGCATGTGTCTGTGTCCTAATCTCTTCTTCTTATCAAGAAACCAGTCATATTGGATTAGAGCCCACCCTGAAGACTTTATTTAACTTTAAGTACTTTTAAATGCCCTAATTCCAAACATAGTCACATTCTTGATATCGGTCCTGAAGTGAGTTTGCTCAAGCCCATCAAGTGCAACAAGCCAATCTCTGACACCGGGTGTAGTGGAAGAAAGTAGCAATTTTATTATTGCACAACACTGAGCAAGGAGAAAGGCCAGGTGATGCTGAAATCCCAAACTCCCCAAAAACCTAAAAGCAAGGGTTTTTATTTGGGGTTTTAGGTAGGAGAGGGGGAGCATATGGCCTTGGTGGTTGGAGCTTTCCCACCAGCCTGTGTTTGGCCTTGGGACTACTTGCAGAGATGAGGGGGAGGAGATAACAAATCCAGGTGGTTATCCTTAGCCATTTGTCTCCATGGAGGATAGTGGATTCTGGAGCCAGGAAGCCAGGGAGTAAGCAGGGAATGAGCGTTTTGGTTTTAACCCCATATATGCTGGGTTTAATGTAGGGAAACCAATATCAGGGCCAGTATCATTCTGAGGAACCTGGGGCTTAGGACTTCAACATATGGATTTTAAGGGAGAAGGGGACACAATTTAGCCCATAACAGGTGCTTCTCACGTAGGGACATACACTGAAATAGAAGAGGCAAAGGATTTCACCAGGACAGTAGATCTTCAGGGCTCCTCAGAAATAGAAGTAGCTTCTTAGCAAATTGGAGAAAATGGTCCCAGCAAACATAGTGAAACTCAAAGAGGACAAAATGCTCAATGGGAGAACCAAGCTGCTGAAGCATTAAACAGGAGACAGCTGGTTTAAGAACATGAGCGGGATAGAGGGAAGGATTGGTCCTTGGACTTATAAATGACTAAAAAAATCACGTGCCAGTGTTCCAGCTGTAAAAGTCAGCGTGATATGGGGATGCTGCGAGATATTTAAAGGTGCAGAAATCTTTTTAAGGAAACATTAGAAAAGGCTTATTCAGCCAAAAGAAGAAATTGCTGATGGGAGATTTAATTATCTCCAAGTACTGTATGTGAGGGAGTTCTTAAACCAACGACAGTGACCAGCTGTTTCAAAACTTTACAAGAACAGATTTCAAGTAAACAGGCTTAAATGGCAGTGAATGAAATTTAGAACAGAATAAAATTTTTCTGACAGAAACAATGGTTAAATACCAGAAAACTTACAGATGGAAGAAGTATGATGTTGTAAAAGGAACATATGAGATAGAGTTAGATACATCCATTTTGCATACCAGCTCTGCTGTTCAGCTGTGTGATCTTGGACAAAGAACTTAACCCCTATGATGATACCAACGGCTACATTATTTTTAAGGACTAAATGGGCAACTACAAGTCATTTTAGCAGATTTACTAATGTAAATATAGCAGATTGAGAAGAGAGCTTGCCCTTCAATAATTGTGAATTTGATTGATTGTTGCTTTCTCTCCTGTATAATTTCATTTCTTAGAGGTATCTAAAGAGTTCAGTCAGTGTCTCTGCTCAACTTGAATTGGTATATATGTGGTATTTATATGAAGTCCAGGAAAATGGTATTTCCAGTCCCTTTAGCTCTAAGACTTTATATTTTCAGTCACAAAGTGATTTTGGGGCTTAAATTCCTAGCCCTCTAAGAATCCAGGTAAATCAGATATGCTGTAGGTTCAGTAGAAAATTATAGGGACTAGGTAAACTCTTTTTGCTGTCAGAATAATGCAGGAGCTTGTGTTTGGGAGAAAGCATGAATTATTTGACAAATCACAGTTTATAAAATTCGGCTATGGTTAAGCACTGTGTGTTACTGGATTTCACAGAAATATTTTTCTATCGTAGATTTAAATCCCTTTACAGATAATAAACCCTGATGGAAAGGCATGGTAAAATCTAGGGGCTCATTTGTAGAGTCCAAATTGACATAGATCACTATGCTTTCACAATTTGATGTAGTATGCCTGCCGTGTGTTCACTCTCCGAGACAATGTTGCAGCCAGTGTCTTAGCATAGCTGTGAATGTTAGACGCTTTGAGTTCTAATTTGGGGTATTACCCTTTTTAGTTTGAGGAAATATCACAGTCTCTCAGTTTCCCATCTCTGAAATTAGAATAGCCCCCTAATTTCTGGCTTCATAGGAGTTATTTATTTTAAGTGTAATGCAGATGTCTCCCAGGTCTCACGAGCATGGGGAATACAAATGATGTCACATTGATCGGTTAAACTCAGACCTCTCCCTTTGCCTCAAAAGCTGTAGTAAGTGAATTCTCTCTCTTCTGGATTCTTCAGGATTACCTCCCTTATCTAATATTTTTCCAGGATGGTATCTCCATGAGCCTCTGATGCCAGCCTGGGCACTGTCTGACCCCTTGCTCCACAGCAGAGAGTAAGTTAGTCCTCATCATTGCCATGATTAGAGCCTCTATTCCAAGTATCCACTTGTGTTGGCACCTGGGCTCTTGCTGCTGTATCACTGCCCTCTGTGCTAGTTTCAGAGGGCCCTGCTCTTCTTTTTACCACCTTGGATTTCCAGTAATTCCCTACAGCACAAGGTCTGAGGTGGCCCAGGGAAAGTGCACCACCCAGACGGACTTCTCATTTATCACTAGCTATGGCTCCTCTCAAAGGTTGTAGGCTCATTCAGCCATTCCATCTGGAGCTGCTTCTCTGCTCAGCCACATAATGTTGCCCTGCTTGTTCACAGGGTTCTCTTTTGCCAGCTCCTTGCGTGTCTCCATGTTTAAGAGGCATACTTCCTCCACCATCTCTGTCTATCCTTAAGGTAGATTCTTTGGGGTCTAGACCTAAGAACACAACACCAAGAGATAAAATGGAGATCCTCTCTTCTCAGTTTAGTCGCACCCTCCAAGTCTCACTGTCTCTCCCTCCAGGATGATTGACAGTAGGAATGCCCAGTTCCTTCAGATCCTACCCTCTACTCACAGAGGTGTGGTTTTAGCCTTTCCTTCCCAAAAGACAGTCACACTCCAGAAAGCTTGTAGTCCTATATTAATAAACCTCTTCCTCACATCTTCTAAATTACAGACACAAAGGACAGATCCTTTAATTTAGACATTTCTGAATGTGGATTTCATTTTTACGGAATGTTGTGTGTTGGACTTTCATGGTGAGCTTTCTCAAGCTTAGTCCAGTTTCAGTTCAAAGATCTTCCACCATCTGAATGTTCTCAGGCTCTGCTTACCTCTGAGCAAACAGCTTACATAAAATATACACGTGGCTACAGGAACAAACAATGGTTGCCAAGTACTATTTCTCCAATCAGAAGATCGTGTTTGCAACTGCAAGTCTTGCCTATTACATAATCATCTCTTGCAGGCCAGCTTAGCTCCTCATAGCCCCAGATTCTCAAACTTCCACTGACCAATATGTTCTTTGTTTTACATTTGTTTAACTCAATGGTCTGTCTTTTTCCCAGAACAAAGCTGTGGTCAACACTAAAGATACATCTCACTCATCCCACGTCATGCCCCCACCAGTGCAAGTTTTGAAGTTAGTGAGGGTTTTTTTACCCTTTTAAGGGTCCAGATTTGGATCACTCTGCCCAGAAATGAGTATTACTCTGCTCCCTCCCAAGCACATGGCCTGGAAATAGGACTTTCCTTTTTTTTCCTTTTCCTTTTTATATCTGAAACTAAAATATTTGCCAAAATGATACCTTATCCCTACCTTGGGCCAGCTAGTGTGCTCTCTATTGTAAGAATTAATAGATTCACAAAGTCCTTCAAAGTTATTGCTAATGAAGCCTGTAGAAATATGCAAATTGCTTTAGTGGGCATAGATTACATATACTACACATTTTAAATTGCTGAAGTAATACTGAGAAACTTTATTGTATTATATTAAATGATGTATGTCATCACATCTTTAACAAATGATGAGAAATTTTATTTTTCCTCTTATCTCTTTATTCTTTTCTTTTAAATAATATCTTCTCTAGTATATTATCAGTGGAAAAACCATCTTATTGAATTGTGGTTCATTCTCTAAAAGGGGCTCCATATTATTTGAATTATTTACTGTTTTGTAACATTTGCATTCTCCTCTGATTTTAGAAATTTATTTTTAATTCAATAATATTATAATCAGACTTATCTGAAAAAGCTAATGGAGTTAGAAAATAAAAGTTTCACAGGGCTCAATCAGGACAAAATCATCAGTTTTTTCATACTAAATGTTCTTTAGCAAAAGGTCAGCAAGCTCATCTTCATTCTTATAAAACGTGGGCAGAAATGAGAAGAAAGTGAGAGGACAAAAATGAGAGAATCAAAATTACTTACAATTATATCTCTATGCAGTAATAATAACTTTATTACTATGTTGCATATGTGGCTTGACATTCTAAATGAGCTGTATGAAATTAATACCAATAAAACTATAAAGACAATTACTGGCAATTGTATAAAGTAAAAGGTCTTTAAGCCCTCTTAAAATAGTGAAAATCATAAATGAAGAGTGCATGGCAATATTTCCTCCTCTTTTTGACTTTAAATCCTAAGTAGGCCTGTTTGGATAATAAATAGTAAGAAAAGTGATGCTGGCACCTAGCCAAAGCCACAGACTATTTAGATTTGTTCCTTTTTCTTTTAAAAAAACACATTTCTTTTTTACTGATTTTGTGTTCTATGTTTTTATTTGAGATAAAGTAATTGGATGATAAAATTCTCTGTTTTATTAAGAAAGAGTCTATAACAAAGCTGTACTTAGTGTTCTAGTTCCTGTGCTGAGCAAGGGTGACATCTTTATATAGTGGAGAATGTCACTCAAAAATTCCTGTATTTTCCAAAGCTAGGCAAGTATGCCTCTGACTAAATTTTGACCAAGGCATTGATTGCCTGGTGCATTTTTAAAAGAATCCTATAATTACCACCTGTTATGGGCTGAGTTGTGTCCCCGCTAAATTCATATGTTGAAGTTCTATCCCCAAGAACCTCAGAATGTGACTGTATTTGGAGATGGAGTCTTTAAGGAGGTAATTAAATTAAAATGAGCTCCTTAGGATGGGCCCTAATCCAATATGACTGGTATCTTTATAAGAAGAGAAAATTTGAGCATACGGACATACACAGAGGGAAGATGCTATGAAGGTACAGAGAGGAGATGGCCATCTACAATCCAAGGAGAGAGGTCTCAGAGGAAACCAACCCTACCGACACCATGATCTCAGCCTTCTAGCCTCCAGAATTGTGAGAAATCTGTTGTTTAAGCCACCTAACCTGTGGGTCTTGTTATGGCAGCCCTAGCAAACGAATGTACCGCTCAGGATTTTTCTTCGTCCCATTTTGCTGCACATCAAAACTAATTATCGCAGCAATTGTGTCAGCTCCCTACCTTCCTTGACTGTGGCTACCTCAGCCTCGGGCTTAGTTGTCCGAATGACTCCCAAGAGCACCCTTGCCCTCTAGTCAGATGACTGAGTGGCGTCCATATCCAGGTCAAGGTCACCCAAACTTGAAGACTAGTTCTGAAGGGTGCCAGGAAGTGTTACAGGTGGCTCCATATCTCAGTCCCTTCTTGTTGCTTGTGGCCCTAATTCTAGTCTTGCCAGATCTTGACCTTATTAACTCTAAGATCCATGATTCTCTCCTCATGCTTCCCACACTCCCTCTGGAGCTTTTCTGGGTGATCTGATCCCTAGATAGGATTAACCGTACTTTTTGGTTGCTTTCCTGAAGAGTGAACATTCCTCATCTTTTATGTACTTATCATATTTCAATTTATACACCAATTTTTTTGTTTATGTTTTATCTCCCCTGTAAGGTTATTGGTCTCTTGATAATGCTCTTCCTAAATTATAAGAAAGGTTAATTGAAAAAATTTAGATTTGATGATCTCTTTCTTGATCAAATAATGCCTGTGTGCACCTATGACTGAGCTGTTTGTCTTGATGGATGGAACCATTGTTGTCTGCCTGACTTGAATTTTTTGCCTTTCTCTCTGGGCAAATTCTCAGACCCACCCTCTACCCCAATCTATCTTATTTTCTCTTTTTCTGAGGGTGTGAATATTTAATGCTAAACAATCCCTTGAACCACTTTGGTAGTTTTAAAAGTAAAAATTCAAAATGTGGTGGTTAAATTTGGCCCACAGCTAATGTGGTTTAAGAAAAAAATTGAGAAAATGCAGGCCCTTAGACATAAATTCTTCTCATTTTTTCTCCATTCATTCTCAAAGCTTGACCATATCAGTCTCCATGTTTCCTTTTTTCCTTCCTCTCTGAGATAGAAGTATCTCCATTCCATTCTAAGATGAACTTGTCCATGGAGTCTGTCTGTGGTTTTCCATGTCTCTGATGTTGCATAGACTCTTCTCTATGAAATGCCTGCTCTCTCTTGTTAACCTGACACACTACTCCTCCTGCAAGCTCCCACTTTCCTTCTTTGAGAGGCCTTCTCAGACTCTCCAAGGACACGAAGGTGCTCCTTTCCCCATGTGTCCTTTTCAGTTGGACAAACAGCCTCAAAACAGATAACTTATGGTAATTGTCTGTATTCTACCCCCTTGAGTGCAGGGAATGACAAAGACAATGCTGGGAGTTTCTAGCACACTGGTTAGAGGAATCCGTGGAGAATTCCCTCACTCCTTTGATCCTTCAAACCCTACTTCTCAGCACAGTCCTTTCTTTAAACCTGGAAAGAAACTGGTTTCATCTAAAAAAAAAAAGGAAGAAGAAAAAAAAAGGAAAAGACTCTGTCCATTATTCCCCTAAGCCACCACCATATTTCTCCAGTGGTTAGACTTAAAAAAAAAGCCAAACGTAAAAAAATCACTAATTCTCTATACTTTGTTTCCTGTTCACTTCTCAACCCATTAAATCTGCCTGTCACTCTCTCAACTTTCCTAACATTGCTCTTCTGAAGGTCAGGAGTGAACTTCAAAGTGCAATGTCAAATAGAGTCTTCACAGGCCTTATTTGTCTGATCTGTTCACAGCAGTGGACTCTCGGCTGACCTCTTCTTCTTAGAATCTCTAATCTCTTTGGCTTCTAAAATACTGTTCTTTCCTAATTCCTCTCACTCTTTTCTTTCTAATTCTCTTTAGATGCCTCTTCTTTTGCCTCAGACGAGAATGCAGAATGCCCAAATCCTAATTCATAGCTCTTTTTACTACATTATTCTGCCTTACATTTTTCTAAGACACAGTCATTTATTTTACCCAAATGCCTTACCACTAAATTTATCTATTGAGACGGTTCATCAGTCCGATGGAAGGGAAATCAAAGATAAACATTACCATTTCCTGGGTTAAATTTGTAACTCTTCTGTCTTGCAAGATTTTGGAGTTTAATTGTTTAAATTGTAATGTATTTATCTGTACTTTTATATAAATCCATATCTTTAAATTACATTTCTCATTTATAACTATGTCCATTATATCATGCTGCGTTTTAATAATATTCTACATGGTTATCAGTGTCATTTCTCTTATGATTAAAAAACTTATAAAAAACATGTCCAGGGTTGAGTTGTTTTTCCCTAAATTTGTATGTTGGAGCCCTAACCCCCAGTACCTCAGAATGTGACTATATTTTGAGATAGGGTCTTTAAAGAGGTTATTTAGGCGTAATGAGGTCTTTTGGGTGGGCCTAATTTAATCTGGGGGTGTCCTTATAAGAAGAGAAAATTTAAAGACACAGAGAGATACCAGGGATATATGTGCGCAGAGGAAAGACCATCTGAGGACGCAGTGAGAAGGTGGCGGCCGTATGCAAGCCAACGAGAGAGGCCTCAGGAGAAACCAACTCATTGACACCTTGATCCTGGACCTCCAGGCTATGAGAAAATAAATTTCTGTTGTTTAAGCCACCCAATCTATTGTATTTTGTCATGGCAGCCCTAGCAAACGAAGAAAACCCAGTAGCAAAAGTAAACACTCAAATATATTTATTGATAAAGTTCCAAGTGGAGGATATTAAAGGGGACAAGAAGGGCCTCCTCCTCTTTTCTATTTTTCTCTTTTAACCCTTCTTATTATCCTGACAAATTCATTATGGGAACAGGCCTCAGGGCAGTGCTCTTGAAGGCCAGGTCGGTTACAAATATGTCTTAAGAGTGTTCCTCAAACAACTTAAGCCACCCTATGGTCTCTTCCCTCTTTGTCCCTTTACTGACCTCCGTAGTTCTGCTCTTTGAGTGCCGTGTTTACCAACTCAAGATGCCTCCCCCCTTCTTCACACATAACCAAGTCAAGCCTGTTCTCCTGCATGGTGTTACTTTTTCCCTCCTTCCTGGAGATGCCCTGATTACCCAGGCGACACTGATCTCTTCCTTCTCCCTTCTCAGTCCCTTGTCGTTCATGGTATTCACTCACGTTGCTTACTAGTTGCTGAATATCACTATCAGCCGCTTCATTTCATTATTCAGCCTCTTCGATGTTTTGTCTTCTTTGCCTTGAAGATTTTCTATTTTCTGGAGGCAAGGAAGGTGTTATCATTTCTTTCTCATTTCCATTCTTCCCCCCCAGCTCTACCACGTCCCCATCCCAGAGGAGCTAGTGTACCACTGGACACTTGGGAATGCTTCATTCTTGGATTAAATTCAGAAGGTTTGACATCTCTGACTCCTCACGACTGTTTGCGGTGGAAACAAGTGATCAGAAACAGGGCTGGTAGGAGCTACCAACATCTGTTTTCAGAAATGATGGGAAGGTTTGAATGCAAAGTTAAATTTATTATGCTAGATTAAATCTTTGCCTTTTCTTGTTCAGTATCTTTCTTGCTGTAGTCAGTTCATGATATGCTAGGGAAAAGAGAACTACTATTGACGATTCGATACTTCAGATGAAAAGGCGCTTAAATTATTTAACGAGAACTTTTGTTTTCCCAGTAAGTCTGCTGGGGATACTTCTCATGTTAAAAAGTATGAGGATTGGTCTCTTTTCTAATTTTTCTTTCTTGCTTGTGTAAATGCACAATAAATTCCTTTGACGGTTAGAGGCACAGACAAATGTTACTGGAAATCTCCAACCTGTCTTAGAGAGGAGAAACACTTTTAACAGTGAACTCACTGGGGGACACTCTGTTATGATGTCATGACTTTTTACTCTTTACAAATGTCAGCAACATTCATCTTTTAAGAGTTTCATTGCTCTAAACATATATTTCTTGCCACTTGTTCATTCACTCAATATATACTCCACTCTGTCAAGGGACTGATGTCTGTTTTCAGTTCAAGCTGGTTCTTGTGTCTCAGTACACTCGATTCATTGTATAATAATTTGATTTCTTTTCTCCTATACCTTTGGTCTGTAAAACAAGATTATTTATAGGTTTAATATATGCATAAGTTTTAACCATATTCTGACAAAAATCTCAGACTGTGACTTATTATTTCATCATGCTGCTTATTCTCATGTGAAGTTTTTATTTTATAGATAAGGTCCAGAGAGGTGAAACGACTTATTTAAGGTCTCATAGCTAGTTAGGGATGGAGCCAGAATCCATATCCAGATTTCATAACTTCTAGTCTTGTCTTTTCTTTTCTTTCTCTCTCTTTTCTTATTTGGCTCGTGTTTGACCCACTTTAGCTCATGGTAGAGTAGCTACTTGGGCATTCGAATGTTATTTACATGTTGTATTCAGAGGAGTTTGTTCACAAGGAGCACCGCTTTAATAAAAATATATTGACTCCATTCAAAGACCTCACCAGTGTTCCAGACCCGTAATGCCTGTAGGTGATTCTAATGAAACTTCTCAGCAATCTTCAGAAATCATCTGCGTGGTCACGTGGTTCAGAATTCAGATGCCTTTCCTGATTTAAAATATTGTGATTACCTGTGGCCTCTAGAGCAGTGGAGGCTACAGTGGTTTGACCTAAAGAATCCCAGCAAGACTGTAGCCTTAGAGACTATAAGAAGAAGAGATTAACAAGGAGAAATGCAGCTGAAAACTGGGACCTTTAAGTAGATTAATTAATCCCTTCACTACCACGCCCTTTTCTCCAGCACTTATTATTACGTAGATAAAAAATAGAGAGTGAACTTAAAAAAAAATTGAACTTCTTTTTTTTTTTTTGAGGAAGATTAGCCCTGAGCTAACATCTGCTGCCAGTCCTCCGCTTTTTGCTGAGGAAGACTGGCCCTGAGCTACCATTGTGCCCATCTTCCCCTACTTTATACGTGGGATGCCTACCATAGCATGGCCTGCCAAGAGGTGCCATGTCCACACCTGGGATCCGAACTGGCGAACCCCGGGCTGCTGAAGCAGAATGTGCGAACTTAACCACTACACCACCTGGCTGGCCCCTGAACATATCTTTTTGAGTGGGGAGAACCAAGGAAACTAATAGAGAAGTTGTTATGCCACAAAATAAAGCTTTCCATGTGGTGATACTTGGGGAGCCATGGGCTCATTGACTATTCCTCACTTGCTTACCCTAAAGTGGAATTTCCCAGTTGAAAAATCTCATCTACAAACACGGAGGCCCCATTATTATTATGAATGAACAACAAAGAAGCACAAGATGATTCAGGAAAGTCTTCAACATTAGAAAAAGACCTACCAAAAAATATGGGAAAACTGACTCTAAAGAAAGCAGGTAATTTGGAGTATAGAACACATGGAAAATAAAAAAGTTATAATTGGTGTCCTCAGAGAGACTTGAGATATTACATCCATAAAACAGGAATAAGATGCTGTAAAAGTGAATAATCAGAAAATGAGAAAGAACTCCTGAAAATTAAAAAAAAAATATTTTTGATATACAAAATACAATGGAAGATTTAGAAGTTAAATTTTAGGAAATATGCAAGAAAGTAGAATGAAAAACAAGAAACTGGAAACGTGAAAGATAAGAGACATAGAAGTTAATCTGAAATGTCCAGTGTTTGACTAATAGGAATCCCAGGAATTAATAAGTGAAAAAAATTTATGGGAATAAATCTTATATAATATAAGAAAACTTCCCAGAGTTAAAAATTGTCATGGGGGGCCCACCTGGTGGCACAGTGGTTAAGTTCATGCACTCCACTTTGGTGGCTAGGGGTTCACAAGTTTGGATCCTAGGCCCAGACCTACGCACTGCTTATCAAGCCATGCTGTGGCAGGCATCCCACATATAAAATAGAGGAAGATGGGCATGGATGTTAGCTCAGGGCCAATCTTCCTCAGCAAAAAAAAAAAAAAAAAAAAAATTGCAAATTTTCACTTTGAGAAAAGAACAGAGTAACAATGTCATTTTAAAACTTTAGGACATCACAGGTAATAGAGAGAATTAAACTTACCACCTAAAAGAAAAACATCCAGTTTTCCTCTGACTTCTCTTCAGCAAACTGGATCCTAGAAGTCAATGGAACATTGACTTTCAAAGCTGAAAGAAAAGATTTTCAGCCAAGAATTCTATATCAATCAGGAGGCCAGGATAAAATCATTTCAGACATGTACTTTTAGGAAGTTACTTGACAATGCATAGCAGCCAAAAGAGGATGAGAATTCAAAACAGTTATGGGTTTCAGAAAAAACTGTGCATCCAAGAGAGCAGTAAAGGAAAATCTCAAGATGACATTTCCCTAGCACTCCCAGGGAGACCAGATGGGTGAGGAGAAAGAGGATTTCAAGAGGTAGGAGTCTCTGAAAATGATGAATTTAATATAATAAAGAGTACAATTAGCAGTAATGAAAATATTTGAGAATATAATACAAAGAGCATATAAAATTAAATTTGAAATAAAAAAAATTTACAAGAAACTCATGGTTCAAATATGAAATAACCAGCCCAAATTAGGTTAGGAGATTATTGGGCTTTGAGGAAAATGGGAAGGTTTTCAATCAACAGAAAGAATGAGTAAATTGAATGATATTAGAGACAAGGTGAAAAAAGTATACTTTCAACAAGAAGAACGAAGACAGGAAAAGTGTACAGGAAAGCGTCATGGAAATGTGAAACAAACTAAAATGTCAGTTGATTTTGAGTACATGAATGGGGAAAAAAAAAACCACGGGAATAATTCTTTGAACATTTTCCTTCAGAAGTCATAGGGCGTGGTGGGGAACAACAACACCAATGTCTATTTAAAATTGTGTTGTTTGTTTGTTCATTTACTCATTGTTCTTCCTTGCTAGAATGTAAGGACCATGTTGGTCTATTTCACTACTCTGTTCCCAGCTTGTTGAAGAACGGCTGGCCCGTAGAAGGTACTCAGTAAACATATGCTGCTTGAATGGAGAAGTAAAGAATTTTCCCCACAGTTATAATAAAGTAAGTGCTCTTGACTAGTGTTTAGCTTCTGGAGTCAACCTGTAGGCACAGACTTAATTCCCGTTATAGAACAGAATATAATTGTCGTAGATCTTGATATTGTCCATCCTGATCCTGTAAAAGTATCATCATCGCAGATTACACTTCCACAGTGCATACTATGATCCTGACACTGCTCTAAGTATTTACACATATAAGCTCATTTACCCTCACGATGAACTACTTACACTATTGTTATTCCCATATTACTGATTTCTGGAACAGCTGGAAGAAATTGATGAGGAGAGGTGGACAAAAGTGTAGAATGGGGGGCAGGGGCCTCTTCTTTTTATTAAAGATCCTTCTGGGCTACTTGCTTTTTAAATCATGGGCAGGTGACTTTGATCAAAATTTTAAAATAAATTACTTAATGCACTGGATCCATGGGGTTGGGATGTGTGAAGGGAGGCACTATACAATGTGGCCCAGTTAGACCATATGGTTCCTTGGGAATCACCAGAGTGATGGGCTATGTCACATGGTGCATAGATTTCAAAGCACCAACCATTTCTTCTGGAATGTGCCCTGAAATGGGAACAAGCCAAAAAGGGAGTTTTATTATAATGAGGACTTCTCACTAATGTACATTACATGTTTAATTAAAATTGACAAACTGTGAGATCTCACTCTAGTTTCTGTGAGCTGAACAAAATTTGAGTATCAAAATCAGCCTAATAATTAAGCAGTCAATCTTAATTTCTTAATGCTAAAATCTTGAAATTTTATTATTCATATAGAACACAAATGAGTTTGTATGTAAGTGACATTTTACATTGTGCTTTCTGGGTTCAGAAGGATACCTGAATGATAGGGTTTCTTAAGTAGGAATATATTCAGTAGAGTTCACCTTTTTGTGGGCAATGAAAGGATTTGAACATGAACAAGTATACGATTATATGGTATATAAAACAGATATTGTTACTCTGCTAGACCAACGGTTTCGTCTGGTAGTTTCCTCTAAATTGACTGAATGGATGGTGTCTGCTGAAACGGCATTTTTGAAGATTTTTTTTTCTCATTTTCAAACTGCGCTTGAAGCTCGTAAACATATTCTTTGACGATCAGAAGATTTGGAGCATACTATACTCTGTCTCAATACAAGCATAATCTAAATGTAAAGAGAAGTTGTTAAAAAATGGGGGTATCAGGGGCTGGCCCCGTGGCCGAGTGGTTAAGTTCGCGCGCTCCGTTGCAAGCGGTCCAGTGTTTCGTTGGTTCGAATCCTGGGCGCGGACATGACACTGCTCATCAAACCACGCTGAGGCAGCGTCCCACATACCACAACTAGAAGGACCCACAACGAAGAATATACAACTATGTACTGGAGGGGCTTCGGGGAGAAAAAGGAAAAAAAAAAAAAAAATCTTTAAAAAAAAAAAAATGGGGGTATCAAATGTAGTGAATGACCTCACCATAGTTAGGGCTTGATTCTAGAGGCAGAACTGAATTACTCCGCATTAGAGATGTTCGATGCTGCAATAGGTTGTGGAAATTGGAAAGAAATAGGTAAAAATAATAGGTCAAACCTATTACATTGGCCTTTCTTCGGCGTAATTTTGTGCTGTAAAGCATTGAACCAGGTATCACCCAGTGTTTACTGGAGAAGAAAACACTGAAGCTATTACATTTTTTTATGAAATAAAACAGTCAGTTGGGTAAAAAGTGTGTCAGAGGGATGCTTGACATCAGAGTTGGTAACCAGAGTATATGACAACCAAATAGGTTTTATTCATTTATATTTAACATTTATGTTTAAAAAAAAACTTTGAAGTTTTGTAGATAATATCTTAGTAAACCTAAAATGCCTTGTTTAAAGAGCAACTAAAACCCACTGTTACCACAACATTACTTATTAAAGACTTAAAATAAGCCTGTGGGAATATGCTGTATTATATATTTTCCTTCATATCACTTTGAAATAATAATTTTGAAAACTATGGTAGGTTTTTTAAATAAAAAAACATTTCATTTACGGAATTCGTGCAAGTTGTCTATCAACCTTAACATCCATACTTTTTATGAAAAATGAGTTCCAGGGGCCGGCCCAGGGGCATAGTGGTTGAATTTGCATACTCTGCTTTGGCATCCCAGGGTTTGTGAGTTTGGGTCCTGGGTGCAGACCTATTCACCATTCATCAGGCCATGCTGTGGCTGTCCCCCACATGCAAAATAGAGGAGGATTGGCACAGATGTTAGCTCAGGGCCAATCTTCCTTACCAAAGGGGAAAAAAAAACCCAAAACCAAAAAAAATAAGAAAAAGAAAAATTGAGTTCCAAGGTAAGTTAATTTTTTTTTATGGACAGGATTATTTTTAGACCAGTGAACAGAGACTAAATTTAATCAGCAGCGTCTTACTGTGCATACTGCCCTACCCAACAGTAACACCTTCAAATAGGTAGGTATGCTTTTCTATGACTGCTGCTGTTTAATATTGAAAGAAGTCTCTATGTGTGAGAAGATTGATGCAGGGTTACAAGTGGGAGTATTTTTCTTCTCTCATAATAATAAGGGAACATGATTGACAAGGTCCGTGCTGTGACCTCCCTCTTAAAAAAGAGTGCTTGGCACTCCTAACACCCTTGAACTGGGCTTCATCATTCCTATCCCAGGGATTTCTTTTTTACTGAATGCACACACAGCTTTGGCAGTAGAAAAGGATAAGCATGTTGATGGGTCCAGAAGAGTTGTGTGGGTGAGATCCATTAGCTGAAATGGAATGTTCTTGATGAATTCTTATTCGCCAAGACAGCCAATGCTGCTGTGGATGTTAGGGCTCACCAGGACAATGCCCTCATTCTATAGATGTGGAAAGGAAACTGAACCAGAAAGGCAAGCAGTTTGCTCACTAAATGTGGTCCTTCCTCTGCATCCCTTTGTTCAGTTAGTGAGACTAGCATTGACCTCATTATCCAGCCAGAGACCTGAAAGTCCTCTCATTTCCACACCTCTTTTTCCAGGTGTTCCCCAAGTCTTCTTTTCTTCTATCTCTTTAATATGCAACTCATCCATTTCCTAGCTACAGCCTTCAACATCTGGACTATTGCAGTAGTCAGTTATCGGGTCTCCTTGCAATGCTCTGGTGATCTTTCATTCCATTCTCCATATTCCATACTCCATTCTGGGCCTGCCCTGGCCCAAGATAAGGGATTCAGGAAAGCATCAACTCTACTTTAGTCCCACTCAACAAGTTTACAAGCTGAGGGATTTCTGGAGGCAGAGTGCACTGATGTAATTTTCCTGCATTCCCTCCATGTGACTCTCCAAAGCCAGTCCCTTCTGCCGCCCCTTCCTCTTCCTCTATCCTTCCCCTTGTGTCTTGATTCTCAGCTCCCAGAAGGCCTACCTTTGTGTACTCCTGTCTCCAGAGTGTTTTCTCCATTTTCACGTAATTATAGTCTGAGGTGGTGCTCTTCTTTCTGAGGATGCAATTGAGTTTTACCACTGGAGACTCTTTACCTAATTGTCCATGGTACAGTAAATGCAGCTGGTTGAAGCCAGAGCTGTTACTCTTCCCACATCCTCTTATCTTTAGTGCTGGACTAAAAATTTAGGATTATATAATTTATTTTCTCTCTTGGCACAAAGCTTCTGGGTTACCTTTAAGAATCAGCCCACTAAACATACATTTTACAGTGTTAAATTCTATGCTTCTTAGATAGACCCACCTAATTGTATCTATTCCTTAAATAATCAACCATTTTCGCCTTCCCCATATATGCCACCAAAATCTCTTACCAATGCAAATATGATTGTATTTTCCCATTGCTTAAATTTTTTCAGTGATTTTTTAATCACCTACGCTAAAGACCGAAATACTTAAGATGGCACCCAATGCTTGTCTCAGTCTGCCTCTGGCTTAACTTTCAGTCCTCATTCTCACCAATCTTCTGAATATGCCTTCCTTCTGGGTATTTCTTTTTTCTTTTCTTTTTTTTGTTTTTTTTGAGGAAGATTAGCCCTGAGCTAATATCTGCTGCCAATCCTCCTCTTTTTGCTGAGGAAGCCTGGTCCGGAGCTAACATCCCTGCCCATCTTCCTCTACTTTAATATGTGGGATGCCTGCCACAGCATGGCTTGCCAAGCGGTGCCCTGTCCATGCCTGGATCTGAACCCACAAACCCTGGGCCGCCGAAATGGAACATGCACACTTAACCACTGCACCACCGGGCTGGCCCCCTTCTGGGTATTTCTAATGTCTATTGCAATGCATGGTACCTACGAAATACTCAAAAGAATTCTTATCCATCCTAAACCACTTGTGTTTCTAATGAATTATGTTCTCATTTGCCCCATGTCTTTTCCCTCTAATGCTCCTGAAATTTCTCTTCCTCTCTACTTGATTTTCTAAACTCAATTCTAGAGATCCTCCCCTGGGGAGCCTTCCCACCCGACGTCTAAGTCCTCCCCAACAGAGTGCCCTTCCTCTTTATTTCCATAGCTCTACACTGGTACACTGGTTGTATTGCAATTAAGTTTAATTTCCTGTCTCCTTTAGACTACGAGAATATTTTTTTTGTTCATCTTTATATGTCATGGAATGAGTGTAATTTTTGGATGAGGTATACTTTTATGTCTTATTTTCCCCATCTTTGGGATGAATGGTTATTGTCTGGACACCTTTAGAGTAGACATGCTGAGTATCAACTATTGTCCAAGAAAGGTCCTCTCTCCTCTTTCACCCCAGGAAGACACTGTTAATGCTATGACATCTACCATGCCAAGCTGGGAGAAATAAAAATTGTGTCTCTGCTACAAGTCTTCATGATTCCACTTCTTGTAGAGTTCCTATAAGAGAGGATGCTTCTTGTGACTCAGTCTTCCATCTCCCTTACTCAACTCCACCTCATGGACCATGGCTCCATTTTTATCAAATAACAATTTAAACTGACCTCTTTATAAGGTGGGCCCATGTAAAATCTGAAATAAATAAATACACACACATATACATTTGTTTATCTTCAGAAGACCATCCTCCCATATATATATATATATGCATGTGTAAATGTATATATCTATATCTATCATCTATCTATGTACCTATATTTAAATTTTCAGAAGACTCTACCAATTTAGATGTGTTTTATTAAAGAGAGTGCAGGTAGTAGGCTATCTAACTGTTTATCACAATAGACTTACTTCTTAGGAACACGTTCAAAGACATTGAACAATGTTGGGTGTTTCTGTTGCGCTTCACCTATACAGAAAGAGATCATAGAATTTCAAAGTTAGAATTTTGTACACGTAAAAGGTGCTATGCACTACATTATATTGCTTGCTAAAACTGATTGGACTGATGAAAACTACCGATGAAGTGTATAGCTTGGATTTTAAGAAACACATCACAGAGCAGCCCCAAGTTAGCGAGTAATTTGTATTCCTGTCTTTTCCCCATGTTTATGCCTTCTGCTCCCAAAGACCCCACTAGTCTTTCCATGTGGTGCCTGCCTTACTCTGACCTCAAACAAATGTTTTGCTCAGTGGTACTTCAGTGAATCTGGAAACTTACTCTCCGAGAGATAGGTAGTTCTAATAAATGAGTTGGCTCAAACAAAATAATTCTTTTTGGGTGTACCGCTGGCTTTTTATCAGTTTTATGAGGCTTTTGATGGACTGTTACTTTCTTGTTTTCCTGCTGGTATTTGCCATAGGAACTTTTATGATTTGTTTTGAGACTTATTTAAAAACTTGTCTGTTCATCTCAACAGAACATTGATGTTTGTGAAATATCTCACCATGGTTGACTTTTTATAGAATCATTGTGAGATCTGTTTATTTTTAGATAAAGATGTCTTTAACATTTTGTGTTAAATAGAGACCCTGCCTACCTACCTCTATGCTTTTTTTTCTGGCTGGATTGGAATAACTGTTGAGTATTTTTTCCATGTCCGGGAGATTGGCCATCTATCTTTCATTCTTCAGTACAAATATTTACCAGTCATACAAGAAGTTGAGATGATTGTCTTGAGCCTACAAATTGCCCAAGAGGTTTCTGGCTAAGTGTCCTTAGAAACCGTGCCTATGATTAATAAGAAATTATGCTCTAGCAATGTTTTCTCTGCTGAGAGAAAGGCAGTGACTGTCCTTGCTCATTATGAAGTCGATGTGGCAAAAGTGCAGTTGTAGCCTGTCATAGAGCATTTGGCGTCTCTGCTAAAGAGGTGAAATTATGTTATTGGCAAAACAATTTGGGCGGGTATCAAGTATTCTGGCGCTAGACAAACACTTGGCTGTGGCTCGTGAAGTCATAATGGGGACTCTTCATAGTCCCTTGTGAAGGCCCCAGCTGAAACCAACAGCCAATTTTTGCCATGTCAAAAGATCAACCAATATTTTGGACGCAGATTTCATCTTCTATGGCTGCAACTATACTTATGTGATTTTATTTCTGGCTTTTTTTCATGTTTCATAGAACGTTGTTTCCTCCAACATATTAAAAATCACCTGATGTTATATAGGAAAAAATAAGGGATAAATGATAGTCACATTACCCATTTTCCTATAATTAAAAAGAAGAAAACCTTAATGATGTTGACATAGATCACGTAATTTTATCTTTAACAAAAGCCAAAATATGCTTTTATTTTGGATTTCCCATATAAGAAAGAGTGGTTTTATCTCTGTGTTTCCATTTTGCTCTGGTCTAAAGGGTAACACACATAGTCATAATCATCCAGGCCTGAGTGTTTTCATCAAATCTAGAATATGTAAAAATGCCTTATCTTAGCTTTCCAAGCAATGGCATTAGTTTAATTCAGATGCTGCACTTCAGAATGTTAGCTAAATATTGAAGTTTGAATTCTCGGCTCAAGCTTCATTAGCAGTGATTAACTAACACAAATGCATCTCTGATTTATGCATTTCTAAAAAGCTTTCTGAAAAGCCATCCTGTGCAGGGTTGATTGTTCTTGTGTACAGTTTTGTCATTTGAGGCCATGTTCTTCAAATAATGTGATCAAGGAGACCACCTTTGGGACATGACACTGGCAAACAGCTTGTAGTCTGCAAATGAACATTATAGATGAAGTTCTAGAAATTGAGAAGACAGATATTTTTGTGATAATGAGAGGCTGGGACTAAATTTACAGAAAAGCAAATTTATACCAGGCAGGTTTTTGTTTTTTTTATTTTTAGATACTGTAAATTTCTAAATGAATTTCTGACATTTTGAAATGTTTTGACAGTCTTTCATTGGTATAAAGGTTTATGTGTAGCAGCCTCATTGACTTCTTTTTGTTTAGTCTAGTTTTATGTGGCCGTTTTTACCTCTGTTGAATTGATGAAAAATAATTTAACATTTTTTTCAAGGCGGTAGCTGGCACAAGAAATCTCTGAATCCATCCAGGGATTTTTCTATGGCCTAATTTGTGCATTGCAATGAGCATAAAATTTGCATATAGTTTTATTTTTCACTCTCTTTACTGGTATTTACGTAATGCAAAATTAAATGTTGCAGAGCGTTAATTAACCAAGGAGAAGCATAATCATCAGCAGAATCTATATAGTAAACCTGTAAAATTCATAGAGGCTCAGAACTTGAGAGTAAATAGCCATCATTTGGAACAATATCACTGAGTTTGTGCTCCAACCAAATGATACAGCTAAGCAGTAGAAACCCATGTTGAAGGAGACATTTTTCTATACTGCAGAGAATGATAAAGGTTCCCCTTTCTCACTTTAAAAGATTGACAAAAAAGTCAGTGACAGGAAAATGATTGAGCTTCATGTTAATATTTTGTGGGAAGATTGCAAATTAATATGGGGGAATAAAAATATGATTTTTAATGTCATTGTAGTTTTATTTTTAAAAATGAGTTTTAAGAAGAGTGTCAGTTTTCTGAATGTGTCTTAGTTTTATCTGAATTACCAACTACTCTGTTAGGAATAAAAAGGAGTCTTGTGTCTTAAAATAATATACATTTTTCTAATGAACAATAAAGGGAATTATTAGATTACTTTGGGACAATATGGTGGTCCCCAAGGTATTGGAGAAGTTCTTTCTTACCTGGCTCTTTATTTTCCCTTCAGCACCAGAACTACCTATGCTGGCATAAGACATACTCCTATATTTTTTGCCCCAGGCAGTTGGAGAATCCACAGCAACTTCCTACCCTGCTACCTGGGAAGATGATCTTATCCTCCCAGGGATCAAACTTTATTCTTGTAGAGATGAGATTTTACTCTACTTGCAAGGAAACAAGTTAGCCTGCCACAGTTTCATGGATGCTGGCAAAAGACGTGAGACCCTCGGGTCAGAGACAAAGGACTTTATTATTCATGGGATGACAAATGTAATGAGCTTCCTGATTGCTTTGGTTCCTCTTCTTCCTTCCTCTCCCCCCAGCCTTCCCACCCACCAAGTCCCATAGGGTGAGGAGGAATGGCCCAGGGAGATGCTGTGCACACAGTGGGTTTGTGGCACACCTGAGGGACCCCTGAGTATAGGAAACCCAATGTTTTATAATGGACTGTGTGTAAACCTGACCAACCTTTGCCCTGGAGGCAGACACTATCTTTATCTTCTAGAGCTGTTTGCCATACAGACACCCTTGAAAAGTTCTGCTGGAACAAAAGCTGACATAAGATTGTGGAAATACCTTGGAGAGCTGTCTGTCAACACTGCCAAGTGAAAGTGACTGGATGCTGCCTCAGTTTACTTCTCCACAAATACTGCATCTGAGGTGTTCTTTTAGTAGCATGTGGAGGTAGAAGAAAACTGGTGCTAGTATAATATTTTTATGGCAGCCACAAGTCATCTCATTAGCCACCGGTTACTTTGTTCATTTGAAAGGGGTCAAAAGTCATTACACACTTGGAAATCAACAACAGGAAACTAGGATTTCATCACAGCACCCCTAGCATATAAAACTGCTTCTCACCTCCACCTCTATAGTCTGAAAAATTTAAATATTTCTTGACCAACTTTTGCTGGCTGTGGTTAAGAACCAGGCTTGATCAAAACATTGATGTAGAAAAGAGTGCCTTAAGGAGAACTACACTTCCCTTTCTGAGTCTCCTCCCACTAATTTTATGCTCCTTATCTTGCCCTGTTGGGTATTATTGGAAGGAATTGTATAAGATCTTTGAGAGAAGTTAATAGGAAAGGGGAAGAGTCTCTCTCTTACCCTCATCTCTAATCTCTGACCCCTACCGTGCTCACTCTTGGCCTTCTGAGCCCAGGTTTTCCAGCTTTAGTAGTGTTGGCTCTTTGGCTGTCAAGAGTAGATGCTGTCAACAGTAGAATGTGTTACACTAGGTGCTTTCATGGGACCAGTGGATCAAGAGTTTGGAGATTAGGGCATGTGTTAGGCACTGAATGTGCCTCAGCTCTGGGTCAATAAGGAAATCATAGTGGGGTCCATGGTGATGCAGGGTGGGAGTGTCCACCAGCCATGAGGAGCTAGGATTTGAGAACTTTGCCTTTTCAATGTGGATATGAGAGCTACTGTATATGATAGCAGACATTGATTTTGGTAGTAATTTAATGAAAAGTGTAGTACCATGAGAATTTGATTTTGCTGTGTAAACCTAACATTAATTTTAGTCATTTATGTGAACGACTTAGCATTTATCCCTAATTACCATGCAGCACAATGATTATTCATAATACTAAATATGTGTCAGATCAATGTTTTTAAGTTGCATTGATTATAACACTAAAATCTGCTCATGTGTGATGTTCCATCTTCATTTGAATGGGTGTCTGCTAAAGTATCAGGGCTTTCTGCTTACAACTTAAAACGTTTAGGGTTTTTTTAATGAATGGAGAAATTAATTTGCATTGGAAAAGGTAAGTTTGCAGCCAATGTGACTGTGTGTCGCTGTGGACAGTAGAATCCTCATGTCTTGAGGACAGTGTTTAGGAATAGCAGGAGTGCTGGCATTTCAAGACTTTGAGTCTGGTAGCTAACTATCTAGTTCTCCTCTTATTTTATTTCTGCCACTTCTGATATTACTGAGGAATGATATTATTGAACCCTGAAAAATATGATGTCTGCCTTCATGCAGCCAAGCAGAGGAATATACAATGTCCTTGATATGCTCAAATAAATTGAAGTTCAAGGAATTAACTGCGTGTGGGAGGAAGAGAGATGTAAATTCCTCCTTTTCTTGCTTTCTGGATGGGAACTCAGCTTTCTCCTCTTCATTTTTGTCTGTCAATCTGACTACTAATTTTACTAATGCGTATTAAGCAAGACCACTTTGCTTTAAAATATATTCACTTGGCATGATGTCAAAATGAAGTAAAATAAAGCAAGACCTCTTTTAGGGTGCGAGCATCCCCAATAAATGTTAGCTCCATAGAATGTTGTTTTCACCATTGCGAGGGGGTGACGGAGCATCGTCAGTCTATCAGTTACTGAGTATCTACCGTGTAGGCAACACTTGTGTCCGCAGCACTTGATAGATGAAACAAGTTTAAAAGAAATTGAGTGCTTGTAAGGCTTGAACTCCAGTAACTGGCTACTTATAGTACTTTCAGTATAGTTTTGACATAAAATTTTAGTGGTTAGATAATTTAGAACTTTGTCTTTATCATAAACCAATGTGCACCATTTATCCATGGTCAAGGTATCTCCTGGATTTTAGGTCAATTTAAAACTCTTTAATGCTTGGTTTTATTGTGCAAACAGAAAGTCTGTACTTTCGGCAAAGAAGAAGTAATCAAGCCATTGGAATTACGGTGGAAAAATGTAGAAAAATATCTTTTACAGGCTGACAGCAAACCTAGGCCTCTTGAGTTAAATATAATCTCTGAGCTGTTCCTGGCAGAGTGATGAAGCTGTGTTCTCTTTTGTGGAAGAGTCAACTTCTCTGAATGCTTCTTATTACATTCATGTTTAGTTGGACTCTGAGGCTTCAATGGACTTATAAAAACTTGACTCTTCTAGGTAAATTTTTGAAAGAACAAATTTGTTTTGTCTTATTACCTGGGTGGGGTGGAATGAACATAGTGAGTGCACCATGAACAGAGTGACTGTATGATCAGTATTTTGATCCTTTTGTTAGAATTACTGCTGTGAAAAACTGAAGAAGATTAGATTGATCTAGCTGTGTATAATCAGCATTTTGACCCTTTGTTATAAGTCGTTTCTACTGTATAAAGATGAAGATGAGTGGATTAATCAGAACATGCATTGTCCATTTGTAGTCAGTTTTCAGATGAGGCAAAGTGGCCCATTATATCCAGATTTGAATGTCCAGCAGCCCTCCAATCCAATTACACACATTACTGCTGTGTAAATGCATTTTCTCAAGTAATAAGCAAGTGAATTTTTCTTAGTGATGAGTTATATGATATTTAATCTTATTTATATGTTCTGTTAATATCTGTTATGTATATCTATCATACATGTCCTTAACTTTGTCAGCCCCGATAGTCTAGATTTTGAGTTCTTAGAGGACAGTTTCCCTTCTACCTTATTTTAAAGTCATCTGAGAAAGCGATTTATGTAATTAGGAGCTTGGCAAAAGCTTTTTTTCCTCCCTGGTGATGGTGGTATTTAAACTGAGGTTTTCTTGGTAGTTCATTTATTTAAAATTATTAAAACTTTATTTATATTTACATCTAATTTTTTTCAGCATGAGTCATGGATTTTACTATGCAGTCCTGATTTTTGGCATTTTTCAATCTCAGTTTAAGTACTTGGTTACTGCCTAGAGTTTTCCTTTGGAAAATGTAGGTGTTATACATATTTATATTTTTTGCATGTTTATGAGGTAAATTAATCTTTCTGAATTAGTACCATAACAATCTGTAGTATATGCAAATAATTCTAATCTCTTGAATTTGTATTTGGAATAGTTTAATAAAGTAGCAAAACAATAGGGAAAAAATGCTGATAAATGTAAATATATATGTAGTTGGTTTATCTTCTCTGTGCTCTCTTGCTGTGTTTTCAGATTTTGAAGACAGCAGGGTCATGCGGCCATTGCCCTGGTCTACACACCCTTTAAGACCAGATAACTTTAAATTCTATCCGTTACACGGAGACTGATTCTAAATGACCCTGGTTAGGATCTCTCCTCTTATTTGTTCTTGCACTGAAGTGTACTTCAGGGGTCAAACAATTATTTAGTTATCCTTTTAATGGAAAATTTCTATCATTTGAATGTAGTCAGATTGACATTTATCTTTAAAACACTCAGTGGAAACACTTAGCTTAAATTGCAAAAATGCTTAACATCGCAAGCTTCATAATCCCAGCATGGGTCTCTTTAAAAGAATCCCACACCTCAAACAGTATAGAGTGATTTCCCTTAACTTGCAACTTCTAGCAGCTCAGGTGGTAGAAGGAGAAAACGGTTATTTTTCTTGGTGACAGTGTGGCAGTTACATAAATGTGGTGTACAAAGTGAACACATAAATGGTATTTCAGAAACAGAGAATCATCTGAGTCCCTGTTGATTATAGTATAGGTGCTAGACATTTAAATGGAATTGCTTCTTAATTACCGAACTCTCTTTGATAGCCATGAAAAAAAATTGGATTGGACAGTATTGATTCCAAGCACTTCTGTTCCTCTTTAGGGATATTCTGAGCTGGCAAAACACATACAGATGGGCAGACAAGACTGCTTAGTTTGCCCTCTGCTGAATTTGATCAATAGGAACCTATTTCTGTATCAAGGAGAAGTGGTTCTGTTAATTTAGACTTGGAAATCTCACCATTAGATACTCTTGAGTAAGAAGATTTAAAATATTTTAGTTAAGGTATAAATTGCATGTAGGTGTTTTTCACAGTAAAATTTGTTTTTCTTTATCTTCTTCTTTTTTTTGGCATGTCAAGTGTTCTTTGAGTTTTTTTGTTTTTGTTTTTTTTCCTCAATAAGAATGCTAAGAGGGCCTTAGCTACTGGTTTCAGTAGCTAATGGATAATATTCCTATTCCATCATATTCTGCTAGATAATGTTTTTTCCTGAAGTATTGCATATAGTTTTAGGAACATGGGAAAAATAGAATTAAAAAACTTAAGAACTATTTTGGCTAATAGCATGGTGGTGAGTTTCCTTTTATCCTTATCCAGGTGAACACAACTCTTGTTTTGTATTCTGTATTCCCACAGTGTGGTCTTACCTTTATTCATTCAAAAAACATTTGCTGAGCCCTTACTCTGCTTAAGGGTAGTTGGCTGATAACTTGGAATCAAGAATACACTTCGTATTAGGAATGCCAAATTATATTTTTCTATTTTAAGCCTTTATTCATATAATCATACTTGTAGTAACAAAACGATATAAGGTGTATGGATTGGCTGTGTGATGTCTGATTTATGTTGCTTCTGTCTCATAACAAAACACCCAAAGAAGTTTTCGTTAGGTGTTTTCTGCTCAGTCCTTCTAATAGGGCCATTTCTCTGAGTGCAAAGATAAAGTCAGACTCACTCAAAGGAGGAGGAGGTAACTGAGAAGGGAGAAAGCCTTGGCAAGCAGCTGCATTTCAGACTCAAGGTGCTCTGGCTCTGATTTGACTTTCTTTTTCAACATTTGGAATAGATTCTAAGAGACTGTCCTACCCAATCTGTTACATTTGTCAGGTTCTCAAGTCAAAAAAAAGAATGATCTTTGAATTGCAGTTTGAGATTTGAAATTCCCAGATCATATTTCCATTTCCTGGTGTACGTGTTCTGAGAGAGCTGGGACATTATTAAAACCATCAGGGAAATGGAGACTGCAGGAGACACTGATCAGAATGAGGAGGTTTGTACAAAAGAGGTGATGTGAAAAGGGGGAGAACACTCATGGTTTGTAATTGGTCTTGACAGGAGCGACGCTGGGATGTGGCAGTAGATGCTCTTCTGAGATTATAACTCATACTCATTTGAGTTTTATTAATTTTATCACAAGTAAGGAAGAAAAAACAAATTTCTATAGGAGTCATTAAGCAAGGGAAGAAAAATATATATATTTTATCTTTTTCTGAACCCAAAAGACATGAATGACCTCAAAAAAGGGATGTAAAGATCATCGTGGAGTTGCTTATAATGAAGATCATCTTGGTTATTGCATTGGAAAAGTCCAACAAACTGTGGAAGTCATAGTGATTTCAGGGTAGAGTATAAAGCAATAAGGAGAAGTACTGACTATATCTGAAATACAGGTACAATTCTAAGTGAGTCAGTTCATATCCTTGATATCAGGACCAGGCATGCAGTTTTGGAATAAAGATAGACTCTGATATTTCCACTGTTGCCATGTTATTTCTACTGTTGCTGTGGTGCGATGTGTTCACTCCTACATATTCACTGGGATGAAAGGGTGATTTTAAATTTCCCCTTGTTTTCAACTAGTCTTGGTAAGATTGCATAGTAGGCCCCTTTTCTAGCTTTAGGCACACAAATGGCTAGAGCTCCTTCCCAAGAATGATGCCCTCCAGGCTGTGATCAGTGCTCACATTTGCTTTTGTAACTTAAAAATGATAAATTGAATACCAGCGTAATTAGGGTTGGCTTTAATTAACTGGTTATAGTGTGTGCGTATATTTGTAAACCACCCTTAAAAATTCAGTCTTTGGAAGTTGCAGGAGTGATTTGAAGTTTGACCTGAAAAACATTTTGAAAAGTTATTTGCTTGATTCTCTTTGTAACTATAATGATGATTAATGAGCAAATTGGTTTATTTTAAATTCTTTTGACTAGCTAAATTCAATATGTTGCAATTATTAAAGGCAAGAATTTCATTAGATTCTTTTACTTAGAGCTCAAGATAGAGCCAAGATATTATACATGACACAACAGTCAAAAAATAATTTCAGTGCAAGGGTGTTGTTTTCCCCAGGATTGAACCATTCTTCTGTGTGTTTTAACCGAGCCACTGTGTCATTGTTAGTCTGTGGGAGTAGAAAGCAAACCCAACAATGGACAGAGAAGTCTGGTTTCAGACTCAGACATGTACCAGGAATTTAAAGAAATTAAAGTGATTTATTTGTTCAGAATTCTTCTACTTATTTAAGTGGTTGATGGTTTTATTTATAGAACAAAATATCTTTTAGTTTGGTAACTAAGCTTCATCCTGGAACATTTTTCTTCTCAGGGCTCATATATTTTCTGTAAGACTCCATAATGTTTTGTAAATATATATGTAGTTGGTTTATCTTCTCTGTGCTCTCTTGCTGTTTTCAGATTTTGAAGACAGCAGGGTCATGCGGCCATTGCCCTGGTCTACACACCCTTTAAGACCAGATGCTCTCAGTTATTGAAGATGCATTTATGTTTCTTCAGAGATCTAGATGTGCATGGGTATTGATTTTTTATATCTTTACACTTAGTAGTAAACTATGGGAGGCCATTACTTCATATAGTAGTGGCTTTAAGAAGTAGATAGCTCATATGACTCTAAATTCTATTTACAGGTAGTTTTTAGTTAAGAAAATACGTCTGGCAGCATGACTACTCAGCATGGGCCTACCTGAATCCCCTCTTTCAAGTTCAGAGCGTCTTGTCAAGAAGTATAATTTATGTTCAAATAATGCATGTGAGCCGGACATCTACTGCCAAAAACAAGCTGCCTGGGGGCAGAAACAGAAAAAGCATCCTAAGTGCTATTGAACAGCTCACTGTAGACTTTTAATTATCTGAGATTTACATAAGCAACTCTACAAAATGGGAGATAAACCCAATTAAATGACGGTAAATTTACTTCGCTGCAGAATTCAATAATTTACATCTTGGTTTCCTTGCATTGCGTTAATTACCTATTTGATTAAAAAGCATCTGAGTAAAATTTAACCTACATATATTCAAATTAACTAAAATGATTGATTTATCTTTATATTTATTCACTCATTTATTCAGTATATTTATGTGCTAGACATTTGGGATAAGAAGACATATAAACAGACACAAACAGCTTCGTATCCTTCAAAACCTGACAGTTCAGCAGAAGTGATAAACCTGTAAGTAAAAATTATGATGTATTGTGATAAGGACAGCAATAAAATATGTTTAACGTGGTTGCGGTATTCATTTGTTCTTTTAATAAACATACCTAACCTCAGCTATATGCCAGAGTAGATCTGGCATATGGTAGGTGGGCTTGAATAGACATGGTCTCAGAAGTAAGGTCAGGTCAAATGTCATTAGCAGAACATAGCCTCTTTGATATACATTTCTGACAGAATTAAAGACCACCTGATTAAAATAACCATAGGCTGGTGAAAAACGTATCGTGGAAATCTTTTAAAATGTATTGCTGAGCTAACACAAAAAGAATGAATCTGAAGAAAGCAAAACTACAGTGAAAGCTGGAATTCTGCAAAGTGGATGAGCTCCTGAGAGTTTCACCCTGAGGGTTCTGCCAAATCCATGAGACCTTGAACCTTCAAATCAGGGCTAAGTGGCTCTACTGGATGGTCAGGGCTTGGGTAATGCGATGTTGCGCAAACTCTTTCTGAGAAGGAAGAGGGAGCAATCCCAGACTAGTTATAGGAGGCAAGTGTAACCTTGACAGAAACTTGGCAAGGAGGAAAGTAGATTACAAGAAAGAAAAATTATGGACTACTCTCCTCATGAATATAGATACAAATATCTAATTAAAATTGTGGCACACAAAGTCCAGACAATTCTAAAAAAAGATAGTGTATAATGTCATCTCAGGAATTCAAAATTTATTTAATATTAGGAAATAGATTAATGTAATATATCACACAAAACATATTAAATAATTTTTTTAAGCTCCCAATGGATTCAGGAAAAAAAGAATTTGATAAACTTCAGCATCTATTTATAAAGAATAATTCTTGGCAAACGAGGAGAATAATGAAACTTCATTAGTCTGGTAATAGGAATCTCCACAAAAACTACAGCAAACAGTCACCTAATGGGAAAATGTTGACGCACTCTTTAAGCTCAAGAGCAAGCTAAACAGGCCCATTGTCAACCACTTCTAGTCAATGTTGTGCTGGAGGTTTCAGCCAATGTAATAAGACAAAGAAAAAATAAGAATTGGAAGGAAGAAACAAAACTGTCATTGTTCAAAGGTTGTCTATGTAGAAAACTCAAAAAGATCTATAAATAAATTACTAGAATTAATAAGAGTTTAGCAAGTTGCTGGATATAAAATCAAGATATAAAAGTGAGTTGCATTTCTATATGCGAACCCCCAAGAAGTTAGTGTAATGGCATATATAGAGTAACAAGAAATAAATATAACAAACTGTGTAATATTATATTCTCATTTAAATGATGTGTGAAGTTAGACAGATAGAACTAGGGAACAAGCACAGAAGATTATAAATTTTATTGCAAAAAAATATAAATAAATGGAGCGTTATATCATTCTCCTAGACAGGAAGATGTTAATTTTCCCCAAGTTGATTTATAGATTCGATGCCAACTTAATAAAAACCTCAACAGAGTTGCCTGTATTTATGTAACTAGATAAAACTTAAAAAAAATTTATTTGAAAAAGGAAAGTTCAAGGAACACTTAAGACACCCGTGAAAAAGAACAAGGTGAGGCAAGCTCTTTCAAATAATCAGGCTTAAGTCTATATTCCACTTTAGACAATGTGCAGGGTTATGTAGAACCGTGGAGTAAAATGCAGAGTGTCCCAGTAGATCCAGGCATATAAGAAAACTTTATGTATAGAGGTAGCATTGCAGACCTGGTCAAATGTAAACGGTAATAGGGCAAATGATTAGTTCATCATAAGATAAAATTGAAATTGGGTGCCTATCTCCTTACGAAAAGTAAATTAAAGTGATTAAAATTTTGGAAGTGAAAGAGGAAAGTATAAAATGTTTAGAGGAAAATATAGGTTTATATTTTTATGACCACAGGGTAGAAGAATATTTCTTAAAGACACAAATAATGCAAAACACAAAAATGCAAACCATTAGGTAAGGATTTAATTTGACCATATTAAAATTAAGATACTCTTTATCAAGACACTGTAAGCAGAGTGAAAAGGCAAGCCACAAACTGGCAACACATAAAACTGGCAAATAACTGGTATACAGATAACATGAAAGAACTTACTCAAATCAGCAAGAAAAAGACAATCCAGTAGAAAAATAGAAAAAAAAAGAACAGAAAATTAAGACTCACAAACATATGATAGAATGTAAAATAATATTATTAGTCAGGGAAATGAAAATTAAAAACACAATGAGATACCTTTATCCACACACTAAAGCTACTAAACCAAAAAGGGATATGAGGTTGTGATAGCAATGGAGAACCCTTATTCACTTTTGGGATTTCTTAGTAAACTTACACACTCACAGACTCCCATAATTCTAAATACCACTTCTTAATATACATCCTAGGGAAATGCTTTCACATTGTTGTACAAAGATGTTCATAGCATCACAGTTTGTAATAGCTAAAAAATGGAAACAACCTAGATGTCTCTCAAAAAGTAGAACATATCAATACATAGTTATATGTTTATATCATGGAAGGAGAGGAACGTTTCTAGACCTAATGAAGTTAAAAAGAAGTAGTAAAGTAGTCTCAGTAGAATTTGATCACCTACTGGAAGGTAGAGTAATGGAAAGTGAGAGGAGTAGAGTGATTTCTAGTTCTAATTTGGGCAGTTATGTCAATAATGGTGCCATTGACCATGGTATTTTTTTCTAATCATTGCCATATATTTTTTCAAGTTTTAAAGGCATACATGGTCAGAGAAGCTTCCTATCTCCTTTGATTAATTTAGAAACAGCACATACAGTCATGTGCTGCATAATGATGACATTTCAGTCAACAATGGACCGCGTACACAATGGTTGTCCCATAAAGTTAGTACCACAGAGCCGAGGTATGTAATAGGCAAGACATCTGGGTTTATGTAAGTACACTCTATGATGTTCACACAATGATGAAACCGCCTAACAATGCATTTCTCAGAATGTATCCCTGTCGTTAAGCGATGCATGACTGTAGTTATGCACAGTATCCATGATAAATAAACTATGATATTGACAAGACACTTCACACTCATGCATCCTTGCACAGAGAGGGAGAGAAACTTGAATGGCAAAGCTGATAAAAAACGATGCTCCAACTTTCGGTGTAAAAACTACAGACACCCACCAAATTGGCAAAAATTAAGAAGTTAGATAACATTAAGTGTTAGATTGTAGATGGAGACTCTCATCCACTTCTCTTGGGAGTAAAAATTGGTATAACTACTCTGGAAAATACTTTGGAATTACTTGGTAAATGTGAACCTGTACCTAACTCATGGACCCAGCAGGTTCATTGCTATGTGGAAACCCTAGAGAACATTTGCATGCTTGCACCAGGAAATATACATAAAAATATTTTTAGCAGCGAAACATGGAAACAACCCAAATGGCCATCAGTGGTAGAATCAAGAAATACATGGGGGCTGCTCGTTCAATGGAATACTACACAGCAATGAAAATAACTGAAACTCAGCTCATGCTTTAACGTGGATGAATCTCACACAGACATTGTGATGAATGAACAATAGCAAGCCTCTGATAATACATAGTATATGATTTTATTTGTGTAAAGTTAACAAGCAAAATTTTTAATATACTATTTAGGGATGCAACACACAGATGGCAAAACAGATGTTAGGCTCAGGGAGAGGGGATGGGGGTATGATGAGGAGGGTGGAGTGATTGAGGTTGGAGCAACAAGGAGCTTCTAAGATGTGGTGTAGGCTTCTACTTTTGAACCTGGGTAGATAGGTGTTTACTTTGTTATAATTCTTTAAAATGTTCATATGTTCTACGTAGATTGTGGTCACTTTTCCAATAATATAATTTTTAAAATTAAATGATAAAGCAGAATATTAACAATACTCTCTCTGAGCCATACATTTACAGATAATTTTAATTTTTTTCTTTGAATTTTTCTGTTTAAGCTTTTAAAATGAAAATTATAGTCAAAAAGAAATGACACAGACTGTGTTATCGTTTTTTAAATTGGAAAAAATTCTTCGATGGGAAGGGCACAGGCATCACATATGAAAGCTTCCTGGGGGTAGAAGAAAATGGTGGTGCCCCTAAGTAGAATTTGATTTTTCTATACCTCTTAGCAAGAAATATTGGGGAAGAAAGGAAAAATATGCAGTGTCACTTGACACTGGTTTCCTTTGTTTCAATGATTTCACTTTTATATGTATTTTTTAGTTTGTTCTTTCTGACTTCCATTTGTAAGTCGAGTGGGAGACAAGCTTATTCAGACTCAGAGTAAGCTTGGAGTTTTCTGGGTTTTTTGCCTTTTTCCTGTCAACTTGACGTCATGCTCTGCTTTTCATTTTGGGCAAAGAAAGGGGCATGGTCTGGATTGACATTAGGTGGTCTGTCTAGGGGCTTGTTTGCATATCGGTGGTTGGACTTAGCAATGTTTCTGCTCTCTTTGAGTCTGCTATGCTTGCTTGACTTCAACGTATCACACACATGAATTTCATCCTTGTTGTTTATAATAAATGTCAAAATGTGACTGCACTTTCCAACTCTTCTTGTGTTCTTTTTGCGTCTAAATGCAAAGGTATCCCTCAAGCATCACCATTTGATGTGTTGTGAAGGGAGAAGACTGCAAGACAACCCATAAGGAATAATGCCATATTAGCAGTTGGCACCATCCTCTGCTTAAGTCTGTCCTTAGTCCTGTTTCTCTTTAATTAGTCTCATAGGAAAAGAGAAGCAAGATCATGCTGAAACATGGGATATTTTTGGAATTCTCATTATTCTTTTATAATTGTCCTTCTGGTCATTTTTTATCTTTACCTCAGTTGAGTTTCTAATAAAAACAAAGGCAGGATGGATTTAATTTGTTGAGCACCTACCATGTACACGGCATTGTTGAGATGACATAAATCCACAAGGCCCGCTCCTTTACCTCAAGAAACCTATAATCTAAAGGGATAATCAGCCATGTTAATAATAATAATTAAATAATTATTGTGAATAATGCTGCAATGAACATGGGGCACAGATCTCTCTCTCTCTCTTTTTTTTTTTTTTGAGGAAGATTAGCCCTGAGCTAACTGCTGCCAGTCCTCCTCTTTTTTGCTGAGGAAGCCTGGCCCTGAGCTAACATCCGTGCCCATCTTCCTCTACTTTATATGTGGGACACCTACCACAGCATGGTGTGCCAGCGGTGCCATGTCCGCACCCGGGATTCGAACCCGTGAACCCCGGGCCGCCAAGAAGCGGAACGTGTGAATTTAACCGCTGCGCCACTGGGCCAGCCCCCAGATATCTCTTTGAGGTACTGATTTCATTTCCTTTGGGTATATACCCAGAAGTTGGATTGCTGGATCATATGGCAGTTCTATTTTCAATTTTTTGAGGAACCTCCATAGTGTTTTCCTTAATGACTGTACCAATTTACATTTCCTCCAACAGCAATTATCTTTTTAATATTAGCCATCCTAGCAGGTGTGAGATGATATCCCATCATGGTTTTGATTTGCATTTCCCTGATAATTAGTGATGTTGAACACCTTTTCATATAGCTGTTGGCTATTTGTATATCTTTTTTGGAAAAATGTCTGTTCAGGTCCTTCAGCCGTTTTTTAATTGAGTTGTCGTTGTTTTGCTGTTGAGTTGTAGGAGTTCCTTATATATTTTGGATTAACTTTTTATCAGATGTATGGTTTGAAACTATTTTCTCTAATCCAGTGGTTGCATTTTCATTCTGTTGATGGTTTCCTTTGCTGTGCAGAAGCTTTTTAGTTTGATGTAGTCTCACTTGTTTGCATTTGCTTTTGTTGCCTGAGGTTTTGGGCCATTGCAGCATTATTCACAATAGTCAAGATACGGCAACAACTAAGTGTCCATCAATGGATGAATGGATAAAGAAATTATGGTATATATACAGGCAATGGAGTATTATTCAGCCTTAAAAAAGAAATCTTGATATTTGCAACAACATGGATGAACCTGGAGGACATTATGCTAAGTGAAATAGGCTAGACCCGGGAAGGAAAATACTGCATGATTGCACTTACATGTGGAATCTAAAAAAGTCAAATACATAGAAACAGAGAGTACAATGTTGATTACTGGGCAGGGATGTGGGGGAAAAGGAGAGATATTGGTCAAAGGTTACAAAGTTGCTTTTATGCAGGATGAGTAAGGCTAAGAGATCTAATGTAGAGCATGATGACTATAGTTACTGCATTAGTTCAGAGATTTCAGATTCTTTTACCACACAATCACAAAAAAACCCCTCATCATGTTGTACCCCTTAAATATATACAATATTTATTTAAAATCATAAAATTTATTGTAATAAATGATGATAATTACAACCACAGAATGAATTTAGCATTTCCTGTGTGATAAGCAGTCTTCATATATTAACTCACTAAGTCTTCATAGCAACTACATCTCATGGATACTATTTGGTACCATTTTGCAAATGAGGAAATGGAGACAGGGAAGTCAAATCTTGTGCCCAAATTCATACAACTACTAAAGTGTATAGTCAGAATTTAAAAACTGGGTAGGCAGACTCTAAACCCACTGTACCCACTACAGACATGGCATTCAAGTTCACTGCCAAATAAAGCAGAGAACAAGGTTGGTGCAAGGGGATAGGTATGGACTGAGAACGGCGCTAGTCAGTGTCAAGATTCCAACTGAAACCCAGGAATTTGGAACTGACTTCATTAGAGACCCATTTCTGGGGTGATACATTGTTATTCAGTCTCGTGTTTCTTTATGTTGACATCCAAGGGCTGTGCCTTCCTAATGATTCAAACTTCTGTTTTCTTTAAACATACCTTACTGTTGACTTTTCCCAGCAGCTGTTTGCATTTTAAAATGTCAGAATTTGCTGCACACAATCCTAAATGAGAACTTCAAGCCTTAAGTTTAAGAAAATGACAAATCAGGCTTAGAAACAAATGTACAAACAATGTATGGCATGATGTGCTAGGAATCTTGAATGGGCTTTTTTTTTTTCTCATAAATTGTGAGAAGGCTCAGAAAGCAAGAAATTGGGTGTCTTTAAATTGAAATAAATGTGAATAAGAATACAAAAATTGAACTGATGGAACATTTATTTGGTTATGTGGCCATTTAATTGAATGATTCTGTGTGGCCATTTGAATTTTATTTAACAGGGTACACACACATACACACACACATACATCATTATGTGATCAATCACATCTCCTTTTTCTACAAGGAAAATGGGACACTGAGAGTAATAGACATGCTAATACAAGGCTGTGTTGGAATGAGAGTTCTCACTGCAAGTTTAAGTCCACCCAACGCACACACGGTGGGGCAAGGTGTTATCATCATAAACAACAAGAAAAATCTACTGTACTTATACTATGGAGCCCTGTTTGCAGAAGCTATGGGAACCATAATTTAGAATTTTAGATACTTTCAAGAAGTAAAATATTTACTTTGGGTCTTTTGGCATTAAACATAAAATGCACCTCTTCACATCAAGATAAGCCTTCGCTGAGCTGCTCTCTTTGGCAAGACCGAAAAAAACCCACTTTCGATTACTTTTCCATATTGATCTCCTTCAAGGAAGCTAGTAAATAATTTCAGCACCACTGTTTTCTTCTTGTTTATTCATGTCTTTTACTAGAGAAAAGAAGTATTTGCTAATGGAAGAAACAAAACAAAATATTTACACCATGCTGTGCCTTTCTTTTGACAAGGGCAGATGTGGTAAGAAAGCTTTTTCTCCCTCATAAAATTGTTTACATGAAACAGTGGGAAAGAGCTAAAGAATAACAGTTTTGCTTTAGCAGCTGGAGATTGTCTGAATGGAGTCTTCAATTCCGTTGCATGTTTTGTAATGCAGATTTCTTTGAAAATGGTCTTGCCAGTGCACCTTAAATACATTTTAGAATTATTTTACCATGAAATTAGTTTTCTCCATCATTGGCTTAGTTGAATCCCTTTTTTTTTTTTTTTTTTTTTTGATCAATGCTGGGACGTTAAAAATAAAGCCCTGGATGCACATGGTATTTTTGTAAGTTCCTATCAAAAAATCCATCCTGCAGCAGGCCAGCATGCTTTGAGAGTCAGGTCATTTTTGCGGCGTGGTTACTTGATGTTCTGCTCCTCCTCCTCTCACCCTGAAGCTTAATTCTCCACTTCTCCCCTTGCCACTAGCCTGCATTTGTATATTTATTATATTTGTTATACAAATAAGAGCAGGAAAGGGGTTGCAGGAGAAAAGGTAGCACAGAATTTTGTTGCAATTGAATGAGCCATGTCTAAAATTATTGATTCTTGTAGCAACTTATGGTTCAGAAATCCTGTTAGGAAACTAGCTGGTGGTGATGATATTGGTACAGGTAGTAGTGGTGATGGTGGTGGAGATGGTGGTAGGAGTGACAGTGGGGATGGTGGTAGTGATGACGGTGGTGGTAACGGTGGTGTTAGTAGTAATGGTAGTGATGGTGGTGGTGGCAGGGGCAGGACAGGGGCTTAAAAGCATCCCAATTAAGGTTCTAGGAAATGTGGTTGGTGAAACACTGTTTTTATTTCTATGCTTTGCTCATTTCACAACAGGTAGTTCCCTTTCTATGCTAATATTTTCCTTTGTCTAAAAATACAATTAATTTAACAAGAGAAATCTTAATCAAATATGCTACGTCCTTATAGAAAGTACTTCAAAGTCAATAAAAAATAAATTGTCAATTATTTATTTAGTACCCATTCAGTACCCTTGAGAAATGAGAGTTCTATAAGGAAACCAACCCTGTAAATTTAGTAGTCTTAAAACTCTCTCCATATTCACTTTTCCAATTGCTGTTATACCTAGAGGATTGTCTCTGTGTCATTGCTAGTTGGCACATTTTAAAAAATTCTACACCTTGAAATATGAATCTATTACAGAAGGATCATGTTGGTGAGGCATTGGGGATGAATAAGTTAGGAATAGTAATTAGTTTTCAGGCATTCCATTTGAGGATGATAATGCATTTCCCCCCCCAAATAATTTCCTCCCAAACATTTGGTTTATAGTAAGAACAGTTTAGTTTGACTAAACTTGCACATTCTGAATGGACTATCTCTATCTTCTTGACACATTATTTCCCAATTTCATTGTACTGTTCCTTCTCCTCATCCTTGTCCACAAAAGATATCCTCTTCTAGATATGTCGCCAGTGACACCTATGCCTCATGTCTGGAATGTCAAACCTTTCCCACTTTGAAAACAATGACGACAAACAACTTCTCAATTCCATCCCACGTACCCCTCCATCGAAAGCCCAGCCTCTTCCATGGTCATGGCTCCTCCTTTGTTTCTACTTTCTCACTCTTCTCTTCAACCCACTGCAGTCAGGCTTCTTTCTTGACTACTCCACAAAATTTCTCTAATTATTAGCCAATGATCTTTCTTGGTCAACTGAGAGGCCAATTCTCAGACTCTTACTGGTCACTTAGGTCATGTTTGACCTTGTTGATTACTCCCTCTCTGGTGAGCTGTTCAACTGATATTCAGCTTAAATATCAGTTCCTCCAAGATGACTTTCTGGACCCCTCCAAATCTGGGAAATAACTCCCGTAGCATCTGCATTTCCATCATAACTTAGGAACTGTTTGAAAATATCTATTCACTCATCTATCCTTTGTACCCCTCATGCTTAGCACATGTATGGTACATCGTAAATACCTGTTTTTGTCATGTTTCTTTGAGGTTCATGTAACAGACCTGTACTTGATCTGAAGCAAAGAGGGAATTTATTATGATGATTCAGAGTTATGTCTTGGGTCAAAAAGCAGGAAGTACCACCAGGCTTTGTGGGGACCGAGGACAAGAATAGACAATTGTAGGAACCAAGACAATTTATCTTGGATCCACTCTGCCCTCTGGGGCCAAATAACTACTAGCTTCTGCTTCTTTCTGTGTTTTGGCCCCAGTTTTTCCCCCTCTCTTCTAGCTTTCCCTACTTATCAGCTTTCCTTTCTCTCCTCTGAGTTTTTACATCCTCAGTTCCTGTTCTCTATGCCAGGGCAGCAGGGGCAAGTGGTAGAAACATGGCTTCCAGCGATCCACCCTGAGGGTTTTGTGGGCTACTCAGAAAAGCTAGGCAGACACTCCAGTAGATGTCCACTTCAGTGTTCACTTAAAAATCTGGTGAATGATTGAACCTCTCTCTCTCCCAGTATTGTCTCATTTCCTTAAGCAATCTAAACTCTCAAAACACTAATATTTCTTACTGACAAAGAAGTGATTTTTATCCTGAATAGCTTCAACATTCCTCTACACTTTCCTTATTCCCACAATGGGATATATTGTCCTTATAAAGAGCTATTTTTATCTAAAATGAATTCCTTACAAAGTCTACAAGGTCTGAGTTGACCATGACATTATTATTTTGGTTAAAAAAGTGGGAAGAATGGACTCAGTACTTATATCAGTCAGTTATTGCTACAATAAGGCAGTGTAATAAACATGGCCCAAATCTCAGAGGCTCACAACAGCATGGATTTATTTTTCTTGCTCATGGATCTGTAGGAGCTGAGGTCGGGCTGAATTTGGCTGAGTTTGGTTGGGTGTGGGGCAGTCAGGTTTGGGTCTACTCATTCTGGGACCTGGCCTGAAGGGACAGAGGCTACCTGGGGCTTGCTCCTCTCAGGCAGAATCCTGAGCAGAATGTAGGATGCTCCTATAGACCTGGGCTCAGAAGTGGCAACTGTCCTGTTCTATGCTTTAAAGCCAGAGACAGGGCAAGCTCAACAACCATAATCCTAAATTGCTAAAATGATTTCCATGAACTTTTAGTTTTTAAGGCAAAGTTCAAATTCCTTACCTAGGTATTCTAGATTGTTAGGTCTGCAACCGCCTCTGGCTAATGTCTTGAGCTTCATTTCTCTTTCATTGGTCCTCATAATTGTACAGTTTGATTCAAGCCAAATTGAATAACTGTTGAACCTAACATGTTGTTTTATGCCTTTTTGGACTCTGTTCTTTCTGACTTTCCTCCTCTTCTCCATCTAGCTAACTCCTTATTAACCTTAAAAACTGAAGTCAAGAAAAGACCTCTTTCTAGAAGCCCTCCATGATTCTATCAAACAGACTTGATGCCCCTCCTCTGTGCTTCTTAGCATCTTGTGTTTACCTCTATCGTAATTATCCGTCTGTGCTATATCGTTGCTTTAAATATCTGTTCCTCCAGACAGAACGGAAAGTTCCCCAAGTGCTATGGTAATACCTTAGTCAACTTGTGTCCTTAGGGACTAGCACAGGACCTAACACACACAGGCATTCAGTCACTGTTTGTACAAGGAAAGGAGAAGAATGAAAAGGCAAGAAGGTGGAAGGAAGGGAAGGAGAGAGGATGGAAAGAAGGAAGGAAAAGTGGTGGTTTGTTACTTGTGGGACAGCTCATTCACTGGGGTCATCCAGTAAGCTTATGTTAGGAATATCTTATTTCTATAGTTCAGAGACGCTGGACCTTAGCCAATATGCCATTATTGGCTCGGTTCTGTAGGCATTATTCTTTTATTGAGAGCATCTAGATATTTAGGACTACAAACACATGCTCAAACCATAAGTCCCTTCCAAAGCCAAGTTTGTGCCATTCCCACTTCCCTGTAAATATTTTGTGGCCACTACCTTGCATGGCAATGTCTATTTGAACATGGGTAGGTTTAATTCCACAGGAGCATTCTTGCCCTGTTATTGACTGATGTAGTTAAATGCACAGCCTTGAGTACCCCTGGTGGAATGCTAATAAGGAAATGAGGACTTAGCTGTTATTGAGTCATTTTCTTATTAGATAAACAAAGGGTGATGAATGTTGCCAGGGCTGAGTTCCTGCATATTCTAGGCATGTATCAAAAGGAGTTTATCTTTATCTGAACTTCTCTGAGCCTAAGTGACTGCATGACACATCATGGTAAATAACTTCTTAAAAAAGTATATGCTGACTTGTTTTAGAATGCATGTGCTGTTTAAAAATAGGTAGGGAATTTGACACACACCTGATTGCCTCAGAGATGGAACCTGAAGTGTCTGGCAGCGTAGCCTCTTCCCGGAAGCTTTCTCATCACCTCACCTCTTGTCTCCAGCTGCTCAGGCAGCAGTTAGGTTACAGAGGCAGCATCCAATTACTCAGAATATCTGCCCCTGATCTTGGCAGGGATTTAAACTTCCTGGCTTTTGCAGATGATGGATGGTGCTCTTTGTAAAATGCGATTTCTCTAGAATACTGGGAGGTTGAGTCCGGAAGAGGCCAGGTCTTGTTTCCCACAGGACAGCATAACTGAGAACTCGGCCAGGCAAAATCAAGAGGCCACTGAGCGAGGGCTGTGCTGTGATTTCATCAGAATCTGGTGAGGACAGCGTTGCTCACAAAGGTGTTGGCTGCAATTTACTCTTAAGTGAGAAACTGTAGTTGTTTCTGAACTGTGAATTTCTTTCCAGTCTGTTGTTATAACCTGGTGGAATGGGAAGGGCTTGACCGAGTGTGAGTGTTCCCATGTTGCCACATGCCCTCCCTGGGATCTACAAAAGGAGTGGCAAGTTGCAGAGATGGCTGTCAACATACAATGAGCAGTGAAAATCAATGAGAGGAAAATGGTCCACTTTTGCTTCATTGATTTTTGCTGGTCAATGAATCCTCTTCATTTTATGTACCCCCTCCCCCGCTTCAATTTTCTTTTCCCCTGTTGGACACATCTTAATATTACTGCTCTGCATCAAGCCCAGTACAGAGTCACAGTCTCTTTAATCACAGGAGGTTGTTAGTGATGGCAATGTGTAAGGTTTGGAGAGGATCACAGTGAGATGAAAGTGAATCTTGAGGAAGAAGGTATTGCTCCTGGTATTGGAGAGAGTGTCTGATGCAAAGGATGGATGGGCGTGATGGTATTAGGATTGAGTAGGTTAGCTAAGAGACTGGAGTGATGTGTCCAAATGGATAGGAAGTGTTTAAAACAAAAAAGGACTGGTGGCAGGTCCTATAGACAAAGAGCAAGTGTAGGGCCCCAGGAAGTGAGTAGTGTCAAATCTGGGTGGGCCTAATTATGAGATTTAGGAGATAACTTTGGCTTAACACAAATCTACTGAATTGATGTTTTTGTGAGAATGCAAAGAAGTGAATAGCATTTCGTCTACAGTAATATAAGTTTAGTGTAATAAGTTAATCATCTGGAGCTCCTTGCTTGCTTGTACTCACTAGACTAGGGGGAAGAATAATTTGGTGATAATGAAAAGAAATCAGAAACCCAGAAATCCTGACCTCACTGAATGTGTGTTCCAGGGAGTCTTGTTCAAATTAATGTGAAAAGGATGAAAAGAAAATCTTAGTAACCTACAACAATTATTGTGTCTAGCTCAAACTTGTTTTAGTTATTGCTCTCAAATAATCATTGGATTGCTCTTCATATTTTTAATTTTCAGATGAGAAACTATGGCACAGGATATTTTTTAAAAATTGTATAAGATCAAAAAGAAGCTAAATGCCATGCTTGGATGAGAACTCAAAATCCTAAATGTTTTGTCTACTCATTGGCTATTGAAACATATTACCTTATAGGGAAGCAGTCAGCAGTTATAGGAATTTCCCCAATTAGAAAAAGCAAGGTTCAAGTGTGAAATGCAAACTCTATCCTCTCACCAGTGAGGCTTTTTTTTTTTGTTTGTTTCTAAATAGACCTTTTAATATATATTTTGCATTTGGAAACTCCTGCTCCAATATCCAATAGCAAAGTGTCCTGAGCATTCTTGGGTTTGGAACATATCAGTTCTTTGAGCTATCATTACTCTTTAGTCTTCTACATTTTGCTTTTGGACCAAGAAGGTGGATGATGTCTTAAAGCCTGCTCCCTGGTCTAAGCAAGCCTTTTTAACAGGACAGTGTGTGCTTATGTAGCTCTGGGCACATGAAACAGAGATGACAGGAGGTTGATAATATTTTTAAAATAGGTTCCATGAATGCATGTTTTCTTTAAGGCCTTGGGCACTGATACAAACATAATAGTTTGATTGCTTGATAATAAACATGTAATGTGTCCTTCATGCTAGTTTTTGCAAGTTTTCTTTTATTTTCTGGAGACCTCAGCCTGCTCCTTGACCATCAGCAGTCCATTATAGCACATGTCAGCAGAAGCTGTTTGGCTGGAATATAGCCCTGAGAAAATAGCAGCATTACCCATCAGCCAGTCTTACAAAGGAAAGGAAACTCTCCTGAATGGTTCTGCATTTGTTCCACTAATGGTGTGTACTAATTAGGGACTAATTAGGGACTTTACTCATTCAACAACGGTCACAGAAAAAAAAAATCAGATGAAATCATTGTAACTTTGTCCCTTGTTAAACGTGGTGAGGCACAAAGACATCTGTGGTCATATTCCAAAATGAGGAATTCAGAAGTTGAAATGGTACTTGTGATAATTAGCTTAACCTCGTCCAAAAATCCTCACATGGCTGAAAGGAGGAAAGGCGGGAAGAACCGTGAAACAAGCAAACACCACACTGGTCTCTCAACTTTTGTATTCAAACTGCTTCGGGAGAACATAATGTCACCAGATGAGATGCACAATGACCTTGGCAGCTGGTAGATTTTTCACTTGAAGAAAGCAGCTACCATCTGAAAATAAGAGGTAACTATTCTTTTGTTGAAAGGGATGAAGGATGCTTCTTCCTAGCTGTGAAAGCTCTTCAATTTAAGGAATAAATTGGACACAGACATGATAAGAAGCTATCTTCATCTTTGCTGGAAGCTTAACACTCCAAGAACACAGATAATTAAGTTAATTTCCCTCCACAGCTATTCAGGATCCCTAGACAAATCCAATGGAGGGGTTGCCAAAGGAGACAGAGAACTAAGACCTGAATCATTTCTTGAGACCATTTACTAGCAGTGGTGACGTTAGATCTTGTGAATGTTGCCAAATGGTTCTCCCTAGGCTGGGGTTTATTGGTGGTGTAGTATCTTGAACCATAGAACAGGAAATATATTCATGCTGTTAATGATGGGAAACCAATCTCTGAGGAAGAGTTTGTATCAAAGGATGAAGGAGTGGAGCTTACAATGACAACACCTTGATTTGATAGTGTCCTTGAGTTCCTCTAGATAATTCAGAGCATTTCACACATACCAAACTTGGAATAAATTGCAAGGAGGATCTTCCTGAAAGTCAGGGCTGTTTTAGTATTAGACATGAGTTACTAGGAAAGGTTAGTTACTCATCAACTTCTTGTGTGTGTGTTGTTTTTTAAAAATTAACTCCTTTTAGTTGCTACATTGGTCATATAGCATTTCTTTCCATTTTCCTCATGAGGACCCAGAGACTGACAAAGGCTAATTTCCCTGACATATCACAGTCTCACTAGCGTGACTGAAAGGTAAGCCTTTGGAATTCCTGACCAGCATACTCTCCGTAATATTATTGCCTCATTTCATTTATATAGACGGTGGGCGGTCGGGGGCGGGGAGGTTTGGTTTCGTGGCGAAGAAGGGAGGAATAGTAACTGACTTTTTATTTTGGTCATTAGACCTCGTTAGCAGTGACAACCTCAAGTTACAGAAAACAAATTTTAAAAATTACCATGTCCTTTAATATGTGACAGTGCTCTATGCTTTATTGACACCTGTGAGATTCTTGGCTTAAAGAGATAAACGCATTTATGTACTGATGGGTCAGGTTCCTAGAATAGCAGAACTGACATCCGTGCATGCGTGCCCTGGTGTCTTTGGTTCAATCAAAGAACTGACTAATTTTCATGATTAAAAAGCAAGTCTCATAAATGCTGAAAATTAAATACTATACTACCAATTTGATTTATTAAAAACAATAACAAAATAGTATAAAACAAATCCTCTTTCTGTCTGGGTATCAAGAAGGACTGAGTATGGAAGGGGGCTGACTTTTTCCCCAAGAAATTTTATTCTGATTGGGTATGGCCAGTAGTTTGTAACTAATTAATGTTTGCTTAAAGAAAAAATAGCACCCGGCTCAGTACCCCAAGCCTGTATCAGTGGGTACTCAGTCAATATATGTTGAATGAATGACCGATGTGGACTTTAGAAGCCCTAGACAGCATTTTAAGTGAGGATAGATTGTTCAGTCTTACTTGTGCTCATTGACTACCTACTTCTTCCTGGCCAGGGATAGTAAAAGAGCTATGTGCAGCGATGAGTTTTAAGGGTGACAAGAGAAAAGAACATGGAGAATGCAGGGGGTAATGGCAGGAGTCCTAACAGGCAAAAACAGAAGGAACATTTGGAGTGGCTTAAAAATTAATGTCTTTAGAAAAATATAAAGAATGAGGAGGACAGAGGAAGCTGGCAGGGGAGTGGAGAGAAGTCCATTATCCCCCATATAGTTCTCTAGACTAATTTCCAGTCTCATTGTTTACTCTTTGCTCCTGCTTGAAATGAAAGCCGATCTCACGTCCAAGTAAGTGCATTTCCATTGCTGCCATCAGACTAGTTTTTACACGATTTTTAGTAATAATGATGATAACAAGAATAACGGTATACCTACCATTTAGATTTAGCATGTGCTTTGTGCCTCTTACTCTGTGGCTGTTTTATGTTCACAATTCCAATTTTTACAACTCCATAATGGACATGTGATTACTCCCGTTTCACAATTGGAGATTTGGGGGCTAAGAAAGATTAGGTTATTTACTTGGGGTCACACAGTTTCCAAGTGGTAGTGGAAGAATTTAAAGCCAGATTGATCAGAATTTAAGTCCTTTCTCATACCTTTTGTTCTATGCCTGAGATAATGCAGAAGGGAATAATAACTGAGAAGGGAAGCTGGGAGAGAGGAAGCTTGGATTTAAGCATTCATTCATCATGTATTCATTTGACAAATACTCGTTGAAGGTCTATTTCGTGCTAGGCCCTGAGGATGGAGTGGTGACTGGAAAACAGTTCCCGTGTCAAGGAGCTCTCCATCTAGCACAGGAGTGTCAATGAGACAGGCGATTATATATGCTGAAGAAGTGACCATTAAGAGGGGTGAGCAGAGGTTAAGTCTGGAACACTCAATTCAGCCTTGAGAAGTCAGGAAAGGAGGTGTTGCCTAAACAGGTTTCCTAGGAATTAGCCTAGAAAAGGTTGGGCAGGGTGGACCACAGCGTTCTAGGAAGAAAGAACAATGAGTCTGTGCCTTGGTAGTTCCAGGAATCTTAGATATTTATAGGACTGAGGCATAGAGAGTGGAATGTCAAGAGAGGAGAATGGAGAGGTGAACAGGTCCGATCATGGAGGGCCTTGAAGGAGTTTGCATTTTATCCTTGGAACAATGGGGAACAATTGAATGGTTTTAGATAAAGGTTTTTTAGACAAAAAAATCTCCAGTTTGCACTTTAGAATGATGACTCTGGCTGTACAGGAGAATGGATTAGAATGGGTCAAGACCAGAGGCAGGGAGATCTCTTCCATTAATACAGGTCAGCGGGAATGATAACCCGATTTAAGATAGTGACAAGGGTTAGAATTAGATGGATTTGAGAAATGAGATGGAATTAAGAGAACTTGGTGATTAATAATATGGACAAGTGGAGTGAATTAGTCAGGTTAAACTGAGTTACACTGCTATAAAAACAGCACCCAAATCTCCTTAGCATAGCAAAATCTTATTTCTGTCTCACATAGAGTCCATTTTAGGTCTAAGCAGCTCTTTCAGGGAATTGTCCTACATGCTCAGGGATCCAGTTGCTTCAACCCTGTGTGAGCTCCATCTCAACACAAGAAGTCCTCTGTGATCACCATGACAGGGGCAGAGGAAGCCTGGGGAGCTGTGCTTGAGCTTTGCACGACCTTAGCCCGAAAGTGACCCGCTGTAATCTGCTTCCATCGCATCAGCGAGAACTATTCATATGAGGCCAGCAAATGGCAGGAACACACTAGTATTGTCTACTACAAGGACTGGCAAGCTCTGACTTTAAAAATTTAAGAGTGTGGAGAGAAGAGAATAGAGTTTATGTGGAGCAGTGGATTAGCTTTCCAAGTTTGGGGCTAATTTATGAAATTGGGGAGGGCATTCAGGTCTCTGCTGCTTTCATGAATTTCACTGCTTTGTCCTGCGGGCAATACAATGTTTATTAAAGTGTCTCTTTGTACATCACTGGATCCTTTAGCCTTCTGGGGCTTGCCCTCTCTACCTCACTTCTCCCCACCTCCACTCCTACTCACCTTCTGCCATCTTGGTGTGAGTCTACCTTTAAAAATGGTTTATGGAGGGCTGGCCTCATCATCGTCTCTGAGCCTTGGGGGATCTTGTAGAAAGTAGAAAAGAAGAACTAGGGTGATGATCCCTGCCTGGTCTGTCTCATGGGCTGGATCTGAGGAGGGATAGACTCGTGTGTGCGAAGTGCTTTGGAAAGCACTATGCGACAAGCTCTAAAGGGAAACTAATTATTTTTCACAGTTCTCTTTCTCTGCCAGTGCTCTCACCTCACTCACCTTTGTTTCTTTCTTCCCTTCTTTGTTCTCTCTGTGTCCTACTCACCTCTGTCCTCTTCGCAACATGCTCGCTCCTCTGCTCTTAGATCTCCACCCTCTGTGCTTCATCAACTCCAAAAATAAAAGAATACAAATGGGCGGGGAGGGGGGGGGGTCCATTACTACTGCTGAAAATTTCAGCAAAATACTCTTTTCTCTTTCTCCCTTCTTGTCCTCAAGTATATTGTTCACAGCACCTCTCATACACTGTGGACGCTGTATAAATATTCCTATTAATAATAACCGAGAGAGTTATCTATTTCTACACTGGCAATGATATTTACCGGTTACCTGTAACACTGATCTTCAGGGTCCTTTCTCCAGGGGCAAAGGCAGGCTCATTATTTTTGTCTTTCAATCTGCTTTCTTTGCCGTACCTTCCAGTGGGGAGTGATTGGGAGGCTGGTTATGATACTGAGATCATTAGCTTTCAAATCTGTCTCCTTGAAACCAAACAGAATGTATTTTCTGCTCATAGGACAATATTTTTCAATATCTTAGGATTCACATTCCTGCTTTTTTATTTTCCATAAAGCTCAGCTTGGATATAGCACTGTCTGTCCTATGGGGACTAAGGTCTTCTTTGGTCTCCCAGGCAGAGCTGTTAGAAGCCCATAACAATCAAATGACTTGATTAAGGTCATTTCCTGGGCTGAGGCAGCTTAATCTGTCTGGATCCTGAGCAGCTTGCAAAATGACTTTCCTTCAGTCCCATACAGCAATTGTCTTTCTCCACTTCAAGTTCAATGAAACAGTAAATATAAGGAAGTAGGCAAAATAGAAGTCTATAGGAAAATATAAAACTAAACAGAGATATTAGACTGCATGAGTGTGTTCCTTTTGGTTGTTAATATTGTTACATTTATGGAAGACCCTAGGAAAAATTGTTAAATAAAGAAAAATATGCATTATGCCCATGTCTTAAATGCCGATTACTTTTTTTCTGTCTTCTTTGATGATCCCCAACAAAAGTCCATTTTATACTAGTGTTACTTTAAGCATGCCATACACTAAAAGAAGTTCTTAATCTGTCAATAGGTTTGGTAATAAGCAATGTTTATTGAATACTTGTGGTGTGCCAGATACTAGGCACCAAAGACAATAATAATAAGCAAAAGCACAAGTGGTCACCATTTCATGGAACTTACAGTCATTAATGAGGTAATCACGCTAATGAAAATGTGAAATCAAACTGATACCTAAATTCTGACGGAAAGGAATATGGTTTTATGAAAGCTTTTAACTGTGGAAATGACCAGATTTTTAGGATAGGGTAGTCCGTGAAGTGATCCTAGAGATCTGAAGGGTGACAAGGAATTACCCAGATGAAAGGTGGAGCTTATGAGGAAAGTATTCCACTAGGAGGAAGCAGCAGGTGCAAAGGCCCAGTGGTGGAAAGAGTATGATATCTTTGAGGAACTGAAAGGAGGACAGCATGTTTGGAGCTCAGAGAACAAGTGGGCAGTGGTTTGGGATGAGGTAGGAGAGGTGGACAAATCCAGGGCACCTGAGGCCCTATGGACCATCCATGCAAGGTCATGTGGAGTGACTAACGCATTTTAAATAAAGATTGTGACATCATCAGATTTTTATTTTTAAAAGAGATGTTTAGCTTTATAGCGAAAGAAAAGTAAACTATACTCTCAGAATTAGTAAACATATTCAATATGAGAAATTTTGGAGTATATCTTTCTTTGGCTCACTATTATGTCAATCATCACATTATATTACTGTATGTCTTTGTGGGCTATTTTATCACTCAAGAGAAGAGCATCCTTGAGAGAAGAGTTTTTTAGCCTCATATCTTTTTAAACATTAGTACCTAACACAGGTGCCTGGGACATAGTGAATGATCATTAAATTGTTTTTGAGTAAATGAATGGATGGAAGGAAAGCTATGAATGAAAGAATGAACATTAGTGTTATGAACACATATGGAGTTGCTTTGACCTAGTTTGCATAGTCTAAGATACCTCATAGCTCCCAAATTCTGTTTGGAAATGTATATACTTCCTTATTAATTCTCTGTACAGCAGGAGCCTTTGAATAGATGGATTAGAGGTACAAAGGGTTCAATATCAGTGGCTGGGGAGCCTGGGGAATTAGAACAGCCTCCACCCGATCTGTAACCTCTCAACTGTAAAGGCAGTTACATTAGGATGACTGGTATGATTTAGTAGCAACAATGCCATTGAGTCAGACTTCAGAAATAGGCAGAATTTCTCGTTTAGGGAATGTAAAATCTGGCAAAAGTTAGATAAAGGGACAGGGTGACTAAGAACTTTAAGAGGTGAGGCATTATCTGGAAAGGATACAGATAAGGTGAATAAGGATGAAATGGCTAAGGTTGGACCCTGTTCAGTTATGGTCAGGTTGTTGTGAAGTATCTCAAACCCACTGGAGTTGAATTTTATTTGTTCTTAAAGGGAGAGCTGACTGTTTGTGTGTGTATTTTCCTGTTCTCTCCTAAAATAAAATAAAATGGTGAAGAAAATGGAAAAAATAAGAAAACTCTAATAGAGCTATGTTATTTAGAAAGGTAAAACTCCATGGGGATATTTGGGGTTTCCTGGGGCACATGTTGAGTTGAACTTGGCTTGGGGTTATGAGCCTTAAATTTAATTTCTAAATGTGATATCCCTGCAAAGTAAAAACAAGGAATTTTAACAGGGTCTAATGCTTATTAGTGCGGCTGGTGTCAGGAGATCCTTCTGATGATCTCAAACGCAGAACTTCTGGATGATGTCCAGTTACCCATTTATATGATATGAATGTCATGTTCATGTAGGATATTAGATGTTAAAGGACAAAGGCTATGTTTGTGCTGTGGCTCCTAGCATTGGCTTCCAGAATATTTAAGAGATACAAATCAATATTTTACAAAAGTGGAGCAAATAATTACATCGTGGGTCACATTTAGATTATTCACATTTGGCTCATAATCCCTTTTTCATGTGATTTTGAGCATGACTACAGAGTTTCTGCAGCTGTGTGAGTGCACATTGATATCATAAGGCATGTTCACTGTTTTCCACTAAGGTTTTCTGTAGTCAAATTATGTTTAAAATATGAGACTGGTTTTGTACGTCTATTGTCGTGAACAGAAACAGCTGTTCAGAAACCACCTGAAAGCATGTACTGTGAGAGATCAACCACATTATAGACAAATCAACTCAAGTTTACTTGGCAGAAAAAAAAGGGATTTAACTGAACAAATCCACACAGTCAGATGCTTTTAGAATGGTTTTCCTGAAAAATGTGTCATTTTTATTGTTACTTACACTTTAGTTTTACCCAAAATGATCCTTTATATATTTTTTTCTCCTCCTTCGGCTTCCTCTCTTGGATGTGTATGGACCCTGTGAACTTGACTTCTTCTCTCCGGTAACAGGTAAGAAAGGACAGTTTTGCTGTTTATGTTTTCTTCTGTGCTTCAGTTATATTTAGCAAAAAACAAACATTACTTATCTGGTTCACTGTTGAACTTTAATATTCTTAATATTTCTTAATTCTATAATTAATATTCTCTAATAATTAAATATTATTTAATATTTAATATTCAAGAATATGATCCTAAACTTGTAAACCTGATACCTCTTATGATGGCTCTAAGATGAAATCTTTAAGTTATTGATGATATACACTATATGGTGTTACTTTGATTGTGTGTTGATATTTGTAAATCAAGTAGCTTTAGTAAGAGAGATGGGTTCTTGAAAATTAGACTGTAAGTTGATTCATCATTCCCCATTGACTGCTGCTATAACTTCTGATTGAATGTCCATGGGCAACGCTGCCTTATGTTTTCAAAGATGGGCTTCCTTTGTTCTCTACTTCATCTCCATCAAGTAGTTGGCTATTTATAAAGATCAGGAAAATGCACTCAGTGAGTGAGAACATGACCATGAAACCTTTTGTCAATCAAATCTTCTTTTATATAGTGAATAATCACTGTCATCTATATGGTAGCTTTTCTTATTAAAGTGGAACACACATGTAATTGAAATAATATTCTTGGTCACTTTGAATGCTTCCACATCAATCTTACTTTTGATACATGTCAATATGTTTCACATCAGTCACCACAAAATTTTGGAGTCCTTAAAAAGCATTTCCTTTTTTTTCTTTTTAACTTCTTAAGGAAAATACATGGAAAAAAATTCAAGAATGTATGCATATGGTACTATATGTCTAAGACAGTGTGTGTGGTCTTTGGAGTATGTGTGCCTTATTTACTGAGGAGACAGATTAGCAATGTATGTGATACTCAGAAATAGTCATGAGAAATAATAAATGATATTACAATGGGCATGTTAACCAGACCATTCCTTTAGGTTCTCTAAGATATATCTTTATATGGAAGTACGAGGAAATAGCATTTCTGGCCTCTATTAGCTTTTGTCCCTAAAGAACTGCCTTTGAAGTTATGATTTAATGTTATATCTTCAGCTTTTATCCAGGCTTTTTATAGCAAAATGACTACTTACAGAACAAACTATGGTTAGTAAATAGCTCTTCATGTTACTCGATGGCTCTTAATTCATCAAGACACACAATAAACTCACAAGATTTTGTGCCAGGAATTTTTTTTTCTGTGTATACAAACATGTATTTTTTCTCAAATTAGTAAAAACTAAAACCAAAAACAGTGTATTTCTATTTTTGACTACCAACTAAGAAACTTAGAATTAAATTTTGTTTTTAATTATAGTAACTAGTTCATAACAGTTCCTGGTGAAATTGTTTTTTTTCCTGTATTTTCCCATGTTTTCTAAAAATAACCTGTCATTTTCATAGCAATGCTTATGTGTGTTGTTATATTGTGAGTCTCTGTCTTTAGGCAACGTTGTAAATGGTAAATAATATTAATATGAATCATAATAAGAGCTAACATTCTTTAAGAGTTTCCCAGTTACCAGGCACTGATGTCACACGTACATGAATGCATATGTACTCCTATATTGTCTTATATATTTGGAGCAGGTTTTGTTGAAGTTTGGAGGAAAGAGTATACTGTAGCATATCAAATAATACTATTCTTAAAATGTCCTTTTTCACGTAGCTCAGCCAATCTTTTTTCTCTCTTCTTCTTGCTTCTGCAGCTTCCTTCGTATGTATAGAAATAAATTTTACTCTATTTTCTTTTTTTAATTTGCCTGAGGAAGATTAGCCCTGAACTAACAACTGTGCCAATCCTCTTCTACTTTGTATGTGAGTTGCCAACAAGTGGTGTAGGTCTGTGCCCAGGATCCAAACCTGGAAACCTGGGCCACTGAAGTGGAGAAGGGAGAACTTAACCAGCAGGCCACAGGGCCCACCCCTTACTCTGTTTTCTTATGCAGAGCAAACTAGCTCCATCCAGTCCTTCCATTCATACTCATCTCTGAACCTTCCCTGGCATATTAAAGAAATCCAGAGATGCACTAAATAGCCTCATATACGGACAAGTATATTACATTTCTGAGGCGTAGATCTTTCAGTTATACAGACAATAATTATAATCACTGGTGCCAGTTCATGGAGTTAGAGTCATTAAAACATATTTGGATTTAGCAGCAGCTGAACTGAATTCAATAGGAAAACATCCGTAATGTGTTCAGACCCAGAATCTTAATTCTGGAACTCTTACATGTTTATGGTGTGCAACAGAATGAGGGCATCTGACATATGCTTTCATGGTAGAATCCTAAAGAAGAAAGTAGAACATATGCGTCCTAACCTAAACCTCAGAGAATGAACTAAAGTCTGAATTGTCACAAAGAGTTAAACTACAAACAAATATGTTCAATGTATTTTTAAGGATCATAAATAAAAGCAAATATGTAGGGCAGAATTTTAGGGATATTAAAATGATTAGAATGAAAATGATATTGCAATGCTTAAAGATTTATGAGGTGGCTATTTTGCATTGACCAGACTAAGAATGTGTTTAAAATATTAATATGTATATTATGGTGCTGAAAATGCTGAGAGGGTGTTTAAATGACCTGGTTACAGACTCTGTCTTTCTGAGTACTAAACAATTGTATTTCATGGTTATGATATCACTTGAGAGACATATTTTGTTGGTTTGCCTGTATCATCTGGTCTATAAATAGAACTCCCGAGAATATCTGCAGAGTGGTAATCCATTAAATATAACTCTTTTCACAGCGTTTGCAGGGTAGTAGGCAAGCTTATTGATAACTCCACGCACTGTTTCTATTATTGTCTTAACACAGTCAGGCTGTGCTGCTTCAAGTCTTGGAGCATATTGCGCTATTTGTTGTACAAGTAATCAATACTGAATCACATCTGGACAGCCTGGGTGAGCCATCTATGGCGAACCATACAAGGGCCTTATTGCTACTGTGTATTTAGGATGTGAGCGTGTGGCTTGTGACTGCTTGTGAGCCATTCTGAACACTTACTATAACGACTTCCTTGACTACCAGGCTGGGAGACAATAGGGTATAAGTTAGTTCTTAACATAATTTACCTTCTTGGACCAGTTCTGGAGAAGATCCATGTTAATCCGAATATTCTACTTTTGCTAATTAAGTCCAGGGGAGATTCCGTTTATTTGAGGGAATTGTTTCATTATTTTTTGCTAACTAAATACATTTTGAAAAGCTAAAAAAATAAAAAACCCCAAAGTGACCATTTCTGAAAGTTGTTCCTAAAGCCATATGCATACCATCTGGTATTTCTTTCCATGGTTACTGTTTCAGTATTCTGTAGCAGATCAGAGGGACTCAGGGATACATTTCTCACTACCATTAATAAAAGAGCAGGAAAAGCGAAAAGATACTTTGTTTTCAAAGGGAGGAGGGGGATTGTCCTATTACAGAGTTATTAGTAACTTTATAATTGTATTATTAATGTGCATAAGACACCCAATACAGTGCAGATGTACAGATATGAGACTCTGAGAGGAGCACTGTGAAAGTGGATGTTCCCAGCTGTCTGCCCGTGAATGTGACATCTTTTGCAAATGGATTATCTGTCACTACCTACCTACATCCTCTCCTTGCATGCTAACAGACATGTGGGTCCTACTGGGCCAGGTCTAGGGACAAGTTACACCCTAGCTGTTAGCAATATTTCCTACCACCCAACCTTATACACATGTCCTCTCCCAGACTCAGTCGTATGCTAAACCCTTCGGTGAGCCATGGTCATGGTGCCCCTGCTCATTTTGGTCTCATTTCCAGATCTCTCAGTTCTAACCACTCTTGCTGATAGATGTGTCACAAGAATTTCCTGGACAACTTTGTTATCACTTGCTTATTGTCTTCCACCGAGAGAATTAATTCATTGTACAATAGGAATCATTATTAATGTTTATTAATAAATCTTTCCATGGCACTTCCCCAACTGTCCTCTTTGCCCAGGTAATCAATATAAACAAACATTGACCTTTCTTTTCCTTAGTCATGCCTCATTCCAACTTCTGCCCAGTAATTGGCTATAAAATCTATCATTCACCCAAGTTACATCCTTACCTTGTTTTTTTGTGCATCTTTTGAAAGTACTTGGTACACAGTTAGTTGTGCCTGGCACATAAAAATTAATTGAGTTCAACTGAATGGAAAATATCTTATGCATTTTTCTTGCCCAGCACTGGAAATCTCACCCCTCTTGAATAACTGCAACTGGGCACTCTTGTACTGCTTTTCTGTTTCCCACGTTGCTTATATGTGACCCATAGAGGCTTGAGGGCCCATTGTTAGTAAATATATCATATTTAGCAAGCATTTATTTGTGTCAGCCTGGCTATCTAATATTGTGAAGGTATGGCCTTGGAAATGAAGGCTACTGTCTTGTTATGTCATTTATGTTAATCTTCACAGTAGATCAGTAGACATCATCATCCAGTGTTTTATTTCTCCCAAGTATGACATATGTAGACATTATTAAACTCTTTTTTTCTAAGCCTATGCCAAACAGAAAAATTAAAATCTGGTTTAAAAAAAGGTGAGTGAATCTAGTCTCAACCCAGACTTTGTTACTGGGGCTCCAATTTTGGGTCCCTGAATGAGAGAGGTTGCCTTAATGACTCTGGACGCTACTACATTTATCCATCTCAAGGCTGTATTTATATTCCAGAGGATGAAAGCTCCCAATTTCTCTTTTCCGCTCTTGCATGTGGATTGTAGGTAGGTCCGATTGCTTTTGTTGCTGGTGTTGTTCCGCCCGGTACTGCCATGATGTCTCAACTCTTGTTTCACAGATGCCATCATTTTGTGGGTTAGTCCACATTCTTCAGGCGCTTGGTTCATTCTTACTGCTTTTGCTGTTAAATCCACACATTCGCCAGGCAGTGACACTCTTTCTATATCACTTGGACAGAATCTCAGTTCTTGCAGCCAATTTTAGAGAGGTTAGCATTTCATTTTACTTCAAAACTTGTTCTATTAAGAAGGTATACCAGTTGTCCAGAGGCTGGGCTTAGGGCTGTTGTGTGATACTCGTCTCTGCCATAGGTACGTCTTCCTCCCTGACTCTGACTTGGTCCTATGTTAGAGTGCGTGTCCTTCGATTCCTCCTTAGCACGTTTAGTACTTTGCCTTTATGGGCAGTCTATATCTGTCTTCTTCCTTGTAGATTTTTAGTTCTAGTGTGTACAGACAGATGATCAGTCCCAAGATATCTTCACCATTTCTAAAGGAAAATTTTATTTTTTTGAAGAATACCTTTACTGAGACCCTAATACATATTTGTAGATATATAACTGAGTTTCAACTCCTCCATGACTTTTAAACACAAATTAAAATTGATTTGAATCTTCTTATATATTGGCAAGAAGTACAGTATCTTCCCTTTCGGGGATCCTTCCTCTCTTAAAATTTCCGTGAAACCTGAGGGCTTTCCCATCCAAATGGCGGCCGAAAGGTCAGTTCAATTTCCATTATAAGAGAGGAGAAATTGAATCCTCTTCAGTTTGCTAATGCTATTGCTTGCGGCTGCCAAGTTGGGTGGCTGTTGACAAAATCATGCACCCTGCTCTGACAGATACTGCTAATTCACATCTCCACACTGGCCAAGGGCGCTCTGCCAATGTTGACTTTTGAGAAAGAACAACTTTAATTTCTCAGAGCCATGCTCAGAAAAAGTTACCCTTCACTTGGCTTCTCAAGGTTGTGGTTCTTGCTGTTCAGTTCATTTAGTCTCTTTTCAGAACTAGAACCACTCTTCCTTCACTGCTTCTGGAGACATATACCCAGATATTGGGCAGCTTGTCTCTTTTTGTTCTTCAAACACAAAGATTTGACTATGCCCATTTCCCAGACAGTTCACTATTCTGAGGGAGGTTACCTTAGTGATACTGGGCATCCCTCTATTTATCCTTCTCAAGGTTTCCCTCAAAGGTTTCAAAGTAATTCTCTGACATCTTTGTCAATAGAATATTCTAAAAAATCACAATAGAGTACTTTGCTATATATATATATATATATACCTAAGAATGATAATCATTTAGGTTTTAGAATGTTTTACAGGGTTTAAGTGACTCGTTATTGCATTTATTCTTCACAACTTTTCTCAAGATCAATGTTATCATGTTTTTTGTGACAGTGTGTGGCACAGTGTGGGTTAACTTTTATTCAGAGTGGTATTGGCACTCAATGGTTCAAAAAACTAAAGTTACCCTCTTGACCTTTATATATGGTGGGCAATATCCCAACATATGAACAGAACAACATGTTTCCTCAATAGCAAAATATTAAATGTGTTGTGGTTTTGTTTTGCCAAAAATCTCTAGAAAAAAGAGTCATTTTCTTTCTTGTTTTTTTTTAATGGTCATGTCTTTTTAAATTCAAATGATGTGCTGGAAATCAGAGTGGTAGGATGATAGAAAGATAGACAGGTATAGAAAGTTATGAGAGATATGTTATGATTTATTAAAGTATGAATGTCAATAGCTCACATTTTAAAACAAATATAAAGACTAAGTATTATTATAATTTTTTCAGAATGGCTAAGTGAGTTGCTTAAGGTCTCATGGTCCTGGCTTAAAACCGTTAGTTCAGAGTCAAGACTCTAACCCACCATCCTTAATTTCTGTTCAAGTCTTTCCACTGTGCCAATGATCCTGTGTTTGTGATATATCAGAATAACCTGTGGAATTTATTACAATTAGAGATACCTGGAACTGCTATGTGTTTGCTAAATCCCAATCTCTGAAGCTAGGTAGGGTCCATTGGAAATTTTTCAACACCAAGTTTCAGAATCACGAAAAACATACACACACAAGGGAAGGGATAAGAAAAAGAGAAAGCATGCTTTTGAGTACATGCTTCAGTACGTATACTGGAGGAACCCCATTAGTGTGGGTTATTAACAAAGAGGTAATGGATAAAACTGACTGCCATATTGCTACTGGTCCCACTAACAATCTATGCTTTGGCATAACTAGTGCTGTTGAAAGACCTTTATTTGAGACCTCTCTTTGATATATGCTTAATGACTATAGCAATATGAAGAATACAACATGCGCCACATAATGACATTTTGGTCAATGACGTCTGGTGGTTCCATAAGGTTAGTACCATATAGTAGTACCTACTGGGTGTGTGGTGGGCTATACCATCTAGGTTTGTGTAGGTACACTGTATGATGTTTGCACAATGATGAAATTGCCTAACATCACATTTCCCAGAACGTATTCCCATCATTAAGTGACGTGTAAATGCAATTAGGAATAGTTTTGCTATAAGGGCAAATCACGTTTGATTGCATACAGTGGTGTGTCTGGTCACTCTATGCCAATCCTTCCCTTTCTTGTGTCCCTGTTTCTCCCTCTCCTAGCTGGTCTGCTGCTTTTCTTCTCTTATTCTGTGTTGACATCTTTTTCACTCCTCCCGAAGGATATTATACTGTTTCCTTTTCCACAATCACCCTGAGGGAGATTTTTATGTTTTTTCCACAGCCCATTTATAACACCCAGTTCTTATTAAATGAGTTCAAGAATTTATTGGTGCAGAATTTGTTAATGGAATGAGAAATTCTCTTTCAGTGCTAGCAAAGAGGATGCTATATCATGAGGATTTTTGTTTTGAGAGCTGTTGCCACTTGTAAGAAATATTCCTCCTTTTTAAAAAAAATTTAATTTTTGGGCTAATTAGCAGTTCTCCTATTGCCGATATTTTATAATAGACTTCATTAAGAGAAAACACCTTTACTTTACCATTACCTTCTTGGAATTTTAACAGTACCTTAAACACTGAGGGCTTGTGATTTTCTGTCCTAGTTGGAAAGAGTTGATGAGGAAAATAGCCACAGAATAAGTAGAGAGATTGTTTTTGTTTTGTTGATGGCTTCCTTTAGTGATTTCTTTAATCCAATTCAAGCTAAGATTATTAAAAGCTTAATGAAAAGAGCATATTGCCTCTTTACTTAAAGAGCCATTTAATGAAAACGCTAATATCATTCCAGTCTAGGGCAGGGGTAGTGTAATTGATATGACTTCATAAGGCCACAAATTGTTAGTTGTGTAAGTGTGTGGCCAGGACCTGAATCTTAGTGTTCTTGAATACATCCTTTTTATACCTCTAATACTAGATTTGTGGAAAATATACATATGGAATGAAGCGTGCTTTTTTTTTTTAACTCATAAAGGTTTGGACTTATTCTCAGATACCTTCTACCTTGATGAACAGGACAGTGGTCCCTCTCACCCCTTCAGCATGAAGCCTGGACACAAGGCAGGTGTGAGCAGTCCTGCTCTGAGACGTCCTTGGCTGAGCTTCCCTAGTAACTGTGCTGCCCAGGGGCAATGGGCAGAGGCAGAAGGACTCATAAGTGGGAGGCAGCCCCAGCACTGCCTTGCTATTTGGGCCACATAAGAGGAAGAGGTGAGAAGAAAGGAAGTGAGCCAAAGAGCATTCCCCACAGTAAAAAGAGTTCTAAGAACAGGGCCGTGCTCCACCTAAAATCCTTTTTATCCCATTCCTAAATGTTCCACCCCTGACTCGAGTGGCCACATTTTATCCCTGGTATTCATCTTATCTTTGATTTTGGAAATGGAGTGAATGGAATGGAGTGAAGACTGTGGGGTGAGTTCTTAGAAATTACTCTGTGAAGCTCTGGGAGCTTGTTTCCAAAGATGGCCACCATCAACTCCTTCCCTCTTGTACACCCATGCTGCTTTACCCATCAAGAGGTGGGGTCTGTTCCCTTTCCTTGAATAGGCTAGACTGCCGATGGCTTTGACGGGAAGAATATGGCAGATATGACACTCTGGGTCTTCTTCCCTCTTGGAAGCAGCTGTCAAGTAAGAGATCTGACTACTTGAGACTACAATGCCCAAGAAAGCGTCATGGAGAGGACATGTGGAAAGAGATGTGCCTGTCCCCATACCCCTCTCCAACTTTTCTAGCCAACCCAGGTGAGATGCCAGACACATCAATGAAAAACTATCTCAGACATTCCAACACCAGAAGACACTCATGGAGCAGAAAATGCACAATAATTGAGCACAGCCCAGATTGCAGAACCATAAGAAGAATATATTGTTGTTTTTTAAGCCATTAAGCTTTAGGTGACTTGTTACTTAGCAATAGACAACTGAAACAGGGGTTGATACCTATGAAAGTTTGAATAAACTTCATTAGGACCTCAGAGGTACCAGTTAATGGTGAGGGACAGAAAGCCAGGACCAAACATAACCACCTTCTAGGAGACTAACACAAATTTAGGACTACCCCAAAGGAGTAACTTACTGCTCCAATGGTGGTGTTCAAGAAAGCTGTGGTAATTTGGACTTGATTCAGTCTGGAGAGAATACCCAAACTAGTCTGATCGGGTGGGTGGAGCATGACAGCGAGGAGTGGCCATCAAGAGGCCAGGGCATGCAGTAGGGTAGCAAGGGTTGGTTAGGGTATCAGGACAGATCTCCAGTCCATCCAGAAAAATAGAGAATGAATCAGGGAGACACATCAGATGGCAGGAGAAGGGAGCCATTGGTAGGTAGGAGGGCATGTATGCTTGCCTTCGTAGTAGACCTCACAGTCTGGTGGGTACAGGACTGCTAATATTACCACCTGTCTCAGTGAGTTCTGACTCATGAACCGAGAGGGTTGATCCTACAGGCTCATGTTCATCCCTGAGAAATGTGGGATACAAGCAGTGAGATATTCTAGATTGTTGCATAATTAGTGCCACCTTTAAATCACTCCCTAACCCTCATGTAAGGAATAACTCATTAAGTCACAGTGCTTCCTGCATATACGCCAAAGCAACCACCTTCCCTTGAGTAGATGATTGCAACCGCCTTCTAGCTACTCCCCCATCTCCTACTCTCAGACATCTGCAATTCCTTAACCATCAAGCCCCCAAAATGATGATTTAGAAGTAAAATCGGATTGTGTCAATTGTGTCCTGCTTCTCTCCCTGCAACAGTTTCCTGTTGCTCATAGGGTAATGTTATCAACTCCACATGAGGCTTTAGAGCTGGCTCACATCTGTCTCTTGCCTACCTCTCCAGCTCTATCGCATGTTGCTTTCTCTGATGGCTTTAGCCTCAGCCTTACTGACCTTCTTAAAGTGCCTGTCACACACTTCGGCGCCTCTTTTGACTGGCTTCTTCTTGTCTTTTCAATCTCAGTACATGTCCCCTCTCGGTAGAAGCCTTCCTTCCTTGTCTACCCAAAGTCACCTCCCAGCCGCTATTAGATCACCAGATTTCCATTCTCTGCATAGCATTTCTACTGTTAATATCTTATTTATGTGTTTATTGTTGATCTCATTCCCTGAAGATCTAGACAGGTGAGTTCCCATGTCATTTCTTCCCGCAGCAACCCATACTAACCCTTTGTAACATCATGTACTTTTAATTACTTATTCAACTTGTACCTTTTATGATGAAGTGTGAAATTCACAGGGGCAATGATCATGCCCTTCTTGTGTAGCTCGTGTCCCCAGTTCTTAATTATTGGTTGAGCTGAATCAAATCTCCTTCATATTATATTCCTTGTAATTTGTGATTAGGAATACTGAGTGTCATCTAGGGAAGACTGAGTAATCCAGGTTCAACAGAATGTATAATGTAAGATCTCCGCTTCTGGATTCTGTGAATTTTCTATTTGGGTCAGTGTGGACCATTTGTGATGGAGAGAATTAAATTGGAAAGATTGTTCATTCATTTCTTCAACAAGTGCTTACTGAGCATGTGCTGTGTCTCAGGCATGCACTGTTCTGGGTCATGGGGATATAGATGTGAATAGAAAAGCCACAGATATCTACCCTGATGAAGCTTGCATTCTAGTGGAAGGAGGCATACAATAAATATCTTAATTAAGTAAATTATTTAGTGAATTTAAAGGCAATAAGGGAAATTGGGAAAAATAAGGCAGAATTAGGGAGGTAGGCAGGGAAGGACAGTGGTTTTAAGTGGGGTACTCAGGATAAGTCCTCACTGAGGTGACATTTGAGCAAAGACTTGAAGGTGAGGGAAGAGGCCCTGTGCTACCTAGGGGATCAGCTTCTGGGCAGCATGAATAGCCTGGGAGAAGGCCCTGAGGCATGAGTGCACCTGACTTGTTCGAGAGCCAAGAGGCCAGTGTGGCTGGAGTTGAGTGAGCAAAGGAGACAGCAGTGGGAGATGAGGTCAGAATGTGAGGACAGATCATGTAAGGCCTTGAAGGTTACTTCAAGGACATTGGCTTTTATGCTGAATGGGCTGTGGAGCCTCTGCACTGTTTTAATAGAAGAGGAGCATGATTTGACATCTGCTTTTCTTTTTTAATAACAGTTTTATTGGGATACAATTCACATATCATGAAACTCACACTTTTAAAGTATAAAATTCAATGATGTTTTTAGTATATTTACAGAGTTGTGTAACATCACCACTATTTAATTTCAGAACATTTTCATCACTCCCATAAGAAACCATGTACCTATTAGCAGTCAGTCCCAGTCCCCCTCTGCCTGTCCCTGATCTACTTTCTGTCTTAGATTTCCCTATTCTGGATGTTCCATATAAATGGAATCATATAATATGTGGTCCTTGGTGACTGGCTTCTTTTACTTAGCATCCATGTTGTAGGTTTTCAAGGTGCATGCATGTTGTAGCATAGATAAGTACTTCATTCCTTTTTATTGCCAAATAATATTCCATTATATATATGGATATACCACAGTGTGTTTATCCATTCATCAGTTGATGGACATTTGGGTTGTTTCCTTCTTTTGGCTATTATGTATAATTCTGCCATGTGCATTTATGTATAAATTTTTGTATGGTCCTATGTTTTCAATTTTCTTATATGCCTGTAAGTGGAATGATTTCTGTTTTGAAAGGATCACTCTGTCTGCTGTGTTGAGAATAGACAGAAGGGGGTCAAAGGTAGAGGCTGTTGCAGTAATCCAGATGAGAGAGGATGGTGACTGCGAGATAAACTGCTTTTGACCAAGCACAAGTCTTGGGACATGACTGAGCCATGATGACAGCCACTGTTCAGGATGAGTACCATCACAACACATGGTCTACCTGCCATCCTGGAAATGGTGTGAAAAGCCCCATATTTAATGAATTAGCACTCTGTGTCATATGTTTTCTAGAGAGAGTTTCCATTCATAGATCTAATGATTCTGTACGGCATCAACATGAAATCTATTAAAATACAATTGCCCAATAATATTAAAGCCATAAACATAACTGTAGTTGGCTTGCAGAAAAGAAATTTGTGGCCATATTATTTAAATGTTTTCACCAATTGTAGACTTCATCAGCTGTGAAATGCATTACAGCCTATGACACGTTTTGGCAATCTCAATTTTTCTTTGGTAGAGAAAGTTTGAGTGGAAGGAATTGTGGGAGGAGATGGATAGAGATAGAAAAAAATAGAGCCCACAAACCTTCTGACTATACAATGTCTTCTGGGGGTGAAGAGATGAGAGAGAGAAAGAGAAGAGGGAGAGAAACTATCTAACCCTCACCTGCCTGGATAGTTCTGGTGCCTGTGGCTGATGAGATCATTAGTATATTGTGTCTGTGCTGCTGTTTAGAACCTAATGGTCTGTTTGCTTACCAGATGAATGTCTATTCTTTGAGCACCCACAGCACATAAAATTGGCTGCTAAATAAGGGAAAGTGGAGTAAAATGTATTGAGTGCCTACTACTGTATAGAGTTTTTCATGCGGACTTTCATTTCATCCTCTGAGCAGATGCTGTGTTTAAGAGAACAGATTCTGGAGCCAAACCCCCTGGGTTCAAATTCTACTTCCTGCCATTTGTTAGCTGCTGTCCTTGGGCACGTTATGTAACTGTGCTGTGCTCTGTAAATGGGGATAATGCTAGTAATCTACTCACAGGGCACTTGTGAGGATTTATATATTCAAAAAATTTACAGCAAAGACTGGCCCATAGTGAGTGCTCCCTGAACCAGTATTTGAACTAAGTTCTGCCAGAGAACCTGGGTTCTTTCTGTCCACCTTGTATGCTGCCTCTTCCCAAAATAAGAACAACACATTACACAGGATTTATTATTTTCCTAATTTATCTAGTACACTTTTGATAAACTAAGAAATCCTGATGAATGTAGGAACCTAAAGTCCTATAAAGCATCAAATGAGTCCAATTGAATTGTTGGCTGATTAGGGCTTGAGGCAATTTGTGAACTTCACCCTTGACACATACATACCACAAAACTTTTGTAATCTAGCATAAAATTATAATAGCGGATGAAGCAAAATTTGATGGAAAATGAGACTTAGTCATGTTGCTTCTTATACTCTTACTTACATTTTTCTGCCTTTTTCTTCTCTCCTTAGACCTATAATCAAATACATGGACCATAAATCATGACTGTGTGTTAAGGCCCTGTATGACAGATATCTAACTTTGCCCCCTCAAGAAAAGCTGGAATAATAAATAACAATGTTCTAGGAACCCTCAGGTACTCTAACCTCACTGTGTAGACTGCGGTATTCATTTAGCTTACTGTTCCTGACCAGATTGGAGATTTATTTTAGATGATATCTGAAATGCCAATTCCTGATAGCTTGTAGTTTCATGATTCTGGGCACCTGGCAGGCACTCAGTAAGTATTAGTTGATCGATTGATTTGATTCCCACGGCTTTCTGGTTGGTAAAGTGCCAGCATATCCTACCTTGTTCATGTGTGTGCACATTTATATCACATTCTTTTCTTTCATTTGGCAGTTTTGGACACTCTAAATGGGAATAAATCAGAAGTTTAGACATGTAGAGGGAAATGGTTCAAAGTACTGGTTCCCTCCTGATATTTTCTCACAAATGAACTTTTTTTTTTTACTATTATTATTTAAAGCACCTATTAATTAGCAAGCAGGAACAAAGCAGACATACAGCCTCCTCTGTAAGCTTGATGAAGACCCAGCTTTCCATTCTTTTAGGAACTCAGCCATGACCTTGCTGGAAAGAGTTGCTGGAGTCAGATATACAATATTCCAAAGGAAGGCTTCTATAGAAGTTTCTGTAGGTGGCTTTATGCAACCAGAGGTCTTCCAATGCCAAGTTGGGAAATAGGAACAGACCCTAGCCCTCGTAGTACAAGTTATAGGCCTCTGTGCTTCTTATACCTTGTTCATTCAGGAATGGGAATATTTCTAAAATATTTTAGCCAAGGGCCAGTCTGGTGGTGTAGTGGTTAAGTTCATGCACTCTGCTTTGGCGGCCCAGGGTTTGTGAGTTTGGATCCTGGGTGCCATCTACACACTGCTCGTCAAGCCATACTGTGGTAGCATCCCACATGCAAAATAGAGGAAGATTGGCAACAGATGTTAGCTCAGGGCCAATCTTCCTCACCAAAGGAAAAAATTAATTTAGCTAAACCGTGTATCTTGAACACCAACAAGAACCCAGTTCTAGCATCCTTAGTGCAGATGAACAAACCATGAATTTCACCAATGAAAACTCATTTCTGACATTCATTATATGAATTAGCAAATCCTCTGGTGTTGGGTGAGGCATGGATAACAGAATCTTCTCTACAGGGTGGTTGGAGTGGTGTGAGCTGCCATTCCTGGAATGGGAATTCCTGATTAGGTCAATTGACTACAACTGGAGTGTAACAACTAAATCACATACATCCTATCTACCCTCTATCTATGCCCTTTTCAAAAGAGCTTCGTATCTTTTTTTTTAATTAATTAATTTATCTTTATTTATTTTTTTGGAGGAAGATTAGCCCTGAGCTAACATCTGCCACTAATCCTCCTCTTTTATTTGCTGAGGAAGACTGGCACTGAGCTAACATCCATGCCCATCTTCTTGTACTTTATATGTGGGACACCTGCCATGGCAGGGCTTGACAAGAGGTGCATAGGTCCGCACCCGAGGTCTGAACCGGCGAACCCCTGGCCGCTGAAGCGGAACCTGCAAACTTAACCACTGCACCATCAGGCCGGCCCCAAACTTTGTATTTGAAAGGTGCTCTTAGTGAGCTTTATACTATGTGATGGTTGGAAGCTCTCCTGCATGCATAGCTTGTTTTCTAAATGCTAAGATTGAATGAGAAGAAAAGAAAGAGAAAATTTGAAAGCTTCCCTTTTTTGTTGTTAAATGCACAGCAAATCCCCCTAGGATGTTCACAAAAGAGTGAATTAACACCTGTTTGGAACTACCCATTTGTCAGCATTTGTCGCATGAGACCTAGATCAGAGCTGTCATCTAGCTATGAAGATAACATGAATACATGGACAATAATTACAGAACCACACATTAGAGTATCTAATTGACAATGAAAGGATATGAGAGTGTAAATGATACAGAAGAAGTAGGGGGAGATCACTGTGACATGATATGTCCCAAGAACAGCTCATGGCAGAGGTGACCGTAACAGGAAGGGTGGGATATAACTGGAAAATCATGGAGAAGGCATTCCAGCCTGGGGGATAAGGGATCATTGTTTGGGAGGGGTGTGTGTGAGCTTGGTGTGTTCTAGCACAGCAAAGAAATCAGCCGCAACGGGGTAGTAAAGTAGAGGGGGTTTGCACTAATAATAATAGCTCACATTTACTAAGCTTTTATTGTGTCATTTGTGCTAAATACTTTATATTTATGAAGACATTTAATGATTCCAAAAACCTTATGAAGTAGTTGCTCCTATTATTCCCACTTTACAGAAGATGAACTAAAGCATGGCAAAGTTAAATAAGTTGACCAATGATCATATAGCTGATAAGCGACAGAGGCGGGGTTGAACCCAGACAGCGCGACTCCAGACACTGCGACACACACCTGTAGTTCTTACGCTCTTTTGCCTCTCCAGTGGCCAGTGCCTGTGGTAACAGGTGTTACTGTGGGGCGGCTCAGCAACTGCGGATATTTGAAGCAGATCTGAATAGGTGTTAGCAATTGCTTAGCAATGACTGTTGGCAGCAGAGTTCAGAAAGCTTAGGATGTAGACAGGAAAAGGAGACATTGAGTGACAGAGAGACAGAGTCAGAAAGAGGGAGGCACAAAAAGAAAATAAGTTAAAGAGAGGGGAAATGTGGTTTTGGTACAGAATCATGGCAAGGCGCAAACCGCCACCTCAGGGACATTCAGTGGCACCCTTGCTCTCGTTGCTTCGACCTAGTGCCAAAGTACCTAACATAATTAAATACGGCCTTTCCCACTTAGAAAATGAGGCTCATTTTTTTTTTTTTTTTGCTTTCAGTGTGTTTGTTATGAGCACGTGTCAGACCACAACGTCAAAGAAGTTCATCTGTGATAGAACAGCTTACAAAAATGTATGAAATGTATAAAATCCTGTTGTATAATTCTTATGCAACGGTAATGAAATAATACTAGGATTTCAAGGTGAAACTGTGAAATGTAAAAATAAAATTCAAAGTAATAAATGACTGAAAGCCCAGCTTCTCTGCCTACCGCTTTTGGGAAATATTGCCCCAAATGTAAACACTCTGACCCAAAGCTCTTATTATCTACTCAAGGACTGAATTTTGGTGACATCCTCCCTATGAGGGTGTAAATAATGCTTATCCAACATGACGGAAACATTTCCAAAATTTTCGAAATGATGTCCCAAAGCAGCTGAAAATATCTTTAATGTGGAGCAAATTTATTCCTTTGCAATTGTTACTTTACATCCGTGTGATCACATGGGAGAATTCCCGGAAGATTGGCAGGCTGCAGCTTAAATCCGTCAAAAACATGCGAGAAAATATGAGCAAGCAAGCTCCCATTAAAATGAAAAAGTGCTAATAAGAGCAGCAAGAGGCTCATGAAAGTGGGCCCTTTTGTGGGACTACTCTCTCCAGACTCCTCCCAGAAATGAGTCATGTGTGGTGGGGCTCTGAGTTTGGGAGATACTTCTAAGAATTCTCGAAGTATACCTCAGGCTGTCAGTTGGAATATTCCACGGGATAGAAGTGAGTGTCGTCCAGTTGTGCCGTGGGGCTCCAGTCTACACATGCCTTTTGGCCAACATCCCCCTACAGCTCTCTCTGTCACCCAGAGAATACCAGCGTATGCAAAGCACTCAGAAAATACTTGAATTTAAATGAATTGAGGGAAATACATTTGCAGGAAGATATTTATTTCCTTCATCTATTCTAAAAATGTATAGCAAATTAAGACAACTTCACATGGTTGGACCTCAGGGTATTTAATGATGACATTTTGAGGGCTCTTTTAAAAATCCTTTCCTGAGTACGCAGGGAAAATATACACATAGAAGTACATCTCTCTTGTTGACTCTCAATAAAAAATGTATGTCGCATCAAGAAATATAACTAGAAAATGGTAGGCAAAATGGTTTATCCATACTCTTTCTGCAAAGGGCTTCTGTAAGATTTTTGCTGGACTAGTGTTTTTAATTGGATATTTTTTAAATTTAAAAGCTGCTGGTTCAGGCTCTTTCTCATGTTAATGGTTCTGAAATTCATTTTGCCACTGTGTCTGTGGGGTGTTGCACACAGAATCGATATTTCTGTTTCTTTACCTGCTTTGCCATTGTGTGACCTTGAGGAAGTTTCTTATTCTTTTTAGGTCTCAGTTTACCCACCTCTAATAAGGAGCTAAATAATGCAGGATTTTTTTTTTATAAGATTTTAATAATAGATGTCTGAAAAAGCTTTTAGATTTAGGATTTGAAACCACTGTATAGTTGGCGGTGATAATAATAGTAACAGCTTGGATTAGCAGAGAACTTTTCTCCCAAAAGCTCTAACTGCTTTTACATTGTTCTTTCATTTGTCCTTAAAATACCCTTAAGAGATAAGAATGAGAAAGTGTCAGCTTCCTCATTTTGCAGATGAAAAAATGAAGTAGAGGGATGTTGGAATGAGCATTAATTTTCAAAAACAGCGTTTCTGATTCCATAAGATTTTCCTGATAAAATGGCAAATGCACTTTCGCCACACACTGTATGTGAGTGGGGACACTTCCCATGCAGGCTGCCTCTCTGGGTTGTGTCTGCCATTAATTCATCTCTTAAAGAGGATAAGAAACCTTTCTTTGCAGTTATCATTTATTTTCCTATTGAATGCTACCCTTGCATTTAGATGATCATTATTTCAGTGTTCAATGCAATCAGTGAATGGAGAGATCCATGTTATTTGTGCCCCCTATGAAACTGATTACATTGTCATAGTCCTGGATAAGCACTTGTAAAGTACACACAAATATCATTATGCTGCCATGCAGGTTATCCATATGCTGGTATTATGGTTTTCAGATGACTTCCACCTGTAGCAGTGTGTAATTGAAAACCAATCACTCCTCTCCCGAGAACATCACAATTTCTTCTGCTGAAATGGAAATTGACAGGCAGAGTTAGATACAGATGTACCTGATCATCGAGGGATAAATTATTTTGTGTAATTGTTGGAGCCTTGCTAAGACCTAATGGAATGAACATGCTGTTTTCCACACCCGTGGGTACGGCTAGTCCTAACAAATATTATGTGCTTGCATTTAAAGATGTGGGAGACTGTCAGCCTGTTGACAATGAGAAAAATTAATTTGAACTGCTGATAAGGAAGGAAAACATACACAATGAATTAAATTTAATAGACTGAAAAAAAATATTTCTCCTTGCTATTTCCATGTGGAAATATGTCAGACTTCATTTAACTCAAATAACTATGAATATCAAGGACTACTACTCTGCAGCCTCTGTTGCAGAATTCTATGTGGCAATTTGGTGCATCTATCATGGGCACTATTTTGGTTAACTTTACCTTTTAATGTAAAATGTAATGATGTGTGCCCTGAGCAGAGTAGAGAGTGGTTGGTTGTCGATGACAAATTTGACAAAGTTTCCATTCACTGTCTCTTGTGGTTTTGCCTTTCCAGTAGTGAACAGTGGAGTAAAACCAGCCCCTGGTTGGGTTATGCCTTTCTGAGATCCTAAGAAGATAATCTGATCTCTGGAGGGGGAGGCAGAGTTTTACAACTAGGCTCTCACTCAGAATAACATTTCGCTTTCAATTTTCTGCAATTAAAGTATGGCTCTGGGAAACTTGGCACATGCAGCTTGATTCTCTTTCCTCTATCTCTACTTACTTTTAGAGCCTAACAGCTAATAAGAAAGATTCTATTATTGTCACCACTTCCTCACTATTTTCCTCTCATTTTATTAGTAATAGCTTTTTTGTTTCTGTAAAAAGGTTACAAGCATCTTAAAATTTTACACAAGGAAAATGAAAGTAAATTATTGCTAACATTTGGTGGGCATCATTCTAGATGTTGCCCTAAGCAGATAGGTAGACAGGTTGATAAAAATAAAATTGAAATAACTTTAGAATGTATTACACTATATATAAAATTTTAATATTAACTATTCAGTTGAATTTTAGTTGAAGTTAACAAAAGAAGCTGAATGAACCCAAAGGAGTTGAAATTTAGGTAAATTGTTCACGAGGAATATTGGAACCTGAGAGAATCCAAAGTTAAAAATGAGTTAATAAAGAGCTTTAAAAGTTTCAATTACAATGTATATTATACCTACGTGTTTGAAATTTAGACTTTATTTATGCACTCCCTGCTATGAAAGATGAACAAGTTAGCACAATTTTACGCTTTTATACCCCACTACCCACTATTTTTATTAGTTACATGATTAGGTTTTACCTGACCAAGGTTGATAACATTTGCCTTTTCCTGGCTAATATTAATCGCCATGGTTTCATAATTGTAATGGGATATTTAAATTAATAGAATTCTCAACTCCAGCCTTTCTACTGCTGGTTTTCCGTTTTTAGATTTTTGCTTTGATTCATTTGTTAATTGGCTGGCTCTGTTAAGCAGTAGCCATCCCCCACCTCTGTAATTTTGGATCTCAGGTCTAGAGGGTGGGTTAATCCTGTTCCTTAGTTCATGCCACAAAATCCCTCTTTTAAAAGAATTTTTATCATTATTCTATTATTGTTATTATTTATTCTCTTTTATCCCCTAACTTCCTTCTCCTTTCCCTACTCCATAGATAATCATTCTAATGTGTTTAACGAATATCCCAGGTGTTTGATGCATATGAGTTTGCTTTCTTGAAAAACACATAATGTTTTATTTTACTTACATGACATACTAACCTCATTGAATTTCTTGCTTCTTCACTCAACATGATATTTTTAGGTCTTATCCATGTTTCTGCACGTTAGTTTGTTCCTTTTATCTCTGCCTAGTCTTGTGTGTAGTTAGTTGATGGGGCACTTTTGAGGCTAAAAAGGGCCTTAGTAATAATTATGCCAGGACAATGGACATACAATGTGGCTGAGCCAGGCCCCCGAGATGCGTGGTCACCTAATCCTTAGGATACCCTCTCCGCATTTATGTTTTCAGGGATGTATTCATGGCAACATAGCTTGTGTCCAACTTTCTGCCCCAACTAACTGTGTTGAGATGGGTTTGCTTGTATATGTCCCTCATACAACTGTGTGAGAATGTGGTGTCCATCTAATTGGTTTGTCTAACCAGCCAGTTTGTGCTCCAGAATGCCTGCAGCTGTGTAAATTTTATCAGTAGTGCATGAGGATTCTGATTCTCACATCCCTCCAATGGCTGACATCAGGCAGCTTTCCAGTTTTTGTCAATCTGCTGGCTTTACAGTAAGGGCTCAATGTTATTTTATTTTGAGTTTCTCTAAATACTAGTGGGTTTGAGCTCGCTAGCTTTTGAGTTTCTTCCTCCATTGAATTGCCTATATGTCTACTTAGCCTGTTTTGTGGAGGTGGTTCTTGATTTTATTTCTTTGATTTTGATGTGTGGGCGTTCTAGCTATGATTCTCTTATTGATGTTAGATTGCAGACATCTCCAGTCTATCACGTTGTTGTTGTGTTGTTAACTTTGTACATGATGTCTTTAGTTGACCAGAAATTCTTATTTTTTATTTAGTCAAATCCATCAATGTTGCTTTATGTCAGTGCTTTGAGGCTTATGTTTGAGAAGTCTTTCTGCATCGCTAGGTTATGACAATCCCCTACTTTATTTACTGTTAACTTTATTTCTTTAATTTCTACATTTTGGTTTGAAATCCACTTTTGTACACACTGTTAGATGGGAATGCAGTTTTTTTTTCCTTCATATAGTGAGTTAATTTTCCCAGCATTACTTACGTTGCAGACTAATATTCATCAATTGATTTAAGGTACCAATTTTATTATATTAAAAAGATATACGATTATATATTTAGTCTCTCTTTTTTCCCTCAGTATCATATTGTGTTTATTACTATGACTTGCATGTGTTTTAAAAGTGTCTCTTGGAGCAAGCCCCCCTTCTTTGCTTTTCTTTTGTGATACTGAACTAGCTGTTCCTGCAACTTTTATTGAAATTTAAAAATAAGTTTTAGATTGAGTTTATCGAAATCTACCAAAAATTCAACTGGAATTCTGATTTTTGTTACATTGAATTTTAGATTGATTAGGGAAGACTTGACTTATTCTTTTTTTTTTTTTTTAAAGATTTTATTTTTTCCTTTTTCTCCCCAAAGCCCCCCAGTACACAGCTGTGTATTCTTCATTGTGGGTTCTTCTAGTTGTGGCATGTGGGACGCTGCCTCAGCGTGGTCCGACGAGCAGTGCCATGTCCGCGCCCAGGATTCGAACTAACGAAACACTGGGCCGCCTGCAGCGGAACGCGCGAACTTAACCACTCGGCCACGGGGCCAGCCCGACTTATTCTTAATATTAGGCGTTCTCATCCAAGAGTGTAAACTGTCCATCTATTATCTCTTCGGTAGGTTTAAAATTTTTGTACATGAGACATATGAATTCTTTTAAAATTCCTAGACATTTCATGAGTTTACTGTGATTGTGAATGGAATTTTAATTCTTAGTTATATTTTCTAGTAGTTTATTGTTAATGTAGAAAAATGTTACCATTCTTATAAGCTGATCTTGTGTCTATCAACTTCACAGAACCCTCTTACTAATTCTAGCAGTTTGTTGATTCTGTTGGTTTTTCTGTGTGGGCAATTACATCCTCTATAAATAATAAGGATTGTTTTCTCTTTCTCCCCCCTTTCTGATTTCCAACCTCTCATTTCTCTCTTCGTTTCTTATGGTATGGGCAGGCCTTCCCCTACAGAAGCAGTGACAGTCCTGCTCCTCAGAGATTTTAAGGAAAGCTCCACGGAAGTTGTTTTCCCTTTGTTCTCGCAAGCTTTAGAATATCTTTCTATTACTCCAATTGGATGATTCTAAAATTATTGTAAAGCCTCTTTCCCTTGAAATTCTGTGGACTTCTGCACTATTACATAGCAATGTGTGTTGCTTTGGATAAATCTGAGATCAAACTGTGTTTTTCCCCTTTTGAATGCCTTCTTTTTCCCCTCCTTTATTGGTTATCTGTTATAATATCTCTCCTTATCCTTGAGGTTCAATGGCTTTCCACAATATATTTTGGCCTTGATCTTTCTGTGCACTCTTTTCTGGGACAAGATCTAGAGATTCAAGTCTTTATTTTAGGAAAGTTTTTTCGATTATGTCATTGAACACTTTTTTTCATTTATTTGTTCTCTTCTTTTTGAATACCAATAACACTCATTTGGAGTATTCTTTGTTTTCATGTGTTTGCTCATTCACATAATCATTTAAATATCTTTGTTAATTTCTATTTTGTTTTGTGTGATTTTTACCATGATCTTCACATTCATTTTACGTGTATTTATCCTAATTTTTGTAATTGTTTATGTTTCTTTTCCTTCCACTTCTTGTCTGAGTTATGCCAACTTACTTTTTATTTCCTTCTGTTGTCTTAAAGATTCTTTGAACACTTGTATCTCTTTCTTGAGGTCTTCCTTTTAGAGCCATCATACTGGGAATAATTTCTTTGAGGCAGCAGAGAATTATCTGAACTCTGCCTGTTTCTTTGGATATTGACTCTTGTGATGTATGTTCTCCAGGTGCCTTTGCTTATCTTCCTGTACTCCTCTCTTCTCCCAGAGTTTATGCATAATTGTGCTACTGGATCCTTTTAGATGATTACTTATGGTAATGGGGACAGCTGTTTACTGAAGGGAAGCACATGTGGACAATGAAAGCTGGATGTTTGGGAGATGAAGCAATCTAAAGCCTCTTCTCACTCAGTCTCACTGGGGATACTCCTCTCAGGTTGGGAGTTCAAGAGGTTGCTATGGCTCAGAGCAAAACTTTTTAGGTCAAGAAACCTTACTATTGTCATGTGGCTCTTGCATGTCAGTCTTCTTCATTCCCTCTGTCTTATATGCCATCGTCTCCCTCAAGAAAATATTCATGGTAAACGATAGAATTAGATGTGTGGCATGGTTTCTCCTCCAGCAGTCTTTCCCTGATTTTTCACAGTATCTATCTGTGATTTTCAGAATCATTACCCACCTTTGTTGTGTATGGCCATGACTCTATATCTCGTTACTCTAATCCAAGGATCCCTGAAGCTTTCTTTCGCAACTGTACAGGTAAACTGGAGAACATCTGTGTTCTGCTTGAGGTCTGAGGAGGTATGCATCTTCTCTCAGGTCTCTTGGTCTGGGCTTCACATTGTATAGTAGATATGTTCATAAAGTATATTGCATACATAAATATGTATGTAAATAAGGACATATTATGTGCAACTATCAAGGATTATTCATTAGTATTTTTGCTAAGAGTTTGTTCATTACAGGTTAGTGCACTGGATCTCAAACATTTTATCTGTAGTCCATGTTCTCAGGTCCTACTTTCCAATGGAAAAATAACCACAAATATCCAATGATAAAGTATGAGCAAATTTGGAGTGTTAGTTTTGCATCTTTAGTTTAGAAGTGAGGAGTTGGATGGTTTACATTTGAATTGTAGCCCATAGATATCTTAAAGTTCAGTTGTTGGAAAATTCTAGGTTAAAATAATGTTGATGCAATATGTATCACTACTTTGTTGGGCTAACCAAGAAACCCTAACAACCTAAATCCATTCACTTATTCAATATACATTACTTAAATAGATAGTATGGTCTGGGTCCTATTCTAAGCGGAAGGAATATAGTGGAAGGAGAAGAAGCAGGAGGAGGACAAGGAGGATTAAGAGAAGGAGAACGAAGAGGGAGGGAGGAGGGTAATAACCTCCCTGCCTTGTGAAACTTTCATTCTAGCAGAGATTGATAGATAATAAACAAATAAACACGTAACTATAAATATCATATAGTATTATTTATGGGAACAAACCAAGGTAAGCAGGCATTTTACACAGGGCAAAGAGGAAAGAGCTCTCTTTGAGCAGAGACTTGAATTGAGAGAGATGAAATGGGAAACAGAGCCATGTGACTATCAGGGGGAAATGTCCCTGAGCAGAGGGGCGAGTAAGTACAGGGACCCCGAGACAGGAAGGTTCTTGAAGAGTGTGGAGGAGTGCGGGGAATGCAGCGTGATTGCAGCAAGGCGAGTGAGGCGCCACAGGGAGGAGATGTGATTGCAAGAGTGGGCAGGAGTCTGCTCATGAGCCCGTGGGATGTGGGAAGGGTTTGGGTTTCATTCTCAGTGAGATGGAAAGCCAGTGGGGGATCTGGGTAGGAGAGTGATAGGACATAACTTGTTTTTCAAAGGATCACTCTGGCTGCTGAGTAGAGAATAGATTTTGGGAGCTCAGGGGTGGAATGAAGGTGGGGGGAGGACAAATAGGAAACAATCTTAATAATCCTGAGATTAGATGACACAGGCCTGAACTAGGTTGATGAGACTGGGGCAGAGTAGAATTTACTGGATTTGGGCTTTATATTGAAGGTAGAGCCAGTGGGATCTGGTGCTAAATTCAATATGAGATAAAAAAAAAGTTTGAAAGGAGTCCAATTTCAAGGTTTTTCTTGGCTTAATCATTGGGGTGAATGGTGATGCAATTTACCATAGGTAACTGCCATGGACTTAATTATGTCCCCCCCAAATTCATATGTTGAAATCCAACTCCTAATGTGACTATATTTGGAGATGAGGCCTTTAGGAGGTATTTAAGGTTAAATGAGGTTTTAAGGGTGGGGCTCTGATCTGATAGGATTGCTGGCCTTAGAAGAAGAGGAAGAGAGAGAGAGATTTCTCTGCACACCCATACAAACCCAATTTGTGTTGTTTTTGTGTGTGTGTTGGGGGGAAGATTGTGCCAATCTTCCACTACTTTACGTGGGACACCACCACAGTGCGGCTTGACGGACGGTACTAGGTCCACGTCCAGGATCTGAGCCTGCGAACCCCGAGCCGCTGAAGTGGAGTATGCAAACTTAACTACTATGCCACTGGGCTGGCCCCCATTTGTGGTATTTTGTTATGGCAGCTTGAGCAGACTCATATAGTAACTCTGAGTGAAGTACCTTTTATTGATTTACTTCCTTAGTTATTTTGACATGGTGTTATTAATTGAAGAGTTCGATTTTTGGCAAATTAAATTTGAGATTCTATTAGACATGCAAGTGATGTTATCTAGTAGCAAGCAATTCAGGTAAAAAGTGTTAATAATAATGAAGGTAAACTAACAGTAATTTATAATAAAAAACCTAGGGTAGCAATTGAAAGTCAGAGCCACCACAAGGCAACACTGATTGTGCACTAAAAACAAAGCGTCCTTTCTGAAATGGGTAAGAATTCGATCTATCTTTATGCACGCCTTCGCCTCAGAGGAAGGAGCTTCGTAGCTGGTGTGGCAGCCAGCCTCATTATTCTCCTTCACTAGAGCCCACACTAACACTAGGAATAATATAACGTTTGTTTATGAATACCAAATATTGATAAAGTTGAATAAGTCACTAACACGCAGCTCTAATAAAAATCAGATCTGTGGAGTCTCTTGTAATTCCTTTGTAAGAATGGAAGAAAGCAATTATATTTATCGAATCAGTATGCAGCCCACTAGGAGGGCTCCCTTAGTCCACATCATGGGGATCAGACCATCACTTGAGGCAGTGAGCTAGTGAGATCCTTGCTAATGTTAGGCCTGAGGGGATGGCCTTGGTGACCTTTTAGTAGTCGCTTCTGCTTCGTTCATTCTACGCATGCTGAGTGTGTTCGTGTTTTGTGCCTCTATATGTGCTAGAATGCCTTTTCTCTGCTCCTGTATTTGCAAACTCTTAGACATCTTCCTACTTTCACCTTAAATGCTACCTCCTCTAAAAGATTGTCCAGACTCCCTAAAGCAGACAGCGCCTGTTGGTGCTGTAAACTCCTGTTTCAACTTTGTGCAGAGTTCCATTTGGCAGTTATTGTATATATCGTTATTATAATATACTCAATTGTTTGTCTAGATGATGATGAAGATAGTAACAGCATTAACATTTATATTATACTTACTACGTGGCTGACACTGCCTCATTTACTTAATCTATACTTCTCATCTCTGTGTTCCCATGTCTATTGAGCACTTAATAGATGATCAATAAATAGCTATTAAACAGCAAAGCATTTTCCATCCCTGATATATTTTGTTGAAATTTAAATGTTCTTAAATTTGCATTATTTTTTTTGAGTAAAGTTTTAATTTATAGTTTCAGTTTTCTTTTCTATGCATAAGAAAAAATAATGGAAGAACTGTTATTGCTTTGGAGTAATCATTTGCATTAGAACCTCAGTGAACTTATTGAAAAAAATTGCATTTATTCTAGTCTTGGTGGATTGACAATCTAAATAGTTTTCAAAATTATTGGATGTTAACCTTAGGTGTTCCCACAATAATGCAGTGTAACCCAACTACCCCCAAATCTAGTGGCATATGGCAATAAGAACTTTTTTCTCACAGATGGATCTGCGGGTTTTCTGGGGGTCAGTGATCAACCATTGGGTTAGCTAGTCTTGGCTCAAAGCCATGGTGATGTACGCGTCAGCTTCACATTTCTCATTCTTCTGTGACCAGCAGGCTACCAGGGATATGCTCTTTTTATGGCAGTAGTTGGAAGCTCTCAAAAGGGCAAGAGGCCTTGGTCAGAATTAGCATATCATCACTTCCACCTATATGGGGCAGAGAAGTATACACCTCCCATGGAGGTCAGGGTTGGGGAGCAGGAAGGGGGAGCCAAATCTACCAGATGGGGCTTTTAAACTTTCCTTGACATAGAAGCTTAGATAATTGTAGTGGCCCATGTACTTTTATTAAAGTAAGTATTTTCTCTGATCATTTTGGGTTTCCTTGAAATGCTTCCTTCTCCATGGTAGAGACACTATCTCCTATACAGACCTAGAACATTCTAAATTTCTTTCTGACTAAGACCATTCAAATATTAATTAAATATGTCTTACATGAGGTAGTGGACATGACTACAAATTAATTTTTCTTCCCCTTTTTATGGGACGCAGTTGGAATAGTACTAGTTGATTTAGTAGCTTAGAGCATGATATTCAGAAAAGCAGTACTATTTATTTCACCTATGTAGTATGTTAGGTATCTTATATAGCAACTTTGAAACTGCTTATAAAGAATATCACAAAAGCATATTATTCTGTCTACCTCACCACCATGTCTCCTCCCTCTCCTTGAGGTGGTAAAAATAAATTCTGCAAAGATTCTTTTGGATTACTTGCTTGGTATAAGTAGCTATTTATCTTAAATGGGTAGTTAACTAGATATTTAAGTTGTAGAAATTAGCAGGACTGGATTAAGGCAGCAATAATTTATTCGTCTGTATGGTGTTCCCATTAAATGCAACTGTCATGTGAAAAGGAAATGTCTAGTAGTGTTTTTGAACTTCTTATTTATTAGGCTGCCATTTATAATGCCTCTCCTTCAAAGTTATCTTATAGTTTTCAGGTTGTTTTATGAAGGAGCATTCATGCTAAAATCATTTCACTTATTTCTAAAATGGACACGTTTCCATGGTTCTGGAACATTATCCCTATCCTTTCTATATACAAGGCTTTAGAAAACATTTATTTTCACATTTTGGCTGAAAATGACTTTAGAATAGAGAGTTTATGGTCCAAATATGTGCATTCTGTTTTATTTTATTTTTTATTGGTAAGTTGTCTAAAATGATAAAACACTTGTTTAAAAGCTATTTACTTAGCACAGGGTAATGGAATTCATTCTCCCTGGCTTTCAGAAGATATGTTCTTCGTGGGCAGGGCAGAGAAATGCCTGAAGAATCCTCTTGGTCTAAAGCATGGTTAATGCTGCATTTGAATCACTTTGTTAATGAATGGTGGTCTCAGTTCTCATTGACTCCAACATTTTCCTAATTGGTTGGCAGGAAATTGGTATAGTGTTTGATTGTCTGTCTACTGGAGAAGAATTATGGCTTCACTTGGTGATCTATGCTTCTTCTAAATTATAGTACAGAGATTGGCTATTTTGGGGTAGGTCTTGTCTCTATGCTTTAAATGACTGCATCTAAGCAGAACTCTTACATGTGCTGACCTACCACTGGGGGGCAGAGGAGCAAATGAATGGATGTTTCTGGGCACGGTCCGACCAGTGGCCATTTTTTGGGTTCCAGTGGTGTGATTGGTAATGAACTGGCCACCAAAAGGTATATATGAAGTTGAATAACAAATATTTCTGCTCTTAGGCAGTTTAAACTTGCTTGGGGAGGTGACCTTTATTTGTCCATTTATAGCTCAGGAGGCAGTATGGTATAATAGATATAAACACAACTTTGGAGTCAGGCCAAATGAGTTTATATCCCACTTACATGAGTTATTAAGGTGTGAAACTTTAAGCAAATGACTTAACCTTGTTGTGTGTCAATTCCCTCATGCATATAAAGTAGGCAAAATAATAACACTTATCTCATGAAGTCATTCTGAAAATGGAGTTCCTCGTTCTGCTGGTGGTTATCTACGTAATGCTAAATTGTAAGCATATATATACACTTAGATCTTGACTTGGAAAATTTAGGTGTTACTTTTTGACCCCCAAAATGAAAAATGAAGGATTATTTGATTTCTCCCAGCCATCCTTCCCTCTACTTCTCTTAACTGATGGTTGTTTTATTATTATATTTAATAATTCTTTTGTTTACCTTTTAATAGTCTATTTGATCCTCTATTCCTTGTTCCATCCAGTTTAGGCAATGTTTCACGATTGCCCACTACAACATTGACTTGAAGGAAAGTAGATCTTTAGACTTTTGTCCATATATTCCTCTAAATCCCAAAGTCTGCTATCTTTACCATTATTTTCATATCACCAGGGTTTATAAAATTTACCCCCTCATCTGAAACCAATATTTAAATATTTTGCTCTGTCTATAAGTTAATTCTAAGATTATAAAAAAGTTATCAACATCTATGTTATGATTATGCAAATGTGATTCAAACAGTGATTGATCCTATAGAAATATAGAAGCTAATGTCCCTAATCTTATACTACCTAGAAGAGAATATTTCAGGCTTCAAGACCAAATGCATTCTTGTTTTAAAAATGCCATTAAACGTTCGAAAGCAGGCCACATTTTATTTAATTTCTTATGACTTCCTTGACTAACTTTAAATTATTTATTCTTTTTTATTTTGGGGGCATTTTCAATTACTTTTTTTCCTTACATACACTTTATGATATTACTAAGATTAAGAATAACAGTGGTTCATCTATCTGTCTATCTATTTATCTATCTGTCTATCTACATTGCTGAATCTACTTTATATCTTAGACATTGTCCCAAAGCCTGCCCACTTCCTGCTCCAATGTTGGTGGGATTTTCTCCAGGTCTGCAGCTCAGTGTCATAGCATCATGCAAGGAGCAGCTTTCACTGTATCCTGGATAGTGTCTCCTGTTTCCAGGAATCCCTGTCCTTATTTTTGTTTGCATTTTTTTGTTTTATTTTGTTTTCATATTTATTGAAAAATTACTTTTTGTGCACCTGCTGTGTGCCAGACGCTGTTCCAGGCACTTTTGTTATACTTGTTTATAAAATGATAAAATCCCTATCTTTGTGGAAATTTCATTAGAGTCAGGAAAGCAGAAAATAAACAATAAAAAATAGGTAAATTATATTGACATGTCAGAAGTTGATGAGTGCTATAGGAAAAAAAGTAGACACTGTAGATCAGAATAAAGGAGAGCTGGTGAGGGACAGGGTTGCAATTTATTGCTTTAATTAATAGACTTTATATTTGGAGCAGTTTTGGGTTTACAGAAAAACTGAGCAGAAAGTACAGAGAGTTCCCATGTACCACTTCCCACCACAGTTTCCCTTATTGTTATTATCGTGCATTAGTGTGGTGCATTTGTTACACTTGATGAATGTACATTATTATTAACTAAAGCCTGTAGTTTACGTTAACGTTCACTCTTCCTGTTGAATGTTCTGTGGATCTTGACAAACATATAGTGTCCTGTATCCATCATTACAGTATCATACAGAACACTTTCACTGCCCAAAAATATCCTTTGTACCTACCCATTCATCGCTCCCTCCCTTGTCCAGAACCCGCAGCAACTACTGATCTTTTTACTGTCTCTGCAGTTTTACCTTCTCCAGAATGTCGTGTAGTTGGAAGCATACAGAATGTAGCCTTTACAGACTGGTTTCTTTCAGTTAGGAATATGCATTTGAGGTTCCTCCATGTCTTTTCGTGGCTCGATAGCTCATTCCTTTTTATTGAGGGTTGTGATTTTCCATAAAACAAGCAATGTGGCTTGCTCTGTTGGAGCACATACTCTGATAACTTCTTATGAAAGGGTGCCTAGGAGGAGGATTTTCTGAGTCTTTGAATGCCTGAGCATGTTAATGTTTTATCCTCACACTTAACCTATAGTTTGGGTTGGCATAGCGCTCTAGGAAAATGGAACGTCCCCCCAGGACTTGGAACTGCACTATTCTGTTGCCTTTCAGCATCTAGTGTTGATACTGAAAAGTCTAACAGTCGTGACTTTGTAGATAATCTTCATGTTTTATTTTCTTCAAGACGCTTTCTGGATTTTCTGCTAATCTTGATTGTTCTGAAATTTCACAAGGATGTGCCCAGGTGCAGAGTTTTTTTTTTTATTTTCATTCTGGTCCTAAAATTTTTCTTCTGTTATTTATTTGATTGTATCCTCTCACCTGTTTTATTTGTTCTCTCTTTTTGGAACTCCTATTGGTTCAATGTTGACTCTCCTACATTGATTCTCTTTCTCTCTTAAATTTTATCCTGTTTTCTGTCTCCTTTTCTTCTGTCTCCATTCTAAACAAATTCCTAAAAATAATTTATAACGCTTTATTTGGATTATTTTGATAATTGTATGCTTATAATTATAAGAGGTAGTTACATTCTTTTACTTTTTGCATGCGATTCTCCCTTATTGCTTCCTATTTTTATTTTATGGCAGCAATATCTTCTTTAAAATGTACAAGGATAATAATTCATGTTTTGCAAGTTGTATTTTGTTGCCTGAATTATGTTTCTTCCAGCATCAATTAAATATAGATTGTTTGGGTATGAAATAGGTTAGTGAGTTGACCCTCAATCCTTCTCTCTACCCACACTAGTTTTCCACAGGCACATTATTTAATTTCTGTAAAAAAAAGAGTTCTTCAGTTTGTTTTGCCTCAAGGTGAATTCTGAGCTGCTCATTGTCAGCACTTGCTAGGATGGAGATGGGAGATTAGGGACTCGTGTATTTCTTTAATTTCGCATCTCATTTTCTGTTTCACTTCCCCACCTGTCCTGGTTACCAATGAACTTTGAACTTTGTGGCCACTCTGGGGCTACACCAGGAAGAACAACTCTTCCCTCTACAGCCAACGGAGCACACCAGCTACTGAAAAATATACTGACACAAAAGCTTTGAACATATTTCTAATGTTTCAGTATTAAACACACACACACACACATCCCAGACTCAATTTTGGATCTTTAATGATCTGTTTTGCTATCAGTTATTTCAGATGCAATCTGTGACTTTGAAAGAACTTCAATTGGAATTATTATTCTGCCTAGTTGGAATGTTTTTGTCTCATTATCAATTTTCTTTGTTATGTACCTATTAACTATAAGTGTGATGAGAACCAGTCAAGGACAACAAGTCTAAACATATTAATTCACTTGTTCTACAACTGTGCATGTGTAAACCATGACCCAGGCATTGTGGTAGGCTCTGGACACAAAACAGTGAGAGACACTGTTCCTGATCTCAAGGATTTTGCACTTCACTTCAGCAAGATGTACAAGTAAAGTCACAATTGTAGTGCTATGGGTACACTAATCTAGAGGTTTCCAGGACGCTACATAAAAAACAGGGACCCATCATTAGGTAAACTAGGGGGAAGAGAAAAGATTTTTGGTAAGTTACTGAGTTGAGTCTGGAAGATTTTTGGAGTTAGGCAGGAAATGGGAAGATAGAATATATTCTGAGCAAATGGAGTGGCTCAGCGAAAGGTACAGAGATGTTCCTGATTTAGAGAACTGACACTTGTTTGGTGACGTGACGGTGAGTGATGCAGATAGGAGGATGAAGATGAAAGTGGATGAAGACCAGACAGGACACAGGAGCTCAACCACAATGAGCCTGTGTGGTGTGCTGACGAGCTTGGAATTTCTTGGGAGGATGAGGTGCACGAGTGAAGGATTTAAAATAGGTGAGTGTCATGATCAGAATTGCATTTTAGAAAGGTCACTGTGGATGCTGTGTGGAGACTTAGAATTACTCCCTCGAGTCACTGTGGTGCTGTGCAGGATTTATTTTATTCTGCTGAGATCCAACAGTGATAGTTAAGGGCTTAGCTGTCTGCTCACCTCCTCTTTCTAATCCTCTCTACATTAGAAAGTAATAGTGAAAATTCTCAGCAAATTGGTAACTCATCTCCTTTCCCTATTACCATTTCTAGGGGTTGAGGTAAGGATGGTTAGAAGTGTGGAGCCATGACAAGATTTTCTGCCTCATTCATGGCCGCCATTTTTGCAAAACTCATGGTATTAAGTTGGACTCTTTCTTTATTTGGTTGCTGCTGGTAAATATTATTATTATTTTTTGTTACTGTTTGTAATTTTTTTCTTCATTCCATTAGTTTTGGGAGAAAGCAAATGCTGTTACCTGGCTTCCCCTCATCTTTTCTTAGGTTGTGCTCTCAAACACAGTGGCCACTGGTCACTGCTGGCTATTGAGCACTCGAAATGTGGCTAATCTGAATGGAAATGTTCTGTGAATGTAAAATACACACAGGATTTCAAAGATTTAGTAAGAAAAATAAGAGAGTATAACATAATAATGATTTTTATATTGATTACGTGTTGAAATCATAATATTTTATATATATTGGGTTAAATAAAATAGATTATTAAATCATTTTCACTTGTTTTTTACTTTTTTTAGTGTGGCTGCTAGAACATCTAAAATTATATCTCTTGCTCACATTATCTTTTTCTTGGAGAGCATTGACTCAGAAGACTCTCCTTTTATTTGTCGAAAAATAACATAGCAACAGCATTGAAGGGAGTTTTTCAAGTAAATTAATTTATTCATAAAGGAAGTATATATTGAGTATGATATCCCAAGCACTTTTCTAGGCATCAGAGCTGTAGGGGTGAATAAAACAAAGTCCTAGCTCTCATGGAGCTTATAGTTTAATGGGAAAGGCAGATAATCAACAAGTAAGCAAATTAATGCCTGATGGAGTTCTGGTTAGTGATGAGTGACATGAAGAACCAGAGCAGGTTAAGGCAGAAAATTTCTTGAGGGTCTGCTGGGGAAGATGGATCCTAAAGTGGATAGGGGTTCAGGTAAAGCATCTTGGAGAGAAAGTAGAAGGAATGAGGAGGAGCCAGCCAGGTAAACATTGCAGGTAAGAGCATCCAGCAGAGGAAACTACAAATGTAGATGCCCTGAGGCAGGAACAAGATCAGTGTGTTCAAGAAATAGCAAGACAGCCAGCGTGGCTGGGGTAGAGTAGGGAAGGAGAATGGTAAGAGATACCTTGAGAAGTGGGCAGAGTTGTTCTCAAAGTGTGGTTTTCAGACCCCTGGGGATCCCAAGACCTTTCAGGGGCATCTGCAAGGTCAAAACCGTTTTACTGTGTTAATATTTGCACTCCTGATGGAAAGGAAAGGGTGGAGCCTTAATGCCTATCAAGGCAAGAGTGCTAAACTATAGTAGTCACTGTGTCTTCCTTGCCATTCAGGACCAGTACTCAGGATGCCAGGTTCACTTAGGAATGACCTTGCTAAAGCAGTGTAATTATTAATTGTATTAAATCTTGAGCTTTGAGTACACATCATTTTAACATTCTTTGTAATGAAATGGGAAGTACACTTTAAACAATTCTGCTGCAGACCCAAATAAGACTGTTGACCCCAGGAAAAGCACTGGTGCAATTGATTGTGAGCTGAACTGACAATGTTTTCCATGGAACATCATTTTTACTTGGATAATGTCTTACAAATTATGGTTATTCAGACGTAGGTATTTGGCAGACAGTTTCTCAAAAGTGAACCCATCATTTTGAAAGTGAGTCTATCACTTCAAAGAGCAAAGGACATTATTTGTTGCTAATGATAAAATTTGAGCTCTCAGGAGAAAATTAGAATTTTTGGAAAGCCTGTATCAGCATCCATGACAGATGCCTAATACTGAAAGGCTTTACTGATGAGATTGGTGGTAATATTAACAAATGTGATTTTTTTTATATTATATAATGAAATATGTAAACATTTGGAGGTTGTACTTAACTCAATGAACTGATAGTTCCCAATGACCAATGTGTAATGTCAAAAATCAAGCCTGAGTAGAAGATTCATTCAAAGTGCAAGACAGACCAATGTATTTACCATAATACCTTACAGAACTTCTGTGATTAAAGCATCAGATTCCACCTTGCAACTAACCGTGAAGACACTACTACTCATCAAGTTTGCATGCAGGACCAAAGAAAAATGTCCACAATTATCCGAAAATGACATTAAAATATTTCCCCCTTATCCAACTACATGTTTGTGGGAGGCCAGATTTTCTCCTATTCTTCAACTCAAATAGCATATCAAAACAGATCAAATGCAGAAACAGATATGATAATCTAGCTGTCTTCTTTTAAGCTAGACATTAAAGAGATTTACAAAATACAAAACAATGCCATTTTTCTCACTGATTATTTTAGGGGAAATTTAGTATAATTTGTCTCCCATAAAAATGTGTTATATATGTTAACATGCAATGGATTTATTATTGCTACTTATAAACAAATTAGTAAATTAATATTTAAAATAATTCTTAGTTTTAATGTGAAATATAGTAGATATTAGTAGATATAACCCATGTAAACAAAAGCTCTTTGGGGTCCTCAATAATTTTAGACATTTAATTGCTGCTAATGATAAAATTTGAGCTCCTGAGGCCAATTTGAGAACTGCTGATTCAAAGTTAGAAATTTGGATTGTATTCTAAGTATAATGGGAAGTTATAGGTAGAACTTAGGCATAGCATATGACAAGATCTAATTTATATATAAAATATTACTGTAGCTACTGGAGGAGAGAAGAGATTGCAAGAGAAGGTATGGAGGCCAGTTGGGAGAGATGGAATCTTGGATCAAGGTAGTGATGGTAGATATAGTATGAAGGCATTGGATTCAAAATACATTTTGAAGGTAGAACCTGTAACATTTACCGATGATTCAGATATCTATAATATTCTACCTCATTCTTATTTATCTATGTGCCTTTCTACCTTTTGATCACATGCTATATGAATTTATATAATTGCAACCATAGCAATCTTACATTTTATATTCTTCATTGTTTGGTTTTCTTTTTATTGTAAACTTTTCCATGTGGAGGCTTAAACTTCTTAACTATCATTTTCAAGTTTACATATTACTCTATAAAACAAAAGCACCATAATTTCATTTATGATTTCTGTTTGTAAGACATTTAGGTGATTTTAATTGAATATATTTACATTTATAACAGCCTTCTTCTATTGAATTATTTCCTTAGCATAAGTTCGGAGAGAATCACCCTTACCTTTTATTTACCCAAAAGCAAATTGCCTATGCTAAACAATTCTTCCTTCTCCCCTCTGTTATTCTGGAGGTTGCCAATAACAAGGCCAGGTGTGTCCAAGTTTTTTCTGTCTCAATACCTCAAGGAATAACATGAATCCAAGAATACAGAAGGTAACAGCCCACACATTAGAGTTGGGACTTATCTTCAAATTATGTGATCATAACCGTATTTGTAAGATAATTTATAAAAATCAAATTTGTAAGATAATTGAGAAAAATATGATGGATATGTTGTTGTTGTCATTGTATGTTTCACAAATAAAGTTTGGGAGTAAGGACTTGGAGTACTACCCACCTGACTTCCTCCTTCCCACCATGGCGGCTCCTCAAGCATCTCTTCAGATCCCTCGGTGTTCGTGGGACATGATTTGAAATCCTATGGCCTAGATAGTGCCTGCAGTCATTCAACTCATATAAAATGCATGCCTTCTCTGTTCCAGGTATGAATACAAGGTGAACAAGCCCTTATTTGACAAATGACCCAAGATGGAAGCCTTAGAACTTCATCTTAATTCTTCCTTTCCACAGATGTTCTTTATCTGATCGGTCTCCAAATCCATTCTATTTCTGATATGTTTTTCAAATCTATTCCCTTCATTCCATTTCCAGCAACAGTTTGGTCTTTATCATCACACACCTGTACTGTTACAATAGAATCCCAATTGGCTGCCCTGGTGTAGTTCTTTATTGATAATTTATCCCCATATTGTTGTTCCCCTCTCCGCCATGACTTGAAACAGATCTGATACTATCAATCAGCATTTTAAAATCCATTAAGCCCTAACAGTGAATGCTTCTCAAATTTTAATGTGTATTAGAATCACCTGGGGTCTCATGAAAATGCAGATTCAGATTTAGTAGATCTGATGATTCTGCATTTCTGACAAGTTTCGTCTGAATGGTATGCTGCTGGTCCATTGACCACACTGGGTAGCAAAGGTTTACGTCACTCCAAATGGCTTATAAATGCCTCATCTTCAGAGCAGCATTCAATGCTGATCAGAAACTGTCCAATCTGTATTGATAGCCATATCTCTTTCCATCTTCTTCCTCCTCTCTGCCCTCATCATTGTTCTAATCACTCTCCTAATAAACAATGAATTTATTTGCAGCAAAATAAGAGTTTGCAGACCTTCCACCTTGTCTGCACAGCCAGGCTCTGAGAGATTCAAATTCTCCTGCTTTGGTGACAAACTGATATTTGGAAAAATGGGATTTTCCTTGGAATAAATCATGTTTTATAGACGTCCCTTCATTGCCTTTCAGACATACTGTGGAAGATTTGATCCTTTTCTGAGTAGTCATTGTAAGATCATTACAAGCCCAAACTTTAGAAGAGGAGTGTTCTGGGACTATCTCAGTCTTGGCTGGGTGTTAGTTAGCATAAGTTTCCATTCATGATAATTACATTAAGCCTTGGACTGTTTCTTATATTTATTGCTCTCCCAGTGCAGTTCAGCAGGGTAGAGTGTGGACTGTGATCCACTAGTGCTGTTGCAGCCAGGACCATCTTTCTAGCTGTGACATGGCATGGGCCAATACATGGCCATCTTTACAGTAAGCATTATGGAAATGCCAACTTCCTTGAGGGTGTTAGTGTTTTGGCAACAAAATGCTTTAGAATAAGGAAAGTAACACAGTGGCCTGAGGTCATGGAACCTGTAAAGAAAGCTTACAGTGAGAGATCCAAGGGATTTTCAGAACCTAGGGACTGCTGCAGGTATCCCTCCACTCCTGGACGCACATGCAGTGTGCTTGCGGAAAGTGCATTGGAACACACATTACAAAGCTTGATTCTTCTTGTCCTGGATCCTACTAGTTTTGTGAACTTGAGCAAATCACCAAACATCTGTGAAACTCAGTTTCCTCACATATGAAATGGAGGTTTTCTTTGCCCTATCTGACTACCCGGGGTGTTGTGAAGCTAGATGAAACAAGCAACATCACTCCCACTCCATATCTCCTGGAATTACTTATTTATTATTAAAGCCACTAGAAATGGAGTAGCTGCTGTGTGCCAGTCATCATTGTTGGGGCAATGTATGCAATAAATGATTCATGCTGCCTGTCTCCTGAGTCCTTTTCCCTTTGAGAAATAAACACAACTGTTGGATATTAGTTTTATTACAGGTAAAGCTGGGTGGAAGAACACGACTTGGACTTGAGGCCAGTATGTGATCCCTTCCTCTTCTTTCCTCAATAAAACATACCTATCTCCAAAAGCTGATGAGCCAGACAGGTAACTGCAGGCCGCTTCAGACACCCCAGCCCCACTCTGTTCCCAGGAGGGTTAGGACCTGCTCCAGCTGGATCTAAAGAACAGCCAAGCCTCATCATGTGGTCACCCTTTCTCTGTGGAAAGGCAAGAATGGCTGACGAGAAGACTGATAACTGGTTTTCCAGTACTTCTGAGAGAGGGAAATTCCTATCTGATGCGTCACAAGGGGTAACTAATGAGGGAAAAAATGGTTTATTCTACACATACATTATTCCGTTTAATCCTTGCAACTGCACTTTGATATACTTATTAGTTTTCCAACGAGAAATGTAAGGCTTGGAGAGCTTAAGAAACTTGCTCAAGTTCTTTCAGCTGGTGTGGATATAAAACTGTGCTGCACACTTTCAGCTCCTGAGTAATATGAAAGGTATGATGTCTGTGGGTTCCATTGGCAAATATATTTCAGGATGATGGGGGTGGTTGGCAAGGAATGGGTTTAAGAAGAGAGTGTTGATGGAAGGCCAGATGTTCTAGAAGGGCTTACAGAAGGGTGAGAAAATGCTTGGCCTGAACTTCAGGAAGTAAAAAAGTACTGAAAGTGAGGAGGTCTGGAGGAGGAAAAATTGTCCTGGATAAGAAAGAGGACCTTTCCTAATGGTACAAGACACCCAGATTTTATACTTCCACCACTGATTAGACAGAACAAGCATTAACAAGCACACTCTGCCACTTGTGCTGCCTCATAAGACAGCTCTCCAGTGTTTCCCCAACAGTGGAAGCCTTTTCCAGGAAGTGGTCTGCACTCAGCATTTCTAGGCAGGAGGTTAAAAGCTCTAACGTAAGATGCATACTTAATGTGATTTTCTGCTTCATTCTCCTTTAAAGATAAACTGGGGAGCTAAAGTGTCAATGTTTGTAGCTTCATTCTCTGTTGTAATTGGATGATGTTGTTTGCATTTGAAATGGGAGCCAAGTGAAGTGAAACTAAAAACTTCTTAAATGGTGCTTTGATTCTTCAGCGGGGTGGGGACGTGGAGATTGATGAGTTATTTGGACCTTCCGAGGAAAGTCCCCAGACATTGTCAAGCCCTCCATGTTTATTTACTTAAAAACAAGCTTCCCATTCCTCAGAGTTTCAAAAATGATCCTGCATGTTATTGACAGATAATAATTTAATGGACAGCCTGATTAGATGGGCACAATGAATTAGCTATCGGCCTGACAGCCATGTAAGCATTATGTTCTGTATCTGTTTACTCAGCACTAGGTGAAATGCAGAAGTCTATTGAAAATCAGATTTCCATGCTGCTTTGTCAAAGCAAATTTAATCACAGCCAGAACATGTGGCATCCATCATTTCCACTTCAGAAGGCATCAACGGGGACAGATCAGCAACAAGGAGCCCGGCTGCCATGGATGTCCTCCACTCACAGGAAAATTAAATTTAACTATAGATCCTTGATAAATGAGGCTGCCGAAGCCATCAAACATGATGACTAAGTGCTCAGTATTAAAGTAATCTCCAGAGGCCCCCAAACTGGAAAGAAGCACAGTCTCATTTGATCTGGCCTTGAGGTCTTTGCGCACATTCACACCTCTGCAATGGACAGATAGATATGGGCTTTAGCACACTGCCCCAGGGTCCAGAGATTATTTTTCTAGAAATCCGTATTCGATCTTTGCTCTTTCAGAAGTTTCTGTTGGAGCTCTCCCAGTCACTCACCCAGTCTATCTTTTCCCTACATACCTTTTTCCTTTCTCATCATTTTTTACCTTATGAAACATTGATCATCCAGGCCCTAAAGTGACTATTAGATCTTGATTCCTTTTAAAATGTTCCTTCTCTAGCATCCCACACTATTCTCCCCCAGGCTCCAACTTATGGGAAATAAGACTATAGATGTTATTTGTGGAATGCCAAGATTGTGAGCTGTTTGAGGGCAGGGACCTTATCTTATTGATTTTTTTAACCCCCATAATTTAGAAATTAGCAATGGCACGTAGAGATGGCTCGACAAATGTATATTGAATGAATGAATGAGTAAATGCATGCTCATTAAATTAGTTGAATGCTCTTATCATAGAATTAAGAACCATATATTTCTGAATGTACTCCAGATGAATATACTGTGTTAGTAAATATCTCAAGGATAATTATGTATACCTACCTCTTTGAAATTCAGTTTTGATTAACTGACTAGCTAATCAAACTGACCTTCATATGTCTTCATTTTTCTTATGTTTTAAATGGCACATTTAATCGTATCTATCCCATGTGGCTGTTATGAAATTTAAATGCAATAATTTATTAACATTTGATAGCACAGGGCCTCCCACATAAGCGAAGAATCAATATACATTAGTTACCATTGTAGTCATAATCATCATCATCATGATTATCATTATTTACATGCTCTTTGAGGAGCCAAGAGATATAAAATTTGCTCTTTTCCCAGATGGAATTTCTAAGTGCAGGGAGAGACAAGAAAAAAGACACACATACTGGAACAACATACTAGGGAAAAGCAGCACAGACCACAAATGCATAGAATTTCAAAGTTGGGCCTGCTCGAATTGTATGGAGAAATCTGACTTAGTGGGAAAGTATCTAGGTCGTAGAAGATAAGTCACTGTGGGCAGAAAGTCATGAATGACATGAGGAATGGAGGTTTTCCTGGGAGTGGGCCCTCAGGGATATTTAGGAGGCTAGCCCCACTTGAGTAGAAGGTTTGACTGGGCCTTAGTAGAAAATTAGATTATGTAGGGATGAGTAGACCTGAATTTTGGAGAATCTTGAAAGCTAGGTAGGGTTTAAGCTTGTGGCTTGATGTGTATGCATAGAGAGCCACTTTATATTCTTTACCAGGAAGTCACATATAAAAGTGAAGTTCTTGAAAGAGTAATTAATGTGGATTGACGGTGAGAGGCTGAGAAGTGAGAAATGAGTGAAGCAGGGGTTTGCAGACATTGGGTGTGAGATAAGTGAAGATGAGTAAGGAATAAACGGGAGCATCTCTCTACATCTCTCAGGAAGAATCAATGGGTTTGGGTGACTCTTCAGTTTCCGTTGCCAGACAATGAGAAGCACCTTGCTGGTAAGGGGCAAACTCCCTTTCATAATGCCAGTATGAGAGAAGGGCAGGATGAGTTCACCTTGCTCCAAACTGATTGACTTGCTGGAATAATTTTAAGTGTTAGTAATTGAGAATAACTCTACAGCCTGAGAGCACTCTGCACATGGAGGTGTATTTATAACTCTTCTTAACCTCATCAACTGCCAATTTAACAACTTATAGTCAATAATCAAGCACATTTGAACTCTCCAGGAAAAATGATGATGCACACTTAAGCATACCCCTGCACTTAAATTTTCCACATGAAACACTCAAAAGGATTTTGGATTAAGTAAATGTGCTGTCTACCTTCTTAGAAGATTTACGTGGAAATTTTTCAAAGTTGTTATGAAATTGTTAAATCATTTTCTTGGTATCTCTTGGAAACACTTAGAAGCTTTGGCAGAAATCGTTGTCTTTGGTCTAATCACATATTTCCAAAGGCAGTTTACAAACATGTTATTTTGCTATTTACTAATTATATTTATTTGAAACACCAATCACTTAATAGCCTCTGGCTGCATTTACAAATAGTATTGAGAAAGCTCCTGCTGTTACACTTATAATTTATTATAGACAACATAAAAACAAGATGCTCTCTCTCCACATGCATAGCACGCATAGGGATGCTTAGAGAAAAACTGTACAGATCCTGAGTGATCAAATATAAAGGGCATTCTTAGCTGAGGGCCTTAGTTTCTCTCTAGACAGCTAGAGAGTGTGGCTTTTCTCCATCTGTGCTTGGGGAGGGGAGAGGCAAAGCGATGCCTGGAATGCTGACTTCTGTTGGCTAAACAAGGTGGAAAACTATGGCTCCCAAGAGACAGGTTGATGCTTGCCATCCTCTTTTTAGGATAACCTGAAACAGCCAGGTAGAATGTGGTCTGAGGGGATCTCAAAGAGTCTGTGATGAGCAGTAGTTTCTCCAACGATAGTTATGCAAAAAAAAAGGGGCTGTCCCATGCATAGTCTATCTAAGTTGTATGGTTTCAAAAAAATACCAATAGCCTACTTTTTTGGAGAAAATCTTGACGATACCTGACTACTTGACTATACCTGATGGTCCTCCCTTTTAGCCTCTTCTCATTTGAAAAAATCATCTGTTCAGCATTTGGCAGGCACTTTGCTCTGTGTATGATATGAGAAGTTGTTAAGAAGCCCATACTCTGATAGTTAGGCTAAAGCACTCCTCTCTTGCCTCCAAGACCTGAGGAAGACTTTATTATGGGCCATGATTGAAAAGGGATCCCCATTCCCGGTTACATCTACTTCCATGTTCATCCTGTATTGGGCATTTATTTCTCTGTGCTGCACCCCCATTCAAACCATTCATTCTATTTTTTTGTTCTTTGTGCAGTTGAGTATATTCCAACCCCTAGTGACCCTGTGTACAGCAGAATGGGACCCTGCCCATTTTTTTTTGTGCCATCCTCTCACCTTCCAGTGCCATATCAGACCGTGCTCTGCTGCTACTCATAGGGTTTCCATGGCCAATTTTGGTGACCAGATCCTTCTTCCTAGTCTGTCTTAGTCTGGAAGCTCTGCTGAAATACCGTCTACTGTAGGTGACCCTGTTGGTATTTGAAATAGTGGTGGCATAGCTTTTAGCATCACAGCAATGTGCAGCCACTGCAGTATGACAACCTACAGGCAGGTGGCGTGGTTCCCTGACCCAGAAACAAACCCAGACCGTGGTGGTAATAGCCCCAAATCTTAACCACCAGACCACCATGGCTGGCTGTTCACTCTATTATACACATTTCCCTCCCTATAGATCATAAGATCATAAACTTCTCTTAGGACAGGGAACATGTTTCACACACCCTTGTATTGTTGACTTACTTACCTAATGACTAGTAGGGTGCTATTCACATAGTTAAATGTTAATTATAATACAACAGAAAAAGATTGTCTTAGCCTGGATCAGTTAATTTCATTAATTTGTCTCAAGTAAAGCCACTTTATAAATAAACCAATGCAAGAACTGATAAATTTTTGATGGTAGGTTGGATGTCAGAAATCTGTTTTATAAATGAGCATGGGAGAGAGTCTGCCTGCTTGCAGAGGCTTATGGCAAGATACAGGTTCAGCGTGGTGCAAGGTGTGGGTGGGTAGTGATGCTTTAAAAGGAGAGAGAGGGTACCAGAAAAGGTGGAGGGAGTGAGATAAAGAGACTCACCCCTTCAACCTCACAATTCTGCCGAAGGCCTGGCATACCTTAAAGGTTATGCTCCACATGGAATAGATGCAGATGAAGCAGATGCTAATGCAAGTGTGATACTCACACTGTACTTCAAAATAGGATGAACCAAACACTAATCATAACTTGAGGTGCCTTGTCTTATGTGTTATCAAAACAACATTTTAAAGGAACTTTACTACATACTCCAAATAAGTGATGTGATTTATGTAGAAAGAGACGCTGTTTTATTATTCTAGAAGAACATGTGAATAATTTATGAAGTAATTCTAATCACACTTTGAAGAAAAAAATGATGGCCACGCCTCTCTTCTGCTTTATGTATTAATGATAGAGATCTTTTGCATTATAAATTTGTTAAAAATTTGAGAGGAAAATAGTTTTGTTTAAAAATATGATGAGATATCCTAGTGAAATATTTGAGTATATGGAAATTGATTTTAGTAATATTTAGATCTTATAGAAAGTTCAAGACTTCAACTAGGAAAAACCTTATCTCTAAATTTTTACCAGTTCTGCTTGTTCAGTGTTTTTTTCCTTTCTTTCTTTTTGTTTTTGCTAGTTCCACCGTTTCTTGGTGAGGGTAGGTTACAGAGGACTGCATCTCTGACTGTTCTATAAGTTATATTTGGGCAGGTTTCTTGTTCTGTGTTTTTTGCATGATCTCAACATTTTCCTGTTCCAGTGTTTCTCTAGGTCGTGGTATCATTGCAGGTGTAAGAGTGGCTTGCTTATCCCAGATTACTCAGCAGAGCATTTCTCAACAGACAATGATGCCAAGGCCGTCTAGAAAAAGTGTGGTCAACATAAAGGAGATGCTCTACACTTTGGGCAGCCTTGTTGGGAAATAGGGAAATCATAAACTTAAAAAGTCCCTTAAAAAGTTTGTGTCCTGTTCTAACGTTCATTGTTTTACTAGTTTTCTCCATAAACTTTAATCTGAGCCCAAATTTGTATCCATGATGTGACTACAATGGCTGCAAAATCCTGCCCAACCAAGGCATTTGCATAACTCAATTTAGGTGCTCATTTTAAAGTCTGTTTCTCTTCAGGTTGTTCTTCATTGTTTTGCTTCCATTTTAATGTGTTCTTGGAATTGAAAAGGGAAACCCTCTAATGGATAATTGGCTGAGTAATAGCAGGTGTTGACTTCCCTCATGTAACCACCCCTAGGTTCAGAAAGCCACAGTGGCTCCCTTTGGTATCTTAACACATCCATTTGTTCTACTGGATAATATCCTTAACTACTGCTCCCTAGATAATGTCCTTAACTACTGTTTTTATTTTGCATTTCCCACTTCCCACCCCCCACCCCCCCAAGACCTCTCCCTTATGGCCTACACCATAAATGTGCTTGGTATTTTCTTATGGCCCAGAGACTGGACCTTCTTCCTGTGAGAATCTACTTTATTCCTTCACTCTCAGGGTCTCTCCAATGGATAACAAGAGTGGAATATTGGATATAGGTCATTGACAGGCCAGGCAAGGGGGCTGTGGATGCTGGCTAAAACCTCACGTCTATGAAGAATTCCTGTATGGTGACATGACATTGAAAGCTAACTTTGGGATGGCCAGGCAGAGTTCTGAAACTTTCTGGCAGGTCGGGCCTTGCTGTGTGGTGAGTGCTACTCTAGACACTCTCACTGGATTCTCTGGCAAGTTCAACCTGATTACATTTCTTCCCAAATACTTTCCAATATATGTTTTGTATTTATTTCTTCTAAGCCACTTTCCACAACAAATGCTACCTTTCCCTGAATATCCATTCTAAGGTTGTTAGAGCACTTGGGTATAAAACTTATTCAAGATTTCCCAGCTATTTATCATGCGCTGTCAATTCGTATGTTTCTCTCTTTTTCTTTTTTAACTTATCTCTTCACTGAAATGTTCGATTCATTTTATCTGCTAAATGATAAGCATGTGAAGGGCAAGAAATGTTTAGGGGCATTTTCTGACCCCCTCTATCTAATCCAATATCCCCAATTCCTCCTCAGCCAAAGAGACCTTGTCGATGGATTTCTCACTGAGGATAATCTCTTAAATTGACATTTTCCGGCTATACCACTAATTACTAACATGCTCTTGTAACTTAATGCCATTTGCTTCACTGCACTCTGCAAACTATTTTTGTTCTAAAATAGATCTCATGAAGGATTCACTTCCCTTTGCTTAGCTTGGGACATCTAAATTAGCCCTAGGTATTCCTATTTATTTCTGGTTCCAAGGACCTTAAGGAATTAGATTTGACATGGAGTCCTCCACGGGGAGCTGTCAGCTTGCGAGCACCAGGATGGATGATGCCGTTAGAGAATGTAGAGTAAGCATGACCTCAGGAACAGATTAATACATATCTATGCACAGATATATGTCAGACACATCTTCCTGAGAGCTCTGATAGACAAAACCAGAAAAATCTTAGAGCTGAAGAGGATATTAGAGGCCAGTTAGTCCAACCCAGACATTTTTCCTGTGAGAAAACTTTGGCCTAGAAATCAGAAGTGACTTGACTTTCCCTAGTCATAGAGCCAATGAGTGGAAAAACAGTAGTAGAACCCAGGTCTCCTGGTTCCTGAGAATGTACACTGGTTTGAGTGTCTCAGAGTTTCAGTTCTTCTTACTGATTTTAGAGCTTTACACATAAGGAGACCCGAGAGTTAACTAGCAAAAATGAAATGACTGTAATAAATTAACAATGTATAGTGCCTGGGAGCTGTGATTACAGGTGCTGTAAAAATGCAAAATAGGAATAATAACTTTACTGAAACCTGTGAAAATGGGATGATATGATGTCTGCCCACGGCTGAATGGGAGGTGCCTCCTCAAATCCACCGATGCTGTGTGACCTCATGGAATCTCTGGGAATGTTTCCCCATAAGCTATGGCTTGCAACTGTGATGCCCAAAATAGTCGCCCAGGGCCCAACACATAGTGTCTTCATCAGTGCTAAATTATTCATGATGAGATTTTCTTGGTAGACTACAACTCATTGTATCCTTTGATTTGGAGGCAGTTCCCCAATTTACCAATTGCTCTTCTTATGTCAATTGAAATGTAACAGTATAGGAGTAAAGTTTAACAGAGTGTACATTTCCTGAGAGATTTTTAATTTTTATTTTTGTCCCTAGTGTTATTGGATCAAATATGCTTTACCTCCTGTGGATTAGTTATGCATTTCTATAGATCTGAAACTTTTTTGAATCAAGGATGCCAAGGGGCAAAAAAACCTGTGAAACAAATACTTAATAAATTATGTTTGAACAATTACATAAGAAAGAGATGGTTCTTGGCACATTAAGTATCAGACATGACAAAGTTACTTCCTCACATTTGTGAGTATGATTAGTGGACTGGCAGATGAAGAGAAAAACCATAACCCATAGATACAGTATATTTTTGTTTTCTTAACATATCCAGTAGCTTTTTTACCCATATAGATATGCCTGTAGTGAGTAGGGAGAAATTGGACGGCATGATAATAGAGTCAGATGGACTCCTTTGATTGATCATCTATATGTAAAGTGTTAGATTCATGTCACCTTAAAGGTAATCTGTAGTCCCATTTGGTAATTGTATTCATGATTATATAAATACACAATAAAAGTAACAGCTTCCCACTCTTTCAAGAATCAACCTCTTCCGGCATATTTGGGAAAGAGGAGCTTGATGTCATATTCCTGATGGAATCAGGGGCATTCACTTCATTCTTGGTCCCTTTCTGCCACCTCCTAACCACAGTCCCCTATATTTGGTGTATCTTCCCTCTCATGAACTTTAGCAGAGTGGTAAATGTGGGCGTGATTGCATTCACCTCTACCACTCTATCCTTTTACTGCTCACATGTTCAGGTGTGCGCTCAAGGGAAAAGGACTAATGAGGTTCAATCTTTAATTTTTTCCTTCAGGGACATAGTCTAGGGCCTTGCTCTGCCACTTTCAAGTCCTACGTGTCTCAGTCTGTCTGTCAACAAGGCCGTGTAGCCACACATAGTAATTGAGAGCCTCTCTAAGCATTGTTCTAGATGCTAGTACACAAGAGAAAATATATGATAGGAATCTCTGCTCAAAAAAAATCAAATAAACAAGATTAAATAAGATAAAAAAATGAAGGCCAAATAAAAAAGATGCTTTCAGTTAGCAACTAGTGCTATGAAACAAAAGACATTATAGTTTTAATTCTTCACATGTGTATATCTATATCTTCACACATCCATAGTTTGGCTCCATTTAGAGAATGCCACCCCCACTCACAGACAGGATTCTCTCTCTCTTCCCATCTCCCATCCAGACAATCTGGGACACAGCATCCCCAGCAGTACACTACTCAATACTGGATTTATTCAGTCTAGAATAATCCCCTGAGAGACTTTAGCTATCCCCTTCGCTCAGGTCTGGTTGATTCAATGTCTCCTTGCCAGCATGTGATAAGTCTACTCATCTTGGAGTCATCCACTGGGTAACTGCAGCATCCAAATAGGCACTCAACCTTAAGAACAATGCTCAGAGATTAGACGGTCAAAACATATTTTGAAAGAGAAGCGTAATCTGCACAGTTTCCCCTGCCCATAGAAAAGAGATCATGAACAACTTCGTGAACTTTATTGTTCTGCAAATGTTTGGTCTTTACACTGAAATCTGTGGGAATATAAAAAAAATGGAACCATTACAGGGCCCCCTGACTCCATATGGGCCATCTCTTAGCTATACAAACATTGAGCAAAAACTTTGCAATTAATATATTTTCCCTTGAATCTGGAGCCAAACCAATTTCTTAACCAGGATATTCTATAATTATTACATAAAGGGAATCTGTTTCAGGATCTGTTCTTCTATCCAAGTAGCATTTCAGGAAATTGTAGGTGAATTATGCTTCAGTTACACATAGAAAACATACTTCTGAGTTTTTCTAAGAGACAATCTATGAAGGATGACAAATAAATTTTAAAACATGTCTTCATATGAGTTATTTTTTTAAAAAAACATTGAATAGGCTAAGGACAAAAATAGATGACAGAATCAAAATTTTTTCTTAATAGGTTGGAATGGTGTGTTTCAACCATGGATATGAAATATGACAGGAATAAGTATAAAGTACTGAATTCTAAACCTCATCTGCACTAGTTCAGGGTTGGGGAAACCTGATGTGACTTGACAATGGTTGCTATGAAAAAAGACCCTGAGGATTCAGCAGACGTGAAGTTACCCTATGTCCACAGCATGGCATAGCAATGAAAGGGTAAGTGCCCAGAACATGGGAGGATATATTCCCACAGAAATTTGCACTGGTAAGCTCAAATCTGGAGGATTGTATATAGTTTGGAGACTAACTCACCGACAGGGATAGTTATGAACCAGAGAGCATTCAAAGTAGTTGAATTTAATGGAAGGGCGTCTGAAAACTGTATAATACAATGAACTGTTTCTGGAACTGGGGAATTTAACACAGAAAGAGAAGACGTAGCAAACGTGGTAAGTTTCTTTAAATATTTGCATGGCTAGCATATGGAAGAATGAATAGATAGAAACTGTGTTGTACGAGAGAACTCATGGCGGAGAGACAGGAGTTCTTTACTAGAACAGTCTAACAGTAGAACAAGCTCCCTCATAACATGGTGAATGCTTTGTCACTGAAAATGATCAAGTAGGGGCTTGAACAGATGTAAATCACTATTAGTTATCTTTATTTTTAGTTGTTGTTATGATCATCAAGAAAATTCTTTGTTAGTCTTCCTTCTTGACCCACAATATGGAAAAATCCAAAATACAGATATCTTCCAGCTTTGAGTCCTTCATCTCTATACCCTTTTGTGCACGCATAATGTTTGCATCTACTTCTGCAGTGCTGTCTTCATTGGTGGATGTCTGATGGAACGTGATAAGTGGTCTCCTACTGGCCTGGAAGTTTCAGCAGTCTATCCAGGAGTGACTTGGGCATTATTTCTCTGGCTCATTATCCTATTTAAAAATGAACCTTTGTAGAAATTCACGCATGTATTGCTTTGAAATGAAGCTTATACTAGAAGGAATATTTGGAATTTATAACAATAAAAAAACTTCTTTCAAAATTGGTATTCTAGAGAGAACCAGAGGGATTTTTGATAATTACAAAATGGGAAATGTACTCCTTGCCTGGTGAATCTATAATAGAAATGTTTGAGAGCATCTCTGTATACTGCTATCCAGGTCTTACTGGCATTATTTATGCAGCCTGTGTCAGCCACGAGAAAGTTGTGGTGGGCTCTATTCAAGACTAAAATTTGGTTTTCTTTTGAATCAATTCTTGCTCGAATTTCTGCTACTTATTTGGATTGTGAGTTTAACTCTGCTCATTGTGCTCATGTTCTCCCATGTAAGAATGGAGCAATTATTTCCATTTACCTCATCAAACCATTGTGAGCAGAGTTTTCAGCTGAACATAGTAAAGAGAAATTAATGACATCCTACAAATGATGCTGGCATATTTACTATTCTGCACACCCTTTATAGGCTAAATTACTCTTTTGAAAAGCTTAGGAAATATTTTAGAGCTTATTTCAAACGATGCTGAAAACCACATCAATCATCATGAGAAGGAGAAGAGTGATGTAACTCAATACTTCCGATGGAGATCAGACTATTATTACCTTAAGAGTGGTCAGTATAGTTTGTGCTGAACTTTTATTTCTCTCATCAACATCACAACAGAAGATCAAACCTTCATAAGGAGCTAATGTTTCCTATTTATCTTTCAGGTGATTCTCTGAAATGTTAATTGGTTTCAAATCAGTTTATTACCTGTGTTCTTATTGCTGTTATAAAGGTAAATGAGTTCACTAGTTTTCATCTGTATTTGTAAGAGATTTGAAAACAGAAGTTCCAAGTAGAAAAATCCAATACCTACTTCAAGAACCTCCTGATACAGCCTAGCCATCAAGAGCGGATAGAACAGTAGCTGGAATACAGGAAGGAGGAAAAGCTGTCCACAAATGTCTGCTGAACTCCATGCTCTGTGAAGACAGGGCACGACTGTCTTATTAATTCTTGTAACTCCAGGGCCTACTGCAGTGTGTGGCGCATGGTAGGTATTCAAGAAATATTTCTTGAATTTGCTATAACTCATAAATTGCAGGGTGAATTAGAAATGGAACAACCTACAGCGTGGCCTCTGACCTTATTCTTCAAGTTATTCAATAACAGTGGTGATTTAAATTCCATAGTGTAGATTTGCCTAATTATTTTAAAATACTTTTAATGTAGTAGATCTCAGTCTGGACTGTACGTTAGCCTCACCTGGGACCTTGTAAAAATCTCAGTGCCCCAGACTACCCCAAAAACCAATTAAAGGAGACCCTCTGGGAGTGGAACCCAGGTATCAGTATTTTCTAGGGTCCTCCAGGAAATTCTAGGGTGCAACCAAGTTTGGGAACCATTGTGTGTGTGTGTGCACATGTAAGTGTGTGTTAGAGACTTTAATCTCCATATTGTGAGTTTTGCCTGATACTATTTTCTCTCCTGTGGCAAGAGCAATGATTGGGGGTCTGGAGGGGAAAAACTTGCACCAGACTACAGAAAATACATAAATATGTATGGAGAAGGAGTTGGTACTGTAAATCATTTCACTATTAATTATGCCATGGCCTGTTTTTATGTTCACTCTTCTTTATAAATGAGATGAAATAGCTTTACAATGTGCCTAACATCGTTTTAAAATGCCGCATAAATTCACTCCTGTTTTTATGGGGTTGAAAAATTTTAACACAAAAATAATTTGCCTAGCTTGAAGAATTTGCATAAAACCATTGTAGGGGTGGGTTAAAAATTACTCTTCTTCCCTCTGATATAACAGCACAAGACAGGATGGAGGATAGATTTCATTCTTATGGTACCCCAGGTGAATCTCATATTTGCATATTAAAGATTCAATTTAAAATAAAGTCCCAAGTCACAACAGGCACTTACCCCAGAATACATATTTCAGCATTGGCCTGGAACATTATAATGAAAACTCCTAGAGGGCCAGCAATGTCCACAGTTGTTCCAGCCATGCGGCCCTCGTTTATTCCTTTACAAACAATAGCAGGAGGAGAATACCATGTGGGTAGCCCACCACTAAAGCCAGAGACAAAACGGTAAATCACAGAAGCAAAAAGTATAGTGGTCTAGGTTTTACTTCTTAAAATCTTGTGCATCATTGTCCCTGGCAACAGTTGGGCTATTTTATAGGAGTAGTCAGGTGAAAGCTTGCTGTTGCTAACAAGCGCTGTGGGAACAGAGTGGAAGTGAGGAGACACTGGAGTGAACTCCTCTCACTAGGGTACAATAAATATTTTCTAGAAGAAATTAACCCTGGAGAGAAGAGCTGGGTAGTGTAGGACATGGGTGAAGGTTAGGTAAGCTCAGGTGTGGCTCGGGCACCTGTTAACATCAGGATGTCAACTTGGTACCAAAACAGCTCATAGCAGATCCATCAGCAATTCTAGCATCTCTTTCCCCTTTTTTGGGTTTGCCCAGCCATTTGGTCTAGTATTTCTTTATTCCTTAAAAGGCACTGCAAACAGAGCTCTACCATCCGTAGATGTCTTTCATTACAGACAAATTAGGGGCGCTATATTAATGTGATGTTTATTACTTTCCTAGTATTGCTTTTGAAACTTAAACATGATAAAGTTAACCGTAGTCATTCCCTTGTTGTCCAAAAAATGAAAGGCCAACGGGGAGGCAGGGGAGTTGGGGGAGAGAGAGAGAGAGAATGGGAATTCAACTTAAGTATTTCTGCAGAGCATTTAAATTAATTCTGCCCTTTATACAGTCCCAATGCTTTATCTGCCACCCTGATTGTGTTTGCCTCATCTTCATTTGTAGTCTGAGTTGTGGGGGCTTTGGCCAGTGTATCTACTGCATGCGGAAGGTTCCAGTTTTAGGCCTTAGTGTTGCTTGGTCTGTCGTTTGCTTTGGGCTTAAAAGACTTACAGTACCCTGGTGTGTTTTCAGGTCTGAGAATCCATTTTTTATCCTACAGATTTGCTTGAAAGATGCAGCTGTCACAGAGGCACCCAAGGAAGTCATGACAATTCTCTTCCACTGTGCAGCTTTATTTAGAATAAATGCAGAAAAGTGCAAAAATTTCAAAATTGTGATGTTTAGAGAAAGACAAATCCAGTCTATTACATTTTGTTCAATGATTTTGTTTTACTTGAAGTGCAGCTCCCCCCCCCCCCCCACCATCTTGGCCAACCTCATTTTTAACTCCAAATATTTTTGAGTTCTTTCGATTCAGACTTGGGATCTTATGGAGGAGCTCACTCTTCTTCAGTGTGTGACTGGAACAGGGGCTTCCAGACTCTTCTTCCTTCAGGAGGTTATACACCGAGTCCAGACACATCTTCCTAAGCTAATTACCCTCCCCCCCGAAAGACATCCAATGACGTGGACACCTGCAGGAATCAATCCCATGGCTCCAATTGTTCCATCTTCTTCTCCACAGTGCCCCTTAAAACTCTGCTCATGTAAACTGACCCATCCACTGTCACCCCAAAATGTCTTATACTTTCTTAACTTTTCATATTTTCTCATGCTATTCTCCCTTCATTATTACTTTCTGTGTTAGTCAGAGTTCTCCAAAGAAATGGAACCAATAGGAGATATAGCTATATCTATATGTATATCTATGTCTTTATCTCTCTCTATCTATGTATCTCTCTATAGAGATTTATTATCAGGAATTGGCTCACATGGTTATCGAGGCTGGCAAGTCCAAAATCTGGAGAGCTGAGATCCCAGCTCATGTCCATAGACCAGAAGCTGCTGTAGAACCAGGAAGAGCCAATATTCTGTCTGAAGGCCATCAGGCAGGAGAATTCTCTCTTAATTGTGGGGAGGGCCAGCCTTTGTTCTCTTCAGACCTTCAACTGATTGGATGAGGCCCACCCACAATAGGGAGAGCCATCTGCTTTGCTCAGTCTACTGTTTTAAATGTCAATCTCATCCAAAAATACCCTTCCAGCAACACCCAGAATAATGTTTGACCAAATAAATATCTCAGCACCCTGTAGCCCAGTCAAATCAACACATAAAATTAACCGTCACACTTTCCCTACAAACAATGGAAGACACTTACCTTTATTTCTCTTGATACACAGTTCTTCAACGTAAACATCTCAGATCTTCAGTCATTCCACTCACAGCTGAGTCTGAGATGCTAGTGCCCTCACTGCGCCTTGGCCCCACCATCCCTCATCCCCACAGTCCTGTCCCAAAGAAGGGGAGCTGTTTTTACCCTTCCATTTCTCCAAGGATGGCCAGATCTCCCTTGTCTTTTTGGTTTTAGTCTTCTTAAGCACTCAGGAGAAATTATTCCTGGGTGTGCACACAGAATAAACAATGCCTACAGCCTCCAAGAACTACCGTTTATTTGTTGGTTGGATGCGTGTATTAATTTGTGTGTTTTTGGTACACAGCTGAGATAGTTTGTCAGACTGGGGGAAATGGTGGCACGAGGTTTGCAGTTTTCGATGCTGGCTTTTTCAGATTATAGAAGATTAGAATATTAAATCCTCATTACATTGAGGAACAGCTGTGGCTCTGATTTGATTCCAGGCTTATATAGAAATTGTTAAACTGTTTTTCTGGAAGTAATAGAAAATACTAATATTTGAAAAGAAAACTCTTAATTAAACTTTGTAAACGATATAGTGAAAGTTCCTCTATCCTTTGTTTAAATAATTATGAGAAATTAACTTTAGTCCAATAGTAATTTTTCACTTAGATTATTTGCAGAAGCACTATTTTTTCCTAGGTAATAGTTTATAAGAAAACCTGAGAAAAGTCCTGATTATATCTACAGTAGTCTTCAGATTTCCTTGCCAGCTGCAGCAAAACATTTGTGGCTTTAGAGCACGCCGTGTTCTCTCACGCGTCCATGTCTTGGCACATGCTGTTTGTCTGCCTGGAATACTGTCTCATGCCTGGCATGATAATGCTTCATCCCGACGGTGCTTCCCCCAACAGTGTCTGCCCTGAGAGACCTTCTCTGCCTTCCTCAGGCAGACTTGGGCATTTCTTCTAGGCAATAAAGCAGTGTGTGTGTTGCCTTATTTTCTCACCTGTCACAATGTGTATTGTGCTCTGTTCCTACATTTGTCTTTCTACAGCACCTTGGAAAGCATCACACATTAGTACATCCTTATTAATACTTCTGACATTAGAGATTCAACGGTGAGCAGCACAGCCTAGCTCCTACCCTCATGGAGCTTCAAGCTTAATGTGAACCCAGGTCATGCTGTCTTTGTAAAGACCAATGCTTACTAAATCAACAAATGAGCATGGAATCCCCCACCAGACTCCTCAAAGATAGGGGCAGTATCTTGTGAGATTTTTTTTCCTACATCCCCAGAACTTAACATAGTAAACAACACACGCCAGACGCTCAATAATTATGTGTTGAGTGAATGAAGGAATGATTAATTTAGGTAATTTCATTGTTGACTTTGAATTTTATACGAGCAAGAAGCTTTTCAGAAAAACCTCATTTAAAGGTTTATGTTAATTTCTTTTCATAAATGCTGTTTTGAAGCTGATAATTTTAAGGGTAATGAAAATTCAAAAGTCAGGTCATCTCCCAGAAGAATGAGCAGGAATCATATGACAGTTTTCAGTAGCACAAGATATTTAGGTAATTCTAATCATAGTTTCAGTAATTATAAAATTATTAATATCAACTGTCAGTTATATGTAGACATTCAAGGTAAAATTTAACCTTTAACTCTGTCCAAATCTGTCATGTAATAAAAAAAAAAGCTAAATTAACTATCCTTTGATATCCAAAACTAATATCCTACAAGGATTTACTCAGAGTGTGCTGATTCTTTGAAGCTTTGTGGAAACCAAATTCAAATTCAAGACAGTTAGTTGTTAATAAACTTCTAGTGATCAGCGAGACAAATACAAGGAAGACTGATATTCTTACCCATGCTTTAGATTCAGGCTCTCAAGGTGATAAAATAAAATGTTACCTTCGAAAGCAACCCCTTAAATTACAGTGCTTGGATGTCCTTGTATATTTAGTGAAAAAGAAAAAAAATTTTTTTTGAGCATGAAATAGATGCTAGGCTTGGTGAGCTCCCTTGAGAGGGGTCATAGGAATAAAAATGTATTCATTCATTCCACAAATGTTTATTGAGCAACTGCCACGTGTCAGGCATTATTGTCTGTGGTCACTGGGATTCTGGCCATAAAGAAGGAAAGGAGAGATCTGGTGCTGTGGAGCTTACTCTTGATGAATAGGGAAATGCAAATCCTCCAGAAAATAAACACAAAATAAAGACACGATAATTTGCAATACTCGGGAGAGCACTGTATTTCACAATTCATATTTTGACATATCTTTGGGAAGGGATTTAGTCAAAGCCTTGAGTGGAGGATGTGCCTGTAAGTGTTTACTCTGCCCTGAGCATTGGGACCACGCCCACCCTTCCTTACTGCTCAGCTCACATCTCCACCCCCTAGATCGCACTTTCTCACTTTAGGAAATAAAACTAATGTGGGAAGTGTCTAACTTCAGCTCTCTGCCAGCTCTGCATTGACCTTGTATGTTCAGCTCTGTAATTTTAAGACTTCATAAATATAAAAAAATACTTACTTTTTATCTTCAGTTTGGCTTTAATTTCTCTTCTCTGTGAGAACTGTAAACCTGCCAACTTTAAAGTTAGTTGATCTATTTATTCTGAGCTATAGGAATACAGAACAACTCAGTTGTTATTTTTCTTAAAGTTAGAGCAATCTTAACTGATATCCTAGGGAAGAACTTTATTGCACGCATTAAAAATGAAATTTGGTTTATTTCAATGGTTTTGGAGCAATTCAAAGTACATGTATTTATTGCTTAGGTGCATGCTATACACCTATTATGGAGGTATAGTGGCTTATAATGATATTTTCAATGTCTTTCCTCTTAAAAATGTTCCCCTTTTCTGAAGTATGTTCCATTGTATTTTTCTGACCACAGCCTTATGGGGTTGCCTGAGGGCCAGAGAAGCTAGAGGCAGCAGCTGAGCCCCACTGCTCTGAAAGTGGCATGGGTTTGTGCTATGTATTTCTGGGTTCTCTGCAGCAGGCCTCCTGCCAACTTGTCACATCTGCGGTCCAAGCCAGGTCAACTAGAACAGAAAGGGTCAGAAGGCAAGGATCCAGGGCTCTAATCCAGACCTTCCCACCTGGGTGCTGTGGGCACCGTGGACATACATCCAGCTGCCTGCTCTTGGAGCAAATCTGGTGGGGCTGCCAAAGTAGATATCCAGGCCAAGAAGAGCCAGCACAAGGGGGACTCCACAGGAAGGACTGATAGGGGATCTGCATAGGAGGCTGGAGCTTGGTAGTGGCTTTACAGGAGAGTGGCACTTGGTATCAAGAGCCACTTCAGCAGGTAGATGGCGCCTGGCTGAGGATCAAGTGTAGGAGCTTATGCTGGAGGAGGTGTCAGGACGGATTTGAGAAACACAAACTAGAGTCCAAAACTCAAGGGACTGGGGAAAGGGAAGATTAGTAAGGCATACACACAACATAAAGCAAAGGAATTCAGCTACCAGCCTGGAGTATTAGGTGGAAGAAGAGATAAGCCCAGTTATAATGGCTAAAATAAAGATCTGGAGCAGAAGTTGTAGCAAAGGCCCTTGGAGTCTAACAAGGGTTTGAGTTGTCCAGCTGCAGGGACAGGAGTGAGGTAGAGGCTGGGAAAGGTAAGCCTGACATTAGGGATCAGTGGGTTCTTCTTGGGGTGTGGACACTGGGTTCACTGAAGATACTTGGCTTCATGGAACTCAAAGTATATTTGAAGGGGTCCATGTAAGTCCCACATGCATGCTTTATTTTCCTTATCCCCTGTCAGTTCTACATTGGGATCCCTATATTTCCTGATTTATAGTGTCTCCTCCCTCTTCCTGGGACCTCAAATGCCTGTTCTTCAAAATTCAATGTATGCTTACTGACTATGTACAAGGGCATGTGTGGGATGCTCTCAGAGCTACAGTGGTCAACAAGGCTTGGTTTCCATCTCAAGATGCTGACACTGTGGTGGTGAGTTATGACAAAGGTACAAGTGAGGACAAGTCAAGGCACTCTGTCATAGAGGTGGTGTGAGTGCTCTAGAGTGCCACAGCAGTTTAGAAGCAGAAAAAGAGGTCCCCAGGAGTGTGCATGGAAGGCTTCTTAGAGGAAATTTTGTTTGAGTTGAGCGTTGGAGGAGGGCAAAATTTCAGTAGATGTAGATGAAGGGGAGAAGGCAGAAGGAAGAGCAGGTGTACAGATAGGAAAACATTCTCTAGGCTTGTTGGTATTTAGGAGAGCAAAGAGACAAAAGGTTGGAATAGAAAAGTAATCTTGCACAGACATGCCTACATTTGATAGAATCTTGTGTCAGATTAATTCCATTGAAGCTTCATGTGGTAGTTTCAGTCTTATTGAATATTTTATGAGTAAGAGTAATACAATCAAAGAGGTGCTTAGTTTTATCCAAAGTGAATTAAATGAGGATGCAAAGAAGAAGGCCATGTCAGAAAGCATGTGCAACTCTGCCACCATCATGACGTGCCTGTGATGGTAACAATTTGGTGAGGATGAGAAAAGAATTAAAGATGGCTGTGGGTTTGAATCTGATTGACTCAGAGAATATTGGTACAATAAATAGCATTAGGGAAATTAGAAGAAGGAGTTGGTCCTGCATGGGTGTGTGTGTGTGTGTGTGTGCATGCACTTGACTAGGCTAAGTAATGAATGCTGAAGACTGAAATACAAATAGGTTGATTAGGCAGGTAGCTGGAAATAGATGTGAACATGTTCGGGTAATTACAATGTGGTGCCACAGCCCAGGGGATATGTTAGGGATTGAGATAGAGAGAGGTCAGACCTGGGATTTCATACTCATTTAAGAGACAGAAGGACAACAAGGAACAAGAGAAAGAAATGGAGAAAGGACCATTCAGAATAGATGAGAACCAGGAAAGTATAAGTGTCACCAAGCCAAGAGATGAGAGTTTCATGGAGAAGGTATCATGTCTTGCTCTGCATTAAAAAAAGAAAAATATATATACGACTTAAACATGTTTGGATATATAAACTACAATGGCATATATAGAGAGAGAACAGTAAAAGTTAACAATTAAGATACATACGAGTATCATAGCCAAACAAGTACATACATCTATTTTCTATTTAGAATGTAAATAGCTAAAAAATAGCTGACAGAAGTCCTTTATCTCTGCTATAACAAATCCAGTGTTCACTGCACAAAAACTTTTTATTTGGGCTCTCTGGTGAAGAATCTGGGCAGAGTCTCCTTATCCGTGGGCGTGGGGTCAAGGAAGGAACCTTGTAAGATGGCAGCACAGCCCATTCTCAACAGCTTCGAGGCATAGGAGCCCCTCCCTCTCTCATCAGCAGCTCATGCTCTCCAGGCACATCACCCACCATCATAATCCCAACCCCCTTAGGTACTTCCCGTCATGCACTAGGAAAAGGTGCTGTGGGATTTAATGGGATGTGGTGGTTGAAGAATTTTACACACTTCAGAATAAAGAGATACAGTATGGGTATTTATAAATAAGCAGTATCAGATCTAATTCTCCTTCTGCTTTTTGAACACCAATGGAAGCAGGGCCAGTGGTCACATGGTTTATGATAAGGGAATAATGGTCTCAGTGCAAACTTTCCAGAAATCATATGCTTTACACTTCAAGTCAAATATGATACTTTTAAAGAAAACAATGAGATAAGACAGAGATGTATAATGAGAGTAAAATCCAGCCTTTCTACACCTAGCGGAGTTCCCTAGACCCTAAGAGAAACTGTGCAGCTGCATTGTGTTGGGTGTTATCAAAGCTTGTCTATGGCTGATCTTGGTGGGAGCAAACATGGCTTCCATTATGTGTGAATTACTTGGGTACATATGTAAATACCTCTTCTATATTTAGATTCTTATGTTAGGTTCTGCCTAGAGCTCTATGAACGATTTGTTATAAGAAAATTTATAATCTGTAATTTGTAGACATGTCAAAAGATACACCAAAAGGAATTAATAAAGTCATTTTAAACAGATGGTTCTTTTAAAAAAAAAAGTCCTGAATGAAATACAGTGCACTGAACTGGAGCGAGACGTGGAAGACGATACATTCTTGTCTGAAAATCTTCACAGATGTCAATGACAATAAATGCCAGTCAGAGATAATAAATCCTAGAGATTTTAGTGGGAAAATTGCTTCAAACAATTTATTTGCCCAGAATTTCAGCCACCTTAAGTGAGCACCACAGATCATTATATCTTGATCTCCTGTGCATATGAATTAAGGAGAAATGGAAAATTTCTGGAAGGGTCTGAAGGTCAGTTGAGGTGGGTCTGTGCTTTAGAGAATCTAGACCATTCTTAGTACAATGGAAATGAATTTTCCATCAACCCACTACTGATTATGGGCCCTTCCTAGGCTATTCATAAACTTGGAGAGAGGTGCAGCTGGGTTTTCTCTGGTGTTAGGGTAGGAGGATCCTGATTGTTCATAAAGTAACATCTTCCTTAGGTTTTCATACCCCTATATTTGTAGTGTGTTTTTAAAAAAAAAAAACACTGGACTTGAAGGAAAGAGACCAGTTGCTTTTGTGTGTGTGTGTGTGTGTGCGAGGAAGATTGGCCCAGAGCTAACATCTGTTGCCAATCCTCCTCTATTTTATGTGGGATGCTGCCACAGCATGGCTTAATGAGAGGTGCTAGGTCTGCCCCCAGGATGTGAACCAGCAAACCCTGGGTGCCGAAGTAGAGTGCATGAACTTAACCACTATGCCACTGACCGGCTCGAAAAAGACCAGTTTTAATGCTAGTTTTCATCCTAACTAGATGTGTAACTATGTTGTTTTGAGTTATAGCCCCCATTTCCTTAGCTTTAAAGTTCCTTTTTAGCATAAACAATATTTTATTTAGATTTTACCCTCTTTCTTACCTATCCATTCCTAGAAATTGATGTCTGAATGAGCATCTTCAAATTTCCATAATCACTCTCAGATTTGTCCAGAACTCATTATCCCTAACTTTGTCAATTGGAATTATCCCTTGATCATTTAAAAAATAACAAAAATTCTGCTTGGATATACTTTTGGGCTAATTGAGAAAATTATTGGTTTTGCAAACATGAGGGTATTTTAATCCTGGTCGGTGAGGCGTGATTGGACTATGCAGGGCAGGTGAGGCAGTTCCAGCCTGATTCTCATACCAACCCTTTTGTGTTCCAAACCATCCACTTCTATGAGAAGAGTGAACAATAGTGACTGTGTTGCAGGCACTGGTGAGTCATTACTCACAAAAATGACAGAAAGCAGTTTTCCAATGCTAAAAGTGACATTAATGATATATAATAAAGGCTCAGGATATTTTGGCTGCACTCATTTTTGTCGGCAGCGGTGGCTACAGCAAACTGCCATTGTTGCATACGCTGAAAAGAGATGGCCCTATATTTGATGTCACATCCAATTTCTTAAACTGCTTAATCCAGGTGATTTATAGGTCATCTTTAAAGTTGAGATGGAGCCCCCAGCAGTGAGGGTCTAGCTGTTCTTAAGTAATACTTGCTACTGACATCCAGATCCAACAAATGTTTATAGAACACCAGGTATTTTCACAGATATAATCTCATTGTACCTTTGCACCTACCCTGGGACTCAGGTCCTGTGGTACCAATTTTTATAGATGGAGATGTACTCAAGGAGGGTAAAGGTCACACAACTAGCAATGGTTCAACCCTTCTGAACTGGTACTGGTTCCAACTGCAGAGGCGGTATTGGAGGGTGCCACCTGTTGGAGTCTGCTTGGTAAAGGCAGGCAGGCAGACATCTAAAGCAGCTTGGGATGAATGAACTGCAGCGGCCATGTTGACGAGTAAGGAGGACAAGGAGTAGCCAAACACAAACCACGAAAATGCCACGGCAAGGTGGAAGCCCGCAGGTGCTGCAGCCAGCTCTCCCAGGCCTCTCTGAGCTTTCCAGGAAAGGACAGTCCTCACATGCCCAATGTTTAAAATGGATTGCTGGGAAGTTTGATGTCTTTCAGCCACAGTAACTCAACCTAAGTGATCCCTCAACAATCTTGGCAAGTGCATGGGGAAGAACAGCGTCTGCACTGTGGTCTCATTGTTCCAAGCTTTTAGTGACCCCTGCACCAGGCCAGGTATGTCCAAACTGTGGCACGCTCAGGTGGTTTTTGCCTTCAAGGCAGATGTCCCCTAGTTGAGTAATTGAGTATTTTCAGTACCCATTTAACCTCTCTGCTGTCTTTGACTCCTAGCTTAGAGCAGGGGCAGACTAGCACAGGAATAAGAGCATGGACTCTAGAGTCAGACAGCCAGGGTTTGAATCTTAGCTCTGATACTTACTGGCTGTATTACCTTGGGTAACGTATTAACCTCTCTGTCCTTCAATCTACTCTTCTATAAAATGAGTACAATAACAACAATAGCTCTCTCATAGTGTTGGCAGGAGGATTTACAAAATATGTAAATTCTTTATCTGCTTGGGTCTTTCAGTTATCATTCACAGGCTGATATGTGCATATGTGTAGGTATCATTATTTTTCTTTTTTGATTTCCCTCAGCCTTTACCTTTTGCTCTTTTGCTATTGAAATTTTTGGTCTTTTCCTGTCTCTATCTCGTCCCAATGCTCTTTTGTTTCCTATTTTATAAATGAGCATGCCATTGAGTCCACTCTTCACTTCCTTTACCTCCAACAATCCCATCTTTGAAAAGAAAAAACTCCATTCACAGCTTTAATTATCATGAAGGTTCTGAAAATCCTCAAATTGAGATGCATGTTAAATAGGTCATTTTTGAGAACTCACTAGATGACAAGTTCTGTGAGAGTTCCTCTGATATGCTATTTCGTTGATTCTCTCAAAGGCAAGTATGTTATTATTTTGATATTAAGAAGAGAAAGTTAAGTTTCAGAGAGATTTACTAACTTGCCTTAAGTCTCACAGCAGGCAGATAACAGCTATCACTGCCGGCTGCCTGCTGAGTGTAAGAGGTTCATTTTTCACAAACCATTTACAGATTCATTTACAAAGCATGCAATAATGTTCTGGAGAATTTAGGCAGGATGGCAAGTGCCAGGTGAGGGGGAAATTTTAACTTAAAAAAGATAGTGTAGTATAAAGAGCCTAGGGCCAGTTTGATGGTCTAGCTTAGACTCCTCTTTTAGCCATTTAGGCTTCATGTCAACTCAGGCAAATCTTTTTGATCCTCATTTTCCTCATCTGAAAAATGGGAATCATAATATTGTTGATGTTTTAAATTTTAAATTGGAAACAGAATTTTAAAATGGAAACAAACAAAGTTTTTTGGATATTTTATGTCAAAATAGAAATGTAAGTCTTATTAATCTTATTATTCATTTTTCAGACCCATAGAGTCCCACCTGTAATCTTAGATGTGAAATGAGGAATATTAATTAATTATTGGGCAAGATTCCTTCCAAATGCCTGATATAATTTTGGCCAAGAGAAGATGAAGAATGGTGGGCTTGTGCTTTAAAAAAATCACGTTCTGACTTTAGAATATGGCTCTATTAGCATCAAACTAAATTTTGGGGCCATTTTGACCAATTTCTAAGTGATAAGATATATAGTCAATTAAATCTTATTGGTCGATAAAGCTATGTATCATTCCACTCCTTTATTTCCCAGCCTAGTTTATTGCACTGATATCTAACTGGTCTTTGAAGATTTTCATCCTAATGAAACTAGACCACAGGAAGATATGTGTAGATTATATCTTTGGTTCATTTAATGGGCCAGGAAAAGGAGGCATAGCTGTCTCTTTAATCAGCAGACCTCAGGCTGTTTCAATGAGAATAACCCAGGTGCTGATCACCTTAATGACAACACTATTTTAAAAAGCATTTTAAACACATTATACTGTAGATTATTCTATTTTTTTTTTCCTAATGGAGCTGTCCTTGAAGAACCATTATGCCATTCCGTTCAGATGTTTAATAAAGCACGAGATTATAATGATCATCCTTGAGAATAGGTTTTGTGCAGCTGGGAATTGCAATATAGCAATCTTCTATTAAATCATCAAGATGCTAAAATGCATCTTTAGTGGAGTGGTGATAGGGGTTTTTTTAAATTGGTTTAATCAGTATTCCATATGATCATTCATATAATTTTATTTTTAATTATTATCATCTTAATCAAAAAGCGTGTATTCATGATTCCTATGTGCATATTCCTGAATTGAGATCTATGAGAGTTTCAGTGCAGGCCCTCCACAGACTTATAGCTGGAAACAACCCTGAAGCTTGTCTAACCTGCTAGGTGAAGGACAGATATGTTATTTATCGTGGAAAGTGTTGCTGCGGGGGTTTGAGTTGTAGGCTCCTGGGTGTGCTGGCTTGGGCTCAAAGATATGCACTTCACCTATTAGTGGCCATACGTGGGACATGTTACTTAATCACCAATGAGAATAATGTTACCTTGTGAGAATTAGATGAGATGATTCGTATTAAGTAAACCCTTAGCAACAAGCCCTTGGCAAGTTTTCAATAAATGGTAGCTCTTTAAAAATAAAATAATGAACATCAGTGATAATGTTTAACCAGTGAATTTAGACTTATTTCCCCAAAATTTCTAAATAGTCTTTATCACATTGTTCTTGACATTTCAGATTTTTAAAATATAGAGTCAAAGTTCAGATCAAGCAGATGGAATCTCTTTCTTTTGGGATCACAACAGGAAAAACATCTTTCCTAGCAATTGAGTTTCAGTAAAATTATCAGTTGTATTTCATTGTGTACATACAACAGGCAAGAGGACAGTGTGAGTGACATGAGCGTCTTTCATCCAGAAGTAAGGAGCCAGCAGCCCTCCATGTGGCAGTTTGGGGGGAAGAGGGCAGGAAACTCAAGTATCTTAGAGGAACTGTAAGAGGCTCCTTGTTTCTGGTTCATAAAAGGTCAGGGAGCACAGAGAGAAAGCAGCAAAGGCTGACATCAGGGATCCAGAGAGAAACTGAGGTTTCTGACTGAGGTCTGGCTGAGAAAAAGAAGGCAAGAGCTGCCCCCTGGAGATAGGGCTGGACTGAGCCATGGATCCAGCTAAGAGAACAGAAAAAGAGCCTAAGGGTGGAAAACTAGTTGGTAATTCAACCAATGAAATATTTTCTTCTGATCTCGATTTAATTTTTCTAATAAATCAAACTTGTAATCATCTTATATAGCGGTTGTAATAAAAAGGATCTCATGACATAGGTCTGGCAGTGGCTTAGGTGAGGCTCAATTTCTTTCCATCACGTTGTGTGAGATCCCATTCTTGGTTAAACAGAAACCTATCACACTTATGTATATTGTAAAGGAATGAAGAAAACCTTAAAAAGAAATCAGACCCCAGGTATCTTTGATGGTGACAGAGTGACAGTTTTTGTTTTGCTTTGAGAGTTATTATTTTTTTGATCCCTCTTCCTTCAGCATGAACACTTACTGGTCTTTATTTTTTTTTTTATTGAAGTATAATTGGCATACAATATTATGTTAGTTTCAGATGTGCAAAATAGTGATGCAACAAAAATATAGAAGGCTTCATGAATTTGCATGTCATAATGCGCAGAAGCCATGCTCATCTTCTCTGTATCCTTCCAATTTTAGTATATGTGCTGCCAAAGCAAGCACCCATTAGTCTTTAAAAAATGTTTTTTGAGAAAGCTTTCCCAACTTCAGGTATTTCCTCTTATGCTTGAGGAAGTCTTGTAGCAGTGGAAAAAAATGCTTCAAGTTACATTTGTGAGGAAGACTCTCAAGTATAGAAGAAAAGGAAGGGAGGGCTGGTCACGCCGACAGAACTCACTGGCAGAAGCTCTAGTCGGTGTACAGGTATAGGGGGTCTGTGACAGTCCTGCAGAATCATGTCACTCTATATACAGCTGCTCAAAGGTTTTGAAAGGTGCCCTGCTCTTTGGCGTGGACTCCCAGCATAATAATAACACCCAGTTTAACAACGGGGATCCATTATGTAACATGAGAGGGGGATTTGAAGGAACTTAATTGTGCACCTGTTAGGTGCAATACACTGTGCTGCCCATGTTACACGGATTGTATCTCTTAGTCTTGATGAAGGCCCTGTGAAGTTTGTATTATCATACCCTTTTCTCTTATAAGATTAAGTGACTTGCTAATGGCCATGTTTTGGGGAGGCATGCCTGATGCCAAAATTCATCACCTTCCGTTGTAATGCTATATTCTTCTGGGTTGATGGGCTTTTGGAAGAGAATTGAGCCCAAGGAGCCTCTTATGCACCATAATCACCAGCTCCCCTCCCATTGCCCTGGCCCTGAGGCTCAGGTCTGTGCCATAACAGTATGGCCAGCCTGTGTGCAAACACCATTTTGACTTTTCTCCTGCCTCTATTTGTTGCCCTGCAGATATACAGGACATGCTATAATTGGCTGTAGCCTCTTCAGATATAAATGATAATGATACACATCTAGTTTATGACCTAACTCATTTTTCACTGCCCAAAAATAGGAAAAAGAAACCACTTTGTTGTTCCTTGCAATTGAAAATGAACTAACAAGTTCAGCAAGTGGTGTGAACTGCATTTTGAAAGTTTCTATAGAGCATGAGTAATTGGGCAATTTAGCACAGTACTTCTGGCTGATGCATTTTGTAGAACTTTTCTTTTACCTATTCAGGAACTCTTTCTTTGGGAAAAATTCAGACTGTATTCAGTTTATGTGTTTTTAAGTGAAGATAGTACATACTCGCTATTCTTTTGTCTTATAAAATTACTCGAGACTATTTTTTTCCTTCGTGGTGAGCTGCTATAAGCTGTCTTGGAAAGTAGTTTCAAATACCAGAGATGAAGCTCTATTTTCTTCACAGATCATTGGGCGCTTTGCCTTAGCACCTTGCATAATGAATGTCTCATTGGCATACTGCTTAAGTATCACTTAGTCACAAAACCAGAAGAAATTCCCTATTTGAATGGAGCGACTCTTTAAAACCATGGCAATATATACATGAAAATAAAAGAGAAAGAAAGTACAAGGTCATGAGAATTAATGTGGGATGCTTTCTCCATGAAACGATCTGGGCAAATCTAAAATAAAGAGCTCTTAATTAAATCTATGGAAATGACAGACTATCTCATTACACTGAGTCTTCCCTCATCCCCATCCCCAGTTTTAAAACAGGCAAGCTATTCCTCATGACCCTAGATAAGTGCTCAATTGACCTCTGGGATAGTGCTCAAACATATCAAGAACAGAACAAATAGAAAGTCCAAATTATTTAAAGAACTCATAGTAACTGAATTTCCTACTAAATCCATGGGAAAATGTCCATTTTCCACATATATTTGCAGCAGAATAAAAGCATTCTCTCCATCTATCTCTTTGATGAGAGAAGAAGTTAAAAGTGCTATTGTGGGTGATATATTAAAGGGACAGGTCAGAGGCCATGGTAACTTTCTAGCTGCAGCTGAAGTACATAAACCAGCATGTATGACAGAGGGAAGAGGGTCTTAGGTATGGAGAGCTCAGGACTTCTGGCTGACATAATAGATTCGCTACGTCCATTCTCCTCTCTCCCCTTCCCAAATCCTTGTAAAATGAGAATAAAGGAAATCATGAAGTGTGATGCTTCCAGCTTGTTCTCCTTTCTCACGATTGCTTTGGCTGTTTGGGGTCTTTTGTGGTGGTTCTACATGAATTTTAGAATTATTTTTTTTTTATTTCTGTGAAAAGTGCCATTGGAATTTTGATAGAGATTACATTGAATCTGTAGATTGCTTTGGGTAATATGGACGTTTTAATAATATTAATTCTTTCAATTCGTGAACATGATATGTCTTTCCATCTATTTGTGTCTTTTTCAATTTCTTTCATCAACGTCTTATAGTTTTCAGTGTACTATATCAGATACTTTCTGATCAGATACTATATCAAATACTATAGTGCTATTTCAGTGTACTATTTCAGATCTCTCACCTTCTTGGTTAAATTTATTCCTAAGTATTCTATTCTTCTTAATGCTATTCTAAAAGAGATTGTTTTCTTAATTTCTTTTTCAGATAATTCAGTATTAGTCTATAGAAACACAACTGATTTTTGTATACTGATTTTGTATCCTGCAACTTTACTGAATTTATTATTTCTAATAGTTTTTTGGTAGAGTCTTTAGGATTTTCTGTATATAAGGTTGATTCATGTCAATTTAGCTTCTTCCTTTCCGATTTGGATGCTTTTTATTTCTTTATTATAAAACTGTAGTTATCAAAACAGTAGGGTACTGGTGTAAAAACAGACATGTAGGCCAACGGACAGAATAGAGGGACCAGAAATAAACCCACACATATATGGTCAACTCCTCTTTGTCAATGGCACCAATAATACACAATGAGGAAATAAGAGTGTCTTCAATAAATGGTGTTGGCAAAGCCACATGCAAAAGAATGAAATTGGACCCTTATCTTATGCTATACACAAAAGTTAACTCAAAATGGATTAAAAATTTAAATGTAAGACCTGAAACCCATAAAATTCCTAGAAGAACACATAGGGGAAAAGCTCCTTGACTTTGGCAATGATTGTTTGGGTATGACATCAAAAGCATGGGCAACAAAAGCAAAAATGAGTAAGTGTTACTACATCCAACTAGAGAGCTTCTGCACAGCAAAGGAAACAAGCAAAAGAGTGAAAAGGCAAGCTATGGATTGGGAGGAAATATTTACAAACCATATATCTGTTAAGGGGTTAATATCCAGAATATATAAGGAACTCCCATAAATCAATAGCAAAAAACAAATAACCTCACTAAAAATAGGCAAAGAACCTGAAGAGATATTTTTCTAAAGAAGACATACAAATTGTCAACAGGTATATAAAAAGGTGCTCCACTTCACCAATCATCAGGGAAATACAAATCAAAACCACAATAAGATATCACCTTACATCTGTTAGCATAGCTATTAGCCAAAAGACGAGCGGTAACAAGTGCTGGCTAGGATGTGGGGAAAAGGGAACCCTTGAATAATGTTGGTGGGAATGTAAATTGGTACAAACATTATGGAAAACAATATGGAGGTTTCTCAAAAAATTAAAAATAGAACTGCCATATGATCCAGCAATTCCACTTATGGTTGTATATCCAAAGGAAATAAAATCAGTATTTCGAAGAGATATCTGTACTCCTATGTGAGATGATGGATGTGTGAGCTAAGTTGATTGTGGTAATGACTTCAGAATGTGTACGTATATTAAATTATCACATTGTACTCCTTTAAAAAATCACATTGTGCAACCAAAATATGTAGACAATTTTTTTGTTTGTCAATCATACATCAATAAAGGTGTACAAAAATAAAATGAGAGTAGAGGAATAAAAGGCATTAACACGCAAGAACCAACATATATATGAAAAACTTACAAAGTCAATATGAAGTAGAAAATATCCTAATAGAAACATAGGCCAACAGAACAAATAGGCATTTTTTCAGAAGGAGAAAGATATCGTGGTTAATGGACATAAGGAAGTGTTTAAGTTTAATCTCACTGGGAACCTGGGAAGTGCAAATAAAGACAAAAATGAGATGCCACTTCGTGCCCACCAGATTGGTAAACATTAAAATGTCTTTTCATATCGTGTGTTTATGAGAATGTGGTGAAACAAAAACTCTCATATACAGCTTATGGGAATGAGTACAAGCAGTTTGCAAGGTAATTTGGCAGCATTTGTGAAAATAAAATATGTACATACCCTATGACCCAGGAGGACTTCCACTACCAGGACTCCAACACAGAGAAACTGTCAATTATATACGCTCCAGAAGGCATGTACGTGAGTGCTACTAGAATGTTATTGGAAATATAAAATAGGGACATGGCTAAATATTCTGTGATGTATTCATATTACAGTGTTTTTGGCAAATACTACCATTTAACTATGTGAATCTTTACATTCAAGTGCCTAGATAGTATGGTTACTGTCTCCTCACATAGTCCATTTTTAGACTGCAATATAGTATTTACCAATACAAAAACAGGTGATATGTGAGAACAGTGGGTTTGGGAATGGACTGTACATACCATATGCCATATTTTAATTTATAGCAGCTATGATTTTGTTTTGGTGTTGTACTATATTTATCTCGTTGAAAATTTTATTCCAGATATTTCAGATAACGCTTGGTTGCAATCCACTGCAATCTGAAATGCATTCTGCATTGATGAACTTTAGTCACTTCAAGAACAAGGTCAGTGTAGCCTATGATAATAAATTCATTAAAATAAAAAGGACAGAATTTCTTCTGTTCTAGAAGTAAGAATAATGTCACACTATCTAACCATACCTGGAGTTTCAGCCAGGCCTTGACTAACCTAGGGATTGATTAGCCTCTCTCTGTGGTATCTGGGGATTGATTAACCAAAGATGTGAAAAGAACCTGGGTCCTTGATGATATCTTTCACCCTGCCCTGAGCCCATCCACACTCCAGGTATCTTATTATATGAGAGAATACTTTTGCATGAAGTTAGACTTTCTATTACTTGAGGCTGGAAGCATGACAATGAATAACATCTTTAAATAAACTGACTTTGCAGCTACCAAATATGCTAAAAATTGCATATGTTTTTTATCAGACCACCAGACCACCACTCTTTTCCTCTGAGTGAGGAGTACAGTCAGGGAAAACAAATCAAATAAACTGTACAAAAAGAAATGATTGAATATTCATTGAAACAAAATAAAGATGAACTATTCTACCCCTTTTATTTAAATTGGGAGCTTTATGCTTAGAGCAATACAAACCTTGCTCAGGGTCACTCAGCAAGTTTGTGGCATGTCAAGATTATATCTCAGGGCTGGATAGGCCATTTCATACTGTCTCTCTATGGTATTAGTGTCAAAAAGAGAGACACTGTTTAAAGCGAGAGGAGACTGAGATATTAACACAATACATGCCATTTCTAGGTGGTCATCAGTGCCTACCCACCTAAAACTTCACAGGATCCTTGTTCAACTGTATCATTAACTTGATGGGATTGTACAGGATTGAGACATTATTATTTTATGTTTCATTTTATGGGAATATACAATGTCAACACTTCCAGTTCTTGTTTATAAATAATTAATAATTGTAGGTGTTTTAGAGTTGAGGATATTTTTTAAGCAATAAATGTGCCTTTGGTTTGGTTTGCATCCTTTCTGATTAATGCATGACCTGTGACACTTGTTCGTTTGATCCTATTTTAATTGTGAAATGTTTTAGCCTTAATTTTGGCCCTAAGTTTATACACAGTACAGTTTCTTTACTCATATTTCTTTGCCTAATTAATGTTTAGTGTCATTTGTATTCTTACACCTCCGAATATTAAGCCACAGAAAGGTTTTTCAATGATATAAATTATAGCTTCCATCAAAAGCACTGGTGGAATTAATATCCTGAATTAATGTAAGGCTGAAATATAAGTGTATAGCATATTAAAAAAATGAACAAAGATTCATACATTCTGGTTTACAGCCTAAATGAAAGGTCAGGGAGTTGAGACTTTGGGTCAATGCATTATATTTGGGAGGGTTTTCAACACACACAAATCTAACTACCCATTAGATCCCGACTGTCCATTGGCCACTACTACTCTGGTTCCATTGGGCATTTATAGGACCTACTTGATGCTCAACACTGTGCAAGATACTGGGAAGCATACTGGTCAGGGGTAAAAGTGTAAGGGGCAAATGGCTAAGGAGTAGCAGAAATATAACAAGGAATAACACAATGATGCTGCCCACGAGGAATGTACAATCTAATGGATGAAATGTCTAATCAAGTGATGACTGATTATGGCCAGTGCTATAGTAATGGTTTGACCAAAGTACTTTTGAATATAGATTAATGTACATTTACTTAGGGCTTCTCTGAGGAGGTGACATGTAAGCTGAGTCTTTAAAGATGAGTAGAATTCTGTAGGTAGAGAAGAGAAGGGAGAAAGGGGCTATTTGAGGTGAGAAACATCATTTGCAAAGGAATAGTGGCAAGAAAATAGTTGTTGAAGCAACTGTGAGTAAATAGTTCAGGAGGTCCGGGGTGGAAGATATGTATGGTGGGAAATCAAGCGGAAAAATCTAGATGATAAAGGACTGATAGAGTGATGAAGGGAGTGCTCACTTAATCCATTCACAGCATTATTTAAGGCTCAAGTCATCTTTTCTCCTCTGTATGCATATTAGTCAACTCTGCATGTTAATCAATTATTAGTTGATTTGGTTGTCCAAATTTGATGTCACTGGCCAGTTAGACATGTGCACATGTATCAATTGAAAAAGATTTCCCTTCCATCATATTCTAAAACTAAGAGGTGACATTGCACTGCTAGTAAACTTTAAACTGTGTCATGTTTAAGATTGTATCTATAGCAATGTAAGTAAGGCCAATAATAACCATAATATTGGTATATATATATAGGATAATGTGAAAGAGACTCTACAGTTGAACTATAGGGCAAGTTTATTTCAGCTTCCTCTTTATTAATAGTTAGCAGCAAAAACACCTGTCCTTATCACACTTTGTTTCTCCATTTGACAAATTAATCTCCAAGACTCTTTTTTTTGGAGTCTCTGTTATCCTTGCCAAATTGAAGCTCACAGTTAATTGTTGCCTGAGAAGAGATTATCCATAACTTTAGGTCTTGGTAATGTTAATGGTGGATAGGGAACTACCATTTTTATTTTGCTGTTAGAATAACTAAGGGATAGTTGACTCAGTTTCCTTTATGAATTAAACCTGGTGTTTAGGGAAAAGAGTTGGAGGAACCAAAGATAATTTGAACAGTTATGCCTACCTCATATCAACAAGGATTGAAGGTATTGAACACAGGTGCCGATCCATGGAACACTGAACAGCCCACTGAAGGGAAATCCAGAGTCTCTGAAAGCCAGCGAGTTTAAGCCTCAATTGTGCATATGTGTAATGTGTACCTTTCTCTTTGAGGTCACGGTGCCCATAAAGCCATAGAAATATAGACCCTGAGGGCGAAAAATGATGTTAGAGCTCATCTGGCCTAACCCAGAGCACTGTGCTCCATCATGGAGAGCACGTGGAAGAGTGAAAGGGTGCATAGCAGGGGTCAGAGGACCTGGGTTCTAGTCTAGGCTGTGGAACTCGTTGCTGCTATATCTTCACCTCTATGCTGGTAGAAAACCCTCAGTGCACAGAGCTCTGTTAGGGCAAAAGTTAGAAAATACATATGGTCTGCCTATGAGGGGTGGAAACAAATTATTATTTTATTTTATTTTTTAAAATATTTTTTCTTTTTTTTCTTTTTGTGGAAGATTAGCGCCTGAGCTAACATCTGCCAATCCTCCTATTTTTGCTGAGAAAGACTGGCCCTGAGCTAACATCCGTGCCCATCTTCCTCTACTTTATATGTGGCACACCTACCACAGCATGGCTTGCCAAACGGTTGGTTCTATGTCTGCACCCAGTATTCGAACTGGCGAACCCTGGGCCGCCAAAGTGGAACATGCGAACTTAACTGCTTCGCCACCGGCCTGGCCCCAGAAATAAATTATTTTTACTATTATTATCACTTCTTATAGTAAGTAGTAAGAGCATTATTACTATGAGACTTTTTACAACTTAACTAGAACTAGACTAAATTTTACCTCTCTACTCTCTTTAGGGAAAAGTTTTCCATGCAAAGTTTGGAGCAAATAAGATTTGATGGCATATTTTTAATGTAATTTTGAATGCTTTCTGATGTCATTTGCATATAAACAATTTGCTAATTACAAATGAGTTATTCAATTATTAAAATAAGCCCTAAAGGACTTATATTTGACAGTACTTAAATGGTTACTTTTACTAATTCAAAATAATTAGTTTGTATTTCTTTAAAAGTATTTAATTTCAGACATTTTTTACCATTGATTTGCCCCCGCCTCATACCCCGTTCCTCCCAAATGGTCTGAATCAATGAAGTTTTAGTGCATTGGTTCAGCCAGTGCTTGACATGACTTTCAATCCTAGAGTCTGTGAGTCGTTGGTGCCGCCTGGGTCCTTGTTTGCTCATGATGAACTAGTGCATTAAAGACACGTGAGCCGTATGCTAAGGCAATGGCTGTTAGTCCATTCTAATTTCAAAAAGCAGTAATAGACACGTTGCACAACACCGAATAACCAAAAAATCATCTACGTCAGATTTTCGAGTATGGTGTTGGCATTTACATTTAATATGATTATCTTATTCAATGAATAATTCCTTCTCAATGTTACAATGAAGCCTCTCCCTGAACACACAACTCAGGGACCAGATGCAGAGGAAAGAACCCTGGACTGGACGGGTAGACTGCATTCTAGTCCCATTTCTGCCAGCAACCAGCTGTATCACCTCTCTGGACCTCACTTTGCTCAAAGATATTCAGATTAGGTTGAAACTGAGACTCTCTTAGAGTTGCTTTCCTAATCTTCTCCGCTGCTCAATATCTCCTAGTCTCCTCTTGCTGGCAATAGTGTTTTTACATCCCTGACTAAAGAGCCTTTTAAACCTCTCTCAAACATTCTTAGGACAGATAGAATATTTGGCTTAACCTTTCATTTAAATAAATATACCCACAAGCCAACAACAAGCAAGATGCTATCAGGGCAAATAATCAGCTCAGCTAATTCAAGAAATGTCGGTATTTTTTTCCACACCAGGAAGCCTAACTTTTAGCCCTTTCTCTGTCACTGACAAATTGGGCGACCTTGTGCAAGTCACTGTACAGCCTTTCCCGGTGGTATTTCCAGAGTGACAGGCCTTAAACACTCATTACGATCCCTCCCAAGTGCTAACTAACGTGGTATATGATAAGATTCTCTGTGAATTCTCTGATATCAGTCAGTCTTGTGCTGGGTAGTGAACAATATAATCTCCCTTGAATAATTACTGGCTGCTATCTTATATTTGAGTTGATAATTAATTTTCTCTGTTTAGTGATTTTTCAAATTTTCTTTGACTTTTCTTCCCTTAACGTGTACGATTTAATCCAATCAGAAACTAGTGTCCTTCTACGAATACTTTTTCCCCGAAATTCTATACCGACTCCAAAGATTCTATTTGATTGAGGAATTTTTTTTTCTTATTTGTTAATGAATAAGCATCTTCCAAACCACATGTATATAAGTTTACGAAGAATGCAATCCATCATTTCACATGGTGTATTAAAGTATGAGCCTTTCCTAAAAGATTTGTCTATAATGTTATTATTTTCATCTTCACTAACTGCCTGCACAATGGGAGCAGCTAAACCACGCGTATTTGCTGCTTTATTCACTGCTTCAGATTTTGTGCATTTGTGCGAAATGGTTGTAGCTTATGGATGAGTTCTCGGCAGTGAGCCCATTTAAAATTTGTCATGCCTCATGATCCTGACAACGCATCAAGAGGAGCTGATTTAGGAAAACACAGATTGTTTGATAATCCCTGCTGTGAGTGGATTTCTTACTAATTAATTTTTTACTTTGAACCTTTTAAAAATTTTCTTTCCAAGTAACTATTGTATGGAAAGAACTTCTTTGTGATTGAGGAAATATTGATTTTTGGACCTCTCTCTTCAAAAGTTATTCTTTTTTTTTAAGGTATATGATTTAAGTAAATTATTTAAAACTCATTGTTTTCTACATACCAGTTTAAAAGGACTGTGTTTTGATATCTGCTCACAGTTAGAAAATTTTTTCTTATAATTCACACTTCGCCTCTCCTTCCTTCTATTTCTAACAGATACATACAAAGCCAGAGAATGCTTTATTTCCTCATTTCAAGCCTTTAACGTTTAAATAACCAGCCTTCTTAAAACGATGGAAAATTGAATCTCTGAGTTTTAATAATCTCATAAGAAGTAAGAGCAAAATGAGTAGAATTTTTAGTTTTTATTGGTCATAGAATCAAATATATCTGTGGAATAAAATGAGATAATATGGTTTAATAGAGGGGCTTTATTAAATTACTTTAAACAGAAACTTTAAAAGAGCTGGCTTAGTGTCTATTTCTTACATACTATTTTTAATAATTGATTTCAGGAAAAATTACCAGTTTGAAACCATACCTCTATACCATTAGAAAAAGGAATACATTCAGGCTCCCTTTTCTTTTTATATGCTGATTAGATTGCAGCATAGTCATTTCATGCAACAACAACTTTGCATGCTTTTGGGAAGTCCAGACCTGCTAGAAGGAGCAGCTGGGAGGACCCTTGTCCTCAGGGAGTTGACGCAGTCATCTTGGCGAGATGAGACAAGCGCCTAAGAAACACCTAGGGAATACACGCCTGTGAACTTTCAGAAAGCAAATCAAAATAATGAACAATGTTAAGATTGCTCTAAACCGATTTTAAATGGGAAATCAAAATAAACAAAAAGAAAATCTGGATTGAAGAAGAAAAAAGGTGGATTCAGGTTTTCACAGCTATTGGAGGTGAAGAAGCAGGGGACAAAATGAGATTGTTGGGGCTAGAGGCCTCACGGAGCTTTGACCTGAAGTGGGGAACAAGAGAAGAACTTCCAGGGGTCCCCAGTGCTAGCTGTGAAGGCGTTTGAGGTAATCCATTTCCAGCCACAATGTCAGATGCCAGCCAAGTCACCTAAGCAGGTGAGGACCCGTGTGTCCTATTGAGAGAAAGTTTGTATTCAACTCCAGTGGTTATAGCCATGAGTAAGTGCAGATGTGATGTGACCAGATCTTCAGATCTTTCAAATACAGCCAGACACCCAGATTTTAAAGAAAATGCTCAATTTTAAACATTGACTCTTTTTTATTACTGTGTAAGCCAGATTAAAGATACCTGCTGGCCTGATGCAGCCTAAGAATGACCAGTCTCCAATTCTTGCCAATGATAAGTAACATTGGAAGGTTTAAACCTGAGAGTGACATGATGATACTAGTGAATAAGAGAGAGAACCCTGGTAACCATGCAAGAAATAAGCAGGAGGGGCCGGCCTGGTGGCACAGCAGTTAAGTTCGCACGTCTGCTTTGGTGGCCCGGGGTTCACCGGTTCGGATCCCGGGTGCGGACATGGCACCGCTTGGCAAAAGCCATGCTGTAGTAGGCATCCCACATATAAAGTAGAGGAAGATGGGCACGGATGTTAGCTCAGGGGCAGTCTTCCTCAGCAAAAAGAGGAGGATTGGCAGCAGTTGGCTCAGGGCTAATCTTCCTCAAAAAAAAAAAAAAAAAAAAAGGAGAAATTGCAAAAGAATTGACAGAACTTGGAAATTTTATTACTTCACATATGAAATAAAAATCATGCAAGAAGCCTACCACAAGGTAGGTTCCAGGAACTCTTGGTTCCAGGTTGATGGGAACAGAAAACAGCTTAGGGGGCCACAGAACCAATTTATTATGTATGTTCCAGCTTTCACTGAGCTACTGGAGGGATAACCTGAAGCTGGTTGGAGATTTTAAACTAATGAGAGGGAGAGGTAAATGTCAAAATTGATTAGGTACTTAATTGATCTCCTATATAAACAATATCTATTTGAACATATCCTTCTTCCACATACAGAAACCATTCATGCAGAACCTTTTATTTTTTAATTTGAAAAATGTAGCAGGTTAGCTCATTTTCCAAACGTATATTATCCTGTGTTTACTTATGCAGATCTTCATCCATTCATGCATAGAGTTGCCAGATTTTGCAAATAAAAATAAAAGATGCCCAGTTAAATTTGGATTTCAGATAAATACTAAGTAATTTTTTTTTATGAGCATGTCCCAAATAATGCATGGGATATACTTACAAAAATTATTTATTGTTTATCCAAAATCCAAATTTGACTTGACTTCTTGTATCTTATTTGGCAACTCTGCATATGTATATCCAAGCCGTCATCCTGTTTCTCTTGGACCACTGCTGCAGTCTTCTTACTCACCGCTTGTTTCCACTTTCGCCCTCCTACAAGCCATTCTCCACACAACGGGTGGTGTGATTTCTTAAAATCTGATTATGTCATCTCTTTGCTTGAAACTTTTTGGGGACTTCCCTTTGTACTTAGAATAAAATTCAAACTCCTTACCATAACTCATAAAGCCCTCAATGATCTAGTCTGTGCCTCCTGCCCAACCTTCTCTTGAATGTCCTGTTACCTGCCCAAACTCGTCTTGAATGTACCTTTGTTCTCCCTGGTTGAGTTCAGCCCCTTTACTCTTCTTTGTTTTCTTCAAACTACCTAAACTGATTTGCACCTTAGGGCTTTTGCGCTTGCTGTTCCCTTGACTTGGAATGTTCTTTCTCCTAAACTTTGCTCGCCTGGCTCTCTGTCATCATTCAGGTCTTAGCTCCAATGGGACCTCCTCAGAGAGCCTTTCCCTGATCACTCTATCTAAAGTCAAGTTTCTCAACCTTGGCACTGTTCACATTTTGGGTTGGGTAATTCTTTGTGGGGAGGAGTTGTCCTGTGCTTTGTAAAATGTTAAGCAGCATCTCTGGCCTCTACCCACTAGATGCCCTCAGTTGTGACAATTAAAAATACCTTATCAGGGGCTAGCCTGGTGGCGCAGTGGTTAAGTGTGCACATTCTGCTTCGGCAGCCCGGGGTTTGCCGGTTCGGATCCCGGGTGCGGACATGGCACTGCTTGGCAAGCCATGCTGTGACAGGTGTCCCACATATAAAATAGAGTAAGATAGGCATGGATGTTAGCTGAGGGCTAGTCTTCCTCAGCAAAAAGAGGAGGTTTGGCAGCAGATGTTAGCTCAGGGCTAATCTTCCTCAAAAAAAACAAAAAACAAAAAACGCCTCATCAAATGTCACTGAGGCAGAATCACCCCTGGTTGAGAACTACTGATGCACCCAGCCCCCTTCCGCTTTATTCCTATAGTATTACCCTGCTTTCTTAACTTCAGAGCACTTATCACTATCTGCAGTTTTTCTGTTTGTATTCATTTATTATTATATTTTTTTAATCATCTCTTTCTCTCTTACCTGAAGAGAAGCGATGTGTGCAAGATTTGGTCTGTTTTATTCACTGCTGTATCCCTACTGACAGGAATCATGCCTAGCACATAAAGACACTCAATAAACATTCATTGAATATATGCCAAATAAATTCAAATGACCTTTATTGAAAAGCTAATATGCCCAAGGCACTGTTAGGCTTAGGTGGAATAACAATGAACAAGACTTTATGCCTGGTCTGTTGTCTCTGATATTTTCTGAAGAAAACCAGTGGTGAACTCTAGGCTACGTGTATTAGGAATTACAGGTCCTACAGGCTACAGGCATCTTGGGTAAGGTCCAGGGAAGTAACCCATGCTACAATGCGTGAGTCAGTCCCATACAACAAGGGATTGTCCTGCCCCAATGAAAACATTGTTCCTAAGAGAAACACTGGCTTGAGTCACCCAGCACTCACCTGCAGAGCTGGAGAGAGTGTCACTGGGCACAAACCACATAGAGGAGAATTGGGGAAAGGAGTTTCACAAATGAAAGGTAGGGCACTCAGCAGAAGGAGGAAGGGCCCATGCTTGGGAGAAACAGCACGTGTCTTCTATAACAGGGGAGAGGCATCACGTGAAGTTTCCAAGGACTTTCTTTGAACTTGGACGTTGGAGAATTCTATGAAAAACCTTAGAATAATATTCATTTTATTATATCACTTGTGTTAACTCTGACACAATACAACTCTTGCTGTAAATCACTGGCATAATTTCTTCAGTATACTTGGCACTGATATAGAGGAGTTTTTTCTTTAATAGTGTTCATTTATCTTCTAAAGTGAACTTAAAAAAATTAAAGTCTATTGTACCTACTAAGAAGTTCACAAATCGTAAGTGTGACACTCAATGCATTTTCACAATAGGAACCTACATATGTAACAACCACCCAGATCAGGAAACAGAGCCTGGCCAGCCCCAACAGCCCCCTGCTGTCCTGGTCACTGTTCTTCCAAAGCAGCCGCTATGCAGATCTCTGTCATCACAGAGTGTCTGTCGAACTTTGACATTTATATAAATTGAATTGCACGATCTATGCTCTTGTGTTTGTCTTCTTTTTGCTCAGCTTTATGTCTGTGGCATTGTGACATCACTTGTGCTATTTTTGTAGCAGGAGTTCACTGATTTTCATTGTGTATTATATATCTATGTTATATTATATTATTCTATAACTATGTCACAATTCGTGGTTCAAGCTTTTACAAATAGCGCTTCTATGAATATACGTATCTGTGTGTTCTGTGGGTACCTGCAACCATTTCTGTTGGGTATATACCTAGGAGTGGAATTGCTGAGCCTTACAGCGTGTATATGATCAGCCATAGTAGATACTGCCCGACAGTTTTCCAGAGTGGTTGATTCAGTTTACTTGTGTGAGAGTTCCATTTGCTCTACATGATGATAGAATTTTTTAAAAGGCAGTTAGTTATAGGATTGGGGTATGATGGAGAAAAAGCATTGCCTTAAGAGAAACACCACCTACTCTGTAATAATTTTGTGTGCTTGGCATTGGCATCCTTCAGCGTTTATAACAAAGCTGATCACTTCCTTTTGTGAGATTTTACCTGTGTGACTACTTGAACCTACTTCAGACCAGATAATGATGGCAAGGATCTACTGAGTCTAGGAAATTCACATTATCCCCAGAATATTGGAGATATGGGAATAACTTACTCTGTAAGTGTGTAGTGTTCCTTTAACTAAATCATAAAAATCATTGCTGTGTAATATGAAAAGTTTATGAGGTCACATGAATGCTTACTTACTGTGCATATGGTAAGAGCTGTGCATTTCAAGTTAAATATAGGAGCAGTTCTGGCTGTAAAGAAGTAGTTTAAGAAATCAAGAGAACTATAAATGGCCATCTGCTCACTTCTCCATTTTTATTTGCTGAATTAACCCAGTGCAATATTTTAATGAATTATGGGCTGGTATTCCATCTGCTCATTAATTTTTTTCACACTATACAATAATCTATCATTTTTACTGAGTGGAAACAATTTGCTACATTGTAAAAATATTTTTAAAAATAGAGGCAGTGGGTGTAATTCAACTCTCCGTCAATTTCAAGTGTATTTTAGAGATGGAGATAGTGAGAGCATCTTTTGGGTCAGGGTGCTGGGAAAAGAATTTTAGTTCTTTGGAGTGACAATGCGTATTGGGTGATGTGTAGCTTTGTTTTGTAAGATATGTTTGGGCTTATTTGGAAAAAATCAAGAAGAGATCCTTTCTCTGTATGATCAAAGTTTGTAGAGATGTAAATGGCTTTGGTGTAATGATAATATAATGCCTTGGCAAAAAGAATGTAAGGATTAGTTCTTTAAAAATAATGCAAAACATATGTTACTATAAGGATGGAGCTTATGGTATTCCAATTCTGTACTCAATGCTAGGAATCTAAACCAAGTTGAGCATATTAATGTGTGTGTGTGTGTGCATACATTTAAATTAAAATTTCATTTAAGTATATTTTTAATTTGTTTCTGTTTTCTCGCTTCTGCCTTTTTATTTCTCTTAAGTTGGCATGGTGCATTATATGCTTATGGGCCATTTAAGGTTCATGTATCCAGGAGCAGATGTCCGTTTAATGGCATCTTCAGTGCCTGCTGTGCCACTTCCACAAGTAGATTCCCTGAAACAGGATTTGGCCAGAGGGTTCAAGCTGACGTTTGGAGAATTGATGGATGAGATGAGAGGTGGAGAAGAAAAGGGAAGGGGCTTTAAAATATTCCAGTATTGACGATTTTTAAGATTTCTACATCATTTACCAAATATTTTCTCTTCTGGGGAATTTCTGGCTCAGTCAGTTTTAAATAATTTATCAACAGATTTGAAAAGCCTCCACTCCTGTTCTTATAGGTTCTGGAACCTGAGGCTATTTTTACCTATCAGTAGAGATATTTTACTCCCTTTAAAGAAAAGGGGTATGTTGTGCAGAAGGAATGGAAAATAATTAGTAACAATGTTCCTGTCGATTACAGGAGCCTATCATATATTAATATTATTTTGAAATAATGACTAAATTCTGAATAATATTACAATGCACCAATCATCACGTCTAAAATAAATGAACCATCTTAGAGGCACACATTTTAATCCCATCAGATTTCACTTGTGTCTTCTTTCTATTTGACTGGATGAATTGAAGCCATAGCTTTTTATTTACTCCTTAGAGTTTGTCTATGAAATAGTACATACTTACATTTTCCTAAGTCTCTTGGGCCCCACACATTGTTCACATGATCTCCCACACCCAATTTTTCCCCATATTACTAAACAGAATATCTAGTATAGAGTAAATGATATATTATGAACTTTTTTTCAAGAGAAGGTTCAATTAAAATTTAAAGACCAAGCAAACAAGAAACTTGGAAAAATTAAACAAGTCAATATTTTAATTGGTCCAGCATAAGAAGTCAAGGATTTCTGTTTGGTTGAATATGACTCTGACAATGTCTGGACAGATAGGACTAAGTTGTAAAGAGAGGTTTTCGCTCTGGGTTCTACCTTGGAGGATTTTTATTTTTCATTTTTTTACATCCTTGTAAAATTTAGTTTCAAAACAGACTGTATGGATGTCTTTGGGAACCTGTGTTCAGAGAGATGACACGGCAAAATGTTTCCATGAGCTACAAAGCATAGATAATAGGTGGAGACAACAGTCTGTTATAAACTGAGGCGTGCCTGTGATGGACATCTTACAGTAGAGAACCGAGTCCATCATGGCAATGTCAGGACCAGAATTCAGCTGACACTGCCTCCCAATATGTGCAGTAGATTCATCAGCAGGTCCTCTCAGATAGAGTTTTATATTTCCAAGGTCATAGGAACACTATCTTCAGTTACAAAGCGGGAATATAACAGGGGGAAAAAATCATTATATTCTTTGAAAATGTACTTGTGAATATAATTCCATTAAAAGATACTTTAATCTGAAATATACAATATTTTAATTGTTCTAATAAAATGTGATGATGGAAAATGAACTAGGAAGTTCAATATAGCCTTCCCCTTAAATCTTAAAGAAAACATACATGATAGGAGCCATTTTCCTTTCTCTCTTGTGGAGCTGTTAGGTAAGTACATGAGAGCAGTTGCTGGGCTGTTCTTCACCCATGTGTCCCTAGTGACAGCACAGTGCAGGGCACACAGGCACATAGGCAGATCTCAGGGAATAGATCATAACATAAAAGAGTGACTGGGCATCAGATAGTCTGGGTTCAAATCCCAGCTCCTACAGTTAATGACTTCTGTAGCCTTAGGAAAATTCCTTAATCTCTCCAAGCTTCAATTTATGCACTTGGGGATAAAATTAGCCACCCTCTGGGTTGTTGTGAAAATTAAGAGTTTATATATAAAATGCTCAGTTCTAAACCTGGCATAGTTTGTGCTCAATAAAAGGTGACTGTTTCATATAAACTTTGTGATCTTCCTGCCCCAGGTAGAATTATTTATTTATTTTTAATCAAAACTTTGGGATGGAGGGTGAGGTTTATGCATGAATATCAAAAATGATAGAGAATTTCTCAGGCCATTACTGATTTCCAGTGTCCCCGATAGGATTGATTCTAATCAGCACCCGGAAGAGTGAGGGACTCATGTTATTCCCTCATATAATCAAGTGATAGCTAATTTATAAGTTAGCATTGGGTTCTTCCTTTGTTCTTTTGTCTTAATTGTACACCTTGTGTCCAGAAAAGAGAAATAGCACTGGAAGCTTGAAATGTCTCGGAGAAGAAAGTACGTTTATCAAAATCCATAAGGAATGTTCGATTATACAATCTGTTCCAATGACAAGACCTGTGTTGATTATCATGTTAATTAGAATATCTTCTCTACTGAAATATTCTATACAATCAATGTTTTACTTCCTTGTGTCTCAAAGCACATAATTTGTAGTTTTCTGAAATGGAAGAGACAGTACCAAATCTTTGCCTTATAGCTGGTCCCCAGAGAACCTTGTAGCTATGCTGAAAAAAAAATGAAAAACTAAAAACTACAGCATATTTCCTGAACTATATACTGGGATATCAGAGAAAGATTTTTAACCTTATCATGTAAAGCTCAAGGGTATTAACCACATGATCAGCCAAAGAAATGTATCAGGCTAAAAATCACACAAAAAAACAGAGACACATCAGTGCTCTCTTCCATTATTCCTTTCCTTTCTTTTGTTCTCTAATTTACCTATCAACATTTTATAAAAAAAGAAAATTTTATTACTTTTTTTGTTTTTAAATTAAAATGCTTGTGGTTTTATTTATTTTAAATTAAAAGCAATTTTTGGTTTTCTCATAAACTTCTTATGTTTCTTTTTTTCAACATTTTATTTTTTTATTGAGGTAACAATGGTTTATATAACATTAAATAAATTTCAGTTGTACACCATTATATTTCAATTTCTGTGTAAACTGCATCATGTTCACTACCCAAAGACTAATTAACATCTGTCTCTATACGCATGTGCCCAGTACCCAGTCATCCCTTTCTTCCTCCTCCCTCTCCGCTTCCCCTCTGGTAGCCACCAATCTAATCTTTGTATCTGTGTGTTTGTTAGTTGTTGCTGTTGTTGTTGTTTTTATCTTCCACTTATGAGTGAAACCATCCGGTATTTGACTTTCTCCGTCTGACTTACTGCACTTAGCATAATACCCTCAAGATCCATCCATGTTGTCACCAGTGGTCGGATTTCATCGTTTCTTATGGCTGAGTAGTATTCCATTGTGTATATATTCCACATCTTCTTTATCCATTCGTCCCTTGATGGGCACTGAGGCTGCATCCAAGTCTTGGCTATTGTGAATAATGCTGCAGTGAACATAAGGGTGCATGTATCTTTACACATTCACATTTTCATGTTCTTTGGATAAATACCCAGAAGTGAAATAGCTGGATTATATAGAAAATTGATAAAATTAAAAATGACAAAATTATAAAATTAACAGTTTAAAGAGAGCTTTTCATATCAAAGATATTTTAAGAGGTACAAAAATTAGCTTCATTTCAACAAAAGTATGAATGCTTATCTAATGCAAGCAGTGTGTTAGAAATTGAGGACCTACTGACTTAAATAAGGTATGATGTCTACCTTCAAAGAGCTTTCAGTCTTTTCAGTGAAACAGGAAAACAAACAACTATGTCAAATAATTTAAGGTGAAGTGAAATATGTATGATAGAAGTACAAAGTCCAAAGCTTTCTACCAAGCAATATCAGAGAAGGCTTCATCGGAGAGTTGGGATTTCGAGTTAATCACTGAAGGATTAAGTAACCTTTTCTTAGGCACAAAAGAGGAGGAAGTGCTTCCAGGAAAGGGAATATCATGAAAAAGTCATCAAATTGTGAAGGTTTGGGGACCAGGAATGAGTCAAGGTTGGCTGGAGCATAAAGAGCATGAACAAAATGGATGGAGACAAGACTGCGTTGTCAACAGGCAGGACCTTGAATAGAATGCCCAGGGGATTCTATTCTTACTTCACAAAGTAAGCAGGGGACCACTGAGGATTTCTGAGGAGGAAAATGATCTGACCTGTGTCGGATACACAGATAAACTTTCTCTTAGTTTGCACATCTCAAGTGATAGCAACTCCGTCATTGCAGAGACCTTGGAATCATCCTAGACTCCTCTCTCTCACCCTACATCCGTCAGTCAGGAAATCCTGAGGACTACACCTAGAAATTAATACTAATCTGGCCACTTCTTTTCTCATCCTCCACTACCGTCTTCATCAAAGACACATCATCTCTCACCTAGACTGTTGTTCATCCACTGATCTTCCTGTTTTGACTCTTGACCCACCCCTGAGAGTCTCTTCCTTACATAGCAGCCACAGTTGTGTTATTTTACCACAGATATTTTTACCACAAAAATCCAATAACATCACCCTTCCATTCTAAATCCTCCAGTGCTTTCTCATCTCCCACAGGTTAAAATGTGTGGTCCTTCCTATAACCTGCAAGGCCCTGTGGGATTTCCTGCTCTTACCTGGCCTCCAGCCATTCTCCTCCTCACTCCCTTTGCTTCAGTGGTTCTCGTTAGTCTCCTATGGTTCTTTCAAGGCTCTAAGCCATTTTTCTCCGCAGAGCCCTTTCACTTGTACGTCTCCCTTCCTCTAATGCTCATCCTGAAGTTGCAGAGCTCCATCCTCATTTATTCAGATTTCTGCTCAAAAGTCACATTATCAGGGAGGCACTCTGGGAGAGACCACCTGGTATATAATAGCAATGACCTCCATCCTTTATTCTCTCTCCCCTCTTATTTCTTCACAGCATTTATCACTTCTTGACCTATTATATAGGTTTGTGTTTCATGTCTGTCTCTTTTTGGTAGAATTTGAGCACCTTGAAATTTTGTCAAACACTTATATCAAATATGCCAGGCACTCTTTAAAGAACTTTACAAATATTAACTCATTGTATACTCATAACAACCCCACAACATAGGTAGTATTATTCCCATTTTATAGACTAGGAAATTGCAGCACAGAGAGCTTAAGTAAATTACAGAAGATCTCACAGCTCAGACATGGCAGAGCTCGGACTCAAACCCAGCAGTCTGGCCTCTTCATCACTGGCTAGGTCTTACTGTCCTTTGAAAGCAGGAACTTAGTTTTGTTCACTGTTAATGCTGCTTCCCTGGCACCTAGGATGTGGCCTGACCCCTCAGGATTTAATGAATAAATGAACTTTGGCTACATTAATTTAATGTGGTGGCACAGCATCTCTTTCTGAGGTTCAGAAACCAGTGGAAATATAGGAAGATAAAAATCAGAAAGTTTGTTTTTGTTCAATCACCACGTACTCTTTTTTTTGAGAATATCACTTTTTTTAAGTTCTCTGGATTTTTTTTAATCAGCCTGCATGATTCCAATTTCTATTAAAACACTATTATTGTAAACTCAGCAGTAAGTACTAAATATTAAATACTTGAGTGCTTTTTTATGGTTATGTGCTGAGTTGAGCAAATTAATCAAAAGAAAGCTTGTTTTCTAAGATTTCCTCCTTTTAATTGCACTGTAGGAAATAGTCAATAAAAAGGTATTTGATGAGCAATGTTAGCTTTATCAAACTGAGCAAGGTTATGTTGGTCATGGCAAGTGCCAAGAACTGTGCTGTGAGTATAAAGATGTGGAAGGTTTCCCTACGTCTACAGAGTTCACAGTCCAAGAGACAGACTAGTACATGAGTAAGTACAAAAATTATCACTAGGGCACAAGCAGGAACATAGAGCCATGAGTTTGGTGAACTGGGTAAAGAGGGAGAGGTGACAGGAAAGGCTTGGTGGAGGGGAGGGTGTTAGGTGTCCTAAGAGGTTAGTGGGTATTTGGAAGGCTGACTCAGGGTGGGGGCAACTTGGGCCAAGGGCTGTTGGTGGTGACGGTGGGTAGAAGGCTTTCCAGACAGAGAAAAAAGCATGAATAATGGAAGCTTACCATGTTGTGAATCTTTCTTCAAATTGATATTTCATGAGGAAAATGTCTATTAATTTGTGAGAAACTGATTTCTTGTTAACGCGATAAATTGCTCTACGGCCATTGAAGGCTCACAATTGCATATATATAAAAATGGCTGACAGGAAATAAAATAATGTGTTATCATTTTATAGGTGGTTTAAAATGCATTTCCTTTTAATTATGAAAATGTGAGATTATGGTTTTATTTAACTTCTTCCTCTTAGAATTGACATTTTGGTACAGTTTTAGAAAGCAAGCAAAATTCTACAAATGCTGCTTAAGCTTTTGCTGAATTTCAGGTTTGTTTCCATCTCAGATACATTTTTGTAACAAGATTATTCTTAATATTTATTTATAATATACCTTTAAAATTTATCCAATCATTTTATTTGTGGATAAAATTTGGCATAAATATTTTGTGGTATTCCATATATCTTTGACAAGACATCTAGGTTTTTCTTTAAGAAACTTTCATATAACAACATTTTAAGTTTTATGGTCTTGAATTTCGTTACGTTTGTATCATGCTTACATTGCATCATGCTATACAAAGCCTGTTGCTTTAACAGTTTACCTGCTTTATATCAGTTAATCCTAGAAATAGTTCTGTGAGTTACATGAAGGGTAGCTAATTCAGAATTCCATGTGCAAATTACTGCTTCTCTTTTTACTTACTCTTCAAATGACTGGATGCAATACCCTCAGATAGCTGTTGAGAGCATGTAATTCCAAAGAAGGTGTCAGGGCACCATGTAATATCATTGATCAAATGGCATAGTGAGAGCAATGCCAATGGACGGTGAATCCTGTGACCATGGTTTCAATCAAGCTTGGCCCTTTCGTCATCCAGATATAGACACTGGACATATCACTAGACTTTTCTGGGTCTCAATAAATCATGTCTGAAAGGGAGTTGGAAGAGAAAAGACTAAATCATCTTCCCGGTCTCTTCTAGTTCAAAGATCTGAGACTTGATGTGAACCTAAAACTAAAGGAAACAGACTAAACATGACCATTAGAGGAATCTGTTAGAAGATTTTGGTGAAACATGAAAGTTTCATGGCACCTTGTGACACCCGTGAAGTGCGTTTGGACCTGTCATCCTAGGCAGTCTGCAAATGGACAGCATCTCTTCAAATGGAAAGTACTAAAAGCTGGTTTCATGTCAACATTGACACCTTTTTATATACGTGACCTGAAGTTTACTTTGGTAAAGTAGTTGCATCTTTTAAGTGATCTGCTTCTATTAGGAATTTTTGATTTCTCTTAATTATAATCAACAAGAACTTTCTGCTAACAACTTTGAGAGAATCGAAAGAATTATTTCCAGATATTCCAGATTAATGGAAACAGAGCTGACACCGGTTAGGAAAAGTTTTTGTTTTTTTTTAGCTAAACAGTATTTTTTAAACCATCCGCCTATGAAATGTGAAGTGAAAAATAAATTTGTAGAGGCCATTTTTAGAAAGTACTAATGGTATTGAATGTTGGTATTATGAAGCATATATGTCTTTTCAATGGAATCTCTTGCATGTGAAGGTACCTATATCCCATGATAGTTGTTGGGAATTTGTTGTTTTCTTGTGTACTGGTTCAGAAACTAGATAATTGACTGGAAGTCAGAGCTAAGATTTATTGCCGCTGATGGTACATTTTCTAGGAGAATGCAGAACTTTCTTTTATATCAGATCAAAGGTTACATTTTATTACCAGTTTCTCAGAAAATCAGTGGTTGCTTTTGTGGCTATCTGTGTTTCTATTTGGAAAAACTCTCAATTTCTTCTAATTATCGGCACTCCCAACAATTCCTCCTCTTTAAACAATTCCTACGTAAACACCAATGCACACAAACCCTCCCTATGAACCTCTGCTCCTGGAAGCAGAAACTATTCTAACCAGAGCCCATATTCACAGTATTTCTTAGAAATTAGCCTGTTTTCTAATAGAAAGACCACTTTGTGAGAAAACTGTAGATCTATGACCATTCATTTCTATAGATCACACAGAAGTAACAGAAGAAAAACTCCGTGAACCCAAAGCTCAAATTATTTTTGTCTATCTCTGAGATGACTTATTGCATAGTTGTATTAATTCTATTTCCTTTCTTCAAGTAAAGTAAACAGAAAATGATGTAGTTGACTAATTCTTTGAAGGCTGGATCAGTATCTTATTAATTTGTGTATCCTTGGCTCCTAGTAGGTATCAGTAATTCTTTGTTGAGTAATCAAAGAGCCTCATAAGCTTCCAACCAAAAAACAAATACACAGGATGCTCACTACAGAATAATTCATGAGATACTAGTGGCAAAAGGGTCATCTCTTCTTTTCATAAACATGTGCAAGAGATGTAGGAGTTCAGAGTGAGCTGGAGTCTTCCGAACCCTTATACACTTAGGGCTGCATCTTAAACTTATTTATCGATGTGACTTTTGTAGTATGTCATAGAGATAATTTGTCTACAATCATTTCATAAGCATCGTTGAATAGCTATCCTGTAATACAAGCCCATCATTATTATATTGAATCAGGCTTAAATACAGACTGTAAGTTGTACTCTATTGTAGAATGCATTTAAATACCTTGATTAAACCCTACTAACTCAATTTCAAGTGACATTTCTTGCCCTTAGCCTCTTAGTGTTTTTTTTTTCTTTTCTCTACTTGGCAATTCTCTTTCCTTGGCTTCTCATGATATTCACTGATTCTATTTTTCTATTAGTTTACAGAAAAGAAAATTAGGGTATTTCTGTGAGTTTATGTTAACTACAGATACTCAGCAATTTTAAATTGTGCTATTGTGAGGCTAATTTAAATATATTGAGTTTATCATGGTTGAATTGCTTTTTAAGAATTAGTCTTTACTTTCAACATAATCCTTCACTAAAGTCTTTCCTTTTCAGCATCTTTTGGATTCCAGCCACTGTTAATCTAGCCCAAGGCTTTCATGAAGGGATAGACGGGGTTTAGCTCTTTGTTAGCTGAGCTGGTAAAAGTAAACCTGAACTACAGTGATTGTGGTTTCACTGGAGGAAGATAACATGGACAGAATGTTAGTATTGATTCAGTTTCTCTAGGTCAAAACGAGGGGTTAAAAGTTATGGTCCCAAGCCAGCAGCGTCAACATCACCTGGGAAATTCTCAGACACCACCCAGACCTGCTGACTGAGAAACCCTGGAGGTGGGCCCCAGCACCTTGTGGGTTCACAAGCGCTCCAGGTGATTCTCACCCGTGTGCAAGTCTCAGCACCACTTCTTTAGGTCTTCCCTTCACATGGTGAATTCTCTGGGGGCTAGAACAGCTAAGAATACCATCCCGTCTCAGGGGAGTCCAGGTAACGCAACCCAAACCTCAATGAATTTAAACAGAGACTCAACAGCGCACATGAGTTTCCATGTAGACAAACTTGAGCTTCGATCCCAGTGAATGGATTCCTAACTCAGTCGTCTAGGGTAATCTATCTGAGCCTCAGCTTCCTCCTCTGTAGAACAATGCCCACCTTGCTGGGCCTTTGTGAGGACTAGAAATGACACATGAAAAGCAAGATCCAGAGACATTTTTACCATGTCGCTAATGAGGCTCAAGTGTTGGACCTCCACTTATGCAAGTGCCTTCTAAATACTATTGTGTTTTGAGTCTGATTTTGTATTTGAAGTTTGTATTCTTTTTTCTTAAGGAGGACCCTCAAACTGTGTTAACTTCAGGCCGCCACAGAATCCCGATGCACTCTCGGCATAGTACAATGCTTGACAAGTGCCAGAGGCTTCCTAAGTGTTAGTTATGTCGGTATTCAGTCTTTTCACTATTCCTGTCACTTTTGTCATTTACATTTGAGTTCTGAATTGTGTTCTGGAATGACTTGCCAGCATAGCACATATGCTAGGTGATGGGTCCATGGTCCATGTTGCTGGATGACAATGAGGTTGAGATATATTTAAGAAACAAAACTTGAGTGCCGAGGGGTGCAGTTTCTCGCAAAGCAAGAGTCCGCTTGCTTGTCAGGTCAGGTGAAAATTCCAGCCTCTCCATTTACATTTATCTAATACAGCGCAAGCAAAGTGTATGGTGAGTTGAAATTTTTTTTTAAGACCAAAACCTTTTTAAACCAATGTGAAGTTGCTTAAGACTCAAATGACAGTTCTCTGAAAGTCAGATTGCATTCTCTGCCCTCTCTTTGACAATGATTATAGTAATTGAACAGAAAATAGTCTTCTCCATTGAAGTGTATGAATGTAGACACTTAAGGTTATATTTCCAAAGTAGCATGTATAGGCTTAGCCATGTGTCTCTTCTTAATACCGATGGTGTCATGCAAGGAAGTGCTTTTGCTCATTGGCTTGAAAATGCACCCCATGACATTAATGCAAGTATCCTTCAGCATCATCAATTATCCCATTTCTCTCTGACTTCTTTCCAATTAATTTCATTCCAGAATGTAGAGTTATCTAAGCAGTGATTTTTTTTTTTTTTTTTTTTTTTTTTGGTTTAATGTGCTAGCATTTTCAGTATTTCTCAAGTGCTGACTGGATCTTTTTGGTTGAAGAGTTGGTTAAGGAAATTACTGTCAAGCTCACTCACCACCATAGTAACCGAATTTTAATACCTTCTGGAGATACAGACATTTATATAATCTGACTCTATGGCACTGAGGTACAGTGTATGTAGTGTATTTATGATTGAACAGAAAGTTTCAAACAGCAGCCTGTGAAATTGGATTTTAGATGTAATGTACCATAAATAAGTGCTATAAAGATTGCCTTTAATGCTATAAATCAGATTTTATTGGTTTCAGCTATCTCATTCTGGTTATTGTATTACCCACAAAATCAGAGGAAATCAAAGAGCTGGAATATTTTTTATTTTAATATCCCATATTCTACAGTAATGGCACATGCACCCTTACGGCTTCCTTTTGGGTAGGTTGCACAAAGTTGACAGGTGGCAGACCCCAGCAACATATCGGTGGCAGGATCAGTGTAAACAACCAAACTTTAGGACTTGAAGCCTTTTAAAATTTCCTGTCTGTGAAATATACAAGGTAGGCGAATTGGCAGATCCCTCCCCTTTCTGAGAGGCTGGTTGTCTTGTTCTTGTGCGAGGCTGACACTGCTAGAGATTGACAGGTGAGGCGCACTTTGCATCTTCTGCAAAGCTGATGGCGTTTGGTGATGAGGTTACCCAATGGAGATGGAGAGTGTCCATGCATGACCTATCTGAGTTATTTAAAGCCCCCAAACTGTTGCTACAAAAGAAAGTTGTGTCCTCAATCTCTCAATATTTGATTTAGAATCAACCTCCTTGACACACATTTTGATGCTTTTTATTCAATATGGTTTAGTCAAGAAAATCGACATATTTGGCATTTTAAAAAGAGGCTTAGGGTCCAGCCTGTTGGCATAGTGGTTAAGTTCGCACACTCTACTTTGGCAGCTGGGGGATTGCAGGTTCAGATCCTGGACGCAGACCTACCACTGCTCATCAAGCCACACTATGACAGTATCGCACATACAAAATAGAGGAAGATTGACACAGATGTTAGCTCAGTGACAATCTTCCTCAAGCAAAAAGAGGAAGATTGGCAACAGATGTTAGCTCAGAGCCAATCTTCCTCACCAAAAAAAAAAAAAAAAAGGAAGAAAGAAAAAAGCTTAGAAAGCATAGACATGGACTGGTAGAGCCCAAGATTAGTTTAGTTAATCTAAAGCTGAACTAGTTAGAACTAGAACTGTTTTCAAGCTATTTTTTTAAATGCAGTTGTGCTTGGTTCATGTGTAGTTTTCCTCAGTGTTTACTTACTAAAGTACTCTGAGTTCCAGACGCTACTCAGCCTACCCATGCGTTGCGGGTATCACTATCATTGTTCGAGGTCGAGGCTGTAGGACCTGAAGAAGGCAAGAGGGGAAGCAGGGCTTTCTGGAAACTGAGGATCTCAGAGAGCTACGTCTCCGTTTACTTCACTTTTTAATTTATTTGTACTGCGGCATTACTCCAGATATGTTCTCTTTAGTTCCCCTACCTAAAAAATAACCATCCTTAGCGATCAGAGAAGGCACCAAAATGTTGTGTTCTGTCCTGATGACAAAGAAATCTAACTCCTACAAATGCTTAAGTAATCTTGAACCTGCTGGAGATAAAAGCCCTATAGAACGTTAATACTGCTAATATTATGCCAATCCCAGTTTAGCAATTATTATTTTTTTCCAAAATAGGAAATCTTCTTGATGCCACCTTTACTCCCTGTGAGCTAAGCTAGGAGAACTAAGGGGATTATGCTGATTAGGGATTGACATTTATGACTGTCAGTTTGCTGTTGAAAATTCAGCCCAGGAGCTCAGCCCTAGACCATGGAAGCAGCTGGGTCCCCAAATGTGCTTTGGCACTTGTTTTAGGCTGCACTCAATTTTCTGGGAGCCCTGTGGGCCACCTGTGTTGCATAAGGAACTGTCCCTATCTGGAAGTGTGCGTCCAGCTGCAAACAGAAGCAAGGGGGCTTTGTGTCAAAGCACTTCTGCCCCTTGTTCCGTGTTCTCATTCGAGCATAAGAACCTCTTCCTCTCTCTCTTCAAGACTAGCCTTCTCCGAAAAGCGATCATCAGTGCCAACCCTCCTTATTTAGTTTCAGACCAACCCAGTGATTTTTATCATTTACCTCTTTTGTATTGCTCTCTCTATAACACTTTTTAGGTAAATGCTAAGAATATAATTTTATATTTTGGTTTATTTGGTTTGTGCTATCTATCTCCTTACCCAGCCGATCAGCCTGAGATCACCAGAAATGAGCTTTTATTCAGCAAAGTCAGGTTTATGGCACCATGGCAATGAGAGAGACCACTCACCGGGGGAACTGTGGGTCATCTCACCAAACAAAGGAAAAGCTAGAGGTTATTATAGGATTTTGAGGGATAACAAAGTTTAGGTTAAATTTAAATAAAGCAGTGTTTGGATAGGCTCAAAGCAAAGCAGGGCTGTATGCAAAAGGTTTAATATCAAGTCTGGACTGTGAAGTGGATCTAAGGTCCTGTTTCCTTGGAAACGACAAAGTGAAGATAGATGTAGAATGTTGTGTCTAGAGTCCCTTATTTGAAGCTCTGCACCTGGATTGGAAATTGAGGCTTTGTCTGTGTCAAAGTGGTTTAGATCCTCTAGGCAAGAGTGGGGTGTTTCACTTTTACTGATGTAATTTCCCCAAAACAAAGTTTTGATACTTAATGATTTTAGAGAACGAAGCATCTCAGTGAGTAAAAAAGCAGTGGTCATTCAAAGAAGGGAATTGTTATGACACTTTATAGCTGTAGTATGTACTTGGGAGAAATATTGCTTCCTGTTTACTTTCAGCTGGCTTTATCTGTGCCTATTATTCCAGATGTTGTGTGACTAGCTACTTTTAAAAAATTCTCAGTCTAAGTTTTACTATCTTACTATCCATATCAGGAAAACAGATGGCAAATAACAAAATACTCAACGTAAATGGGATTAAATATGTACGGGCTAACAACAGAAAAGTTGAGGAATGTAAAGGGCTTCAGGCAAGGTTTGATCAAGCACGTTTTAAAAAAATCATTAAATATCTTATTTCTCTCTCTTCCCATGGCTTTCTATATTATCTCTTCTGTTCACATCTTAAATATATAAATTCTTTTCAAACTCATAATGATTAAGTGTTAGCCTTTATATTCTATTCTCTAGGACCCTTTCTTTCATATTTTATACTTTTTTTTCTCACTCTTGCTTTCTTATTAATTTTATCATCTTTATATTTCATGTCACTGATTCTGTCTTCATCTAGGCCTTATTTAATTGTTAATCTGTCTCTTGGGTTTTATATTTCAATTAATTTATTTCTAGAAATTCCAGGTGGTTATTTTTCAAGTCTACTTGGGTTTGTGGTAGTGTTCATGCTTTTTAGATATTTTTGAATTCTCTTTTTATGTTCTCAATAATCTTAAATATACTTAATTGTTATTCTGTGTCATATAGTTCTATTGTCTGAAATCTATTTGGAGACCTATTTCTGTTTATCTGTTGACTTTTACGTGATGGATTTTTTTCCAATTTTTATTTGGTGATTTTGGATTGTGAACTTATTTTCCTCGGGGCTTTATTTCTTGGAATCCCATGCAGCCTGGGTAGAGCATTAGGGTGGGCATTGGGGACAGGAATCTCAGGGGTTTACTAGCCAAGAATATTGTATGTTAAATTTTCAGATTGTCAGTTCTTGTATTATGCTGTAGTAAAGATTCAGATCTCATAGCTATGTGAGAGCATACTTGTGAGCACATATTCTCAGGGAAACTTTTATTCACTCAGATACCAGTGTATTTCCCTGTTCTGGGGGGTGAGGGCATAAACCTTACATAGCATCCGAGTCACAGCTCTGACGTTTTGCAGACCTAAGACATCTTCTCCTGTCTTTGCAAACCCAAGACATCACCATGAGCTATAAAATGCAAGCTTCTGGTACTGACTGGCTGGTTATAGCAGCTGGAACCAGTCTCAGCCCCTTGACCAGCCTACCCTTCCTGCTCTGGTCTTCAGTTCCGTCCTTATTTTATTTTTCATTTGGATTTCCATCCCTCACCTATGCAACCTACGTACTTCTGGGGAAGGTGACTCCACTCTCATCAACTGGCTTGGCTGAGAGATGTCCCTTACTTTCTTTTGGGCTCAGCCGTGCACATAGAAAGGATGTTTGTTATGTTTTATTTGGCATTTCTAAGTGTTCTGTTGCAAGTGGGTTTCTAATTACCTAGTCAATAATGTTACCAGAAGGGCTGACCCTGCCCTATCTGGCAGTTTGATTTAAAGCTGGCTCCCCAGGTGTCACGGAGGTGACTCCAGCAGCATCTAGGGGCAGGGATGGGTAGCCAATCTTGTTCATATGTCCAACAGACAGGGTGAGTGTCTCTCTGAGGATCTTTCAGAGACCTAGGAGGACTCCTGTGCTGCTCCCACGCCCCCAGCCTCTGGTGAGTAATTTCTTGTATCTCATGGGCTCATCTTTCATTAACTGCTTTGAACCAGACACTGTTGCTAAAGATTGGGAGATACTGATCGGCTTAAACCAACCAGAACCCGCCTCGGTTGCTGACAGTGGGGTCACCTTTCCTAGTAGCGTGTAGGTTGTGTGGGTGAGGGATAGATGTCCAAATGAAAAGTGGAATACTGTTGCCAAGAAAGAAGGGCTAAGATGGACAACCAAAAATAGCCAATGCCACACATTTGCCCACTGTATTATCTGTATTTTAATTTAGTCCAATTCAACAAGCATTTATTTAGTGCTATTTTGTTTCAAGCTAGGAAATAGCCCTCGACTTGTGGAGATTATGTAATTATTTTTTTCTTAATTAGGAAGACCTCACCTCTACTAAGTATCTATCTTAGGTAGAATTTTGCTAGGTACGTGAAACATCACATAAAAGTTGGCCTTCTTGTGATGTGCTATTATGGTGAAGTATATTTTATTTTTTGCTGTTAAAATATGTTAAATATTTAAAAGTATGTGTAATATATACATACATATGTGTACGGCTTAAAGAATAATAATGAAATGAAAAACCGGGTGCCATCACCCAGCTTAAAAAATAGTATAGTATCAGTACCTTAGAAGTCCTCTGGACCTCATCACATCACAGAACCCATATTTCCTTCTTAAGTAACACTTCTGATTTTTGTGTTATTGATAGGGTTGGATTTCTTTATACCTCTACATACATATGCAACTATAGATAATATATTTTTTAGTTTTGCCTTTTCTTGGACTTGATGTAAATGGAATAATACGATATTTTTTTAATTCACTTTTATTTGCTCAGTACTATTTTTAAGATTCACCCACGCTGGAGTGTTCCGCTGGTGTACTATTTGTTTACACAACCATAAAATATACTGTTGAATGAATATAACACAATTTTTGGACCATTCTGTTGTTAATTTACACTGGGTTGTTTCCAATTTGGGCTGTCAAACAGTGGGTCCGTGGACATTTTGAACCAGAATTTTGGTGCATGGGTCCAGAAGTTTCTTTGGGTATATATTGAGGAATGGAATTGCTGGGTTGTAAGTCATGTACATGTCCAATTTTACAAGGTAGAACAAATCGTTTACCAAATTATTATGCCAATTTACATTCTCGAGTATTGTATGAAAGTTTCATAGCTCCATATTCTTTCAAACATTCAATTTTTAAAATTATGCCAATTTAATATTTAAATTTTGACAATTTAATATTTGCTGTTTAGGTATTAAATGGATCTCATTATGTTTTTAATTTGCATTTCCCTAATTACTAATCAGACTGAATATATTTTCATATGTATATAAACCTTTTTGTGTATCTTATTTTGTGAAGTGATTATTTGTGACTTTTGCTCACTTTCTGTTCTTTTCATTGACTTTTTATTTCTTTATATATTCTGGATCCTAATTTTTGGTACATCATATGTGTTGAAAATAACATTCAACTTTCTGTTAGTCCTTTTGCTCTCTTTATGGTTATTTTTATACAGTGAAGTTCTTACTTTTAGCCTAGTCCAGTTTATCAATATTTTCCTCTTTTTGTTTATTGTTTACAAATATCATCCTGCAGCCATTTCACAAAGATGTTCTCCTACACTGTCTGTTAATATGCCTAGATTTGATTTTTTGCATATGGTGTGAGGTAGGGAGTCCAAGTTTACTTTATTAACATAGAAAATTAATTCACCAGCAACATTTATTTAAAAGTGTGCCTTTCTCTATAGCTTTTCAACAAACTCCATCAATCATTACTTTTTATATATGCATAGCTCTGTTTAAAAGCTCTCAGACTGCTTCATTGGCTTATCCGTATGTATTTGAGCTGATATCTTACTGTCTTATTATACAGTGAGTACTGAGCTATGTTAGGACAGGTATTCTCACCTTATTTTCTTCTTCAAGTATATCTTGGCTGTTTTTGATCATTTAATATATATAAATTTTAGAATCTATTTGTGTATATAAAAATTTGGGAAGAATTGTAATTTTCATATTATTGGGTTTTTCTATTCATGAACTTGGCATTCCTGTCAATTTTTTTGTAGCCTTTAATATTTTGGTTAAAAATGGTAAATTTTAACAAGTATTGCATATCATTGGTTAAATTTATTCCATGTTACTTAACATGATTTGTTGCTTTTCTAAACAGTGTATTTTTTTCTTTTGACTTTATTTTATATATATATATATTTATTTGTGAGGAAGATTAGCCCTGAGCTAACGTCTGTGCCCGTCTTCCTCTGGTTTGTATATGGGATGCCACCACAGCATGGCTTGATGAGTGGTGTGTAGACCTGTGCCCAGGATCCGAACCTGCCAACTGTGGGCCGCTGAAGCAGAGCATGTAAACTTAACCACTATGCCTCCGGGCTGGCCCCTAAACAGTGCATTTTAAACATTACATTTCTTAGCTATTGCAGGACTATTGGAAATTCAGTTTAATTTTAAATATTTATTTTGTATCTAATAGTTTTGCTAAAATCTCATTAATTATAATCTGTTGTATATATGTTTTTGTGTTCTATGGATGCACTCATATCTTTTGCAAATGAGGACAGTTTTATTTTTTCATTTTAGTTCTTGTATTTTTATTTTCTTACTTACTGGCAGGGACCTCTCATGGGATTTTTTTAAAAGAAGGGTGATAGTGGGCTGGCGTAGCAATTAAGTTTGTGCACTCTGCTTTAGTGGCCCAGGGTTCACCATTTCTGATCCCGGGCATGGATCTACACACCACTTATCTAATTTATAAGATATATTTGATATATACCACATGTAAAATGGAGGAAGATGGCACAGATGTTAGCTCAGGGCCAATATTCCTCAGCAAAAAAAGAGGAGGATTAGTGGTGGATGTTAACTCAGGACTAATCTTCCTAAAAAAAAAAAAAAGAAAAGCAAGATGATGGAAGTCATCCTTGTCCTGTTTCTGACCTTCAAGTTAATTATTTCAAAATATTATATTTATCGTATGTGCTTTTGTAAAGACTTTCTAACGAGTAAAGGGTATTTCTTGCTATTAATAGTTTGCTGAGAGAGTTTCTGTTTTGATTTATTCAAGAATGCATGTTGAATTATAACCAATGGTTTTATGCATCTGTTAGAAGATCATATATGTCTCTCCTTTAATCTGTTGTTATAGTGATTTAGAGTAATCAATTTTGTACTCATGGATTGAAGACAATTGGCTATGGTGAATATCTTTTTAATGTAATGCTAGGGTTTTTTGCTAATGTTTTATTTAGGAACTTTGGAACTATATCCATGATTTTGCCTATTATTTTATCCTCTCAAAACAAGAGCCAAAAGCAAAAAAATAGACAAGAATATAAGATTCTATTAGTCTCATAAAATGAGTTAGAGACTGTGTGTGCTTCTTCTGTTCTCTGAAAGAGTTTCTGTATGCCTTATATTTTCACTCCTTCAATGTTTAGGAAACTTCTCTGTAAAGTAATTTAGGCCTGGTGTTTTCTTTGGGAAAAGATTTTAAACCATGGATTTAATTGCATTAATGATTACATGACCATTTCAGTTTGCTAACTTTTCTTGAGCCGGTTTTGATAAGTTACACGTGTATGTTCTAAAAGCTTATCCATTTTATCTGTGATTTCAAATGTTTTGGCTGAATTTGTTTCTAATGTCCTTTCAATATCAGCTAAATCTCTTCTGCATCTTGAAGTTTTATTTTCTTTTTCATTCCAATTATTTTCCATTTGTTTTTATTTCTCTTTTTCTAAATTAATATTACCAGCAGTTTTCTTGTTTTGTTGTTATTTTCAAAAAAATTACTTTTAGCGTTTTGATCCCCTCTATTATATGTTTGTTTTTTAGTTCTTTATTGCTCTTTATTAATTCCTACATCATTCTTTGAGTTTATTCTGTTGTTCTCTCCCTAAATTTTTAAGTTGGATCCTTAGCTCATTAATTTAAATATTTTATCCTTTTAAATACATTCACATGTCTATAAATTTTCCTCAGTACTTATTAGCTGAATCCCACATTTTAATATGCAGTATTTTAATTATCATTTAGCAATTAATTTAAAAATTTTCCATCATGATTTCTTCTTTGATCCATATGTTTTTCAGAAGCATGTGTGTTTTTTATTTTTCAAATATATAGTTCTTGTCCTAGATATTCAAAGCTACATTAATATGTTTCATATAAGTCTAAAATTGCTATGCCTGACTGATTAATTAAACTTTTTGTCATTATGAAGAGACTTTTATCTCTGCTCATACTTGTTCCCTTTAAAGTCTATTCTCTTTGATATTTTGGGTTAGTATTTGTTTGACATAACTGTTTTCATCCTTTTGCCTTCTCTCCTGCTCAGAATGTGTGTGTATGTGTATGTTTGTGTATATATATATGTATACATATATATATAGGAATGAAGTGTGTATGTGCTCACTGTAATAAACTCTTAAAAAGTTATTGGATGAGTTATTGTATTGGGATTTTATTTTACCTTTTTTTTCCCTTCAATTTATTCTACCCTTATTTTCAAATTTTTCCTCATTTCCTCCTTCCTTTTGAATTTTATCTCTATACTTATTTTTGAAATTTACTCTCTATGCCATTTTTAGTGGTTACTATGGATATTTTAACATGCATAAATAACACCACTTAGAATTAATCATAACTTTACTCTCATCCCAAATGATACAAAAACCTTAGCATGCTTTAGCTTTAATCATTGCCTTCCCAACTTATATACTATTATTTTCCACTTATTAAGTCCTATGTTTTTTTAATCTTCACAAATTAAACTACTTTATACATCAATGTTTGTTTGTATTTATCATATATTTACTAGTATTTTTTCTCAGCATCCCATTTTGCATTTTAGACTTTCCATTTGGACTAATTTTCTTCCTGCCTGAAGTGTATCCTTTAGAGTTTCAGTTAGGGATAGTCTGTAAGTGATGAACAGTCTCAGGTTCTGCTTCTCTGAAGATGTCCTTATTTTGCCCTTGTTTGTGAAAGTTAGTTGTATTGGGTATGAAATTCTAGGGTACTAGTTGCTTTGTCTCCATGCATTGCACTCTGTCTTCTGGTATCAATTGCTATGCTGAGAAGTCAGTCATAAATATAATTGTTCCTTGTAAGTGGTATTCATTTTTTCCTCTGCTTCCTTTAAATATCTCTTCTTTATTTTCAGTGTTATATATTTTTACTTTCATTATGTATAGGTGTGGATTTCTTTTCATTTAATCTGCTTGGAAATCATTGAGCTTCTTGGATGTGAGTCCAGTATCTTTCAAAACTTGTTGAATATATTAGTTATTATTCCTTTCAATATTTTATTCTCCCAATTTTATTCATTAGCTCTCTCTGAAACTCCATTTAGATGTACTTCAAACTTTCTCAGCCTATCCTCTCTATCTCTTTTCAACTTTGTTCTATTTTTAATATTTGTCTCTCTGGGTTGGTTACTTCAGATTTATCTTCAACTTTATTAATTCTCTCTTCAGCTGTGTTGAATTTGCCAATTTATCCTGTTGAGTTCTAAATTCCATTTTAAAAATCAGTAAGTTCAATATATTCTTTTAAAAATTGACTTTTTCAAAAGTGTCACCTTGTCTTTTCATGTTTTTGAGTCTTTTATTTCTTACAGAATATTAAATATGTTTCTCTTATATTGTGAGTATTTTTATATATTCAGTATCTGAGATCTTTGTGATGATTATGCCACCTCTCATTCTTGGTATGCTGTCTTTTTTTGTGTGTTTTATAATCTTTTTTATTATGATTTCCTTGTTTTTCTTGGAATTATCCGTGAGAACTATTAGAGCTCCCACTTGATGTTGAGCTCCTCTAGAGAGGATGTTCAGGATTACTTCCACTCTGGCTGCAGATTTAATTATTTTCTGTGTATTTTCAATACACATAGAAAGCATAAATGTGGGTCACAAATCCAAGATTCTCTGTGAGAATTGACTTGTGACTACTGATTCTCAGGGAGAGTTCTTTTTCCTCATACCTAGTATCAAGTGATGACAGTCAAGTTCCCTACTCTCTTTCCTGACATTGAGGATTGTGTTTATTTACCCTTCTACTTTGGAATCTCAGCTTTACATAGAGCTCTATTACCTTCCACACTGTGAGCAAACCCTGGCTCTTATCCCTCACCTTCTGTGCCCTGACAAGCCATCCAAAGAGAGAGTCAAGTTCACAAGTTTTGGCCAATACCCTCAGGACAGCTGAGGCTTTGATGCTGGCTTATTTCTCTGGGGAGTGGATTTTATTTCATTTTGGGGGGTTCAATTCATCTGTGATTCTTTTTTTCCTCACGAGTTCCAAGATGGCTTTAAAAATCTGTGTTTTAAAAATGATTTTATTCAATGGTTTTGGGAGCTTTCAAAGGGAAACAGGAAATTTAGCTTGCTGTACTCTCAGCAATGTGAAGTCCTCTCTAAATAGGCCTTTTTTTTATAGTGCCCATTGGAATAGGGATAGGAATGAGATTTATTTTATTGAGTTTTACATTTTTTAGAAGCTCACCATTATAATTAGAAATCATTGATTTTCAGTACTCTTAAATGTAAAATCAAGGCAGAAACATCCTAAATGTGAGAGTGCAAATGCATATGAGATAGAGGTTGTTGCTAATTTCCTGTGAGGAAATAAAGGTCTACAGAACTGGCTTGTAATCATACAAGCTGGGGAGTTAGTGGTAATATTTCAGGCAGGCCTCTTTAATTTTAACAGCGGGGCCAGGCGTACACAAAACCGTTCATCTTTTCCCAGGCATTTCTCAGTCCTTCAGAGTGGTTTTAGTCTAGCATGGATTATGGACCTGTTCTCTCCTTGGTGCCTGGATATCATCTATCAATTCTTCGGTATTTCTAAAAATAAAATTTTAGCATCCCATGGCCCTGTTTAGATCAAAGGGCATAGCAATAATGAATGTTTTTATCATGAAATAACAGTAATGAATGCTGTAAATTTCATTCTCAAAAGACTGAGAACATAAGACACACTAACTTTGTCCAAAAGCCTTAAAATTTAATGAGGTAAACAAGAAAGTTCTAAGAATAAACAATCTTGTTTGTGTGGAAAAAGAAATAGCTACTTATTCCATTTTTCTTTTTCTCTGCACCAACCTTACTACCAGTCATTCTACTGGAAGATTCTGTTATCATTAGGGTCCTCCGCCCCAGTCTGTAACATCTTAGTTATCTACTGATATCTGAGACATGTTGCGAAATTCCTAAAATGCAATTAACTTTAGTATACTTTGGCTATATGCCATATTTCTTAAACGTCAATCAAGATTTTCTCCAGATATCCCCAGATAATATTGCAAAATTCTCAAAAAGCCCATTAATTTCTATACAGTTTTGAAGAGATGTCATATATTTCTCAAACATTTCCAGCAATGATAGGATGTCAGAATCAGTGCTGCGGGGCTCATGAAAATCTCCTGGAAATTAAACCAAGGGACTATGAATGCTAAAGCAGACTGGGAAGGGCTGCCATTTGGCAAACCCAATGTAGATGTATCTGGAAATCCATGCAAGTTAGAGCTCAGGTTAGTTGAGATAGGAGTGAGTGGGGTGTTCCAATGATTGGATCTAAGGGAGAGCTCTTTCGATTCAAGAAGATAATCTGGTGCACAGTTGTTTTGGGGGGGTCACCAGAATCCCGCATAATATAACTTGTTTTCTGAACATCAAAACGTTTCTTGCTTTCTGCAATTCAATCTTCTAAAATACCTTTGCAAAGCAGTTCCAAAGCACCAACCCTTGGAAACACAGAGAATTTAAGCAACCACTGAGGGCTTAAATGTATGATACCAATGAAAGAAGATAGGCTTTCTGGTTTTGCCATTTTGTCACTGCCTGGTGAGCTCTGAGAACAGTATATAACATAAACAGAATCCCTGCCCTTAGCAGCTTCCATACTGAAAGCAAATCACTGTTTTTCAGCGGCAATGCTATTTCTTTTTATTGTTAGTGTTGGTGATGGAAATTTGATAGTTCAGGCTGTACACTACACTAAGGATTAAGGAAAACATTGCCTCTGTCCATATGGTGCATCATCTGAATACACCAGGCAAGACATTAGTAGATGTAAAAATCTGGGACTACGTGAAAGAGATGTGCATGTTTACAGTGAAATCAGCCAGGTCATTTGTTTGTGTTGTCCCTCTCACTGTGCTGCAAGCCACACTTGTAATCAGAACCTCTTCTAATTCTTTCCTTATTCTTTCGTCTTGCTTTCCTGTCTCTCTTCTAACACTGGAAGCTGCAAATTTGGCTGTGTGCCTCTTCCCTGTGGTGAGTCAAAATATGGAGGAATGGATTTCGGTACCATTCCATGGATCAGTCAGCATGACTGTATGCTTTGGCAGGGACCGGTGTCTCTCAGACATCCAGAGGGAAAGGCAGGAATATAAAGTGAAGGCATATGTACAAGCACAACAGGGAAAGCAGAAATGAAGTGCAATGGCAGAAAGCAAAATAAATCTCAGCTCGATTCAGGAACAAACAGCACACAGTTCTATTTGCTTAAGAATAAAACTTTTGCTCTCAAAAGACTGAATTAGTGACTGAAATCTTTGTTCAGCACTTATTAAGTAAATAGAGTATGCTCTAAAGGCATTAGAAAGTGAAGACTCTAGGAAAACTTGAAAGTGGAAAAAAATTTAGAAGTCCTTAGTCTATTACTTCAATTCAAGGATGATGACATGAAGGCCCAGAAATGTTTTAATGGACTTAGCTCTAGGCACTGAGCTGGGAAATTAAAGAGCTGGTACTAAAACTCTGACCTTATGGAATCTAGTTCTTGATGTATCCAAACAGGGTGTGCCAATCTGTCACCCCAAATGTATGTGTAAATGTGGACGCGGGTCCTATATGTGACAAGTGATGGAGGAAACATATCCCTGGATTCTGCATTTCTACCTTAGTGCTTGCCTTGTCTGTCATTGCTAATGTGCGTGGCACGGGGTATGGAGAAGAAAAGTCAGTAAGAAAAGGCTTGAGACAGAATAACTTGCTTTGTGTCACCAATACTAAATAAGGATAATAAGGCTAGAGATTTGGGCTCCTTTGAAACTCAATCTTCATCCGACAAATGAAGCCTCACTCTTTACATCTTAAGGTAATAGAGTCTGTGAAGACTTGGTCTCATTCGTTCATTCGTATATTTATTAAACTATATGTATGAATGTCTTTGCTACAGAAAAGGCCTTTAAAGACTTCCTTATTGCCAAAGCTATTAGACATTACTCTATATTGACTTTACTGCAATGTGGCATTAACACTGTTTTCTACTTTTTCTATGAAAATCTTTACTGCTGAGTCTCCAAGAACTCACACTTTTTGTCTCACATGTAGGTCTCTGAAATGTCTTCTCAGCACCTTCGGAGGCACCTATTCCCCAACTCACCGCTAACTGGTGTTTTTTCCCCCAAAGATTCTCAACTATTGCTTATCTCTTTCAACCAGTTCTTCATGGGAAATCTCATCTTCTCTCAAGGATTATTTCTACTCCCGTAAATTTAAGAGTTACATAATTTACTCTTAATCTCTGACTTTCCTGAGCTTCACGCTCACTTAGCCCAAGGCCTGATGAGTATCTCAGAACACAACTCCTGCCTCTCAACCAGCACAATGTCCTTTGCATTCTGCCTTGTCAATGTTTCTTGCATGGTCTGACTCTCAGCCCTAATAACACTGTGCTAATATAGGCTCCCATGGTCTTTCACCAAGATGGTTAAAATTGCTTACCAGTTGAATTCCCTGTTTTCAGTCTTGCCCAAATAAAATCCATGCCCTTTAGTAAGTTCCCAATTTAAATTGTTTAAAACACAGATATGAGCCTGTTTCTCTTAGGGTTGAAATCTTTCAGTTTCTATCTTTCTCAAAAATTATTTACTTAAAAAAAAAAAAGCGTTCATGGTTACCTGGACACTGCCCACCTTTCCAGTCTTAATAGCCTGCTGTTCCCTGCCTGGCACTTGAAATTTGCAGGGCAAACCACTTGTAAGTCCCTGCCTACTCATGTTGTTCTATGCCCTCTTGCAGTTTACTCTGCTGCCTAGGCTGGAACTCTCTCCTCTCCCTGCTAATTCTTTTTTTTTTTAATTTTTTTGAGGAAGATTAGCCCTGAGCTAACATCTTCCACCAATCCTCCTCTTTTTGCTGAGGAAGACTGGCCCTGAGCTAACATCCATGCCTATCTTCCTCTATTTTATGTGGGATGCCTGCCACAGCATGGTTTCACAAGCAGTGCATAGGTCTGCACCCGGGATCCGAACCAGCGAACCCCGGGCCGCTGAAGCAGAACGTGCAAACTTAACCGCTGCGCCACGGGGCCAACCCCCCTCTCCCTGCTAATTCTTGACTTAATTCCTATTTATTTTTCAGGACTAAGCTCTGGCATATTCTTCTGCCAGCAGTCTTCTTGACTATACCCCCAGGATTACATACCCATCTTCTGTGTTCCCTTTGGCACCCTTGTCATACTCTATGTAGCCTCTGCTCACTTTGTGCATAAATGTTATGCTTATGCATCCATGTCCTGACTAGACTCTAAGTTCCTCAGGGGAGGAAGTATGCAACCCCACCCCATCTGTGGGAGAAGATGCGATGCCTAACACAGAGTCGACAAACAGTAAATGTTTCCTTACCTCAACTGCCAGACCCCTTGCAGTATGGCAGAAATATGAGATAAATGCTATGTTGGTCTTGCCTCAGGGGACCCACATTGAACAGTGGGAGACGTACCTGGTAAATCCCACCCCACCTAATACCGTGTGAGGTGCACACAGGATGTGGAAACTGCCTGAGGGAGAAGAGCGGAGGAAAGGATGGGAAAATACTTCTCCAATGAGGCAAAGCTTCCGCTCTTTCCTTCACTTACCCTTCTGCACTTTTACTTCTTCAGCTAGGGAAATACAATCCCTTCAAAACCTGGCTAGAAGGGCAGAGGACTACTTCCTCGATGAGGTAATGAAATCCCAACCTTTCCCTGCAAGCTGTTTCTTTCATGTGGCTTCTGCAAGTGTTTAAGCCAAGAAGAAAGTACACTTGTGTTTGCCAGGGACTCGCAAAATGTGCTTCTGATTGGCAAAACACAAAAAGCTTTAAAAAGTGAGGAAATTGTACAGCAAGCACTGCCAGCTGATAATAGCAAACAGGCTCACGTTTGTGCAGGAATTGGGAGAAAGGCACTTACTGCTTAGTGTGCATGTGGCCAATAAGAGAACTAAATGGCGCTATTGCCAAATGTCACTTTTAGATACACGCTTCACACCTACTGACTTTGGATGAAGTTGCCTACACAGAGCTGAGGGGGGGATTTGGATCCAAGTGTGCCATTTGGCCACAGCTGCAGCCCTGACTGTTGAGAAAACAGCAGCATGCAATTGGAGGTAGTCTGGGCACATCAACTGGATTTCTCATCCTATCTCTTGGGTCCCCTTGTGCCTGGAGCACAATGTGAGCCATTTTATTTACTTTTGGTGCTTTGTGGTGCCAGTGTTGCAGCAGCCAGCCCTGAAGGGAAGCTCAGCATATTTTTCCAAGAGTCTCTATTGCTAGAAACACAGAATGGAGTTGACACAAATCTAATGAAATGAAAGCTTTCTCTTACCCTCCCCTGAATCCCAGAAAGCAGTGGCATTTGGAAAATTGTGTTCTTAAAAAAGCTGACAAGGGCAGGAGTTCAGTAGAAGCTAGCTATGAATATAGATATATTTGAAGATTTCTACTCTCCTCCCTTCTCTCTGCTGTGTGAAGATAAATTATATTCGGCTTTAGGGAGTGTAGTTTAAACATCATGCATGTATATCTGAAGGTTCTCCTCAAAAAAAGAAGAAGAGGGAAAAAGGAGACATTTTGGAGCCCTATTGGTTATGGACAATAAAATAAAATAAAAAATAAAAAAAGGAATGAAAGTAGTTTCCTTGGTTGCCCTGTAGAAATTAGAAGAAGAAAAAAAAGACATTGGCAAATGATATAATTCTGGACTCAAAATTTGCTGGTGCTTGATGAATTCAGAGGTTATTATTACAAAACTGTGTGTTAATTTGAACTTCATTAATTGGAGAGGGGCCCAGCTGACTACCTTCATGTCAGAGAGGAAAATATTTAGCCTTCCAGATTGATATGATAAACAATATTGGAGGCTTGGAGAAGAGGTCTATATAAGGGGCATTTGTTAAGCACTTGATGTTTTGTGTTTTATACTGTGTGAATACAGAAATATTTCTGGCCACAAGGATGATGAAGTTGAGAAATTACAGCGCACATACGTGGATGAAATAGAGATCAACTTTGAGGTCTTAGACAAGTTATTTAATCTCTCTTAACCTCAGTTTCCTCATCTGGAAAAATGGGAATAATTACCTCAAAAACTTGTTCTGTCAATTAGATGAGATTACATCATGCCTGGCATGTTGTGAGTCGTTCATACTATTAGCTTGTATTTGTATTAAGGCAGGCGAATTAAAGCATTAAATCAAGGCAGGTAATAGATGGCAATTAAAAGCGAGGCCTTAGAAGTCTCATGGTCATTGATTCAAATATTTATTGAATACTCACTAGGTGCTAGGCATTTGCTAGCTGCTGCATATTCAGTGGTGAACAAAAATGTGAGGCCCTGCTCTTATGGAGTGAACCCCATTTGGAAAGAAGCAGAGTAAACTAGTAAACAAACGGTAATGCACTCTCTCTTCCTCGCAAAATGGTAGTGTTTTCTTGCAGAGTCTCTGTTTTTGTTCAAAGCCTGGGTTGAAATCCTATCTTTGTTTGGTTTCTACATGGTGTTTCCGTGGTGACTGAGAAGGGTACCTTGTAGTGGATAGACCCTCGTGAGGTTTAATAGCCACTTAGGGTTGTCGGGGGGAAAGAGGGTTGGCGACAGCTCTCTTATCTCCTGGGTAACAGCTCTTATCACTCATGAAGGGAACACCTAGTTGTGTGGCGTCAGTGAGGAAACACTGTTAGCTTATTTATTCCTTAGTGAGACCAACTACCCTGGTTTTCCCAGGCTGAGAAGATTCCCAGTACTTGGGGCTATCAATGTCAACTCTAGGAAAGTCTTAGGCAACCAGCATAAGTTGTTCACACTACAGATCTTATCTATATATAATTTAGCATTGGGAAAAGTTCCATGAAGAGAGAGAATAGGATGCTGTGGAAGTGAATTACAGGAGGGACCTTGTATAGTGTGAGTGGAAAGTATCTCTAATGAGGCAACATTTAAGCTGAGACCTCAAATATGACAAAGACATTAAGTTTAGCTTCCAACTTTGTTTCTTATTAAGTGTTTCATCTTAGGCAAGTTATATAACCCTCTCTAGTGGAGTTTCTTCATCTGTAATAAGTGGATAATTATTACACCTAATCATACATCACCTATCTAATCATATCATACTTCATAGGATACTTTTAGAACTAAATAAAACAATGCATGTAAGTCACTTAAAAGATTTCCTGACCATTGATTTCTAATTCATTCTATTTTCATAATATGTTTAAAATTATTGTCTTATTTTATGGTCCAACATGTGGTGTATCCTAGAGAATGTTCTATGTGCACTTGAGAAGAATGTGTATTCTTCTGTGTTGAATAATGTTCAAAAGATGTCTGTTAGATAAAATTGGTTTATAGTGTTGTTCAAGACTTCTATTTCCTTTGGTCATCTGCTAGTAGTTTTGTACATTATTGAAATTGGGTTATTGAAGTTTCATCTATTATTTTTGAATTATCTATTTCTTTAATTCTATCAGTTTCTGTTACATATATTTTGGGACTCTATTGTTGGGTGCACATATGTTTGTAATTGCGGTATCTTCTTGATGGATTGACCCTTTTATTATTGTAAGATGTCCTTATCTGTTTCTAGTAACAATGTTTTTTTTTAAATTCTATTTTGTCTAATATTAGCGTAACCATTGCAGTTCTCTTTTGGTTATTGTTTGCGTGATATATCTTTTTTACTTCCAACCTATTTGTCTTTTTGAAAGTGTGTCTCTTGTAGACAATGTATAATTGGATCATATTTTTTCCTCATCTAGTCTGCCAATCTCTTTCTCTTTTTTGGAGTGTTTGATTCATTTATGTTAAGTGAAATTACTGATAAGGTAGAATTTACCCTGCCTTTTTTCTATTTGTTTTCTGTCTTATGTCTTTAATGTTTTCCCCATTACAGCCTTCTTTTGTGTTACACAGATGTTCTCTAGTGCACTATTTTAATTCCCTTATTTCTTTTATTATATTTTCTTTGAGTTATTGTCTTAGTGGTTACCTTGGGAATTACAATTGTCTTAGGTTTTAGTTTGGATTTATACCAATACAATTTCAATAGTATGCAAATCTTTGCTCCTATATAGCTCTATTTCTTGCCCTTCCTTTGTGTTGTTATTGTGATAGAAATTCTATCTTTATTTTGTGCCCAACAAGACATATTTATAAGTATTACTCTATGCAGTTGTATTTTAAATCAGATAGGAGAAAAAACAAATTACAAACAAAAAAATTATACTGTGTTTTAGATTTACCTAGGTAGTTACCATTATGAATGTTCTTTATGTCTTTATGTGAATTTAAGCTACTGTCTAGTGTCCTTTTATTTCAGCCTGAGGGGCTTCTTATATGGTAGAAAAGCAAGAAAATGATTCTCCCAATTTTTATCTGTGAATATCCTAATTTCTACTTCGTTTTTGAAGGATAGTTTTGCTGGATGTAGAATTCTTGGTTGACAGTCTTTTTGTTTCAGCACTTTGATTATGTCATCCCACTGCCTTCTGGCCTGTATGATTTCTGGTGAGAACTCAGCTGTTAGTTTTTGTGGAGGATCCCTTGTATGTTTTGAGTCTCTTCTCTCTTGATACTTTCAAGGTTCTCCCTTTGTCATTGGCTTTCAATCATTTGATTATGACATGTATAGTTGTGCATCTTTTTGAGTTTATTTTACTTGGACTTTATTGAGCTTATTGAGCATGTAGATTAATGATTTTCTTTAAATTTGGGATGTTTCAGTCATTCATTCTTAAAATATTCTTTTTGTCCCTTTCTTATGCTCTCTTCTTTCTCTCTGGGATTCCCGATGTGCACATGTTGGTCTGCTTGATGCTCTGAGGCTGTTTTAATTTTCCGTTTTTTCTTTTTATTTCTGTGCTCTAGACTAGGTAATCTCAATTGACCTATCTTTAAGCTCATTAATTTTTAATTTTGCTTCTTAAATCTGCTGTTGAACTCTTACAGTGAATTTTTCATTTCCTTTACTGTACTTTTAATCTCCAGAATTTCTGTTTTTTTAATATAATTTCTATCTTTTCATTTATATTCTCTATTTCGTAAAAACATCCTTCTCACATTTCCTTTGGTTCTTTAGCTGTGGTTTCTTTTAGTTCTTTGACTATATTTAAAATAGCTGATTTAAAGTCTTTGTTGAGAGTCCCAACATTTAGCCTGCCTCAAGGACAGTTTCTATTGATTGATTTTTTTTCCTTGTGTGTGTATGGACCATACTTTCTTGTTTTTTGCATGTCTTCCACTTTTTGTTGAAAACTGAACATTAGTTAATACAATGTGGCACCTCTGGAAATCAGATTCTCCCCACTCCCCAGGGTTTGTTGCTGTTGCTATTTGTTGTTTGTTTAGTGACTTTTCTGAACAAATTCTGTATTGTTTTTTGTGTGTGGTCACTGAAGCCTCTGCTCAGTTATCTTAATGGTCAGCTAATGATTAAACAGATTTCCTTTAATGCCTGGAACTAATAAGTCCCCAAGCCTTTGCCAAAGGCTCGAGTGTGTGCTGAGAAACACCTTCAACACTCAGCTAGGCTATTCCTTCTTAGATTTCATTTTATGTTTGCACAGAGCCTCAAATTTAGCAAGAGGTTAGACTTTCTTAGGTCTTCCTGAGCATCCGTACATTCCTAGCCATATACAAAGTCCTACACATGCACATGGGCTTTGAGATTACCAGGAATATATTGGAGGTTTTCAGAACCTCCAATGGACATGTCATTCTCCATCTTTTCTTTTTAAGCTTTTTGTTTAGCCTATTGTCTTGACTGTTATCCTCTGCCTCAGGTAGCTGCAATGTTAAACAATTACCTCTGATTATTGCTTTTTTTTTTTTGGCAAACACCCTGGGAAAAGGCTTTTCACATTGAGTAAACTTCAAGTTAAGTCATATAAAAATAGCTTTGTGTGCGGTGTCTTTCAGGGAACCACTAGACAAGTCAAATAATGACAAGTTCTCAAGGAATAGGGCTTTGAAGATGCTCCAACTCTATTTTACCCCTTCCCATGGCTGCCACACTGCTGACTTTAACTGTAATTGTGGCTGTTGGTCTTCATGAGTACTGCAAATCTAGGGGTGGAGGTGGGAATAGGACAACTTAAAACACCATGAAACCTGCTCTTTTTGATGAGATTTATTCTTTTTTTTAAATGCCCTATAAATTGCTACAAGTCTTTAGCTAATTTTCAGAATTATAAAAAAGTCAATTCTAACAATTTTTTTCCAGTGTTCTCATTGCGTTTATAAAGGAGAGGCTTTTTGTGTGTCCTTACCAGTATTTTCACTGATGCTACCTCTCACTATTGAAAGACTCAATAAGCGGTGTTTGTTTATTGCTATTAATTAGCTCAATAACCTCATAAAATGAACATCATTATTATTGTATTACAAATGATAAGGAAGCAAAAGGAAGCAAAATATTTGGTGTCTTCCATCTCCTTTTACTGTAATTTTCCCATTTCACCTGCCAGTGGGGCTTTCCATCAAAGTCCATCCTCAGGAAGGAATTTGATATTAATCAATTATGTCAGATTAGTCAATTATATAAATTTCAGGTCACATGTTTCCTCTCACAAGAAAATGTGTCCTGGATCGAGTCATGTCTTTATTCTCTTAAAGGAATTTGAAGCATCAGTGAGAAAAGTAGAATTTTGATTTTAAGGCAGAGAAGCCCTTGAGATGCCTGAAATAGCATCATATGAGCAGGAGACCTTCATCTTATTAGTGAATCTATTTTGGAGTCCACCATTGCCTGTAGGCTTGGAGTTCTGCTAGAGTTCATGTGGGACGATTAGGGCTTTGCCTCCAGGGATGGAGAGCAGAGAGTAGAAGCAGCCTAGAAAACTGATTGACATTCTTGATGGGATGTGGTGGGGACTGGCTTTATAACATGTGGCCAGCAAACTCCACGTTGGATGTGAAAATCAATAGCAGGAACCCATGGCTGTACTTTAGGATCAGTAAAGTCATAGGAGCATCTTACTCAAGAAAACAAAATTGTTAAAGCCTCTTGTTTGCCTGTTGGTATAGTAAATAGACAAACCATGCTTCAGAGGAGAAATCTCTGGAAATGGTTTTCCTCATGGATCTTTCTGCAGAGATGATGTACTTTCATAAATGGCAGTTTTTTGAAGGATAATCTCTAATAAAATTCTGATTTAGGTGGAGGAAATATTCTGCCTAATAACCAGGATCAGTCCCATACCAGAAATATTAACTGTTCAAATCCTAATATGTGTGCTTCGGTCACTAGAGATAAACCATAAAGAGATTCTGAAAACTAAGACTTGAAAAACAATTTTTAAGAAATGTGTTGTTTAATAGGGTTCAGAGCATCATCAGAATACCTGAGCATGGGTTAACCCCATGTTGCTTCTCACTGCTGTTAAATACTCTCACAGTGCCTAGGGGAGCAGTACTGCAAAGATGAAAATTTCAGCACCATCTCAGATATAAAGTAAAGCCAATTGTGTCCTTGTTATCTTTTCTGTTTTTGTATTTTTTGCTTTGCTTTGTTTTGTTTTAGGAGAAGGAGGAGCAAAGCCTGCTGTTAATCTGGTATTTACCTTTAGCAGCCCAGACCTATAGGATTATATGACTCCAGAAATACTTTTATGAATGAGGAAATTGAGGCTCAGGGAGTTGGGGCGACTGACTAATAGAATTCATAAGAGTCAGAGAGCTGGAGTTTAACCCCATACCTGTGATTCCTTTTGTCCAGTGCTTGCTCCATGTTACTGCTCTATCTCACTTATTCCACTTAGGTGAAATATAATGTTGAGGTGAGAGTGCCCAGACATGTGCACTCCATAAGTGTATTTGACATTATTATACGTACTTTGGTTATAGGATTCATACTATCTGAAAAACAATCAATCACATTTGATAGAGAACATCACTCAGTGTGGATCTCTATCCACTGATGCAATCTGTATTGGACTATGAACTCTTTTAGTTCATAAACAAATGTGTTTAGGAGTGATGATTCACGAGTTCATGAATTCAACAATCAATTCATGATTGATTGTTGGTTTTGAAATTAACTCCCATTCAGGCAAGAGAATTCGGACCCCATTTGCCAGCTTAAAGGGGATGAAATGTCATGCAAATTGCTAGGAGAAGCTGTGGGTTTGTTATACCTGCAGATAGTTTACAAACAATTTGGTAGTTTATTTACTCTCTAGTTCAGTTTGCACAGTGGTCTACTTGAAACTAAGTGACCTTTCAGATTTCTTCAAAATCTATGAGTCTTAATTGGATGCTATTACAAAAACAATTTGTTACTAACAGCCAACAGGAAATTCAACAGACTCAGAAAGATGATCTCATAGCAGACAAAACTTAGAATTTTCAATGATATAAATGAAGAAACAGAAGGAGCAGTACTACACGCCCCAGTTTTGAGGATTAAAAAATAAGGAGCGTAGCCTTGTTATGCATTGTGATTATAAACTGCTGAATTGGCGTTTACTATGACAAGAGTCTCCAATTTATTGGATGCATGTCATTGGAATTTGCCCTTTCTTTTTATGTGTCTTTCCATGATGAATGCCAGTGCTGGGAAATGAAGAGCTCTTACCCTTTTCATACTTTGCTGAATGCTGGCGAACTTGCCAATTGATGCTTCTATAATTTTTGCCTCAAGGTCACCTGAGGGGACAGAGTCATCCAAACAAGGTCACTGACTATGTTGAAAGTTAATAGTTGTTTCTTGAAAAGAAAAGTCACAGAAAAATTAGGACACCGTGGATATAATTACTATAAGATGGAAAATAGATTCAGAGAATATTTTCTTTTAATAATGTAATTCATTTAAAATAAAATGTGATAAATAGTGCTTGGACAACTAAGGTCATTTGGTTTGCTCTCAGTAATTCAATTAGGAGAAATCTGAAAGCGATAAGTGTGTGGTAGGTGGGAGCTGTAAAAGCACTGGACTGTTAATAATTTGAGACTTCCTCATCCCTTTATGTGGATGAAAGTGGATCCATTATCTGAACACGTGGGTCTCCGTATTGTCCTCATTTCATGTATGGGCCCTGAGGGAGACTGCACAAGGACCCCTAACCGCGAGGCCACGCTTGGCTTTTGGAAGAGGTTCACTGTCTTTGACTTGATATTCCATCCAGGAAAAATGCAATAACTGGCTTTTTTTTTTTTCTTTTCAAGTCATAATTTCAATGTCCTGAGAACACAGAGCTCTTTTGATTCAGAGCTGCTGCTAAGAACTAGGGGGGACATTCAACTATAATTTGAGAAAACATTTAGTATTACAGCAGCTTGGACCAGCGGAGCCTTCCTGGGACTGCAGACCCAATGAACACATGGGTCAGGTTTTTAGCGCTTTTTCCACGAGTAGCTCTTAGACTTAGGTCGGCTTTCTCCACCATCCAGCAGACACTGGGGGTGGGATCTAAATTTAATTTAGCCCAAAGCAAATGTGCTGACAGTGTTCATGTTTTCCAAAGAAAAAATTAGAATACATGGTTTGGCAATTACAAATACATTTATGAGGACAATGAGATTGTCCTGAAAAATTCTAGAAATGTGATTAGCATACGTATGGTATACCTCAAAGCTAAATAGAGCTTTTAAAAAGTTGTATCATAAGTCTGATTGTTAGAACATATGTCTAATTATCCATTGTTAGTGCCATTGATTCGATTCCAACTCCTAGTGACCCTGTGCACAGCAGAGTGGAACCCTGACTGGTCTTTCTGTGCCATCCTCTCCCCTTTCCACACTGTATCAGACAACGCTCCACGGCTGTTCAGAGGCTTTTCATGGCCAATTTTTCAGAAGTGGGTGGTCAGGTTCTTCTTCTATTTATCCATAGCATGATTTTTATCTAAATAATTAAGAATTAACCATACTCATTTGATTTTATTCTTCATCAATGAAGTTGAGTTATACACACACACATACAAAAGCAAATTGTGTGGATTCTACCTTTTCCTAATGGTTTTCCTTAGTATTAATCAGTGTAACAGGTCTTTTGGCTGTTAATACCTTGTACCAGATGTCACATGACTTAAAAAAAATTTTTTTGAGCACATCTAGGAAACCACATTGACCATTTGGGAAATCCAAATGGTGTATGTGTTGGAGTATGTAGATATTCTGATGACATTTTATTTTAAGGAAGCTGAAAGTGGGTAAAATTGTTCTTAAATAAGTTCAAACTGAAATCCTTCTATGGACATGATGACGAACTTGTGTCCATTCTCTGAGAGGCTAAAAGGAAAAATTCCTATCTGAGTCTGATATACTTTCACCTATCAGGAAAAAAGTGGAAAAAAAAAAAAAAAAAGAAAGAAGAGATACTTTCCAGAAGTAGCAAAATAATCCTAGCTTGAAAAACCATTCTGGAACTTAGCTTCTTACTTTGCTTTCTTTATTGAGGAAGATTAGCCTTGAGCTAACATCTACTGCCAATCCTCCTCTTTTTGCTGAGGAAGACTGGCCCTGAGCTAACATCCGTGCCCATTTTCTTCTACTTTATATGTGGGACGCCCACCACAGCATGGCTTGACAGGCAGTGCCATGTCCGCACCCGGGATCCGAACCGGAGAACCACAGGCCACCAAAGCGGAATGTGCGAACTTAACCACTGCACCACCGGGCTGGCCCCTAACTTTGCTTTTTCCACTTTGAAATCTGAGCCCTTTGATAAGGGCATTCACACACATCTTGCCTTTAGTTTTCTCCTGTTTATCACCATATGTCCTCTGAAGATTTTATCCTTTCCAATAACTTTAATTGTTCCCTCCCTAGAGATGATTTCTCAAAATATATTTAATAAATTTTTGGTTTGGTCTTTAGTCCTATATTTCCAGTTGCCACTAAATGTAGTGACTTCAAGTTGGTAGCTCAAAATTAGTCATAATAGGGGTATTTACACCAGAGAAATTGGTAAATGGTACAAATTACATTCCTCTGACCTGGAGCCAGTTGTTAAATATTTCCCAGCACACCATTAGCTGTCACCTGAATTTCGTAGTTTCACCTCAAACACAACATGTATAAAATAGAACTAATTTATCAAACCAGTCATCTCGCACCACACTCAGATTTTCTCTTACTCCTTTAGGGACAGCGCCATTATTCCACTCAATCTCTTAATGTTGAGTGCCTCTGGACTCAGTCCTTGGTCCTCTTCTTTTCTCTGCTACATCTATAGTTACTTTTTTGGTAGTTCCATCTTGTCTCATGACTTTACATAAAGTTTATAATTGCACACTTCCCAATTTATATCTCCATCTCAGACTTCTCTGCCTACCCTTATATTTAATTACCTATTTAACATCTCCACTTGGATATCTATTGGACATCTTGAGCTCAACATGGTTGAACTGAACTCTTAATCATCTGCACAAATCTTCTGCAATCACAGTCCTCTCTATCTCAGTTTATGGAAATTCCATCTTTCTAGTTCAAGCAAAAAAACCCATTTGATTCTTCCTATCCAATCCAATCACTTCCTATCCAATTTCTCAGGAGGAAGTCCTGTTGGTTCTACCATGAAAACATATCCCAATTCTGCTCACTTCTCACCGCCTCCATTGCTGTGTCCTGGTGTGGCCATTGTCTTGTCTTCCTTGGATTATTGCAGAAGCCTCCTCATGGATCTGTTTCTATACTTGCTCCTTATAATTTTTTCGGAATTCTCAGAGTAATCCCTGGAAATGTAAGTCAGATCATGTTACTCTTTGGCTCAAATGATCCAGTGGGTCCTGCTTCACTCAGAGTGAAAGCCAAAGTCCTCACTGTGGCCTGTAAAAGTCTGCAAGGTTTGCCTCAGACTTCCTGTGATTTCATTTCCTATCATACCCCTTCTTGCTTACTCTTTTATTTATTGATTGATTTTTCTGAGGAAGATTGGCCCTGAGCTAACATCTATTGCCAATCTTCCTCTTTTTGCATGAGGAAGATTGTCCCTGAGCTAATATCTGCACCAGTCTTCCTCTATTTTGTACGTGGGATGCTGCCACAGTGTGGCTTGATGACTGGTGTGTAGGTCCGTGACCAGGATCCAAAACCGTAAACCCCAGGCCGCCATAGCAGAGTGCGTAAACTTAACCACTATGCCACCAGGCCAGCCCAAGTCCTTCCTCTTTTAAGTTCTTCCTTGGTGAGTCCTCAAGCTTCCAGTGTCTCAAGGAATAAGGTAGGTTCTTAACAAGTGGGTCACCTTTGGGATTTTGGTCCCGCAGCTGAGGCTGAGATGAGGGCTGTGCTTATCTGCAACAACCAGGAACTGAAAGAGTACAACAATGAGTGCTGAATATCAAATTGGGAAGTAGAACTTTAAGTCCAAGAGGCATGTGGAAACTTGCCTGGAAACAGCCAATAGAGCTAAAGGGTCAGAAGACTGACATACAAGAATGGAAGCAAAGTGTGAAAACCCAGGCCAAAATAGGCCCGGAGGTCTTGTGGTATATACTTACTGGCCTGCAACACCCTGCTGTGAGTGAGAGGATAAGCCTGGTAAAGCTGTGTAATAGCGGTAGATACTTCTGCCTTTCTGATATTTCTTCCATTCATTCTATCCATTAAATTCCTGCTGTTATGTAAATCCCTGTTAACATGAGTCTGTGATACAGGAATAGCTTGTTCTTTCTGATATCTTCTGTCTAATCCGTCCTTCATCTCAATTCCAGATTCATATTCCAGATCACAGTGTTGATCCTGTCACTCCTCCCTTTTAAAATCGTTTTGGGTCTCCTCATTGCCCACCGGATTAAGCCCTGACTTATTAGTCTAGTATTCAAGGTTTGACTCCAACCATATTTTGAAACTTCTTTCTCCCTTACTTCCCTATGATTAGTCATTTATTTATTCATTCAACACGTACTCACTGAGCTCCTAGTGTGTGCCAGGAATGAGCAAAAGTTTTTATCCTAGTCATGCCATTCACCATTTTCCAAGTCCACATTACGTGTTCTTGTCTCTACCTCTTTCCTATTGTCATCCTCTTTTCTTAGGATGTCCTTTTTCGTCATACTTCCGACTATATAAATCATATTTATCTTTCAATACTTAGTTGAAATGCCTTGTCTTTTACATGATCATTCCTGACGTATCAGTTATTGCCCCATTTTCTGATCTTGACTCAGCATAGTATCCGCATGATAAACAACCTTGACCCCCTTGCTGTCCTTGGCTTGGGTCCCTTGCTGCAACTCCACTCCAGGTCAGTGAACCTACCTGCCATTGCTCAGCATGTTATACCCTCCTCATCTCATGCCCTGGCTCACATTTCTCTTTGGCTCACAGAACTTACTTCTTCAGCTGTTAAAATGAGCTCAAAATCATCTCCTTTAAGAAACATTTCGCTGTCTCCTTTGCCCCTCGGACCATGTCATAATAATCCCTCCTTTCCTTCAGTCATTCTCAGCTTCTGGTTTTATCTATATCAGGGTATTTGCTTCATACTCTTTTGTATTCAATGAGTTATTTACATGCCTTTTCCCTCATGTGGCTTGAAGCTCATTTGGACCACAGAAACCATATTGTTCTTGGCTCTCTATTCCCATAGTGTGTGGTCCAATTCTTTGTTCATAGGAGAGTCTTCAGTAAATGCTTGTGGAATGAATGAGTGCATCCATATTTGGCTCCATATGTTAGTGTCATGACACATATCAGATATAGAAGCTTAATGCCTGGTATACAGTCTTAGACATACGTGTGTACCCATATATATACTGCATTAAATTCTACTATTGTATATAATGCAGGCATATAATAGTCTGTATATAAATACACACACACATATATATATACACACATCTGTGAATATATAAAATATACTGTATTAAGTTTCTACTATATACCGTGTGTGTGTGTATACATATGTATGTATACATCTATACTATAATACTGTATTAAATCTCTACTATTGTATATAATACAGTCATATAATACAGTCTCTCTCTCTCTGTATATGTATACATATATATAAACACATTTGTATATGTATATACCTGATGTATATATAACATATATACACAAGCACATGCATTTGTGTGTGTAGATATATATATAATTTGGTATGCAGTCCCTGGTACATATAGAAGCTTAATACCATTCCCTTCCCTTGGGCTAAATGTATTGAGAAGGCTCTCTAGTTAACTAACAGAAAGTACAGGCGGAAGCATCATGGTGTCATGGCCATCTAGTGCAAGACATGGGCCGTGTGTGTCAAAGAGTCACATGTTAGCACAGGCCCCTTGGAGGCCTCTTGGCACAGGGAACATGCTGTGAGCTGTGAGAGTGTTCCATAGGCCTCCTGATGGGAACTAGAAAAAAGGACTCTTTTCCAGTTCTTGCCCTTGTCCCTTTGTCACAGATGTTCTGACACTGTGCCTGTCAGGCCAGCCCTCTTATTAGTTCCTAACGCTCTTTTCATCTCAAGGAGCAACCATCTCTCCAGGAAGAGGTTAGGGCTTCTGGAGCACTGAGAAAGTTAGACCTGGGGCATTCTGGATGACTCTTCTGTGAGAAAAACAGATTTTACTGAATGTAAATCCATTCTCCCTCATTCAAACATAGATTAACTCCCTGCCCATCATCAAATCAGTAAATCTTCGAATAGGGTCTGAGGCCTGGGAAGAGATGCACAGACATGCTTTTTGTTTCCTTTCCATCCATTCACTTCTTTTCCCTCCACTTTCCTTTCTTTTCTCTTCTTCCCTTCCTTCCTGTCTTCTTTCCTTCCTCCTCCTGTCCATCGTACGCTTTCTCATGCTTGATCTTTAAGATATGACTCTGCTTTGATGTACTTGGTACACACAAGAAAAGGCGCTGATGGTTAAAATAACCATCATCGCCTTGTATTGAATTCTTGATATACAGGCTTATGGTTTGAAAGCATCTCACCTATTTGTTCTTGACTGTACAGTGCATTAGAACAAATTGTTTCGTATGTTTTTTTGAAGGGAAGATTGGCTTTAGTCAAAGAAGTGCCTGGTAATCTGTGATGTGAATTGTGCCTTCAGTTTTTGAGGACTTTTGCGGGGTATGAGTTCTGAAAATATTGCTGCAGTCAGCAAAAGGACTCATAATTGCTCTAAAAATGTAAATTTTAAAAGGCTTTGGCAGACCATCTTAGACCTGATATTTAGTTGCTCTTTAGAAATGCCGTAAAACCCAGCAGCACTGATAGAGGAAGTGAGGAGGACTTTCTTATGTTGTCACAAAGTTCCAATCACATCATAACAATCATCAATGAATTGATGACCAAACACTGATGGTTGACCCTTTGCTCTGCAAGAAAATAGAAATGCTTTTTTAAAAAAAATAAGTTTGACGTCAGTACTATTTGGGGTCTTGTGTTTGCTAAAATCTTTTCTGAGGTGAATGCAAAGGCAGGGGAAGTTCACTTTATTACTCATCCTGATCTTGAACCAAGAGAATTGGAAAACTCAATTGTCTGTTCACAGTGTTTGCTTGATTCTTATGTTCCATTCCTTCTCAAAGAAACAGAGGCTGAGTAGTAGGCAATATATAAAATCTTTTGAGATTTTTGTTTTTAAAATCACCACTTGCAAAAAGCAAATATCCTGATTGAAACAAAAGAAATCTATAATGACGCAGACTTTCTATGGTTCGTTTTTAATCATCACTGTAAGAACACACGTCCCATCTTTGCCTCTTTTATACCTACTGGATGTGCCAGTTCCTAAAGCCATCGTTATTAGAAAAAAGCCTGGAGTTAGCATGTCTGAAGCAATTATTTAATTTGACAAGGGCAGTGCCAATTTTTCCCCTCAAGAGTTTACATTACAAAATGTTGAAGAAGGAATTTCTGGGCTGTCTTCACTGGCTCACCAGCAATTTTCGTTATTTTAGAGGTGTTTATAAGTGGAGGGAAAAGATCACCTGAGCCCTTAGGACATTGTTAAGTTTTTATTTTCTCTCTGCCAATATCTGTCAGGGGAGAGCAAAATGAGCATCTTAGTTCCTTACTTTATGCTTTTCAGTTCAACTGAATTTCTCAATCTAACATACTCATGGTGACAGTGATTAGAGAAACTGTGAACCCCTGACAGTGGGTAGGTTGTCAACGTTCCTTAAGGAGCCTAAATCAGGGGACGTTTCTGATATGTTAGAAAACGTGCCTCAAAGTCTAGTTCAACAGGGAATACCAGAGTGTTTGGAATGCACAGGATTATTGCTTATTTCCAGGAGGGTGAATACCATAGAAATCATCATCATCATTTTGAATTCTTACTCAAAACTTGAGAATAGGCTGTTAAAGGGAGGACTGCTGATTTTGGCTTAGGTTTTTTCATTCATCTCTATCCCAAAATAGTTAGTCTTCTTGGAAACCTGTACAAAAGAACTAGTCCTTTCGTTTACAAGATTGTTTGAAGACCGTCTAATACATCTGTAATGAGCTGTCTCCAGGAAGAAAATTCTGACTGTAGAATGATGACTATCACTACTGCTGGTGCTGAGGAAGACCAGGCATTGTGGATAAAGAGTAAAATGAAACTACCAAACATCCACAGATGCCGTCCCTTCCATACTAACCAGATGCATATTTTCTTCCTGGAAATTGGGATGTCTGTGAAGGGAGAGACAGTCAGACAACATTATGATAGAGAGGAGAAGTGTGTCACCCAAACTTGTTTATCTGTCACCCTTGTGTCAGGCTGCTCAGGGCTCTCTACATCTTCTGAAAGGAGATCCTGCATCTCAAGAACAAAGGAGTGGGCTGAGCACAGTTCATGGCCATAATAGATGTCACCATTTTCATTGCTATTATGGTAACCACAATTAGAATTCAGAATCTGTGGTTTCCAAGAGGAAATTAGATAATGTATAAAACATAACAATAGATAAAATCCACTCAAGAGCTTCCAATTTAGACTAATATTTCTGTGGCTTTTTTCATAACCTAAGAGAATTATGAAGATTGTCTTTGATCTACTTTTGAAACAGCATTATTAAAAATACTCATGTGATATTTTTAAAATACAAGAAAAATAAATTACAGTAATGGGCCTAGATGCCAGATATAAAGTTATATGCTGAGTTGAACAGAGCAGACCACTAATGCAATTAATAATTTATTCTTCAATAATGCTTTTCATCCATGAATTCTCAGGATGCTTTACAATATACCAGTTATGTCACATAGTCTTTCATTTATTAAGGGAAGCCTCATGTTTTTGCTATCACAAATCAAAAGTTCAGGTTCAGAAGTTATTAGTGAAACTCATCTTCAAAGAAAATGAGTAGGAATACATTGTTGGAACTAATTCTGAACTTAGTTCAAACTTCTACTCACTTTGGGACTAGAATAAGGGCCAGGAAACTAAATGAAACCAAAATATGACAGTGTGGAATAGGTGTGTATGGGGCCAAGGCTCTGGGCTCAAGGACCGGGCTACAATATAACTCTCTCCTTTGGCCAGTGCTCCACTACTCTGAGCCCTTCTGTTGGAATGGAGAAAGGAGAAGGAAAGATAAAAAAGATGCCATAGGGATCCTGGTTGGATTCTCTGAATAACTGGCTGTACTGAGAAACTAGGGCTGATGTCCTGAGCTCCAAGCTTTAGGTCGGTTCTAAATCTTAAATTTCATAGCAAACTGACTGGTTTCACATATGTTATACATAAAACAGTCTCATGGTTGCTCTAAAGCCATATTTGGGATGCCTCTCCATTAGATGCAAGCTCTCAAAACCCAGATGTGTCATGGCCAAATGGGTTATTCTGACTTCTTTTAATTGTGTGTATGAGGGAGAGAGAGAGAGAGAGAGAGAGAATGCATGTGCATGTGTCTCGGTGGCTTTTGTTTCTAGTAAATGCCTCAAATGGCAAAGCAAGAAAGTGAGATGCCAGCCAGTTCTGATATTTATTCAGTACAAGCAAAAAGAGGCATATTCTTCCCTGATTTTTATTTATTGCAAAGCAAAATTATAAAAAATAACAAAGATAGTTTTAAAAAGCAACAGGAAAAAGACATTATCTAGAACTCTTTCACTTTTAAGATATTAAGACTACAGCAAGTATGCTCAAGTATACCCTGTCATCATTGTTTCAAAAGAAATTTTTGGAAGTTTAAAAAATGCTTTGCTGTGCGTGCTGGCGGTTTAAAGATGCTATCAGTGACTTTTGCAAAATGAGGTTTTGTACAGAAGCTTCCTGGCTATGGTCATGCTGACACCAGAGGTGTTCAGTGGAGTCTTTCAGAATCTTACCTGGCAGTAGGTGTGGAGAAAGAGGTGAAGGGAAGGAGATGGCAGAGTATCTATTCTAAAAATTTGTTTTAACAAGTGGAAATTCAGTATTCAAAATTACCGTCCAGACGATTGTGAAGAAAAAGCAGCACACCACAGCTAGCGGCTGGCCAGACATTAATACAACAATTAAAAGGTATTGGCCGTAAGGAAGCACACCGAAACTGAAGCAACATCTGACTTTGCAGTTATGTATAACTGTCACCTGCATCAAGATCCAGAACATTCCTGGTATTCTAGGATGTTCAACTGTACTCCTTCCCCCTAGAGGTAATGATTTTTTTACTTCTATCACCATTGATTAATTATGCCTATTCTTGATGTTCATATAAATAGAATAATACTATATGAATTTTTTTGTGTTTGGCTCCTCAACTTAATGTCTTAGGAGATTTATTGATATTATTTCATGTATCATTAACATGTTAAATTTTTAATACAGTCTACTATTCTATTGCATGCCACAATTTATTTATGTATTCTTCTGTTCATAAATATTTGGGTTGCTTCTAGTTTCTGGATATTATGAATAAGACTTGTGTGAACATTCTTGTATATGTCTCTTGATGGATATATGCACTTGTTTCTCTTGGACGTATGCTTAGGAATATGATTGCTGGATCATAGGGGAATAATGGCACACAGTTTTCCGAAGTTGTTGCACCAGTTTAGACTTCCTCCAGCAAGATATGAATGTTCCAGTGACCCCACAATCTTACCAACAAGTGGTATCATCAGTCTTTTGGATTCAGCTATTCTAAAAGGAATGTAGTTCTATTGCATGGTGATTTTCATTTGCTTTTCACTGATTATTAATTATATTGATTTTTGCTAATTTGTCATTTGGATATTTTCTTTTGCATAGTGCTTGTTTAATACTTTTGTCCAATTTAAAAAGTAGGTTTGTCTTTTTCATATTAATTTGTAGGAGTTTTTGAAATATACTATATATAAGCTTTTTATTGAATATATGTATTATAAATATCTTCTCTCCTTGGGTTATTTTTTGCATTCTCTTCCTGGTGTCTTTTGATAAATTAGTTCTTAAATTTAGTAAAGTATAATTTATCATTTTTCTTTGATGTATATTGTTTTTGTGTACTAATTAAAGAATTGTTTTTTGCCCGAAGGTACGAAGATATTCTGTTTTCTCCTAGAAATTTTATTGTTTTTTATTCACATTTAGGTTCATAGGCCATTTCATGTTAATTTTTAAATACAGTGTGAAATAATAGGGCAGGGTTCATTTTTTTCTCATATAGATATCCAGTTGCTCCAGAACCATTTATTGAAAATAAATTCTTTTCCTACTGAATTTTAATGGAAACTTTGTCATAAATTAATTGACTGTGTATGTGTGCATCTATTTCTGGATTGTCTAACCTGTTTACACAGTCTTTTGTAAATTTTTTTCCACTTAGTTTATTATGATTATATTTTCATGACAATAAATATTCAACATAATGCCCTTTTAATAGATAGACAGGATTTAATTTATAGATGCACTAAAATTTACTTAATCCCTTGCAGCTTGCGAACTCAAGTATTAAATTTATTTTCTCGCTTGCATATACTGAATCATTATGCACCTTTGTTCCACACAAATGCTGTAAGAATAGCAAAACAATTAAATTTTTAATGAAGAGAACTTCTATTGTATAGTGTGAAGTACATTAATACAGCATCAGAAGAATTGAATTCCAATCAAGATTCTACCACTTATTAACTGAACATCATAAGTCTCAGCTGTAATTGGAGCACAATAACACCTACCTCCCATAATTATATAAGAATAAAGCATGTTAATGGACATAGGAGTGCTTTGGAAATTGTAAACTCTTATAAAAACATTTTTTCTTATTGATGAATAAAAGTTTGACAAACATAACATTATTTTAGCTTGTTTGACAAACAGAAAATCATTTTAGCCTGTTCATAAGGAAACAGACCTGATCTGGGACAAGTCTGTAATTCAGAAGAGACCTCCAGTATTCAATAACTTTAAATTGTAGTAACTTTTAAAATATTAAGTACTTGCCCTATATCCAAAATTGGAGCCATCCTAAATCTGTAATTATTGTTAATCAAATAAATGATTGTCAAATTTCAAGAGGAACTTCCCCTTGCTCCTTGTCATCGCCTGATGAGGTGTGGCAGGTAGACTTGCTAGCCTGGATTGCAAAAGTCAATGAAGGTGTCTCAGACATAAATTCAAAGGCCTAGAAATATGAAGAGAATAAAACAGTCAATAAATTGACCATGGTTGGAGTCAGATAATTATGTATTGCTTGGAAACTAGCAATTTTAGCAATCACATTGAAGAAGGATAGTCTTCTTAGATATTTTGGAATGGTCTGTAGGAGACATGCTGACTTTGACATCTTCAACCTACCCAAGGCAGAGATCAAAAAAGATGTATCTGCCTTTACTTATTCCAAGATGGTGCTCCTTACACTCAGCTCCTTGGATGGTTCTCAGTCTTACCTTCCTGAGGTTCAGAAAAATATGGATTTCTTCAGAGCACTAATCCCAGCCTGGTGACATTTTAGGCAACACAGCGTCTTTCTTTTTGCATGTCAGCCAGTGGAAATAATAACCTAGGTGACATGGAAATATGTCTCCTAATATTAAATGATTAGAATTGGATGCAATTGGATTGACAGAGATAGTAATATATTATTACAAGTGTTTTGAAAGCATAGATTTTAGGAGAAGAGTACTTGTTGTTGGTGAGCAAGGAGAAGACAAAATGACCACGTGTAGTGGCTGAAAAGAAGCAATGAGTCATAACTCTCAGTGCAGTGTCTAATAGAGTCAGGAAATTATTAACGGTAAAAAGTCAAATACCTGCTCTGTTGGTATATCAGTCACTGACCTGTTTGACAATATTGTAAGCAAAAAGAGAAAAGTGCATTCTTCAATTTCAGTGAAGGAATCTTATGATATAGTGAAATGTTTTTGTTTTCCTTGTATCCTTAGAACTAACACAGTATCTGAAGTCATTAAAAACACAGTGAAAGAAGACAGTTACTAAGAAACTCAAAATCATTCATCTCCGTTCTGTCAGAACAGTTAAACATTTAATTCCACATTGCAGAGTTACCTAAAAGGAATGGTATCCAAATTTCCCAAAGAATACAGTGTTAAAACTTCTGTATCTCATTACCTATCCTGACAACTGATTGGTCAGGGTAGATGATGTCTTTACTAGCTTTGTAATATAAATCCTTAGGGTGCTAATTAAGGAGAGAAATATTAAGTTTTCTTTGGTGTTTTGTGATGTGTGTATGCTGTCTAGAAGAGACGCACCTTTGATGCAAAGACACAAATTGCTTGAGAGTAAATATTGGAAAAAGATATACCGTGAAACAATAAACATAATGGGTCTGAAGTAGCTATATTGATATCAAACAAAATAAACCTTCATGTAATAAATACCATTAGAAACAAAGAGAGGCATTTCTTAGTGTTAAAAAGGTTCAATACATTAGAAAGATACAACAATTATAAATGCATATACACCTAATAACAGAGACCTCAAATACTTGAAGCAAAAATAAAAGAATTGAAAGGAGAAATAGACAATTAAAAATAATGGTTGGAGATTTCAATGCCCGACTCCAATAAGTGATACAAGTAACTCAACAGAAAATTAACAAGGGTATAAAAGACTGAACAACATTATCAACCAATGTTATTAACTGACTTAATAGCACATTTCACTCAAGGACTGCAGAATACACATTTTGGAATGGAATATTCTCCAGAATAGACTATATGCTTGGCCATGAAATAATTCTCAGTACATCTTTTAAAAATGGAAATCATGCAAAGTATGTTTTTTGACCACAAAAATATTAAATTAGAGATCCACAACAGAAAGACATCTGTGCCAAATATTTGGGTGCTAATACACTTCTAAATAACCCATCAGTCAAAGAAGAAACCAAAAGGGGAATCAAAATTATTTTGAGTTGAATTAAAACTAAAACAGAACAAATGAAAATTATGGAGTTCAACTAAAGCAGTGCGTAGAAAGAAATTTATAACTCTAAATGTTTATAACACGAAAGTTATAAACCAAACCAAAAACCAAAGGAGAAAGTTTCCAATCTCAATAACCTAAGCTTCCACCTTAAAAAAGTAGAAAAAGGAGAGCAAACTAAATCCAGAGGAAGAAAGGAAGGAAATAATAAAAATTAGAGCAGAAAATCGTGTGTTTACAAATTACCAAAATGGACTCAAGAAGGAATAGAAAATCAGAAAAGACTAGAACTAAGGAAATTTAATTAGTAATTTAAAATCTTCCCACAAACAAAAGCCTAGCCTCTTATGTCTTAATTAGTGCATTCTATCAAATATTTAAAGAAGAAATACCAGTTTTTACAAACTCAGAAAATAGATGAGAAGGAAACACTTCTCACCTCATTCTTTCTTTTTTTATTTCAGGCCAGAATTACCATGATGCCAAAGCCAGACAAAAACATCACAAGAAAAAAAATCTTAGCAAAATATTAGCAAAACAAATTCAGTAGCGTATAAAAAGGATTATATACCATGAGTATGTGGGATTTATTTTAGGAATGCAAAGTTTTTTATATCCGAAAATCAACCAATGTAATAACCATATTAATAGATTAAAGAACAGAAACCACATGACCATCTCAATAGACACAGAAAACACATTTGACATATACATTTCTGGTGGGGATATACAATGGTACATCTACTTTGGAAAACATTTTGACAGTTTCCTAAAAAGTTAAACATGACCTTGCCACACAGCCTTGCAATTTCAAATTCCACTTCTAGGAATCTACACAAGAGAAGTAAAAATATATGTCCACACAAAGAATTGTACGTGAATGTTCACAGCAACATTCTTCATAATAGTCCAAAACTGGAAACAATCCAAATGCTTATGAATTTCAAAATGTAGGGTACCTATATAATTAAATGCTATTCAGCAATAAAAAGGAACAAAATACTGATACATACTACAGTGTGAATTGACCACAAAAACATTATCCTAAGTGAAAGAAGCCACACACAAAAACAAATCTCTATTTTATTTGATTTCATTTACATGAGATGTCCAGAAAAGGCAAATTTATTGAAACAGATAGAGAAATCAGTGGTTGCCTGGGTTTGGAGAATGAAGCAGAATTGAGCGCAAACAGGCTCAAGGAATTTTTTAGAATGATGAAAACAGTCTAAAACTGACTTGTGTTGATGGCTGCCAACTCTATAAATTTATTAAAAATCATTTAATTCTACACATGCAATGGGCAGATTTTATGGTATGTAAATTATACCTTACTACAGTTGTATAACAAAGCCTCAGTATTCTCACCTGTAAAAAATGGATATATACAACATTGTGTGTGCGTGTGTGTGTGTATGTATAATAGATGAGGAAATTCATAGAAACAGCTTTGCACAGTGCTTGACAGGGTAACAGTGAGTTAATGTTTCTCATCCTCCTCTTCATCATCACTATCATCTTTATACTGAGTATAACCATCTGTCTTCAAGACCTTAGTTGCTGAACTGTGCAGCAGAAAATACTCCCCAAGCCAGTGTAGGTTGGTAATGTTAAAAATTCACAGTCTCTGACTTTGGCTGCATGCTTGATGCTTCCTGGGAGTTCTGTGTCTCTGGCTCATAACTTTATCCCATTCTCTTCACTAAACTCTTCAAAACCCCATCTCCCTCCTCTCACTCACTCACATGTGAATGCCATCTCCTACTTTACAGAGAATAGAATGTCTATGAAGGGCTCTCCTTTGAAAATATTTCTGCATCTGCAATGATCTTTCCATCCTCTTTCCTACCTCAGTGTCATAATTTTTCCTCTTCCCTTTCCTGAGCAATTCTTGCTCCTGTACCCTGGATCAAATCCTTTGACATCTTCAGGGACCTTACTCAATCTCTCGTAATTTCTCTACTGTAGCTTAAATTTGTCCATTCCTTCTTTTTCATGTTCAATATTCTGTCATTAATGAACAAAACCAAACAAAAATATTTGCCAATCCAAAGCTCCTCTTCATTCTTCATTTATCCACTGATGCATTCATTGATGTATCCAAAAAATTTTCATTGAATGCCTACATTGTGCCAGATACCTTCCTAGGGACTGGAGGCATGATATCAGCAAGAAAGAAACGGCCCCTTCTCCTGCTGCTTACCTGTTAGTAGAGAGAAGGTAGTTAAAAATAATTAGAAAACTAATTAACTAACTTTAATTATTAATAAGTACAACAAAGGAAAAATATCAGAATATTAAGAGAACTTATAATAGAAGCTCCAGGGACAGACAGTTCACTGAAAAAGTTATATTTAAAATGAATTGTGAAGGATGAAGAGGGTTGAACAGGCAGTAGGAAATTTAGGGTAGAAGAGTGGGGAAAGAGTTGCCAACAGAGGGACCAATATGTACAAATATCTTGAGGCTAAAGATATGAGAATTGCTTGAGTTTTGGACTAGACAGGCCTAATTTGAATCTAGCTCTCCCACTGATATTGTGCCATGGTGTGGTCATGAGCATTAAGTGACAGAACCCATCTGAAGAGCCAAGAGAACAGTATAGTCTTACAATACTGCATGAATAATTTAATACTTTCCGTACACTATCTCATTTAGTCCTCACAATAGCTTAGGTATTATCACCTTCACTTTGAAATGTGGTATCAGAGATTCACTGGGCATGATTCATCCAAGGGCACTGACTAGCAAGTTTAGTAAGACTAGCAAGACAGATTTTAAACTGTCTTTTTGAATAAGTTATGTTACTGTGATTTTGACATATAGCGGCTGCTCAGTATTATTTCTTTTCTTCCTTTTCCTTTCTTCTGCTCTTTCCTTTGATCTGAGAGGACCACCTTCAATTCATTGAAGTACATCACCTTCATACTTATGTTTTCCTGGTATACCTTTCTTCCAATATTTTTGTTAGATTAAGATTTTAATACTATTAAAATAGTGTTATTGTTAATTTTCAAATGGCTGAAGATATTTTTATTTTCTCTTTACCATTGATGTTATTTAATACCACAGTTAGAATGTTACAGGAACACTTTTGAGTTTCGGCTGCCTTATTTCTAACACGAGTGATTTGAACTAGAAAGTAACTACGGTCATTTCTGTCTCTAACAGGTTGTGAATGTATATTTCTGGTCTTTCTGTGTAACTTAATTTTCAAAATTTTATTTCTTTACCAAATAGTAGTTATATTTTATGCCTTCATGAAAATAAGTAAATAAAAGTCATTCATGTATGTGTTTCATCTTGTTTCAAGATATGCAATTTGTAGATAGGACAGTCCATCTAGTTTGGTTACTTTTATATGTAGAATAAATTTATGAGTCAAAACATTTCACACAATGTGACATTTAAGTTGTCTTAAGCGCTTATACCAATAAATTTTAATTATACAATTTCATCTGTGATAAATTACACCCGTATATTTGCCAATTTTTTTGTTATATAGGATGTCTTTTAATCATGGAATCAAAAATGGCTTTCTTATGCTAAGATAGTCTTTTAAGCCAAGATAAACACCAGATTTTCACTTGTATTTGTTTTATTTATGATGCTCATAAAATAGTATGACTATGGATTGTGTATAGAGTAATTCATATTTTGCTAATGCCAAAATCTATTAACGGTATTGAATGTGAAGTAAAAGTACATTTGTAAGGCAATATTTAAACAGAGAAATAGATAACAGAAAGTAGCAGACAACTTCAGGTAGATTTTTCAGTTTTCTTAATATCTAACTTTAACTTGTAACAAAATCTTCTGAAAGGGTCAGTATCCAATTAAACTCTTGTGCTAAATGTTGAATACAGAAGCAGTTGCTTCTTTACAGAAAATATGCCTTCTGGAAACTTGTATAAGGCATGTCATCTTTTGAGGATAAAAAAGCACATTTGTTATCCTAGTTCAGAGATAATTGCTTGCCATTAAGTTGGTTGGAACGTAAATTTTACTCATTTCTGTCAGCTAGTGTGTCAACTTCCTAAGCTCCATCTCCATCTGCCCCTCCGGTGACAAGCCGAATATCATTTTGCCTTCCACCAAAATGATAATGACTCCTAAATGTAAATTTCACTGAAATCACACGTGTGGAAACATTTATTAACTTTTCTTTTTTTTTTCCTTAGGAATAGAGAACTCAGACGGGTTGATCTTGGCTCAGCAACATTATAAAAAATATCCCATCCAAACTCATTTGCTTTTCTTGTTACAATGGTATAAACATATTATTGACTTTTTTCTTCTCTCTTTTTTTGCAAGAATTATATATGCATTTGGCTGTTAGGGCTTTAGCCATAATAGTGTCACAGAAGGGGTACTTACTATGCCTTCCTCTAGGATGGGAGGGGGTGGTGAGACCAGCCACCTGCATGAGCCTTGTGCCAGAATTATTCTCTCTAAGCCCAGACTGTGACGCTAGGGAAAAGCCTTAATAAAAATAGCTGTTATTTCCAAAGTACCTACTGTTTTTGTTTTTTTCCTAATGTTCCCCAGGTCCTTACTCTTTGCCAAGCTCTGTTTTAAGCTCTTTATGTATTAATTCATTTTAATTTTCACAAGAACCTCTTGAGATAGATACTGTTATGATGCCCATTTTGCAGGTGAGAAAACTGAGGCACTCGTAGCTGGTGAGAGGTGAAGCTAGGATTTGAACCCAGGAAGTTTGGACCTGCAGAGACCACCCTCTTAATTACAACATACTTCTATCCTTTAGCATATCATCTTATTCAGTCCTGAGAAAAACCTAATCAGGCAGAATGAGAAAACAGATGTTCAAAAAGGTTAGACAATGTCCTTAAATGCACACTGCTAATGCAACTAAGAAGTGGCAAAGCAATACGTGGCTGATGGTAATGCACAGGCTCAGAATGCTTTGTCACATCAAAAGACTCAATGCCCACATGCCCATTCCCTGCAAGGCATCCCCTTCTAACTCCGGGGAAGGCTGGAAAACCTGACAGTGCTGCTACCCGCTGCATTCCATCCCATTCTTGGCTGAATCTTGACAGAGGGCTGCAGAATGGGGGCGGCACACACTTACTGCTGTGCCACACCAGTTCAGGAGAAAAAGGAAGACAACAGAGGAGCTGAGCACACAAGTACAAACCTACAAAGCCTCTGTTTTCTATTGGGTACCTTTTGTATAATGCACATTCAACCTGTTCATCTAGCTTTTCCAAAAAAAAAAAAAAAAAGGCAATGTAGTTTTCTTATAAAGATATGAGATCTTGGCACATTAGTCTTACATTTACCCTTGAGGATAAGAATTCTTGCTGATAGGAAGTGAGCTATAAAATATGGATACCATGTCTCAAGTATTTAAGGATAAAGTGATAAACATGCAGATGGGGCCATTAATGAACATTAATTGCTTTAAATTAGGTTTTATTGTGCAGTGGGTAAATTGGAAAGCACACATTTGCATTGGTAATAGAAAATTAGTTTAAATGCTTCAGGAAGCAAAATATCACCTGATGTGTTAAAACCTGTTATTTGTGGTAGACTTAAAAGGAAACTTGAAGGGCACTATGTATTAAAACAAAATAAAATAAACTATGCTGGCGGCATACACATATGTGAACATCTCCTTGGATGTAAACCCTGTATGGCTACTGAGTTTGCCTAGGCCAAGAAAGGTCCCAGATGGCGACTGGGTTTAATGTTAAATGTTTGCTGCACTGTGTCGCCAAAACATAGCACTAATGTGATGGTGCACTGTCAATCTAGGACTTATTTGGGCCCTCAGGAGGTCATTGGATCTTTCTTCCTCCCTTCAGGGAGGACACAGTGTATTGAAATCTTCCAGAACAGATTGTTCGCTACTCAAGTCTTGTAAGCGCTTGGAGGGACAATGTGGCGCCCCTTCCTTAGTGGCCTATTTCTAGTTGGAAGCCTTCTGGGCTCAGGTGGAAGAAGCCCTCCCTTGTGCCTCTCAGTCTCTCCAGCAATGGTTTAAACCTGTATCTTCTTCTTTAATTTCTGAAGAGTTGGTAACCAGAGAATATGCGTGATTTGATGGCTCTTCAACTTTCCTATACTTGGATAGAAGTAATCTATTTTCTTTAACACTTAAAAAAAGTTTTTTTCTTGTCATTATTTTGCTCTGGATCCTGCTCTGAAAAAGGTAGTATTTTAAAATATTAAACATTCTTTGATAAAGGAGGTCCATAATAAAGACCTTATGTCCTAAGGCAAAAGTAATAGGAAATTGTCTCAGAACTGTTTTATTGACTTAGGCACTTGCGCTACTAGCCAGCTAAAGTAGTTAAGATTCGGTGCTCTCCGCGCCACGCCTGGGTTCATTTCCGGGTCAGGGAGCCACGCCACCTGTCTGTCAGTTGTCATACTGTGGCAGCTGCGTGTTGCTATGATGCTGAAAGCTATGCCACCGGTATTTCAAATACTAGCAAGGTCACCCATGGTGGATGGGTTTCAGCAGAGCTCCCAGACTAAGAGAGACTAGGAAGAAGGACCCGGCCACCTACTTCAGAAAAAATTGGCCATGAAAGCCCTTGGACTAGCAGTGGAGCATTGTCTGATACAGCACCAGAAGGTGAGAGCATGGCACTAAAGGACTGAACATGGTTTTGCTCTTCTGTACACAGGGTCATTAGGAGTCGGAACCCACTGGACGACTCTAACAACAACAAAAATTGCACTGCTGTTCCTTAAGACACGATGAATGGGAGAGAAGTGGGGTTGGGAGGAGGAGCAGGAAATTGAGGCTTAAGTAGCATAGAATACACTGATGTGGAGTTGATGAGACAAATTGAGGCCAGAGATCTAAATTTGAGAGCCGTTATTTTATAGATTATTTTCAAAGCCAAGGGGTTGTGTGAGATCACCTAAGGGTAAGTGTAGAAAGTGAAGTTAATATAGAAAGAACTGAGCCCTAGGGGCACTTTGGCATTTTGAGATCTGAAAAGAGGGGGATGAACCAGCAAAGGAGTCTCAGAAGAAGTGAGGACAGCATGAAATAGAAAAATTAGGAGAATGTGGTGTCCTGGAAACCAAATAAAGAAAATGCTTTAAGGATTAAACCCAGCTGTGTTTAATGCTGCTTAAAGGTTGAATAAGAGGAGGTCCTTGTTGACCTTGGCAAAGTCATTTTTTGTCGTGTAATAGGGACAAAGTCTATTTGAGGTAAATTCAAGAGAGAATGGTGGATGAAAAGAAGAGCTAGTGAACATAGACATCCTTTTCAGGGAGTAATATAAAGAGGAACAGAGAACAGCAGAGAGGAATGTGAGATCAAGAATAAAATTTTTTAAGGTATAAGATCTTGTAGTAAGAATGTATGGTAGTGGAAATAGTTCTGTATAAGGGAGAAATGATACTGCTAGAGAGAAAATGCCAGGGAGGGAATGGAATCTGGTATACAAGTGGCATACTGATCCTGGATCCATTCAGGGAGAGTTCATCTATAGTTATTGGATGGATGTCAGGTATATGGGTACAGATGGATGAGGTTTAGAGATTTGGTTCATTAAATAAAATATTGAATTATTCTCTTTATATTTACTCAAATTTTGTTTTGGGTAATCAGACATTTTCTTAGGCTTTTGAATAATCCATTGGTCCTTGGAAGAAAGTTGGCCATTTGGCCAACTATGCCAAATAGATAATGAGCAGCTAACAGAAATGGAAAATATTGTGTTGTTTGTGCAGCCAAAGACCTTATAGCATAGCTGTCCTCCTTAGGAGTCCACCACTGATGCTCCATTCTGGCTGTTCCTTGGCCATGTGTTCTAGTATCTGGGATCAGACCCCCAGTGCAGCAAGAACAGGCTATGAAATTTAGGCGTTTACAGGGATAATGAAAGTACATCACAAGAGAGTAGCTTACAGCTATGAGTAGAAGAGACTCCCTCTGTCCAAATCTGACCTTAAGAGAATCTCTGCTGGGCTGACTCCCTTCCTGCTTCCACATGGATTGAGGGGATCTAGCTCACCTCATTACTAGGAATGCTCCAGGTGTTTTCAGAGCTTAGAGTCCAGGCCTGAATGCCATCACCCATCATCTCCCAGATTCTTTAGAACTCAAATCAGAAGAAAGTCTCTTCTTCCTTATATATTTCAAGGTCTACTCATTTCCTGCACCAGGATTTACCCTCTTCCCAAGATGACTGACAGTGGCAATTCCCTTCAACTGAATCTATGCCTAACTGCAAGGATGTGTCCTGGACCCATGTCCTCGATAAGACAATTGCCGTAGTGCAGTTCCCAAGTGTAATAGTTTACTAGGGCTGCTGTAAGAAAGTACCACAGATTGGGTGGCTTAGACAACAGAAATTTATTTTTAATGTGTTTTGGCTTTAGTTTTTATCAATCATTTTGCTTTGTAGGCACTTTGTGGGCAATTTAATCTAGAAACTCATGTCTTTTATTCCAGGGATATTTTCTTTATTGATTCTTTGGTTTTTTTCCTGCTATATCCTACCTTTTTCAAGAATTTCTATTCATTGGTTGTTGGCTCTCCTAGGTGAATCTTCTGATTTTTATTTATTTATTTATTTATTTTGCTGAGGAAGATTAGCTCTGAGTTAACATGGATGATGAGTGGTATAGGTCCACCCCTGGGATCCAAACCTGCGAACCCTGGCCACTAAAGCAGAGTGTGCCAAACTTAACCACTAGGCCACGGGGCTGGCCCCCTGAATCCTCTGATTTAATTATATTTTCTCTCGTTTTCTGTTTCTTGAATTTTTTGTTCCAGTTCCTGAGAGATATCCTTAACTTATATCTTCTAATCCTCCTATTGATATTTTATATTTCTGATATTAAAATTTTAATATCTAATATAGTATTCTCCCTCTTTATAGCATCAATTCTTGTTTCATGACCATAATGTCTTTTTTCATCTCTTAGGATTTTTTTAATTAGTTTTTTTTAACTCTCTGTATAATCTCTTTTTCTTTTAAGTGCTTTTTAAAAAAAAATTTGGTTTGTTTTTACCTCTCTCTTTCATGTGGGAAGATTTCTTCAAATGTCTGGTTATCTCCTCATACTTAATAGTGAGGTAATAAAAACTTAAGAAGATGATCACAAAGTGACTCAGCTTTTTTTGCTGGATGACCTCCAAGTGTCAATTTCTCTAAGTCTTTTGTGTGTGTGTTTTTTTTCATATTTCTGGTCCTTTTTCTGAGAGAGGAACCCTCTACCTTCCCCCTGAGGAGGCTGAGCCAAGCTCCTGGTTTTGTAGGGGGTGAGGAGGGAAAGGGGCCAGGCTTCTCACTGTTCATGAGCAGACTTCCACTTAGTCCGTCCACTAGTCCTCTCTTTCATGGCCCTGAAACGGACTCAATGTTCCTGGGTTCACATACTCTGATTTAGTTTCAGTAGAAATAAATATTCCTTCTTCAGGATGGAGGAAGAGCCTTAGAAGCACATGGTACTTCCAATTTCTGAGGCTTTGTGTGGTCAGCAGTGCTCTTCTGCTCACTTCTTGGCCTAGCCCCGTCCTCATTCCTCCCTCCACACACCATAGACTTATATTCCAGCTCTGCTGTAAAAAGTTTTGTTGACGTCTCTTACTTGCTATTGTCTCCTTTCCCATCCTGAAGACAAAGATCCTTATGAATTTATGCCCTTTTCATTTCTTTAGTTTTTAAAATTTTTTTAAAATCACGTTTCAGAAGAAAGCAGAGATAAATGGATGGATTCAATTTACCATGTTTAACCCAGTCTGAAATAACAGTAAATGTAGCGTCCAAATAACCCATTCCAGCTTTTGCCTTGTCATGCCCAGCCTTTCTCCCAGGATGAGATGGAGAGAAGTTCAGGCCTGCAGGCCTTTATTGCAGGAGTTCAGTCTCCACTCCTGGCCTTTGAGAAGCTAAGGCTTGGATAAGAATGTAAACAAACAAACAAAAAAAATATGCACACACACCCCTGGTATAATTTGTAATTTTAAGTGCAAATTTAATTCTATACATTTACAAATCTCTAAATCTAAAGCTACATCCAGTTAAGGAAATCAAGAACTATATTTTCTAATTTTGAGAGGGAAAAATTCTTCACTATATTCTATGTATATATGTATTCTATTTTAAATGTATGTCTATTCCATACTCAATTTCTAATACTAAAGACTAAATTTTCGATTTCATTCTAAAGAAAGGGCATTTGGGTTATCTCATTGAGTATAGGGCTTCCTCAGAACAAAATGGTAAAATGGGCAAGAACTTTCTCATATTTGAAGAGTGAAAAGGTCCCACTTTCTTGAAGAGAAAAAAGGTTTCTTTTCAAACAAAGGATGATCTCTCCCAAAGGCAAATCTAGTTTGCAATTTCTGGGCTTCTCCTTCCACCACCTAGAATAACAATTTTTCCCCATTTCAAAATAATATAAGATCAAGTCTCTCCTGGACATTTGGTTACATAAAAGTGTTTTAAGAAAAGGTGCTTTGGGGGCCAGCCCAATGGCGTAGTGGTTAAGTTTGCACGCTCTGCTTCAGCAGCCCAGGGTCTGCAGGTTTGGATCCCAGGACCTATGCACCGCTCATCAAGTCATGCTGTGGCAGTGTCCCACATACAAAATAGAGGAAGACTGGAATAGATCTTAGCTCAGGGCCAATCTTCCTCACCAAAAGAAAAAAGAAAAGGCATGTGAGCCAGCCCTGGTGGCCTAGTGGTTAAGTTCAGCATGCTCCACTTTGGTGGCCTGGGTTCAGTTCCTGGGCACAGACCTACACTTCTCTGTTAGTGGCCATGCTGTGCTGATGGCCCACATACTAAAAAATAGAGGAAGATTGGCACAGATGTTAGCTCAGGGTGAATCTTCCTCAGCAAAAAAGAGAGAGAAACAAAAAAGAATAGGTGTTCAACATCACTAAGCAACAGGGAAATACAAATCAAAACCTCATCCAGATATCACCGCACACCTGTTAGAATGCTATTATCAAAAAGACAAGAGCTGACAAATGCTGGCGAGGATGTGGAGAAAAGGGAACCCTGATGCACTGTTGGTAGGATTATAAATTGGTGCAGCCAGTATGGAAACTTTTTGAGTTTCCTCAAAAAATTAAAAATAGAACTACCATGTGATCCAGCAATTCCACTTCTAGGTATATACCCAAAAGAAATGAAATCACTATCTTAAAGAGATATCCGCACTCTCGTGCTCTTTGCAGCATTATTGACAATAGCCAAGACATAGAAACAGCCTAAGTGCCCATCGAAGGATAAATGGATAAAGTGTGGTATATGCTTACAATGGAATATTAATCAGCCATAATGAAGAATGAAATTCTGCCATTTTCAACAACATGGATGGTATTATGCTAAGTGGAATAAGTCAGACAGAGAAAAACAAATACTGTATGATCTCATATGTAGAATCTAAAAACTTCAAACTCATAGAAACAGAGGGTGGAATGGTAGTTGCTAAAGGCTAGAGGGTGGGAGAAATAGGGAGAGGTTGGGAAAAGGATACAAATTTTCATCTGTAAGATGAATATGGTCGGAGGATCTAATGTATAATATGGAGATTATGGTTGATAACAGTGTGTTGTGTAGTTGAAATTTGCTAAGAGAGTAGAACTTAAAAGTTCTCACCATAAATACATAAACAAACACATAAACATATGTGAAATGAAAAAGAAAAGTAACAAGGCAAGAGAGGTTATTGTAAGGCTAAATGAGGACTAGAATTAGATTTGGAAATCAGTCTGAAGCAGCTTGAAGGGCTAACCTCTCTCTCTGGTTTTCCCTAACAGCCCACATGGTCTCTCTCCCTGTGCTGTTGCTTTTTTCTGTGTGCGTCTGCACCCTCTTTAGATTTTGACTATCAATCCACTCTATCCACCAGTGGGAATGCTGGAGCAAGCCAGACTGGTTGGCTAGCTCACTATCATTGTCCAGTTAGGCTGAGAGCTGTGCTCTTGGCCACCCAACAGGGTCAATCAGCCTATAGATGAGTTACCCTCACTCACTGCTAATCCCTGGTCCAATAAAAGCCAACTGTGCACCACAGGGAACACAGAGCTGCTTCTTGGCACAGGACTTTGTATGAGTTTGCTAGGGCTACTGTTACAAAGTACCACAGATGGGGTGGCTTAAAAAACTGAAATTTATTTTCTCAAAATTCTAAAGGCTAGAAGTCCAAGATCAAGGTATTGGTATGGTTGATTCCTTCCGACAACTGTGAAGGAAGGTTCTATTCCAGGCCTCTCTCCTTGGTATGTACATGGCCCTCTTCTCCCTATGTCTTCTCATCATCTTCCCTCTGTGTGTCTGTGTCCAAATTTCCTAGAAGGATGCCAGTCATATTGGATTACAGCGTACATCATTTTAATTTAATTACCTCTTTAAAGACTCTATCTCTAAATACTGTCACATTCTAAGCAACTGGGGTTAGGAATTCAAATTATGAACTTTCGGGGGGACACAGTTCAACTCATAACAGGTTCTGTGGGGCAGAGCTTCCTGAACCAGAAGCCAACACTCAGAGGGCAAACAACATAACTGACACACCCAGTGCACAATGTTCAACCCCGTTACAGTTCCGTTAAACTGTATACTTACTGAATTAAATGAAGGTGAATTACCCAAGATATGAATCCCTAATATCAATTGCAGGTAGTACTAGGCTCAATAAATTTCCTTGATAAATTGCTTTATGATTCCCATTCCACTCCCAAGAGACACAGATAACTCTTTTTTTTAAATCCTCATTGCCAGGTTGTGGTCGTCTACCTCAAAGTTTTTGAGGTCTAAGTCACAATTTTCTAAATTATTTGTGATTGCGTTCTTCAGAAAAGACCAAGAAAAGTTGACAAGACTTGTGAAGTCAAGATAAATGACACCTTCTGCTCCCTTTCACCTGTAAGATCCATTGCTCTGTCGGAGGAGTAATTTAGATGGCTGTGATTTTTCCTCAAAAAGTTCTTCTGGTTCTTCCAGCACCCTTTCCTTGGGTGTGGTGATCAGCAGGTTTTCTTGGTTAGAAAATCTCTCCAAGTGAACTAGAAACAGGAGGAGGGTCAAAGCCATAGTAAACTTGGCTTTATATTTGCTTTTCGTCCAATGCTGCATCATGAAGCATGCAGCAGATCTCTGCGGCAGAGCACGGGTCATCTCTATGGGTGATTGGGGAAATTTTCAGATTAAAAGAAAAAGTTGCTTGACACATCAATTGGGTCTTAGATTACATTATATGGAGCTAAAGTACAAGAACATCTACATTGTTGTCTTTTGGAAGTCAGAGTTTTCTGTATTAAAGCAGGTTGTTTGGGTTGGTTTGTGTTAAGACACATCTTCTCTACCAATACAGATGGGATAAAATGTCAGGTAAGAAATACCATTAAAAGAGGAGGTAAGTGAGTCAGAATTTCTGTTGCTATGTTGGTTGGCTTTGTGTCCCCCCTACTCTTTGCCCGCAGATGTGACATCTGGCTGGACCAAAAGCCTCTCCATTAAACAGAATGTGAATGACCGGTCTTCCTACAATGGTCATGAGTGTCTCTCACATTTTAAATTTCATTTCATATATATGTACACACACATATATTATATACGTGTGTATGTGTGTCTGTATACACACATGTATATCATACTTTTTTTTGTTCGAGAAAAATTAAAGTGAAAGAGAAGGTTGCATATCATTTTCATTCCCTGTGAAGGATTTCATTTTAAAAGAGATTTATTTTCAGATATTATTAGCAACTCTGAGCCCATATCACTTTGCACTCAATTCTCTTATATGTCTTATGACATTGTGTTGTAAATATTTGATTACATCTCTTTTTCTCTCCTCGAGAACTTGAGTCATACTAGACTCACATAAATCTCATTTCAAATTTAAGTGAATATTGTACTTGGTCAAAACGTTTATTTATTTATTGTTTCGTACTGAGTTCTTTAATGTAGAGAAATAGCTTTAGGACTTGGACCTGCAACATTTGGTAATACTTCTATTTATAATACATTATTATAGCATTCTTGCTGATCCTTAAAACCAGATAAAAGCAAGATTGGCCTTCTGAACTCAAGAACAACGTGAAGAATTGAAAGTAATATAAAGTTGCTTCGATACTGTGCACCTACTAATTACCACGCTATGCATTTCATCATTTATTTATTTTTCTTATCAATTCAGCTATTTGTGCAGCCCTCACAGCATTAGGAAGAGGGAACAAAGAAAGCAGAATTTCAAATGGATGCTTTTGTTATTTATAAAACAATTCATTAAAGCGTCAAGCTCTCATCACCGTGAGCGTGGAGATGATAGGAAAATTACACCTGTTTCCTCAACTGGTCATAGAATAAAGAAGTCACTCCTGTAGGGACCAGGGGAGTCAGTGCTGTGGCTCTGCTCTCTTCACCACCACGCCCTCACCATCTGGCTGTCTCAGCAAAGTTCTTCTGTGCTTGTTATTTCACTTCCACATGGAGATATAATCGTCAGATTCCAACCTGTTTCCTTATTAGGCTGCTAGATAGGACCAGCACTTATCTTTGGGTTCTGAGCACCTTAATGTAACCGTCAAAAGTTGACTGATGATTGAACTAATTAACTAATTAACGTTGAGAAACATGAGCATCTCCTTAACAAGCTCTGAGGAGGCTTGTTTAAAGCCCAAGCCAGCATCCACATCTGTCTCACCCCAAGAGCCTGGACCAGGAACTCCTCACTACCCTTTCCCCTAGGGACTACATAGATTCTTAATGTAAAATGGCTACACAGATACCTTCAATGCGCATGTTTGGTGCCTTTATTTACTCCCACATTCCCTATCCCTCTCACCATCCACGCCCACTCAAATGTTCAAAGCCCAGCCCACCTCAGCAATTGCTGCAAGGCCGAGCAAAAGACAGTTTATCCTTAGTGCTTGCTGCTGCTCACTAGTCTTTGTGGTGTGCTTCTTTTTCGTTTTATGAAGAACTCCATTGAAATGCTGCTCTCCCTTAGCTTTCTTCCCCCACAGACACCTTCTTTCATGGAAGTCACCCGCTGGTTACTGTGGCAACCGTGCTATATACAGCAGCAGATTGTTCTTTGTCGTTTCTTTCTGTGAGGTAGACATCACACATTCATTCGTCAAACACTTAAGGATCTGGTATGTGCTGGGATCCAATAATATGATGAAAAGTTCCAAGACACTAGGTACTGACCTTTGTGAGCATTGGAATCCATTGGAAGAGTTTGGGCATAATAAGAAATGGGAGGCCCAAGACCCCAAAGACCCTATTCCACACCTAAAAGCAGAGATGGTAGAAACATGGGAAAGGAATGCAAGGGATGGAAAAGGGATATGGCTCTGGGTTGTGAGGAAGGAGCCCTGGAGCCCATCCCAGCACAGCCCTCCAGGACAGGTATGCTGCCTGGGAGGTGCAGTGTTTGTCGATGGGAAAAGTGGCTGTGAAAGGCTGTGGGCCCATCCTAGCAACTCTTTCTGGGGGACAAGTGACCCAAACAGGCTGCCACACAGTCCTTGGGCTCTCAGCAAATTTTGCATTTCTTTTTTTTTTTGCAGAAAAGGGTTCTCCCTGAGCTAACATCTGATGCCAATATTCCTCTTTTTTTCTTCCTCAAAGCCTCAGTGCATGATTATATATCCTAGTTACAAGCTCTTATAGTGCTGTGATGTGGTTGCATGACCAGAAAGTGAACCTGGTCCACCTGAACCACTAGACCATCAGGGCTGGCTCGAATTTTGCACCTCTTGATGGCATCCATGAATCTTGTCAGCTCATCACCACATGGATCAGCTACACCTCCTCACATCCCAATTAGATACTGCACTGCATTAGAACCCCTGAAATATGGACAAATATAACCTGTCAATCGTTCCACACATTTGTAAGCTTCATGTGATCACAAGACTCTTCTGAGAGGTTAGAGAGAATGAATTTAAACTAAATGTTATTAGAAGCCCAGTGGTAGACATTCAGGGACTCCTACTCTGGGATGAACTAAGACCCTTTAGTGCAGTCCAATCTGGGGACACAGGGAAGAGGACACTTCCATTATACAAATACAGTAGAATATGTTTCAACAGAAGGGAGACAGTATGCTAGCACAGCCAAGGTAGGTTTTAGCACCACTATACTCCTAAGAGGTGAGACTACATCTCTTGATCATATCTGCGTGGGCCACCATGGCCAACTTGTGAAGAAGACTGTTACACGAGAGGCTGACCCACCATCTTGGTACAACCATCCCCTTGTCTAACCATGGGCATATTTTTCTTCCCACTTCAGGGATATTTAAATTTCCAGGGCCTCTATATTTCATAAAAGTCATTGCTGGAATGTCATGCATCATATAAAATAATAAAGAGTTGGGAGTATGTAGGTAGGGCAGGAAAGGATAGAGAAAGAGCATGATGACTTTGGAGCTATATAAACATGATTTGGAATACCGACTTCACCACTAACTACCTATATGACTTTGGATAAGGTATTTCAGTGTTCTGGGCCTCAGTTTAAAAATCTTTAAAATGGGAGGGGGAATATTTACTATCATTAGGTCGTTTTTTCCTAAAATCATCAAAACATGCTACATAGGTAGTTGCGTCCTTTGACTAGTTGGGATAGTGGGCTCTGCTTATATGAGTTCTCCACACTTTTGGCTCCAATAAGAATAATAACACCTGATAATGTAAATTTTGTTTGGATTAGCTAGATGCATGCATTTTAGAAATAAAACTAGGCCCCCAAAATATGCTGTACATTGATCAAGTAAGAATGCTTTGTGAAATAAGGAATTATGACACCTGTTTTCAAACAGTCACCTTTATCAAGTCTGGGAAATTGAGACTGTTCTTTCTCAACCCCACACTCAAATGCTTGACAGTACCTTCTCTCCATCCCAGATTCGTTTGCTGTAGATGCTCGTGCTCTCTTAGATTCTGTTGTTCTACCTCCACTGCAAACCATTCTCTGTCTTGCTGCCATGAGACTTACCTTGCAAAAAAGCAAAACTGATTGTATCACTAACCTGATCATACCCTTCATTGGCCTTATTGTCATAAAGTCCAACCCTCTTGAATGGGCATGCAAGGCTCTTAATTAACCTAGACTGTTTTTACTATCATCCCCAATACATCCCATCATGGACCATGTGTTTCTAATGAAATAATTTCCAAATATATTTTCTTAGCAGCAGACTACTTCTTCAAAGGAAATCCAATTTAAAACCTGATATGAAAAATGAATGAAATGGGGCTGCTCCAGTTAAGCTCGAGGGTGGGGACAAGGAGCCCTGACACTCGGTCTTCCATTTCCTTCCCCACCAGCCCCTGTACCAAGAGACGCTATGCAGCCCACTTTTAAACCACTGACTAAGTCTGGACTTGCTGACTTGTGGCCATTTATCGAATAGTCCTCGTTCTCTCTTGCCTCATCTAGAAATCTTTTCTCCTTTCTCTTCCACATCATCCTTGTGAAGAATACCTCCTCATCCTTTAGTATTCAGTTCAGCATTAGTCCTTGTGCAAAGCCTTGGCTGACTACTCAAGCAAATTCAAGGGTCTGTTTAATGTAATTGCTCGGGTATATTCTTATCTATTCCATAGACTGAGCTGCTGGAGACCAATGAAATGTATTATTTATCTTTGTGTCTGGACCATATTGGGTGCTTCATAAATATTTTGGAAACTAATAGAACAAAATTCATAATGTTACTTATTATTTTTCCTTTCCAAAACGTTAATTAATGCACAGGGCTCAGTCTAGATGCTAAGGATACCTGTCCATATGCGGACATGTATGTAATTAGAAATGAATGTATGACCTCTTTATATTCACAAATACATACTGCATTCACTGAAATCGTTTTTGTGAATAAATATTTGGGTAACATCATGACAACTTTTTAAAGCATGCAATCTTCATATCATTTATTTTCTCTTCATACTCACCATGCTTGGTAAAGCCTTGCCTCCTGAAGCTAAATGTTTTATTCCTCTTCTATGTTTAGTCTATTCTTTGTTCCTGTGCAGTTGTGTTTAAAGGTTTGTAGGAACACAATGATTCTTTGATACAGGCTGAATTATCAGAGGAGCTCCAGCTGTAAAGTGGGCAAATGGAGGAGAGTGACTTTGACTCCAGGGGCCACCAGTGACTCTTAAAGAAGTGAATGCAGTGGATAGAGCATAGATCCTGGAACCGCAGTACCTGGAATTTAGACTTGATACAAAAGACACTTCATAATAGCAAATTTTGTTCATTAAGCTAAAGTACTTAAGGTGAATTCATGGTGGAGACCTCATTACAGGCTAATAAAGAAAGAAGCTCTCGTATTGATATTTTAAAATAAATGATGGGTTTATTTCTTTTGTCTTGATAATGATGCAGCCGTGCATTAGTTGATGGATTTTTCCCATGTCTTTTTTAGTGCCAAATGAAAATAATTCCAGAAAAGCACCTTATTAGTGTTATTAAAAAAAAAAAAATCTTTGACAGACTTTCAGAAGCAACTTTGTATCCTCCCATTCCTTTTTAGAAACAGGAAATTAAATTACCTTTAGAGAGTCTATGTGAGGCTTTTTCCTTTTTTGTATAACACCCTGTGTGCATTGAATGGAAATGATTTCATGAAGGTCTGTTTGATGCAACAGTGTTATCATAATGTTTACTTGCATCACTTGTGCTGTTCCCCGTACCTTATATACTTAAAGTATCTGCTTATCCTTCTTCACATTGACAGTGAGGTAGTGAGGGAAGCATATAATACATCGTTTACAATATTTAAATGTCAAACACTTGTTCATCCAACTAGAGTCCAACTATATATAACTACTCCCATTAAATCTGTCTTACTTGTGCCTCTGTTGGAAATGTCAATTAAAGAAGGAATCTAATCTCATTACAAAAGCTCAGTGACAATGCTATGATATTCAAATTTATCTATCAAATTGCTTTTCCCCCACATTTTGATGTTTTAATTAAACCTTAGTGTGCCTTGGCAGAATTTTTACTGATGGAGACATCTCTAAAGCAGTCTCCCTTTTATTGCATGCTCATTATGACATTGTAAGAGCATGAATACTAGTAGGTATTACTTCGCCATTGGTTTGATACATTGAGAATTCACTTATTGTTGTCATTTTGTTCCAAGCAAGTGCGCACTGTGGGAACAAGGTTGGTAGCCATTCGTACTAATAGATTTGAGTTTGTCTGTCTAAGTCATTACATTGTTGTGAAACGATCTTCAGTCTTGGGGAAATACTCTCATTGTGTGTTTAATTTCTGTTGGTGTTACTGAACTATCGCTTGCGTAAGAAAGAGTCTTACATTTTTCTGTAGGGGGGAAAACCTTCTTTAATGATAACAAAAACAACACCTAAACAATTCCTAAGTCATTTAGCATAATAGAACCCAATACTTTTATCTTCAGTTTGTAAAAACTTTGGGGTATAAGAATTACCAACCACAGAGAATCTGAAAACAGTTGAAACATGGGTGGATGAATTTGAAGGCTAGTGTTTGTTTTTAATAGAAATAGGCATTTCTATGCCATGTTTCTCTGCATACCTCTCTAATTGAAATAATCTTCGTATACTGGGAAATCTGAAAGGTTGAGAGCTAAGTCACTTTCTACAAGTCCTTTAATATTTACTTATCTAGAAATAGTTTAGCAGTTGTAATTTTGGAGAAGGTGGATTTGGGTAGCACCAGTTAAATCCTGATTTCACACATGCATTTGTTGCCTCAAAAACTAAACTATTTTGCTCAGAGTAAAAAGTTCTATATTTTCTATTACATATAATTTCCAGGAGTCTGGGTAGAATAGTTATCTTTTCTCTTCATTTCTTTTGTATTTTGATTTCTTTCATAATGTCAGTTTTCACTGGTTTCTACATGGATGTTCCAAAAGATGGTCTATTTTAAACTACATTTCTGTATATCCAGGGACACCATGCATAGGGGCAATAGATGTCTAATTTTTGAACTAAGTAGCTAAATAAAATGTTGGCATTAATATTTGATACCATCGAACACTTTTGAAAAGAGGTCTTTACTTGCAGTCAGAAATGTAAGTGGAATCAGGGCTGGGGGACTTGTGTGTATAATTTTAGAGGCTTCTCCAAAACTCAAGCCTCAGAACAAAGTTCTCACTATGCACACATTTGTGAGGGATGTGAGGAGGGCCTGTTGATCCTACAAATAGATTCTCTTGCAAAGGTAGCCTGTTGCTTGATAGAGGACCAAACTTTAAATGTCTCCCGGATTTGAAGTATTTCCATTGTTTTGTCATCTCTGCACTTAATATCCTTTCATACTCTTGACACCTGAACTGACAGCCCTAACCTGTTATCACTTGGTAGTGCAGCTCCATGACATGAAATGTACAGCTAATTACAATGCAATTCACAGTGGCATATGACAGCAAGGATGCCATCAGAAGACCCATCCAAGCAAGAAGTTACTAGATGATTTAAGGGCTGCTTGCCAGGACAGCCACAATAAGAAAATGCTGTGTGTGTATGATATGCATAATACACACACACATACACACGTATACACATACAACACAAATATATTTGCAAAGCATTTTTTTATTTGGTTCTTTAGCTTTTAGCAAAGACATATGGGTGAAAAAAGTGATCAATACACAAAATGAGTATTCGGCACACAGCATTCAGAAGTGATCTATTTGTCAGGGGCTGGTTCTCTTAATCTGGCAGTCTTCTATTTTTAATATGTAAGTATTATTTAACTGTTATTCTCTCTGCCATGATTCCAAAACAAACCAATGAAAAATGATGATGCAGGTCAAACCAATCATGTTGGCATTAAGTAGAACAGAAATTATTTAACTTAACTCAAAACGATTACATGCAGATAGTTTATTCCTCATTCTTGGGTTTTGTTGGTCAAAAAAACGATGGAAATAGGATGAGTGATTGTGGTTGTGGAAGAAGTATTCATTCTCAAATATCTGGCATGGGAACATGGAAGGACGAAGCCCACATTGTATTTTGTAGCTTTACTCAATATTTTTTATCACAAGCACAAATTTATATTTCAAATCAGTTTTTTATGTTGTGGGCTCCATCCCACCAGCATGTAGTGTCTGTGTTAGATACTGCATAGAGAATAAACATGACATTATTTCACTAATTCAGTTAGCATATGCTGAGAATCAATAATATTTGAGGCATCGTGCAGTTGAGATCTCCCGTTCTGTAGGAGTGTGACATGTATGAGTTATGTCCACCTATTCCATGACGGGGTTAAAAGGGAAAAGAAGTAGAATTATACCTCAAGCAGGTAAAATATCATCTCTTAAACACAGACACACCATGGGAAAGATGACAACTACTGCATTTCATTCCTGTTTTCCCTCATTTGCCCAGAATAATTTGCCAGAACTTCCGATGAGCTGAGAAATGTGATCCACATCTATGTCATGTTGTCTAACTCCCTGCCAAATCATAAGGGCCAGAGAGTAATTCAAAGAATGAGATGTTCATTTTACGTGTTCGGTTAATGACAGTGGCAGACAAAATTGCAGGTATATAGCATTGAGGTTATATTTTAAAACTGAAAATAATTTCATTTTTGGAGTGTACAACTTTCCTTACCTAGTTATTACTTTCCCATTGGAAAAGTAACCCATCATTAAATTTTCATACAGGGAGGAAGGCGTTTGCCTGCAGTTATGCACAACTCATCATCACACTTTCTCATTACCATACATGTCTCCTCCAATTTGGGGTCTCATTTTCTTTACAAACACAGCTTGAAAAGCTTCCTCTTTGCCTATTTATTCAGGCAAATGATGACCTTTCGAGCCACGAGAAAGATTGTCACAAGCAAAAAGATATTTTTATTGATGGAAAGACCAGATTGTGGTTTAGCCCACAGCAATGCATTTATTCCCCTTTAATAATTATGGTTTATTACCTGTGTAAATAGTGCTGAAATGGTGCTGAGTACATACTGCTCAGAGGCCAAAGCCATCTAAAAACTGTCTTGAGTTATTGTAGTTTTCTATTGAATGCAAGGTAACTGAACCTATTCGGGTTTAATGTTCTATCTTGTGTTGGCTAGGCACGTCTGAGAAGGATTGATAGTCATTTTTTTATTGCTGTTGTTGTTGTTTTAATTTAGTACCTCTAATAACTTCCATTCCTAAGACACTGCATGCGCAAGACAGCCCCTTCCATCAGCAAGCTCATGATCTGTGCAACTAAATAATAAAACAGAAAAGGCTCTTTGATAAAGCAAGCACGCTTACAGTCAAGAAAAGTTAAAGTGCCATATGTTTGCCCCAGTCCTCTAATCGTTGTCCCTATGTAAAATTATAGCTCTGAAGCTTCATTTTTCCATTGTGGAAACAGACTTAGAAGATAACTCTGTATAACACTGGTGTTGAGGAATGGATTCATAGCCATATGGTATACGTACATTTTATTTGCCATCTATGGTCTATAGTTACTTTTTACAGTATTCCCCATTCTGGAGTCCAATACATGTGATAATCAGATATATTAAAATGTGAGTTTTGGTATTTAATATTCACTAGAGATAAAAGTGCAATTTAATTTATGTATGCTTGCTGCTCCCGTTCCTCCAGGCTCTCTTTTCTCCTTTTCTCTAAAGAAACACTGAACAAATACCAAATGTATTTTGAAACAGCTAGAAAAACCTTTATTTTCTTTGTATAAATATGATGGTAAGATGTTCATTTTGTGAATATTTTCAGTATAACAAATAGACAAAATAATTCTGTTAAAAAAATAATCTGTGCAGTGGGATAAATTTATGCTCTCCACCCCCAGTGAATATGTTATTTTTATCCATGGTAGAATATGTGTGTGGTTTCAAGGCAGGCTATTAAAAGTTTTCTTAGGGTGGAAACTTCTGAGTTTGGGGTGGGTTTTTGAGCTGTAACACATGGCATGTTCTTTTTTTGTGATTTGGTCACAGTTGGCTGAAAGTCAATTACTTTGAATTTGGGCAACTTATGTTTGTAACACATCTAGACAGGGTGGATTTAAAGAATGAGTACAATATGCAGAATGTCTCTAAACATACCCACAGTTGAGCTCACTTTGGTATTTTAAATTTGTAGGAAATGAAGGGCAGAAATGATTATATATTTCCAACTCACATATCAGCAAATCTCTGAAAAATGTGAAGCACTTTCCATCTCTAAAATGATCTGCTAGTGTGAATGTCAATCCAAAAGGCTGTTCACATGGTGGGCTGGATGTATCTAAATATTATCCTGGACAAGGGCAGTCATGCTAGTTGGTGGCATTGGGAATAGAGTAGTAAAAGGTTGGGAGGATGTCAAGGATTGAGACCTTCTGTCTTTTTAGGGGCATGGGCAATAAATGAAGAAGAGAAAGCCAGTGAGACACAATGACTGACATTGCAATTTCTCACTAAAAATTGGCTAAAATAGTGAATGAGATAGTCAAACACTGGTTTAGTCCTCATTCATACCATTTGGATAATAGATCTATGAAAGGAATTGACTCTTTCTGGCTCCAATTTTGTCAGCCAAAATCTTTCAAACCTCCCCCTGGTGATACTAAGCTGGGCAGTGGGAGATCAGTTGGATGCTGTACTTTTATGTGCAAATAAAATGTGCTTTTATTTTTTAATGTATTTTGTTATCTGTGATTGACGTGGCTTCACCCAGCTGATGGCATGAAGAGGTAGGATTATTTAGTGCAGACCCCAAGGATGGTAGATTGAAGGTACTTTCTTCCTTCTGTTTTTAACTGCTGCCCCTAACTTTCAGGTCTTGAAGGATACTGCTGAAGGAATAATAGAGAACAGATGCTCACTTGATAGAGGGGTTTATTCTAACCCTATCAGCTGTCAAATTCACAACCTCTGAATTTAAGAGTGTTTTTATAAATGAGGTGTTTTTGAACTTATGAATCTGTCAGTTGTGTATGAACTCTCTCTCCTCTATGGTGACCTATTTAGTGCGATGAAATATATTTATAATCTTCATTAAATAAGTTGCCCATCACTATGCAAAGGGCCCCACTAGTCCTTGGCATATATCCTTCAGCTAGCCACTGTGGTCTGCTTAGGACAAACCAAGGATGCTTTGCCAATCCTTATTTACCCCATACCCCCCACCCCCCAATTTAAGCATCCTCCTACTGCTGCCTGTTTATCTGAATCCTACTTATGCTTCCAAATCCACCTGAAATTCTGCCCTCCTTGGAGCCTTTCCTATCACCCCAGTCCAGAGAGCCACCATTTATAGACCACCTATTATCTCCAGGGCCTGTGCCAGGTCCTTGTATTTCCTGTAAGAAAGCTGGTGATGAGACAGTGAAGAGCCATGGATATTGAGTCATGCTTTAGATTCTGCCTGTGTTCTGCTCCTTACCAACTGTGTGACCTAGGCAAGTTATTTAATTTCTCTGAGTCCTAGATTCATCTTATGTAAAATGGGGATAATCAAAGTACAACCTTCTGTAACCCTTCAGCGTTGTTCTGAAGGTAAATAAAGTGGCATCTATAACGGTTAGCTCAGTACACATGGTCAGCACCAAGCAAATGATTATCATTTCCAATCCTCATAGGGGTCCTGGAGGGTGGGTATCACTAATCTCTTTGGCAACTAGTCAGTGGAGGGACTGGAATTTAGATTCAAATTTGTTGGGCAATAAAATCCAAGTTCTTCTTTGTTTCCCATATCTTAGTATCATCTAAGTTTCTAAAATACTGATCGGTAGCAAATTTAGCTTTATTATAAACTATACTCTGGTGTAGTTTATGTACATGCCCTATATCCCAACTATGTTGTCAGTGATCTATGTAAGGACAGGCACACTTTCATAGCTTGGTAAAAGGGTCCCCCCAAGATGAGTTAATTGGTTGCTTAGTCATTAGACCATCAGTTGTGTTTGTGGGAATATTTTGTAATTGTTCATGTGGTTAATTGACATATAGAAATAATGTACCTAATTTACAAGTATGAAGGATATGCAGTGCAACTTGGCTCATCTTCTTCCTAGAAAGAGGAAGGTTACTTCTTTCAATACTCTTTCTTTATTCAGCATCCTGAAGTTTATTTGTCAAGATATACAAAATTAACTTCAGATGATGGTGGCCACTTGTATTTCCTTTTTTATTATAATATGCAGCATCCAGTTTTGATTTTGTATCAATGTCAGTAATTTAGCTATATCATATTCTGGCTACTAGGTTGAAGAATCACAGGAAAGAGGGTACAAGCAGGGAAAATTGGCCCATTTTGACAAAGGCTAAGTGTCTTTTAATTGCTTGTGTTTCGAATTACAGTGAAGAAAACCTGTAATGGGTGCTGTGGACAGAAAGCCCCTTTTAAGCAGTAAACGTTGCTATGTCACAGATTTGAGATATTTGACTTAGTCCTTACAAAAGGGGCATTATGCTATCCTATTTTACAATATTATATTTAAAAGCATGAATGAATCTTTGAATGAAATGAAATAGAAACTTACAGGAAAAAAATCACCCTTAAGAAAAAAAAACCCTGGAAACAAAAAACTGATGGACTCCAAACATTAGGCAAGAGTACAAAAATACTACAGATTTGGTTTCATTACTCAGGTTATAATTTATATGCAGACACAGTGCGCTGTGTATGATTTACTATTCAAAATGCAATCAAGTCATCTTTGTTTGATAGATTGGTATTTTGAGTTTTCGTAACAAAAGCTTTTCTAGACACTATTGCATGACTCCCTTCCGACTTGGTATTTGAAACCAGATAATGGGTTATCTTATAAATACAACACAGACATCTTGCGTGTGCTCCCTGGGACCTTCATGGATCATAGGAAATGAAAGTTGTCTCCCAGACCAGGAGAGAATACTGAGGAAATACTCTTGGCTCTGGCATCTTGTAATGTTTACTTTCATTTACCTGAGTAGAGATTACCCTTCAAGCACTGTCAAGGACTTCTGAAATTGTTGAAATGCATTTTTGGATCATATTTCAAAGTGCCTCTGTGCAGAGATCATTACTCAGCATGGAAATTACCTAGGGATAGGGATAGAGGAAAATCCATTCCAAATACATGGGAAGGTCGTGTCCCTTATGAAATGAACACCCACAAGAGATAGAAGTAAAAAATCTGAATATGGCTTTTATTCTTCTTATTGTCACTGACTGACTATGATAGGTTTCAAATTTTTCAATTCCAAAGTTGGGAATAAATGCCTACTTTATAGATTATTATAGGGAAATATGAAAAGTAAAGTGTCTAACACAGTCCTTGGCACACAGCAAGCCCTCTGTAATTTCCGGTTGCCTTCCTGTCCCACGGAGAATCCATCACATGGGTCACCTATTACGGTTTCTGCACAAGAGCAAATACTACATCAGAAAGTAATAAATCAAAACACATGACTACTAGCCTTTAATGGATCTGCTTCAGTTCACATCTCGGCAAAATGTTTATTTCAAATTAATGTGTCCTGACATAAGGAGGGGGTGTTTTCAGCCAAAATATTTAATTTGCAGCTGTCTTGTGATTGATAAGTTGTCAGAGGGCCATGTGTAAACGATTGCTCTGGTGACAGGCTACCGAAGATAAAGGATTTAAAATGGGGTGTTAAATGTAAGACTGGTAGTCAACTTCTATATGCCCCTACCCTCGCTCATTTGAATGCCATAGTCTCTCAAATTGTTGGCCAACGAAGGAACCCCATTGTATCTTTTCTTAATACCGGTAGTCACATGCAGAGAACAGAAGGAAGGGACAATTGGTTGGAATTTAAACAAACACATGATAATTTAAGTTTTTGACTTTGTAAGATGGCAAAATTGGCCTAGCATATTTTATGTCTACTAGCCAGCTCAGGCAACTCTGCTTAGTTTTTCTTTTTCTTTTATTTCTTTTTCTTTTTTTTTTCTTTTTCTTTCTTTTCTTTTCTCTACTTTTTGTCTCTTTTCCTTTTCTCATCCTATATCATTGGAACAGGCTGACCACTAACTTAGCAAAGAGGAGATTTTAAAGAAAAATAGCAAATTTGGTGAATGTGTGCCCTAAAGAAATTAAGTCTTACATGAGTATCTGCTCTTAACTAACTCTTAACCGAGGAACTATTTCATCTCATTTAACTCTTACCCTAATCAATCACCATTAGATAGGTATTAACATTCTGACTCTACAAAAAACGATGGCAGAAGTTAAACAATAAACTTGAGAAGTACACTCAAGGTCACAAAACTGGCGAGTGAGAGAAAGAGCCTTCAAACTTGAGCTAAAGCCTACATATGGTGTGCTTTTACTCCTGCTGCCCTGACTGAACGAAATCATGTTTACTATGAAGATTGATCATTCAGTAATCACCTAAGACAAAATTTTCAGATTCATTCAAATAACAAATATTTCTAGGAAAGAAATAATTTCTTCGTTTCTACAGAATTATGTAGGCTTGAGAGCCTTGCTGATTTCATAGTATATTCAAGGACACTTGCCACTATTAGGACGGCTACAGATTCCTGAATCTGTTGGGAACTTTAATCACAGATTGCTTTCAGGGAGCTTGTGCAAATCTAGACGACGAAAATAATTAAACACTCATTAAGATTCCATACTGAATGATTCAGGAGCAACTATTTCTATATAAATATTAATAATGTTTCATGAAATAACAGATGTTCATTTTTTACTTCTGTTTCTGGCATAGCTATTATTGGTCAAATAAGTAAACAAAAATGTATATTTTTCCATTTACTTATTTACTAATTTTGGTCTCCTATTATTAATTCTTTTGTGTTTTATTTATCTGATGTCTTGTATTCAGAATTATGCAAATCCAATCACTACTCTCAAAAATGACTGTGTAGGAGAAAATATATTGTTAGACTGGTGTATTTTCTAATGTACTATTTGCGGGACATGGTATGGTGTATATTTTACCAAGGTCATATTGGAATTTTTGCTTGAAAAGGTCATCTGTGGCCAAATGATAATCCCAATTTGAAAAATTAGGTTTCATACTTAGATACAAAGACTCCCAAGGGTTGATGTCCATCTACAATCCCAATTCTCAATTTCATTTTAGTTCTCTGAAATGAATTCACCTTACATCTATTACCTCACTTTTTTTTTTTTTTTAAGATTTTATTTTTTCCTTTTTCTCCCCAAAGCCCCCGGTACATAGTTGTATATTCTTCGTTGTGGGTTCTTCTAGTTGTGGTATGTGGGACGCTGCCTCAGCGTGGTTTGATGAGCAGTGCCATGTCCACGCCCAGGATTCGAACCAACGAAACACTGGGCCGCCTGCAGTGGAGTGCGCGAACTTAACCACTCGGCCACGGGGCCAGCCCATATTACCTCACTTTTATGTAGATAAGGCTGCTTTCTATACTCTACAAGTGACAGACAAGAAAGCTTACTGTCCTGTTTCACCTGTTTTTAATAAAAATATGAGAACAGATTCCAACCTCATCACTGAATGTAAAAGAACCTTCTCTAAGATCAGATATATGTGACTTTGTTATGCCATTAAAAAGAATTAGCCAGGTTCTTTAGAGTTGCATTGGAGTTACTGCATAATCCAAATTGTTTCAGCTATTTGTTCTCTTGGTAAAATGATGATTGGCTACAAACACAGCTTGGGGGTGAGACCATCTCTCACAAAGGTTAAAGCAAGAATGGACTACTTTCATATTCACATTCTCAATCTGTGAACACCTTTCATTTGGAAATGGGCTCTAGCCCTGTCACAGACTCCTCTTTAAATTAAAGTTATGCAGGCTCAGATTTGATCCTTAATACACATTCATTGTGGCCCTCACATCTCTTTATAACCTACAGACCTAAAACTCTAATAGCGACTGATGTTAAGCAGTAATATCCTTATATTTGCAGATAATCATATCTTCTTTCCATGTCCGTAGTTTTAAATCTTACGGAAAAAAACCATCTTGATGTATCAAAATAAGGGATACACACACACAAACACACACACACACTGGTCTGCACAGAAAGACAGAAACCTAGAAGCTCTGAGTTGGAAGTATCCTTAAAAGTCTTTTGGTTCAAAGCCCCAGTTGTTTGATGCTTGATAACATACCAGCTAAGTGCTTGAACAGAACTAATTATGAGAAAACCCATTTAATCTAAGGATACTATTGTCTTATTTTTAAATTATTTTTTATTTAATGTTCTTTCTTGTGTTGGCCAGGAAAAAAAATCTCTTTCTTTAGATTCTGCTCATTGGTCCCGGTTTACTCCTTTGAGGCAAAATATTGAAGACTGTTCTCATGCACCATCTGAGTCTTCTCTAGGTCAACCACACATAGTTCTTCTGAGTGCAGGTCTTCTACTGATTCTATCCTTTGTGATCGACAGTCTCATTTGAAGGTGTTCCAGTCATGGCCCCTCAGAAAGTTTGATGGCCACTCTTACAGATGGCAGGTGGGAATGAGAAATATGCATAAAATTCCTGGAAGACAATTTGGATATATGTGGCAATACATTGTAAAATGTGCTTACCCTTTGATCCAAGAATGCCTCTTGCAGGAAGTTAGCATGAAGAAATATTGAGATGTACAAGGTTCATACACAGTGATGTGCAACACAGCATTAATAAAAATAATAACAATGATGATAACAAAATCTTTGAAAAACCCAATTATCCAAACCTAATGAGTGAGTTAAATAATCAGAGGCTTCTGGCACCAAGTGGTAGACTGAGAATATATGTTCATTTCTTCTTTTTTCACAATAATTTATTAAAATATATTAGAATAAGTCTATAACAGTACAGAGAACTATACAGGGATTGGAGTCTCTGAATAGGTGAGAGAGCTCAACAAATTTCTAGATGCCAGGGTTCAACCAAAAAAGTAGTAGGAGATATATATTATGAGATTTATTGCAAGGAAATGTCTTATATGACTATCGTGGCTCTCTAGGCAGGTGGGAAATCCACAGGCCGGGCTGTCAAGAAGGGCAGACTGGAAGTCTCAGGCATAGACTGAAGCTGCTGTCAACAGGTAAAACGTCTTCTTTCTCAAGGAAGCTTCAGCTATGATCTTAGGGCTTTCAACTAATTGAATCAGACTCACCCAGATTATCCAGGATAATCTCCCTTATTTAAAGTCAACTGATGGTGAATTTTTAATCTTCTCTACAAATACCTTCACAGCAACTGCTAGATTGGAGTTTGATTGAATAACTGGGAGCTGAAGCCTAGCCAAATTGATACATAAACCTGACTATCACAGTAGAAGACAGAAAATGGATGGAAGAATGTGTTCTGATAAATCAGAGAGGAGTCAGTCCCAGCATATATAATAAACTGTCGAGGCAACAGCAGAGTAGGGAGCTGAGCAGCCTGGCAGAACCCCAGGGATGGTTTTTGTACAGGACTGGGAAGTGAGGCAGAAAAGTGGATATTTATGAAGGTCTTTTGATCTCCTCACACCTTTCTTCCTTGGGCTTTTGTATAAAAGTGCAACTAACTACACAGCTAACCTTTAAACCTGAGCAAAATATTGGAGAGTTTTTCACTAAGGAAGCAGAATTAACATCTGGGAAGAATTAGGACAGCCAACACGGATGTTGACAGATGAGGGTAAGGCCTGCCTCATTTGGCTCTTAGAAGAGGCCCCTAGCCTGACAGCAAGTTCAAGATCTGCTCACACTAAACCAAACCGTAATGAACAAGTGCAGTCCACAGACACACACAGGCCTCTCAGGCAGACCCTCTATTTATTTCCATGTCCTTACGTATAAATGGCCAATCAGAATCTTCTGACACTTGAGGGAAAATGCAGCATTTTAAAAAAAGAAAGACTGCATAGAAAAACTGCCCCAGAAGAAACAGGAAATTCAAGAAACAGAAGACAACTTACAATAACTATAACTATTATATTTAGGGAGATTTGAAAAGGTAATACATTCATAAAACAAGAAAAAGACGTCATGAACAAGAGAAAGAGAGAAAAAAGATACCCTCAGAAATTAATGTGTGTATGTGTATGAAAAAAAAGGAAAATGTATTGCAAAAATATGAAAGTCTAACAGTGGGAAAACGTGAGATAAAAATATTAGAGACATTAAAATCAACCCATGCACTTAAACATGTCACAATTAAAAGTGCCACCAAAAGAGAAGAAAGAATATAGCAGGAGAAACTAGAAAAGTGACAATGCAAGAAAATTTTTAGAGGTAAAGAGAGCCAAGACCCTTCCAATTAGGTTTCCACTGAGTGTTGAATAGAACAAATGAGATAACACCAACAATTAGACGTACCAGTGTGAAATTTCAGAAAACTAAAAATAAAGAAAATATCCTAAAAGTTTCCAGGTGAAGAGAAAACTTAAATAAAAGTACAACTAACCTCTGAAAGAGGTCTTGTCAGCAATAATGCATGCTTAAAGATAATGGTAAAATACCTTTAAACTAAAACCATAAGGGAAAATGGTTTTGAACACAGAATTCTACTACCTAATGGTTATCTTTGAATGGTAGGATGATGAGTGATTTCATTTGTTTTTGGAGTATTTTTATATTATACTCTGATATTCTCCAGAGACTGATATAATATTTTTTAAATATTTTTGTTTTGTTTTTTTTTAAGATTGGCACCTGAGCTAACATCAGTTGCCAATCTTCTTTTTCTTTTTTTTTCTCTTCTGCTTCTCCCCAAAGCCTCCCAGTACATAGTTGTACATGCTGGTTGTGGGTCCTGGTTATGCTATGTGGGATGCTGCCTCAGCATGGCCTGATGAGCAGTGCCATGTCTGCGCCCAGGATCCGAACCGGTGAAACCCTTGGCTGCCGAAGCAGAGTGCATGAACTTAACCACTTGGCCACAGGCCGGCCCCTGATATAATATGTTTTTATACTTTTTTAAGAGTGATACATAGAAGCAAACACAAATACCATATATAGCCTACTCAGTGCTTAAAGTACCAGCTTATTGCATAACTTCTTTTAAACACTATTTCTGCTGAGCAGTGGACTAAGATTGCATTAGCTGTTTTGGTGACAATAGTTTTGCTGAATCTTATTGAACTTATTGACACTCTCGACTCCTAAACTATTTTTCATTTGTATGTACCTGACATATCTCCCTTACTTAGGACCTGAGCGTTTATTTCATATTTTTTTTTGTAGTTATGTCCATATCTTTACAATATTCGTTTTCAATTCTTTTTATTCAAACAGCCTATCATGGATGTTGTCAACATTTTTGTGAAGGCTGATTTTTATCTTAATATATGAAACCTAAATGAATAATTGTGTTATTCCTAAAGCTGAAAGAAACACCTTGAGTCCTTTGCTTGCCATCTTGCTGTATCTGGGTCTGTGCAGGAGAGGAGGAAAATTGTTCCCTGTAAGGAAGAGGAGGGCTAATTCCCCCTGGCTCGAAAGGGACTGCTTATCGCTCTGGAAAAGGTCATTTGCAAAATTGTTTCCTTTTGGCCTAAAATAGATGACACACTTCCCCCCGAGCGAATGATTCACTCTTATTTCATTGGGTTTAATCATTAGGCTAGATAATAACTTAATGAATGTAAACTCCTTACTCATGTAAGGCAAGGACATTGGGACGTTTGGGTCATATTTAGTTCACCAGAAGAAACAATTGACCTGGTTTCCACCTCCCGGAATGACGTGGTCACAATTTGAGGGTGAATGGTTTACTCACAGAGTTGTTTTGATCATCATAATAAGCAGAACAATTTTATTTTACCTGATTTGGTGAGAAGAAACATGTTAGATAATAATCAACTATTTTAAATAGTTGAGTTGATCTATCCATCAAAATTACCATCTAACAAAAGTACTATACTTACCAAAGTCACAACTTTTCTATCATGACAACTGGCATGGTATATTATTAAAACCAGCCTTTCGCTTTGTTTTCATTTCATCTAAGACACTATGCGCAATGTGAGACAGGTGAAATGTTAATTACTGGTCTGAAGAAGTAGAGAATGACTAATGGAATAATGTGGTAGCTCATTGAGATTCTACATTAGGTATAGACAAATCCTAATTATGGTATTTAAGAATAAAATTAGAAGAGGCTGGATTTTAAATAACTATTGGAAGTGGTTAAATATACATATTTAACTTGCCTTAGATTTTTTTTCCTGGGAGCAAAAATAAAATCCAAAGTTATAGAACTCACAAAGCTGACAGGAAAAGTCAGTCAAAATTTAATACTCAGAGCACTTTACTGGATACTGGGCATTTGGTGGAAATAAAAAGGACCCCCATGACCAAATTACTTATAATTTAATGAGGAAGACAAAGAATATGCAAGAATTAACTATAGGCAAGGAGAGGTGAAGGGAACAACGAAGAACATACACAACAGACGTAGGGGTAGAGGCTGGATCAAGGTGATAACTGGACTTCTTAGGCAGGTGGACAGAGAGAGGATGTGAAGAGGAAGATGATGAGAGGACCAGTAAGTATGGCTGTGCAATATCTATGGTGTTAAATATCTGGGTGAAGTCAGATAGAGGCAATATTGGTTGTTTGTTCCATTTTAGTTGTGGAGAAGAATCATAAGTGTAGAAGAGACCCTGAAAGAACACATAGTCCATTTCTCATGTCAAAAGCTATCTGTAGTCATCCTGGTAAGATAATGTAAGAGGAATCTGTTTATCTGCAGGGATTTTCCTACCTTTATTCATAGTCTTTGGAGCCTTTCAGACAAAACATTCTGGTGGTTCCATGTTCAGAATGGCCTTTTGGACAATATTTCCAAATAGTTCAGTTGGCAGTTTTTAAAAGAAATACTATCAATGAGTGTGCAAATCAATCAAATGAATAATATTAACCAATAACATCTTACTTTTAAAGTATAATGTGGAAACTATTGGGATATGATGAGGATCGTCCACTCTCTCTTGCTGATACCACCTTGGGCATCAGCACAGCTGTATCAAGCCTGCTGCACATCTCTCTGTTGAAAACCTACTGAACACATAACTTGCTTGTGTATACAGAAAAAGGAGACTTTGGAGGGTTCAGTCTTTTGATTTCAGTGAGTGTCCCAAAGAAATAAAACTAAGATCATTGGATTTAAATCTTGTTAAGGGGCTTTTAAATATCTCCCATGAAATACCAGGAGTACTCAAGTTCACAAGGCATATTAGCTGGACATGGAGCAGAGGAAATGAAAGACGAAGTGAGTAAGAGACCTGAGCAAGTCGATTAAATTCTGTGGGCCTCAGTTTCCATAGCAGGAATGTTTTGTTTTGTTTTGTTTTTTGTGGGGTTTTTTTGAGGAAGGTTAGAGCTGAGCTAACATCTGCCACCAATCCTCCTCTTTTTTGCTGAGGAAGACTGGGCCTGAACTAACATTCATGCCCATCTTCCTCTACTTTATACATTGGATGTCTGCCACAGCATGGCTTGACAAGTGGTACTAGGTCCACACCTGGGATCCAAACCGTGCAAACTTAACCGCTGTGCCAAGAGGCCGGTCCCAGCAGGAATGTTTTTAAACTATGAAAGTTAAGCACGAGGAGCTGTTATTGTTGTTATTTTCTGCTCTGTAACTTTGAGCTAGCCCATTCAATTCGTCTAAGATTTCTTTCTTTGTCTAACAAAATGATTAAATTATAGGGTCTCCAAGGCCCATTCTCTTCTAGATTTAAAATATTTATGTATATTGGACATACTTGCTTATATTAATCTTAAAATTAATTTCTACTACTGGGCATAAGCTCTGTTGCCAGGAACTTTCTGCTTCCAAATACCAAACCATGTGTATCTATGAGATAGCTTCCACTCAAAGACTGACTTTTCTAAATGATCTATTGACATGGCATTGCTTATCGTTGATGCTTTTACTTGGCTTGCTTAGGATCTGTATTTAATAGATGACACTGAGAACTTTCAGTGTTAACCTGAGAAGCAGCTCTGCTCATCTGCATTTGTTCAGGTTGTGAGAAGAGCAACCAACCTACAATTTTCTGGTGCATCCTAATTAAAAATGGAGAATGAAAATAATGTTATGCTCTCATCAGAGGCACTTAGCCTGATTGAGTGCTTGCTTTTTGTTCAGCATAAAATTGCTGGAAATATTTTCATACATTTAAAGTGGGGATAACAAAGAAAATGCAGCAAATTCATAGGCATCAATGTTACCACTACTTCCTGACAAGTGCTCTATTGTGTTCTGTTTGCTGGATTTGTTGCCATTACTTTCTTCACTTTGGGGACACTTAACAAAGGATGCTAGATATCTTCTGTACAAAAGAACTTGGTTTAAACATGTTGGTATTAGTCCTTGCCCTCTAAGTAGTTCTAAGTAGGCACTTCTAATTAACCCCAAATATATCAGGTGACTCCACAACCTGTCCCAAACCAAAAATCCCAGGGGGTTGCAATATCAGCAGACAGAGAGCCTTGTTTCTGGTCAACTTTACACAGATTAGATGGGATTCTGCACCTGACATTCCTACAGTGTCTGCTCTCTGTCTCCAGAATAACTCTCAACCTAGAAGTCTTTTGTTTCTCCATACTCAATCTGGATCTAGTCTAAATAGTTTATGGGAATCATTTTCAAGCTAGACTGCCCTAAACTGCTTACCTAGGACAAACTTCAGTAGTTAGATCAATCAAACTGGTGTGGATGCCTCAAGTGGAGAGATAATTATAGATTAATAAGTTATAATTTGATGAGGACTGAGGAGCAAAGACCAGAAATTAAGATTGTTGCATCCACGTAGAAAGCAATATGTACAAAATTCTATATTGGAATTAAGATGTTGCTTTTGAGTCGAGTACTCTAGGGCCTGGGCTGAAGAGCAGGCAGAGGAAGAAATCAGGTCCAGAGCACCTGAAGAGTCAGCCTCATGGGGCCTAGCAGAGAAGAAGCCAGGTATGAGGGAGCAGGATGAAAACTATGAAAACTGAGACACCAGACACTAGAAGAGTCAGAGCACTAGAAGAGAGAGAAATTCCCCCAAGTTCCTAAATGCCTAAACCTGCAACTAAGATTTATAGGCAACCTGAAGTCTCTATCAGGGATGGGAATGGAACCTTTAAGGGTCCAAGTTGCTTGGGATCCCTGGGGGTGCTATCTGGCCTCTTTTCAGAAACTGTCTAAGCAGTGATTTTGTTAAAAAAAAAATTCTATTTGTACATTTTGAAAAATAGGCTTTATTTTTAGAGCAATTTTAGGTTCACAGCAAAATTGGGTAGAAAGTACAGAGATTTCCCATATATACCTTGTCCCCATACACATATAGCCTCCTCCACTATCAACATCCCCCACCAGTGTGGTACATTCATTACAATTGATGAACCTATATTGACATGTCATTATTAACCAAAATCCATAGCTTATGTTAGGATTCACTCTTGACGTTGTGCATTCCATAAGTCTGGACAAATGTATAATACCATGTATCCACCATTATTGTGTCATGGAGAATATCGTTTCACCAAATCCTCTGTGCTCTGCCTGTTCATCCCTCTGTTCCCTCTAACTTCTTAGGGTTTTTTAAATTGCATATAAACCAATGTAAGAATAACTTTTAGAAGGGTAAAAGCAGCCAAAATAATGATTCAGTTTAACTCTTCTGTCAATGTGATTTTTACTCAAATTATTCCAGGTGATATCTTTCATGGAATACTGTGCATTTTAGCATATTTTCTTTCCTGAGAGTGTTTGAAATCAGCAATTACATCAGGGTGCTGCAAAGACACTGGAACTGACTGAGCCATCCTGGCCTCTCAACGTTCCTCCCTCGCACCCAGATGTTGATGGCCCTTCTATGCGCCCACGTGTGAAACTCAAAGGTGGGTGGCTTCCAGCTAAGGCCTCACGTTCCTCTCCATGACTTGCATCTTCAGAGAGTTACTTTGTGCAGTTTCCCCAAAGCAAGCCCTTGCCTGAAGTACTGGAGAAACCTAACAGGTGGGCAGAAAAGCATACTCTCCCGTCACTCCCAACCGATGAGGAGCTGCTTTCTGCTCGGCAGTCTGCTCGTGTTCCAGCGAATCACTCAAGCATCTGTCCAGCCTCTCTGCTGGTGCTCTGCACACCTGCACAGGTGACGGTGGTCTCGTCGAATCTCCAGCTGTAGGTCCCATCATTAAACTCTTGCATATTTCACCCAAAGGAAGATGACAGTGACAGACACTTCTCCCTGGCGCTCACCCTCTTTCCCTCCTAGATATGGCTAGTTCTCTACTTTCAGTACAAGAGTTTGCCAAGTCCAGGCTCATCTAGGAATATTTTCTTTCAGAATAATCCACTGTTTCTTTTCCCTGTGGCACTTCTCACAAAATATAATCTTGAGTTGCCTTTTTTACTCTTTACAAAAAAAGAAACTTACTTCTTTTAGTACATCTGTCCCCACAGAGCAGAAAGGGAATGAGCATGCTTCTCTTCTCCCAGGATCACACCCCCAGAAAACGAGCAGGCAGTTCCTGGAAGCTGTGTTTGGGGTCATGTGTTACACCTGGAGATGCACTGAGGAACAGGCAGAGCTGTTAGTATCCTGGGTCTCCGAACAAAAAAGCATGCAAAACATCTCAGAAAGCTACAACATCACTGGAAATGTAACAGCAAGGAAAAATCTTATATTGACCAGGGAGAGCACTGTGTAGGTTAAGAAGTACAGGTGATGAGTTAAATGGGGTGATATTGAAGTCCCCAAGAGGAAGGCTTTGGTAACAACTAAGGGTCAAGTAAATTTGTTCTCAAGACAGGGAATCCATTTAATTGCAGAGCTTTTGTTTTGCTAAGCAGAAGGAGGCGCCTATGCCTTTGGGACCAGAGCTGAATTTCTCAGGACAAGGAAGGTAAGGCTGACCACTGTCCCCAAGAACCCATCATCGACTTCTATCCCCTGTGCAACATTCTGCCTCTCCCACAAATAAGTTTAAAAAAAAAAAAGTATTTGAAGACTGTTAATTTAGAGGAACTAGTAGTTTAGAGGAGTGGCAAATTATTAACCTGCTCAGAATGCTTACAAGACAGTATTTCTGTCTGCACCAACAGATAATCTTTCTTCTCATTCCAACCCTTGGCACTTTTGAGCAGAGGAGAGATGTTGAAAACTTTCTGAATAGCAGTTCACAAACTTCGGTTTGCATTAGAATCACCTAAGTAGCTTAAAAAAAAAAGATTCCTGAGCTCTACTTCAGTTCTACTGTATTAGTATCTCTACGGTGGGACCCAAGATTCTGCATTTTTCAAACCTCCCATGACATCGTGATGCATCCAGCCAGCCTGAGCCAAGAGCTGACACCAGAGAACTGTTGCACCAGACTGTGGTGGTGGTGATGTGGGCTCAGTGAGCTGAGGAGTTGAAAGAAAGATTTCTTGGACTCTCAAGGTCTGGCAGTAGTGCTCTTTTATTTAGAGTATAGTGTGGAATAGCATGGGGACAGGACCCATGGGCAGGAAGAGCTGCTGCAAACATGGGTTGAGGGTAGGGCTAAATTTAAGGCATAGGTATGTGAGTTATCTCTTTACAAGACAAAGGAAAGAATATGTAAAAATGTCATTAAAATGGTATCAGTGCAGGTGGGGTCTGGTTATTGGGTGGTCCTATAACTTTAGATAAGAATCAGATCAGATTAAGTCAGGATGTCCTATGCTTCCCAGAGGAAGTTGGTGGTGGGGGGAGTCAGTTACATGAGGTTACCAGACAAGCACAATAAACAAGACTCCTTGCCTTCCCCAATAAGGGTTTCTAGAGATAAGGTCATCCCTCCTTCCTCCTGGTGCAGAGAGGGAGACACCCCCACAAATGGAGACTTCCTTCACAAATGCTAATGTCTCTCATCAAAGGGCAAGCAAATTCCACTCCTCAGAGCCTCCTTCCTGTCTGCAGTTTTTAAAGGTAACCAGCCTAAAATAATCCTCGTCAGTGGTTCATGTTGGCCATGCCTCCTTCTGGCTTCTACGCACATGTACTGGGAGCCAGACACACTGGAAGTTTTCTCCTCTGCACCCTGTATGCTTGGCTCATGTAGAGATGTCCTGACAATCCTAGGGCTCCTGTACATATAGGAAGAATGTAGGATCCAGGATTTGTTTATTTCACTCTCCTTTTCCCTATAGAGAACCAAGCTAAGCGTGTGGGGAAAAAACAAAGTCCTCTGAATGAAATGTCCTCTGAATGGAAAGAAGTTAGTATTGAACCATCTCAGGCCCTCTATTGACCATTAACGATCTAGATGAAGAACTGGAGTTAGTGAGGTTTGCTGATGGCATAATCAGCGTCAGTCAATAAGAGTTGCAAAGGAGTGAAGTCATCCAGATGGGCTTTAAAGTTAGGAAATCTAATGAAATAACTCCTGGGGATATTGGATTTGTGAACCTTTCAGCCAGCCTGCAGAAAAACACTAAGTGCTGGTGTCATGAGTTCAAGTAAACAGAGGCCAGAAATCACTCCGACACTCTTATTTACGTGTTCGCTACTTTGCAGTGTGTTTGTGGAAAATGAATAAACATTGCACTTAGAAGCCACTTTACTTTTTTTCCCATAATTATCTGAACACAGCTAATGACTTTGATTAGGCTTCTGAAAAACAAGAGACCATAGGAAAGTCTGGACCTCGTATTTATAGCATATAACATGGATTTTTCAATAATAGTATTCTGACTTTCCAAGGCGTGGACAGTCCAGTTTGAGAATGCACCAGTCTCTTTCTCTGGCCTCTGTCAGGCTAATTATCTCACTGAGGAAAGTCAAAAAAGTATTGATACATGACATCAACAATATTCAATTTTCTTAGCACATCCTTCACTTCTTTTCTCATCACCAATAGTACTATCCTCTCTTTCCTTCCTCATATGGCTCCTGCTCTCTCCATACACATAGGTCAGGCTTTTATTTAACTAAGTAGCCCTCATATACAGCCCAGCACCTGGTTCTCTCTGGAGAGACGTTGATCCCCAGGGGAAGAATAGCTCAGTGATGAGGGACCCAAGGATCCTGGCCAGACCACATCAACTGAGCTAGAGGAATGTGATTGTTCTCTTCAGCTAGTCTGGGGAGCAGTTTTCCAGCACAACAGATTATGGGAGGAGATGCAAAATGATAAGCCTATCAATGAGGGACAAGGGCATGGAAGGACAATGTTACAAAGTAGATGCTGTTCAGTTGTTTATAGGCTAGAAGAAAGGATAGGAGAAAAAAATGTTTGGATACCCCTTGCCCACCCTGTTCCTAAACACCATCTCTTCACCCTTTCCCAGTGTGTCTCCCTCTTATGTTCTTTCTTTCGCACACTCACACAATCATACATGCACATGACTACAATTTCTTTCAGTGTGGGAATTGTATCTTATTCATCTTTGTGTCCCTGGAACCTTTCCCAATGGTGAGTACTATGGACTCAATGTTTGTGCTTCCCCCCAAATTCCTATGTTGAAGCCTTAATCTCCAATGTGATGGTTTTTTGAAGGTGGGGCCTTTAGGAGGTAATTAGGTCATGAGGGTAGAACCCTCAAGAATGGGATTTATAAGAAGAAACAGGAGGGAGATGATTCCATGTAAGGATACAGCAAGAAAGTGCTGCCTATAAACCAAAAAGAGGGTCCTTACCGTGAACCTGACCATACCAGCACCCTGATCTTGGACTTCTAGCCTCCAGAACTGTGAGAAATAAATGTTTGTTGCTTAAGCTACCCAGTCTATGGTACTTTGTTACAGCAGCCTGAGCTCAAACTGTAAGCAATCAATAAACGTCAAATACATAACTCAAGGTGAAGCATTTTAAGATACTATTTAATTTTAATATCTACATGAAGTGGTAAATTGAAATAGGATATTCTATCTTCCTTATTATAATTACCAATTTGTAACTTGGAGAAGATGTAAAGAAAATGAATTATACTTCAAACAAGGACCCTAAGTGGCAGAGCTGTATTTGAACCTAAGTCTGCAGTCTCCATCCTTAATTGCCACTCTATGCTGCTTCTCAATCACTTGGAGAGGTCAGGTAGGTATAGTAGCTGAAACAATTCTGGTGCATAGTAAATAATCACTTGGTGGTGTTAATTACTATTGCAATGACTATTGTTCTAATTTGCCTGCTATATATAATTAGCCTACTAATTGTACAATTCAAGATTTTGAAAATGGCAAAAAAGATAGCCAAAGGAAATATGACAAAGGACTAAGCTGTGTCATCTAACAATAAATGTAGATATTAAAACATCAGGCAGGTCCCAGCCTGAACTGGTCAACTCCTTGAGGGGCCTGACTTAGCAGAGTTCTTCCTGAAGGCAGCTGGCTCTGGGTCACCCCTGATCCCCACACCCACCAGCAAGGCTTCCTGAGCACAGCCAGCCAAGAGCTGACTGTTTCAGGTCCCAGAGACTAAAGTGATAAAACTGGGCTGTATCAGGCTTGGCCTTTCTCAGGTCAATGTAACAATGGGGATTCTCTCTGCAAATAAATACACAGATAGGCAGATAACTCATTCTTTCATATACAATTCAACAAATGTTTTTTAAATGTTTATTAAGCACCAGGCATAGTCCAACCTCCAGCCTCTTGCCTTGAAGAGAAGAAGGCTGACCCCACTGTGGTGGGCCCCATGTCATACTTCCACCTCCTGTCAGCTGCTGCCTCCGAGGCAAGTACCCCTCTCAAATCCAAGCTGATACCCCTAATGAGGCACAGGAAGTTCTCTGTGTGCAGAAAAATGCTTCTCCGGTGATGGTGAGGACCACATGGAGAATTCTGGATGGAAGCTGAATCTAGCTCCGTACTGGGAAACTAGGCCTAAACGAATTGTCCCTCGGGAGCTATCTCAGAGTGAATTGAGCCAGTGTGGATGGACCACACTGGTATCAGAATAGCACTTTTCTCTCAGATTTCTCAATGATTCAATACCTTGACTGGTCTTTTGCTGGCCTCACCAACAAAAATTACCATTTGTCCTAAGTCTGTCGTACATCTGACATGCCTTGTGTGTAACCAGCCCAGATCAAAGAGAAGTGAGTGACCTGTGTTCCATACTCAGTTTTGGCATCTTTCTTAGACCTTTATCTGCACTGGCCAGTAACCATAGCCTCACCTGTCTCCCAAATGTTGATCACACCTCAGCATATAGTCCCTAATAGCCCAAGCTAAATGATCCACTCTCCCAACTTCTCAGAGCCTGGCCAGCCAGGACACCGAATCCTCATCTAATTACGTAGTAAAAATAAAGTAAGCAAGCACTCTAATGATACATAATGCATGAATTCTGAAATATATGTATAATTTATTAATAAAGTAATATGTGGTAATAAAACAAGAAAAAATAAATAGACATTTTATGTTGAGATGAATAATTTTCTATGTGGGAAACGTATAAATTTATTAAGTAATTCTCTATATGAAAGTAGAATATGAGCACTTATGACAAGATGGTCCTCATCTTTGCTTGTCTTCTTTCTCTCTGACTTTTGTCACCTCATGTCCTCCTATGAACCTCTTAGTTTCTACTTTGCATACATATTTTTTTTTCTCCTAACATCTAAGGATGTCTCCTTATTAAGCTACCATCCAAAGCATCAATTAAGCACCTGCATATCCATAGGACTTTTCCAGGGGCCGCCTTCCCACTATTTTCTATTTATGTATCATTGCACATCTCATTCCAGACTTTCCATGTGTTTCCAAATATATTTTGTGCCACACTCTCCCTGTGGGTCATTCTTTATGGCTCCTTGTTTATTTATATCCATACCTTGTGATTTTATAATCCAGATTGTGATCAACCTGAATTGTTTTATCATCTCTGGTATATCCTATATAAAGAGTGACATTGAGTATAATTGCAATAGATTGAGTAGATCACTTAGTATTTTATGTGTGAAGTTAGGATTTCTTATGATTCTCTGCCCCAGTAGAATAATGTATGAATTGTGTAGAACTCCAGTTTTCTGGGATAAGAGATGCTTCACTCTAATATGGCATATTTGTCCAAAGGTGCATAATCCAGGAGTGGTCTGATTTCATTTCTTATCTATTGCATTAACCAGTCCTGATTTTTCTTCACTTCACTCAGTGACCTATAGATTAGGAATTGTGTAAGGACTGCCTAGATTCATGAAAAATGGCTAAATTGAACTGAATTGAACTAAGGAGAAGAGTAGAGATAACTAAATGAGTTTTAGGGCCTGGACACTAATGAACACTGAGAGATACAGATTCACCTTTCTTGACACCAGTATCTCTGTAGATACTTCCTGATGTGACAGTCTTGTAAGAACTTAGAATACCAGTAAGGCAGGGAACAGATGGATTGGGATCATTTGATGATTTGGAGCTATGGAATTTTGAGTTTCACAGTGTTAGACTCTGTTAGATAGGAATTCTATGTAACGAACTCAATGAGATATTAGCTCACTTAAACAAAAGCATACAGTCTCTTATTCTAGGGTGAGGGTTGAGGGGTGGTGTGTGGCCAGACAGTGAGAGAATGAATTAGCTACCAGGACTGCACCTTAATGCTTTGGGAGGGTCAAATAGCCATTTTTCCAGAGGAAGAAGTGTTGGCTTACTATCCACATCAGTCAAGGTGACTCCATTTCATATGTTGATAGACAACTGTTAGATAGCGTCCAAATGTCCCCCCCAGTTTCCTGACACTTTTTAGCCAATAAAGGCTTTCCAAGAATCTGATGCAAACTCTGATTCTAGGACATCCTCTCCCTCCCAAACCTCCAGGGTATTTGAAGGATTCAGTAGGTGTGATTCGATTCTTCCATTCAAACGATACAATGGAAATGTAAGTGATTCTAAAGGGAGAAAAGAACAGAAATAGAAACCAAGGCCTGTGCAAACTGAATCAAATGAGATTTTTAAAAACAGTAAAGCTTCAAAGCTTTTTTTCAGAAGAAGTGGTCTTCAAAATGACTCCTACCGAATAACATAAAATGAAAATCCATTTGAAGATATAAAAAGGATGCACCAGCTTTCCTTGTTTGGTACCACAACTTTACTATTGTGAAATGTCATCTTTTTCTGTGCTAAACTTTCTTGGCTTTTTTTTTTTGGTGTGATACTAATGGGATATTTTCAAAATTCCACATCTGTCCCAAGCTACAGAGAAGCATTTATAACCATAATCTTGTAAGCCTGCTTGTTATAGGAGTTTTAAATATGGACTCTAAATATTCTACATCTTTCATAACCATTGATCTCCATTGATCAACTAGAACTAAACTGCTTTTGAGTCTCTTTGGATCCCCTGCATAAATACATATTTAGGGGCTGTTTTAAATGTCCATTAGATCTTAACATTTCTCTTTGGAGCCATTACCACTTATCATATGACTGTAAATATAGATTCAGGGATATTTAAAACACACATAATTTACCTGGCAAGGCTCAATGGCTCCAAAAGATACATTAGAGCCCGTTTATAACTCCTCTCCAAAAATAGATCCTGAACACCTCCCGTATATGAATCTTATCTTATACCAAGGGAGGGGATTATGCTCTTGAGTAATTTATCCAATGTTTTAAATAAAATATATTCTTCAAGGCATGTGTGTTCAAAAATTTTGTGACTATTTGTGAAAGTCTGTAGCTTTGAGTGATGCTTTGGTAGAAGCAGCCAGCCATGGTTTTACTGAAAGCACTTTTTTTATAGATCCTCAAAAGAAAAATGAATACTCTCTACTTTTAGAGTAAAAAATATTAGATTTTCCATTTTTATTAGTATTTATTATTTTGAAGTTAATATACATAGATGGTTAAAGTAAATATTTTAGAAGATCTGATGATGGAAAATAAATGATTAATGGAACAGAGCACAGAACAGAGAAACCTCCTTCATGTGTATGGAAACTTGGTATGACATGGGTAGTATATAAGCCAATGGGAGAAGAATGGGTGAATCTAGAAGTGATGCTTGGATAATTGGTTATCCACAAGGACAAAATTAGACTCTTACCTTACAGTAGGCCCCAGATAGCTTCCATGAGGTTAAAGAATTATATGTAAAAATGAAACAAAATTTTTGGAGGAAAATATCAGAGAATATTTTATGACCTCTGGGTAGGGAGAGATTTCTTAAGATAGAAAACCCCACAAACTTTCAAGGAAAACATGGATAAATTAGGGCTATATTAAAGCGCATAACTTCTCTATAAAAATATATCACATACCAGGTGGAAAGACAATCTAAAAAAAGATATGTGTAATGTATATTTCAACAGAAGATTAGTATCTTGAGTGTACAGAGAACTTCCATATATTGCCAAGGAAAAACAAATCACAGAATTGAAAAGTGGGCAAAGCGTAGGAGGAGGATATTCACAAAAGAGGAAACCCAAATGTCCAATAAACATAAAAAGATGCTCTCCCGTACTAATGGCCAGGGGAAGGCAGAATAAAGCAAAGCAATGCCATTTTACCTCATCAAGTAAGCAAAATTAAAATGTCTGAGAATGCCGAGAGTTGGAAAGATTGTGAAGCCACAGGAACACTCATGTGTTGCTGGTAGGAATTTTCATTGGCATCGCTACTGTACATGTATTAATTTGGTAAGATGTAATAACACTGAGGGTGTACATTCCTTCCTCTCTAGCAACTCACTGCTACGTACGTAGCCTAAAACAACCTTGTTCATGTGTATCAATACACAAGTAGATCTATAAGGATATTCATGATTGCTTATAATAGTGAAGATTTGGAAACAGCACAACTGTCCATTAATGGAAGGATTAATAAATAAGAGTAGTCACAAAATGCAAATAGCATTTTGCTAAATATACTAAATAGCAAAACCAAACAAACATCCTGAATGGAGCAGAGCTACATGTATCAACGTGAATAAATCTCAAAGAAATAATATTGAAGGAAAAATTGGCAAACTGGTAATTTAAAGTTTAAAAAATGCAAAATAATACTATGTATGCTATGGATTTATACATATGAAGGGAAAAACAAAACATTCAAGGAAATAAAACACCATCCTCAAGCTAGTCTTTAACTCTGGGGAGTGAGGGTAGATGATGGTGAGAGAGGTACATTGGGTCTTCCAATTGTATTTTACTTTTTTTTAATTAAAAAAAGTTAACATTTTTTAAATTAGAAAAAATCTGGAGCAAACAAGGGAAAATACTAAATTTGATAAAGCTGGGTGTACCTATATGTTTATTATGTTATTATCTATTCTTTTTTATTTTGAATTCTTGAAATATTTCTAATTTAAAATTTAAAAAAACACATAATAGTTCCCTTCCTATCTCCTTTCCATTCCTTGTACCCCTCCCTAGAGGCAACCATTCTTGACTATCTTTAGGTGTCTTTTCCAGCAGTTACTGCTCTATCTCTAGTTATGGTCAAAATCCTACTAATTGAAACATTATCTATTTCCCATGATAAAAGTTAATGATTGTACTCACTTATACCACTTCCTGCCTTCCATTCTTAATTTTGAAACATGGTTATATCAAGACGTTTTTGGTTGGTTCGTATTGAGTTTTAAGAAACACGCTACATGTAAATCTTCATTTCTTGTTCCATCAATTACAGGCTGTGTTTCTTTCTCCTCTAATTTCTAAGGTGGTTCCTCTTACTGCTCTCCTCCCCTTCCACCTCTGAGACTTTTTCTTTTGTGCTTTTACATTATTCAGATTGATAACATCTGAGTTCTGTTCCATAATCATAATTAAATCTTCTACTCTTTGTCTCTGAGCTAATTCTGAGAAAAAAATCAATAAGGAATATTTATATTATTGTGATTATTTAGTGTGGTTTTAAAATCGATCCAAACAGTGAATCATGGTTTTATTTTTCTCATATTGCTTTTTGCTTTTCCTGGAAATTTTAATTGCCTTTATTTCTTGAGTTAGCTACCATTATTATTTCCTTGAATTGTTCAAACATCCCATAATATCAAGCATTCCATGTGAGGGACTGATATAAGTAGGAAAGATTTTTTTTTTTAAGTAGAAATGAATCTGGACAGATGACTAGAAGAGCCTATTAGCTAGGAGAAAGGAACTACTTGAAATTCTAACCCATCATTGTTACATAGCATGTTAAATGAATTTTTGAATCTTTGGCTTTAGATTAAACTGGGGTTGAAATCTTTCTGGAAGAAATAGCAACAAACAGCACCACATAAATTCTGTCTCTAGCAATAAGCAAGAGGGTGTACTTGATCCAGACTCACCACCAGTCCTCCTATGATGTGTCGCTGAGTAGCTAATTTCAACTTTCTAATATCTTAATTAACGCAAAATGCTGGCAGTGGTATCTATCTGTTTGTCTACGTGTATTAGTTTTGTGTTGCCACATTACAAATTACCACAAATTTAGTTCGTAGCTCTGTAGGTCAGAAGTCTGGTGAACCTAGATGGGTTCTCTATTTAGAGTCTCACAAGACCAAAATCAAAGTGTTAGCTGGGCTGGGTTGTTGTCTAGAGGCTTCGAGAAAGAATCTGCTTCCAAGCTCATTTACATGGTCAACAGAATTCTGTTCCTAGTAGTTTTAGGAATAAAGTCCCATTGCTGGTTGTCAGCCAGGGGTTGCTCTCTGCTCTTGGTGGCCACCTGCATTTCTGCTCATGTGGCTCACTCATCTTCAAACTTCAAATCTCTGACTTCTGTTATCAGCTGAAGAAAGCTCTCTGCTTTGATTGAAGAGCTTCTGTGATTACTTCAAGCCACCTGGGGCTTTAATTACCTCTGCAAAATCCCTTCAAAACAGCACCCAGATTAGCGCTTGATTGAATAACCTGGGTAGGAGCATCTTTAGAATTCTGCCCACAACTCTATCTATCACCTTCTTTCCTTCTTCCTATTTCTCTATTTACCTATCTACTCTATCATCTCTCTGTCTATCATCTATATAGACATCCATCTATCTAAATATATGCCTATCTCTATGCCATTTAATATCTTCTCTCATTCCAGAAAGGACACAAGGTGATTTTCAGACTTTTAAAAGACAGCATACAGTAAAAGTAAAGTGAAAAAGAAAAGAAAAACTTGGGTAGAGACAGCAGATGCTCTTACCCCTCCATTAGTGTGGATAAGTGGGCCAAGTAGAAAGGCAAATGTTAGCCGCAGAAGCAGTGAGCTAACAGCAGACGGTAATGGAAGAACACCTGGTGTCACTTCCCTCCATCCAGGTGGGCCTGACGTTCGGGTCCAGCAGCAAATCCAAAGTCTGAACTGTGAGGCTCTGGTGGGAAATTACACAGATGTTGGGCAGCACAAGAATATCTAGGCCTTTGTGTGGGGGATGTCAGTAAATATCCAGGAGTAATTTGTGAACAGTGTACATCACTCAATTTTTGAACCCCTAACTCTGAAAAAACATGTAGTCAAGGAAGAGAAAGTAAGTATAGTTTCATAGAGTAGGGACACTCGTGTGGCAGATCCTATGATTCTGCTGTCCAGGTGCCTGAAGCAAATATCAGACAAATGCCTACTGGGGACCAGTGCTTGGGTAGGCAAATGGGAAACATATCGGCCCTTCTATAATTGATAGATTATGTGCTCAGAGGCAGCAGGTTCTGGGAATAATAAAGTGTCTGGTCCCAAGTGAGTGTGAAGTACAATATTTCTCAAGCTTTTTCCAGTTTTTTCCCCCTAATACCTTATGAAAGTATACCACATCCTCCATGCTTTCACATAGAGAATGACACTTAATCCTCACACCAACCCTGGCAAGTGTCCATCCTCATTCTTGTTTTGCAGATGGATAAAGAAGAAAGAGATAAGGAAATGGAACTGTAACAAGTACTACATGGCTGTTAGTTACTAAGTGCTGTGCCAGGTGCCTTTCATGTTTCATTTTATTTATTCCTCACAAGTTCATGAGGTAGGCTTTATTGCTTTCATTTCACAGAGGGGGAAATCAACACTCAGAAACGAGACAGAACTTGCTGGTATCGAGCTAGAAGTGGTGATCTTAGACTTAACCTTGGAGTATGTCCTCAAGAATGTCTCTGATGAGAAGGCGACATGAGGATCCCAGAGAGGTGCTTTAGAAGTTCCACATGTGTGGGGGCAAATTTCATGTTTTAGTACATCATTTAGCTGTAAATTAAAAATATAAAATACACTCAGAGGTATCATATCCAAATTTTAACACATTAGAGATCAGCACGTGCGACTCCTCCTGCCCTGCAAAATAAAGTGATAGTAAAAGCCCCACTCCACTCAGGGTTCCCTGTCTCAGGCTCCACCCAATAGTCTTTGACCTCTCTCTTCCCAGCCTTCCACACCCAACTAACCATCAAATCCTGAGATTTCCTGAATCGCCCGTCTGGGTCAACATCCCAGCTACACACTCAAATAGCACTCCTTAGCATTTATTACAATAATTATTAAATAATAATTTGTGAATTAATCTTGTTCAATGTCTATCTCCCCTGCCAGATTTAGATTCCACGAAGATGACAAAGATAGTTTCTCACCGCTATATCTCTAGCAGTGACTTATTGAATCTATAAATAAATGCCAGGTCAAATCATTTTTGTGCAGACCTCAGATCAAAGCTTTTCTTCCACCTTTATTTAATTGAAGAGTACCCTGAGATTACAAGACATGCTGTCATGCTCTTAAGGAACTCTTACCAACTGTGACTCCTTTTTGGCATGAACCAAGATTTTTTTCTATATTATGGAACCAACGAATAAAAGGGAGAGGGGAAAAATAAATTGGATGCTGACTTCCATAACTACAAATTTCAAATTCAAGGGTTCAGGGCCACCCTGTGGCAGAGTGGTTAAGTTTGCGTGCTCTGCTTCAGTGCCCCAGCGTTTTGCCAGTTCAGATCCTGGGCACAGACATGGCACCGCTCATCGGGCCATGCTGAGGTGGCATCCCACGTAGCACAACCAGAAGGATCTACAACAAGAATATACAACTATGTACTGGGGGGCTTTTGGGGGAAAAAGAAGAAGAAAAAAAAGAAAAAGGATTGGCAACAAATGTTAGCTCAGGCGCAAATCTTTAAAAATAAATTCATGGGTTCATAAAAATAACCGTACTGTTTGGTGACTGACTATACGAAATAAAGATTATAAACTTGAACTTATGACATACAACTAGCTTTATAAAAGAACCTCTTCAGTATGGTTTGTATAGTGAGATTTAATTTGAGAAAGGATTGAATAACTACTGATATAACTTCCAAAAAGGTAATGCTGGACACGGGAGAGGCCCTTATTAAAATCTGTTAAATGAGAGCATGAATGAATGAATGCCTATATTCGATGTTATGGACTGAAAATTTGTGTACCATCAAAGATTCCAATGTTGAAACGCTACCCTCCAATGTGATAGGATTAGGAGATGGGGCCTTTGGGAGGTAATCAGAGTTAGAAGGGTCATGAGAGTGGAGCCTTTATGGTGGGATTAGTGTCCTTGTAGGAGTCACTAGAGAGCTCGCTTCCTCTCTCTGCTCTCTACCATATGAGGATACAAGAAGTCAGCAGTCAGTAACGTGGAAAAGGACCCTCACCAGACTTGACAATGCTGGCATCCTGACTTTGAACTTCCAGCTTCTAGAGCTGTGAGAAATAAATTTCTGTTGGTTATATAGACTGAGACCACTCAGTCTATGGTACTTGTTATAGCAGCCTGAATGGACTAAGACATTTGATAAATACTTACATTAGCCATTGTGGCTACCATTTCCACTTTATTCATCAGCCATCTCTGCCTCTCTCTCACTTTTTATTCCCTCTCTCCTTCAAGCTATAACATATTTCTTTAAATAATGAAGATTTTTAGTAAAAAGCTTTGGTAAAGGTGCACCTTCATAAAGAAGCTTCTTCCTTTGGAAATAGCCCAGACGCATACCATCCAAATTTCTCACAATATCTTTTCTTTGAAATGGCGACTAAGAAGCTCCTACTTGAAGAAGGTAGAAAATGTGAGGGCAAGTTTATTCTTGGTTTAAAGAAAACAGGAAAAGCAATGGAGAGACTGTTTTATTTCATGGGGTTTTTTGTTTGTGTTTTGACTTTTAAAATTATTAGGATTTTCATAAATATTTGAACCCTGTGGAAATAATCTCATCAACATTCTATTTCTAGGTTGATAAAGCAATTACAAGCTTGAAAGTGCTGTTTTATTGCAATAAAAAAGAGAGTATTGGTGATATGTGGTTTGTGGTTTATTAAAGCCAGCTTGCTTAGACTTTAAAATGAGTAATTGCCAGCATAATTACTGTTTTACATTATGTGATCTGTACTTGGCTTTTTCAGTGAATCAGTCTTTCTCCAGGTTTATGGTGCTCTTGCTTGCAGGACTAACGAAAATGTCGTTAAATAATTTAGCAACTATGGTGTTACCTACAACTGTGGACTTCCACAAAGTTGTCCTAGAGAGTCTTTGAGTTAAGCCCAGGACAAGAACACCCACACACTACACTCTCCACCACCCTGAGAGCCCAGTCTCCCTAACAGCCTCTGTCTCTACCTTCCTTCCTATCTGCTGAAGAACTCACACCTTCCCAGGCAGCCCTGGACTCAAGGGGGCGCTCTCTCACCCTTGCTGACAAGGTGCTGAATATTAGAGGTGTGCGTCTTTGGGACCCCAGATGCCAAAGCATCCGTTCTGGCTCCCTTGTTTTGGCCCACTCTTTCCCCTTCCTGGCTTCCTCTTTAGGTCACTGGAACACTGGAGACAGTGAAAAAAAGAAGTCATTCGGCTTCTGGAGGAATCCTAAATAATCCCCCTCTCCTCTAAACGCAATAATGTATGTTGGTTCTAAGACCCAGTTGTCACTCATGTGTATTGCCTTCTACAGAATTTGTTTTGTTCTTGTACTTTTATCTCAGAAAAATGGGTTATAAGCTCCACAAGGCCATGGTTATCTTCCTTCTTTTTGTATTACTCATAGCAATTTGCATGTAGTAGGTGGTAATGAAATACAGAAAGGAGAGACTCTAGCCCTACAGGATGCTGCTGCTTGTCTAAAGCAGCCCCTGAAAGCTCCCAGGGAGGAGATCCAGGCTGGAGAAGTACATGTCCATTCTTCTACCATCCTTGGGTTTGGCATTAGCTATGTGTTGCCTCTTGGAGTTTGTGGGGGCTAGGGGAAAAAACGAACTAAGAAGGAGCCTTTCCGTGACACGCTAGTGTCTTCTCTGTTCTCTCTAATTTATTTTCAGTTGAACTAACCTACCTGGTTAGCTGTGGTTGTCTACACTGATTAAGCCACTGATAGCCTGTTTGGTTGCTATTCACCATCCTTCACTTTTATTCTCATCCTGAAAAGGTAAAAAGGCAACATTGCTCTGTGAAAGGAAATTTCTTTTGTTGATCAAGAGCAATATGGAAATCAACATTTTGTTCTTTTGTTTATAATCCTCGCGTTTTGATAGGCCTCTGGCTCCTCAGATGATGACATGGAATTGACTTGCAGTATTTTGAAGTTTACCGCTTACTTAGGAAATAGTGTTTTATGTCCTTCCTATCGCATGTTTAAGGGTGTCATTAAAAGAACAGTTCACATTAGCACATCTTCCTGTTCTCTCTTCATTGAGCATCTTTAGAAGAGCTCATTGAGAGACCGTGCAATGATAACCACTGCAGGAACTGAGGAAAAGTCATACAATTTGCAGAAAGACACATGGTGAGCAGATAGTGGAGACCTAGAGACTGTGAATTAACAAGCAGACTGCAACAGAGTTTAAAATTCTTCAAAACCCTCTCATGCTGATTGCCTCTACACTGAGGTGATGATAATTCCTCTTGTTGAAGAACGAGGTGTTTATGTGTTTTTATGGTGCATGTCACCTGAGTGCGAGATGCTTAGACATATTATTTTAGAACAAGACGCAGCATTTTTATATCTTTATCTAGTTAATGACCTCATATTTGCCTCTGCAGGTGATTTGTGCTCGAGTCAGAAGTCTTTAGGGATTAACCACACATAAAGTGTTGTCTCTGAGGGAGATCTTCCTCCAACCAAATTGAACTGAGCTAATTAGAATGTTAGCATAAATCACAATATTTATCTAATAATAATAATAATGTCTAACATTTATATTCAAGATAAATTTACAGACACATTCTTTTTATGGAAGAACACACACCTCATGTATTGATTTACTGAGTTAAAGGCAAGTGAGCCAATCTGGGCCATGGACTGATAGTAATATATTACACATTTATGAATTTCTCAGCTCATCCCCATGCATTTTCACAGATATTACCTTATTTGATTTTTAATGGTAGAAATATTTCTATGTAGTCTACATTACCTTTGCCAAACCCTTATGGCCAGAAATATTTCTTAAACAAAAATTTCAGACTTTTAAAGGTAAAATATACATATACCATGTGTTACAGAGCATCCAGGGGTTGTACAGCAGTGCCTGTAGTCAAGCTCATTAATGTTGCTGCAATGAAACTTATGAACAGTCACACCAAATAACTAAATAATAAGTATAAGGAATCTCACATGAGTTTAAGTCAGGTTTTGCTAATAAATGATTTAGAAAAAAAATTTAGCTTTCAGAAGTTGAGGATTTGGCATACAAGTGAGGGATTGGGAACCTACACAAAATATATGTTAAAGGCCCAGGTTTTTGCTTACAAAAGCCAAAAATGTTTCACAAACATCACATCAATTTCTTACTAAAAAATCTGACACCAAAAGTAAAGACAACAAAAGCAAATATGAACAAGTGGAACCACATCAAACTGAAAAGCTTCTGCACAGCAAAGGAAACCATTAACAAAATGAAAAGGCAACCTACTGAATGGGAGAAAACATTTGCACAACATATATCTGATAAGGGGTTAATATCCAAAATATATAAAGAACTCATACAATCCAATAGAAAAAACCAAACAATTCAATTAAAAAATGGGCAGAAGCTCTGATAGACATTTTTCAAAAGAAGACATACAGATGGCCAACAGGTTCACGAAAAGATGCTCAACATCATTAATCACCAGGGAAATGCAAATCCAAACCACAATGAGATATCACTTCATACCTGTTAGAATGGCTATTATCAAAATGACAAGAAATAAGTGTTGGCGAGGATGTGGAGAAAAGGAAACCTTTGTGTACTGTTAGTGGGAGTGTAAATTGAGGCACCCACTAAGGAAAAGAGTATGGAGCTTCCTCAAAAAATTAAAAATAGAACTAACATGTGATCCAGCAATTCTACTTCTGGGTATTTATCTGAAGAAAATGAAAACACAAACTTGAAAAGATATATGCATCCCCATGCTCACTGCAACACTATTTACGAAAGCTGAGATATGGAAACAACTCAAATGTATGTCAATGGATGAATGGAGAAAGAAATTGTGGTATATATGTATACAATGGAATATTATTCAGCTATAAGAAAGAGTGAAATCTTGCCATTTGCAACAATGTAGATGGCCTCAAGGGCATTAGGCTAAGTAAAATGTCAGGCAGAGAAAGAAAAATACTGTATAATCTCTCTTATATGTGGAATTTTAGAAAAATGCAAACTCATAGGTACAGAGAACAGATTGATGGTTACCAGAGGCTGGTGGGGGTCAAAAGGTGAAAAACAAAAATGTTTTTTCAAGTAGTATACTCAATGTCAAAGAATAAAAAATAAAACAAAGAAAAAAGAACAACCTCACAAAATTATCAATAAATTGTCCTGTTTTTAATAAAGTTTTGATCATTCTGCTCCAGTCTCCTGCCTCCTTTTTACATTCACGTTTATGCCCTTCTCAAAGATCTTTTCCTTAGGGTCATGACATTTAAATTTCCCTTTTTTGGGAGGAGGGAGATGAAGATTACCTGAGGTAACGTCTGTTACCAATCTTCCTCTTTTTTTTGCTTGAGGAAAATTGTTGCTGAGCTAACATCTGTGCCAATCTTCCTCTATTTTATGTGGGGCACCACCACAGCACGGCTTGATGAGCAGTGCTAGGCCCACGCCCAGGATCCAAATTCATGAACCTCAGGCCACCAAAGAAGAGTGTGCAAACTTAACCACTACACCACCAGGCTGGCCGCCTAAATTCACCCCCTTTTTTTTTTGAGGAAGATTAGCCCTGAGCTAACATGCACTGCCAGTCCTCCTCATTTTTGCTGAGAAAGAGCCATCCTGAACTAACATCCATGCCCATCCTCCTTTTTTTATGTGTGGGACACCAGCCACAGCACACTTGATAAGCAGTGTGTAGGTCCAAGCCTGGGATCCAAACCGGCAAACCCCAGGCCACCACAGCAGAATGTGTGAACTTAACTGCTGCACCACCAGGCTAGTCCCATAAATTTCCAATTTTTTTTTTTCATTGAGGTTATGATAGTTTACAACATTGTGAAATTTCCGTTGCATATTATTATTTGTCAGTCATCTTATAGGTGCGCCCCTTCAAGTTTTGTGCCCACCATCTGCCCTTTCCCCTGGTAACAGCTAATCTGTTGTCTTTGTCCATGTGTTTGTTTATCTTCCACATGTGAGTGGAGTCATACAGAGTTTGTCTTTCTCTGGCTTATTTTGCTTAATATAATACCCTCAAAGTCCATTGATGTTGTTGCGGATGGGACGATTTTGTCATTTTTTATGGCTGACTGGTATTCCATTGTATATATATATATATATATATATATATATATATACACCATATCTTCTTTATCCAGTTATCAGTCAATGGGCACTTGGGTTGCTTCCACATCTTGGTTATTGTGAATAATGCTGCAATGAACATAGGGGTGCATAAGTCTCTTTGAATTGCTGATTTCAAGTTCTTTGGATAGAAACCCAGTAATGGGATGGCTGGGTCATACGGTATTTCTATTTTTAACTTTTTGAGAAATCTCCATACTACTTTCCATAGTGGCTACACCAGTTTGCATTCTCACTAGCAGTGTATGAGGGTTTCTTTTTCTCCACAACTTCTCCAACATTTTTTATTTTTTGTCTTGTTTATTATAGCCATTCTAACGAGTGTAAAGTGATCTCTTAGTGTCATTTTGATTTGCATTTCCCTGATGATCAGTGATGATGAGCATCTTTCCATGTGCCTATTGGCCATCCATATATCTTTTTTGGAGAAATGTCTGTTCATATCCCCTGTCTATTTTTTGATCAGGTTGTTTGATTTCTTGTTGTTGAGTTGTGAGAGCTCTTTACATATTATGGAGATTAACTCTTTGCCAGATATATGATTTGCAAATATTTTTTCCCAGTTGCTGGGTTATCTTTGCATTTCAATCCTGTTTTCCCTTGCCTTGTAGAAGCTCTTAGTCTGATGAAGTCCCACTTGTTTATTCTTTCTATTGTTTCCCTTGTCTGAGAGGACATGGTGTCCAAAAAGATCCTTTTAAGACTAATGTAAAAGAGTGTACTCCCTATATTTTCTTCTATAAGTCTTATGGTTTCAGGTCTTACCTTCAAGACTTTGATCCATTTTGAGTTTATTTTTGTGACTGGCATAAGAGAATAGTCTGCTTTCATTCTTCTAAATGTGGCTGTCCAGTTTTCCGAACACCATTTGTCAAAGAGACTTTCCTTTCTCCATTGTATGTTCTCAGCTCCTTTGTTGAAGATTAGCTGTTCGTAGATGTGTGGTTTTATTTCTGGGCTTTAAATTCTGTTCCATTGATCTGTGTGCCCACTTTTGTACCAGTACCATGATATTTTGATTACTATAGCTTTGTAGTATATTTTGAAGTCAGGAATTGTGATGCCTCCAGCTTTGTTCTTTTTTTTCAGGATTGCTTTAGCAATTCGGGGTCTTTTGTTGCCCCATGTGAATTTTAGGATTCTTTGTTCTATTTCTGTGAAGAATATCGTTGGGATTCTGATTGGGATAGCATTGAATCTGTAGATTGCTTTAGGTAGTATGGACATTTTAATTACATTTAGTCTTCCAATCCATGTGCATGGAATGTCTTTCTATCTCATTATGTCATAACCAATTTCTTTCAGGAAAGTCTTGTAGTTTTCATTGTATAGGTCTTTCACTTACTTGGTTAAATTTATGTCAAGATATTTTGTTCTTTTTGTTGCAATTGTGAATGGGACTGTGTTCTTGAGTTCTCCTTCTGTTAGTTTGTTATTAGAGTATAGAAATGCAACTGATTTATATAAGTTGATTTTGTACCCTGCAACATTACTGTAATTGTCGATTATTTCTAGTAGTTTTCTGGTGGGTTTTTTAGGATTTTCTATGTGTAGAATCATGTCTGCAAACAGCAAGAGTTTCACTTCTTCACTGGCTATTTGGATTCCTTTTATTTCTTTTTCCTGCCTAATTGCTGTGGTCAAAACCTCCAGTACTATGTTGGATAAGAGTAGTGAGAATGGGCACCCTTGTCTTGTTCCTATTCTCAGAAGGATGGTTTTCAGTGTTTCTCCATTGAGTATGATGTTGGCTGTGGGTTTGTCATGTACGGCCTTTATTATGTTAAGGTACTTTCCTTCTCTACCCATTTTATTGAGAGTTTTTATCATAAATGGGTGTGGGATCTTGTTGAATGCTCTCTCTACATCTGTTTAGATGATCATGTGGTTTATGTTCCTCATTTTGTTAATGTGGTGTATCACATTGATTGACTTGTGGATATTGAATCATTCCTGTGTCCTTGGTATAAATCCCACTTGATCAGGGTATATGATCTTTTTAATGTATTGCTGTATTTGGTTTGTCAATATTTTATTAAGGAATTTTGCATCTACGTTCCTCAGTGATATTGGCCTGTAATTTTCCTTCTTTGTGTTGTCCTTGTCTGGCTTTGGTATCAGGGTGATATTGGCCTCGTAGAATGTGTTAGGAAGTGCTCCATCTTTCTCAATTTTCTGGAATAGTTTGAGAAGGATAGGTATTAAATCTTCTTTGAATGTTTGGTAGAATTCTCCAGAGAAACCATTTGGTCCTTGAATTTTATTTTTGCAGAGGTTTTTGATTACTGTTTCAATCTCTTTACTTATGATTGGTGTATTCAGATTCTCTATTTCTTCTTGATTCACTTTTGGGAGGTTGTAAGAGTCTAAGAATTTACCCATTTCTTCTAGGTTGTTCAATTTGTTGGCATATAGTATTTCATAGTATTATCTTATAATTTTTTGTATTTCTGTAGTATTCATTGTGATTTCTCCTCTTTCATTTCTAATTTTATTTATTTGAGTCCTCTCTCTTTTTTTCTTAGTGAGTCTGGCTAAGGGTTTGTCAATTTTGTTTATTTATCAAAGAACAACTACTTGTTTCATTGATCCTTTCTACTGTCTTTTTAGTTTCAATTTCATTTATTTCTGCTCTAATTTTTATTATTTTCCTCCTATTGACTTTGGGCTTTATTCTTCTTTTTCTAATTCAGTTAGGTGTAGTTTGAGATTGCTTATTTGAGATTTTTCTTGTTTGTTTAGATGAGCCTGTATTGTAATGAATTTCCCTCTTAGGACTGCTTTTGTTGCAGCCCAAATAAGTTGGTATGGTGTGTTTTCATTTTCATTTGTCTCCAGGTAATATTTGATTTCTCCTTTGATTTCTTCAATGATCCATTGGTCGTTCAGTGGCATGTTGTTTACTCTCCACATCTTTTCCCCTTTCCCAGCTTTTTTCTTGTAATTGATTTCTAGTTTCATAGCATTATGGTCAGAAAAGATGCTTGATATTATTTCAATCCTCTTAAATTTATTGAGACTTGCTTTGTTACCCAGCATATGGTCTATCCAAGAGAATGTTCCTTGCACACTTCAGAAGAATGTATAACCTGCTGTTTGGCGATGGAGTGTTCTAGATATATCTGTTAAGTCCATCTGGTCTAGTGTTTCATTTAATTCTAGAATTTCCTTGTTGACTTTCTGTATGGATGATCTATCCATTAGTATAAGTGGCATGTTGAGGAGCCCTACTATTATTGTATTGTTGATATCTCATTTTAGTCTTGTTAATAGTTGCTTTATGTACTTTGATGCTCCTGTGTTGGGTGCATATATATTTATAAGTGTTATGTCTTCCTAGTGGAGTGTCCCTTTTACCATTATATACTGCCCCTCTTTGTCTCTCTTTTCCTGTTTTGTCTTGAAGTCTACTTTGTCTGATATAAGTATGGTGACACCTGCTTTCTTTTGTTCACTATTAGTTTGGAGTATCACCTTCCATCCTTTCACTCTGAGTCTGTGTTTGTCTTTGGGGCTGAAGTGTAGTTTCTGAAGGCAGCATATTGTTGGGTCTTGTTTTTTAATCCATCCTGCCACTCTATGTCTTTTGGTTGGAGAATTCAATCCATTTATATTTAGAGTGATTACTGAAATGTAGGGGCCTAATGCTGAAAATTTATTGCTCATTTTCTGGTTTTCCTTCATTTCCTTTGTTTCTCATCCCATGTGTTTCAGACTACCAATTCAGTTAGGTAATTTTCTATGCTGGGTTTCTTAATTTTCTTCTTATATGTAATTTTTTCCCTTTCTAATTATTTATTTAGTGATTACCATGTGGTTTGTATAAAACATCTCATAGATGAGATAGTCCATTTTCTGATAGCCTCTTATTTCTTTAGACTAAGCCAGTTCCATCCCTTTCCTCTTCCCCTCTTAAGTTGTTATTATCACATTTTTTTATTCTCGTGTTGTTTTTGTGGTTAAAATGACGAGATTTTATTTATTCTTGTTTTTTTCCTTTATTTTGTAGTTAATGTTATAATTAAGCATTTTCTAACCTGTTCTGATGGAGAGCTACAGTTTTCTGATTTTGTCTGCCCACTTATCTTCTTGCTCAGGGTTTTGTAACCGCTTTCCTTTTTTTTCTTTTTTCCAAGTATGAGGGTCTTCTTGAAGATTTCTTGTTGGGAGGTGGGTGGTCATGTGGCGATGAACTCCCTTAATTGACTATCTGGGAAAGTTTTTATTTCTCCATCATATTTGAAGGATATTTTTCCTGGATAGAGTATTCTTGGCTGAAAGTTTTTGTCTTTCATAATTTTGAATGTGTCATTCCGCTCTCTCCTAGCCTGTAAGATTTCTGCTGAGAAATCTGCTGACAACCTGATAGGAGTTCCTTTCTAGGTTATTTTCTTCTACCTTGCTGCCCTTAATATTTTTTCTTTGTCATTGATTTTTGCCAGCTTTACTAATATATGCCTTGGAGTTGGTCTTTTTACATTGATAAAGTTTGGAGATCTACTGGCTTCTGTCACATGGATTTCCAGCTCCCTCCCCAGGTTTAGGAAGTTCTCAGCTATTATTTCTTTGAACAAGCTTTCTGCTCCATTCTACTTCTCTTCTCCCCCCTTGGGTACCTATAATTCTTACCTTGCATTTCCTAATTGAGTTGGATGTTTCTCAGAGAGTTTCTTCATTTCTCTTAGTCTTAGTTCTCTCTCCTCCTCTATCTGAAGCATTTCTATATTCCTATCCTCCAGACTGTTAATTCTGCCCTCCATATTATCAGCCCTACTGTTCAGGGATTCCAGATTTTTCTTAATCTCATCCATTGTGTTTTTCATCTCCAACATTTCTGATTGGTTCTTCTTTATAGTTTCAAGCTCTTTTGCGATGTAGCTCCTGAGCTCCTTGAGTTATCTATCTGTATTCTCTTCTTAACTCATTGAGTTTTTAAATGATAACTATTTTGAATTCTTTGTCATTTAGGTTATGGATTTCTATGTCTTCATGATTGTATTCTGGGTACCTGTCATTTTCCTTCTGTTCTGGAGATTTAATATATTTTTCCTACTGTTTGATAGCATGGATTTGTGCCTTGGCATAGAGATAGAGTTTGGTTACTGCTTCCACCTACTGCCATTGGAGGGAGAGGGCAGGAGCTATGTAATTTGCACCCAGCAGGATCCCCGTCAGTTGTTCCTAACCAAGACTGGGCCACTCCTTGGGATCACACTGGCCCTAAGGGGTCTCCCATCAGCTGTGGGAACAATCACACAGGGGCTTTGGGTTGCTGCTGCCTGCTCCCACAGACCTGCCTAGACACACTCTCACCCTTAGGGACTGCAGCAGTGTTATGGGCTTTTGAGGCAGATGGGAGCTTGTTTGCTCAGACTCACAGCTCTGCCACCTTCTGGTCCCACTGGATCTCACTTGCCCCCTTGGGGCTGCAGTAGAGCTATAGGCATTTAAGGTAGCCAGCGGTTTGCCTGGCCAGCTGCACCGTGTCTGCTCCTAGGTCGCACCAGCCTTTGTGCTTGGTGGGTGTGGCCTCCCTACCAAGTCTAAGCCCGAGTCACTCTCTGGGGCCACAGTGGGACTGTGGACTTTCCCACTGGTCCAAAGAGCAATCACAGGGGGCTTAGGGCTGCAGTCACCTGTTTCCACAGTCACGCTGATGCACAGACCCTACCTCAGGACTGTGGCGGTGCTATGAGTGTTTCAGCTGGGAGAGAGTCACTTGTGGGTACTGGCCTATCTGGGTGCTGGAGAGTTCTCACATATCTCCACCACCTCTCCAGGGGTAGTCCATCCACCTTCCAACGTATAGCAGTGCGGGTCTCTCAGGCATCCTGAGGTGCTGCATGAGTATCCTCCATTGATTGGTGAATGTCCATTTAGTTGTAGTTCAAAAGGGGAGAAACAAAGAAAACCGCTCACTCTTCCATGTTGCTGACATCACTCCCTAAATTTACAAATTTTAATAGTGAAAAGAATATATACTTTGGAGCCAGACACATCTAGATTTTAATCATACAGTGAATTTCTATAATTTACTTGAACTTTTGATACATCATTTTATTCACCTCTGAAGTGGGAGTAATAATATGTATCTTGTAGAGGCTATGTGAACATTAAAAAATAATAAGTAAATAAATAAATAATGTGCTTAGCCTAAAGGAGTTTGTGGCAAGACTGCTAATTGTGTACCCAATGTCCCTGTCCTCCTCTTCTTGCTTAATGGCAGAACCTTAATTTTTAGTTTTTGCATGGTTACTATAAATAATGACTACGTCTCACAGCCTCCCTTGAGGGTGGGTGGACATGACACAAAATTGTGGCCAATGAAATGAAAACAGAAGTGCTGGATGGCACCTTCCAGAAAACCTGAGGAAATAGTGGGTGTATACCCCTTGTTCTTTCCCCTGTCTTGCTTCTTCTACCCTGGAACCCCCACAAGGTGCTCCAGCAGACGTCCCTGGACCATAATGGAGGGCTGCACCCTAGAGGTGGTGGCATAATGAGCAGATGACAGCTGGGCAGCTCCTTGCTGCTCTGTGGAGCTGGCCTTCCAGCCCTGCACTGCCTGCTTCTGGATTTCCTTTGTGAAGAGAGAAGCCAAAGTCCATCTTGTTAAGCCACTGTTATTTTGGGTTGTCTGATGCTTATAGCTGAACCTAATTCTAACTTATAAATATTTTCAATAAATGTTGGTTCTCTTGAGCTGTGCTCATAATTAACGTTTTATTGGCACCCACAAACTCTCCTTGCAGGTCTTCTGAACCTTCCAGCTGGAGCTGATTGGTTAATTCCTGTGGTGCCTTCACAGCATAGCTGTGGGTACCTCCTCCTCACACCCTGGTGGCAGTGCCTTCTTTCTCTCAACCCTTCAGCATGGTCTTGTTTAACCAGCAGTTTGTTATGTAAGGCATCTTCCATGACATTGTTGTTTTATCCTACTTTCATTTCCTATGGCCTCTTTTAGATCTTTTTAATGGTCTCATCTTAAATTCCTTTAATTCCTATTTTATGATTCTAGAACTCTTTTGATGTTTCATTATGAAATACTTTATTAGGCTTTCTTTTTGCCTCCTCTCTTCCAAATTTTTCATCAGATCTTTCTTTCTTTCTTCTTTCTGTCTCATTTTCCCATTTTAGAAAAAGTTTTCTCTTCATTGCTTTATTCCTCTCTTGGGATTATATTGGCTTCTTCCCAGACCGCAGTCCAGCTTCAGAAGCGAAGCTCATATATTCTTCACAACACTCTGGTGAGATTAAAACTGATAGAAAGTAATGAGCACATTAACATTTATGTACACTTAAAACACACAAAACAGTAGTATGTACTGTATGAGTACACAAAAATGTAGAGAAAGTAAGAAAAAAAATGTACCAAGTAGGTACACATCAACTTTAATGTGATTACATATTTGGAAGCAGGGGGAGAAATGGGGTAAGGTAGGAGTCTTTGGTGATATCTGTAACTTTTTAAGCAGCTGTATTGAGGTATAATTAACATACAGTAAATGACACATACTTAAAATGTACAATTTGATAAATTTTGACATATGTATGCACCATGAAATTATCCCCTCAATCAAGATAGTGAACATATCTATCAGCCCCAAAAGTCTCTTGCATCCTGTTGTCATTCCTTCCATTGGCTCCCTGCTCCCAGTCTCATCCAGGCAAACACTGATCTGCTTTCTCTATGGATTAATTTTCATTTTTGAGACTGTTATACAAATTAAATCATAAAATATCTCTTTCTTTGGTCTGGCTTTTTTCACTGAACATAATTATTTTGAGATTCATCCATATTTTGAGCGCACTGATAGTTTATCCATTTTTTATTGCTGAGTAGTAGTTCATCATATAGATATACCATAATTTGTTTGTCTGTTTAACTAGTGGTTGTTTCCAGTTTGGTGATATTATAGAAACACTTTATGCAAGCCCTGAATGAACATTTGTTTTTATTTCTCTTGAATAAATACCTGGGAATGGCATGAATGGATCATATAGTAGGCATATGTTTACCTTTTCAGAAACTGCCTGTCTTCCAAAGCAGCTATAACACGTTACATACCAACCAGTAGCGTATGAGAGTTCTACTTACTCCACACTGGCCCTGACGTCTGGTACTGGGGATACATAGTATTTGATAGATGTGTACTGGTATCTGATTGTGGTTTTAATTTGCATTTCCCTAATGACTAATGATGTTGAGTATCTTTTCATACGCTTATTTACTATTCATATCTCTCCCTGGTAAAGTATCTCTTCAAATCTTTTGCCTATTTTTTATTGTTGTTGTTTCTTATTATTGAGTTTTGCAAGTTCTTTATATATTACGGATACAAATCCTTTGTCAGATATGTGATTTGCTAAGACTTTCTCCCAGTGTTTGGCTTATCTTTTACTTCTCTCAGCAGTACCTTGAAGAGCAGAATTTTTTAAATTTTCAGTAAGTAAAATTTATCATTTTTTTCTCTTATGGATTATGATGATGTCTATGAAATCATGGCTTCACCATGACCACAAGGATTTTCTCCTATGCTTTTTTCTATTAGTTTTTGAGTGTTACATTTTACCTTTTGGATTATGATCCATTTTGAGTTAATTTTTGTACAGGTACAACATGTGGATAAAAGTTTATTTATTTTATTTTTTTTTTTGCTGAGGGATATCCAGTTGTTCTAGCACCATTTTTTGATAAGAGAATTCTTTCTTCACTGAATTTCCTGTGCATGTGAGTGTGTGTGTGTGTTTGTGTGTATGTGTGTCTAATGAGAGAGAGAGATTTCTGGTTCTTGTTAAAAGAAGTGCTTTCTAAAAATAGAGTTGGAGATCTTCATGTCATAGGATTGTTACGGGCATTAAAGGAACTAATATGTGCAAACGGCCTGCCATACTGTTATTGCCCAATGAAAGCTAGTTCTGTTTAGGGGCTGGCCCAGTGGCACAGTGGTTAAGTTCCCATGTTCTGTTTCTCAGTGGCCCAGGGTTCGCCAGTTCAGCTCCTGGGTGTGGACATGGCACTGCTTGGCGCACCATGCTGTGGTAGGCATCCCACATATAAAGTAGAGGAAGATGGGCACGGATGTTAGCTCAGGGCCAGGCTTCCTCAGCAAAAAGAGGAGGATGGGCAGTAGTTAGCTCAGGGCTAATCTTCCTCAAAAAAAAAAAAAAAGTAAAAAGCTAGTTCTGTTTAGAAAAAATACTTTGTACCATTCAATTTACAACCAAATTATAACACAGAATGGTAGTGGTAATGGAAATTATCTCCTCCATTTGGATTACATGGAAGGAGACAAAGAGACAGACATTTCCTTAGTATCAAATTTTGAGTTTTCATCTTTAGGTGAGCAATACATGCCTTAGCAAGCACTGTGAATCATCTCATGTAGGAATACACAAAGTGTGCTTGAGGAGCAAGGGCTGAAGCCTTCTTTCATTGTCTAACCCAAGGACAAACTGGGATAATAAAATTAGTATGTCAGAGAGAGAGAGAGAGAAAAAAAGGAGGAGTTTTCTAGTTTCAGAGGCTAATGCCAGTGGCTGTAGTAGGGGTAGGGTGCAGGAGGGCCTCTCTTCTCTAGGGTGATAAGTAGAATGCCCATCTGGGCTGGAATCCCAACCTCCAGAGGTGCGTTGAGCACAGAACCTTCACTAATTTAAAAGATAGTGGTATTCTTACATCATCTCAGCTGATATGGATACAAAAGGAGGCTCTGCCCTCAGAGGAGTAGAGAGAAGACATGGGCCATCCTCTGCCCTGAACTGCAGAAACCAAGGAGTTGAGGCAGAACCTGCATGGCATAAGATGCTTAATTCAGTCAATTATTTCTGTTTTGACTTTTGTTTCACTACTTGTTTGAGGCTTTTAAAAATGTTTTATACTTTCTATATTCAAAACATCACAGAATATTTTTAGTCCATTTGTTTAGCAATTGGTTTTCCAACTTCTTCATTTTCTGTATATGTAACACCTTGGTCTCTTTGGATTTTATTACTTTACTGATTTCTCTCACCTCTGGTACATGGTCAATCCAATTAGAATTTATTTATTTTTTGAATCTTTATTTTTTTTATGTAGACTATGATAGTTTTTAACATGGAGTTTCATGCAGTTACATCTTTCCTGTATGCCTATCCTTATTTCTTGCTATTTATTAGCCTTTGCACATAATATTCTCTCTCTGTTTTCATTGGCATGCTTGGCAATTCCCTATTTAGTATCATCTGAAAATTTCATTAATGTACATGTCTTTCCAGATCATTAATAAAGTTGTAGCTCAAACTAAACCTGACATTCATTCCCATGGCTCCCTTCTGGTCATCTTCTTGCAGCTCAACATGTTGCCCTTTATCATAGTATTTTTTTTTCATGGATTTTCCAGCCACTTTCCAATCCTCCAGATATTGCTCATATGCAGTCATTTTAAATTAATTCTGTGATTGGTGTTTCAGAATATAGTAGAGTGCCTTGCACGTAATAAGCTCTAGATAAACATTACTAGAACTGAATTGGGTCACCAGGTATGCCATTTGCTTTATTCAGTGTGTTTGGCAGTCCCTACTACTACCAAAAAAAAAAAAGAACATAAATCTTTTTTGTGACAGACTTTTTTAAAACAGCTTTCAGTCACCTTCACTAGTGTTTTTAAATATTTAAGGATGCTACATTTCTTTTGATAGGTTAGATACTATCTTAACCCAGGTACTGATGGAGACAATAAGGAAGGAAGGTATCCATATACTATATATATATTCTATAGCAACTTTAATACTAACTAGTTTTAAAGATGTCCCTATAACCCTACCGAATTCTTAATAGGATTTGAAATATCTTATAAGAAATCCATATTTACAGTAAGACCAACACCAATTATCATAGGACATAAGTGAAGAACATAATTAAAAGAGAATAAAAGGGAAGAAATATTTTAAAAGTCCTTCTAGACTCTATCAAGAGTGGCAGAGGGGAGAAGAGAGGAGAGTCTGAGTTTAGTAGCCAGCATAGGACTGAATTCTGACTCTATTACTCATGAGATAAATGGCCTCAAGCAAGTTATGTAATCCCTTTCAGCCTCAGTTTCTTCATCAATGATATGGGGATGATAATATTTCACCATACGAGAGTTTGTGAATGTCACAGATAATGTAAATAAGGCTCTAGGAGAACTCCTGGCATACGATGGACTCGGGACACATTCTTACTCCGTCTCCTTAATCTCAGAAAATGGCTGCCCCATTGCTCAAACCGGAAATGAATTCAAAAGAGACCTGTGATTGGCTTCGTCTTTCACCTCCACATCAAAACAATAGCAAGTCGCATTGCCACTTTCTTGAGACTACTTCAAATCCACCCCCTGCCACCTCAGTACCTTGCCCCTGAATCACTGTCATGGACTTCAAGTCTTTCTGCTTCAACTCAGCCCTTCTCCAGTTCGCTGCTTGAAGAACAGCCAGATTTAACCTTGTAGAAGTGCAAATCAGATCCTGAGGCTCCATTGCTTACACCTTGCAGGGACTTCTCACTGACTTGAAATCAAATCCAACGCCCTTATTTACTTATGATCTGGCCGCTTCCCTCAGACCGTGAGCTATGAAAGGACAGGGACCAATCTGTCATTTCAGCAGATACCTGGCAATATCTGGCACATTGCCTAACACACAGGAGGCACTCACAAATATTTCTGCATGAAGGAAATACTCTGCATTATTGCTGCAAGGGAGAAAGACTTTTCTCCCAGCTTGGTCATACGCTCTCCTCCTAGGTGAGTGTTCTAAAATAGATTGCTCAAAGACACCTAGTAGTGAGAAACGGTAAAACTATGATTGCTCCTCCAGTGGCCCCACCTTCATTCTCCAGAAGCTGACATTTAATAATCATTGAGTATTCAAGAATGCAGTTCTTATAGATTAAAGTAACTATTTGTTAAAGAGGAGGGGACAAATTAAATTGGAGGATCCTTTGATGAACATTACGTTCAAATCATTAGAATTTCATATAGATGTAATTGCTCCCTCAGAAATAGATTAAATATACACAGCATTTTAAATGACATTTTTACATTGTTAAAGCACAATTGATTATAAATTATGAGTGTTTTAAACCAGGCATGTTTCCTCTCCATCAATCAGCATTATCATGACCATCTTTTTAATAAGATTATTTGCTAATGCAAAACTAAGATGAGCAATGCCTGGAGCAGCGTTAGCAGAGAGAATGATCAAGTGACAGCACACCCACCATGTGAATCTCTCGCCAGGACATGGTGTCTGAAGAAATTTGTTTTCCTTCATTCACGCATACCAGTATAGCTTCTGCTAATGGGTATTTTTTTCAGATGAGGAGTCACGAGTGCCTTTAAGCTTCAAGGTGCTAATCATTAGCAGTTAAGAAGCATCTCAGAGAACAAATTCTGGCATTCTCCCCAAAAGCTGAAGGTTGAGATGCTGCAGGGCTATTTTGGATGCTGGATTTTGACATTTATACTCATTCAAATTAGGAACATAATAGATTAAGTTGACAAAAAAAGTAAAACCATCAGGCTCTCAGTTGTGCAATCCAGTAGACTGCTCAGCTGGGTGCGTTAGCCAAGAAGTTCTAATGTGCTATTTACCTGCATAATTTCTTTTAAGAACCTAGGAGGATGCATGATGAAAACCATCTACAGCCAAAAACAGAGGAACACACAAAATCTCTAAAAGGCAACATTGTTATTCTAAAAATCTGAGAAGGGCAGATGTGTTTTGTGTGTTAGGGGTGGGACAGGGACATGGGAAGGGAGCCATGCAAATGCAGAAATGCCGAGAATCGTATTGGGAAATTATCAGGAAACATGTCTGATAACTCTCCTCATAACAGTTACCTATACCTGTTACCAATTAACTCATTCTTATTCATTATAAGCATTCGCTCTAAAAAAGTCATCAGCATGTATGAGAGATGATATGAAATACAAAGCGTGAAAACTTGTTCAAAACATAGAATAGATATTGATTGAGAACACTATGTTGTATTCTGAGGAACAAACAGTAGAGAGACCCAAGGTCTTCATTCCTGGCACTTAAGAATGGGCCCAGTCTACCCTTCTCCAGACTTCCCTATCTCTCTGCACTAAATAAATGGAAACTGTGCTCTCTCCTACTGTATACGGAGTAATTAAAAACTAAACAAAAGCAGTAAAGATGAGCTAAGACTAAATATATCTATCATATAATAAAGTTTAAACTGGCCAAACTCATCTAAGAGACTCTCAGACATACCACAGAAAACACATCTATACTCTATAGAAGGAAAACTCCTAAAACTAAGTGACAGAGAATTGAAAATAAGTAAATCATCACGAAAAAAGAACTGGTTAAATAAGTTATGGTACACTGATAAAATGGAATATGCTGCAGCCTTTCATGAGAGACGCTTTTCTCTTTGTGTTGAGACAGAAGAAATCTGCCAAGACGCAGATCATATGTCATTGTTTATGAGAGGCCTTTTTTTTTTTACATTTTAACATCTCTGAAATCAAGATATGGCTTTCAAATAATATCCTGTCATATTTAAATGGCAGAATATTTTTTCTTTCATAGCAGTAAAATAATAATGGTGTATCTTCTGGTCAGTGAGAACTTAAATTTGATTGAATATTGTAGTTAAGTGGAAAAAAGTTCAGATTAGTAACTATGTATCATATATGCAAGAAAATGAATATTTGTAAACACACATTTTCCGTCTTTATTAGATCATTAGCATCAGTATTCAAACAAGCGTTTTATTTCTCCCATTAAAAAACGAATCTCCTTTGATCATATTTTCTCCCTCCAGTTATTACCTCTTTTCTTGGCTTTCTTTTACAGCAAAATTCCTCAGGAAACTTAATCTATACACATTTTCTCTCGTTTCTCTTCTGCTTCTTACTCCTCAATCCATTCTAATTCATTTTGTCCCACTAAAACTCTTCCCATCAATATTACCATTGACCTCAATCTTGATCAATTGTTTAGCAGCATGAGACACAGTTGTCTTGCCTCCTCCTTGAGGTATGTTTCTTCCTTTGGCTTCCGGGACATCTCACACTGGTTTTCCTCCAAATTGCTGCTCCTTCTTAGTCTCTTTGCTTTTTCCTCCTTGTCTCTTTCCCTACTAATTGTTGGAGGATCCCAGGGCTGCATCCTTCTTCCCTTCCTCTCTCTATCAACATGCACTTCCTTGGGGTCTCCTCCATACTGACAGCTTCAAATACCCTCTATTTGCTTTTGACTCAATCTTTTATCTCCAGCTCAGATCTATTCCCTGGTTTCATACTCATATATACAACTTTGCCTAGCATCTCCAATTTGATGTCTAATAAGCATCTCCAGCTTAGGATATATAAGACTGAACTTCTCATCTTCCCCCTTAAGACCTATGCCTCCTTCAGTCTTCCTATCTCAAGTAATGACACCTCCATTATTTCAGTTGTGCTGGTTAAATTCTTTAGAGTCCTTCTTGATTCCAGCCCAACTTCCTCTTGCAGCCCACATGCAAGCCATGGTGTGTTCTTGTTGACTCTGCCTTCAAAGTGTATCTAAAATACGACCATTTTTCACCACCTCCATTGCTGCCATCCTGATCCAAGTCACCAGTCATCATCTTTTGCCTATATTACTACAGTGTCTTTCTTAGTGCTCCTCTTTAGGTTATTCTCAACAAAGTATCCAAGATATCCTGCCAAAATGTAAGTTAGATCATGTCATTCCTTCTCAAAAACCTCCAATGGCTCTCTATTTCTTTCAGAATAAAAGCTAAGCTTATCATAGTGACACATCTAAGCGTGATTTGATCCACTGTGGACCTTGACCTCATTTCCCACTCTGTTCCCAAATTTACTCTTCCTGAATGCTCTTCCCTAACATCCACAGAGCTGACTCTCTCTCCTCCTTCAAGTCTCTTCAAATGTCATTTTATCTGTAAAGCTTTTTCTGACCATTCTTAAATTTTTCCACCCATGTCTATGCCTCCCCAAGACTCCCCACCACCATTTCCTGTTTGAATTTTCTTCATAGTAATTATGATCTTCTAATAGACTACAAAATTAGCATCAGTATCTCATCTATTGCCTGTCTCTATACACTAGAATGTAGACTCCTTGATGGCAAGGAGTAGTAACTCTTGTTCACTGACATACGCACTGTATTCAGTGCCTGACACGTATTGAGTGCTCAATAAATATTTGCTCAGTGTTATGAATTCCTTATATGAGCATAGCATAGTTCTGGAAGGATACACAAGAGAGTGATGATAAAGGCTTCTCTGTGGAGGGGAACCAGATTTCTGGGAGAGAAATGGGAAATCTATACATTTTCAATCTTTGAATTTTATGCTGCGTTACTCATTTAAAACAATCAAATTAGATTATTTACAAACAATTAAAAAATATTAGTTAAAACCTCTAGTCTCAATTGTGAGTTGGGATGGAGTAACAGATTTTGAATCAAGGGTGTGAAATATTCGATACCAATTTGAGGTCACCCAACACTCTCTTTTCTCTGGTTGTGTCTCTGCTAATCACAGCGGTAATTTAATATGTCAATAAGGAGGAACTTATATTCTTGGTGATATTCTGAATCACTAGTTCATCCTTTCCCATTCCTTTGCTCCACTCTTTAAGAGAATTTGCAGAAAAGTAGTGTCCAGAAGGATAGAGCTTTTTAGACCAAAGTCAAGTTAGTTCTTGAACGACAGCAACAAGATTTCATCTTCTCCTCTAAGGGGGAGACGGATGCCAGCCTTAGAACAGCAGATGGATAGTGCTGACAAAATGGACCAACTCAGTGTGTCTGGCAACAAGATTGGGGCAAAAACAATACTTGATTAAACAAGTGCCAGATACTAGCTAGCACGTAATTGTGGGAAGTTAGAAGTAGCAGTTATGATGTTGCCGAGCAAAGATGCTTTGTTAGCATTAAGCGTTTTCCCCTCCAACTGAAACATAAACCCACAAGGGAAACAATCCATTCTTTATTATTTTTAAAAGTAACTTTTTGTCTTGAAAACAATTTACTGCCACCAGAAATGTCTTCTTTTAGAAAAGTGTCTAATTGGCTGCCGTTTGACATTATGTGGCATGATTAAAGTTTTGAAATTCTCTTAATGTGTGCATTTTTTTTTCTTGCCACTGAGCAACATTTGCACAATCCCAAAGCTTCCCTTTCTGTCTTACACGGCTTAATCTATTCTGAGAGCTTCTCAGCCCGAGAGGATTTTGAAAGAGTTAGGTTCTTGGTACAACTTTATGGCGTTAAATGAGTCAGACTAATATAAAGATAAAACGTAATCATGGTTATTATTACTTTTGATTAACTTTTATTCTGCACACCACACTATCAAGACATTTTCCACTAATACCTGACCTATTGGTTTGTAGAAATGTAGACTTCTACCTGCCCCGATTCTAGTCCAACGATCTACCTCACTGTGACAAACATTTGTGAATCATTGAATTGACAGGACAGACTATACAAGTGTGATTGTGCTTCCTCTTCATCTGAGAGAGTGCTTGTTAGAAATGCAAATCCTCAGGCCTCCCCCATGACTGCCAAATGATCTGTGATTTTGATGATTCTCGTGATTCTGATGCTCACTATGGTTTGAGAACTAATGAGTGAGAGAATGGAAAATAAATAGAAGACAAAGTCTTTTTTCCTTTGAAATGTACGATATAGTCAGTGAAGACAAACTCCTTACATATAAAGCAATTTTGTTTTATTATCAAGTAATGAGTGAATAGCATGAGAGGCACTCAACAAAGATCTGCTATTTGAATACATGGCTGCATGAATGAGTTCAGCACAGACATTGTTGGAGCATGATGGACATGCTTCTTTCCAATGCTGCTCTGCCTTCTGTGTGATTCTTTGGTTTCACAAGATTAACAGATATCCCGTGTCTCTATAAGCAAGACAAAGCCTTGTCATCTTTAATGTTATACCAGCATCCCATTGAGAGAGGGTGTGTGAAGCTAGTGGTTATAATGTTGTTAAAAATTACAAAGGGCTTCACTTATTTTGAGTGAATGCTAGTTAATACAAACAGCAATAAAGAATAGGAATAGAGCGTGCCACGTCCTAACCAGGGGCAAAGGATGAGGGAGTGGGATTTAAAAATTTGAATCCAAAATACAGCAGAAAAGAAGAAAAACATAAACACAGATGAAATCAGAACAATAGGAACAATGAAATAAGATGATTAGAAATAATTCCATATATATCAATAATCTCAATAGATATAAGAGGAACAAAATCTCTAGTTTAAATACAAAGATCTTAGTTTGAATAAAAGACAACCAAAATTCAGCTACATTCTGTTTACAAGTGACACACATAAAATGACACAAAGAAAACATAAGGACAGAGAAAGATTGAAAGTGAAAGAAGGAAAACAGATATACCAGGTGAATGTTAACAATAAATGTACTTGAGGCCACTGCAGTCGCATTATTCTGCTACCTGTAACTATAAGATTTCCAGCTCCTGCACATTTTAGAGAAACAAGAACACATAATTAAATACCACGATTTCAGTGCACGGTATTTCAATGGAATATTCAGGCTTGTTCTAAATTCTGAGGTCATTTTCTCCCTAAAAAAATGCTCATTTCTAAGTTTTTCATAAAATAGAATTACATTCCTATGATTAGAGATATTTTCATTTTCTTATTAAAATGCTCTAGATGAAGGTGCATTCTATGTGAAACACATTTCAGTAGGAAATTACGTCCTAACTGTTTTCGCTATAGCTCATGATCTTGAGTACCAAGATGCTGCAATTTAAGTCCAGTAAAATGTTAATTGAGGGAATGTTGAAGACTTGTAACTTCTTTGATAAAACCAAGTGCAGATTGCCAGTGTTGGAGTGGACAGAGAATCTTCTCAGGATACTATGTTGTGTCCCCTCTAACCTTTTTCTTATCTTCCAAGACTTATGGAGAAATGTGACTGATTTTTTTAAAGTGGTAATACATCTCCTCATATGGCTGTAGTAACGAGTGTGACATTTCCAAGGAGACCTCTAGTCCTCCCCATGCTTCATTGCCAGCTTTGAATGATCACGTCTGATTTCATTAATACTAGTGGAGGGGGTGGGTTTCCTTATAGTGAAACCAGTGGTTAAGTTATGCTGCCTCAAGCCATTCTTTGTTCCGAGTTATTCATCAGAGGTGCCTCAAAAGAAAGTCGTTTGATGTGGAAAAGTGAGTTGAAAAAAGTTGAGAGGTTCAAAATTTGTGCTTTTAAGATATTAAGGATATTGAACAGTCGTGGGGCCATCCTGATACTGCCTTGCTCTGGCCTCTTTGTGAGTCTTTGGACTGAGCATTTGTATTGGGAGAGCAAGCCTCTGAGATGACCCAGCTTTCCCTGGAGAACATGGCCATTAAACTTCCCCTATTCTTCTCCTGTAGGAGTGCTACATACTGTGAGTAAAATCCCATAATGACAGTGGAAATCCTGCTTAGTGAAAAACGGATCTTTCTATTCTTTTTGAAGTGGGGAAATGGGGGCATGTTTCTTTATAGTTTTTCTGGAGCTCTTAGTGCTTGTGCTATATGAAATGAAACCAAAACACAGTTTGCGGTCTTTTCTTTGTTAGTTTGACAATGAGGGTGTTGTGATTCAGGAGGTTTCAAGACAGCTCTCTATTGTAATATCCATTTGGGGGTAGGGTCTAATTTTTGAAGATTTATCAATATGGTGCTTGAAAAGGTATATCACAGGAAATGTTTTGTACCTTACAACTCTTTTTCCTGGCTATGATTTATTGGACTATGGGACTATAAATCAGGCTTTCTGATTCCTTCTTCTCTTTCTGAAATAAATGACTCATTCTGTAGGGCCAGGCTTATCCCTTTTTCTTTTTCTTCTTCTTTTTTTTTTTTCATTTTCACTGAAAACCTTGCTTTCATCTGCCTCAACTGCATACATGTCATTTTTTTCTGTTAATTCCCCCATTATCTAGGAATGCTCATTTAAAGAATATTTCTATAAAAGTCATGTATCATTTAGGAAATGCAAGAAGTAAAAAATTTAAAACATTTGAATTCTTAGGAAAATGCATAGATTTCAATATATAAGCCACATTGTTGCTTGGAAACATAGTACAAATGAAATTTTATCTTGTTTTGATTTTTTTCTCTTTCTGTAAAGAGTGTAATTTTCACTTGGCTTGAAAAATATGAATTCAAATTAGAAATCAGGTTGTAAGCAATGTTTATTTCTTTAAAGCCAAACTTCTAGAAAACCAGAAAGAAAATAATCGTATTTTTTACGACACGGCAGGTAAACCACCACCATATTTAGAATCTAGAAGATTTTGAAGCGAACGACAGGGTAAATCAATAACTCCCACATGGAGGGAAGAAATGATTTTCTATTCAGGATATCAAACAAAACTAAGGGGATATTAATGGCTGAATGAACAGGCTTCCCATTTGCACTTGCATGAGGAGGAGGTTACGGATTGGCACTTGCTCATATAAATCAAGTCTGGTAAGAACCATATGAATAAGTGTTTGACATTTTCAGTTGGAAAGGAGCAGCTTGTCTTCAGTTCTGAGAAGCCTTCCCCTTGAGACAATCGTCTTTTTTCCTATTTTGATGAACCAGATTTTTAATATCAACTTCGTACAAGCAAATGCACTGCAGTCCAGAGGGCAGAACTTTCTGAGGTGGCAAGGTAGCCAAGAGGATAGGGGAAAATATGAACATATTTGCCTATCAAAACCAAATCTGTTACCTGTGTATTTGCCAGCACATTTTGCTTAAGTTTTTTCTACCCACTTGTGCTGTGTCTCACTATTCTCAGATCTAAAGAAACAGGGAGAAAATGGTGGCACAAATCAGATTGTTTTCTCCCTTACATCAACTTCACAGAGGAATCTAGTTTTTTACTGATCAAATGTCTTACATGGCAATTACTTGTCGAACAACTGCTAACCCAACATTTATTGTTGAAGGCCTACTAAGTGCACAGAAAATTGTGTGATCCATATCCAAGAGAAGATATATTGCTTTATATAAGTACAAAAGATCTCTCAAGACATATGGGTTCTAGTCCTATCTCTACCTCTAGTCCTATGACCTTTGCAAGTCACCTGACCTCTTGGCCTTTGGAAAAATTGAGGAATTTTATTTATTTATTATTTTTTTTTGAAGATTTTATTTTTTCCCTTTTTCTCCCCAAAGCCCCCCGGTACATAGTTGTATATTCTTCATTGTGGGGCCTTCTAGTTGTAAAATTGAGGAATTTTAAATAAATATTTTCTGATGCACCTTCCAGCTCAGACATTATAGCCTGAATTAACTGAACCTACTTATCGACCTGTAGAGGAGAAAGTAGGAAGAGATCAAAAGGCAAAAAAATAACAAATAAAGTACAAAACAATGGTAGTGACAAAATGTGCTAGGATTTAAGGCAGTGCCCAGCCAAGTTGTAAAAGTGATAGCCTCTTGTCTTGCTAGATATACATGACTCTACGTTCATTTAAAAGAGATCAATCAGTTCTCTCCTGGAGCTGTGTCAGAGCAGAGCGGGAGACATTTACATTTCGGCAATGCGCAAAAACTCATGACAGTAACCTTAACAGAGTCAGTTCCCTCAGTGAACTGGCTTTGGCATGATGGAAGAGGGCAAGGCCAGACCTCTTTGTGGAGGGCAGAGTTTCCAGTATGAGCCAATTACAGCTCATGTATATTCAGAATCTCAGAACTCATTTCAATGCATTAAATTATAGGTCTCCAACTTGACTCACACTTGAGGTGGCTTGATATGCACCCCTGAAACTTTCTGCTTTGACTCCAGTATTGCTCTTGTAGCCATCTGGCTGCTGGCCATGATTCGGAAGCAAACTTCCTCTGGAACCCTGCTTCTACTTGCTTGGCCTTCTTCCCGGTGCCTCACTTTCATCTTCAGGCTTTCCATTGCTGCAGAAAGACAAAGCCCAAGCAATGTGTTGGAGCAGCAGTTTCTGGTTGAACTCGCCTTCCTTATAGGCATAAATTGTCAGCTCTATTAAGAAAACAAAAGGAGCATAAGTAAGGAGTCAATCCCCCAGTATCAGGACTAGACCCACGAAATGCATTGGATTAATTGACGATGCAAAAAAGTCCATCTCAAATTTATCCAACCCCACTTACACTTTAAAGAGAGAGTATTTTCTTGCCAAGACTAAGGGAAAGTAATGGAACTAATCCAGGCACTTTTATATAATTATATATCTGATCTTCTTAATAACCTTTAACACTATTTGACATAATTCCAATTTTGCATTGAAGAATTGAAGGTTTAAAAGGCTAAGTAACCTGTCTAAGGTCAAAGACATAATACGTGGTAGATGTGGATTAAAAGCATTGACCTCAAAATTCTATTTTCTTTTTCACTATGGTATCTGTTTTTGCAAATACATAGAATAGCAATTACCTTAGTTCCTTTCAAATTCTAAAGATCAAGAAAAGGATAGTAAGTGAAAGATATACGCAAGGAAGGTAGAGTGTAGTAGCTATGTAGAGTTAACTAGTTTAAACTAGTTACATCCAATGCTTTAGGTAAAATAATGAAAATGGTGCATATTTCCCATATAAGACTGGGTTTCCATCCTTTTTGCATGTCATGAATAACATGATTTTGGCTTTTATATTGGTCTTATATGAAATCATGATGTGTCATCATAAATGTTTGATTCATGAATATCAGGGATCATTTTTTATTAAAGATTTACATTTAAACAATTGCTCTGTAGTCAAACGTTATTTTGAAAATTCCATTTTCAGATCCAGATTGCCCCTGAAATTCTAATCTAATTAAAGGTATTATATCATTTGATTTGTAAAGTGATTTTAGGAAACTACTTATAAGGGAGTCATACCAATAGCCCTGCAAGGTCTAACCTTATTGATAAAAAGTAAATGGCTAGTGATCGTCATTGAAGACTGTAAGGTTCTTATGCCATTGATTCTTGCCATGGTACTAATAGATGTTTTTGGTTTGATGTCAGTTGTTTGTCAAGGAATTATAATAATATTTTTTAAAAAGCTTCACTGTGACTTCCATTACACTGAGAGACTATTTTTTCCCCAACCTCCCTACCATCTGTCTTGATTTTATACTGGAAATTCTCCCTGATACTCCATCCAGAAGGACTAAGTGAAATCAATATGGCAACAGCAGGTTGCTGATGCATTCCAGCTTTTAAGTGGGATGTTGTTATGATTAGCAGTGGCCCAGCTCCTTACCTCTCTATTATCCCAGTGCTCCCAGAACATTTCCGTCACTCATCAGATTCAATTAATTCTATATCTTCTTAAAAATGCAGCATAAGGCTAGAAGAAATGTGAAGAAAAAAAGATCAACTATATTTAGCTTTTGGCAGGATTGGAATGATGCAGTTTTCCCTTTTTGTCTATTTTGGCTAAAGACTGATCAATATATAAGAATACCATGTGTTTTAAAATAGGGGCAATGAAAATCATTAGCAAGATCTATTCTTTTATGTGCCATATGCTTAGCTAGAAATTATGTAGAACATTTGAGCTTTTTTCAATATTACTACCCCAAATAAGAAAGACTCTTTTGAAAACTTTATAACACCTAATTATATTATGTAATCTGTCACTGTTGATTTTTCATAATCCAGCTATGAATAAATATGTGTATCTCTACAATTAATAGAAATTGGGATATTAGGGATAGCATTTCATAATGGTGCAGTTCTGGGTAATGACAAGGGTCCAGTGGTGGTTGAGGTAGATTGAGATTCAGGGCCACTGGAGACAGTATAATTAAAAAATGGTGATGCTTAGGGTTTTGCATGAAGCATTCACATATGGAAATCTCTCAGGAGCAGGGTATTAGGAAGACATATTCAGGATGCATTTGATTGCAAGTGTCAGAAATTTTGACTGCTGCAAAGAACAAATTCGTTAGCTCAAATAAATGGGAAGGCTGGAGGTGAATCCCACTTCATGCATGACGTAGGGCATTTTTCTTGAACTATCTCTTATCTTAGCTTGTCTCTTTCATTCTGTATTTACTTCGTCCTCTGCTGTTGCAAACAAGTGCTCTCCATACAGCATGAAAGATGGCCATGGGCATCCTGAGATTGCTAGCTTCCTTGTGTAGCATAGTATAAAGAGGACTCGTGTCTTACAAAGCCAACGTGCAACTTCCGGGACAAGACTCTTTGTATCCCTGCTTGGATCCTATATCCTCTCTTGGACCAATCACTACAGATGGAGAAATGGGGATCTAATGCTTGCTTGACCAGGCACCGGTCAGGGCTGTGCACCCCTGTGACCTGGGTGTGTAGGGTGTTATGAAAAGGTGAATAATTGGGGCAAAACCTTCTAATACAGTTAGAGAAGCAGACCCCAAGCCAAAAGCAAAAAAGTCCTCAGTTAATATGGAGAAAAAGCTTTTGGTCCCAGCTAGTTAATTAACCATAACCAATCTTATGCAGCGTCAATCAATCAAACTCATGCAGTTGTATTTAGCTACTTGAAGCTAATCTAGTTTACAAATGTCTCAGGTGCAATCCTTATATTTTCTCCTAGTATGCCTTCTTTTTCATGAATGTTTGCATGGTCTCATCAATTACAGGGTACATTTTAAAGCTTCATTAAGTGATTGTGTCTTGCCTATTGCTCTGCCTGTCTTACAGTATAACCTCAAAAATGTTTGTGAAATGACTAATAATAATCATGCTTTTTTTCCCTTTTGTATAGCAACTGGTAGAGTCTGGTTGGCACAAGCTGCTCTGTAATAGTATAAGCTCTTTTTTTTTTTTTTTTTTTTTTGCTGAGGAAGACTGGCCCTGAGCTAATGTCTGTGCCCATCTTCCTCTACTTTATCTGTGGGATGCCTGCCACAGCATGGCTTCTAAGCAGTGCCATGTCTGCACCTGGGATCTGAACCGGCGAACCTGGGGCCACCAAAGTGGAACATGCGAACTTTGCTGTGCCACCAGGCTGGCCCCAGTATAAGTTCACTTTAATTGTCTTCCTTTGAGTTGGTATTTGGTATCCTCCCTCAAACTCCTGGTCTCTCCTACTCCCTGCCTCTCCTATTACCCTTTAGTTTAGGAGAAAAACAGCTCAGACATTTAAGTACTTTTAGCTCACCAGATCTTTAGAGTTACCTGTCACTGCTGACCTCCTCTCTCTGCCATGTTAGTCTCTCACTAAAATAGAAAATTAACAGTTGATTCCACATTGGTGGAGGAGTTATTGAAACTAGCATAAAATGAATAACTGTCAGGTGCTTGGTTTTTTCCTTAATATCACTGCAAATATGCCTTATGTGCAACACACATTAATTCTTCATTTTGCCTTAAACTGGTGATTTCTATGGAATACTGTGCAACTAATAAGATACTATTGGTGAAGATGAAAAGAAGTCAAGATATTTTTCACATTTTGACTGAAAAAAGCACAATATATACAGTCTAATAAATCTAGTCATTTATATATATAATTACATATGTAATTACACACATATGCATACATACACATATAAATGCATATGTATATTAATTTGCCAACACACTGCTAGATTTACTTTGTTAGTATTTTATTCAGGATTCTTACTTTTAATTCATAAATGAGATTAATTTTTTGGATTGTGTGTGTGTGCATGAGTATTCTCCTTGTCCAGTTTTGGGGTCAATATTATATAAGCATTATAGAATGAATGCAAAACTTTCTATCTTTTTCTAAGCTTTGGAATAGTTTGAGTAAGACAGGTATTTTTCATTGCCTTATTTTTGGTATTCATTTGTAAAATTATCTAAGTTGGTAGTCTAAATTAGGGATAGAGATGTGTCTAAATTTTAATTTCATCTATGGTCATTCATCCACTGAAGTATTTTAAATCTTCTTGAGTCAATTTTGGTAATTTACATTTTCATTAAAAATTGTCCGTTTCATGTATATTTTAAAATGTACTTGCATAAGGTTGTACATAGTACTCTCTTACAATTTTTAAATCATTTTTGTATCTGTAGTAATGCCACTTTTCTAATATTATTTGTATTTCCCTCTTTTTGTCAGATTGGTTAAGACTGTATATTTCATGTTTTTATTTACTGAGCTCTACTGTCTTTTAGTTTTCTAGTTAATTTCTACCTTTATTTTTCATAAATTTACCTCCCTGCTCTCTTTAGCTTTATTTTGCTGCATTTATTATTTAATTCATAATATGCCTTGATATCATAATCCAGAGTTAATAAGTAAACTGATTTATCAGTTACCCAAATCCATAAACATGAGAATAAGTCAAACTTAAAATTCTTAGCTCTCAGTATACTATTATTTAATTAAATCAAAGAAGATATTATTTTCTGTAAAGAGTTTTTAGTAACTGCAGAAATCTCTCACAAGTGTTTTGCCCATAATAAACGCCATCACTTTAACATGAAGACAGTTGAAATAATCAGAAGTTCCCAACTCTCTCATTTACATATTTAAATTACCCTGGTACCATTGAAGAGACCTTGTAGTGATTACCATACATTGCAACGCTGGCAGTTGGTAAAAAAGTCAAAAAGTGATAGTTACATGGCCCAACTAAAACTACCATCCTTTTTGAGTTGCTCCTATACATGCTGCCTAGTTGTGCACAAGCCCAGGGGAAAACTAGGGATTTTAAGAAATTCAATATTCCATTGCTGCAATCTCCAGTGATACAAGACCAGTGGCGATGACCTTGGGTCCAGTTGTAGACTTTCCCTTCCTCACCAGGTGAACTTGACAAGCCACATCTCACTTTCAACATCCCTGTTTGTCTTTTACAGTGAAGTGATGATAAAGTCACTGTCACATACCTCCTCCCAATCACTCTTTCATTATATCAACAGGAATGTTATTGTTGATGAGATAATGCTTTTAAAATCCTTTATATGTCTTTCACCAGAAGAAGCAGCTATTTTTAAAGATTGGCCCTGAGCTAACATCTATTGCCAATCTTTTTTTCTCTTTTTCTTCTTCTCCCCAAAGCCCCCCAGTACATAGTTGTAGGTCCTTCTAGTTCTACTATAAGGGACACTGCCAGCAGCATAGCTTGATGAGTAGTGCTAGGTCCATGCCCAGGCAATACCCTGGGCCACTGAAGTGGTGCTTGGGAACTTAACCACTCTGCCACGGGACTAGCCCCAGAAGTTGTGGTTAAAAGAAATGTTCCACTGGCCTTGAACTCCGATCTGAGTCCAACCCCTGTGCCTTCTGTTGGAAGGCATTTAACCATAAAGATGTTCAAGAGAGACTGGAAACTTTGCCAAACAGGCAGGAGACCAGCCATGACATAGCATACTGTGAAATAGCATTAGCTTCCTTTAAAATTTTGTCAACCTAAGTGGAAATATAGGTGAAGATATTAAAATACAAAAAAGAAATATGTCGATAGCATTTTAGTTTTAAAGTAAAAAGAGCTTAAATATTTGTATTTGTAAAAAAAATTATAGGTTCATTGAAACACCTTCAAACAATACCAAAAATTATAAAGTTAAAATTCCTTATTTTTTCCCACATAGAGAGAATCATAATTTGGCTCATACCCTTTTCAGACATCTATGTGTATTTTATCTACATTTGCACTAAGGGAATCATACAACCGTTTTCACCCTCATCATATGTTGTGAATATTATCTCAGATTTTAAAATAATATATAAAATAAAATATGTTAAAAAATTAAATTCAACTGAGTAAACTTGAAGGTTTAATTGGCTTTATTAAACAATTCATGAATCAGCCAATATCTCATCTGGCAAGCAGAGAGATATTCTGAGGGGTTACACAGCATGGAAGGCTTTTATAGTAAAGAAGGTGGGACAAGGAAAAGAAGTCATCAGCAAGGAGAGAATGAGAGTTCATTGGAGGAAAGAAAAGTTTAGATGAGGAGGGCTTCTCATTAGCTGAGCTGCAGCATTTTCCATTGGCTGGGCTCTTTGCCGGGCAAGAAGGAAGTCTTCCTTCCTCTCGCTGGAGTAGTAAAGTAGTTGCACTTCCTGTTTGGGAGTGCAAGGTACATCTCTTCCTGTTGAAGTCTGTAATTGACTTCTTCCTGTTTGGGGTAATGAATGAATGGTAGGGCATGAGAGCTGCCTCTAAATTCCCACTCTAATTTTAGTTGAGGTTTCCTTTATTAATTTTAACAAGTCTATGTGGATTACCTACTGTTGTGGGTTGAATGGTACCCCTACACCCAAGATACGTCCTCTTGGAACCTACGACTATGACTTTATTTGGAAATAGGGTCTTTGCAGATGTAATTAATTTAAAGATGTTGAGATGAGATCATCCTGGACTATCTGAGTGGGCCATAAATCTAATCTTGTCATTATCAAGAAAGGCAGAAGGAAATTAGAGAGACAGAGGAGGAGGCCAGGCGAGATGGAGGCAGAGATTAGAGTCATGCAGCCACCAACCCAGATATGCCCACAGCCACCAGAAGCTGGGAGAGGAAAGAGACTGAATCTGCTCCACAGCCTTTAGAGGGAACACAGACCCAATACCACCTCATTTCAGACTTTTGGCCTCCGGAACTGTGAGAGAATGAATTTCTGTTTTTTAAGCCACCCAGTTTGTGGTAATATGTTATGAAAGACCTAGGAAACTAACACACCTATATACACATGGGAATTGTAATAAGTGAATACATTTTTAAGTGGAGCCTGGATTTCTAAAATGTTCAAAAAAGTAGATGTGCAGTTATTCATAGCTAATGCAATGATTTTATTGAATATTGTGTTTAAAAGAATAAAACCTGATTTCCAGGATAGAGTTATATATTGTATATATATTGCATACTGTAGTCTCTCTCTTTAAAAAAAATTATGTGGTCTATATACCTACATATAATACATATAATATATATACATAAACATCGTTACAAATATGCATCTATAATCTAAGATATATGTCTATCTATAGGGAATTATATAGAATTATAGCAATATAGAATTATTTGCATAACTCAATATAGAAAAATTTTAAAGCAAATAATTTATAAACTGTCTACCAAATTTAAGAGCAGGATTATTACCAATACTAATGAGGCTGCTCATGTGGTCTTCCTGCTCCCACATACCTGCAAATAACCTTCAGATGTAACAACTCTCTGACTTTTTTAAAATCATTTTTTCTTAAAAAATTCTAAAACTACATGTTTCCCTAAATACTATATTGCTTTTCTTTAGAGTCTATATAATGGTATCATAGTCAATGTAGTCATTTCAGAGATGCTTTTATCATTCAATGAACATTTCTAAGATTTATCCACAAGCTACATTCATTTTTTGCATCCATTTTTTGTGTATCCATTGTTCTGTGGATGGATATTGGAGCTATTTGCAGCATGTTGTAAGTATTTGCTGGGTACTACTGTGCTTGTTCATGTACCATTGTGTACTGGACTTGCACATTCTCAGATTGTGCACGTGTTTAGGGGTGCAAGATAAAGCCAAATTGTTTTCCAGTATGTTGACACCAATTAACACTCCTGCCAGCAATGTAGCAAAGTTTTCTGTTGCCCATATACTCTTCAAAACTTGGTAGTGTAAGTCTTCTTCATTTTGCCAATCTAGTGAGTATAAAATGGAATCTAGCTGGGGTCTTATTTTGCATTTCCCTGATTAATAATTGAGTTGTGCATCTTAAAATAAATTTTTGGATTATTTGTGTTTCCCACTATGTGAGATGCGTATTCATGTCTTTTTTTTTTTTTATTAATGTTATGATAGATTACAACCTTGTGAGATTTCAGTTGTACAGTTTTGTTGGTCATGTTGTGGGTACACCACTTCCCCCTCTGTGCCCTCCCCCCACCCCCCCTTTTCCCTGGTAACCACCGATCAGATCTCCATATCAATATACTAAATTCCACCTATGAGTGGAGTCATATAGAGTTCGTCTTTCTCTGACTGGCTTATTTCGCTTAACATAATACCCTCGAGGTCCATCCACGTTGTTGTGAATGGGCCAATTTTGTCTTTTTTTATGGCTGAGTAGTATTCCATTGTGTATATATACCACATCTTCTTTATCCAATCATCAGTTTCTGGGCATGTAGGCTGGTTCCACGTCTTGGCTATTGTAAATAATGCTGCGATGAACATAGGGGTGCAACGGACTCTTGAGATTTCTGATATCAGGTTCTTAGGATAGATACCCAGTAATGGGATGGCTGGGTCATAGGGTATTTCTATTTTTAACTTTTTGAGAAGTCTCCATACTGTTTTCCATAGTGGCTGTACCAGTTTGCATTCCCACCAACAGTGTATGAGGGTTCCTTTTTCTCCACAACCTCTCCAACATTTGTCACTCTTGGTTTTGGATGTTTTTGCCAATCTAACAGGTGTAAGGTGATATCTTAGTGTAGTTTTGATTTGCATTTCCCTGATGATTAGCGATGATGAACATCTTTTCATGTGTCTATTGGCCATATTCATATCTTCTTTTGAGAAATGTCTGTTCATGTCCTCTGCCCATTTTTTGATCGGGTTGTTTGTTTTTTTGTTGTTAAGCCGTGTGAGTTCTTTGTATATTATGGAGATTAACCCTTTGTCGGATAAGTGGCTTGTGAATACTTTTTCCCAATTAGTGAGCTGTTTTTTTGTTTCAATCCTGTTTTCCCTTGCCTTGAAGAAGCTCTTTAGTCTGATGAAGTCCCATTTGTTTATTCTTTCTATTGTTTCCCTCAACTGAGGAGTTACAGTGTCCGAAAAGATTCTTTTGAAACTGATGTCAAAGAGTGTACTGCCTATATTCTCTTCCAAAAGACTTATTGTCTCAGGCCTAATCTTTAGGTCTTTGATCCATTTTGAGTTTATTTTGGTGTGTGGTGAAAAAGACTGGTCAATTTTCAATCTTTTGCATGTGGCTGTCCAGTTTTCCCAGCACCATTTGTTGAAGAGACTTTCTTTTCTCCATTGTAGGCCCTCTGCTCCTTTGTCGAAGATTAGCTGTCCATAGATGTGTGGTTTTATCTCTGGGCTTTCAATTCTGTTCCATTGATCTGTGGACCTGTTTTTGTACCAGTACCATGCTGTTTTGATCACTGTAGCTTTGTAGTATGTTTTGAAATGGGGGATTGTGATTCCGCCGGCTTTGTTTTTCTTGCTCAGGATTGCTTTAGCAATTTGCGGTCTTTTGTTGCCCCATATGAATTTTAGGATTGTTTGTTCAATATCTGTGAAGAATGTTCTTGGGATTCTGATTGGGATAGCATTGAATCTGTATATTGCTTTAGGTAGTATGGACATTTTGACTATGTTTATTCTTCCAATCCATATGCAAGGAATGTCTTTCCATCTCTTTATGTCATCGTCAATTTCTTTCAAGAAAGTCTTGTACTTTTCATTGTATAGATCCTTCACTTCCTTGGTTAAGTTTATCCCAAGGTATTTTATTCTTTTCGTTGTGATTGTGAATGGGATTGAGTTCTTGAGTTCTTTTTCTGTTAGTTCATTGTTAGTGTATAGAAATGCTACTGATTTATGCACGTTAATTTTATACCCTGATACTTTGCTGTAGTTGTTGATTATTTCTAATAGTTTTTCTGTGGATTCTTTGGGGTTTTCTATATATAAGATCATGTCGTCTGCAAACAACGAGAGTTTTACTTCTTCATTACCTATTTGGATTCCTTTTATTTCTTTTTCCTGCCGAATTGCTCTGGCCAGCACCTCCAGTACTATGTTGAATAGGAGTGGTGAAAGTGGGCACCCTTGTCTTGTTCCTGTCCTCAGAGGGATGGCTTTCAGTTTTTGTCCATTGAGTATGATGTTGGCTGTGGGTCTATCATATATGGCCTTTATTATGTTGAGGTACTTTCCTTCTATACCCATTTTACTGAGGGTTTTTATCATAAATGGGTGTTGGATCTTGTCGAATGCTTTCTCTGCATCTATTGAGATGATCATGTGGTTTTTGTTTTTCATTTTGTTGATGTAGTGTATCACGTTGATTGACTTGCGGATGTTGAACCATCCCTGTGTCCCTGGTATAAATCCCACTTGATCATGATGTATAATCTTTTTGATGTATTGCTGTAATCGGTTTGCCAAAATTTTGTTGAGGATTTTTGCATCTATGTTCATCAGTGATATCGGCCTGTAGTTCTCCTTCTTTGTGTTGTCCTTGTCAGGTTTGGGGATCAGGGTGATGTTGGCTTCATAGAATGTGTTAGGGAGTTCTCCATCTTTCTCAATTTTCTGGAACAGTTTGAGGAGAATAGGTATTAAGTCTTTTTTGAATGTTTGGTAGAATTCTCCAGAGAAGCCGTCTGGTCCTGGACTCTTATTTTTGGGGAGGTTTTTGATTACCGTTTCTATTTCCTTACTTGTGATTGGCCTATTCAGATTCTCCATTTCTTCCTGATTCAGTTTGGGGAGATTGTAGGAGTCTAGGAATTTGTCCATTTCTTCCAGGTTGTTCAATTTGTTGGCATATAGTTTTTCATAGTATTCTCTTATGATCTCTTGTATTTCATTGGTATCTGTTGTGATTTCTCCTCTGTCATTCCTAATTTTATTAATTTGCGATTTCTCTCTTCTTTTCTTGGTGAGTCTGGCTAGGGGTTTGTCAATTTTGTTAATTCTTTCGAAGAACCAACTCTTTGTTTCATTGATCCTTTCTATTGTCTTTTTTGTTTCAATATCGTTTATTTCTGCTCTTATTTTTATTATTTCCCTCCTTCTACTGACTCTGGGCTTTGTTTGTTCTTCTTTTTCTAGTTCTATTAGGTGTCGTTTGACGTTGCTTATGTGAGCTTTTTCTTGTTTAGTGAGGTGGGCCTGTATTGTGATGAATTTCCCTCTTAGGACTGCTTTTGCTGCATCCCAAATGTTTTGGTATGTCGTGTTCTCATTTTCATTAGTCTCCAGATAAAATTTGATTTCTTCTTTAATTTCTTCAATGATCCATTGTTTGTTGAGAAGCGTGTTGTTTAGTCTCTACATTTTTGCACCTTTCTCTGCTTTTTTCTTGTAGTTGATTTCTAGTTTAATAGCATTATGATCAGAAAAGATGCTTGATATTATTTCAACTCTCTTGTATTTATTGATGTTTGCTTTGGTTCCCAAAATATGGTCAATCCTTGAGAATGTTCCATGTGCACTTGAGAAGAATGTGTAACCTGCTGTTTTTGGATGAAGTGTTCTATATATATCTATTAAGTCCATCTGGTCTAATTTTTCATTTAATTCTATTATTTCCTTGTTGATTTTCTGTCTGGATGTTCTGTCCATTGGTGTTAATGGTGTGTTGAGGTCCCCTACTATTATTGTATTGTTGTTGATGTCTTCTTTTAGTTCTATTAAGAGTTGCTTTACAAATTTTGGTGCTCCTGTGTTGGGTGCATATATATTTATAAGCGTTATGTCTTCTTGGTGGAGAGTCCCTTTTATCATTATATACTGTCCCTCTTTGTCTTTCTTTATCTGTTTTGCTTTGAAATCTACCTTGTCTGATATTAGAATAGCGACACCTGCTTTCTTTTGTTCATTATTAGCTTGGAGTATTGTTCTCCATCCCTTCACTCTGAGTCTGTGTTTGTCTTTGGGGCTGAGGTGTGTTTCCTGGAGGCAGCATATTGTTGGATCTTGTTCTTTGATCCATCCTGCCACTCTGTGTCTTTTGATTGGAGAGTTCAATCCATTTACATTTAGAGTGATTATTGAGACGTGGGGGCCTACCACTACCATTTTGTGTCTTGTTTTCTGGTTTTCTTCAATTTCCTTTGTTTCTCGTCTCATGGTTTAATCTGTTCTGATGTAGAGTTGCTACTCTCTGTTGTTGTCCTTCTACTTATCTCCTCTGCTCTTGGTTTTGTAGCCCCTTTCCTTTTTTGGATTTTTCAGGAATGAGGGTTTTCCTGAGGATTTCCTGAAGAGGAGGTTTTGTGGCAATGAACTCCCTTAATTTTTGTCTATCTGCGAAAGTTTTTATTTCTCCATCGTATTTGAAGGATATTTTCGCTGGGTAGAGAATTCTCGGCTGTAGATTTTTGTCCTTCAGATTTTTGAATATATCATTCCACTCTCTTCTAGCCTGTAAAGTTTCTGCTGAGAAATCTGCTGATAGCCTGATGGGGGTTCCTTTGTAGGTTAGTTTCTTTTGCCTGGCTGTTCTTAGTATTTTCTCCTTGTCGTTGACTTTTGCTAGCTTCACTACTATATGGCGTGGAGTTGGTCTTCTTGCATTGATAAAGTTTGGAGATCTATTGGCTTCTGTCACCTGAAGATCCATCTCCCTCACCAGATTTGGGAAGTTCTCAGCCATTATTTCTTTGAATAGGCTTTCTGCCCCTTTCTCCTTCTCTTCTCCCTCTGGTATACCTATAATCCTTACGTTGCATCTCCTAATTGCGTCTGATAATTCTCGGAGAGTTTCCTCATTTCTTTTTAGTCTTGCTTCTCTCTCCTCCTCTGCCTGCAGCAATTCTATATTGCCATCTTCCAAATTGCTAATTCTTTCCTCCATATTATCGGCCCTACTGTTCAGAGCATCTAGATTTTTCTTAATCTCCTCTATTGTGTTCTTCATTTCCAATATTTCTGTTTGGTTCTTCTTTATCGTATCAAACTCTTTTGTGACATAGCTCCTGAACTCGTTGAGTTGACGGTCAGAACTCTCTCTTAACTCATTGAGAATTTTAATGATGGCTGTTTTGAAGTCATCATCATTTAGGTTATATATCTCATTTTCTTTGGGATTGTTTTCTGTGTATTTGTTACTTTCTTTCTGTTCTGGAGATTTAATGTATTTTTTCATATTGCTTGATGTTGTTGATTTGTGCCTCCGCATGGAGATAGAGTTTAGTTGCTCCTTTCACTTGTTTCAGCTGCTGCAGTGGGGGAGCAGCTGTTTATACTGCACCAACCAGGAACCCTGTCCGCAGTTGCTAACTAGGCCTGGGCCCCTCCTCGTAGCCACAGTGGCCCTTTGGATTCCCTCCTCTGCTGTGGGGGCCGTCACAGGGGGGCTTCAGGCTGCTGGTGCCTACTGTTGCAGCCCACCTAGATGTGCTCTCTCCTTGGGGTCTGCAACGGTGTTATGGGCTTTTCCAGCGGCCAGGGGTGGGATCACTTATATTTGTCACTCCATTGCTGTCGGCACCCACAAAATCTCACTTGTCCTCTATGGGTCGTAGGAGAGCTATTGGCATCTTCTACAGTCTGTGGTTAGTTCACCTAGCTATGCTGCTTTTGCCCTGGGGTCTTCCAGCCTTGTGGCTGGTGGCTGGGTGCCTTCTACTGGTGCTGTGCAGAGGCTTTCCCTAAGGCTGCTGTGAGCCTGTAGGGTTTCCCCCTAGGCTATGAAGCTGGGTCTCTGGAGCTCCCCCCAGCCCCAGTCCTCTCCGAGATCTCCGGCTATCCCTAGACCCACGGGGCGGGCAACGGCAGCTGGGGGTTGCCCCGCCCTCTGGGATTCTCTCCGGGCCTCTCCTGGAGCCGTGAATGCTCGGTGTGGCCCCTCTGCTAATGGCAGACAGAGAGTTTTGTCTGCTCCCCGGGCGGAACTCCGGCGCTTCCCGTCCGGGTCGCAGAGCCGGCCTTTGAAACTTCCCCCAGCCCCGGTCCTCTCCGAGATCTCCGGCAATCCCTAGTGCCACGGGGCGGGCAATGGCAGCTGGGAGACCTCTGTACCCTCAGCGACTCTCTCTGGGACCCTCCAGGTGCCGCGAACCCCCGGCGGGGACTCCCCGCCAATGGCGGGGAGAGACTCTCCCCGCCGGCTCAGGTGTGCAACTCCAAAGTTTCCCTCTGCATTTAGGAGTAATTGCAGGGGGTTTAGGTAGGGTTCTGGTCACCTGTTTCCACTGTCGCTCCTCTGTTGTGTGCTCGCTCCTGCCCTAAATGTGTGTAGATCCTCTGGGGGCGTCCATTGGAAGAAAGCCGCTTGCGGGTACTAGGCTGCTCGTCGGGGTCGGAGAGCTTTCACCTATTTCCACATCCTCCCAGAGGAAAGTCCATCCGCCTTCCGATGTATAGTCACGTGGGTCTTTCAGACGTCCTGAGATGCTGTCTGGATATCCTTTGTCAAGCGATAAGTGTCCATATAATTGTAGACTCGAAGGGGGAGAGACAAAGAGGACTACTCACGGCGCCATCTTGGATCTTCCTCTCTGCGTAGTCATGTCTTTTGCTCACTTTTTCTATTAAATCATTTGTCTTTCTCATGATGATGTTTAAGATTTCTGTCCGTATTCTAGATACCTTGTCAGTTATATATGTAGCAAATATCTTCTCTCAGTTTGTGGCTTATCTTTCTCCATCTTTATAATATGTCTTGATGGTAAGGTCTTAATTTAATGTAATTAAGTGGATCTATTAATTCTTTATTTTTTTAACTTGTGTCTTTTCAAAACTCTTTCCAATCTCCAGGAGTATAAAGATATTTTCTTCTAAAAGGTTTAAAATTTTGCCTTTTGTATTTAAAACGTGTAGAACAGATTGTTGTGAATGGTGAGTGGCAGTGTTCAAATTTCATTTCTTTCCTCATGTCACTCGCCAGTTGTCCCAGAGCACATCCTTGAAGAGTCACCTCTTTTTCTAGAGATTTGTGTTGCCATCTCTGTCATAAATCAGCTATTCAGTTTCATTGTGTATTTGTTTTTGTTTTTATCTATCCCTGTAATTATCTCAGAGTGTTTTAATTGCTGTAGCCTTAAATCAATCTTGTGGGGCAAGTCTTTACAAACCATTCGTCTTTTTGAGTAGTCTATGTCATTTTGCTTTTTTAATATAAATTTTAGAATCACCTAGGTAAGTTTGTTTTTTAAAAAACTCTGATGGAATTTGGATCTTTAGATAAATTTGTAGAGAATTGTACCTTTTAGGATAGTGAGCTTCCTGCCCCTGAACAGGTTATATCTCTTCATGTAGTTACGACTTCTTTAATGTCTTTCAATAAAGTTGTAAAATTGTACCCATAATGGTCTTCTGTATCTTTTACTTGATTTTTGAATACTGTATATTTCTGTTTATATTTTAAATGCTACATATTTTTTTAAACACTACATTTTCTCAGTTGTCGTTAATGGTGTTTGGATTAAGTGTATTGCTCTTATTTCTAGCCAAATTGCTAAACTCTTTTATTGTTATTAATATTTCTGTTAATTATTTTGAATTTTCTGTGTAGATAATTATATCATCTATGAAAAATGACATTTTTTGTCTTTCCCATTCCAGTTTTTACATTTTAAAATTTATTTTCTCTGTGTTACTATACACTGAAGGACCTCTAATATAACCTGCATGGAATGAGATAGTGGACATCTCTTGCTCTTGATTTTAAAGTGATTGCTTGTAACATTTTATTAGTAAGAATGTTTTTGATCTAGGTTTTTGGAACTATTCTTGATTGGTTTCAGGAAGTTTTCTTTTATTTCTAGCTTACTAACATTGTTTATAATGAATAAATCTATTTTATCATGGATTTTTCATCATTCATTGAAAGGATATATGTTTTTTCTACTTTTCCTTATTAATGTGATGAATTGTATTTAAAAACTGCTATCAAACCACCTTTGTAATTTGGGAATTTTTTAATGATGAGTGGTATTAAATATTATCAATTTTTTCTTCATCTATTTATATGATCACATCATTTTTCTCCTGCATTTAATGGATATATGAAGTATATTGATTCATTTCCAAATAGTAAACAGATCTTCCATTCCCTGGAAAAAACATATTTATTCATGATATATTATCTTTTTTATGTGTTTTGGATTCAAATTGCTAATATTTTGTATATACTGATGTTCTTGAAAAATACTGATTTGGAATTTTCTTTTCTTGTAATATCTTTGTCAGATTTTGTTAACAAAGTTATGTTGAACTCGTGATGTGTAGAGATTTGTACACTTTTCCTCTGTTTCCTAAAACATTTTCTATAAATTGATATTATTGCCATAAGTGAAAGAATGACCAGTTTAATTTACCCAAGGCTGAAGTTTTCTTAATGGACAGGTTTTGATTACAATTTAATTCCTTTAATATGTGTTAGGGCTATTCAACTTTTCCATTTTTCTTGTGTCAATTTTGAAAATGTGTGTTTTTAAGAAATTTGTCTATTTCGTCAAAGTTGTCAAATATTTTGCTATAAAATTGTTTCTTTTAAATCTTCATATCTAAAAGATCAATAATGATATTCCCTCCCTCATTGCTGATATTGATAATTTGTGCTTCCTCTGTTTTTTCATGATTAATCTTGCTAGGGGTGTATAATTTTTCAAAAATCTTTGCAAAGAACCAAATTTTGGCTTAGTTAATTCCATCTGTTGTTTTTTTCCTGTTTCATGGTATTCTGCTCTTTTTTTATTTCTTTCCTTCTCCTTACTTTTGGTTTACTTTGCTTTCTTTTTCTATGCTCTTTAGGTGGAAACATATCATTGCTATTAAACTTTTATTCCATTCTAATATAATCAGCTTAAGATATAAATTTCCCTCTAAAAAATTCTTTGGTTTTATCACACAAATTTTGATATTTTTATTATTTTTTAGTTAAAAATGATTTTTTAATTTCCCTTAAAATATCTTTTTTTGACTAATGCATTATTGAGGTCAGTATTGTTATCCAGTGAGAAATGTCTTTTTATTTTTATTTTTGTGAGGAAGATTTGCCCTGAGCTAACATTTGTTGCCAGTATTGCTCTTTTTTTTTTTTCCTGCTTGAAGAAGATTAGCCCCGAGCTAACATCTGTGCCAGTCTTCCTCGAGTTTGTATCTGGGATGCCTCCACAGCATGGCTGATGAGTGGAGTAGGTCTGCCCCTGGGATCCCAACCCACAAACCCAGGCCACTGAAGTGGAGCATAAGGAATTTTAACCACTTGGCCATGGGCTGGCCCCCAGAAATCTCTGTTTTTTAATTGCAGTGTTTAGCTCATTTATTTTTAATATAGTTATGGTCACGATTGAGTTTAAGTCCACTATTTTGTTATTTGTGTTTGATTTGTCCCATTGGTTTATATTTATCCTTTTCGCTTTCTTTTGGGTTAACTGAATATTTTCAATATTACATTTTTGGCCCTCTAATGGGTTTTTAAGTATACCTCCAGTGTGTGCCTATATATGTATATTATGTTTACCCTAGGGATTATAATGTGCATCCTTAACTTATCAGTTTACCTAGAGTTAGTTTTTACTACTTCATTTAAATTTGACAATGTCCTACAACATAATTCCACTCCATAGCACCATCGTTTATTGCTACTGTTGTGATATATTTTAAATCTACATTTGTTATTAACTCCACAATATGATGCTATAGTTTGCACTAAAAATGTAAGTTTCTTTTTTTAAAGAAATGAAACGTTGCTAATTTTTGGTTGTTAGCTTACATTTGATTGGATTTATTGTCCGGAAATCCTTAGAGGAGAAATTTGGATTGCTTTCCTCTAGAGAAGATTTGATTTATTTCTGCTGAGAGCCACTGGGTGATACCAATTATGGACATGAGGGTCTCATCCTAATGTTTGAGTCTTAGCTTCAATTATGCCTTATTCCAGAATTTAACCTCTTGATCCCAGTCTTAGTATTAAAGCTCCAAGCAACTCCAGCTTTAGTGTTCGCTTTCAGCTCTCTTTTCAGGATTTAAAACGTGTTTTTCTGTTTATCACTTGGAGATTCACCTTATTTTCATAAAAATTCAGCAGTGGTTTAACAAGGTCTGTTTGCTGTGATTTATCCACAATCTAGTTGTGATGTAGTAGGAGAGCCTTCAGATTATCTAGTCTGTTGTACTTCTAGAAGGGTTGTTCTCTAGCTTCTTAAAAGTAAAACTTTTCAAAATGTTTGGTTTTATTAAAGTAATACGTGACTATGGAAAAATATCGCAAAAAAAATCATGTTTCCAAAGTCAATAATAACAACTCCTTTCCTCAGTCTTCAGCTCTAAGTATTACAAGTGTTCCTTTCAAAATATCTTTTCTCTTCTTATGGCTACAATTATGATTTGAATTATATACTCTTATTTCTAGTTCTTCAATTATCCGTTTATGTGAAATTTATTGACTTCCTGCTATGAAAGTTGAGAAATTGAGCACTCATGCTCATCCTTCCATTTTACTTCTACCTACTAATTTAGTTAATGATTATGTTTGCACTGTCAAGCTTTACAATATTTATATTCTGCTCTGCAAAAATAATTAAACATTTTATACTTTGTGAAATGGTGATTTTAAAAGTTTACATATTATTTTTTAATCTGCATTGACAGTATTAGGTTTGTATAGGGAAATTTTATTTGCTATAGAACCAAGAAAAGTGTTTGAACTGATGGTGGAGATGATGCAATCATATACTAAATCATTAAATCATACATCACAAATCATTGAATTGCTACAGGGAGACTCTTTCAAATAGCTCAGTCTAACAGCCTCTCTGTTATTTTTTTAAAAATGTTCAGTTCTATGTTGCTCAATTACTTTCTTCTTTTTTATTTTTAATTTTTCGTATTCCTCCTAAAGAAGTTTATCCTTCATTTCTTCTTCTGCTTCTTCTTCTTCTACTTCTTTCAGCATGGGAAGCATTTGTAGTAAAATTACTGAGTTTTTGAGCTTTGGAAAATGTGTCTTTCCTTGTCCTCACTCTTCATTTATAGATTGAATGGGTACACAATCTTAGATTAAAATTCATTTTCTTTCTGCCCTTTGAACACATGGCTGCTTTATCTTTTAGCATCCAGTGCCCTTACCGAGAAGGCTGATGTCAATTTTGTCCTCTCCTCTTGTAAGCAACCTAGTTTTCCTCTCTGAAATCTTTTTAGGATTTTCTCTGTATTCAAGAATTGCTCCGGTTTTGTCAGGGAGCACAGTTGGAGTGGAAATCCAACTGGTCCAGCTGTTTCATGAACAGTTATATAATTATCCTGATGATTTCTCCCCAGTCTAGTCCTATTATTCTTTTTGATTTTTAATTTCATATTTTCATTTAATTTGGGGCCTTCCTTCAGTAAGACAGTTCTTATCTCTGTTGACTTTTGGAGATTTCCTTTGGTAAGACAGCTTTGATTTCTGTTGTTGGGTTGCATATATGGTGCCTCTGTTTTTCCATTAATATTAGTCCGTATTTTTTCAACTAAGCAAAAATATAAACATCCATGCACCTACCACCCAGAATTAGCAAATGCTTTAATTTGTTTCTAATAATTATTTTTAAAAATAGATGAAGATGAAGGCCCCTTTGTGCCCCTTCCCAGTCTTATCTTCCTCCTTTCCTGAAGAAATCTCTCATGTAAATTAAGTATGCATTCTTCTAGTTCATATGTTCATACTTTTATTTCATATGTTAAATGAATATGTAGTGTTGTTTTGAGAATTTTCATTTACATAAATATTATATTGTGAATGGAGCACACATAATATTTCAGAGTGCTTGCTTTTACTCAATTCCATGTGTTTGAGCTTTGCTTAAGTTGATACACATACACGCACACACACATACAGAGTGCATTCATTTTCTGTCATTCCATGTGACCTTGGGAAGAAAGAGATATAAATTGTTTGCTTAATTCTCTGTCTTGAACTCTGAGCCTAGTAAATAATAAATTTAAAAATAAAAATTGGGCCGGCCCGGTGGCGCAGAGGTTAAGTTCACACGTTCCACTTCTCAGTGGCCCGGGGTTCGCCGGTTCGGATTCCGGGTGGAGACGTGGCACCGCTTGGCACACCATGCTGTGGTAGGCGTCCCACATAGAAAGTAGAGGAAGATGAGCATGAATGTTAGCTCAGGGCTAGGTTTCCTCAGCAAAAAGAGGAGGACTGGCAGTAGTTAGCTCAGGGCTAATCTTCCTCAAAAGAAAAAAAAGGAATTAGTACAACATGAAGTAAATTAGTACAATATTATGGTATATATATATATGTGTGTGTGTGTATAAATATTTATTTACATATATACCTATATAGCTATATATTTACTATATTTATTTTTATGTTTTACTATATATATACATATACTAATGAGATTAGAAATTACATTGCTTGCCATTAAAATGTGTAGCTATTTAGATATATAACATCAAATCGAGTGGAGGAGTTATTGAAAATGTTCTAAACATTGAGAGTTGTTAGGACACAAATTATCAACCTTTCATATTGCATTTACTCAGCAATAGAAAGTGATGTCTGCAGTTGTGCTGATCTCTCCTGTAGGCTGGTTCTCTGTAGACTCCAGCTGGAGCCTTATTCTCTGGTCTTTAGTTGTCCTTAGCACCCTGTGAATAAAATTAACTAAGGATTATTCACTGGCTCAATAGCCTTACTGAAGATCACTTCTTTTGGGGAGAATAGGGTATATTTATTTGAAGTCCAACCTGTTCTTTAACTACTCTAAATAATTAGCAGTTACTAAATTTATCTTACGAGAACTGAGCATTTTAGGAGGTTTTGCAAGGCTGACAGATATTGCATTTTTCCTACATTTCCTGATTGCTTCCACTGTTCTTTCTCCTCTTTCATTGATCCCTTCCACCTCTTTCTTTTCTTTTAGTCTGCCTTCTCTGCATTTATGTGCTTTAAATTTCAGAAACAATGAAGTAAAAAACAGAGACTGGAGCCAACATCTTCTCCCAATATGGCCCTTGTTCAAGTGGCGATTTAGCTCTTTTTGAGACAAGTGATTTGCATACATGAGATGATGCAGCGTATTACCTGTTTAGATTCTTGGGAGATGAGGTGCAAGGAGGGACAGAGGGTGGTGGGAAACAGCACTGAGAAAACAGTGTGGCCTACTAAAAACCTTTTAAAGCCAGTTAATTTTACAGAGATTATTTTTAAATTTGACATAAGCGTCTATCTAAAATGAGGCAGTGTGACCTAACAGTTAAGAGAGCTAGACTGACTGGGTTCAAATCCCATGTCCACCATTAGGAGCTCCATGGCTTGGAAAAGATTCTTAACCTCCTTTTGCATCAGTTTCCTCCTCTATAAATTGGAGGTGATAATGGTACCTACCTTATAACGTTGTTGATTATCTGAGTTAATAGTTGTAAAGTGCTTAGATTGGTGTTGGCTATATACCAAACACCATGTAGTTTCCTTAATAGCCAAAATAAAAAATAAATGGGAAAAAATTGGACAAGAAAGTAGAATACAAGTCATATTGCAACAATATGCTTTTCAAACATAATTATCCTTGGGTAACCTCCTTGAAGTTGGAAAATAAGCAAATTTTTAAAGGAAAATGTGGCATGCAGAAAAATAGTAGAAATGAAAGAAATTACAGTGACTTGCAGTTATACTTGCAGAATCACAGTGATTTGTAGTTTAATTAAGAATAGTTCATAGTATTTTTAATTCAACGTTTACTCACATCCACTTCTGTAGATTCTATGGACTTCCTCACATAGTCATGCTCCTTCTTTAAATATTTTAAAGTCTTTTCTATTGAGTACACGAACAACACTAATTTTAGCTCCAATTGTTATTTTTTCAAAGAAGCTAAAAAAAGTGTTAAGCCTGACTGTTTTCAAAGAGTGATTCTATAACAAGGAACTAGACCGTGGTTTCAAAGTGATTGGTCTTATTAACAGGAGAGAGAAGTATGGCCTGATGGAAAAGGGAAAAAGGAACAAGTGATGATTATATCTTACACTTTCATCTTAGGCTTCCCAAAGCACCTGAAACCAAGTCTCATTATCATTTCTTTAAATAGACAAAGCAAGTGAGATAGCGAGTTAGGTGTGCTTCCCAAGGTCATACTCCAAATTGCTAACATAGCAATAAAAATCCAATGTACTTGAGTAGCATCCTCTGCCCACTCATCCTCTTGGCATCGATTTCATGCATGATGAGGAAAGGAGATGGGCAGGATGATCTTCTCGGTCTTTCCAAACCCACCATCTTGCTCACCTTTTATAAATCGTTGATTGCATCTTGACAAGCTTTCCTTCACACTATTTCTGTTCAGGCAGAATTCTTGCTAGCTGAGAGGTCAAAATGACAAGTCTGGTCCCTGGCTGTTCTCTTGTGCAACTTTGGCTCTTTCTCAGCCTTTCAACTCCCAAGGAAGAATTTAAGTCCTCATAAGTGTTTTTGATTTTTGTAGGTCTTTGTTTTATTGATCACTTTCCCCTGGAATGCCTGTCACGTTTGTGGTTGGTTTCAGAAGCCTTTGAGGATTTCATTAATTGTAAATGACTTTTGTCTTTTTAATTCTTTTGAGTTTTAACCCATTGGCCATGTCTTTAAACCCAGTTGAAGAGAAGGGTGTAGGAAAGGCCTCTGAGCTGTCCAGCAGGGTAGCCGCTGGCCATATAAACATAGTGAAATTGAAGTTGGAACTTAAAGTAACCAAAATTAAAAATTCAGTCTCTCAGTTGCCCTAGCCATACTTCAAGCACTCAGTAGCCACACATTATCTCTATTGGCTTCATCCTCAGCTTACTCATCTCTAGAGAGGAAAGATTGCATTAGATGACTATAAGATTCCTCGGGTACTAGCATGTCTGTGAATTTTCCAGGAACTTTTTTGGGGTTTGGCAGTACTACCTTGGATATTGTGAGCAGTGCCTCTCTCTCTCAATTTCTCTTTTTCTCCATCTAGCAAAATGTACCTCTCTTATATTCACCTTGTATGTTGGAACCAAGTACTTGACGAAGAATATGGTAATGTATTCAACAAAAGCTTTGTGTACTAAATATAGCCTCTGAGTTTTAAAGAGTTTTTTTTTTCTTCTTTTATGAGTGTTGGCAGCTGTTTTACTATGAAACAGGTCTCAGAGAGAGATGAGGACACATTCTATTTTAAGATAAAAGCTTCATCTAAGATGTAGAAATGACACTGTAATAAATGCTGTTACAGTTAATGAAATCAGAGTAGTAGCGGCTGATTTTTATTTGATTATATGAGGTAAATTCTTCCAAATTTCCATATACACATTCTGAGTATAAACTGGCAGTAGAACCTATTGTCAATCAATCAGAACTACAAATTGGTCTCGTCTTCATTCTTTTTTGTAGCCCTGAGATTGTAAGAAAATTAGAGGTTAAAATCTTGGAGACTACAGTTTTCTCTTCTTTTCCTACTACTTACATCAAAGGGCAACACTTAATTATCCAGTGAGAAACATTTATGAACCTCAATTTACAAACCAAAACAAATGATTGAAAAATTGTATAATGCAAAATTTCTGTTTGTATCCATTTGAAAAGTAAATGTGACAGTATGGTGTTAATCATCTTAAAAGGCAGAATTTTAAAACATTGAACAGCAGCAAATTTCCAAAGTGCTAATTATATGCGCTAATTGTCTTTTGCTTGTTAGTTCAATTCCTTAACTGGGAAGGTTGTAGCATATGTCTATTTTCCCCCTACTTTCTTCAGGCAGAAATTCCCTTGGGGGGAGTTGCCTGACAAAATTATTAAGTGGAAGTTCTATGAGCCTAGGTGTGATATAACTTTTGGAGATGACTGATTACATGATTGCAGCTAATTGTGGGACTTGGAGAGTCTCTAACATCTTTAAGGGGAATCCTTTCACTTGTAATCCATCAAAGATTGCAGCTTTCTCTAAGGATAAGCTTCCTTTTGGGTGTCACCGAGAAATATTTCTGACGCAACCTTGCACCAGCTTCAACCTTTTTACTTTCTGATGAAAATAATCCCCCCTTTGTCACCAAAATGCAATTTATAGCTATGAGGCCATTCCCAGCTAGGATATTCGCCCTTCGACAAGCTTATTTGAGACCTCTTCCAGTTGCGCGCAAGAAATGATACACTAACTTTGTCCTGTTAGAACCCTACTTATTGAAAGAATTAATATACTTAACAAATAGGTGAAACTCACTCCAGGAGTAGCTCACTTTTTTTTATAATTGCTATGAATAACATGCATTTATTTATTTACTTTTATTTATTATGGTAAGAACACTTAACGTGAGATTTACTATCTCAATAGATTTTTAAGTGTAAAATACAATATTGCTAATTATAGGGACAATGTTGTAGAGTACATCTCTTGCTTTTGAACTGAGCTAGTGATGAGTGAAGTACCTCAAGCTATTTGTAATTTTAGTGTATTTTTTATGCACACTATGATTATTACCATATATTTTTTTGGCATCTATCCATCAAAGGCTTTGAGCAACTTTGCTAAGTTATAGTTAAGAAATAGCCATTAGCTATGAGACTATGGTGATGCCATCATGTCTAGAATCCTGAGCCCCACATCAAAATCCTACCCATGGTCTTCTCATTTCACATCTACTACAGGACAATGCTAGTTACATAGCAAGTGTTCAGCAAATATTTTCAATAATTCATTCAACAAACATTCACCAAATACCACCTATATGTGACACACTGTGACTAACACACATGTTCACACACATGCATATGTGTACACACACACATACACACATGCACCCCACCCTTAAGGTTTAAGAAAATGAAGGTCACCTATGTCACAGTCTATTTGACAGAAGCTCTGCTTGCCTTGATCTTACCACTGGTTTGGAAAAATTTGTGATATTGAGCAGTTATGAAACTGTAGCTTTGTTGGGGATGGTAGTGGGAATTGCAAACACACAGAAAATTTTTCCCGTTTGTAACCTGTTACACATCTTGTACACTGCTTCCACGTTGGTCTGATAAACTCTTGAATTGCAAACCTGAAATACAGGTGAGTGTGTGCATGTTGCAGTAAATATGGATTTTGACAAAATTTCTGCCCGTTGGAGGTCTGGGTGGTGTTTGGTGATAAACGGTGGCTGAATCCATGTGGAGTGGATCAGGATGAAGAAATTAGACTGGGAACTATGGAATGTGGGCTGTGGCATGAAGCCAGCTAGGTTTATGTATTGCCAAAATCCCATTCAGCCAAGAAATTAACTACTTAGCAGGCAAGAGATTGTACATACTCTGAGCTGAGAATGAAAAAAGAAGGCATCAACACCCCTTTATCACCCAGGCCTGTTTTAGAACCAGGAATGCCTTGACTCTTTGGAATGAGCTAATATTAAAATCACATAACTTCTTTGTGTTTCCGCCCCCATTGGAAGCCATAATATTTTTGCTCTCCCATTTTAGCTGAGAAGAATGAGGCTGGGGACTGGACAGCAACACATCCCTGAGGTCACACCATACGTTGCTTCCCGCCTCTCTTATTCAGGCAGACACAGTAGAGTCTTAGAGACTCACACTCTTTGCGGAGGGCCTGAGAAGAATGCTTTCATTACTTTTCCAATCACCAGCTCCAACTTCGTGCTCTCTTTGTTTACCTTGCTGATGCTTGGAAGGTAGGTTGCCCTTGTTCAGCATGCAGACACGGCTCTTAACTGCCTTTGAGGCCACAGATTAAGGGAAAGGAGAATGAACGTTATCTATGCAAAAGGGAGAATGCTTAGCATCACTCCCTCAGCTACTTGACCGTGTAGAAAAGTAATTGCCAACAGTGATTTGGGGCCTGCATTTTGCAAGTGGTACATTTAAGTACATACATAAGCCTTTCGTAGCAAATGATCACAAACTCCAACTACGTCACTTTTATATTCTCATCTAGCTTTTTCTTCTTTTCTCCTCAGACACAGTTGTTCGAGGATATAGAATTTTAACATGAATACTCAAACTTCATTTCTTGTACCCTGACTGAAGTGTGATTAAACTCAGAATAAAATGAATTCTTTCCTGCCACGTAAGCCACAGTGAAGAAGGGAAAAAAAAAAGACTCTTAGTACCACTTTTACTTTTTCAGACCCTGTGAGCATGCCCTTCATAAAAAGCAATATCAAACTCTTCAGTTAGTGTACAAGCAATGCCATGGACCCTGTGAGCCATTTATATAAAATCTAAGATGCCAGCAATCACGTTATTTAGTCTCTGCCACCTGCTTGCTCATACCCACGTTATTCACAGCACTATATCGAGTCAAGAAAAACTCTAGACTGACACTTCAAAAACTTTAGGGAGCAAACACATCACCTGCAGAGCTTGTAAACACAGATTCCTGGGCCCTGCTCCAGAAATTTAGTAGATTGGCAATGGGAAGGACCAGAGAATTTTCACCTCTAATGAGCTCTGAGGTGATGCTGCTGCTGCTGCTCCATGAACCACCTGGAGGAGTGCTACTCCTGGCTGAAGGACCTGCATGGAGAACCCCTCACTATCAGGTACCTAAAACAACACACGCACACACATGCGCACACACACACACAATCTGCTTTTATTCAAGGCAGGGGATTTGGTAGGTTCATTTCGGCACAGAGCAGTAACACATCTTCTTTACAAGACATTTCAACTGCCTTCAAGGAAATAGCAAAGAGACTTAGAGGGCCATTAGGATAGACCGTTGAGAACATCCCTGACTTTAACACCCCAAACAGAGGAGAAGCCGTTAATGCAGACATCCATTCTGTGCTTACTAGGAACACAGTATTGCTGACACATTGCTTTAAAAGGACCATTTAAAACCTCTAGTCAATTGGTAATTGTTAATATTTATTACTGCTCTGATGAAACCCCAGCATATATTTACTTTCTAAAGGTTGGTAATAAAAGCAGATAAACTGATAAACAATTAGTCATTTGAGGGACTTTCCCCTGTTTAATTCGTTTCTTCCTCCAAACCAACCCTCTCTCTGTATATACATATACACTTTTGAATAGAATAGATATATATTAGGATAGAATATATAGACAGAATATATATTTTTATATATAGTTTTGCATATAATATATATTATAATATTATATATATTCTAATTTTGCTAGCTAAGTTATGAGGAAGAAATAAATTGCTATCCCTACTCTACCCCCGTCTTATTTGGAGCTAATAATTATATCATTAGGTTAATTATGCCAGCAATTAAAAAGGATCTAGGTGTTTGGGAATAGTCATTCAGAATGAGTTGTTCCTTAATGCCTGTGCACACGGATTGGTTTGATGGGAGAACAGGAAGTCTGTAGGTCAGTGCAATATTTCTTCTTGCATTTTGCTGTCAGAGGCTTTCACTTCTGCCCTTGAAAGGCTCAGAAGTACTGGATAAACCACATTATACCAGTCCTTATCTTTCTTATGGGTATTAGGGACAGATATTCTCATTAACTCTCAGCTTGTGAATTATGGGCCAGCCATTTACAGTACAGAATAATAAATTGTCCAGAACTATGCTCACACAGCTATTGGCTCCAAATATTGGCTTCTCTGCCCAATGCAGCTCAGTTATTTCTAGAAGCCAGACTGGAGCTCCAGTGGATGGACTTATTAATTGAAAATGTATCCTGATTATATTTTGTGCCATTTAGCAATTCTCAAACAATTTCTCTTGAGTATAATTTTAAAGCTGGCATGTTCTCACTTTTAAAATGACCAGAAACTTAGAAAATATAAGTCAGACCTAACACTTTCATGTTTTCCTTAAATACCTGCCTTACAGAATTAAATAATTCTTAACTGGATATTTTATTTATTTCATATAAATAGTGGTTTTATAAGGCAAACATTTGCTTACTGCAATATATAAAAAACTATAATGCAAAACAAAAAGCACTTTATTTTCTTGGTGGGGATGAAATCGAAGGAGATATTAGAAAAAAATAGTAAATTCTATGGCACAGTGAGTACTCAATAAATTGGTATTGAATTATGGATTGATTAATTGTTGTGTAGTAACTGTCAGAAGCCAATAGAAGAGTTTGAAATAGTACTCCCTTTCATCAAGCTTGAGTCTGCATCTAAGATCTGAGGACATCCTGTAGAGGGCTTTTCTGTGGGTGCTCTGATCACCCTATCAAGGGTAGTCTTGATGACGTTACATGTTTTATCAGTAATTGTCTGTGAACGGAGGGTAGCATTGTAGTCAGTAGTTAATCCATTGACAGAATGGCTCTCATTGGATCAGCAAATTTGATGATATATTGAAAGCAAGGATCATCTTTTGAAAGAATTCAGAAAGCCGGATAAGCATTCTAATGATGTAGTCGCTCAACTATTCATAGAAGTATAAAATAAGCAGACCGAAAATGGCTGAGAGGTAGGGGAAGAGAACCCTAATGATTCCAGTCCTGAATTGCGAGAGCATATGTACGTTTTAGGAATGTTGCAATAAACAAATGTTCATTGTTTCCTCTATCAAGGTGCCAAGACTTCCAAGATCTTGGCAGCTTTGTCCTGTTACACAGCAGGCATTCCATTCTCTCCCAGGCAGTTAGAGAAGATCCTGACATGACTGCTTTTGATGCTCAAAATCACAACCTGACTGAAAAAAATCCTCTATAGATAAGGCATCAACCTTTGGCAAGGCTACTAGGAACTACTATATATATATAAATGTGTTTTGCAAGGAGGCCATCTTCCCCCTAACTTCTAGTTCTAACAAGGATGCGCAATGAACAGTGATAGTGAAGTACTAGCTGTGAAATATCACAAATCTATATGGTGTAATAATGACAGAGTTTGTTATTTGGTTCTTCATTTGTTGTATTTTTGTTCTCCCTTCATATTTGCTGAAGTCTTTTGTTTTTATTCCATGGTGTTTCAGCTTTGCTAAGGGATAGAGAGGGAAGATATTTGGGTTCATGCAGAGGCTGGAGTTCTATCTGAACAATAGTACACATTTGGCAACCAAGATGTTGATGCAGGCCACACTGATCAAGGTGAGAGAGACCCAAGAGGGAGGTGAAACTCAGCAAGGCTATCAGAATTGGTGCTAATTAGATCAGCTACTGCTGGACCCTTGCCCATTCCAAATCTGGAGTTCACCTTCCAGAGGTAGAGGTTTGCCTTATTTTAATAGGGCTTGTGAAATGTCTAATTCCAGTGCATTCCAGGAACATGAATGGTAGATTCCAATGCTATTCTGTACTCTAGGCAAACCCAGTTAAAGAAGAACAAAGAGAGCAATTTTATATTGGACAGAGGAAGACAACGGACCCCAGAACAAAAAAGCCATGTGATTTTTGGGCCACTAGCATCAAATACTCAGAATATTGTAATATATATATATATATATATATATATATATATATATATATATAATATAAATGGGAGAAATCAAAGATTCTGTGTTGGTGTTAAATATTGAAAAATTGTCTTAAGGGCACAGATGTGGTGAAATAAAATGCTATTTATTTAGTATCTTCTATGAGCCAGAACACGGTGCTAGGACCATCAAGTTATCCAGGTGCATCAAGTTATATAGATATATCCATGTTTTTGAATGGGCATGGGATGAACACTCATGAAGAAGAGCATCCCAGGGCCGGCCCAGTGGCGCAGCAGTTAAGTGTGCACCTCCCGCTTTGGCGGCCCAGGGTTCATTGGTTCGGATCCCGGGTGCAGACATGGCACCGCTTGACACGCCATGCTGTGGTAGGCATTCCACACCTAAAGTAGAGTCAGACCCGCACGGATGTTAGCTCAGGGCCAGTCTTCCTCAGAAAAAAGGAGGATTGGCAGCAGTTAGTTCAGGGCTCGTCTTCCTCAAAAAAAAAAGAAGAAGAAGAAGAAGAACATCCCTCCAAATTATTGCAATGTTGGCTAAACCATGGTCTCTCCTCCTCAAGCAGACCATGGTTTTGAATGCCATCTTGAGAAGTTTGGAATTTGTTGTTTGGGAATTCCTTTTATGGGACTGGAAATAGAATTCACTCTATGGGAATTTGTTTTATGGGAATGGGATGTTATCAGAGCTTTTTGAGGTAGCCAACAACTACATCAGAGCTTCATGTTGGAAAGATTGCTCTGACTATGGTGTAAAAGATGCATCTGAGTTTGGAGGTCATTTTGGGAGAAGACAGTGAACTGAGAATTTGGACATTTTGAGTATAAGGAGCTAGCATAACATCCATACAAAGATAGATGTGATAGTTGTCGAAAATGCAGAGTGTAAAAAGGGACTAGAGATGAAAATGTAGGGTTGTAGAGTACTCCACACACTGTGCAGGAGTAAACATGAGGGCAAATCCATGAACACAGGTGAGAGAACTCATGGCCCTTTCGCTTTTGGGTTTGCCCCAAGATCAAGCAGGTATATTTGCTTTATTAAAATCTTTGATCTTACTTAACACTGGTCTTTTGCAGGGGCATTTGAATCCTTCTTGTCCAGCTCACCCAGATTGCAATTCAAGTTGAGGGACTGGAAAGAAGCCAAGAGGAATCATAAACTGCAGGCTTAAATGGCCTATTGTTCAATCCCAGAATGGAAATGTGGTCATTAGAATATATTGCTGAATAACATGATTAATTTTAAAAGTCTGTGCTTGATCCTATTAGTATGAGTAGAGCAGCAGACTAAAGCAAAGAACTAAGACCAGGAGATCAGAAAGCAGAGTGAGCGGAGGGCAAGCATGCAGGAGATTGCTCTCAGTGGCAGGCGTGGGACACAATTCCCAAGGAAGGGCTCATATCTGGAACTGTAACAATTAGAACTAGGGGAGAATGGATATACCAAAAGGAAAAGGTAAATAGGTATCAAGGAGTAAGAAGCTGGGAAGAGAAAGTGGATAGCAGGGATTAAGGATCCATGCAGAGAGACCAACAGCACATACAGCAGGCAGTAGTAAATCCTCTCGATACTATGCCACATATTTGCTTCAGCTCAAGCTAGGAGTGATTGTCCTGCATTAGTAAGAACCAGCAGCTTTAGTTGGACAGCCCAAACCTTATAGCAAGAGATAAAGAGGAGGCAAAGAGCTGGACAAGGCCATTCTTAACACATTCATTCCAGATAAGACCTCCATTTCCTGGAGTGAAGGAGAAATCACCTTCCTGAATTCCTTCCCTCTTTTTCCTTAGTCTAGAGCTGAAGTTCTTCACCTTTGGGTGGGAGGCACTTCCAGAATGGAGTGAATGCTACAGGCTCACTCATCAGAGGATTGCAAAGACTCATGAACACTCAAATATTTCCTCTAATTATAGACTCCTCGTAGCCCTCTGGCTGAGAACTAGTCCAGGATGAGAATAAGTCAGCTCTTCTGCAGCACACCCAGCTTCTCTCAAGAAAAGTAAAATGCTCTGCCTCCCTCTTATATATATGTGGCAGGCAGAAGACCGAGTGGGTTTGAGCTAGTGTCCTCACCTCTTGAGTATTCCTAGCTGCACATGTATGTATGGATGAGCTGATTCTGATGGAGTGACAATCTTACTAGGGAGTAAGGGGAAGAAAGAGGTATTAATCATAGCACAATAAAACAGCAACAGCAGCAACAACTACCACCAAGTATTACAGGCCTATAGAGTACCAGCCTCTATATGATACACTTTACCTTGCTATGTAAACATTATTATACCTAATTTACTGATGAGGAAACTGAGTCTAGAAGGAATTAATTTTGACTTATCCAGAGGCAAATAGCTTCATTTGTCTGACTCTGAGGAATTCTTCCTTCCATATCTCTAATTCCTGCATCTTTCTCATGGAGATTCTCTTCTTTCTGCCCTTTACAGAGCAAAAATTAATCTTAGTATTTTGGAGTTTTCCTACTCAGTGTCAGCTGCCAAGCTAAACAAGAGCCACCACTAGCTCACAAATATCTTTGTGCAAATTAGTAAAAGGCACTCCTTCTTCCAGGTGGATGCAGCCCAGTATCAGGGCACATGGCTGAGCAAGCAGAACATTGGCCAGATTTTAGTTCCCTTAACCCTTGGCCAGATGCCCTTGTGCAGTGAACAACCTGCCCATCTGTACATAGCAGCCTTGAATCAAATTCTCCAAAATGCTATCAGAGGTGAAGAGCCAAGGACAAAGCTTTGCTCTCAGGAGAAGCTGTGGTGTATTCATGACAGTTTCTCAGTCATCTTGATATTCAGTAGCTGTATCTTCTTAAACAAATTGCTCTGGAAGTTTACACTTTTGAAAAAGCATGTACTATAAAAATGGAAAGATAAACCCCTCAGCAGGAAACCAGGGCAGATCATAACTCTGCCGCAGTTCAGAAAATGAAAATATATCAATAATGAGATGAAGCCCAATTCAAAACAACTTATGTTGTCTTTGGGCCTCAAAAATAATCTCTTTCCTGTTATTAGGGAAAACGTGAACCTTTTTTTTATTTCTCACAAATCCAAATTTTCTTTTCAAGAGATGATCATGTTTAGCTAAAATCGCTTCCACTTAGCTATTATAGTGGAATGACAAATATGTTATTGCTGGTGTTTATTGGCATTATTATTAGTCAGTTGTCAAACCTTGAAGGAAAAATCACAGGCTAAAACCTTGAAAAAGTAATCTTATTTCATAAGTATGTTCCCAAATAATTATCTCATGTCCAATAACACTTAGCCTGAATATAAACTTCTCATGGGAAACAGGAATGGTTGTAGATAACTCAGAAATTTGTGAGGAAAATGAATAGAAATGATACAGCATATTTTGTGATATCTTAGTATCCGTATTGATGGTGAACTTTCACACTTGTCTTACCTACACTGTTTTTTCCCCAGAATCCAATGCTTTTCTTCAGAGAACATAATCAATTTACCAGCCTCAGCCTGAGGCTGTTCCCTATTTCCTCTAGTTACGCATGTTAATGTTCACACAAAGAAGGTTACTGAATTATTTAAGAAACTGAAGTATGTAAAATTATCCCAGAGTTAAGGATTGCCAGTTTTCTCCATATTCTCCACAATGGTTGCCACGAACACGTCATGTCATTGCCAGATAGAATGAATTTTCTTTGTTCCTATTCAGCTGTAGTGTCTTTTCTTGCACATGGACTTCTGGCAGGGAGCTTCTCAGTGGCCATTAACCAGTGCTACAAAGGGTGAACGTACAAAGGGAGATTTGGGATTTGGTAGGCCTTAATGAAGGCATGTCTGATTTTCGCGGCAAATCACTCATTCTAAGTAGAGAGAGGAGAAGCCCTCCAAATACCTCAGGCTGGAATTTCTGGGTCCCTATTAGGAAGGGAGAGAAAGAAAATGAGCAGACACTGTCTATGGCAGGAAAGATGAACTCTGAGCGGCCAGACATTCTCATCTGTAAGAACAGGCAGAGGAACCAGACCCAAAATAATTTATAAGCTGACTAAATTATTCATAACCATGTGATCAAATGAAGGCAAAGGAGAGCATATTATTTGTTGAAGAAACAAAGAGTCTTAGGAATGAAGAATGTTAGGCACCTACATGGACATGACACAAAAAATATAAAAACAGAATGTATGGCACTGAATGAGCCCTCACTCTCAATGCACGAAAGCTGTGTTTTGGGACCATTTCTTTCTTGGGAATCCACAGATATAGCTAGTCTCTGTATTCCTGAACAGGGCTGATTTGCCCCTATATTGGGTCATGACTCTGCTGGTTTTTTTCTTACCTCTAGTCCCATTAGGGCATTGACACCCTACCAGCTAAACATCAAGAAGGCTGGCTGGCTGAATTTTTCATTTTTTGTCCAATGTTTAAAAAGTATTATACAGGCTGTAGCAATCTCTGACATTTTCCGCCTTGTCTTCATTTCTGTCTCTGAGTTTGAAATTCAAAATGGTTTTTATTTTTCTAATAAGAAATCGTGAATCCCACAACTGATTACCACCACCACCACCCATGGCTATTGAGTATTAGAAAAATAAAGGTGTTTCTTCTCTCTTGTGAAAGGAAGAAAAGAGTCTTCCAGGGGCTCAGACATCGATACCTTAGTGTACGGACAGGACGGAGCCAATGAAGCTTTGCCAGGCAATTTGACACAATATAAACAAATTCCTTTTTCTGGGGGATGAGAAGTGCAGTTTTCAACCATGAAAACTCTTGAATAGGAAGATGAAGTGGGATTAGACAGAGCCTGGCAGCGATGTGTGTAAGAAATTTGCATCATGAGATCACATCAAAGCTGTTATTGATTGAGTTGAGAAGAGGGTGTGTCATTGATCTTCAGAAACTCCCACTGTGCTGCACCCCAGCACTTACCAATGAGCTTAATGTCAACACCCTGAAGAAAGAAAGACTCAGTAGAAAGAGCAGAGGACAGTCAGGCCCTGGAGGCCTCCTAAATCTTAATATTTTCCAGCTCTTTCCGCTGCAGGCCGTTTGATTCATCACCATTGGGAGATTGGAGACTGAGGCTGAAATTCCCTTCCTGCTGAGAAGAAAGGAGCTTTGATATGAATAAATAAGTTGCATGTTTATTTGTATCAATATCTGCTTTGTCTCCTCATGATGATCTGGGGAAAGATTAATGGCGGTAATGAAAACCCTTCGGAAATGAAGAAGACCTGCTTAACTGACCTGTCTGCTGAAAATCGGGGCTTTCACAAGTGGAGTTAGCAGATGTAGCAAAGACAGGAAGAGAAAGGAAGGAGTTGCAACCTGCTCTTCAGGAAGTGAGCTTTTTTTTTTTTGCCAATCTTTTTTTTTTCCCCCTTTCTCTCCAAAGCCCCCCAGTACATAGTTGTATATTGTAGTTGTAGGTCCTTCCAGTTGTGCTGTGTGGGATACCACCTCAGCATGACTTGATGAGCAGTGCTAGGTGCAAGCCCAGGATCCAAACCGGTGAAACCCTGGGCCACCGAAGCAGAGTGCACCAACTTAACCATTTGGCCACGGGGCCAGCCCCAGGAAATGAGCTTTTGAGATTTGTAACTTTTTAATTTTTATCTATTTATTTTTGTCAAGGGAGAGGCAGAGAGCTGGATAAAACAGCATGTGCTAAAATAGAGTGTGATATGCACACACACAACGTTGTAGGACTGTGTTCGCCTACAGCGTGATAAGGTCATTCTTGCTTGTGGACAGATCAAATGGCTTGGCTTTGCTTAGAAAGTAGTGGAGAATGGACTTCTATTTCAAACAGCTAGTTAGTAGGCTAAAAAACATTGTTCAAAATGCATTTCATAGATGTTACATGCTATCCTCAAGGAACTATAAATTAGGTGCCTCAAATTGAACATGAAAACTAGAACTTTATCAACTGACTGGATTAGTTAAACTTGATTCTCTAATTCCATTATACCTTTTCTCAAGCCCATCCTCAAGGAAGTGATAGAAATAGTGTTTCATGCAATGAAAGCATAAAATTTGCCTAATAAAAAGATAACGAGGATCGAATGCTTTTGATATGGAATGCAGTATTTGGAAAAGTTTTGTACATTGGTGCTGTGACTCTGAAAAGATCCCCCCAGCGATTTGTTGGTGACCGAGGCAATGTGCAAGCGAGGTGAATGCTCACTTATGCTAGTGAGAATGGGCATGTCTTTGATGAACATGGGCTTGATTAGAATCACGGATGTTAGAACCATGACGGTTCTCAAAAATAATCTAATCTCTAGCACAAAACAGTTAGGATCCGTGCTGGTCTCATTTTAGTGTGCTGTGAAGCTACATCACATGAAGTTGGTTCAGCCTAATTCAATCAGTTGTGATCTACTGAAATAGCCATTTCATATGGCTCAACCAAACAGAATTTGAGCTGCCTGTCTCCCAGTCCACTAGCGCAAGTGGGCAGAGACAGCAGAAACCAGAGGCTTTGACTGTGCTCATGGTGGAGGACCTGTGTAGATTGTCTTTCCAAGGTCAGACAAAGTAGGCAAAAGATAGGATGGCAGAAAAAAAGAGACAGAACTGAGGGGCTCACACAAACAGAAAAGCAATAAAGGGGCACACATACACACAGAAAGAGGAAGAGACACAATGGAAGAAGGGAAGCCCATATTTTATTGAGCACCTGCCAAAACCTGCACAATTCTAGACACCTATATATATAATTCTCACAAAAATATTGCTTAGTAGATATTGTCCTCACTTGGCATATGTGGAAACTGAGTCAGAGTTAAAAGAACTTTCCAAAGGTCACATTGATAATATCAACCAGGTCATGGCTACTCCCTTGCTTACAAAAAAACAATGACAAAAACCAGTGGTTTCCCCGGGCTGGACTAGTGATGTAGTGGTTGGGTTTATGTGTTCTGCTTTGGCAGCCCGGGATTCACGGGTTTGGATCACAGGCACGGACCCACACACTGTTCATCAAGCCATGCTGTGGTGGTGTCCCACATATAAAAAACAGAGGAGGATTGGCACAGATGTTAGCCCAGGGAGAATCTTCCTCAAGCAAAAAGAGGAAGATTGGCAACAGGAGTTAGCTCAGGACCAATCTTCCTCACCAAAAGAAAAAACAAAAGCAAACAAACAAACAAAACCAATGGCTTCAAATTGCTCTTAAAATCAATCAGACTATGCCATGGTCTACAAGTCTCCGCAACGTGGCTACTTCATCTCTCTCCTTTCTATGCTTCACAGCACTCTAGCCCCATCAGTGTCTTTATTGTTCTCAGAACACTCCAGACCCTTCCTTCCCGCTGCTCCCTTACACTAGCTGTTCCCTGCAGTAGGAACACCTCCTTCCCTAGCTCTTTGCATGGATGGTTCCTTGTCATCTTTCAGATGTCAAATGTCCTCCTGGCGCCTCCTCCCCACCTTCATTCTGCTCTAGCCCAACAGCCTGTTTATTTTCTGGATAGCACTCACCACAGTCTATAATCATCTTTATTTATCTTTTCCAGTGTTTATCTTTTTACTGTTTGTTCCCCTCACAAGACTATAAGTTCCTTGATATCAAATCATGCTGTTTTTTGTTTGTTTTTTTTTAGAGATTGGCACCTGAGCTAACATTTGTTGCCAATGTCCTCTTTGTTTAATTTTTAAATTTCTTTTTCTTCTCCTTTCCAATGCCCCCCACTACATAGTTGTATATTCTACTTGTAAGTCATTCTCGTTGTGTCAAATCATCTGTTTTATTTACCCTTCTCTTCTCAGAACCCAGTACATACCTGGCATATAGGAGGTGCTCAGTGAATATTGACTGATAATTGGATAAAGTTTGGGGATGAGAATTTAAATTCAGGTTTGCCCCCAGAGCATGTGTTCCTTTCATTAGATTGTAAGGATCTCCTGTTGGTGGTTATACAGGTGAGTAGAGTTACACACGGAGGCAAAACACACACACACAAAACACACACACTTGCATGAGAACACGTTACAAACTTAGGAAAATTCGACATATGATCAAAAAAGTCTTTTAAACTTTTTTTTTTTAGGAAGATTAGCCCTGAGCTAACATCCACCACTAATCCTCCTCTTTTGCAGAAAAAGATTGTCCCTGAGCTAAAATCTGTGTCCATCTTCCTCTACTTTATATGTGGAACACCTGTCACAGCATGGCTTGATAAGCTGTGCGTAGGTCCATGCCTGGGATCTGAACCGGTGACCCCTGAGCCGCTGAAGTGGAGTGGGTGAGCTTAACCACTGTGCCACTGGGCCAGCCCCTTAAATTATTTTATTTTTTAAATTTAGATACAGTAAAATCGACTTTTTTATATATTACAATTCTGAGTTTTAGCACATGTGTAGGTTTTTATAGCAATTTCCACAATCAGGACACAGAACCGCAACAAAAACTCCCTCGTGTAGCTCTTTTTCAGCTGAATCTTTCATCGAATCCAACCCCCAGTAACCACTGATCTGTCCCCATCACTCTAGTTTCCGCTTTTCTGAATGTCATAGATGGAATCATACGATATGTAACCGTTTGACATAACTCCCTTGAGATCTAGCCAATTTGTTGTGTGTTATTAATGAGTAGTATTCCACTGTATGATTATACCACAGTTTATCTATTCACCTGTTGATGACATTTGGGTTATTTCCAATTTTTGGCAATTACAGATTGAGCAGCTATATGTGTTTGTATACAGGTTTCTGTGTAAACATAAGTTTTCATTTCTCTGGGGTAAAGACAGGAGTAGGATAGTTGGGTCAGGCTGTTTTTACTACAGGAGTGGTAAACGTATATTTAATTTATCAAGAAACTGCCAAAATGTTTCCCGGAGTGGCTGTACCAATTTGAATTCTCACAAGCAGTATGAAAATTACAGTTATTCCTCATCCTTACCAGCTCTTGGCATTATCATTTATGCATGTATGTATGTATGTGCGTGTGTATGTACTTATTTGTTTTAGCCATTCTAATAGGAATGTAGAGGTATTTAATTTAGTTTTAATTTGTATTTCTTTAGTGAGTAATAATGTTGAAAATCTTTTCATAAGCTTATTTTCTTCTCTATGTCTTCTTTACTGAAATGTCCGTTCAGTATTTTGCCCATCTTAAAAACTGAGTTCTTTGTCCTATTATTGCCTTGTAAGAGTTCTCTATGTATTTTGTAATCAAGTTCTTTGTGTGACTTGTAATTTGCAAATATTTTCTCCCAGCCTGTAGCTTGTCTATTCTTTCTCTTGACAGTATTGTTTGCACTGTCAAAAATTTTAAATTTTGATAAGGTCCAATTTATCAATTTGTCTCTTATGGATTATGCTTTTGGAGTTATATCTGAGAATTCCTTGCCTAACCCAACATCAGGAAGGTTTTCCTCTATGTTTTCTTGTGTAAGAAGTTCTTATAGGGGCTGGCCTGATGGCATAATGGTTGGGTTTGGTGCACTCTGCTTTGGCGGCCTGGGTTCACAGGTTCAGATCCCAGACAAGAATCTATACTATTCATCAGTGGCCATGCTGTGGTGGCATCCCATATACAAAATAGAGGAAGATTGGCACAGATGTTAGCTCAGTAACAATCTTCCTCAATAAAAAGACGAAGATTGACAACAGATGTTAACTCAGGGCCAATCTTCCTCACCAAAAAAAAAACAAATTTGTATTTCTAGCTTTATATTTTAAGTTTAGGTCAATGACCCATTTTTAGTTAATTTTTGTATAAGGAGTTAAGTTTAGATCAAGGTTCTTTTTTTTTTTTTTTTTTGGTTATGGATGTCCAGTTGCTCCAGCACCATTTTTTCAAAACACTATTCTTCCTCCATTGAATTGGTTTTGTATCCTTGTCAGAAATTCGTTTATCATCCTTGCATGGGTCTATTTTTGGGTTATCTATTCTGTGCCATTGACCTATACAATCTATCCCTTTGCTAAAACACTCAGTCTTGGTTACTACAGGTTTATAGTAAGTCTTAAAATTAAATAGTATGAATCCTCCAACATTAATCTTCTTTTTCCAAATTGTTTTGGCTATACCATTTCTCCTTTCCATTTAAATTTTAGAATCACCTAAATTTAGAATTCTAAATTTAAAATCTACAAGACAGCCTCCTGGAGTTTTGATTGGAATTGCATTAAATGCATAGATCAATTTGAGGAGAATTGGTATCTTTTTTTAAATTTTATTTTTTTCCTTTTTCTCCCCAAAGCCCCCAGGTTCATAGTTGTATATTCTTAGTTGTGGGTCCTTCTAGTTGTGGCATGTTTCTTAACTATATTAAGTCACCTAATCTATGAACATGGTATATCAGGTCAACTATTATTCTTTGATTTCTTTCATCAACCTTTTGTGGTTTTTAGCATATGGTTATGCTGCTCTTTATGGAGTCTTCTGTAAATATCAATTAGATCCATTGGTTGATGATGTTGTTCAATTCTATATCCTTGCTGATGTTTTGCCTACTTATTATAGTGATACGTGGGGGAAAAGTGTTGAATTGTGGATTGTTCATTTCTCCTTTCAGTTCTATCAGTTTTTGCTTCATGGTTTTTGAAGTTCTAATGGTGGGTGCATACACATTTAGGCTTATTATGTATTCTTGGTGAATTGACCCTCTTATCATTACGAAATTTTGTTATTTATCCCTGGTAATTTTCTTTGTCCTGAAATTTACTGTGTCTGAAATTAATAGTCACTTCAGCTTTCTTTTGATTAGTGTTTGTATGGATATCTTTGAAAATTACCTAGGCCATTATATTTTAAGTAGGTTGTTTTAGACAGCACATAATTGAGTCTCTCTTTTTTTGCCATTCTGACAAGCTTTCTCTTTTAATTGCTGTGTGGACTATTTACATTTGATGTAGTTATTAATACACTTGGATTTAGGTCTACCATTTTTATTATTTGTTTGTTTGTTTGTTCCCTTGGTTTTACATTCTTCTCTTCCCCCATTCCTGCCTTCTGGAACACTTGAATATTTTTTATTGTTCTACTTTTGTTGATCTATTGAATTTAAATATTTCTCTGTGTATCAATTTTTAGTGTTTTTCTAAGGTTTACAATATGCCCACTTAATATTTTATAGACTACTTATAATTAATATTGTGTTACTTGTAGTGGAACATGGAAATTTTACCACCATAGAGGTATTTTTGTCCTTCTTCTTTTGTGTTGTTGTCATAGTCATTCATTTCCTTGCAATCCTCATCTATATAAATTGAAGTCCCAGTTAGACAATGTTATAATCTTTGCCTTCAACCATTGTTAATTTTTAAAGAATAAGATGAGAAACATCATCTTTTGTATTAGTCAGGTATCTACCATTTCTGCTGCTTTTCCTTCATTCCTGAAGTTGCACATTTCCCACTGATATAATTTCTCTTTCTTTTGTTTCTTAGAGCAGGTCTGCTGCTGCTGACAGATTCTCTTAGTTTTCCTTCTGAGAATGTCTTCATTTCCTCTTTATTCTTGAAGCATATTTTAGCTGGATATAGAATTCTAGGTTGACAGTACTTTTCTTTAAACATTTAAAAAATGCTATTGCTCTGCTTCCTGAATTCCATGGTTTCTGATGAGCCGTTTGAATCATCCTTCCTCTGTATGTAATATGACACTTTTCTCTGGTTGCTTTTAGGATTTTTTTCTTTGACTTTTGTATTTAGCAGTTTGATTATGATGTATCTGGGTATGAATGTTTTCAGTTTATCTTGTTTGAAATTTATGAGCTTAAAAGTTTGTTTTCTACCAAATTTGGGATGTTTACAGCCCTTATTGCTTCAAGTAGTTTTTCCGCACTACACTTTATACTCTCATTCTAGGATTCTGATTACACAAATACCTTCTGGTTTTGTCCCATGAATCCTTGAGATACTGTTCAAATTTTTCAATCTTTTTCTCTCCATTTTTCAAATTGCATAGTTTCTATTAATCTGTCTTTAAGTTCACTGACTTCACTCTGTTGTCACCACTCTGCTATTGGGTCCATTCATTGAGTTTCATTTTTTTAGGCTATTATATTTTTCAACTCTAAACTTTTAGTCTAGTCATTCCTTATAACTTCTATATCTCTGCTGAGACTTTCTGTCTTTCCACTCATTTCAATAACTTTCACTCTTACTTCTTGGAGCATGGTTACAATAGTTGCTTTAAAGTCTTTGTTGATAATTCCAACATCTGTTTTTTCTTAGGGTTGGCATCTCTTGATTGTCTTTATCCTTGAGAGATGTTGAGATTTTCCTGATTCTTCACATGTTTACTAATTTGGGATTGTACCCCAGGCAGCTTGAATGTTATATTATGGGCTTCTATGGAGAATGTTGATTTTTTTTGTTTAGCCAGCGATTAACCTTATTATGTTTGGAAAGCTCTCTAGATTCAGATCTGTTCATGTGCGGCTTGGTAGTGAGCTCAGGAGTTCATACGAAACTGAATGGGATTTCTTTCTTTGGCTCCTTCCTCTCTAGGAGCTCCCTTATACACTCTTGCTCCCAAGGGGACCCCTTCATGGCCCTCTGGGGAGAAACCCAGGACTTAGTTTGGCTCCTTTGTCATAAATTTCCTGTGACTGCATGTGCCTCTGGGACGAAGTTGCAAATGAAAAGCAATGGGGATCCCTCGGCAGTGCTCTTAGGACCACAGTTCCTCTGATTAGAGGGGGAGTTTCCTCCTCTCAGAGCTTTAGGCTCTTACCTAAACCATAGGATTACCTGAAGGCTTGGGCAGGAGAGAAAAACAATGAAAAAAAAACAAACAATGATTTCTCCCACTCTCTCTGACCCACACGGGGCCTCTTTCCCACTCCTCATACAATAAAAAGAGAGCTCTGTTGGAGACTTTTCTGTTTGTACCCAACGTGCAGCTCTGGGTGCTTCAGACTGCTTTTGAGTCCAGGCCGAGAAAAAGCAGAAGCAAAACACATTGAGAAAGTCCCCGCTGCTTTGTGGAGATCTGTTTTCCTTCCCCAGTCTGCCTGCTGTCATTCGTTTTTCAGAATCCTCAGATAGTTACTCCGTGTACTCTCTCAAAGACGTTTAGGTGCATCTGGTGGGAGAGGCAGGGCAGGTTCTACTTAATCCACCTTAAAACAGCACTGGAACCTCAAGAAAGACTTTTAAAGTTGTATGTTTTTGCAACTCTAGGTACAATTGTAATCTGGAAGTCAGATTAAGTTACAATGAGCTCTAAAACCAGTAAGAATGAATATTGATTCTAATCCTAAGCAAAACAATGCAAGTGAACAATCAGCTTTTTTAACAATTCTGACTTGCAACTTTTCCTATTCGGATCATCTCATCTTTTTTTAGAAAAGTGTCAGTCTGAGCAGCAGAAACACTAGATATCCCTCTGCAGCTGTAAGCCTTGCTGCAGACGGACCACTCGATGGATGAGGACTTTGTCTCTTAAGATACCTGGAAACTAACTCCATAAAAGGATTCTAAAACACACACACGTGCACATCCTTCTATACTATATGCGACACTTATGTTCATTGTTAGAAAGGAGGGTAAAGCTTAAAATTAGGAAGTCACAAGAACTAACAATGAAAAAAATGCTTAAAATTAGGAAGTCTTGAAAACTAACTCAAAATTCAAATTCAATCAGTATTTATTGATTCCTGATCACATGTCAAGTAACATGCTATATGCAATACTTGTCATTTTTGGAAATGAGGGGAACACTTAAAATAAGGAAATCCAAGGCATTCTAACTTAAGAATCAGATTCAACCTATATTTATTCAGGTCTTACTCCATGCTAAGTACTGTGCCAAGTATTCATACAGATGTGATATTTGTTTATTTGTTACAAAATCTTGCTTGTCCAAGTTGAACTTAAGAAGACATTCTGTAAAACATTGTTTTCAATACTGTCCCTGTGTCAGAATCTCTTGAGGACATAATAAAATATGCATTCCTGGGTTCCGTGCCCCGAGGTTTGTATAACATGGCTTCACAACTGTCTCCACAGGTGACTATGGTGCCCACCTTGATTCAGAGTGACTGGCTATCTCGTGACTTAATTCCCTCACAAAATTCTAAGTGGTTGTCTAACTGCCCCTTGAATGTAACACTACCTCCCCTTTAAAAAAAATCTCCATAGTATTTCAAGAGAGCATATATGCTTTGATTCTCTAAATTGTTAATGTTATTAATGAAATGGTATTTTTAGAGGTTTTTTTCCCTGCTACCACCACTGATATGAGGTGCTGTTCTGAGACAGCTTCTTCCTTTAACCTTTAGTTACTATTTCTAGTACCAGGTCCTCAAGTTTTGCCATGTGAAATAGATTCTTCTTAGATTGAGAAATGACTTCCTCGTGCAGCAGCCAGTTTCTTCAAGTTATTGACGTCCGTTGGACCTCTCTTTCATTAGGAAGCTTCTCTTTGCTGTACTGATTACTATCCTTTAACTTCTGACCTTTGGTCTTTTGGCGTCTTGCATGCTAATATTCCATTCTTTATTATCAATAAAAAATATTTAATAAGCACTTATTAGGTACAGAGGGAATGATGGTGAGTATATGTTGTATAATCACCATTTGCCTTTCTTACAGCCACAGCAGATATTATTTGTTCGTGATCCCTGCTCTCTTTGAGCCCAGATGAAGCTTGAGAATCCTTCTCAACACGGGGGTCCAGGCAACCACATCAAACAGTCAAATTTGACACATGGGATGAAATTTATTTGCCATAACTATGCTAGGCTCTAAAAGGTAGTAACATACGTAATCTGGGGAAAAAATACTCATCGTCATTCTTATGTGAAAATTGTTAATGTTTAGGGCATGGTAGAGCAGGAAGGAGTGTCTTTACCTTGACAATACAACACTGACCACCTCTTCCTTTGTCTGTCCTACTCTAATCTGCTTGTATTTCACAGTTCATGCCATTCTCTAGTAACATCATGGCTTTCAGATCTCTGACATTCTACTCCTGATAACTGTTTTAAATTAATGATGACTTCCTGTAAGTCCTTGTTCAGAGTTTGACTGTCTACTTTTCATCAACATAATGGTTGTATGAGGCAAATTAATGTGTTCGTTATTTTCCTGTGTCCTTATATATTTTTGTATATAAATAGTATATGCACACACATATACTATACCATATATATGGTAACATATATATTGCACTATATGCAATGCATATGTATACATATAACTTTATATACATATATATGTGTGTGTATATTATGCACACACAAACACAAATGTTACCCTACATTTAAAGTGAAAAATGAGTTGTCATTCGACTACAAGTTCAAGAAAATGGAAAAATTAAAAATTATCTTTTGTGGACAAGGAGATTTTACACTCTGTTTTCTGAGCATTTGACAGTCTTTGTGAAAAGAGCTTGCCCACACTTTCACGGCAAGATTTAAATCAATGTTCACTGATAGATCTACACACATGAGCTGTAGAATGGAAATAAACACTTTGATCCTGAAATTGAAACATGATCCATGGCTCAGATTGTTCCCTGGGAGCTCACAGCCCTGGCCCATTTGACATTCTGGGAGAAACGAAATTTTGAATTGACCATGTGTGTTTCCCCCTCTAGTATCCACGGAATACTTCCTACATTTGCCACCATAGTCTTCGACTTTGTGTAGTTGCCCTATGAAATTGTTGATCTCTTCAGCCTCCTGGCCACCAATTTCTGATGAGAACTTCTAAAATAGTCCCTTACTTGGCTTCAGTCGTTAACTGAGAGGCCAGGATGGTGCTTTGGTCCATATGAGCAATGGGAGGAAATTTTATAACCTGTGTTTTGGCCTGAACAGAGAGACCTTTGGTCCACATTCACTTTTCCTGAGAGAAAGAGGACTATTTACCTTGGGCGTAAAACATTTCCGGTGCAGCAAGAGCAGCTTTTCCTATCTGAGCTGGCACGGCTTTGTTTAGCTGGAGAGATTTTGCTCTATGGCAGCCTGGCAGTTTGAATTGAAAATTTTGATTCTCCATTATCATGCCTCGTGTAATGAGAAACTTGTGGCAACATATGTTTATCAATCTTAGTTAAAATACACCTGCCGAGATGGTTTATACCTGGAAAACACTTGCAGTCATCAATCCTTCTCAAATCAGCAAGTTTTCCTTCCCTCCTGGCACCAAACCAATTTGTTGAGATGACCAAGAGTTGATTTTCTTTGGTCATGTGTGATCCATGCCTTGTGAGTTAGAAGGATGGAGGGCGATGAAGCAAATTGCTGAGCTCAGGGAAATAAGTGAGTTTGCATCTCATCAACATACCCTAGTAGCCCTGACCTTTAGCTGAAAGGATTCATTTCGTATTATTCTTTATCTCACAGTCTGAAAGTCATGGTAATGAGGCATCCTCTCTGTACCCACCCATTCCAACAGGCTGTGTGGAGAAGTACAGCTGCGCACGGCAGGGTTCTTACCACCACTTCCCCAAGGATGGTGAGGGCAGACAGGGCATGCAAGCGGGGGCTGTTTTTTGATTGGAGAGGCTCCCCTTATTATTTTACATCCATATCATTGCTTACCTGGAAGCTCACGGTTGCTTGTTGCTTGCCACAAAGGCTAGACTTCTATAAACAAAAACATTATTCTGGGGTGAAATTAACTAAGGTATTAAATTGATCAATGTGATGGCGAACAGACCTGGTTGTTGGGAGACAGAGAATAAGCAGCAATCATCTGTGAAATACAAAACAGCCCAGACATTAGGGAAGGAGAGTTGGTGAGTTGTGAGCCTGCCAATGGTAACATGATATTTCCCTGCATCCCATTATATCAAAGGGGGATTTATGGGATTTTTTTACCTCATGCTTCTGGTGCATGGGCCAGAGAATTGCATATGTGCCTTGATAATTTGAAAAATCATCAGTAGGCAATTCACATTCGATGTCTAATTAAATCTCTCATACCACAGGATTGCAACCGCATTCCATCATCCAGGAATCTTTACAGTCTCCTCCATACCGTAGCAAGCAAAGACATATAAATCTGCAATCAATTCTCAGAAGGCCAGTGCTAGGAATTGATTTCCACTACAATGCTATGGGAATTCTATGCTAGTTTTAAGTAATCCCTTGAGAGGGAATAAGGGTATTCTTATGGTTCTAAGAATACCTCCCTCACTCATAAAGTATTGTTTAAAGATAATAGTGCATTTCATTTTAGTTTTGTCATTACCCAAATATTTTCTTATTGATTGAATACAAATGACACACTAAGAGGAATGGAATACTTGAGGAAGATTTAAGCATGCATTTATCTGACTACTTTTGTTTCCACTGATTTTGCACTTATGACACCTTCCACTCTCTAGACAAATGGCTATGGCTACTGATTTTCTTTTCTGAGGAGACCAGACACTTCAGTGTCATCCTTCATGTGTCAATTCCTTTGTTTCAATCCCTGATGACAGATTAAACAGTAAAATTCTGGGCACTCATCTATGTGAAAATGCATAGCCCCGAACTTATAATTAGGCAAATGAGTTCTATGTATGTGCAAAACCAGCTGATAAATAGCCCTTTGTGCAGATTACAATTCCAGGAACCTGTGTAATATAAGCTTGGATCTGATTCCAGAAACTTACAACCTATAAAAATACACACATTTTAACAATGAAGATTCTTTCCAACATTTAGATTTCCTGAATACTTCTAGCCAAGTTTCAAAAAAATGTATTTTAAGATATTTCTACATGACCAGTGTTCTGAAAACAAAAATGAATCTTCTATTTGACAAGTTACTTTGCCTGCAAGTAAGATATTTGACCGAGTGTGTATTTTTTTTGTCTCCTTTATTTTTTGGGCTGATAAGTGGATTTATATTCTTGAATTCTGGTGTTGATTTCTGATAAAAACTTGAAAGGTGAAGAAAGGAAACAGTCTACATTGTGGCAGAATTTGGTCACTGTATCATCCTCTGAAAAAAATAAACTGAGATGAAGAGTGTTGTTTCAGCCCACAATTCTTGATTTGATGTATAAGGTCATCAGATGAAACATGAAGTAGAGATGGGCTTTCTAACCAGCTGTGTATTTTGGTTCCAGTTGACTGACAGTACAAAGAAAATGTGTCAGTCATGAATATTAAGTTTCTTTCTAGCATTTTTCTTCCAGATGGAAGCAACATGCACATTGTAGCAATGCTTCTTTCAGCTGATAAATTTTCTTCTTTTTATTTTTGGCAAGGCATATTGATTTTCATCTGTATCTTCCACCTTAGTACCCTACTGTGTGGTTTTAAAAACGCTCAGTTTAGTTTCTCTTTAAATACCCCACTCTCCAAAAAAATCTATTTATATCAAAGTCATTCCAGTACAAGTCCTTTCATTATCTCTCAAAACCTTCACACTTTTTCATCCTCTTTATTATCTTTGGAAGTGATATTATAAACCTACCTTTTTAACTGACTGATGGCTTCATTACCCAGTCTTATCATCATAATACTATAATAATATTAATAATCAATGTTAATATTAAAATCTACTATTTTTAAGGTCATCTTTGTACCAGGTTCTTGAAATGTGCTTCATACTCATTATGGCTGTTATTTCTTCCAATGGCTCTATAAGTTAAGCATTATTATTTCCATCATATAGTTGAGGAGACTAAAGACAAAAAGGTTAAATAACTTCTTCAAGTCCACATAACTATTAGGCGACAGAAGCAGGATTTGAAGCTAGTCTTTTTGAATCCCAATCTCATTCTCTAGACTCCTAAGCTATTACAATTTTACATAGTCAGTGGTTCTGTTATTCATTCATTAATTTCTGCCTTATATTTTTCAAACAAAAATTCAATATGAATGTAACTATCAAAAATATGTTTAAAGATTATGCTCTTCCTCATTCAAGTTACTGACTTTTCCCAAATTATTTTCAACCTAGCCCCAAGAAAGCCCAAAGAAAATCCTATCTAAAAGGAAGGGTTTTATGTTGGAAGACCAGTTTTCATTGAATGGCTCTTTTCCTGACTCTGATCCCCATGGCAACAAGCATCTGACTGAATTCTCCTCTGCAGTCTCCACCAAATGGCAAGGAGCTGCACTTCCTAGAGGGACTGCTACTTGTTGGAGATGAGACAGATGAGACAGAGTGGTCCAGTACCACGGTGCTCACTGTACGTGTCCAGTTGTGCTGTTTGTTTTCTAGTATATCTGTTGATGGCTTTGAGATGGTGGGAAGGAAAAAGGCAACTCAAACCCAAATCCCCATCATCATAATCCTCGATGTTACCATTAGTTTTGATAGGAGATCTGTTTCTGATCTGTCTGTTACCTTTCAGAAGCATTAAGATTCACGTATTTTAAGCAGCAGTCACCACATTTAATTTTTCCGGCATTTATTCAGCTTTTATTTTGTCTAAGTCAATCGCTGAAAATGAAATCTTGCCTTTTGATTTGTTGCTCGCCCTTATTTGAATGGGAAAAGAGAAACTTCACATTTGAGCGTTTCAAGCCTCATCATATTTTCCTTTTCCACATGACAGCGATAAACAGATCTTGGCAAAACCTCAGACGCAAAAGAAATTTTTAAAATGAACCATCCTGTCATTTCTTTTGAATGATATGGCAATAAACCAATAATTCAAAGGATCACTGAACATCTAGACTTCTAAAGCAGGAGAGCAGCTCAGACTGTTGGTATAAGAAAGCACCATTCAACTTAATGAAGTTTCAAAGGGTAACTTTTTAAAGAAAACTCATATTTTTGGAATGTCAGTGATGATTGGCTGAAAGAAAATCTAATAGAATGAAAAGACATGAGCCTTGGAAATGGTGAGACAATCTCGGGCACTTTGTAGTTATGAGACCTTGCATATATTAAATTCAGCACGCTTAGCTTTCCTTAATAATGAGAGAGATGTAGTAGTTGGCAGTTTGCCATATTATTGTACGAAATAGGACTAAAGTCTGTAAAGAAATGCCCTGTCATATAATAGTTGCTCAAGAAACCAACTACTGCTGTTTTTCTCTCACTGATATTTCCTAATGTGTCAAGGCATTATTAGTGTCTATGAGGAGAGCTGAGTAGATGACCATTTCTTCAGTAGGTGACCATTGGACAGGCAATAATGAGGTGAACATTATTTGTTAAATTTCTGCATGTGAGGGTGTGTCCTTATGAGTCTGAGGACCCTGACTATAACTTGCCAGACATTAAACTATGCAAATCAATAGGCTGAGGACATCTGCAACCTTTCAAAGCCCTCATATTTTAAAAAATCCATTTATGAGATGGAGAGAGTTGGCCCTCCAAGGAAAGGCACTCAGAGAATGAGATCCAGTTGGATGAGTCTTTTAATTATATTTATTGACCCTTCAACTGGAAGTCACCCAGTGCCCAGGCGCAGATGCACAAGGAAGATTTGAGGCTCCACTTTTCATGGAAGTGAAATGCTGCAGGGGAAAGCAAAGAGCACAGATGTTTGCGAAGCCACGAGGTCCTGGGCTGCACTGACATAGGCACCATCTGATTGCAACGCTGTCCCAGTAAATGGGGACCCACTCAGAGTTCTGATCTAAGCACCTCATTGCAGAACTGGCAAGCTGCAACCCCCTGGAGTGATCCCAGCTGAGATGGGAACAAAGGCCAAAAGAATAAACAGTCTGGTTAATTGAGTTTGAATGATAGAATTGCAATGAGGGACGAATAAAAGGTGCAATAAAAAGGATGTTTAAAAATTCTGATAAACCTGGAAGAGACAGTGCTGCTGGAGCTTTGAAAATAACAACAGCAAAAAGCTATGAACTCACAGCATTTAAGCTAGGAATCTAAGAGTGTGGTTTTGGAAAACAGACAAATTTAAGTTTTTAAAAAAAATTTCTGTTTCTGTGACTTCAGTTTTTTACAATTACCTTTAAGAGCAATCTTACGATTAGTATGCACTTTGTAAGAATTTACCTGTCATATGTGACCTTGAAAGAAGTCACTTAAACTAAGTCTGTGTCCTCAATATGTATATATACGTAATACTTACTATATATATATATACATACATGCTAATATATATATATATACATATATAAATATGTATGTATTCATTTGCTAGGGCTTCTATAACAAAAGACCACAAACTAGGGATCTTAAACAGCAGAAATTAATTTTCTCAGTTCTGGAGGCTGGAAGTCTGAGATCAAGGTGTCAGCAGGTTTGGTTTCTTCTGATACTTCTCTCCTTGGCTTGCAGATGGCCGCCTCCTCCCTGTGTTCTCACATGATCTTTTCTGGTGTTTGTGCACTCCTGGTATCTCTTTGTGTGTCCATATTTCCTCTTCTTATAAGGACACCAGTCATATTGGATTAGGGCCCACTCTGATGACCTCATTTTAACTTAATCACCTCTGTAAAGGCCCTGACTACAAATACAGTCATATTCTGAGACTGGACATTAGGCTTCAACGTGTGAATTTGAGGGGCACACAATTAAGCCCATAAAAGCCTACACAGAGAGTAGAGTTTATTTTATTTATTTATTTATTTATTTTGAGGAAGATAAGCCCTGAGCTAACTACTGCCAATCCTCCTCTTTTTGCTGAGGAAAACTGGCCCTGAGCTAACATCCATGCCCATCTTCCTCTACTTTATATGTGGGATGCCTGCCACAGCATGGCGTGCCAAGCAGTGCTATGTCCTTACCCGGGATGTGAACCGGCGAACCCCGGGCCGCCGAGAAGCGGAATGTGCAAACTTAACCACTGCACCACCAGGCTGGCCCCAGAGAGTAGAGTTTAGAATTACTGCCCCCTAGATGGCACCCAATAAGTAATAGCCTTTATTACTATCAGGGGCATTATTGTTATTATTGTTCTCATATAATTTGATTTTTATATAAAATATGTGAGATGCAAATTATTGTCACAATAATTTTATATATAGGTAGGGAAACTGAAGTGCAGAGAAGGTAAAATACCCACCCAGTATTAGACAGTGTTTGTCAGTTTTAAAGCTGGAAGTGCACCTCATTTCTTCTGACTCCATATTATTTTCTTTCTACCACATTGTGCTGCCACCAAGTAGTTGGATAATAGAGAACTAGTTTTCCTATTAAATTCATGACTATCCTGCCCTAAAACATCTATATTGCATCTATTCCAAAGAAGCTATTCATCCAAGTAGCGGAGCTCAGTGTCTGAGCAATTAGAGCATTCTCTAAATAGAAGCAAATTCTGCTCTTCTTCCTCAGAATTCTGTGTTTTTATCCTAAGGTCAAAACTGTGAAATCTGAAACAAGGTAAATGTACAACATTTACCCATTTCTGGGAAATTCTGTGTCTTTTGACTTTTATATCATGTTGTCCAGGATAGAAGTCACTGGATAGAAATCTACTTATTTTCCCATCACCAAATTCATCAAAGTACCTGCATATATGCATCTGTCTGCACATGCCATATACTTACTATAATGAATAAAGTTTCCCAGCTCCTACCTAAGGCCAGATGTCTCATCGTTATCTCCCCTTCTCAAGAACTTTACTCTTGCCATCATCTCCCTTCTCTATGCTCGGTCAATTTCTTCTTCCTTAATTCATCATTCCCATCAGAGGGTAGACATGTTCCAGCACATCTTATCTTAAAAGAAAGAAAAAAGCACCTTTGGTAGCCTTCTAGTTACTTCCCTACTTCTTTTAATCTTGCTGTAGTAAAATATAAAACGTATATACAGTCATTGTCTCCAATTTCTCAACCATACTTTACTCTTCAACCCACTCCAGTCAGGTTTTCATCGTCTTCCCCCATGGAAATCCATATGTTCACTTCTCTGTTCTTATAGTGCTTAGTCTCTTAACAGTATTCAACACTGTCATCCGCTCTATCCTTCATGAACACTTTCTTCTCTTGGTTTCTGAGTCAGCATATTCAATTGATTCTTGTTCTATCTACACCACTGGCTACTCCATCTCAGTCTCATTGTTTGATCCTTGCCTGACAATCTCAAAGACCTGGGACATTGAGCACCTCTCAGATCCTAGGTTCCTAAGAGATCCTCCCCTTAGATTCCAGGTTCCTAAGAGATCAGAAAAAAATACCAATATTTTTCACTTTATCCTGGATTAGGTGTAAAAAAAATAGTGTTTAAGTCAAATACTCAGATGCTGTCCGATGTACCATATGTCTTTCTAGTTTTATTTATCCTGCTGCTTGAATGGTGTTTATTTTCTCACTTGATTTGTTTCCTACTTGAAAAGAGCCTTTGGAAGGTATGCATGTTTGCATTTCAAATATTACTTATTGAGTACACTTTGCATGCGTTCTCTTACATAATCTTTATAAGTGCCCTATGAAATAGTGGTTATTGTCCCTTTATAGACAGAAACTTGAGGCTTAGAGAGTCTAGGTAACTTATCCAAGTTCATACAGTCAGTGGCAGAGTCAGGGTCCAACTTCGTGTCTGACTCTATTGCTGGTGCTCTTAATAAATGTACAACGTTACATTTAGCATTTCTAGAGCAAAAAGGAATTTTAGGTCAGGATATGACCATTTATTTTGGATTTGTAGAGTGCCTTTGGCTGCAAGCAACAGAGCACTGAGTTCAACTGGAATAAATAATGGGATTTATCACTGCTCTGAAAGGAACTCCAGAGGTGTGTCACAGCAAGATCAGGAGCTCTTCCAGCTCTCTGTTTTGCTGTCTGTGTTAGCTTTATCTAAAGGCTATTTCTCCTTATAAGTGCAAGATGGCTGAAGTAGTTACAGAAGCATACCAAAGTATAACATCATCTGGCAATAGAAAAGGGATATTTTTGACTTATGGAATTTATCAGGAAGGAACAGAAGCCCTCCAGTAAATATCCTCTCACATCTCATTGACAAAACTGGCTACATACCACCTGTAAACTACCCACCTTGGCAGCAATGGACCCATTATTAATGGCTTAGATTTATCAGGATCTACCTGATTCGTGGGGAAGGGCAGAGGATTAGAAATCAGAAGAAAATCAGGACTTTCACGAAAGAAAGGAAGATGACCATTGCCCAGACAGCCAAGAGGGTCCACTCCACTTCTCAGGGAGTATATCAGTTACAATATCTGTGACTGCACATTTGTGTTTGTGTATGTTCCATTTTGAAGCCATTTTCCATTTTAACAAAAGGGAAGGACTTTTCAGCTGTTCTTTGTACATATTTTTTTACAAAAGTCTAATTAGCTATTTTGTTGGCAAGAGCCTTAAATAAAATATGCTTCCTGTGGTACCAGGCATGCTTAATTATCCATCATTTGGTCTGTGACTGTTCTGTGTAGGATTTCCAATTTTTCAAAATGTACTGGTATGCTAAGGGGTTGAACACATTCCCAAATCATCCAGAGGCTCATGCAATTTTAAAGTTTTTTCCTTAGAAACAAGTTGTCTGAGCTATATAATCTGTGATCATAACTAGCAATTTGAATATCTTCCAATGACTTCCCCTTGTTGATAGTATCTCTGACTCAGATGTCTTGTGCTGGTCTCACCTCATTCTTATTGATAGAATATTCACATTTTTAGATATTCTCCCCATGCTCTTTTCTTTGGCTCTACAGTAAACCATATTTTCAAGTGGCATTTAAAGCCTCACTATAAAGTACCTCACCATTCTGCATATCCAGTTATGCTGTGGATTAAATCTTGCCCCAGTTCACACATCGCTACATAATCTCTCTCTCACTCAATAACGTGGAAACTGACAATTATTCTACCATGTGACTCTGTATTTTACTTTAGGACAGGCACTCTCACATCAAAAGTACTTTTACATGATGGATCCAATCTCTTCCCAACTGCTCTGGTTGTCAGAGTTGCCCATGGGATATAATTAATGACATTATCACCGTACGCCCCTAGTAGAGGCTGGACAAGACTTTGTTGACAAGAGCCAACCTTGTGTGTCACCATCATCCAGCCTCTTTCAAATCCTCCTAACATCTGCTCTCTGCAGTTGTCAATCCTCAAGAATTTAATAAAATGCAAAATAACAATACTTCCCATCTCTGCAGAGTTGACAAGTAACTAATTAGCCCATTAACTCTTTGAGTCAGATTTGTAAGTTAAGGGCTTTGGGAAGTATATTAATCCTTTAAGGCCACTGGAGCAACATTTGCAGCTAATGGGCCCATATCCCTAACTTACTACCAGGGAGGGACTAGGGTATTGTTAGGAAATAGAAACCATTAATCCTCACTGTACCCAGAGGGGCAGGTGAGAATGACTTTGCACAAATTGATGAGAAAATATGTTTTGTTTTGTTTTTCTCTTTTAAGACCAAAAAGAGACTGAGTTAAAGCCGAGATTGGAACTCAATATTTTCTGGCAAACGGCCTATATTCAAATTGGAAATCTTGTCAGAATTTGTTTATTTGTTCATAGTTTTAGATCCAATACTGAGAGTGGGTAGGCAAGAAGTTTTGTGCTGGGGTGAGGATAATTCCAGCATCTGGAGTCTTTAGCAAGAGAGGAAAACTGCAATTCTGTTTCTATTGTATAATCTACTTAAATAGGCACTTACTAAGTCATGTGGAATATACCTCTAGATGGTGTGTGTGTTTTGGGTGGGGGTGAATGTACAAAAAAAAGACATTTCTAACATGATTCCTGTTCTGCAGAACAGGATAGACTGTGGAAGTGAAGTGACTCCTGCCCTCAGTAGCCTGCAGCTTATCTGGAGAAAAGTGTCTAGGACTCATCTCTCCCTCTGACTCCAGCAGGAAGTGGCACATCCCTATTGGCATATCCTGGAACCAGGCAGAGCAGAGCTAGCACCTAAAACACGGCTGTGTAAGCTGGAAGCTGAGCAGTGGCACAGTTGCTCGTGTCGGTATTCCGCATGGGGTTTCCAGTTCTCTTGTGCCAAGGCAAATGGTTCAGAGTCAAGTTACCAAATCCAAATGGAGAAAATATAAGTGTAAAGCAAGAGGTGGCAGTGGTAGTGGTGGGGGTGGAGAGATATGCAGCTAAAGTGGTCAGAAGAGAGAAACACCAATCTCTGTAGAGAAATGTAGGGCAGGTGGCAGCCCCGAATGTCCTTGATGTGGCTTCCAAGGCCATGTGGTATAAAGAGGGAGGAGGGAGGTACCTGGAGTGTTTAAGGGTACAGCCTGGAGCTCACAAATGTATTTATAAACTTATGTTTATTATACATACAGAGCCATAAATCCTCAAGGGCTCAGTGTCTGGCTACTCCCTCTTCGTACCACCACAGATTAATCACAGCTACCTTTGGGAAAAAAGAGAAATTGACTTTCTTTCTTTAAAAATAATATTAAAATTCCTGCTTATATCAGTTCACTGTGCAATATTTAGGTCACCTAGGCAGTACACAACACGCCAGGAATTCTTTCTTCCTTTCCAGCTATTGTGATCTGTACTCTCAGGGTCCTTCCTTCCCTCAATGCAGTTTCTGTGCCAAACAAGAAGGAAAGCTTTTATTTCGACAATAAGTAGCATGGAATGTGGCATAAACCTTATTAAACTCTTAGACGGGATGGCGTAGAAATTCTGCAAAAGAGAAGCTTCAGTGGCTCTAGAGGAAAAAGCCCTGGAGCTAAGATTAAGAACACAGGAATTTCTCCTGCTTTGCTACTTTGAGTACATTTCACCTCTCTGTGATCCATCTTTGCCCTTTGAAAACTAATGTATGTACGTGTGTATGTATTAATAACTCACTTTATCCCACAAAGACTGTAAGCCAGCATCCAAAAGTGTGAACAAAAATGTACTTAGAAATATGTAAATGAGAAAATTTGTTCAAGGGGAAAGTAAGAGTAGGAAAAATTAAGATGAACTTAAGGTTATTTTGTCCATAAAGTAATTCCACTCGGTGGAGGTGGTCAGGCATGTGCCTGGGTGTTTTCCAATCCTAGATGTCAGGAGGGTAATATAGTGATGGTGACAATGATGATGGTGACAAATGATCAATACTTATTCATTGCTTATCATGCACAAAGCGCTGTGCTAAGTAAAAGCATTTTGTTGATATTATCCCATTTTATTTTGTCCCAAACCCTATGATGTAGATATAATTATTTTCCTCATCTTTCAGGTAATGAAACTGAAATTTGATGATATGATAAAAACAAACAGATCTTCCAAAAGAAGTAGAATTTGGAATTTGACATTACTCCATGGGTGCCCAACAGGAGGTCACAATGCAATGCGACCAATATCCTCAAAAATATTCTTATGGTGAATCTAATGGAGTTAGCATTAGAACAACTATAAAGTTGTTACAATGTCACATTTATATCCAAGTAAAGTTTGTTAAAGAAATTCCATAAGAAGTCATACAATTTTGTCCAGGTATGCAGGCTCCTAATGCTTTGGTTTAACCCAAGGATATATTTTCGTTTATCTAGAGGCATGAGTAGTTCTATCCTCAAAACAAATGTTCGGCAAATTCTATTTCAAAGCTTTTTTTAAAAGCTCCCTGACAAATACCTGAAATTGCAGATGTCTATATCACTTGTTAAATCCAGCCCATAGCTAGAGGTGGGATTCATTCTGTCTTATAAATGTGGTGGGGACTGACAAGGACACGTAAGCAAACAAGTCACTGTAAATTCTCTCACAGAATGTCCATACGCAGAACCAAAACATTCCTCATAAAATAATTTTGAAATATTTCCAAGCCCCAGGCTAATGAATAATCAAAATTCAATTAATGTATATATTCATACAGTCATAGAAATTTTATTGAGATGTGCAAGGTATTAGAGGCATAATGGGAACAAAATAGATCCAGCCCTTCTCATCGCTGAGCATATGATCTACTAATAGACACTGATAATTAAAAAAGCAATTAAAATAAAGCACAGCAGAACACACAGGGAAAATGCCATGTGAAGCGAAGGCAGAGATTGAGGTGATGTATCTACAAGTCAGGAAATATCAACAATTGCCAGCAAACCACCAGAAGCTGGGAGAGAGGCCTGGGACAGATTCTTCCCTAACACCTTCAGGAGGGGTGTGGCCCTGCTGACACCCTGATCTTGGACTTTTGGCCTCCAGAACTGTGACACAATAAATTTATGTTGTTTAAGACTCTCAGTTTGTGGCACATTGTTATGGCAACCCTAGGAAACTAACACAGGTCCCCCAAACAACCTCAAGCTAGAAACCAAGGAGTCACCCTAATCCTCTCCCTCTTCTCTCAACCTCCACTCATGTCCTTCCCCTCCTTCCAAGTACATTTGGTTAAGGCCTAGTTCAGCTCACATGTATGGATCAGTCAAGATTCAATCAGGGAAGCAAAACCACTGTGCATATTAAGGAATTTATTATAGGAATAAGAACTTTCACAGTTGTGGGAGGAGTTTAGAAGGTAAAAATCTGAAAAGGAGAATTTTTAAATCAAATAAAAATCACTGATCAGCTCTGGTATGGATGAATGAATCGAATCTCGCAAAGAAATCTTGAAGGTAGACATGTACAGCTAACACAGTGGGGCGGTGAGGTGGTTAGTACAGAAGCCTATGGAAGGTTTTTGACTACTCATGGCATCATGGCTCTGTGAGTTCCTAGCACAGGGTCTAGTGTGTGTCTGGAGGCACAGTCAGTCGACAGGGCGAGCTGTTAAGACTGAGATGTGGGTGCAGAGTTGGTAACAGGGAGCCCAGAGCAGAACATGACTTCACCTCTGCACGGGTCTCGGCTTCTAACCAGTGATGACCTTCAGAGTGTAACGGCTGCTGCTTGGTTTCTACCTTCCAAATCTCACATAACTTCACTTTGGGAATTTTAATCTGGGGCTATACAGCGACTGAGCAATGTTGCTCCCAAATTGACAACAAAACACTCTAACTCAAGCTGTGACAAATACCCACAAACTTAGCAGCTTAAAACAACAGAAATGTACTCTCTTGAAGATATGGAGCCCAGAAGTCTGAACTCAGTATCACTGGGCCAAAATCAAGGTGCTAGCAGGGTGTGATCCCTGCAGAGGCTCTAGGGGAGCATCTCTGTTCCTTGCCTTTTCCAACATCTGTGGCTGCCAGCATTCCTTGACTTGTGGCCACATCACACCACACAGCAATTTTCTGTTTACTTTGTTGTGTCTCCTATGACAATCTGAGTTCTTCAAACACGTGGACCTGTCTTTCTCTGCCCTGACCACTCAGTTTGGCCAGTAGTAGATGTGAAACCAGTGCTCAGGGGATTATCCCTGACCATGGGCTGTGTTAATATTATACTCCAAGATATATTGATTAGAAAATGCTTCCTAGAATTTTTTTCATGTAGCTATATTATATATTAGAGCTTCCCACATAATATGATCTAAAATATTGATGCCCTCCGCTTTCCATGGAACCTGATAGGCTCTGGATTTAACAGAAGGCCACCCTGAACAGCCTCATCCATTTTCTCCCAGAGGTCTGTACAATAATGATCATTCTCTACATCAGCCACTACATGAAAGAAGTTGGGAAGCAGTGTCCTAACTAAAGAAAACTTGGTTCTATCTGTTCTACAAAATGTTTTTGTCTTCTCTGAATTCCAATATGGATTGAAACGCAGTATTGTGCAGTAAAATGAATACAGCATATGAAAAGAGAAAGACTTAAGTTTAGACTCTGCCTCCACTAACTTACTTTGTGTTGTTGTTCTGGTCAGGTAACCCACCTAAGACTCCGTTTTCTCATTGTGAGAGGAGAATAGCGGTTCTACCTACCCCTAGGGGGTCATTTGTAGGGAAGCACTTTCTACTCTTTCATGTCTGATAGAAATGTTGGTCATAGTTTTTTGATTCAAGGTCGGGAAGGCCAGTCCAGCTCATGGGGTCTGATTAACCCACATTAATTGTATTGGAAATTTGTCATTGGATTCATTTACTCCTCTTCTTATTTTGGGGATACCCAAGATGGCAGAGAAGCAGGGACCCATCTTGTACCAGTGGGCGTCTATGATAGAAACATGTGAGAACGCTTGACCAGGCTTATACCAGCCCGTCAATTCCAGCCCGTCAATTCTTGAGGAGGCTCACAGGTCCAAGAAGAGTCGACAATCGTCAGAGAGTTACAGTAGGGTGAAGAGCCCCACAGCTGGGGAGCCAGGGGCCAGTGGGAAGTCTTCCTCAGCTGACTTCCTGCAGCGGGACTAAAGCTGGGCCTTGCCTCCCTTAGATCCTGCTTTTCCTCTCTGAACCTATTCTTTAGCTAGTTCCTCATTTTTACAAGCTCTCCTTTACCTCCTCCCCCACCCAAATTCTGCCTTAGTGAGCTAGAATTGATTTCTCTTGATCGTCATCAAGAACCCAGCTAGAATAATAAAAGTTTTAAAAATATCAATTCTACACTAAATCAATATAATATCCTTTTAACAGCTTTGATAAAAGCAGCTTTATTTTGTATAAGAATATTATACTGCATTGTTTGCCAGACATCTCTAAGCCTCAATCAATTTCTTTGTCTGTAAAATGAGGATTCTTTCTTTCAGGGTCATTTTGAACACAGAATGAATTATTCAATGAGGTATTTATTGGATGCTTATTATTTGTCAGTGACTATCTTATGTGTTTGGGATACATGTAAAACATTAGCAAATATCTAATGAGTGTTCAATAAAATATAAGTGCTTGATAAAACCAACAACTAAGGAAATAGTATTTGAAATGACTGTCATAAGAATTAAACTGGATAAATAAGGAGTTCAAAGCTTTCATGTATCGTGGCACAAAGTGAACGAGTAGTGTGATAGATGCCATATTTTAAATGTAATTTGGAAAGGTAATCAATGTCTAAATATACTATTAAACATTGTTATGTGCTCTTAACTGTGGTAGATCAGGTGAATGATTTCCAAAATGATGCAGTTTTGGAGATAAGACATATGTACATGAAATAATAACTTAAAATGTTTAGATATGACAGTACCAAATAAATGAAATAAAAAATAAATGTTCTAAGAGTGAAGGGAAAACGACACCACTGCCATCCAGCTGGGCTCTGTGGGAAAAGCAACAGAGGAGGTATTTGAGCTCAGCCTTTAGTATTGATAGGACTTGAAAAGTACTTTCTTTTGCTAGTCATGAACACTGTTTACCAATATTTTTACCCATTTGAGCCACTGGTGGGTCTGTAGATCCTGACTCCATTGTAGTTGAATGGGCCCATGCGACTAGTTCTGATGAATGAGTAGAGAGCAAAGTGACACGTGTCACTTCCAGGTCAAAGCATTTAATTGCCAATCTGAGTCTCCCTGAGCTCTCTTTATCCTCTGGCATGGCAACCAGCGATGTTCAAAATGGCTACTTCATCTGCTGATTCTGTAATGTGTAAGATGAGGCCAGCTCTGTGCCAAATCATCATAGACACACCATTTATGCAAAAAATAAGCCTTTATTTTTTTAAGCCACTGCGAGTTAGGGGTTGTTTCGTTACTGCAGATAACCCAGCCTACTCTTACTGATTCAGCATTTGTAGGAGAAAAAGAAAAAGAGAAAGCATAGATATGGGAATGTAGAATCTTAAGTAGGTCAACTCCTTAAAAAAAGTTAATTTTGAAAAGAAGTAAAGTCTAAAAAAAGATGAGAGAGGCCAAATTGCAGAGAACTTTGCATGTCAGAGTAAGAAATGGGAACTTCTTTCAGAAGCCTGTTCCTGGTTTTGAGTAGAGGCTAGATGTGGGAAGGTAATCTGCTGATTTATATGAAGGCAGTGGTGCCTGGGAATTAGAGAAGGGAGCACAGTCAGGCTGCTGCAGGGTGCAAATGAGATGTGAGAAGATAAGAAGTTTTCCTAAACTGGTGGCGTGACTCTCACTTAAACCACAAAAGAACAAAACAAGAATACATGCTAATCTGAAGAGCATTTACAGATTCACCTCTAACCATTTGAGCTATTGGCTTAATGTTTTAGATTCAAGGAAAAAGCTCTTGGACCTCTGATTTTGCGTTTATCATGTTTGAGTAATGGTTCTGGTTAGCCCTGTAATAATGTCCTCTTCTTTTTAAAGTGAAGCCTAGTAATAAAATTTTTATTGTAATCCAATGCTAACATGATTCTTCCTAAGAAAGAATTATGTTTGGTGGATTTAAGCAACTCCAGAAAATATTCAGGCTAAGAATTTAGATACATTTGGCAAAGAGAACATCCTTATGAATTAATGTTTTAGGGGGATTTCCTAAGACTTTGCTATTTCTTATTCTGTCTTATCTTTTACTTTTAAATTTAAAACTAGTAGTTTTCAACTTTTAATTACTTTAAGAATCACCTGGTGACGTATTAAAAATTGCAGAATCCTCAGGCCCATCTCAGAGGCATTCTGATTCAGCAGGAATGGGGGCAGAGGGGTGTTATGGACTAAAAGTTTATATTCCCCCAAAATTCATATGTTGAAATCCTAGCCCCTAGTGTGATGGTATTATGAGGTGGCGCCTTTTGGAGGTGATTAGGTCATGAGGGTGGAGCCCTCATGAATGGGATTAATGCCCTTATAAGAAGAGATCCCCAGAGAGCTCTCTCATTCTTTCTTCCACGTGAGGCACGGTGAGGAGAGGACGATCTAGGAACCAGGAAGTGGTCCTTGTTAGATACTCAATCTGCCAGCAACTTGATTTTGTACTTCCCAGCCTCTACAACTGTGAGAAATAAATGCTTGCTCTTTAAGCCACCCAGTCTATGGCATTTTTGTTACAGCAATTCCAAGGACTAAGACAAGGGATCTAGGAACCTGCACGTTAGAGAAGTAGCTCAGGTCATGTGTAAAGGGGTCTGCAGGCCACACATGTGGAGGGACGCTGTATTGACTCGGAGTTCCTAGACTCAACCCTGAGCTCTGTGAAGGCAGGGAAGTGTTTTCATTATCTTGGTATCCCAGGCACTTATTATCATTCCTAGCACATATGAGGCAGAGCCATATAAGACTTGTAGACACTGGCTTTGCAACCAGACAGATGTGGATTTACTTGCTGGTACTAAAACTTATTAGCTCTGTGGTAGGTGCTATAACATCTCTGGACCTGGCTTGGTCCTCCAAAATTTAAAGATAATGACACCTTCCTCTCTGAGGATTACGGAGCTTACATGAGGCTATGTTTCCACAGAGCTTGGCACAGTGCCTGGGGCCAGGGATTTGAAGTGAGATTCTGGTACAGTTATGATGGGATTATGGCCAGCACACAAGAATGCTACAGTTGGAGTTCCTTAACTAAGGAGACAATGCCAAATAGGAGCCAAAGTTCCTCTTGATTGAGGACTGAGACTGCGTACAATACCCTGCAAGCAAGGCTGAAGTCAGGTAAAAGTTGATTTGGAGAATGCGGTGTAGAGCTGGAGGTCACAGTGAGCATCCTGGCTCCCCAGGGTGAGAGGAGCAAGTACAGGGTGGTCTCACCATGGTGGCTCACTTTGAAAGTTTGGTAGCTCTTCCTATCAGGAAAACATGGCTCCACCATATTCCAGACTCTAACCAACATTATGAGAAATCCTTTCTCCCCGCTTCAGTGAGGGAGGGAGACCAAGCAGCGGAGGAAAGAAGGAGAAAGTCGACCTATTTTCTCCCCTCACCAGGCACAAATGAAGATATTTGTTTGGGTTGTTATCATTTATTATTATTATTACTATTATAAAACCTTGTGAATGATGAGAATGGCTGACCTTCATTTAATGCTTTTTATGTGATAGGCTCTGCATTAAGATTTTTCCATATTGTGTTTCATTGAACCCTCACAGGAAACCCTTTGAGGTTGTTACTATTTTTACCACCATTTAGACACAAGGAAAGTAAAGCTCAGAAAGGTTAAATAATTTGTTCAAGTAAGTGGTATCAAAGCTCGAATTCTGTCTAATGAGCAAATCTTAGGACAGTGTTAAAAATGGATTCGTTGTTAAGTTGAAATAGAGGGGAAATATGAGTTGCCCTATGTCTGGGGAATTTGCTGCCAACTTAGAGCTTAGGTGTGTGTTATGGGTGAGGAAATCTACTTGGCCCTTACCTAATGGAAAACTGTCCACGAGACAGAACAAAACAACAAAAAATGTAGCCAGTGAGCTTAGGTAATTTTTCTATTACTGTGTTCATCAAAAGTAAGAAATTACCATTTGTTTTCCTGCGGCTTAATTACAGGTCTCGTGCTGTGAACAGTACACTAAGTACTACTAATGGGGCCAATCCCCAAACAAATCCTCTAGAGACCTCCAACTCCGGTGGGTCTGTTTTAGGACAAGTGACAAGGAAACAAGGTTCTGTATGAAGGAGCACTGGGCCCCTAGACAGAGCGAATCTGTTTCTTGCTAATGAAGTAAAATGAACATTTTTACTGGTGTAAAACCAACAGCAGAAATGAAAAGCCATTCTTGTTGCTTACCTCGGGGCTGCAAAGGAAATAGCATTCAGCATGTTAGCGAGGAAGCAATAAGGTACTGTCAGGAGACCCTGCCCGGTGCTGGTTTGGCAGAGAGGACCACAGAGAAATGGTCCTATTTTTAAAGGGCTTTTCTACTGCTAATGTTATTTGGGCCCTGTTCCTAAATCATCTTTGAATCAGAATAGCAATTCTTTTTCTCCCACTTGGCTGGAGTGTTAAAGAATCTTTGGAAAATGTTCAGAATGTCTTGAGCTCTAGGTAAATAGGAAAAACGCAGTTATTTGTAAAAAAGAATATCAAAGAAAAGCTTAATATTATTGAACTTTTTCTATACTGGGAAGCAAATACATTTATTACAATGTACAGAAAAGGAGAATTACTTCATGGAATAGAACCGACAGTGGCTGCAACGTAGTAGGTATGTAAGTATCTGTTGCATGAATTAATGAATAAAAAACATGTGAATAGGAGACCTCATTAAAAACAAATTAGAAAGTTGAATACATATAATAAATAACCATTCATACCTACTGTTGTAATTTAGTCTTTCACCAACAAAAGAAAACCTCTGCTTAAAATATGAAGACTATTAAGGCTTGAGAGAAGTAGGAAAGGACCAGGAATATCTGTGTCTCAAGCCCCAGTCGCAGTCAAGCTAGCAAGTTCAATTTCTGTTAGATCAGAAAAAATCAGCTCAGAACAGACAGGTAACAGGAGAGTCTTGGCCAGAAAGTGCATGTGCTTGGCGGTGAGGCTGGGGTCTACAAGCTGGGCTGGAATCAGGGTCTGGGGGATAAGCAGGGGAGCACATATCCTTCCCCCAATTTTTTATGCACTCTAAGGACTTTATTCCTTTTCAAGGTCACCTTTGGCTCTGATAGGCTGCATCCAGTGGCATCCCAACCCTGGCCCGACTGAAAAGTTTAGCCTGTTTTTCTCGATTGCCCCAATTCACCACTCACACAAAACGTTTGCTTGCTTAGCTGACTCTACTGATGGTTTAGGGTGGCAAAGAGGTCTTACAAGACAGAATCACACAGAAATCAGTTTAAAAGTTAATATTAGTCATCCTTGTTTTTCAAATCTTTCACTCACTCTGCCACCGGAAACTTCCTGCTGGCCAATATTTCCCCACATGCCTCCCCCATGATGCTTGGCCCATCACTGTCTTTCTCTCTCTTGAAGCTTCTCTTTCCTTCCTACTTGCTCTTACCCCAAATTCAAGGTAGCTTCTCTTAGAAAGTATCTGAATCCTTGCTTTATCTGGCCATGCTAAGCACAGAGCTCCTTCTATATAAAAACACACACGGAGGGCGGGCCCAGTGGCACAGCAGTTAAGTTCGCACACTCCACCTCACTCGGTGGCCAGGGGTTCGCCAATCTGGAACCTGGGTGCGGACTTATGCACAGCTTATCAAACCATGCTGTGGCAGGCATCCCACATATGAAGTAGAGGAAGATGGGCATGGATGTTAGCTCAGGGCCAATCTTCCTCAGCAAGAAAAGAGGAGGACTGGTGCTGGATGTTAGCTCAGGGCTAATCTTCCTCAAAAAGAAAAAAAAAAAAAAACACATACATGGTGTAGATATTTCATTAAGCAAGAACAGTTCTCTTCCTGAGGAGAATTCTGAAGTTGACTCTTAAAATGAACTTTTCAACACTTTTTTCCTCCTCACTAGCACAGGAAGACAATGAAGATCTACACAGAAGGGCAGTTTGCCTGTTAGCAATTGTTAGCTTTCTAACCATTACTTTTTATTCTTCAGGCTTGTAGATGTTGGTTACTCTATTAGGTGATGCTCTGCTCATTATAAAGCTGTCAACCAATCATGGTATAATTCCAATTCCAATCACAATGTGGCTCGGGGGCTGGGGGTGGCGGAAGGTTTCCCACCACCAAGCAATTCTATGACACCAGCTGGGTGTCTTATAATTCAATTCAGTATCCACCTGCACATATCTACTGGAGACAGCATCAGATCCCACAGGCTAAGGGCTCAGTCCCACAAGACTGCCTCCCCTCCCCAAGTTTAGATGCCAATTGCAAGTCCACATTGTGGCCTGGGCTTCTGATTAACAGCTTCCCACGACCCCTTCCTTGGGTTCAATTAATTTGCGATGGCAGCTCACAAAACTCAGAGAAACAGCTTACTTACTAGATGGCTAAATTACTACTACGTTGATTATAAAAGGATATAACCCAGGAACAGCCAAATGAAAGAGATGCATAGGACAAGAAATGAGGAAAGGATAAAGGGTGTGGAGCTCCCATGCCCTCTCCCAGTGCGCCTCTCTCCCCCCATTTCCATGTGTTCTCCAACCTGGAAGCTCTCCAAAGCCTGTCCTTTGGTTTTATATGGAGGTTTCATTACATAGGCATGCTTGATTAAATCACTGCCTGTTGGCATTGAACTGGATCTGCAGCCTCTCTCCCCTCCCCAGAGTTGGGGGTGGGGGCCAGTTGAGACTGAAAGTTCTAACCCTGTAACCACATGATTGGTTCTCCTGTCAACCTGCCCCCACCCTTGTGTTACCTAGGGACTTTCAAAAAAGTCACGCCATTAACATAACAAAAGATACCTTTATGCTCTCATGGCTTAGGAAATTCCAAGGGTTTTAGGAGCTCTGGGCCAGGAACTGGAAACAGACCAAATATATAATATATCTTATTATAAATCACAATATCACACATGGTCTCTTTTCTCTTTCTGAATGTGAGGAATTATCTTTGTATTTAAAAATGAACACACACACACCTCTTAGGCATTGGTGTTGGACTGTGGGGACGTAGTTTTGATACTTGATTCACTGGAAGGTTTCATTTTTTCAGTGACTCTGGCAGAGTTGAACCTGAAGGAATCTGGTGTAGGGTTCTCAGTTTCCTGTCATGGGCGTTTCTGAGGACTCAGGTGGGCACAGGGCGTTCTTCCTTCTTTTCCTGTTCTCTGATCACAGTGCCTGTGAGATGGACTTTTCTCTCTAATCCCATTTCTGGCCTGGCAGGAGAACTATACATAAAGCCCTTGCTTCTGAGGCTATTTGGCTATCAAGATAAATTTTACAATTTACTTCCAGAAAGATAGGAGCATAAGAACGGGTTTACCTACCCCACAGCTATCCTATGATCAATGAAAAGGAATAAAAGCAGAAATAGGAGAGAGGTGAAAAGTACCGCAAAGGGGTATAGTGTGAACTCTGCATCTGACTTTAGGAGAATCTGTCCCATGTAATGTAATTGGGCTGAATGCAAGAGTGGTAAAAAGCATCAGCATGCAACAATCCTTGAGAAGGGTATGCTCCATCTCACACTCTGTCACTGACATTGTCACTGTCCGGTCAAGATAAGGTGTCTGGACCACAGCCTCTTTACTGTGTGTTGCTTCTATTCTTTCCTCTGCTGTGTTGGGGCTCAACAAGGATTTGTTCCTCAATGAATAAAAGCTTTCTTTCTTTCACTGTCACCCAGAGATGTCTTGACTCTCCACTATGGAAATGGAGGAAATTAATGCACATTTAGTTTCCTCTGTGCCCCCTCAATTTACTCCACCCTCAACATCTGTTGGCTTTACCTTCATTCTGTAAGAATTTTGTGAACATTTGCATTCTAGCCTTCAATGTGTGAAAATAAAGAAAGGAAACCACATTTTAAATGGAGTCAGGAAGCCCTAAAGGAGGAGCTCTCAGTTCTACTATTCATTGCCATCTGCAGATCCTAAACAGGAAGAGATGTACCTTTCATCCCCCACAGGAAGAAGCGCACTTTACTACCCCAGCAGGAGGAAGAAAGATTTCTCCAGCCAGTGAGAAACCACCACCCTCAGCCAGTGAGAAGCTGAAACTTTCTATCTCCTGCATTGGACTTTTGTTCAAAACAGCCCCTCCCAACTCTCTCCTTTCCTCTATAATAGCAAGCCCCTCTTTTTTTTTCTCTGGACTTGCTATGGTTTGCCATAGCCTCCTTGACCCAAATTGCAATTCCTCTGCTCTTCCCAAGTAAACTCATTTTGCTGGTAAACCAACTGGCTATTTCATTTTTAAGGATGACAAATGTAACATAGGCTTCTAAACTTGTTCTGTAGGCTGATTCTAAAAATGAAAAATTGAAAAGCCAATAAATAATATGCATATGTGATCCTGTAAATATTCACAAATTGTGTGATTGGACTCACAAAAAAGGAAATGTACAATGGGTCCTCCAACTCACACCAAAGTCAAATGGATTCTCTTCCCATACACTCCATTTAGTCCTTAAAATATTCCCATGTTTTTGATTGCTTCACATCTGATTGTGACTTTCTCTTTCAGCTTTTTGTTTTTCTTGGGATTGCTAATTGTCTTTCTTTTATCTTACGGAGAGGAGAATTCAATGCCTCTTTCATCAGTATTATCTAAAATATTCAACCTGTGAATCCTGGTATTTGTTGAAAGGGAATCACTTTCCTCTCACATATGTTCTTCTTGAAGATATCCAATTGTCATCCTTGTAAATCTTTCCCTTGCAGGCTAAAACCAGTGTCTCAGATCCCACTTCTTTTTTTATAGGTTTCTTATTACTTATATTGGGATGCTTTCTCAAATATAGTTTTCTATTTTTACAGAGAGTGTAAAGAAGGTAATTCTCTGAGCACGTCAACATTTTTTATTTTATCCATACAATTGCTTGATAATTTGACGAGGTTGAAAATTCAGTGTTTAAAATAATTTCTCCTTGGAAGTTTGAAGTCACTGATTCGGTTTCTAGCAGTTTCTAGAGTTCTGATAAGAAAATTGTGGGCAATTTGATTTTTATTCCGTGTGTGTAAACTCTTTTTAGGTCTTTTGTCTCCAGAAGCTTTATAGATCCTCTTTTTAGTTTTGGGTTCTAAAATTTCATTCACACCCCCTGAATTCCACAGACCTTTTCAATTTGAACATTCATGCTTTTTCAGCCTTAAGGAATGTTCTATATTTACTTTTATTATTTCTTCCCCGTGGTTTCTTCTTTTTCTTTACTCTCTATCAGGAATTATTTCTAGATGGACTTTAGACCTATAGAACCCATCTCCTTGTCACTTAATTTAATTTCTTATCATCTTCCCCTCCCTATCACATTTGGCAGGTTTCCTGGACCCTATCGTTTGTCCTAGCTATTGATTTTTTTCAGGCCCAATGTATATATGAGTGTAAATTAATTTCTAAGAAATCTTTCTTGTTCTTTTCCCTAATATCTTGTTCTTGTCTAATAAATGCAATAATTTTTCAGGATAGTCACAATAATATTTTTAAAGCTCTCCTTTGTTTCTTAAGTCACCTATTTCTTCCAGACAGTTAATCAATTTATTCATTTTTTTCTCAAATGTTTAGTAACCCTTAATGGTCCATTCCTATTTATAGATAAAAACTAGACTTGTTAAGGTGGGTAGCTAATGTGGGTTTCCTCTGCCTTATGTTCATCTCTTTCTCCAATAAATATCTCCCTTGAATTAGTTTCCCAGGGCTGCTGTAGCAAAAATACCACAAACTGGGTGGTCTAAACAACAAAAATTTATTCTCTCACAGTTCTGGAGTCTAGAAGTCCAAAACAAGGTGTTGACAAGGTTGGTTCCCTCCGAGGGCCATGAGAGAGAATCTGTCCCCCGCCTCTCTCCTAGCTTCTCGTAGCCTCAGACTTCCTCGGCTTGTAGATGGCCATCTTCCCCATGTGTCTTCACACTGTCTGTCTCTGTGTCCCAAATTCTCCTCTTTATAAGAACACTAGTCGGGGCCACCTGGTGGCGCAGCGGTTAAGCGCACGCGTTCCGCTTCTCGGCTGCCCAGGGTTCGCCGGTTTGGATCCAGGGTGTGGACGTGGCACCGCTTGGCAAAAGCCATGCTGTGGTAGGCATCCCATACATAAAGTAGAGGAAGATGGGCACGGATGTTAGCTCAGGGCCAGTCTGCCTCAGCAAAAAGAGGAGGATTGGCAGTAGTTACCTCAGGGCTAATCTTCCTGAAAAAAAAAGAAAGAACACCAGTCATATTGGGTTAGGGCTCACTCTAATGACCTCATCTTAACTTGATTTTCTGTACAGACTCTATCTATTTCCAAATGAGGTCACATTCACAGGTACTGGTGGTTAGGATTTCAACATCTTTTTGGGGGCACATAATTCAACCCATAACACCTCTCAGTGGGAGATAATAATAGGTTTTGTATTGATTAGTAAAGACTAGCAGTTGGGCTAGTGAATTCTAAACTGAGAAAAACTAGTCATCCAAAAACTCACCCCCAACCCCACCCCGTCACGGCAGATCATTTGATCATTTAATTTCTTTAGAAAGCAGGTGCTAGCGTGGCCAAATACCGCTGTAACCAGGTTCTCTAGGAGAGGGGAAGGATGGTGGAGGAAAGGTTTATTCCTTTACTTTCTCTAAAACACCAGCATTTGCTGTCATAGTCAGTTCAGGCTGTTATAACAAGATACCATGGACTGGGTGGCTTAAATATCAGGAATTTATTCCTCACAGTTCCGGAGCCCAGAGAGTTCAAGACCAGAGAGCCAGCTGACTTGGTGTCTGATGAGGGCCTTCCTCCTGGTTTACAGACAGCTATACTCTTGTATCCTCACATGGTACAGAGAGTGACCTCTGGTCTCTTTTTCTTATGAGAACACTAATCCCATCATGGGGGTGCCATCCTCCTGACTTTATCTAAACCTAATTACCTCCCAAAGGCCCACCTCCTGATACTATCCCATTAGGTGTTAGGGTTTCAACATATGAATTTTGAGGGACACAAACATACCGTCTATAACATTTGCCTTCTGCTTGGAGGTGGGAAATTCCTTCTGTTTACTACCTCGAGCTATTTTAAGTACACAGGCCAAAATGTATTTCAAAAAAATATACTTAAACTTGACTAGATGTGCTTTATCCAAAAACTAAATGCCCTGTAATCTGTTAAGGATCTGGATGTTTCCACCTGCTTGATCCTCCTCCTTCACAAGATGTGCCTCAGTCCCAGCTGCCCTTCTAGAGGGCAGGGCTCTGAGTCAGGACCCAGCCTGTACACACAAGCCCTAGGCTGAACTTCAGCCGCAGGTCGTGGCTGGAATGCTCTAACAAAGGATGTCCCACTAGAAGATCAACCTTCCAAGGGTGCACGAATGAGAGAGAGTATTCTGGGATAGATGTGGGAGAGCACAAAAGCAACTTGCAAAGTGAGGAAGAGGAAGGATTTAAATGGAAGTCTGGATTAGAACTGAAAAAACCATGATGCCTCCCAGGAGGCACCTTTTGAAATTCTAAAAAAAAAAAAAAAAAAAAAAATGATTAAGGCAAATTATGAAGGACTCCCACTAAACTGGGAATTATACTTGGGGAAGCACCCACTCTAAAAAATGTTAGCTAAAAATCTCCCTAGTTTACGTCAAGGTTTAGTTCAATTTGTATTGGGGGCATATGATGAGCAGTGTAGGGTTTCATGAGAGAGAATTTTGTTTTTCCAGAACACATCTTTGGGGTGTCTGAGTCAGAGAAACAAGGCTAGCCTTCCTGGACAAGGGATTTACTCTATGATAATTTTTAATTTCAAGAAACGAGTGAATGTGAGACCCTGACGTGTGGAAACCGGGATCAGGAGGGGCAATGGCGCTGCTGGAGCAAGTGTCTCCCTCTTCCCTCACTCCCCTCCCTCCCCGCTCCCCGAGGTTCCAAGATCTAGGAGCGCAAGCTGTCCAGAAGGAAGACCACATCCTCACCAGGGCACGGAAGTACTCCTGCCCTGTGGCAGAACTGGGACCAACCCTTACCTTTCTTGGGGACTACTTTACAATTACAGGAAAGGCAGTCATCAAAAGCCATTTCATATCAAAGCTCAGAGGTGCTTTCTGAGTTTGTACAAAGGCGATTTTGATATTTAATCCGACAGGATGTTTTGGGAGCACGTCTGCTCCCATATTTTCCCTGTGGTAGGGATGATAGGTGATATTCTCTCTTCTGCCGGAGCCTTGGAGAAAGCTGCGTTTCCAGTCTTTCCTTATCTGTTGAAACCTCCCATTCCGCCCAAGCACCGCACTAGATTCTGCCCCAATCTTCTGGCTTGAACAGAAAATTAAAATACCTCTCTTGTTCCAACGGCCTTTTGTGGTGCAGGCTGTAAACACCATCAACACCATCAAGCTCTCAGCATGAGTTGAAAACCTCCAGAACTGATGGCCCCAGCAGCTTCCCGTTGCCCCAGGGAAGGGTCACTGCATTTTAACTTTTGTGTGTCAGCCGCCATGGCTGTTTTGGGGGCGCGTTATGTGGCAGAAGGAGGCAGAGCGCCTTTAAAATCCATCGGCGGTCAATGTATTCCATTATGTACACAGTGCTTCAAATTCAGTTTTAACCTTTGACGGAATTTGCAGTGTAGGGATTTTTTATGCTAGATCAGCCACAGGAACTCACAGGTGCAACTCCTTTTGGTTTTGACTTACAATCACTGAGGGCCCCTTGAATTTTTATAGGAAATTCTCTCTTTACCTTGAGTGTAAAGTGTCAGAAGTCTGTAGCTTGTCTCTGGAATGTACATTAATAGGTGATATTGATTTGTGGAAATTAATTACTAGAAAAACAGCTCTCAGCACTTATTTAGTGTTTGGAAAGATTTGAGAGCCCCCTTGTGGCTATAATAAACCTAAGCTGAAAACTGATGAAAAGCTTTTAGCTGGTTTTTTGTTGCTCTTTTCTACTGATTTTTCTCTCTTTTTGGTTACATTTGTTTGCTTTCTGAATGAATTGTTTTTCGTTTTAGATTAGCATCAGGATATTTCACCTCATTTCAATGGAGGACTCAGAGATGGTAGCCACTGTCAATTTTAAAAGGACAGGCTACTTCTTTTTTTCTGATTATTGAACTCAGATTCTTATCACCAAGATTAATAATAAATGCAGAGGGGGCGTGTTTAAGGAAGTTCACAAAGCAAGGGGAATTACAGTTGCGTTATTCTGCTTCTTAAGTGATGCCTGCCCTCATTTTTAATCCATATATTGATTGCACAAAGGTAAACGCCACCTCGAGCAGCCCCAAGCTACATTTATTTTGAACACCTTAAAGATTATTTTCTCTGATTTACTTGTAGCAGAGAAAAGTGGTAGAATAAGTGTCCTCATTTGAGTGTTTTAAAATCTCTAAGAAATGGATGTTGAAAGCTATTACCTCTTTGGTGCTTCAGCCATGCCCGAAGAAAAGTATTTTCTGCAACTTTAGGTCACTGTGCTCCACACTTGAGTTGATGAAGGAAGCCCCCTTGGCAAAGTTTAGACAGAATGAATTGATTTTAACGTGGGAGATTTAAATTATCGTGCATATATTTCTCTAAAGTTCCGTCACTGCTTTATTAATTAGGCAGAGCTGCAGCTGCACTTCAGAGCCCGCTGCAGATGAAGGATCCCATTGAGTGTCCATGTGGTCAGCTCGGCTCCTGGAGGGATCTCAGGCTATTACTGTGACTATGTGGACTTTGGAGGTGACCTGATGAGGGCTCCATGTTACCTCCAGCAGAATTTGGTTTCTCCTAGATTAGTCTGTGGAGTGACACTGGCATCTAGACACAAAGGAATCACCAGCCCGGCCTATTGTTCCTAGCGTGGAGGAAAATGTCGTGTCTGTGAATTGAAGAAGAAAAAGAGGAGGAAAAACGATAAAGAGAAAACCTCTGATGGTAGAGCTTAGATAGAACATATAAAAGTTAAAGATGGTGTCTGATCTATTTCCCCTTCAATGCACGGGTGTGATTAGCACAAACAGCAGTTACACCGCTTGGTAGGGAGTGAGAGAGAAGACTGTGGCGCACAGGTAATGCTGGCCAGGATGAGATCCGGGGCAGTAGTCGCTTCCTTCTTTGGGAGCTGTAGAAAATTTCAAGCTCCAACACCATCTTTCTTGTTTTTTTTTTTTTAAAATATAGAACTTCTGCAATGTGCAAGCTCCTTTAAGAATATGCATAAATGGCTACAAGGGTGTATCAGAAAGACTCGGGTTCCATCTTGAATAAGCTCCTACTCGTCAAAATGTAGATAATTTGAGCATCAATACGGATAATGACTGCAATGTATTGAAGCTCATTCAATGTATTTGGAGTGATGAGCTCATAATGACATAAAAACAAACAACATAAACAAAAAGTCCCTTTAGAAGATTCTAGGAAAGCAACCTATTAGTTTGAAAACCAGTAAATAAAATGAGTCAAACATTTATCTACTTTCCTATATGAACTATACCTTGGGGTGTCAGATAAGGGGAAGTTTCTCCTCCTAGAAGCCTGGCAGCTAATAAATGAAGAAGAAATGGTGGAATCTGGATATCACCATTCTGCAATAGTCTAAGGAATGATCATCAATGGCTACTGGCATCACAAAAAGAGAGATCAGACATTATGTGCCTCCAGATTGAAAGTCCACACCACTGCCTGCTTAGAAATGAGTTTATTATTTCAGATGATTTTTTTTTTCCCACAACTTTAAATATTACCTGAAGGTATATCCATATTCTGGCACTTCTGGCTAGTTCTTCTGGGTCCCCCTTTTTAATGGTTTACAAAGAGAACATGAGCTAATGTACAAATCAGTGAAACCTCCAAACTGTAGAATGACCTGATAATTTCATGTTTTCTTTCTAACTTAACTATGTTAGAGCAACATATGACAGTGTGGGGTTGTCAAAAGATGACTACTGGGGCCAGCCCGGTGGCACAGTGGTTAAGTTCGCATGTTCCGCTTCAGCAGCCCAGGGTTCGCCGGTTCAGATCCCGGGTGCGGATATGGCACTGTTTGTCAAGCCATGCTGTTGTAGGCGTCCCACATATAAAGTAGAGGAAGATGGGCACGAATGTTAGCTCAGGGCCAGTCTTCCTCAGCAAAAAGAGGAGGATTGGCAGCAGATGTTAGCTCAGGGTTAATTTTCCTAAAAAAAACAAAAGATGACTATGCAGTCAGCTCCCTGAGGTCAGGCTGTCTTGTGTGTTATTATATCCCAAGAACCTAGCATAGTGCTTGGCCTGAAAGACATAATCAACAAATATTTTTAAATAAATAAAGAGTATAGTAGCTGAAGAAGAAGAAAAAGAGAAGTCCCAGCTGCAGTACTTCTGAGTTGTTTCACCTCAGGAACATCCTTTCCTATCTCTGAGCATCGGTTTCCTCGTCTGTAAAATTCCGCATCTGATACAATCTTTTAGTGAGGATGAAATGAAATGATGGATGAGGAAAGTGTTTTGAAAACTGTAAACATGTTATACAAACAGAAAAACACTATCAGCTGGGTTTTTTATTATTAACACAGCTTGTTCAATGTTTAAAATTTCACTGTATTTGGGTAGTTTCAGAGGCTCTGATATTCATGGAGGAAGGGAAGCTGCTGAACGGGAGGGTGTGTGCTCTTGCTGAGAATCTGCTTCGCATCAGCTACTGCTGAGCCCTTTACGTTCATTATCTTATTCAACAATTCCAACAACCCTGTGAAGGAAGCCTTTCTACCCTGTCTATTTAGATGAGGAAACTAAGCCTCCCAGAGGTCATATAAGCTAACTAGGTGAAACCAGAGTGAGGTAGACCTGAAACTGAAACCCAGATCTTTCTGACTTCAAACATATTTTCTTTCCACTGCACCTTAAGTGAAGTTTCCAACATACTTGAAATTATGCGCTCTCGCTCTGTCCAAATGAATGGAGTTGGCTTGTATCTTATTGAATCTCCTCTTCCTGCATAAAGGCTTTGGAATAGCCAACTCTGGGATCCAGCAACCTCCTTTGAACACAGTTCTGAGTCTTGGTAATATTCTGTTCAAAAAAGATCTGTTTTAAAGCCAGAAAGAGAATTATAGCATTGCACGGGCTTTGGCTTTATCTGAATTCTTTTGTATCACTGTTTCTAACCATCCTTTATTGTCCTGAGATTACTACAGCTTTTGGCTCCTAGATTCCTTGGGAGTGTTAAAAACTAATGCAACTGCAGTCATTCCCCCTTGTCTCTAACACCCTTTTCTCAAGTGTAAATTTGTTACACGGTTTTATGGGTGTGCTGAGCTCAGGAAAATTGTTTCTAGGACTTCTCCTAAGCTGTAAATATCTAGAGGACCGTCTGGATCCGTACGCTCATGAGGCTGAGATGAGATAGACGCCCTCTGTCTCCCCAACCCTGCAGTGTGCTGCCTCACTCTCATCTCCTGCTGCCTACCCATGTGTCAACACAAATCCCTTAACCCTGAGATGCTCATTTTGCTTCTAGAGCTTTGAGTTCAGCAAAGCCTGGACCACTGCAGCATTCAGTCACAAACCACATCTCTAAGACAGCCTGACGCTCACAAGATGATGGAAGAGACTGTCAGAACTCTCATAGCTCTGTGAAATTACAGACATCGTCTAAAAGCCTACATAGCTCAAAGGGTTGTTTTGACGACTAAATTGCATAATACAAGTACACCATGTAGAACTGTAATGGATATAGTATGCACTCAATAAATGTCAGCCATTATTATTATTGCTGTTAATATCAATTTTTATTTCACATGAACTTTCTGCATTTTAAGTTAGCTTGCTCCTTAATTATTGCCTGGGGGATGACCTCCAAGGCACTCTTTCTTTGAGAGCTGGCCAGGGATGGAATCAGGTGGGGATCTCTCAGGCATTTTGTCAAATATGCTAAAGTGATTGTTCAGTCTGGATGGCAGAATGTAGAAAGATCCCAACACAGAGGAATTTTTTACCGAAGAACATGGCGAAATCTGGCAGAGATGATTTTTTATTTAGTTGTTGTGATGTTTTAGGAAAAGCTGTGTCAATCTGTCAGATGTAAGCCTAAATATTGAAACACGTGCCTTGCTCTTAGATTTCCTGCTTTACTTCTTTTGCTTTCCAAATTGGCTGGTGCAAAACAATTGCAATGAAGCCACCTTGTCGCCTCTACCCTTGTGATTCTCACGTTCCCTAAAAGCAGCGTCTGAGAAATTAGCTAAGAAGAGAGCACCGCTGAACACGAATGGTCTGATAAGAGGATCTGAATGTGCTATCTGGTGTTCTGCCTTGCCTGGCTGGGATTAGAGCTGCGGGTAAGGCTGAATTGGGCCTTATCTCACTCTGGGGCGGCTCCAGGCTTCAGGTGGATGCCCGCATGCATAAACCACAGCTTTGCAGAGCAAAGTGCCTTGAGACGTCCTCAGGCCCAAATCCCAGAGAGGCAGCGGAAGCAGGGCGCCTCTGAACCAAATAATCACAGAAGTCCCTGAATAATGCATGAGAGCAGGACCCTCCCTGGCATGTTGGAAACTGTCCTGGGAAGAACTGTACTCAGCAAGAGAGCAAAAACAAGCCCCTGGAACATGCATTTTCCGAAATTTATTCTTGCAGAGCCACTTGGGGGAAAGTGAAAGCAAATATGACAACCACGGAAAATCGTGGCATTTTAGTGAGTCTGAGGCTCATAGGTTTCACGTCAATATAAATCAGCAACATGACAGGATTTAAAATTTTATCTTATTGGTAAATACTACCTCTTCCTTTAGGAAATTGGGAGATGGAGTGATCATCACTGAGAAATAACCAGTAACGTCCGGAAGCCTCTTATTTCATGCTTTTGTTTGGTTGGTTCAGTATCCTGTGTGCCTTCTCATACTTAAAGTTAACTGACACCGGACATTGCAGAAAAGCTGCCTCTCAAGAGGCTGCTTCTTTGAGGACCAACTCTGAGTATAATTGGGCGAGGAACCTCCATCTTTCTGATCCAGATGTCATCTTTAATATAGCTGTAGTGCTGATGACTGGGATTTGATTCCACAAATGTTTAGTCTCTAATTATATATTCCAGCTGCTCACTAAGTACAAAATAAATCTTTTTGGAAGAGTGTTTCTCACCAACTTGTCACAAACCCCTCCCTGGCTGTTGTGGAATGTCCATCTTAGGCTCATGATCCATGATCCGGCAGGGCAATTTCCTGGTCCAGCTGGGAGGGAGCAGAGCCAGGAGCCTGTTTCACAGCCCTCCCTTGGCTTCCAGGTGACTTATCTCCTGGCGCCCGATGATGTCAGGCTTCATGAAATGGCCCTGTGCTTTCCTGTGCTGACTGTGGTAGGCTGTATTTTGGCATTTTGACAATGAAATGGGGGCAATTCTCTTGACTCAGAAATTCTACTCATAGCAATTTATTCTCTACACTAATACTGATGGCTGAGGATGTTCATCAGATTATTGTTTATAATAGCTGCCGGCCAAATAGAATCAGTTTAATTGTCCAAAACTGGGCGATGGATCACATAAATTATGGTACATCCATAGTTGGAATATTATGCTTTTATGGAAGGATATTAAATAAAATGTAAAAAATGTTTACCTTGTATTTTTAAGTTAAAATACAGGTTGAAAATAATGTAAATTATGATCTCAAATATGTAAAAGAAAGAAATATATATATTTAACTGTGGTTATATCTGAGTGAAGTAATTGTAAGTAATATTTATTTTCTTCTTTTTTACTGTTCTGCATTGCTCATATTTTCCATAATGACAATGCATTGCATTTCTAACTGGGTGCAGGGGGATCAATGATTAAAAGAAAAAAGGAAGAAAGAAAGAAAGACCAGCTACAGCCAAAGAATTCCCCCCCCTTAAAGTTGTCAGGTACACAGGTAAAGAAAAGGGATGCAGAGCCTCTGTCTTCCTGAGGGCAGTGCTGTGGGCATTCCTCTCCCCATTATTTTGCCAAATGAAAAGAGTCACGATCTCTGGGTAGTAAGTAAGATAAAAACGACTTAGCCAAAAGGCTCTGGCTGCTTTGGAAGGAGGAGGTGATGGCAGCATGGTGTGGGCTGTGTGGCTTCTGTGTGAGGTAAGATAACCACATGTCCGTGTCTCCATTTTCCCCTCACAATCGTGGACGCCCCTGGAACCAGTCGCTCTGACACACACCATTGTCGGCCTCCTAAAGTTCTTTATTATGATACTTAACAATCATAGTTCCCAATTTCCCATTTGCTTAGATCATCATTCTTAAATTCCTAATTTGTTTTCAAGGCTCAAATAAAAGGTCTTTTCATCACTGTGTCAAAGGGCAGTGTGATTGCCCAGCTCTAACTGCTGCGAGTCCCGCTATCAGACACAGTATAGTACAGATAATTCTCTACTGAGATAATGAAGAATGGGCAGCCCATAATGAGTGTGCGACTCTAAAGAGAGTCAGGAAATTAATTCCACTCTGAGCATTTGGAAAATGACTCCAGCACACAGTACAGCAGGGCGGAGGGGGAGCTAAGTTTCACGTTTTGAAAATGCACACATCAGCTTATAAACGTTTAAGATGTACCAGGTGTCTGTGCATATTCCACGGTGAGGACCAAAGATCTCCTTCAGGTGCCCTCAAGTCCACCTTACAATTGCTCAGGGGGTTCTTTGTGAGACACTGAGCTTTGGCAAAACTTGATTATGTAGGGACAACTCATTTCAAAGTCTGTAGGGCAAGAGGAAGGAGGAGAAATTGATTATTTCCCATACATTTCACAAGGTCTAGGCTAAGGGAAACCGTTTGCCTGGGCCACTTCTGTTGGTTGAAGCACCAACAAGTTGTTTTCCGTGGGCATCACCATCAGAATCCCTGAAACAGTGGCTGATAAAATTTATATATTCATTCATTCCACAAACATTGAACAACTGAACATCCATGATGCATAAGGTCATGTATCATATGCTCTGGAGGATGAAAGATGAATAAAGCATAAAGCCTGTTTGAGGGATAAGGCAATCACTGGTCACCGGAATGAAGACAAAGCAGGAAAGGCACAGGTTTCAGGGGGCAGAAATCCCTCCCTTGGAGGACATCACAGAAGGATGGCTGGAATTGCTTCTACTTAAACTGGTTTTTCTGAATGCATAGAATTGTGGAGCGTGATTTTAATTTTGTTGCTTGATTTTACAAGGCTTAAGCTAATGTGAGAAGGAATATATTTGTTAAACCTCCCCTGTGAACTTAGCCTTTTGTAGATTCTTTCAGATGTGTTTTTGTTCGCTAGGCAAGTCAGAAGAGTGAATTCACTCATAAAAGTGAATATTTTTTAACCACCACAGGCGGAATGATTCCAGAGACTTATTACACTATTCATTGCACCATTTTGATGAGTGTACTAGGTCTGCCTCTTTTCCACGGCAGGATAGAAAGGAAGGATTAGATAGAGGGGAAGAAGGAAATACGGAGGAGGAAAACGTAGTTTAAAAGAAGCTGACAGTGAGAAAGGGGGAGGGAGCGATGACAGAAGGGCGTGTGAGATTCCTTGTTTCTTCTTATCAATGTGCATGGGTCTTTCCTGCGGGTCTCTCACCATGGCTGCCAAATGTCTCTCCTGGTCTCAGCCTACTTTTGTCTTTCCTAAACACTGTTGTCAAATGAATCTTTCTAAATGAACACTTTTCCTCTTTTAGCAATTCACAGTTGCATTCAGAGCCCATGATAATTTGGCCTCAGTATCCTGTTCCAGTTTATGCCCTCCTTTCATTCATTCATTTGTTAAACAAACGTTTAGTGAAGTGCACAACATGAACTTCCTGATCTAATTAGGCCACTCTGCTCTCTGTACATTCTTAAATATTCTCTGAAATATTCCTTGTCCACCCCTTACCTCATAACTTGCTCATCAATACCTTTTTCTAATCTACCACCTGCACACCCAGGCTACTTGAGGGCATTTTATTCTTTTTTTCTGTTCTCCACATTTCCTAGAGCAGCTCCTTACACATATCAAACCCTCCATAAGCATGTGTTAGTGAAGTGACTTGCTAAATAAAGAAATGAGCAATTATACAATAAACTATTTAGTGAAAGACAGATTCTTGAAGCAGTAGGGAAGAAAACTAGTAAGTTTAACATTAAAAAAAAACCTTATTTCTTCTAGTTACCTGTTGTATGAAATATTTTGCTTTTTATCCAAAGTCTGTATTGATTGTGTCTCTCTGCATATGAATCATCACAATCAAATGATAGATGTATTAGAAGATTATATATCTTTTTACTCTTTTCACGCATTTTGGACATTCAAAAATAATATCAGATTGGTTTTTTTTAGGAGAGAAAAGAAAGGCATGTTTATCAAAAGCAAGATTAAGCTTAGTCATGGAAATACGCTTATCTCATGTGACAATCGTTTCTTTCACATAGCATCATTTATTGAATATCTGCTGTGAGCAGGACTTTTTGTCAGGTGCTGTGGGACATGAGGCCTGAGGTCCAGTTATCAAAAAGGGACTTAAAGAGTAGATGCGACCACGACTTTCACATGCAAGTCAAAAGTGTAGTAAGCGAGGCAGGAAACTCTAGAGGCTGGAAAAGTCAGGGAAGATGGATATGAGGCTTGAGTTGGGCCAGGAAGGATGATGAGCAGGATGCAAATGAGCAAAGGAAAAAGCAGAGACTGAAGGAAGGCAGTAATGCCCTTGTGCTGTAGTCAGAATTTTTTAATATGATTACCTTACAGCAGAGCAAGACACTAAAGTGGTTCTAAAGCAGGCACGGAAAAGTGAGTTCTGTGTCTTTGAACATGAGTGAGCTGCGATGGCCCATATGATAATTATCATGTAAAATGATTGTTGAACTAAGCAAGGCACCCTGTTCGCTAATCTTCCTGAGTACACAGGTATTTGCCATCATTACCCTGGGACCACAAGAATGAAGATTCTAAAGAACTGCGATTGCTTTACAGACATTCTTAAATGAATTCACTCAAACCCTCAATGAAGTAGGTAGCAAATGGAAGACTTGCTGACAGGCTGCTGTCACTGAGACAAAGTTATCTGTCTTAGCGATTCTTCTGGTCCAGGGAGACTGGCAGAACTTTCCCGTAAGTTGGTGGTTAGCATTTCTTTGACTTTACCAAAATCATTCGGTACCTGAGATCTCTTGAGGACAATGTCTTAGTAATCTCTGAGTCCCCACTGCCTAGCCCCAGTGCTTGGCAAATACGGATGGTCAAGGGGGACTCAATTATTGCTTGAATGGATAGATGAGGGGGGAAAATAATAGTTTACTTATTTTTATTTCCAAAATCTGGGGAGAGTTTTGGTTAACTGCAAGGACAAATAGACGACCAGATGATACTGTCTAGGCTTAGAAGATTGAGTTAAAAGGAACAGAAGGAGTTCATGAAGTTCTCTGCCTTGTGGCCACAACAGGCTCTGCTGAGAGCTGCTTGTCCTTCTTTTCTATTCCTTGTTTTACACTCCATTGTGCTATTGAACAAGGAAGGCCGAAAAAGCAAAGTTGCAGATTTCAGTAGTACTAAAACCTTCAAGTATTTCCCTTAGAAACTGAATTGGGAGTTATGGGAGCAGAAGAAAATGAGTTTCTGTTGTTTTGGAGTGGGTAGGAGATTCATGAAACTGGAGCAAAGCTTGTAAACAGTGAAGATTGGGTGTGAGGCCTGGAGGTAAATATCATTTCATCAACGATTTTTTCAGTTTTCTTTCTGAAAGTAGAGAAGCAAATGAAAATAGAGAAAAAAATAGAGATGAGAAAAAATGATTTAATTAATCAAATTTTGAGTGTTTTTTTCCCTTCAATAGTTGGGTCTTCTTCAACCCTATTATTTTCTTTTTACTATTTTTCTAATTTTCTATTTTGAATGCTTTGCAGGATTGAAACAAACATACGTGAGAATATGCCTGACTAAAGCAATACCCAAACGCTGCTAGTCACTCGGTTCCAGAACCACAAGAAAGGACAACTTTGTACTTCGTCAACATAAATGTTCCACCAGTACCTTTTTATGTCTTAATGTCAGAGTTTTAGTTACAAATTGACCTCTTACCTATTTGGCTAGGAGAGCTTGCAGACTTTTGAGACTTATTTTATTCATGTAAATGTTACCCTTCAATTTGTTTAGTCATTGTTAAATGCAATGTTAAATTGAATAAAGTTAAATTTGAAACCAAGACCATTCTAAGCCAGGCTAGTTTCAGTCAGCTTTGAGACCATGTGGATTTCTAATGGAACAAAGGCACTGGGAACTCTGTGGCCAGTTTTCCCAAGTAAGACAAAAGCCTCTCAGATTCCAGGAGCAGGTTCCAGTTAACCTTTATGTCACAAACCATGGTAATTCCCAACCCTAAAATCCTCCAACTCTTATGATTATTTTAAAAATATGGATCATGTCTAAATATGAGACACATAAATGGGATTGAGTCTTACCAATTGATAATCATTCATATTTTCTACTTAAATATTTTTGTGTGTTTTCTGTTTTGTCCAATTAACGGGGAAATTATACATTTTCCATTTGTGGTCTTATTTGACCCAATGCAAAGATTTCTCTGATTTAAATTCTTCTGTCCTGGTGTGTTTGGTATCCTTAACCCACCTGACATATCATTGTCATTATTATTGTTTCTCTATTTATTACGCAATTGTTTTGTGAAATAAAACTCAGTCTCTGCTTGTAGAATTGAAATGTGAAGAAGTTCCAACATAGGACTCAAGTAGGGTTAATGACAGCATGTTATATAATTTTCAACTATAGTAACATCCACTCTGAGCAAAACTTTATCATCACCGTTTCCTTGTAGAGCCCAGAAGCTGTGTCAGTCATTTTCTGCTTTCCCTACTGACCTTTTGGGAAATTTTCTCCCACTGATGGAATTGTCATTCTGTCACAGTGAAAGACAACAGAATAATGTAAAATGGTGGTTGGCAAGCAAGGAATCAGGCTGGCCTGTCTGTGGCAATTTCAATAAAGTCCTCCTCCTGATTTAAAGAGAAGCAAGTGTTACTTAAGATTTTGAAGTTTCTGTAACACATTTCATAACTGTCTGGCTAAACATTAAATATAACTGAATACAGTAAATGTATAGTTTTAAATATTATAGTTCATCAATTCATTTTAAAAAGCAGCATAAAAACACTGCACCCTTAAATTCCTTATTTTTTTCATTGCTTTTACAAGGTATGCATTTTTAAAAATCTAGTTTAGGTTGGCCAAGTAGGCAAGTACTACTAGATTGAGTTTTTCCCATGGAATAAGAGGTTTTTTTCTTCATAATATAGTGACTGAGTACTTCTTGAAGTAAGCCAAACCTGGGTTAAATTCAAGTTCTGTAACTTACTATCAGTATGATCTTTGGCAGCTTATTTTCATCTCTCAAAATCTTAAGTTTATTCAACACGTAGTGAAAAAAAGAAATAATGATGTTCACTTACCTCATGGGATTCTTAAAATCGGCTATGCGCTTAGCATCGAGCCTGACATACAGTAAGCTTGTAACATCATTGATCTTGGGGTCTGGTCAACAGGGAAGGCATTTAGCATGCAAGTGTTTAGGTGAGTTTATCTACATAAAAATGTTATCATTGAAATTTAAAACAAAGTTAGAAAACTTTTGCCCCCAAATCTTGAAAAACATATTTTTTCTTAAATGGTATAGGCAGCAATCAGTTAGACTTGAATGAATGAAGCATCTCCATTAAAGATAAAATAAACCTTCATTAATTAGTTTTTTTTTTTTTGTATATTTATTCAGCTCCTCTATAGGCCAGATTCTCTTCCTTGGGAATTGGGAATGTGTTCTTTTCCATTGACTCAACTTCTCTGTTGAGCTTCTCATCACCTCCATTGACACTTACTTCCCACACACACTCAAAATGTGACATAGTCTTCTTTTCCCTCTTCTCTCTCATTGTTCCTTTCAAAGCAATAATAAAATTTCCCCTGAAGCTGATTTTTGAAGTGTGGTGACAAATTGGCTCTCTTCAAACTTAGAACGTATTCTGATGTGATAGCCTCTGTCTTAAACAAGCAGTGGAGAGGAGTGCTCTGAGAATAAAGGTGGCGACTTTCCAATTCCTCCAGGTTTTTTGGTCAGTTTTTCCATGCAGAGTTAAAATGCTCTTTGATTTAAACATAGAATGAGACACATCACCATTTATGTTTAACCGCAAATGTATGCCCTAATAGCATATAGGTGATTCAGGTGAGTAATACCTACAAGGCTCCCTTCGTTAAAACAGATATTTGACAAAATATGACATGATGCAGTGATAAGAAAAATTCATTCCTCAACAGATTATTTCTCTCTCTCTCTCTAATCATCCATCCATCCATCTATCCATCTATCCTCATGTGTGTGTATTTATTTTAGTGGTCAAGTTTCTTTGAAGAGCAGACACTAAGCTGAATCAAGCAAAAATGACCTAGCTTTGCCCCAGCCCTCTAGATGCCAGGTTAAGGGCAGGCACTTTGGACAAAAGTACTTCTCACCTTGTATAATTGGGTCATGTTCAGGCCTACCTGGCAGAGCCCCTGTCCAACCCAGCACCAGCCTTGGCTCTAGAGTTCTCAGCAGCACTTTAGTCATTTGTACAGGTGTCAGGGAAGCCTGGTGTTCTTTTCAGAACTTTTGAGGACCATATTTGTTAGCCTAGGGGAACTCTTGAGTTCATTTATACTGACCTTATATTTCTGGAGCTGGCCCCTCAATGAACCAAGGACTGAACTAGGATTAAACTGGGATCAAATTGGCTCCCATGGAAGGAGAAAAGGACAAAGTAGGCTCTTGGAACTGAAGACAGCTTGGAGGCCTCTTGTCCAACCTGTTCCTCAGTAGGGTCCTTTCTGTGGCTTCTGTGACAAAAGGATTTCCAGGCCCTGCTTGAACACTCCTGCTGACAGAAGTGGGGTGGACAGCCCATTCCATTGGTAAGATGCTCAAATGATGAGGGGTTTTCTTATTTTTGAATCGATATTTGCTTTCTTCTAATGCTTACTGTTGTGTCTTTATCTGTCCACTTTTCCAGCTCTCTTCTTGTTTTCTTTTGCCCTTTTAAGCCAGGCGTACCCCAATCTCTTCCTGATCATTAAAATATTTTTCTTCTCAACTTTCCAACAACATGTCATTAGATAAGACCTGTAAAAATAATAATTAAAGCACCTGACACTTAATAGGCACTCAATAAATATTAGTTACATTTTTGTTTTTAAAATACCACTATGGTGCACAGGAAAGCACAGGGATTCTGAAACCAAATAGGCCTAGATTTGAATGTAGTGCAAGTATTAACTTGCTCTAGGATCTTGGGCTATATATTTCACCTTTCTAAGTCTCTGTGTTCTCAGCTTTTTTGAAAAAAAGTAATAAAACCCACTTTATAAAGTCATGTTGAGGACCATCTGTGCTAGTATCCATAAAGCACTTAGCACAGTTCCTAGCACATAGTAGGTGCTCAGCGAATGTTGGTTTAGTTTCCACATACAACATATCCTTCCCTAACCCCACCTACCTCATAATCCAGAATAGCATATGTGTGTGTGTGTGTGTGTGTATATGTATATATATATATATATATATATATATATATATATATATATAATAAAGAGAAAAGATTAAGGGGCATTGGCTTCCAGCTTTGCCCTTTCTAGTCCCACGACTGTGGGTAAATCACTTTACCTCCTTGCATGTTTCCTTATCAAATAGTCCCATGTCTGCTACAAAAGTTTGTTGTAAGAATCAAATAAAACATCAGATGTGTAATAACTTTCAAAAATCATGGTGTATTCTCTTAATATAAGGTATTGTTATTGCCGATAGTAATTTAATCAGTGAATAACTGCTGAGTGAAAGAATGATCCGATCCCACCACAGCGTCCCTACCCACCCTGGTGTGGGGATGAAAAGCCCAGCAAACTTGGTATAGCAAACTGGTCCACGAGTGTTTATGGAAACACGTACGTGTGGGAACGTTTGTCTGATGGGTGAAAATCCAGGCAAATGCTCTAACATGAACATCTGGCAGAAGAGCTCATTCACTCAGTGCTGATATAAACACCACAGAGGTCCAGAATCCTAGAGTTATAGCTGTCAACAATTGACACTCTTCCTCTAATTTCTTCCAGGAATTTCTATTACATCACAATGTTGCGGGATCCAGTGTCGCGTTACCTGAGCGAGTGGAAACACGTCCAGAGAGGGGCCACATGGAAAACTTCCCTCCACATGTGTGATGGGAGAAGTCCCACCCCCGATGAACTGCCTACCTGCTACCCTGGGGACGACTGGTCTGGGGTCAGCTTGCGGGAGTTCATGGACTGCAGCTACAACCTGGCCAACAACCGCCAAGTGCGCATGCTAGCTGACCTCAGCCTGGTGGGCTGCTACAACTTGACTTTCATGAACGAGAGTGAAAGAAACACCATCCTCTTGCAGAGCGCGAAAAACAACCTGAAGAACATGGCCTTCTTTGGGCTCACGGAATTCCAGAGGAAGACACAGTTTCTCTTTGAGAGGACATTCAACCTCAAGTTCATCTCCCCGTTCACGCAGTTCAACATCACACGGGCTTCCAACGTGGAGATCAACGAGGGTGCCCGCCAGCGCATAGAGGAGCTAAACTTCCTGGACATGCAGCTTTATGAGTATGCAAAAGATCTCTTCCAGCAGCGCTACCACCACACCAAGCAACTGGAGCACCAGAGGCACCGGCAAAAGAGGCGAGAGGAGCGGAGGCTGCAGCGGGAGCACAGGGGCCACCGGTGGCCCAAGGAGGATGGGAACACAGAGGGGGCAGTCACTGAGGACTACAACAGCCAGGTGGTGAGATGGTGACCCCCTGCCCTCTTCTCCCTCAGGACGGGGAGGATGAGCAGGTGCACAGGCCTTCTGTGGTGTTACCTTGGAGAACATTGGACCATTCTGAGGACATCTGGCTGTATGTTGCTTGATTTGGAAACCTGCTTCCTCTTTGTCTTCATCTTTATCCAGCCAGAGATGATCCGTCTTGTTCATTTTTTCCTGATGTTTTTAAATCTATGAGATTAAGTAGGGTAGGAATGCATCCAATCTAGGCCACTTTAGAAGGTCAGGGAGAGAGAAGCACCTAGAAGGAAACAGTCCTTGCAATCTCCTTTGCAGCAGCATAGGTTATATTTGAAGCAACTGGAACCCACAGAGGCACACATGAAAAGCCAAAGTATGGCTTGGATGTTCTGCTGAAACGGGTCTGTTTCATAATGTCTCTGTAGTGGAAATGTTGGTGTATTTAAAGAGAGAGAAAAAGAAGTCTTTTTCAGCCCTTAGATGAGGTTTTATACCAGCCCTCACTTGGCTGTTCGCTCTCATCTTTGAACTCTATTGGAATGTGCTTTCAGTCCTGAGTAGAGTAATGTGTTTTGTCATTGCAATTGTTTTTAAATGAGATTACCCTACTATTGACTATCACCAGAGACTCACATCCTTCAAAGCCCCTCATCTTAGCCCTGATCCATGCTTCCTCCTCGATCTTTCAGGGAAATGGCTAGTGGATTCAGGACAGGGGCACCTATGGCTCCTGAGAAATGAACACTGGTAGGGGCATTTAGGAGAAAATGTGCTTATTGACTAATGCTTAAGGAGATCACACTTTACCACTTTTCATTTTCAATGTAAGGAATGAATGATAAATTAAGGGGAGGATAACTATATGTCTAACATTTCCAGACCTGCTACAGAACCTTAGTTTTTTAAGGACTATTTCATAGTTTTACCTGTTTGGAGCAGTCATTTTGGGTATGGTCCTGCCAAGTTTGACATTCTGCTATCATAGAGGAAAAGACGTTTAAAAAGAATTTGACCTGAAGAATAGGAGCTTAGCTAGCATGTATACAAAACGTATTAGAGGTCGCTAAATAGATAATAACTCTACTTTAGGCCAAGAGACATGGAACTCAATTGGGTAGTCATCCTAGGAGTTTAGAAAGACTCTCCCTCCCGACATCTTGACTATCTCCAGCCTGATAACGTTTTTCTCCCTACATGAACTTTGGCTATTGTGGGACTGCGGCTATAGCGAGCAAACCAAGCTTGAGTATGTAAAACAGGACCAAAAAATGTGCTGTGTTGCCAAGTGTTTCTTATTTTCACCTTTTTGCAGTCACAGCTACAGTAACACAAAGTTTGTTGAATAATACAGGGAGACGTATGGAAACAGGAATAGAGAGCCCTACCCTAGCATCCAGTAGGAGGATCAGAGTGGGTAGAAGTATCACAAATGCTTGATCTGATCAATCCCTTCAAGGAGCTGCAGGCAAAATGAGTGAAACCCCTAAATCAGATGGAAAAGCCTATTTCATTGATGTCCAACATGTTTGATGTTTAAGCCAGCTTTACATAAGCCACGTCTCAGCCTTTAGAATACTCTCTTTGGGGTTGAGAGTCGATCAACCCACAAGCATTCACGGAGTGCCTGCCTGCACGGAGGGGAGCCCAGTGTCTTCATCAAAGAGAGATCTGAAGAAGCGGCTTAGGTACTTCTCTCACTACCCTTGGCCTCGTCTGTGATGAGAGTGAAGGCATTATTGGGGACCTCTCTTGTGCCAGGAACTGTGGGAGGCCCTTTTCATACCTTAAATCTATTCACAACAAGGTAGATGTTATTAGTCTCAGTTTCATAGATGAGAAAATGAAACCCACAGGCAGTAGGTAGGTTCCTCTTGGATTGTAAGCTAGGTCTCACTGACTGCAAAGTGCAAGCTCTTTTTACTTCATCGTATTTCCCATATGGGATCAAAACTTCTTGCCAATCATGCACGAAGCCAGCTGTTATTGTCCAGAAGGGTTTATCTCCAACCCATCTGAGTGGAACAAGTGTGAAAGCACCAAGCCAGCAGTGACCCAGAGCCATGCTGCCTTGGGCAAATCCAGCCCTTTCCATGTCACTGACCCAACAATGAGCTGAGAGATTGATGACTTTTTAGGCAATTGTACTTCTTGAGCCACATATGAGGGTGAGTTAAAGGGCCAAGTAAATATTTCTTGTTGGTTGGTAGAGATTAAGCTCACAAAATATTAGTGTTTCCCTCTCTGATGATTTGTTCCTAAGGTGGGGGGAAGGAGAATTACAGCTGAGATTAATAAGCAGCTCGCTCTCTATCTTCACATTTCTGTTAGGATCTAATGTTCTGCATAGAATGGCAGGGCTGCAAATTATCCTCCTGCCTGCCACTGTGACACACACACACACACACACACACACACATACTATAACAATCCAGTGTTTTGTCATGTGGAAAATCAAAACAAGTTAGCAAGCATTCGGATTGTTTCTTTTAAACTCACTTTAAATTTTGGCAGGGAATTCATGCATAGCTGAGACTTGGAGACAGGCTCAGCTAGCTTCACACTGTTCCTCAGGCACTTCGGGACTTATAGCAAAAGGCTTTCCACAGCCTTGCCGCTGAAGGCACCATGTATGGTACTCCACTTGAGACCAGATATCAGGATGTTCAGGGGAGAAACTATCTCTTTGTGTTGGCCTGAGGCCAGTGCTGAGCAAATTAAAAAGGCCTACACGGGCTTCCTCCCTCATATCATTTCATTCTAAAGCAGCACGCTTGTCATATCCCTGGGGTCCCATGTTGATAGAAATGAAAAGGTAGGGACGCTGTTTGTTCTCCGAAAATTGACTGCACACCAACATGCTGAGTGAAGCTTGGGGAAGGGAGACCAACAGAAGTCATCTGGACCTAAGGATCTTTGGGAAGTCAGCAGTCTTAAGATCCCAAACCAAATCAATTTCAGATACATTAGTGTTAAAAGCCCAAGAAGAGGCAACAAAAGAAAAAAAAAAATTCCCTAGGGAATTCCACATCCTATTGGCTCCTAGGTCTCCCAGTAGACATTCTTTCCCCTCTCTTGGCAATGGCAGCTCCAATAACCAGATTGGGATGAGATGTCCTTGCGTGTGTGTATACATATATTTAAATTATTTTTAAGGACTAAGATACTTGCTGTCTATTCTGTCTCCTACTAGTTTTCTGGCAGCCTACTCTTGGTAACGAGAGAAAAACTTGCCCTGAGAATTATTTGGATATTCTCTCTAATAATTGATAACATTAGCAATCAGTGTTAGGCAATGGTTAGGGATATCATGTGTGTTATTTAAAAATTATAAAAATGTCTGTCTTACCTAAAGGAGATAACTTTGTCATAAATAGTTTGATCAAAGGTTTGAGGGTCCAGCCCCGTGGCTGAGTGGTTAAGTTTGTGTGCTCCACTTTGGCGGCCCAGGGTTTCGCCGGTTCGGATCCTGGGTGCGGACATGGCACTGCTTGTTAGGCCACGTTGAGGTGGCGTCCCACATGCCACAACTGGAAGGACCCACAACTAGAATATACAGCTATGTACTTGGGGGATTTGGGGAGAAAAAGCAGAAAATAAAAGTAGATTGGCAACAGTTAGTTGTTAGCTCAGGTGCCAATCTTTAAAAAAAAAAAAAAAAAGGTTTGAAATAGGAGGACTTGTTCAAAAGTCTGAATAGAGATAGTATTAATATGGAGAAGAAAGTCTACTAGATAGACCTAGCCAGGAGGTGAGCATAGATCATTAAAAAATAAATATCCGTCTGCTGGACAGGATTCCCATTTGGCTGCTTTAACAGAGAAACTCAAAATAACAGTGACTTCATTAAGGTTCAAGCTATTGCTCTCTTGCTTAAGAGACAAACTGGTTTGATAACTCTAGTATGTGACATTGTCAGAAACCCAGGCCCTCTTTTGTTGCTCTTTTATCCTACCGTGCAACTTTCCATCTCATGGTCCAAGATGAGTGCTGCAGCTCCTGCCATCTCATTTACATTTAAGACAGCAGATGGGAAATGGTGGGAAGTTGCACATATCACTTCTAGTCACATCTTATGGGCTAGAACCTAGCCATTAGCTACGTCTAGCTGCAAAGAAGGCCAGGAAATGTCTTTATTCGTGGTTGCCATGTGCCTTGATAAATATGAGGGTTCTATTATCAAAGAGGCAATGTGAAAATTAATACTGATAAAAACTAACAGTCTCTGACACAAAAGGGAATTGAAAATATTTCAACAGTTTTTTAATGTCGTCTATTTCATCATATATTTTACAAAGGATAAGATTAAAAATTCATAACTTTGTATGGTATTTAATGCTTTTCAAAACATTTGTACATTTAATATCTCATTTGGTCTTCACTACATTTTTATGTGTTAAATAAGACCTCTATTCACTATCCCGTTTGATAGTTTGACATGGAGATTCAGAGATGTTGAAAGATTTCCCAAAGATTCTAGTTTACTAGCAAGAAAGTTACTCAGAGCATCAGTCTTTTGACTTTATAGCCTTTCCTATACTTTATGCGGCTCAGTGTTAGTATTGGGATTGGGAATTGCAAGAATGTGAAATCTAAATCTTTATTGATTTTTTACCTTCCCTTACCTTCTCATGGACCTTCAGTGACTTAGAAAATGCCAAGGAAACGAGTAGAGTTGGCCCATAATCCCCCTACCTCCACTGAGGGAGCCTCTTATTAGAAGAGAAATGTCCAAGAGATGGGCAATGTTGCAGGGGAGATTGAGAAGCAGAGACACGCAACACCTCTAACTGGATGTCCACCCCATCCGATCCAAAAACTGTTCAAAATGAAGGGTGAGGGAACGTGCTCATAACTCCTTAGGGAAGCTCAGTTTTGGAAATATAAGAATCAGTAGCAGCCTGAATAGTGAAGCTTAGCATGTGATCAATAGAACCCCTGTGCAAAAAAATCTCCCTTCCTCTCTACTTCTTCCCCAGGTCCCTGGAATGTTATCAGCAACTTATTGCTTTGTTCTTGAAGGTTTTATTTGGTGTTAATTGGGCCCCTTTGCACATTTGCTAGAGAGAGAAAATGCTTTAAGCTGTCATAAGCTAACATCTTCACACAGAAAGTGTATCTGATTCCTCTCCAACCATGACCTGTAGCTGAGAAGAAGGTCCTGTATAATGGGATCACTCAGAGGTGGGGGTTAGGAAGAGCTGGGGTAACTACAGAGGAAAGCAGGGCTTCTAAAAGGAGAGCGGGTCTTACAAAGGTGGAAAGATGAGGAATTAAATATTTGCCAGGCAATATCAAAAAATAGAAAAATGACTAATACACAGTTTCTGTCCTCAAGAACAAGGGCAGGCTGGAGACATGTGGACTGTTATTCTTTTGGCCATTTAAAAGAGCAGTAAAGGGTATCAGGCTCCTGAGACAGGACCAGAGCATTGGAATGGTTTTAGGGACCAAAGTAAAGGCTGACTGAGTTGGAGGAGTTGAATCAAAGGGAAAGCTGAATCGGATTTAGGCAAAGAATACTGTGATCTGATCACAACTGTGTCTCTAAGGCTTCCCCTTCCCATAGTTACTGTGCCTCAGCTGGTCACCAGAGCTCCATCTGAAAGTCTCCAGGCTGGGTATCAGGGCTGACTGAGTCCAATGACTTTACCTGGTTGTGTCACCTCTCAGGAGCGTGCAAAGGGTCTTTCTCCCAGGCACTTTCGGCTTCCTTCTTATCCCCTTCCTCCATCTCTGCAGGACATAAGCCAGCTATTCTCTCACCACATTCACCTTGGACACATCTAAACTAATTCCCTAAAACTGAATTAGCCCTTCTGAGCAAGAGATCAGGTTCTGAGACCCGTGTGCTTTGTAGCCTAGTGGATGGAATGCACATGGACCCGTCTTCACCACACCTTGACAGGACCAACCTGCGTTGCAGAGGTGCCTAGATTTCTAGAGAACTGGCCTCGCTGTGAACACCAGCAACATCTGCAAGACAAAAGCCCCTGAAATTCAGGCTGGGACTCCAGGTAACAGAACTCAGATCTGAGAACGCAGGAGCGCAGATGTTTCTTGAGTCTGTGCTGTATGTAGAAAAGACTGCACTGTCATCCTTGGGCACATTAAGTGGAACCTTCATGAGTTACCTGTTCTTCTGCACTGTGGGAACTCATCAAAGAGCCAGATGTTAGTGCTGAAAAACCTCAGTTTCTGCTGGGGAAAATCGCGTCCCGAGGAAGCAGAGTTTGTGTGATTTAGTCTCGTCACGTTTGTCTTACACCCGCTTGTCGTTTTTTTAATCATACGATCATCTTTTCTTTTTTTCCGCCAGAAGTACTTTCTGGGTTTTGCTTGCATTATTTTTCATTTACCGTATCAGAGATGAAAAATGTTGGAAAAAAAATCTGGACTTCTATCTGGTGCCCCATTTTAGTGTAAAGATAGTTATTCAATAGATAGTAAATTATTTCCCCTAAGAGATGTTTCCTTTTGTTTCTGTGCAATAATACATATGAACTCGGGTACGAGGAGGTTGTATTGTGACATTATCAACCCTTATTGCTATTTAAAAATGATAGTTTGTAGAACTGAGGATTTCCATTGACGTGAAGCACAATTTAATGAATAAGTTAACATATTAAACTGTTGTGATGTCAAGAACAATTGCTTTCCCCTGTGCTTTTGTTGGATATTTTTTCAAAACGAGAAAACTTGGTTAAACACTTTAAGGGATTTATGGAAATTGAACCCGCGGGATCAGCTTTGTCAAACTCTAAAAATCCATGCTTTGGATACAAATGTGGCTATTGGATGTGAAACTTTAAAAGCACAAAAGACACAGAAAATATAGATCGAAACCATTTAAAATCTCTGAGGCCAGGGAGGATTTCACAGGCTCTCAAACACATAAGCTTCTAAAAGCATGGTTCTTAGTGACTCTCCTCTTCAATGCTCATCCCAGCACATTGACATTCACTGCGAAACATGGAAAGGCAACCTGGAGCTGAAAGGATGAGGAAAAGGTTTGAGGAAGAGTGGTGGGTGAGAAAAACAGGGATTGGAACAAAGGAGTTTGGAATTCAATCTAAAAGACAGAAAGGAGAAAAGGAGGAAGGGAGAAGAGGGAAGAGAGAGAAAGAACAGAAAATGAAAAAAACAACAATAGTGGAATCTAATTTAGGTCTCTCCACAATTTCAGTGTGTATGGTTTGCCAGATTTCTAAAAAACGACTAGTTTCTATAGTATAAGCAAAGAAAGAGAAAATTAACTTCTAGTAGAGAAAAACTTCCTTCATTCAAAAATCCCTTGAAAGGTGCAATTTATCACTTTCTTTTTGTTCTGTAGAAGTGGGGTTTGTGGATTTCTTCCTTGCTTGTGGGTTAGTGAGATTTGGAGCCTTAGGAAGATGCCATGTGACTGCGTCCTTCTATGTAGTGACAATTACATGCAAAGGGAACTTGACTTTGAACAATTGAAGTAGCCATAAGAAAGTTTCCACAAGACAGTAGAAGTTACAGACAAACACACTTGCATGCATGCACATGCGAGCGCACACACATACACACACACACACACACACAGAGGAAGACATTTTGGGGACTTTTATATTCCTAGAAAAACCTCAGATAAGTTAAGAGAAGGACTAAGCAACACTCAAGACTCACTTCTTTCCCCCATTCACTTTGAAAATAGCGTTGAACGTAAGATTCGACGAAATGTCTGAAACGTTAGTGAAAATCTGTTCTCAATCTAGTACTGTTTTACTCTCATGGATCAGTTTTCATACCAAATATAAATTTGAAAATTAATGGAATCTAATTCAGTATAATTCTTTATTTTATAAACAGTTTAATTGTTTTTCATGATTACAAAGTAATATATGATCTTAGATAATTTGGAAAATACAAGATACTAAAAAAGCCCATAGTCCAATTCCAACGTTATTTTGATCTATTTCCTTTCATATTTTTTTATGCACTAGTAATTAGAGTAAAATTTTAAATAACAAATATTTTAGGAAATTAGAATCATATAATCTATGCAATCAAAACACCTGTATTAACATCTTAACACCCATTCTTTGAAAATATCATTAATAGCTACATTTGATTTTACCATTCCCATATTTTTGGGCAATCTGGTCATTTCCAGTTTTTCCACTAATATGAATAACACTAAAATGAATTTATTTGTACATAAGCGGCATCTACGTAAGTGTCTTTGTTCACCCGTTGGAGAGAGGACAGTGGACCCCTTGGTTGTATCTTCCCAACAACTCGGAATGAAAGTATTCAAGATAGTCAAAATTACGTAGACGCAGCTAAGTGAATTTTGAGAAAATTGAAATAAAAGTTATCCATATAATCAAGGAAAATTATAAGTGGCTCTCCAGAATCACCTACCTGGCCCTGAACTGAAGCTCTCATTTCCCAAGATGCTGGGAGTGTTAGCTGTGGGCTGACAGCTCCGAGCTGAGTCTTTCAGGAGGACCTGCCCTCCCCCAAGGTCATGCCACCTTTTTCCCGCCATGCCATATTGAACGACACTGTTGTGGAGGTAAAGGCCAGCTCTTTTGACTGGTGACATCTCAGCTCCAAAGTGCCCTGTAGGATCACCTGAAGACTCCACTGCAAAGCATCCCAGCTCCCTTTCTGCCTCCACCCCTCCTGCAGCCCTCACTCCCCCGGAGGTATGTCCCCAGCCAACCTTCCACACGCATCTCCACCACAACTCTGCTCTCCAGGGACCTAGAATTCCATCAGCCCCGTGTTCTGGCCTCCACAGCCTTCTGCTGAGTTTCCTCCTTGTTCCAGCACCTGTAGATTTCCTTTCCTGTCTTTTGAGCTCAGCTATATTTTGAAAAGTTATTTTGGCATATTTTGTCCAACATTTCTACTTGTTTTTTGCTGAAAAAAGAATCTGTATTTGCTCAGTCTCTTAAGTTCCTAGAAACAAGTCTGCTGTTAAATTTTTAAACCTCCTTTGATTCTCTGTTTCCTCTGCTTTTGCGTTATTTGACTCTGTCACATTCTTTCAATTTCAAGACTCCAGTTTTTCACCATTCACCTTCACTCCTTTTCTACTTTTTCAGATTTTTCTCTCTGTTTGCTCATCTCTTACATAAAACTTCCAGTTTGTGCTCATTCTTTTAATAATATTTTTCTTTTCCTATTTATGCATATATTTTATATATTTTACTTTACCCTTCCACTTCTTAATTTTCATTTCTAAGTTTTAATCTTACATTTATGCTTGATTTTTCACCTAAAATTTCTTTCTTTTTTATTTATGGTTTTCAAGCTTTTATTTCTTTGGTCTAATTTTTTATCTTTTATTTTAAGTCAAACCAACTTCGTCTATCTCTTAATACTTAACCTTTCATTTTCATTGACAGCTTATCTTTATAATCAAGTTTTCTATCGAAATTTATTTCAACTTCTCACTGCTGGTTGTAACTATCCCTTTATTTTGAAGCAAACTTGTTTTATTGTTTTTAATCGATATTTTGTGCCCAGGTAACTCTGCCTGCACAATTTCTACTTTTTAAGCTATGCTAAGGTTCCTTTGCAGCTTTGTACGTGTTCAATTTTTGTAAAAATTTCATAGATGTCTGAAAAGAATATGTATTGCATTGTTAAATTATATATATTATAGAGAGATCTCTCTATATAATATTAATGTATACAAATAAAGTACAGTCGTGCACCACATAATGATGTTCCAGTCAATGACAAACTGCAAACACAACATATAATCTCATGGTGGTTCTATAGCCACCATCTAGTCTAGGTGAGTAGTAGGCTATACCATCTAGGTTTGTGTAAGTACACTCTGTCGTGTTCACACAATGATGGAATCACCTAACGACATGTTTCTCAGAACGTATCCCGTCGTTAGACAATGCATGACTGTATACGTATATTTATATATTACGCATTTATCCTTATACATAATCATTTAAATTATAAAACATGTATGTATATATACTCATATAAATGTATTTATATATAAATATTTAATTGATCAAAGACAGAGTGCACGCTAAAATCTTTCAACTGTGTTTGTATCATTTCATAAGTTTTCTTTTTGAGGAAGATTAGCCCTGAGCTAACTACTGCCAATCTTCTTGTTTGTGCTGAGGAAGACTGGCCCTGAGCTAACATCCATGCCCATCTTCCTCTGTTTTATACGTGGGACGCCTACCACAGCATGGTTTTTGCCAAGCGGTGCCATGTCTGCACCTGGGATCTGAACTGGCGAACCCAAGGCGAACCCCGGGCCGCCAAGAAGCGGAATGTGCTGCACTACTGGGCTGGCCCTCATAGCAGTTTTTAGTTTATATATTTTGGTGACTTGTCATTGAGTGTTTATGACTTCTATAGTCTTTACTGATGGAAATGCCCTTCGATATGAAATGACCCCTTTTGTATCATTTAATGCTTTTTGCTTTAAATTCTACTTTCATTTAATATGATTTTCAACTTTAATTTGTAATTAACATGTAGTTTAATTTTTCTTCACATAGCGTGAGTCTTTGTCTTTTAGTTTGAGAATTATAATCATTTATAGATTACTATCTTCCGTTGTTTTCTTGTTTTATAATTTCTGCTACTTATGCTTCTTTTCTGTTGTATTTTCTCTTGTTTTGATAAGCTATGATTTCTTTGGAACCAATGTTAAGAATGCATCCAAATTTATTTGACTTTCCCATGTGTAATTTGAGGATGTTTATGTTTATATGCTTCCCTCATCTTACTTCCAACTGTTTGTTTTAATACTCTGAGTAACAACCCTGGATTAGAAATAATCTGGAAGTTTAGATTCATATTGTTGTTGTTATACCGTTATTATAGTTAGCATTATAACTATGTCAAAGGAGATGGGAGAGTAAAAATTAGGCAACTGTTTTTCTCATCCTAACGTGGACATACTGAGTTGCTTTCAGAGTCAATGTCCTCACACTTCTGGGTGACGCTTGCATGTATCTGATCATTTAAATTATTCCAACAGCTTGTTGCATGTGAAATAAGAAGATATGAAGATAAAGAGGAAATTAGGACCTCACAAATTGGTGTTTAAAAGCGGTGGGCACAGCTAGCTTTCAGGGTGTCATCAGTTCCTGTGAATATGTCTGTTCAATGAGAAAAAAATTAAAGGAGTGAAAATTTTATCAGGACTCGGAAAATGCAATTGTTTTCAATTTAATTTATGACTAACTAAACCCATCATAACACACAGAAAAAAGGGTAATGAAGCAGTCTTCTGTAGTAGATAGCAGAACATTTTTTTTTAATTTAAGAATATAATTTAAAAATATTTCTGAGTAAGAACACCGGTGATAATATCAAGGTAACAGTGATTGAATAAATGTAACATAAAGAGTTCTTTTCCGGAAAGGAAAGATAGTGCCTTCACAAATCCAATGTGCTCACTTTATCTGGGACACAGCCAGGTGCTAATGCCCTCCCCTCTTGCCTCTGTGCCTACAGGTGTTACATGACAGGAAGTCATTAAGTCCTTGCAAATCAGGGCATCACTCCCAGGAGCCCTGCAGGAAGCCTGCCAGTTAAGTTCTAAGCAGAAGCATATACATTACCATTCTTCTAAGAAGCCACTGCTGATGGTTAGTATTCACATGTGCAACTGCAAAGCATAGCCAGTAATCCCCCTGCCACCCCTACCCTGCTCCCCACGTGAAGGTTGAACCGGAGCATGATGTATTAGCTCAGTTGTCCCTGAAGAGCCACGATCTTCTGCTAATGTTGTCATTTTCTTTGTTCTCCGGGAGAGAAAGCCATCCCTAGGTGAGATTCTGAAATTTAGAAAAAGTACAGGATATGTTCATCATCAAACTATGACGTTGCACATCCTGCTGTTACTAGTTAACAATTTTACTCAAAGTAATTGGAGCAAACTTGCATAATTTTCAACACTCCCGAAACCTAGATTACCAAACCTTTTATCCTCCACAATAATTTCTATGACTTGGTAGAGGGTCAGCAGAGATTCCACAACTTCTTTACCACCTTCTAAATTTACAGCCCAGAATGATGTTAATTTAACTCTTTTCAATGTCTCCTCCTGCTTTTCTTTTTAGTATTCATTTTTTCTTTCCATTCTAAAAAACATCCACTAGCATTTCTACAAGACTGGAGGCTAGATGCTAAAGTTGAAAGAATAGTGTCCTTCGGATCCAAAACACTATAATGTTTTTAGCAATCTCTTTAGCACCCACAAGCCAAGTGACACGTGCCTTAGAAAAGGCTCTTGCCTTGTCCTCCAGAAATACCTCAGGGAATCTTTCTACCCTCAACCATCTGAACCTGCACACTCCACCTTTCTTGTCCTGTGTTGTACACAGTCTATTCGAAATCAGAATTTTTCTCTGTCCTCAGACACTCACAGCCTGGACAGTCTTCCCTCCTCTTGTGACATGACCCAAACCACAGACCAGATCTACTCACTCCATGCCCAGCTCAGCATCCTCGCATCCAGCCATACACAGACCTGAGTTCCTAGATGCCCGGGATTGATGGGCAAGGCCATCCAAGCCCTCTTTGATTCTATACCCTAGACTTAAGTTCCTGAGGGTCAAGGACTACTTCTGCCTGTTCAACATTGTCTAATAGCACTCAGCGTGGTGTGTATTAGGTGCTCAGTACACATTTGATGAATGAATTAGCAGGTAAAAGAATCAATGAAAGAGTGAATCCAACTTGCTCTCTTGGGCAAGCTCAGCAAATCCCATGGTGACCACAATGACCTACATTCTGATGAGTCCCAGATAGAAGTGCTCTATAGATATTCCCTTAGTAAACTAATGAACGTCTTCACCTAAATGTCTTCCATTCACTCCTTCAATTCAACGTACCCAAAATGAAACTCATTATCTGCTCCTTTTCAATCTGAAAAAACCCTGTGCTTCCTTCCATATTCCCTTAACCCTCATTCAACCATGAGCTGTACAACTTATCGGGTGACTCAAGGAAGAACACCACACCTAGTCACTTCTCAATTCCTCTTACCTATCCTAGTGATTCAATCTCTGATGACCATCTCCTACTCTCTTTCCCACACCCACTGCCCTGGTTTAGACTTTCTTCCTATCTCATCCCATTTGCCAACAGAAGTTTCTTATGCCTATTTTAACCTTCACAGCAACACCGTGAGGCATTATGACTTTTTCTAATTAGGAAATTGAGTATCAGAGAAAGTAAGGAATAAGCACCTAATGGATACATAATTGACAAATATTGAAAGTAGGATTTGAAGTCAGTTTTGCTTCAACCAAAAGCCCAAGTTCTACTATTTGATAACTGTCCTCCGAGCCTCCAAAACCTTTCCTCTCAGCCTGACTGCCCTTTCAAAGACCTGGTCCTATCGCTTCCCTGCTCAGCCTTCTTAATGGTGATCTGTTGACCTTAGGATCAAGAAAACACTCTGTAGAACAGCATTTAGGACCCATCACCCCCCAACTTGCTCTCTGTTTAAATTTGTCCTTGATTCTAGTCAAACAGAATTCCTGGAGAATTCTCCCAAGTGGTCTGAGGGAAAAATGCCTAAAAGGATCATCGAGTGGATATGGATGGAGTCGATTAAGAAGATAAGGGAAAAGTTAAAGGACAACAGAGACCTGGACATTCTTCAGGTAGAGGACCTCAAATAGCAAGATAACCGTTTTGACTGAGTAGGAAACTATTATTCTACCCCCAGAAGTAAAGCAGAAAAGATTGAAATTCTTTATTAAAAGAGAATTTTTTGGTAAGCTGCACATTCTAGAATGACAATAGTTGAGAAGAGTCCAAGCGGATGTTGAGATACTATCACAAAGCAATGAAGCCATGAATTACACACAGGAGGCCATGACTGTAGGGACATTTCTGACACTCCCTGACGAAAGATCTTATGGGCCTGTCTTTGGTCATAACAAGGAGGGGACCACTAGGCACATTTTGTCCTGCTTCTACTTCTTAACCAGTCTTTGGAGGAGAGACCTTAAGTACATTTTGGCAACTTAAAAAAAAAAAAAAGAAAGAAAAAGGACAATCTGCCACAATTACTGAAGTCAGTGACAGAGAAGAAGGGATATAATGATATTTAGTATAATTTTAATATTTCCCTATTTAATTCTGTGAGTACAGGTAATCCTAACCTAACATTTGATTAACCACAATATTTGTATTTCCCATGATACTGCTATCCTTGGATTCTTTTGCCTGAATAAGTGGGAGTTTATCATGAAGCAATGCTTTTTAGTTTGACTTTGGCTTTTTAGTTTGTTTTCCTACTTTAGGCCTCATTATCTTGTTAGCGTGTGGTTCCTGGACTGTCTACAGATTTCTTGATGAAAGCCTTGAGGTAAATTGGTTTGCTTTACCTCCTGAGATGGTAATTTAGATAGACAAGAAGAATCAGACTCTTGAACACTTTCATTGGCCTTTCATGATCAAATCTTCCTGTAAACAATCAGAAATAGGTAACAGTGGTGGATTAACCCCTTGCTGGAAAAAGAAACCCATTCTAGACTTGGGACCCGCCTCTCACTAACCTTAGCTCTGCTGTCACCTCCCAGAGTGCCCAATCACAAGGCCATCCCCACATTTTCAGGACTAGGGACCCCAGTAGTTCAAATGGTAGAGACCCCTGCTCTACCTTTTACTCCCTGTTTCATCCCACACTGTGAGGGGGGTGGTCTCCAGTCTGTGGACACCTCAGAGCAAAAGTCCAAGTTCCAGTGGGCTCTCCCTCCAGGACTCACCCCTTTCATGACTCCCACCAGGCCAGGTTGGATCTTGGGGGGAGGCCTGTGCAGGTCCCAGATGCTATTGTGGCTTCTTTGAGTAGGGGTGCTGAGTACCTAGACTAGAAGGAGGGAGGGTCACAGGTTTCAGCTGGACACATCCCCCCTGATCCTGCAGAATCCTTCCCTATAGGGAGGGCCCAGATGGGAGAAGGTCCAGAGTGGGCCTTCTATTCAAGGGGGACCCTGGTTGCCTAGGTCTAGGATGGTTCAACCAATTAGTGTTCATGCTCAGACCCTCTTCTTCATTTCTGTATTTCCAGGCTCCGAATATGTAGTCAATAAATAAATGTTAGATAAACATAATTGAACAAAACTCCCTAGATCAGGTCATTTCCTTATGGTCTTCTCAGCTAACATCTGAACATGGAGATGGATAAGACTCCTTTCCTCCCTGTGAGAGTTAGCTAGGAGGGAAGGAGGGGCCAGAACAGACAGAGAGCTCTGTAGACCTTTGGTGGGTAGGCTGGTGTTACAGATTTTGTTGCACACCCACCTATCCTAGTAATAATTCAGCCTTTCCTAAGCCTCCAGATGGGGACCAGTAGTCCCAGCAAAGCAGGAGAGGACAGCCCTCAAAGTGGCACTTCACCTGCATAATCAGCTAGACTGTCAGATGCATGACACTCCCAAAGAGGCCAACATGGTCCTTTGTGCCTTAGCTCCCAGGACCTATGAAGGCAAGTCAGCGCTCAGTGTTGTTAACTATTTTCAGGGATGTGGAAACATCTACTTGGTCTGTTCCCACCATGCAGTCTCTGCTCTGGTTAAAGTTCTAGCTGCTGCAATTTCATATTTTGTTTAAAGCAGACCCTGCCTCAAATCCTCCTGGAAGTAGGTGAGGTGTGACTCTAAGTAGGTAAGTAAATATAGCTGATGTTTATCTGTTAGAACAAGCTGCATGGACTGGAAGAAGCTTTGGGTTCTTATTTTTTGTTTTTTGCAAACAAGCCAGTTTTATAGGATGAAGATTCAACATGCACTGCAGATGCAAAGGGAGAAGTCATGTGGCCTGCCCTGGGGGAGCTCCAGTCCTAGGAGATCTCAGCCACTGGGTTCTTTACTTGAGGCCCCTGGCCGTCTTCTGTGTGTCAGTACTGAACACCCTAGAAATGCTATTTCTGCTGTTCTTAGGGGGGATATGTAGCCTTTTGTCACCAGCAAGTTATTTGGTTCTCTCTTCTTTTCAGCAAACAAACAAAAAACTGGGACATTTTAGTGCCTTCCTGTTGAAGAGCATAAACATTGGTATGTGGCTTTGAACTGCTCTCATACCTGGAACAGCAATTTACTCTCTGTGGTAAGAGGTCAGCCCGTATAGCTTCTCCTTTTGCAGTTGCTAATATGTTAACTTTTGGTCCAGGATTTAAACGTGTTATTGATGGCCAAGCTCAAACATCACCTTCTGAGTTGTCTGCTTCAAAGCAACCACTACTGCAGATGTCTTTGCTTTGTCTCTGCTTCCAACAAAGGGCATGGAGAGGGGTCCACTATCCTCCGTCTATATCTACATCCACTATCCAGGCTGAGTAGACCACTTCCAATCTCCACTCATTTCTACATCACCAAGGATTGAAACAAAGAGCAATGGGATCGACGGTAGACCATGTAACTGGTCACCAGTATCTCTGAGAGGGTTATACTTCCCTGTCCTGTTGAACTCAGGCATGGTCAATGAAAATGTGAGTGGAGTGAAATGTGTCACTTCCAGCCCAATGCTTTAAGGGCAAGTACGTGCTTAGGCATGCTTGACTTTCCCTCTTCCCCAGCAGTTAGCAATGCTCCAAGGAGCAGCCGCTCCATCAGCCTGGGTCTCAGAGTGCAGAGGATTATAGGGAAAGACTGAGTGAGGAGAGCCCCAGCTGCCCTGGGATGGACATGTAGCATGAGGGAGAAATAAAACTTTGTTGTTTTAAGCCACTGAGATTTGCATAAACTACCCTGAGTGATACAAAGTCCAATGTTAGTTATTTCCAGAAAATAGAAAGTTTATTCCAACTTTTCCTTGGAATACATGGCTTTAGTTCTGCCTCTTCCTAAAAGTTAGGTTTTAGCCAAGTTAATTAAACTTTGGGAATCCACCCAGCCTATCCCTTTCATGGGGTCATTGGAAAGAATGATAAGGAGATAGTGAGACGATTATGCTTTACGAAGATAGGTGTTAGCACCAATGAGGGCTTCCCCAAGTGAGAAAGAGCAAGATTTAGGGTTCTTTAGTTCCCCGAGTCCCTCCAAGGACCTTCCCTTGTTAGGGGTGTTAGGGGAGGGGTTGATGTCCAACTTGGATGTGACGACTGGGGGTCTGTTGAGGATGTATGGTAGGAAGATGACAAAGAAAGAGAAGGAATGGCTCCTGTTCTTAGGGGTCTGGCCCCTAGAAGAAATAACACAAAATGCTTGAGAAACATCTGTAGGACACCTTCAATGGAACAGTGGGTGGGCAAAGTGTGGACCACTGTAAACAGGTCTTATCGATCACGAGGAGCAGGTTGTAAAAGAGACAGCTGAGAGGGATAAAGTCCATCAGGGCAGATGTGCTGGGACACGAGCAGGTACAAAGGAAAGGTACCAATTTTTACTGTGTGACCTGTGTGTTCTGTGCGTCCTCTCTCTCTCTCTCTCCCCTACACATGCATACATCATCTCATACAGCACTCGATGAAGTCATTATGTTTTCCAGTGAGAAAACAGACTCTGAGAGGTGGAGTAACATTGCCAAAACGGATCCCAACGCAGGTCTATGTGGCTTCAAAGCCCGTGTCTCTTCCTCACACCACACTCCTGCCTTTTCAAGAAGTCTTTCAAGTTGGCGCAGCCCATCAACTGTGGACCTGGAAGTGCCGGTGGCATATTCCATTAAAGCCGTGCCCTCTCTCCTTCCCTCCCAAATGAGGTGGTTAAATTTTCTCTTCACAGGGCCTTTGGCAGCTTCCACTGCCTGCAGGGCCTAATTGAGTGGGAGTCTCCTGGGGCCTCCGCTCTGCTATTTCCTGATGAGCAAGGGGAGAAGGGAGCAGAGAATGCGACCATTCTCATTAATGAGGGACCCCCATTTGTCATTCCTCTTATCGGCATCATCACTATTTTAATTAACCATCTTTGCCATGGGGCCTGCAAATAATCGTTCTCTGCATTGTTCAAACCACTAGGATGGATACCTTTAAAGGTGTAGACTTCCCCCTCCATCAGCAGTTGCTAATTAGAGAGGAGAAGCTTCAACTCTCTCGGCAGAAGGCCCACAAGTCAGGTAGGATGCGACCCTCATTAGCAGAGGGAAGATTACAAGCCCCGCTGTTATTATCCAGACCCCGGTACCCTTCTGAAAGCCACTGCTTGCTAAGAGGGAGTGTTGATCTGATGTAGATTTTTGCCCAGCAGAGCAAAGTTACAAGATAATTTTTTATTCTAGCAACAAGATGAGATAGCATTTACTTTCCTACTCAGAGGGTAATTTTCTAGTTAAGCAGCAGGTAAAAAGGTAAAGAAAAAAATAAAAAACCTCTCCAGAGTCTGACTGAGAAAAGATTGTATTAAAAGGGATCTAGTAAAGAAACCTACACTGCAACTCCGGATCATGGAGGTAAAGACTCTCCTGGGAGCGGTTCTAAAAGAAAGTTCTAGTGGTAAAAGTATGCTTAAATGCTGGCTGTATGGAGAGAAACGTGACAGAGAGCCAACGATATGAAGACTTTTAAGTCTATTGTAGAAACCTGCTTTCAGACCCAGGTAACGAAAGGAAAAGCAAGTGTGGCTAAACATGGTCACAAGCAATTTGAATCGCACCAGTGACTTGTCACGTGTCCAGATTTCTGAAGGGTGATATGGCCAAACCTTTCTCTCTGGTACTCTCTGTGGATTTATCTATGAGTCTGTGCAAAAGGAGCAGGTTCTCTTGATGCTTTTCCCCTCTGTGACTAAGGATGTCTGAAGTTCATTTGTGAGAATCTCCTTGGTTTGGTTCAGAAACCTCATTTCTTCATAGCTACTCTTCCTTCGGAGAGACTGAATATACAGACAATGGCCAGACCATATAGAAAAACAGAACTCTGACCCACAATCTGCAGCAAGCAGACCATTATCTCTGCTCAACAGCTCAGAAGGCCAGCCAGCTTTCGTCAGACTTGTAGGAACTCAGACTACTATCACCAGCAACAATCCAGGAAGCCAAACATAATCCTGGCAACAAATGACCCCAAATGGTCAGAACTTGATAAATAACTGACACCTTCCTTAACTTTTATCCTCACTTCCAACTTGGGGCCAAGCAGAGAAAGCCAAATATGCACCCCTAACCAATCCCACAGGACACCCTACTCCTGGTCAGCGCACCTCCAGCTTCCCCAGGCCAACTGCCTCCAATTGGGGCCCCCCTGGAGCCTTCCCTTTCTTCACTGTGAAGCTCCCCCACTCCTCCACCTGCCTTTGAGACTCTGCCAAACGCAAGCTCCGAATAAACAGCCGCTGCTTTTCTCACTGGGTTGGTCTTCATTTATTTCTACACTTCCCTCTTTATTCTCTGCCCCAGTGCTTCTTAAAGCCTTTTTTTTCCCCTTTTCTTCCATGGCAGGGTGACATGTTTAAAACTTCCCAGTTCAGGATGTCAGACCCTTCATTTCTTTTCTGCCAGAACCATCCCAGGTTATCCTAGGTTAATCGATGTATTAATTATCTATTGTGGAAGAAATTATCCCAAATCTTAGCAGCTTAATGCAATGCCCATTTATTACCTTACAGTTTCTGTGGGTCAGGAATCTGGGCATGACTGGGCTGGATACCCCTGCCCTCAACCTCTTACAAGACTGCAATCAAGGTCTCGTTTGGGGCTGTAGTTATCTCGAGGCTCAAGGGGCAGGATCTGCTTCCAAGCTCACTCGGCAGTAGTAGGTGGGCTTCAGTTTCTGATGGCTTTTAGATTCCAGGCTTCAGTTCTCCTGGGTTATTGGCCAGAGGCCACCCTTAGTTCTTGCTACATGAATCTCTCCATAGGGCAGCTCACAAAATAGCAGCTGACTTCATCAAAGTGAGCAGGTAGGGTGAGAGAGTCCCAGCAAGATGAAAGTCACAATCTTTTATAGCCTACTCTCAGAAGTGACATCCCATCACTTTGGCCATCTTCTGTTCATTAGAAGTGAGTCACTTTCCAGCCAACAATCAAGGTAAAGAGATTACACAAGGGCATGAAGACCAGGAGGCAGGGACCATTGGGAGCCGTTTCAGAAGGCCCCCTACCACAATTAGCCAGGGTTGCTCTCTCTTTGAATCTATCTGTGTTTCCCACTGTGCACAAAACTTCCCCTATTCTTGAGCTGATTGCTCCCTTCCTTACCTCCCAGATATTATCAGTAAAATCTTCCTCTTTTCCCCTTTGAGAAAACATCAAAGGATTGTGTTCATTTTTCAAATGATTTTAGATTTACTTTCTCACTTCCTCTTTACTGTAATCTGTGAGTGAGAGAGAGTGGCCCTTATTGCTCATAGACTCTGGGGAGATTTTTTTGCTTGAGGTCACTGGTGACAGTGCCAGAACTGAAACTCGGGTTCCCATTTCTTTCTTCAAAGTTCTCATATCACCAGAACACGTTACAGTGCTCCCCAGTGACCTGCTTTAGGCTACTGGGGAGATCAATAGGTGTGAAAGCTCCCCAAAAGTGGTGATGATTATTTTAGGGCTGCCAAAATTAAAAGTGCCTCCTTTTTCTGGGCTAGAGTGGCTTTGATTCTTTTAATTATGCTGTGATGGGAATTTCAATATTTAGATACAATGTACAGTTTTTGGCTCTCTAACAAAGGTACAATTCTTGGATATTCTGAAGTGATCTGGACTCCCAAGCTGGCATAGCTAAATGAGAGGGTGGACACAAAGGGATTTGCCGCTAGCCAACAGTCACGCCACTGTGGGTGACAATGGGGAATTCTCACAAACTGAGGGGATGTCCTGATCTTTTTTAATAACCTTTCCTGGAGCAAAGATTGTTGCCCACAATGAAATCTATTAATAACCTCCCCCATGGTTTAATCCTATAAGGCTCATGGCAAATTTCCATCAGATGTTTCTTGCAATTCATTTGGGAAACAAGAGACTAGTCTCTGTATGTAAATTAAGGAAATAAACTTCCTGCACAAAGGAACTTGAAAGAAAGAGTTTGTGTATATTGTTCATTTGTCTCTACTGCAAACCCACAGACATCTTACAGAAAAAAGGGCACTGACTTTGGCTGTCTTGATCAAGAAAACCCTCATGATATTAATCGCCTCTGATCCTATAAGCACAATGGGAAAAAATTATGCCATATGGCTCATATTAGTACTGCAAGGCCCATTTGGGAATTTTTCTAAGGATCCCCTCTATATGATATATCCCCTTTAAAAATGCAAAGACAATTTATGATTGTGTTTATTACATTCATGCAAAGACAAAACTCACAGGTAACGCAGTCTGCTTGTAGTGGATGGCCATTTTGAGGAGGCTGGGGAATTTCTCACAGCCCACTAGACTCCCCTTCACCTGTCCCCAACATTCATACTCATTCTGCTGGACTATTTTAACTCCAAGCATTTCCTAAGCTTCCCTGGTACTTAAATTTAAAGATCTATCCCTGTATATTGTAGAAATCATTATCCTGACAAGATCTAGAAGTCTCATTTTAAAATTAGTGTGCAATATCCAAAATCACTAGCTGTCTCCACAACTTCCTAGCCACGTCCTCCTTCCCATGTAGCAGAGCTAAAGTGCTCATAGTCTTTTAATGATTTCCCTTCCAAAGATGACAGACATCTCAAGATCAACAAGCCAAAGCCAAACTCATCCTCTCTCCTGCCACAAATCTGACTTCTACTTTCTCTCTCCATCATGCACCAATCACACAAAACACATTGAATCTGTCACCAAATTTGGCAGCTTGTTTCTCCAAAACTTCTCTCACCATGATTCTGTGTTTGGAACTCAAAGACCCAGTCTTAGTCAACCTTCCTTAACTCTTGCCTTGTTGCTTGTTATAATGCCTTTCACCTACCCTCCAAGTGAAAACCAGAAAGATTTCATAAAACCATAGTTCAGGTAATACCATTGCAGAGGTTTTTAGAATGAGGCCCCAAATCCTCAACTTCCTTCTTTCCTTTGTGTCCCATATCCACCCTTTTAACAAATCCCAAAAGACATAAAGAATTCTACCATTTTGTACCACCTGCCCTACTTCTACCCACCCACAAATCACTCACATCTAGTACCTGGATCACTGCAGTAGTCTCTTCTCTGATTTCATATCATCTGCCCTTGGCCCCTACATGCTGTTCTCATCACAGCAGTCAGAGTGAAACATCTTTAAGCTAAAATCAGATCGTGTCACTCCTCTACTTAAAAGCATCCAGTTGTTTTCCTTCTCACTCAGAATAAAAGCCAAAAATCCATCAGATGGCTTACAGAGCCCTTCACAATCAGAGCCCCCTTCTTTCTGCCTGGTGTCACCTTACTAACCTCATCTCCTACCACTCTCTCCCATCCTCTTCCATTCCAGCCATGCTGGCCTCCTCTCTGTATCTCAGAGGCACCAGGCAAACTCCATGCTCAAGGCCCTTCCATTTGCTTTTCCCTCTGTCTGGAACATTCTTCCCCCACTTGGCTCCCTTCCTCACCTCCTTCAGAGCAAAGATCAAATATCACCTTCTCAGCAAGGCCTTGTCCAGGCACAACCACTGGCACAGGCACTCCCTCTTCCTCTCCTCTATCTTATGTTTCTCCTTGGCATTTATTATCATCTGACATCTCATATATTTTATTTGTCTGTTGATTTTCTCCCCCTACTAGAATGGAAACTAACAAGGAAAGGCATTTTGAAAAATTAGTTTGTAACTGATAAATCACCAGAAGCTAAAACACTGCCTGGTACCCAGCAGGTACTCAATACCTATTTGTTGAATGAATGAGCAAGACATACAAGGACATTAAAAGAATCCCTTAGTGATCAGCTCTTCCCACATCCTATCACAGACTCGTGCTCTCATCATGTTGTATCACTTGTCCTTCTTCTAAAGAGTCATGATTAAAATATGTGTATACACATGCACACTTTTATTCCTTTGCTTATGTAATTCTGCTTTCCCTTTAATGTGCTCCTGATGGACAAACTCTTGTTCATCCTTCAAAACCCAGTTCACAGATCTTTCCTTGTAGTACGTTTTCTCCTCTCTTCCTTTCAGCCAGGTTTACCTGCTGCCTCGTCTCCTTCATCAGAATACCAGGTTGTACAAACCTCCATTATGTTACTGTCTCATGCTGTCACAGTTATTGTTTAGCTGTCTGTCTCTCCTGGCTTCATCTTTGTGACTACCATTGCTCCCAGCCAAAGAGCTTAGCCAAAGAACTAAGGCTTTTGGTTGAGGAGGAGTGCAATCAACATTTGTTGCATTCTTCATTATACCAGGTAGTGGGGAGAAAGGGACTTTTGAAGTTGCTTCTTATACTCTGGGTATATCTGCCGCAACGTACCACAGTGCTAGGCACATAGATAATAGGCTTTAGAGGTACTTACAGAATGATTAATCCAGTGTTTCCCACACTTGCCTGGTTATAAAAAGTAACCTGGAGGCTTGTCAAAAATAGAATCCTAGGATCCACTCTAGCCCTGCCAGAATCTCCAGAGGAGAACCCAGAAAACCTCTCTCATTAGCAAATACCACCAGGGAATCCTATGACAGAGCAAGTGTGTGGAAACCCTTCACAAATCCACTGCAACTGGCACATATATAAAGTGACTTTTCTTCTGTTGTCTCACATATTTGCCTTAGAGATTTTGATGGATAAATATGAGTGAAAGTTTTCTAACAACATTCAATCTGGATTACTCCCCTAAAAATACTAGACCACTGCTCTGAGCCCATTGGAGCTGAAGCACAGAGGATCAAAGAAGCACAGCCTTTCCTTAATGTTTTCTCACAGATTCATGAGTTAACACTCAGAGACCTGTCTTCTGTTGGCCTCAGTTCATCCATCTGTAAAATGAATATGATGCTGCCTCCTCACAAGGGTATTGGAAAGTTTAATTATATTTTGAAATTCTTTGCATCTGTCAAAGAGTAAAGGCGTGCAAGGTCTAATTATGAGCAATGAATTAGTATTCCTGGGTTGTCATGCCGTTAATGTCATGCCTGCATTTAAATTCACAGAATACAGAGCCCTTGGTTTTCATTTTAAATAACTCCTTTCTCCTCTTCTTTCCTGCTGTGCATGGGGGCCTACCACAGAGTCCCTCTTAGGCCAAGATGCCTCAGCTGTGGCATTTCTATCTCTATCATTTCTGGAATCCCTTATTGGTCAGCACAAGTACCATCACTCAGTCAATTGGGCTCCAATCTGTCCACCAACATTTGGGTGAGCTCTTTCAGCCTCAGTTACCTCATTTGCCAAATGGAGAAATATTTACTCCAAAGGGCTATAAGTAGGGATAAGAGAATAGGAACTAAGACAATGGTAATTATTTTTAAAGAGAAAAAGAATGTCAAGAGACCAAAGATTGAGTATTGAGAGGAAGAGTTTTACTGCCAAGCAAAGAACCCACTGCAGTATAGGGTCTAGTTTCCCAGGGATGAGATGGGGGGAAGGAGAAATTTGGGGAGTCTTGTAAAGCTGGAGGACCTGGAAGTGTCTCTTCCCGTATCAAGAAAGCAAAGTCCCTGAGTGTGGCCAATGGCATGCACCTATCTGGGCTCCTTGCTTAGTGAGCAGACGGTGGCTGGAAGTGGTCAGGGACATGAGGCTCACCTCAGTATTTTGGTGCCCAGCTCCCCAGTGCTACATGTGTGATGTTCGTGAGTTGATATTTGTCCCCCAATGACTAGATGGTCAGGTTGGAGTTTATCAACATTATAATGCTGATTATTCATAATTTTATTAAACATACCAAATTGTCTTCCTGGCATCTTTTCACCTTCCTTTTAGGCATCCCGTCCAGCTCCTGTTCCATCCTTTTAGACTTCCCTTATCTGCCCCTGAGCCTCAGGGCTTGTGAGTATAAGAATATAACTGCATTTTCAGCAGTCAATATTGTGTCTCTCTTTTCAGGGTCTAGGGCCCAGCAAACTAATCTGAGAAATTTGCCAGGTTAACAGCCTAATGGTAAGGATACTTCTATGTCATTCTATACATAATCTTGTTTTTCTCAATGACTTTCCAAAACAAATAGGAGGGAGGATGAATTGGGGTGGGGTACCTTTTGACAGTCGTTCAACCACACTTCCTGGGGAGAAGCATGTCCCCCCTTTGCTATAAGAGTGAGATGCTTGTATTAGTCAGGGGACTCTGTATATACATGTTGAGAGAGACAGAAGAGAAGAGATTTTGTGGAATTGGATACAGTTGTGGGGGGCTGGCAAGTCTGTAACATGAGGGTCAGGCCAGTAGGCTGGAGACTCAAGCAAAAGTTGATGCCGTACTCTCGAGTCCAAAATCTTCAGGGCAGCAGGTTAGAAACTCAGGCAAGGTTTCTATGTTGCAGTCTTAGAGAGAATTCCTTCTTTAGGAAACCTCAGTCTTTGCTCTTAAGGCCTCCAACTGATTGGATGAAGCCCACTCACAATATGGAGGATAATCTCTTTTACTCAAAGTCTCCTGTGATACTGTGAATTACAATAAATACATATTTGATCTTTGCCCCATTCCCAGCACAGAGCTCCTGAAACACTTGGAATTTCCTAAGGGATGAGTGTGATAAAGATATCTTTTGTTTTCTTGATGAGGTGAAATGCCTCTGGGTCACCTAACGATGGGAGCTTCTCACCAGAGGAATCAACCATGTGATTAGAGGGTTGGAATTTTAGTCTCACCCCTCGACTTCTAGGGTGGGGAGAGGGACGGGAGATTCTAGTTCAATTGTGCTTAAATAATGAAGCCTCCTTAAAAACGTAAAAGGATGAGGTTCTGGAAGCTTGTGTTTGGTGAACATGTGGCAATTCAGGGAGGCCATGGAAGCTCTGTGCTCCTTCCCGCATACCTTGTCCTATGTATCTCTTCCATCTGGCTGTTCCTTAATTATATCCTTTCATAATAAACCAGTAATCTATTAAGTGAAATGTTTCTCTGAGTTCTGTGAGCTATTCTAGCAAATTAATTAAATGGGAGTTGTGGGAAGCTCCAATCTATAACCAATTGGTCAGAAGTAGAGGAGACAACCTGGACTAGTGATTGACACCTGAAAAGGGGGACAGTCTTGGGGGACTGAGCTCTTAACCTGTGATATATGATGCTATTTCTAGCTAAACAATGTCAGAATTGAGTTAAATTGTAGGACACAGGCTGGTGTCGGAGAATTGCTTGGTGATGTTAGACAAGGCACACATGGGGATTGGTGTCAAAATTGTATCTGTTGATTTAAATGTTAGTCACATCTAAAAAATACCTTCACAAGAACATCTAGATTGGTCTCGGACCAAACAACTGGGCACCACAGCCTAGCCTAGTTGCCACAAAATTGCTCATCACAATGCTCAATTCCCTTCTTATGCTGCCAACCTGCAGAGGTAAAAACCAGTTGCTTCCCCTTCTTCTTAGTTGTCCAGCCTGCTTCCATCAAGGTAGAATATGACAGCAAGAGCAAACACACAGACAAACAGACAAAGGAGGACGCGAGAGCCAACATAGCATTTATGCAAAGCTACTGTTATTTCCAAAGTGATTCCAAATCACCTTTTGAAATACAAGCATTTTATTTTACATTCTCAAATTTGGCTAGTTCAAGGTCTGTTCCCACCCTCAGCTCCAATCCTTTACACTTAGAACAAATTGTCTGAGGAAAGCTGGAGTAATTGTGGTTACTTCCTCCAGGGAAGATCTAAAATAATTTTTAAAGTGTGGCAAAGGATGAAAAATGGAATCCAGATGAAACGCGGGCAGACTTTGGCACACAGTAAAAGCACCGCTTGCTAAGCATCTTGCCCAGCTCCTGTTAGGTAATGGCACCACCCAGCCCTGGAGAAGAACAATTCCCTTATCTTCTCAGGCCAGCTGGCTCATGGTGTTCTCCAGCCAATAGATCAGAGAGAATTATTTCCAGCTCTCAGCTTCCAACCAGCAACCCAGGGGCCTTCCTACCTCCCCGCTGCCTTGCCAATTCTGCTCACTCCACCGCCAGTTTCCAAGATGGGCAGTGCTGAAATGATTGCTGAGGGTGTTCAGCCCCATTTTGCAGATGGAAAGATGAAGGACTCAACAGCAAACCTGGTGAGGAAGTGCAAATGGCCCTTCACAAGCAATTAATTAGCCTGCCTCATATGGAAGCAATGCATATGTTTGGGACGACCATATCATAATACACAGCTCTAACTAGATTCCAAATCCAGTGGCCCATGTGACTAAATGGTTTATAAATAGAACTTCAGATGTAGAAAACAGAAGCACAATGCGTGAGTCATGACTGACTGAGTTCCATTTAATTAAAAGTCATTTGAGGTGGTGCTGGGGGAGTTGCCTCGGCTCCGGCACCTGGGGAGACCACTGTTAGCACTAACTTCAAAGCATAAACTTGAACGTGCAATTGTGCTGCTGGCAAAGATCCCTATAGTAAACAGTAGGGGGTGAAGAAGCCCTTGCAAAATTCCAGGGAATACCTGCATACTAAGGGGGAAAAGCAAAACTCAGAACAAATTTTTCATAAAACATACCAGAAATTTTATGCTTTTTTTTTTGGTGAAAGGTTGGGAGGCATTTCAAGGCCCTGCCATTTCTGTGCTTCATGGGCTGTGGCTTCTCCAAACCCCTTCAGAAGGAAGGTCATTTGAAAATACCGTGGATTCTGCTCTGACTCAGCCTCTCCGCATTCCTGAGACCTTGAGAAAGTCATCAGCGGCTCTTTCTCTGACTTATAAGCTTCTCAAGGGCAAGGGCATGTCTGGGTAAACACGATCTCTGGTAATAGCCACTCAGATTTTTGTTTAATGAAAGAGGGAGGGAAGGAAGAATGAAAGAGATATTATTATGTGATATCTAAGCTGCCTTTTGATCTTAATATCCTATGATTCAACATTCAAAAATATGTTACAATGAGCAGTTCAGCATCATGCTAAATATGGGCACATACTCAGGCCAATGGTTTGATTTGCCCTGGCAGGGAGGAGCGTTTCAACACTGACATGGTTTAGAATTGCAACTACGTGGCGATAATAAAATGACTGACTTTACGCTGATTTTACCACAGTTTTAAAATTGTGTAGTGACAATGTACCCACTTCCTGGCAGCTCACTCTGTCCGGTGTCTCCCACACCAAGACTCCAGCCTCTTACCTTTTCTTATCAATATCACAAACTTGATTAACTTTTTTTCATAGTGGCTTTCCTAAGAAGAATCAAACAAGGTAAGAGGGTGCCACACAATGAAATGATTTCCAGTGGTCTGAGCTTGTAAGGCCCCACACGAGTACTGGGTGGAAACAATTGCAGAGCATATTCACAAAACACACCCATAAAATGGCTCCTCCCCAAACGGTAAGTAGAAAAGATAAACCACACGTCTTCGGAAGCTCTCAGAACCCACATGTGCTATGGGCAGCAGCAGCAGTAATGTTAAGTTAAAAAAACCCTCAAATTTTAGTTTAAATTAATTGGCCCTCACTCTGCTCTACTGAGCCCCCGTGTCTGGTGTGTGGAATGCATGCTCTAACAATCTTGCTCATTCCCCTTAGTCTTCCGCATCCTTGAATACTCCCACTGCCATCAGCTACATTCCACATGAGGTTCTGAACTCACATTCAGAACAATCGGACATTTTTCAGAGAGAGTTTATACAATGAGAAAATTGAAGTAATTGAGTTGACTCTAGATTTGTGGGGAAAAATATATTTTTGCTTTAATGATTGCATTTCTTTTCTTGCCTTTCTCCACTTCCCGTCTCCTGTTCCTCCTCTCGGAAGGATGCTGCCAGAGGCTGACGGCTTCTGAGCCCCTCCATCGCCTGTCTAGCCTGGCTGGGCGACAGAATCACAGCCAGGTGCAGAGCAGTAGGTGGTTTCCTTTGCCTCCTGGTCTCCTCCGTTCTCCAGCAACCAGTGACTGGCTGTTCGTCAAACACATTTCAACAGCCCCTCCGCATCCCCATCTCAGAGAGCTAGCCTCACATTAAAGCAGCTCCCAATTTATTTTGAAGACAGAATTAGGTTAAATTAACTGGTTTCTGACTGATAAATTTATTCTTTGAAGGGCAGAAATTCTGTGGCAGCAAGACTGATATACCTGTAGGCATTGACAGGAGGTCATCTGGCGAGATGATTCGACTCATGTTCATGAAAAGGCTTCCACAAGCAAATATATTCTGCCCAACATGTACACACACACACACGCGCGCGCGCGCGCGCAAAGATATTGCTAAGGAACAAGTACATTTTTACTGAGTTTGAGACATATTACCTGGCAAGGGTATTTCAATCTAAGTGCGTTGAATTGATCTGCCTTATAGATCAGGCACTCTGCTAGGCACTGGGAGTTGACAGATGGCCTGCAACAGTGAGACTAATAGCATGAATAAACTGAGCTAGCACAGAGAAGGAATTCTCCCTAAGCACTTGCAAGGCTTCCCAGAGAGGGTAACAGCTAAACTGAGCCTTAAAGAATGAGTCTGATGAATCTCCTTCTTGAAGAAGTGCAATGCTATAGCAGGAATGAATTTACTGGTTTACTTGACAAGCCCGAGTTGAAAGCATGCAAGATAAGTGAGATTTACTGGGGGGATGAAATCGAGAGTTCAGGGTGGCAGCCTCGGGCCCTTCTGGAGTATGGGGTGGGGAGAGAGAGCCAGGTGAGCTTGGTGGCTAGAGATAGACCTCCCCTAACCCACCCACAGCCTCTGTGTGATGGAATGAGGAGGGGAAAGTCTCAAAAGCTACTTCACATATTTCCTTGGGCTGAGCTCTATGGAAACATATTGCTTTACATTACAATTACAAGACTTGGATGTTTCCTACAAGAGCAAGTCTAAGTCATTCTGTATAGAATTCATGACTCTTCAATTTTATGAAACACATCTCTCTACTTTTTAAAAAAAAATTTTGAGGTGAAGTTTGCATTAAATTTTAAAGTGAACAATTCAGTGGTGTTTAGTATATTCACAATATGGTGCAACTACCACCTCCATTTACTTCCAAAATATTTTCATCACCCAAAAGGAAACCTCATACCCATTAAACAGTTACTCCTCAATCTCTCCTCCCCCAAACTCCAGGCAACTAGCAATTCACTTTCTATCTCTACGAATTTACCTATTCTGAATTTCTCATGTAAGAGGAACCATACAATATGTAACCCTTTGTGCCTGATTTCTTTCACTTAGCATGATGTTTTTGAGGTTCATCCCTGTTGTAGTATGTATCTGTACTTCATTCCTTCTTATGGCTGAATAATATTCCATTATATGTATATACCACAATTAGTTTATCCATCCATCCACTGATGGACATTTGGGTTGTTTCCACCTTTTGGCTACTGTGAATAGCACTGCTGTGAATATGCATGTACATGTATTAGGTTGAATATCTGCTTTCAATTCTTTTGGGTACATACCTAGGAGTGACATTTCTAGTCATATGATAATTCTATGTTTAACTTTTTGACGAGCCACCAAACTGATTTCCACAGGAGCTGCACCATTTTACATTCCCATCAGTAGGGTACAAGGGCCCCAATCTCTCCACATCCTCACTAACACTTGTTATTTTCTTTTTATTTTTTTTATTATAGCCATTCTGGTGAATGGAAAGTGGTATCTCGTTGTGGTTTTGATTTGCATTTCCCTAATGATGAATTATGTTGGGCATAATAATTTTCATGTGCTTCTTGACCATTTGGATAGCTTCTTTGGAGAAATGTCTATTCAAGTCCCTTGCCCATTTTTTTAAATTGGTTTATTTATCTTTTTATTGTTGAGTTGCGAAGATTTTTTATATATTCTGCATACTAGACTCTTATCAAATATATGATTGCAAAAGTTTTTAATTCTGATGAAGTTTAATTTTTCTATTTTTCTTTTGCTTTTTGTGCTTTTGGTGTCGTATCTAAGAATTTGTTGCCAAATCCAAGAACATGAAGATTACCCCTGTTTTGTTCTAAGAGTTTCATAGCTTTAGCTTCTCTATTTAGTCGTTGATGCATTTTGAGTGAACTTTTGTATATAATATGAAGTAAGGGTCCGACTTAATTCTTCTCCATGTGGATATTCAGTTGTCCCGGCAACATTTGTTGAAGAGACTATTTTTTTCTCACTGAATGGTCTTAGCACCCTTGTCGAAAATCAATTGCCCATGGACGTATGAGTTTATTTCTGTACTCTCCATTCTCACACACCTCTATTTTTATAGAACTTTCGTGATGAAGATTTCAGCCACAATAAGCTCCATTTTGTTCTTTCTCTTAGTCATAAGACTTTTGAGGGATTTTCAGGCCACATAATCATGCCTTTATTTTTCTCTCTCATTCACTAAAGCACTTCTTGCTCTCTTTTCTACTTGGCCACTCAACAGCCAAATAACTCCTGAAGACTGAAAAAAAATTTTTTTTGAGTAGTTTTTAAATAATAAATTTGGCCACTGTGATGATGTAGCATTTACAGTGTGAAATCCAGGATGAATGGAGGCCCTCACACATTCTTCCATTTGTTCTCTTGAGTTCCCTTGAAAAGCAGCCATTTATCGGAACTTAGGTTATTCTACTTCACAGCTCTTCTTCTGACAAGGTTTTATTCCTATAAAATGTCACTTCTGTAGCTTTCCTTTTAAATTTGCTCCACCTGTGTCATCTTGCATCTTGCTCCACTTTTGTAGTTTTTTGGCCCAAGCTCTCTGATTGATTATTTACCTGTTGAAATATTTACATTGATTCTTTGAGGCCACAGCTGCTCCTGGCAGAATTGCCTCTTAGCCCCTATGGGCCAGGCTCTGAACTTTTCCAATTGAAAAGGTCAGGCTGTTATGGGTACCGACAACGTTTAATTTTGTAACCTCTGTGGAAAGCTGAAGGGGGCAGACTTGAACAAAGAAATTAAGCTGGCCACAAATGTCACTGAAAACTGCCATGGGAGGAAAGAAGAGGCAATTTAACTCCAACAAATAAAAAAGGGTACTGGGCGTGCCTATGACAGCATCAAGCTGTGTCATCAAGTAGACTGGAGGAAGTTTGAGTTACTAATCCCTTAAATCTCCTGCAGGCCTCATCCAGTTAAGAGCTCTCAGCTGAGCTTCACTCAGTTTATTTTGAACCAAAAAAGATTATTTACTGATGTATGATGCCTCAGAAATACTGACGTTGGAATGTCCAAGAAGACCCAGTTTTCTGTAAGATCTTCAAGAGCTTTGCAGTCAAAAAGCTTCTAGACATCTTGACCACAAAGAAGGCTTCGTTAGAATTTTGTCTTTAATCTGAAGCCACTTCCTTGTGTTGCTAAGAAAGAGGGAAACATGTCCATGGGATGTCCTAAGATGCTGGGAGAGCACTCAGTCACTGCAGTTCTTGAGTCCATTCCACGGACAATGGGGAAGGAATCCAAGCCTCCCAGCTCTTGGAGGAGAGCTCAAGACCTCTCTCAAGTCAGACGCTTCCTGATTTAGGCTTTAGGAAGAAGTTGGATTCTTTTGCACTCCTTCTGTTTAGTCTCTTGGGATCCATAGGACAAATTATAGAAAAGGAATTTTGTCAAATGAGTGTCACAGAGAAAGTCACAGCCACCCAAGCTACAATTTCTTGACAAGTTGAGAAATATGGAGTTGGAAAATGCCGTATAGGACTTCTTCCCCTCCCTTTTATTTCACTCCTTTTATAAAGCTAGGCTTCCCTGCTGCATCTTTCTGCTCTAAGGAAGCTGCTCTCTCAAGGCTTTTGCACTAGCTTGACCTTCTCATGAGCCACCTTGAGCTTCGCCCTGTGCTTACCTCTAGCCATTCCTCCCTAAAATACTTGCCTTGTTTGAATTCCAAAACATCCATATCCTCTGCTTCTCTTCTTACTTCTTTGATTACTCTTTCTCAGTCTCACTGATTTCTTGTTTTTCGACCCAGAAGTCAAAAGTTCTCAGCTTCATTTTCTGAGCTTCAGGAAAGTTCTGAGCTTTGATTTCCCTTTCTCACCCTACATATTCTTTCTGAATGACTCCCTCTCCACCTATGGCTTTAGCTACCACCTATATTCTGATGTCTCTCAACTGTAGTTCTTGAGCTGTCTCTCAAACTTCAGGTACATTTCCAACTGCCATCTGGACACCACCACAGGAATGCCCTATAAAGTATTCATGCTTAGTATATTTACAACATACCCTTCTGAAATCTATAGAAAACTTTCTTCTTATTCTCTGTATCTTACCTTAACTAAGAGCACTCAACTATATTACCACCTACTCTCATACCCCAGCTTTCAACATCCTGTTAATTGACCTCCAAAATATTATCTCATATTTCCTGTCTATTCCCACTGTCATCACTCAGTTGAAAGGCACAACAATCCTACAGTATTCTAACCCCTAACCTTTGAGCTCTGTGAGGGCAGGAATTTTGTCCATTTTGTTCACAGTCTAGTTTCAGCATTTAGCATACTTCCTGGGATATTGTAGGCAATTTATAAATATTTGTTGAATAAATGAAAAAAATTGATTCATAGATTCTCTCCCTTTTAATTCATTCTACACAACCATCAGAACTAACCAAAACAAAGACATAATCATATGATCACTTGTCCAGAACCTTTTCATGGTTGTCTCTCATTTGCAACAGAATGAAGGCCAACATGTCTAAACACCCAAGACCTTTCACAAGTGCCCCCAATTTACTGCTGAGAATTCATTTTCTACTGCTATCTGCCAGGACCCTATTTACTGGTTGGATTAGACTATTTCCATGCCATTGATGCATCATGTATATTCCCATCTCTTCTACTTGGCTCCTTCTGTTCTCTCTGCCAGAACTACCCTCCTCCCTTTGTGTCTGAGATGGGATAGTCTTTTATTCATGGTCCTTTGAGTGGTTGTTTGAAAAAATCAAGAATTAATAGCAGGCAAATAAAGTTCACATAATGAGACTTTGAAGTGTAATTAAAGGTTGAGAAGAGACAAAAAGGCTGCCATTCTGTATCCGTATCTTTAAAAATGACCCTTCCAGCATCCTGCACACTCTTAGGACCCAAAATTCCTTCACACCCACCTCTACAAACCCAACAACAGAAACAAAGGGAAAATGGAATAGAGTGACTCACCCATTACATCTAAGATTTCTGATACTGAGGAGAAACAGTGAGGAAGGGCCAGCCAGAGACTCACAGAGGTCAAGACTCCCAGGATGGAGGAGTGAAACAAAGGAGCCTTTGGGTGTGGGCCACGACACAGAGAAAGAGAGAGAGAGAGTTACAGAGACACCCTGGAAACTGGAGTAAGGGAAAGTCCACTCCAGGGTAGATGGTGGCACCAAGATGGTGGCAGCAAGGAGGCCGTGGGAAAGACATGTGCAGACATGAGTGTGTGTGAGGATTTCCAGCCTCCTACCCTTCTCCTGCTCTGTTCAGTGGCATTCTCCCTATGAGAACTGAAAGCAAAGCACTTCACCATTTCTGGAGTGAGTGTGTGTGTGTGCCACCCATGTGCTGTTCAAAGGCTGGAGAATAGCTAATCCCCTCTCGCACCTCCTATAGATCCCCTACAGACGATTGAGATCATTCAATGTAGACAAGAAAGAAAGAGACCAAAGCAGGGGTTTCACTCAACCAGCTAACCAGAAAAAAATGATTTCACTGTTTCTAGAAGCCTGGGCCCCAAGGCCCCAAGAAACAAAGGCTGGTGGTGACTCAGTGACATGCCTACCAATTTCCTTCTCACACTTCATCAAGCGTTGCCTCCTCAGACAGAATTGATGTCCCATCCTCTCGCTCCAGCCATCTTTCGTGGGTCTCTCCATTCTGCTTAACTAGATCCTGTCTTCTCAACTAGATCCTGAGTTCGCCCAGAGCAAAGCTGTTGATGCTGCCTCTGCATCCTTCAGAGCCTCACTCGGGGTCTTGCACCTCATGGCCACTCAATAAATATTATCAACTTGGCTTTTACAGATGCTATCACTGAGGCCCGGAGCAGCTAAATGGCTTTTCCAGCACCTGTGACTTATCAGTGGCTAAGCCAGGACAGGATTGCAGTTTTTATTTCAGAGGGAAAGGTCACTCTTTCCAGTCTAAAAATTTAAGTTATTTGCATATAATATATTTGCTTAGGAAGGAATTATAGAATGTGCACCGTGCTTATTTTCTTGAACCATATTATAGTCTAAAGTAGCAGTTTTCAAATGAAAGGCAGCATCATCCACAAGCACGGGCTTCTGAATCAGAGGCACCTTCCATTAGGAGGAGCTCTCTGGCTCATCCTTCCAGCTGCTGAGCTCACTTTCCTCACCTGAGAGAAGAGGATCCTAGTACCACAGCCAGGGATGCTGTGGGATGAAACACGACAGAGGGAGGGCCAACAGTCAGCTATTCTTCAAGTGTATTGTGACAACTATATCAACTGCTCAGTGGCCTTTTTTTTTTTTCTTACAACATGAAATTTTATTCAAAATGAGAAAAGAAGTCACAACAAATTACAAAATATAAAAGCTAAAATTTACCTCACACAGCACAAAAATCAAGAAAAAAACCCACATATTTATACTAACTCCCTGGCACACGTTTATGATACCTTTTCCTACGTATTTTGTCAACATACTTTCTAAATTTTTTTATTGTGGTAAAATATATATAACACAAAATTTTCCATTTTAACCATTTTTAAGTGTACAATTTCGTGGCATTAATCATATTCACAATGTTGTGTAACCATCACCACTATCTATTTCTACAGCTTTTTCATCTCCCCAAACAGAAACTCTGTATGCATTTAGCAATACCAATTCTCTCTCCAGCCCCTGGTAACCTCTAATCTACTTATTGTCCTATATGGAATCATATAAATGGAATCACACAATGTTTGTCCTTTTGTGCCTGGCTTATTTCACTTGGCACAATGTCCTCAAGGTTCATGTATTTTGTAGTGTGTGTCAGCCCTTCATTCCTTTTTAAGGCTGAATAATATTGCATGGTATCTATGTACCACATTTTGCTGATCCACTTATCTGTTGATGGACATGGATTGCTCTTGCCTTTTGGCTGCTGTGAATAATGCTGCAATGAACAGTGGCATACAAGTATCTGTTCGAGTCCCTGATTTCAGTTCTTTGGGGTATATACCCAGGAGTGGAATTGCTAGGTCATATGGTAATTCTATATTTATATATTTTTGAGGAGCCACCAAACTATTTCCACAGCAACCACACCATTTTATTTTCCCACTAGCAATGTGCAAGGGTTCCAATTTCTCCACATGCTTGCCAACACTTATTTTCCATCTTTTGTATTATAGTCATCCTGGCAGGTGTATTCACTATTATCTTATCTGAAGGCTTTTACTGTGAGTTGGAGGGATTTTAAAGTTTATTTTTCCCTCCCTAAATATCCTTATTTTGCTCCTGGATGGCCAATTCCACAATTAGAGATTCATTCATTTGGTTTAATATTTTTCACCTTCTATTAAAATGCTGAGAGCAGGAGCATCTTGAGCCTTTTTGGTTATTAGCATGACAACACATTTCTTGTCATGTGGGCCGTCTTGTCACAGAGCGGCTCAGAGGGCTGACAAGCACTTGCTAGTGGCTGATTACTGGCAAACAAGGCCTCCTTCTGGCTCCCTGCCTCATTCCCACCATGTCACCATGATTCTCCTGGAGCCCAGGCTTGCAGAGATGCTCCTTACTTCCACCTCCTTTCCTTTCCCATACCATCAGTCACCAAGGCCCAGAAACCCTCCCTTTACCCATGCTTGCCCCTTGTTTCTGCTCACATTGCCTCCATTCTGGTTGACACCTTGAGTCACTTCACAATTGAACTATTTCAATACTCTCAACTAGCCCTCCCCTTCCATTGACCCCCAGTCAATCCCAGCAGCAACTGTCATATTCATTTCCCCCACTTGTCTGTGTATTCCATATGCCACAGTGCTGCTACTGTAAAATGATCAGGGGGACCTCCTTGTTGGCAGAAAGCTCTCTACAATTTGATCCATGCTCATCTTCTTAGGAAGATCAGCCCTATCCGCCCCTCTATTCAACCTGAAGCCTCCTATTCTCTCTTACAGTAGAGCTAGCACTTTTATGAAGTGCCAGGCCTCCTGTGGCCTCCTGGCCCCAACGCCTGGCAGTCTCTGCTTCTGCATATTTGTTAATGCCTAGGAGAGCTGTTCACTTATGACGCGATGTGAATGACATCCCCTTGAGTCCCCTTGAGTTGTGCGGCACCAAGCCCAGAACATGCTATCTTCTCTCACTTTCAAGCTTTGGCACAATTTCTTCCTCTGCCCCAAACCCCATTATGTCAAACCTTTCCATCTCCCATTTTTCTGGACCTTCCCCTCCCTTCTCAGCCTCAGCCTAGGAAGAGATTTGAAGCCCTTATGGAAACTCCCAACTGGATGCCCTTCCTCTGTGCTCCTACTCCACGGTTACCCAATTAGAGTACTTTTCATACCATTTTGCTTCCATTGGTCTGTCCACCCTTGTAGACTGCGAGTTCCTCCAGGGCAAGAATTGTGTGTAGCTCACCACTGAATCGCTGGTGCTAGTGATTGACACTTAGTGGTTATTCTATAAATAGCTGATGAATGAGTGAAAGGAATGGCCAATCATCTACCAGTTCCTGTTTATGGGCTGCTTGGAAACTTACTCCACATTATTTCCCTCAAATTCATTCATTCTTTCATCCCTTTATCCTTACATCAAATGCTTATTGTTTTTTTCTTTTTTCTGCTGAGGAGGATTCGCCTTGAGCTAACATCTGCTGCCAATCTTCCTCTTCTTGTATGTGAGCCACCACCACAGCACAGCCACTGACAGATGAGTGGTGTAGGTCCACGCCCAGGCACTGAACCCAGGCCGCCGAAGCAGAACATACTGAATTTAGCTACTGGGCTACTGGGGCTGCCCCTCAAATGTTTATTAAGCATCTCCTCTATAAGCCAGGCACTGATTTTAGAATGTGAAACAATAGCAGAGAATAAGAAACAATAATCACTGATGTTATGGAATTTATATTGTAGTTGGGGAGCGGGAGAGGGTACGTGGAGAGGCAGAAAATAAACAAACAACTAAATAAAATATATAGCACACCTAACAGATCCATTGTGATAACAAATATGTGCTTTAAAAATTCAACTATAACTTTGAGATAGAATATCAAGGGGGAGGGAGAGAAGATATTGGAGTACGAGGCTCCATGGTGGAAAGTTGGATGTGGGTATCAGAATGGGAGGTGTGGGGCATCGGGAGAGGAGTGGGGATGGAGGAGACGAAGACCATGGAAATGAAAAAGAGGCAGATAAAGGGAGGCAAAGTACCAAAGACAATCAGTCTTACCAAAGTCTGGTCCTGGCTCTAGAATTTAGAGGAAAGGAACAGGAGGAAGACCTGTGGGTTAAGGACTACGGGATAGTTACCATGGGACTCAAGAAACTAGCCAGAAAGAAGATGCTCCTCTGGAAGATGGTTACTCCTGGTAAATCTGACCTCTTGCCTTCCTACCGCAGAAGAAAATCCATATGTAGTATCACTTTTTAATTGTTAAGAGTATTTGTGTAGGAATACAGCCTTCCACAAAACGTGACATCTTTAGCCCTAGAAACATTCCTTTAACTTGAACTCTAGAATTGAAATATCTTATGTCAAAATAACCACTTTAAGACACCCTTCCACCAGAACAAGACTGTGAGCTGTTTGAAAACAGGGCAGTGTTCTCCTTCTTTGTTCCCAGACTCTAGCACAAGGCGTAGGACAGAGCAGACACGGGCAACGTAAGCCTAGAATGAGAAGAATAATTTATTATCAGAACTTGTCTTGGAAATACCTGCCTCTGCGTCTTTCTTTTATACTTGAGACTTTTATTTTTTAATTTATTATAACTTTTTTTATTATAAAGTAATAAATTTTCTTTGCACGTAGAATGCTCAGAAAATAGACAAAATATGTAACATATTTCTCCAGCTCATGCAACCTGAAAGCCTACTAATAGTAATAATTCGTATTTCACTGGCTTTTTCCTCCTTTTTCTCCTCAAAGCACATTCTCAAATCCCTGAACAATTATTGTCCCCTCCCTCACTTCTAGTCAGTATTAGGAATCCAAGGGGCCTGGGGACCCAGACTCATGCTCACAATTTAGCTTGGCCCGTTATTTGTGGCTTTTGACTCATTCCCTTTCCTGAGGCACACTTAATGATATTTGTTCCCCACAAAACTGAAAGATGGGACCCCCTGGGCTGTTCTTGAGATGACCACTCAGAGCCCCTCCCTAAGGAACTGGAGCCCTGGAGTCTTCCAGTTGCCAAAGTACCCTCTGTGCAATTCACACTCTCAGAGTTTCATGCAGAAATGGAGAAAACGAGCCCCACCCCAGCCAGATCTTCCTCCAAGGCACTGGCCGACTAGAGAAGGACTGCTTGTCTCCCGGCTGTGGCCTCTCTCTCCCTTGGCCTAAGCTTTATGTCCATATGATGAGTTTTCAGAGGACATTTCCTGCCCCTTCTGTGCCTGAGCTCTGGGCTTCTTCCATGAGAACACTGATCCAAATTGGATCTTAACTTGCTCACCCCATGCCATACCACCCCACCCTACTTACTCAAACATCTTCAAATCCCAACAGCTGGACCCCACAGCTGGCTAAAGTTTGGCACCTAGCTATAAACACAAAAAAGACAATTTAACAAATCATCGTTCAAACATTATAGTTGTTAATATTTTAATGTTTTCCTTTCCTTCCAGTGTTTTTCACACATTTATTATAAAGTTGAGACTGTGTGATATATGAGTTTAACATCAATTCTTTTCTTTTTAAAATCTCAGGTACCAGTGTGTTGAATGCATCATGCCTTTCATTTGTAGAAGAACTCATCACTGAACATCAATTTCAGCAAGGCCCTTTTCTATTACAATTGTAAATATAATAATAATAACTTTTATTATTCTCTTCTGATGAAGCTAATTCCCTACTGATTTCGATATATGCAGCTGTTCTTGAAAAATATGTTGCATTGCTTCATGTACATGTTCTTTAATATACGTTTGTACTAAAATCTCATTCTGTCCTTACTTTTTTCTTTTTTTTTATTAAAGATTTGGACCTGAGCTAACATCTGTTGCCAATCTTCTTTTTTTTTCTTTCTCCCCAAAGCACCCCCGGTACACAATTATGTATTCTAGTTGTGCTGTGTGGGATGCTGCCTCAGCACGGCTTGATGAGTGGTGCTAGGTCCATGCCCAGGATCCAAACCCGCGAAAGCCTGGGCCACCAAAGTGGAGTGCGTGAATTTAACCACTTGGCCAAACGGCCAGACCCTGTCCTTACTTTTTTTACTCCTACATTTTTCAGATTTATTGAGGTACACATCATCTAATTTTTCTCACTTCTTGGCATGCATTTACTACATTTTGCTTATTTTTCCTCCAAGTGTTGAACACTTGGTTTACTCTAACGTCTTGCCTCTGATCAATATCATGACAAACGCCCCTTATATGTTCCTGTAAGAACCTGTGTAAGAATGCGTCTGTGATATACAACCAGGAGTGAGTAGAATTATCAGTTCAAGGGACCTCACAGAGGAAACTTCTCTAAGTACCACCACATTGCTTTCCAGCATTACCCAAGTTCCCACATCCTTAGTGTCACTTTGTATAATATACTCTTCTAATTTTTGCTATTTCAATGCCTGTAAACCAGTATCTCATTTTTATTTGTATTCATATTTTACTGATTGTTACAAGGTTTCAACATCTTTTCATAGAACTGTATATCTCTGAGGCTTCTTCTGTGGAACGTGTAATCATAGCTTTGCCCATTTATCCTACTCATGCCCTTAAGATTATATCTTGAATATTTTTTCATATTCTTCGTGAACATTATTTATAATGGGTTTGTAATATTCTATAATGTACCAAATGTTGTTTAACCATTACTCTTTCATTAGACCTTTAAGAGGTTTCCAATTTTGGCTAAATATGACAAACTTCTCTGCCTATAAACCCTTGTCCACGTGTGTGATTCTTTCCTTTGGACTGTGTCTTGGAAAGATAATGACTGATTTAAAGGCTAGGAAACATTTGAAGTCAGTAGATATTACCAAATTTCTTCCTCGAAAGGTTATACCATTCACAGTTCCATTAACAGTACATGAGAGTGCTTGCTTATCTTACCATACACTCATGAATATTTTCCAAATAATCACCAACCTGAGACGCGAAAAGCTCCAGCTCATTTTTGCTTTAAATTGCTCACTAGTGACACCTGGATCTATTCATTGTAGATTAGAAATTTGCATTTCTTCTTTTATATATTATCTGTTGGTGCTCTTTGCCCAGTTCCTCTAGGATATTCGTGCTATATTGTTGATTTACAGGAGCTCTACAAATAAACAGTATGTCATATTGCTTTCCATGTTTGTGGCATATTGGTGATAGTTCTAGTACTTGAAAAGATGGAAATTGCTTGGGGCTTGTGTGGGTGTTGAAGAACATTGGATTACAAGAGTGCTTCTGGACTTCTGCAAGAGTAAGAAAAATAGCTGTAAGGCAGGGAGACACTTCAGATAATGTTTTTGTGTTGACATGGCAGAACCCTGAAGGCTGGGTGCCATGCCTCCCCAGGAAGGGCTGAGTATCACCTCTCAGCAGGGAGGTCCAGACAATTTCGTCTGTTCTATATTTCAGCTCATTTCTCCATCTTCCTTCTGCCTGTGTTTGACTCTCATTGACTACAGAAGTGAGGAGACTCATTGACTACAGAAGGCCCAGGGCCCTTGAGATAAAGCTGGAATAATGAGGATTTGATAAATTTGACCCTTAGGACAAAGCTGCCCGCAAAGGCAATATTTTCTTCATATCTATTTTTAATGCAAGTTACAGATCATTCCATTTTATGTCATTTCCAAATCAGATCTGTTCTACCATAAACCTATTTGTAATTCTGGAGGAGTTAATAACACGGCACCTTGTTCTGTGCTGTGTCAAATCCCGCTGAAAGCCAGTGCATTAACCTCCAGAGAAACTATTGAAAACTGTGGCCAGTGCTGTTGTTTGCACTTAAGGCCGGACACATGTAAGGCTAATCGTAGAACCATGTAACCGTCTGCAGCAAGGAGCACTGAAATCCTACCTGTCTCTACTTTACCTCGGGGATATCTTACCCTTTCTTCAGAGAGAGGAGGGTAGTCATTTAGCCTATAACCATTTGCTAAATGGTTACAGAATGTACATCTCATACTAAATAGTGCTGGACACGATTTCTCATCAAATCCTCAGCTGGGCAAATGTCTGTCCAGTCCCAAGCTCTTCTTTCTTGGATACCAAGTGCAGAAACTATACACAGAAGTCTCCAGAAACTTTAAAAAGGTCCATGTTTGCCATTAGGCAATAGTGAGTAAAACCAAGACAACATGGTGTCAGGAGAATGGGGAGATATGGAAGCAGAAACAGGTGACACTTCCAGAAGTCAGAGTAGGTCACCAATGACCTTCATCTACGATGAAGAGTCAAGTAAGATGAAGCCTGTCATGGTCATTGCATCTAGCAAAAGGAAGTCATCCACTGTTCTCAGGAAGAGCAGTTTCAGTGAAGTGGTGAGAGAGGAGGCCAGATGGCCGCCGAGGGCTGAGTGAATAGGGGACAGCCAGTGGAGAGAGCTGATGTAGGCTGTGAATTTGAAGAGAGTGCAAGGCCAAAGCTAAAGTGAGACTTGAGGTCCATGGAAAGCTACTGTTGTTACAGTTGTTTCTTGAGATGGGAAAGAAGTGAACTCTTTTAAAGGCTGACTAGAAAGAGTTGGTACAGAAGAGGTAATTGTAGCTGTTGAAAAGAGAGGTGGTGCCTGATTGGGCAGTGTTTCTGTGGAGGAGGATGGTTGGACTCCAAAACATCTGTGGAGGGAGTAGCCACACTGAAGAGGAAAGGTGCTTCTGAAAAGATCAGGCGTGGGTACCTGTTATGGGTTGAATTGCATCTCCTTAAGATTCATATATTGAAGACCTAATCCCCAGTGCCTCAGAATGTTGCAGATGTAATCAGTTAAGATGAGGTCATCCTGGATTAGTGTGGGCCCCTAATCCAACATGTCTGGTGTCCTTACAAAAGGGGAAATTTGAACATAGATATGAATGTACAAGGAGAATGCTATGTGAAGATGAAGCCAGAGATCAAGATGATGCAGCAGAAGTCAAGGAATGTGAAACGTTGCCAGCAAACCATCAAAATTTAGGAGAGAAGCCTGAGACAGATCCTTCATTAGCACCTTCAGAAGGAACCAACCCTTGATCTCGGACTTTGGACCTCCAGCACTGTGCGAAAACAAATTTCTGTCGTTTAAGCCACCCAGTTGGTAGTCTGTTGTTAGAGCAGCTGTACCCTAGCTGACTAATAGGGTACCAGGGAAGGTAAGTTTGCATGTTGACAGGCAAGAAGTCTAGGGAGTTCTGACCTGATTTCTGCTGTAAACGTGGACTCAACCTCGTCCTCGGGGAGTCTGTCGGGAAGGTGGCATGGAGTACTTGGAGAAAATGGAGAAGACTGGAAATGACCACCGTGAACAACGAAGGCAGCAGTCTACAAGGAAAAATAAGGTTGCTGGGGCAGTACTGAGACCCACGTTAAGTTTGGATCACAGTAATTTACCGTGTTTCTTTGTTCTTAAATAGTGCTTCCAGCGGCGTGCCACAGCCCTGAGCGATTATTTTGGGAACACACTTTCCACCACTGGAGTCAACGCTATCTTTTTCTGTCCTGCCTCCCTTGTCCTAGGTCCTAGTCCTTAGCAAAGGTACAAAGTAATAACACTGTTTTATTCATAGGAAAGGCCATTAAAATTATTCAGCAGGCTGTTTGCCCATGTCCCTCTCACATTCTTCCGCCACCACGAGCTAATCCCCGGGGTTTAGCTTGTAAAATCCATGACTAAGAAATGTTTTTGTCCTTCTTCATCAGCTTTCCCACACATGTGGTGGCTCTGAGCTGCACTGAGGAGCTGAAGGCATGTTTCTTCGCCTTTAAGTTCGAGGATGTCTTAAGAGGCTTGTTTTCTCTTACCGTGAATGTGAATCAGGTCTCGGCAGGGTGTGTAACTAACCAGTCCCGGAGAACTGCAGGAACACAGCTGATGCACGGAAAGTTTCCATTACAAACTTTGCAAGTGCACATTTTCTTCCACACGAAGCATCAATTTTTTAAAGTAAAATATGGCAAGTCATGTGAATCACATGAAATCCATGTGAAATACAACAGAGAAAATGGGACTTTGACTTTTGTGAAATTATTATTCCCCTGCTAAGGAAGCCGGTTTTATTTTAGACCCCATCCTCTGAGTAAGCAGCAGATTTTGAAGCCTGCCAAAAAGGGGAATGGATTTCTCACAGGTGAGGGAGAATTGCAACTTCTGGGCAGTATTCATTAGGGAAGTGAGAAGATTGAGTGGGGGACACCCCCAGGAGGAGAAAGAACTGGAGTAATGGTCAGAGCTGGACAAAAGCTGCAGTGGGCTGACAGTTCGCCTCAGAAAGTCACATCAGATGCCTGTGACAACATCCCCATAAGTACCCTCCCTCACTGAAGAAGTCAACAATTCAGGTCCTGACAGTAGGGCCTCTCTGCCCCAGCTCCAATGGCTCATTAGGGAGGAAGCCATCCAATTAGAAGGTACAATTGGCTCCGGGTATCTGCGTGTTCTGCATCTGTGGATTTAATAACCTTGGATCGAAAGGTCTATGACAGTTACATCTGTGCTAAACACATTCAGACTATTTTTCTTGTCATTATTCCCTAAACGATACAGTATAACAACTATTTACATAGCATTTACATTGTATTAGGTACTACAAGCAATCTAGAGATGATTTAAAGTGTACGGGAGGATGTGTATAGGTTATATGCAAATACTACATCATTCCATATAAGGGACTTGAGCATCCACAGATTTTGGTATCCACGGGTATCCCAGAACCAATTCACCATGGATACCCAGGAACGACGGTACTTCGTGCTAGATTTGGAGTCTAACTTACTCCTACTCCAGTGGAAGTATGTCCAAGGCTGGGGCAGGATTTACTCCCAACAGCCAGATGTAAAATGCTTTCTTTTAGGGACAGAAGGTGAGATGGTATTCCTGATTCTCATTCTTTATCAGTGACCCTCTGTGCTAATACATAAGACTCAAACTCTGAGGATCCCATCTTATTCACACCACTGTCTTTAAACTCCAGTTTGACAATAACTATGAGACCTCAAAGGCATACATGGAATCCCAGAATAATAAAGCTGCAGTGTAATTTAGAGAGAATCTAGTCAGTGCCCCCTGTCCCACTCCCTCTCTCAGTATACACCACAACCAACACTATCACCATCGCTATTTTATAGAAAAGAAAAGAAAAGCTGAAGTCCAGGGTTTAAGTAACTTGACCACATGTTTTATACTGCAAAACAGATATTAAGCCTGAATATTTGATTCTGTAGTCAGAGATCTTTCTACTGCACCACTCACAAGGGTCCAGAGCCTAGAGATCAGCTCATCAGAAAGATTGGCTAGAATAGACTAGGTGAACCCTGAGGTCATGAAAACAGCTCTGATCCGCATGTTAAGAGGGATGAGAGCAAAGATTCATAATGGTCTAATCTAGGTCATTTCTATTAACAAATACTTAGTAAGATGGATTTCATTTTATCTACATACGTAATTTATTTCAAGACACTTTCCTACACTAAATTTCATTTAATTCTTACAACAAACCCGTGAGAAAGAGCAGAAGTTTAGTATTATTTGGTATTATTATTTTCATTTTAGAAATGAGGAAAATGAAGATCAAAGAAAAGTGATAGACCCAAGTTCACAGGCTAATAATTATTAGAACTGAGATTGGATCCCAGCATTTTACTGACTTCTAGCCCAGCATTTTCCCTCTATTCAACAGACAATCATTAAACTCCCACCATACATCAGGACCTCCTCCAGAGCCTGGGGCATTCAAGATCCTGCTAGAAGATGCCTGATTTCAAGGACTTGGAAGCCTGGTAGGAGATAAGTAAACAAGTGAATTGTGTTCAGTGAAAAGAAAATTATTAACTTGTGTCCACCAAAGAAGTCGCTCAACTACTCTGAGCCTCCGTTTCCTCATCTGCAGCAAGAACTCCTTTGCAGGGTTATAGGGAATATATGTAATGCTCTTTTAAAATGTCATTTTAATACACACAATGTTACAAAGAAGCTCAGAGAGCAGGTGCAAGATGCTAACATTTGGGGGCGGTGAGTGAGAGTTCCAGGCAAAACTGCTCTGATAAAACAGAAATTTGTTTCATGAACTTAGAAGAACCAACTTCCCACTGATTTCTACAATGCCCTCTAAGCCCCTGGAATCTTTAGGGGTAGGCCAAAGCCTGCAGGATGCCCCCTCATCATATAATAGATCTTGGAGCGATCTATTCTAATTTGAAATTTGCTCACATACTGAATCAATAAGGATAAATTGCTTACTTTCTCAGATTCTGAGCCCCTGAGGGGTAGAAAAGCATAATTATCTCAATAAATAACATGGCATTATAAGTCAGTGATGGGATGGCATCTTCCTGGCAGCTAGACTGTAATCGTGTGAATTCAGACCTTGAGTTTGCCAAGGTGCTTGTTACTGCAGGGTTACCATGGGCTTATTATATTCTTTTGGTCTTGAAAATGGCTGTCTCTGCAGCTGAGTTCATTAGGTAAACAGCTGGGGTAATTGATAGTGTGAATACCATTTCATTTCCTGCTGCTCTAAAAGAATTTGCTCTGAGGTGGAAGAAAATGACCAGTTCTGCTACTGTGAGTTCTGGCCACCTTTCCTTGAGGAGATGCTTCAGGCTGAGCATCTGTAGATTGTCTTCCTTCCTTCAGGAGTGAAGACCATGGGAGGGGCTGATAGCTACTCTCTCTTTCTCATGGTAGAGCGGGAGTTCCAAGGCCAGCTCTCATCTGGCTGCAGAGAGTTTTACAGAGAGCTTCCCAGACCTCACTGGAAAGCCTTGGCAATGCCAGAAGGACCACTGAGTCAGCCAGGAAGAGGAAAGATGAGCCTTTTCCCTGCTGTCAGTCCCAGGCCTGATATTTCTGGATGATGGAAGAAAAGGTACCCTGGTTTCATGGAGCTTAAAGCACATTCAATTTGGGGGATCATGCTTTTTGAGAAAAAGAAAAGAATATGAAATCCTACTGGATGGGAAGAGATAGTTTTTCCCCAAGTTAATCCATAAATTTAAAGTAATTCCAATAAAAATCTCAGAAGCACTTGTTTAGTTTGACAAAATTATTCTGCAGTGTATTAAAAAATAATGATTAAATAGTAATCAAATTTTACATAAGCAAAATAACAAATGTGACTCGTACTTGCAGAAAATAAAAGATACTACCAAGCGGTGGTTATTACAGAGTGTGTTTCTGGAGCTAGAACAGACACATATATCCCTAGAAATGAATGGATCCAGATGAAAACAATCCAAAATTCACATGGGAAACACAGCACAAAATAATATTTTATGTCAGAAATGGCTATCAGCAACTTTCCTCTTCTTCGGTAAGGAGATTGGGAGGGACGGCAGTGTGACTGGTATAATTCACATCGGCAGGTAACGAAATATCTATTATTAACAGTTTAACAGCACAGAATGCCTGGAAGAGACTTTGGAATTTTCATTTTTTCTTCTGTTTTTCCCTTTATTGGGGTGAAGGAGGCATTTTTAAGAATGATACTAAAGGCAAGTTACATAAATGGATTACATAAATGGATTGTTTTTGGTTGTGGTGATCATTTCGCAACATATGCAAGTATCGAATCATTACATTGTACACCTGAAACTAATATGCAGTTGTGTCAGTTACACTTCAAAACGTGCCCATGTGCATGAGGTAGGATGGTTCTGCAGGTCCTTCGGGAGGTTTTTCTTCATACCATACTTTTGAATGAAAATAACAGATGTTCAATGCCAATCACAGGTTTTATACTCGAATTCTTTCCCTTTCTCCCCAACTCTTCCCTTCTTGCTTTTTCCTCTGCTGCATAGACTTATCAGTGGAAATTGTAGAGAAGAATTAAAGAAAAGTATATAAAAATCAACTCCATCCTCTCCCTCACACTTCCTTATCTGCCACTCCTGCTTTACCTTCTCCATAGTGCTAAAAAAGAAAAAAAAGAAGATTGATCTATGTAAACATCTCAATTTCCGTTAAAAAATACATGTTAAACTGGGGAAAATATTTATAACATATAATAATATAATATAAAGAATTAATGTCCCTAGTATAGAAAGACAACAAAACCTAACAAAGACAACCAAAAGCCTAGCCTAACAAAACAATCAGGAAAAGATGAATACTCCAATTTTTAAAAGAGGCAAATGACCTGAAGAAGTAGTTCAGAAAAAAAGACACAAAAGCACCAACATTCAAATGAACAAGTGTTTTAACTTCACGAAGTAATACAAAGGAAAATAACAGTGATATCATTTTCACTTATCAAGTTGGCAAGCTTAAAATGTACTTTTTTTTTTCTTGAGGAAGATTAGCCCTGAGTTCACAATGCCAATCCTCCTCTTTTTGCTGAGGAAGACTGGCCCTGAGCTAACATCCATGGCCATCTTCTTCTACTTTATACATGGGATGCCTACCACAGCATGGCTTGCCAAGCGGTCCCATGTCAGCATCCGGGATCCAAACCAGCAAACCCCGAGCCGCTGAGAAGCGAAACGTGAGAACTTAACCGCTGCACCCGGGGCCGGCCCCTTAAAATGTGCTTTTAAATAATCATTGCTGAGGAAGCAGCAAAATGCACATCTGATAGAAACATAAATTGATGCAACGTTTATGGATGGCAAAACGTTGGAAATTTGGAAAATGTTCATGCCTTTTAACCCAGCAAGTTCTCTGCTTGGCATTTATCCTGTAAAAATTATTATAGATGTTCACAGAGGTTTCTGTGTAATCATTTTAAACACACTCTTCATAATTTAGAAACAATAAAAAGATTTATCTATATGGGACTGGTTGCGTAGTACAAACATACAATGGAAAACTATGCAACTTGAAAAGCACAGTGTAGAAGTACATTTAATGATATGGAAAATACTCTTTAGTAAATTACTTGGAAAAAAGTTTACACACCTACATGATTACAATGATTTTCTCTTGGTGGTGAGATTACTGTGATTTTTCTCCTTTTATATGCTTTCCCACACTTTCCAAAACTTCGACTATGAACATTTAATAAATTTAAAATTTAGAAACCATGATGTCTATTATATTTCCTTTCTAGAAACCTAATACAGAAAAGTCCAAAGTGCATTTCAGCACGAAGCTGAAGTGGCCATCTATTGGTTTCACTGGTGGTGCTGGTGATTTCTGCCTGCCTACAGCTATTCTCTAGTCTTCCTGTAAAGAACCACCTTCTGCTGTACCTGTGGACTGCCGGGTACTTCCGGGTGGAGACGCTTCCAATTGAGCTGCTAGGGTGGACCCCGGCCTGGATCATCAGCGCATCCCTTCCCCTGGCCAAGTGGTTGGGTCACGGATAAGTAGGTGACACAAAGCAGTCTACCAGGTCTCATCAGGCTAATCCCAGAACTTTTTCCTGGTTGACCAGAAAGAAGGTGTTCTCTTTTGTGTTCCGCCGCACTTAGAGCTGTGAACTGTCCCCAGCAGCCATTGAAAGAAATCCTGCTAAAAATGAAGCCATCAGAGGAGGATACAAAGCAGAGGGGTGGAAAGAAACTCAGTCCTCATGATAGCATCTAAATCCCAGGATCAAATCATGCATGAGACTCAACTGACTCCTCCCCCCAACCAAAAAGATATTTTTTTTAGTTAGGTGAAGAAAACACCAGTATTTTTAACCACCTCAGTCTCGTCTTCAGTTGGTTTTTATTACTTGCAAACAAAAGAGACCTAATCAACATAGAACTCAAAGAGGTCACAGCTGATGGCTCAAAAATGCACCAGGAAAAGTTTCAGGATTGGGATGAGGAGGTGTCCAAAGTGACAAGAGTTCACTTTGACCTTCTGCCTTTTCTGAGCTGGAACATCCAACCAGCTGAAGGGACTGCAGTAGCCTTCCCAGGCTGTCCTGTCTCCGCTTCACTAGTTCTAATGTAAATGAGAGGCGATCACTAAATTTACCAGAGACCTCCAAAGCGCCGCACCTGCTGCTTGAAAAGCACACACTTCATTCAGATAAACCCTCCAAGGGATGGGGCTAGTGGGCTAGCTGAAAATGGGTAATTTGCAATGTTGCTTGTTAATCATGTATGCAACCTAGACCGGTGTTTCTCAAAGTTTAACATATTATTAGTCAGGGTTCTACCAGGAAAGGAAAACCACCTTTGGTACCGTAGAGTAAGGGGTTTATTCCGGGAACTGGACCTATTATAATTGTGGGATGAGCTGGGAAGTACAGTCTGGTAGGTGGAATTGAAGAATCAGAGAAAGGTTGCTAAAGTACCTTCCTGAAGCTTTGGCCTGCGTGGACAGGTTGGAGCATTCAGGGAAATCTCGGAAGCCCATGGGAAGGAGAAGGGATGCTGACCAAGTCTGAGTCCATGTCTGGAGCGGGGCTTGGAGTTCCTTTAATTAGCAGGGCTGACAGGTAGAAAGAAGAGCTGAGTGTGGAGTGGAATAGCGACCCAGCAGCATGCATTTGTGTGTCTCACTGCAGCTACAAGGCCCCTCAGAGAGCAACGGACGCTGCTCCACTTCCGCTTTGTCAATCTCATGAGATTTCTCTTTTGGCCAACTCTAATTTGGGGTGCTACCGGAGAAATGCAGTTCTAGCTTATCCAAATATTCATTGTTATAAAACCACCACAGATGTGTATGCAACCCACCTGGGAATCTGGTAAAATGTAGATTCTGATGCAGTAGCTCTGGGACTGAGATTCTGAGTGCGGAACACGCTCTGGGTGATGCAAATGCTGCGGATCCACAGACTATGCTTTGAATGGTCAGCCCTGGTCCCTTTGATGAAAGTGAAAAAGTACACAGTAATGAGGGTCAGAATAAGAGAGGCTGCTCTTGCCAGTTTCATTTTATTTTCTTTTTAAAATATTAAATACCACCTAAGCATCCCTCACGAAAAAGTAGAAAACTGGCTCACTTATGATGAATAAATAGCAATTTTAAAAATATTTCTTAATCTTTTGTTTAGCACTACATTTAAAGGAGACCATGAAGACCACTGGTCTCTACTTGAGACTTAATATTTGACTTACCTTTGATCCAAATGGCCCTTTACCACCTGGCATTATGTCAGTTCTCTGTAGGGTGCTCATCTCTGTCTTTCCTCCTCTGATCAAGAACAACAAGGCCAAATGCAGAAACCTCCTGTTAGCAGTGAAAGGAGATATTTTTTGTGCATTCCATCAGCTTGCTTCTTTGTGAGAAGCTGCCCCAGATTTTGATTTGTGGAGCCTATGACCAAGTGACAATTTAGGGCATAGAGATTGTATTATATAAGAGATGAGTTATGGTAGTAATAAGCATGTGTAAATAAGCATTTACATATTTAATGATCATTTTATTCTATGGCAATTTTGCATTAAATATTCAGAAATTATGTTCTCTTTACTCATGTAAAAACCTTTTGTCAAGTGCATTGTTATGATTCTGGGAAAAGAAATTCTATGATGCCATTATGCAATACATGATGGCATTTAAGCTCTCGTTTCTATGTCAGCCACCTAGAAGTCCTCACCTCGACCAGAGTTAAGGGGTCACCTTTTGCTGTAATAGTGAAATGAGATGGCTGGAGCTTCCCTTTCACGTGAGAGGAAACCTCATGCCCAATTTCTCCATTTTCCCCTTGCCGAGGGCCGAGGAGTTTCAAGGAGTTTTGTTTCTTCTTGTCTCTTTTTGTTTCCGTGTTTTATTTCAGTTTCATTCTCAATTTCCCCTGAAGCTCACGTTCTATGACTATTCATTTCACTTCATTTTCACCCCACTATCAATCCAAACACAGAATACTGACACTTTTTGGTTTTGCTGTGCTTTTCCTTTAAAACACCATTTGCTAAAATCACTTGTGTTTAGAGAGATTTTCACTGACGATTTTGGTGGTGGAGTGAGTGAGGGTGATGCTAGAGATGACAGCAAAGCAAAGTGCAGCAGATAACTTTAAATAGAGCATTGGACAGCCTATTCTAGACTGAGTTTCTGCCTGGCAGATTTCTCTCTCTAGGCCCCAAAGGCACTCACCTTGTTTTCAATTTTCCCTCCAGCATCTCCTCTTATCTCCGTTTTCCAGCGGGGCGTGCCATCCATCATGGTGACTTCCTGAAACTCACATCATCTCATCTCCCACTTTACAAGGCAGAGCAACATGGGTCCCTCTGTTTGTCCTGACTATCTAAGCCGTGCCTGGGTGCTCAGTCACTCAAACTAAAACAAGACACACTAAAGATGTCTTGCTACAAACAAAAAAAATTCCTCACCCCAGTGGGAAAGAATTCTGCCACCAGCCGGTATACCAACAATAGTCGTTTTTTGGCTTTTTTTCCTGCTACATTCTCTTCTCAGCAAAATCTTTGCAGCCCCTGCAAGGGCATAAGCCTCTCAAATTTTAACCCCCAAGTAATGTGTAGGGGTGGAGGAAAGAAAGAAACACATCATTTATTTGGGGAACCTGAATTGTTCACATTGAGTAATTATTCACGTTGATCCCCAAGAGAAAACGGTTTACACAGACCAAAAACTGTGTGTGCATCACCCATAGTTTGTGGACCATGAGCAATGCGTTTAAGCATAACTATGAAGTGAATTTCTCACAGTCCCCACACAAGATTTCTTCTGTCACAGCTCTTGTTCTCTCTTTTTTTCTTAGGGGTCCTAGTTTCATACAGAATTGGAGTTTCCTGCAGGTTTTCTACCAGGGGAAGGTTGAACGTTCAGCCTCCACTTGGTGGCCGGACTCGGAGCCAAGAGCGCCCCTCACCCAGAGCTGGCTGGCTCCTTCTCTGCAGGAAGCTCTCCTGGCATCCCTTTCAGAGCAGGACAGCTCTCTTCCTGCTCCGGGCACTCTGTCTGGCCAGCATTCCTCATTCAGAGCTCTGCATGCTCTCTCCACAACCAGAACCCTAACCAACGAGCTCTGGGACATGCTGAGTCCCCAAGCCCTGGGTAGCCCTGTCCCCACTCTCCTGTACCTTTTTCTACTCCCTACAGAAGACTCTAGCTTCCTAAGGAGGACTGCCCAGTGAGCTACAGCTGTACCGTTTATTGGCCTCACAGCTCTAGCAGAGAGTGGACAGTGCCCTGACTGGAGGCCAAGATTGGCATAGCACCTCTTTCCTCCATGTCAGGAACACAATCTCCTGTCACTGAATTTTTTACCCATAATGACTCCCATTTCCTCTGTCTGCTTCGGACTTTCAGCGCTGACTCTGCAGTTTTGGATTTTTCCTAAAAGCAGCCAATTCTGCCTCCCAAACTCCCTCATCGTAAAGTAATTTCACTGGAAAGAATACTTCAGGCATTCCTATAAGTCTCTTGTGCCACTCCAGTTCATTTTATTCCAAAGAATTTCACACAAAACAGTCTCAGAAATGCTTCGTTCCATTTCTGTGTTTGACAGCCCTTTGGTATTTCCCTTCGCAATGATCTTTCTGATATGCATATACATCAGTGGTTTTTCTCTATACTTTTGATTGTACAGTCAAACTCTGCACCTGCAAGTCCTGGTTATATTTCACCCTAACAAACAATCATGGGCTATGAGGCAGAAGTCTCCTCGCACTGAGGCATTTGAAGTTCTGCACTCGAGACTCTGATCCCAATATAGGAGCGCCTTGCTTCTCTGTTTTGAGATGGATCAGGGGTGTAGTAGATTCTTGGTGTATTCTTGCTGGTTTTCACTATCCTCTTTTCCAATTTCTGTCACTCCCAAGACAATCCCCAGATCGGGGTTGCACGCAGTCTGTATCCAGTGGGATTCCTTTTCCAGATCAGTCTGAAGCTTTCTCCCTTCAGAAAATAATCTTTTTTCTTCTGTAAGAAATTCTGTGTCTATCTATGTTGGTTTATACTGTAACCTCGAAGGACTTTGCTGGCTAGCTTCCTTCCTTGGAATTTAATCGGGTCTTGTGTGTTCTCAAACAGCATCCTCTGCAAAGCTGGAAGACCAATTTCAGAGAAGTTTCTAAGTGTCCATCTCAGGGTTGGGACCACAGTGAAGCAAATGAAATACTTGCTTCAGGCACAAAACTGGAGAGAGCACCAAATACTTCAGTGATCGAGATAAATAAAGTTTTTCATAAATACTACTTTGTACAATATATTAAACGATAAAAAATAATGCAAAAATCCATGATGAACATAATACCACTTTTAAAAAAAGATGAGATTAGTATTATTGATTTTTCCTTTTGCCGCAGGCTCTGGTGTGGTTAGGCACACCACTGTAACTGATCCTGTCTTTATTTAAAATGTTGATAATTTGTTAATTATACATGTTTTTGCTGTCACTTCAATTTTTGAAAATATTGCGTTAAAATAGTATTTATCTTGATTCCTGAATCTTTTGGCTCCCGAGGCAAGTCCCAGGCTCACCTGGCCCTAATCCAGGCTCTGGTCTATCTTCCTTTTGGGCAGTAATTCGAGGGCCCGCCCAGCCCAGGCCCTAACCAACTGACCTGCAGGGCGTTATGCGGAAATACCCACTCCGCAGGTTTGAGAGCAACAGCCAGGTCTGGCATTAAAGCAAAATGGAAAACTGAATATTGAACATCAGGCATCTTGCTTCTCACCAGAGGACTTCTCACTCTTCACGGTCTCCCGCTCCTGGAGATCTTTTGTGTTCTTTCTTCCCTCATCTCACAGATGCTGTGGAGACATCTTCCCCTAACTAAAATGACAAATGAAGGAATCTAGGTAATAAAAACATGTTATTTCACTAAGAGGAATTAGACAACTAGTTTTTAAGCAAGCATTTTTTTCCTTGCTATGGCACATTAATCTGGCAACAGTTTGTGCCCTCCCACAAGTGACAGGCACTAGTAATACAAAGATAAATAAAACTCGCATCTGGCCTTCGGGAGCTGATCCTCTGTGGTCTTCAATAAGACCGGGCTGCTGTCTCGCCCCAGACCCAGTGGGACTGAATCTCTGGGGGTTGTGACTGGGCATCTGTGCTGTGTTAAGGTTCTCAGTGGATGCTGAAGCATAGTTTGGCCTGAAAATCGCTCTTCTAGCTGGAAAGCAGACACAAATAAATGTCACAGAATACCTGGTGCTACAACAAAAGGCAAAGTGGAATGGGAGCAAAGTGGAAGTAAGGATTGGTTCTGCCAGAGGGGTTGGGAAGGTTTTCATCGAGGACGCGACACTGGACTGAGAACTTGAACGCTGAAAAGAAATTGCTCAGCTACCACGTTACCTTATGAACACCGGAGAAGTGTTTACTTAGTTCTGGCAGAGCCAAGTGACTGCATGAGGCAGAACCAGAAATTTCCCACAGCTTGCTGGACAACACGGCTCATACAAAATGCTGTGTGTGTGTGTTGGGGGAGGGGGTGTGATCTGTAGCCTGATGTGTCTTTAAATGGCTGCATATTTATTTCCCTGCTGGGAGACTCATTCTATATTAGCATATTGAAGGTTCTAAGGAGCCCTACGGTGACATTTTTGAGGGCAAATGGATTTAACATTCATTTGGTCAAAAATCTTTTTTTGTTTTGCTTTGTGTTGTTTTCACGGAATCCTTAACATCCTAGACCTAGCTAGCGTACCATGAAACACACCTAGGAAGTATTGTCAGAGACCAGCGATTCCCAGCTGCTTCTCCACAGAGCTGCTGTTCGAGAATCAGACTGCACAGTAACCACAATTCGACAAACGAGAACAAAGAGAGATCAACCAAACTTCCGCCAGCAACTGTTGATAAACATTTTTTTTGTTTTTGCATTTTTCCTCTTCCTGGTCCATATAAATACATATTTAAATTTGTAATAATGATATAGGTAATATTTTGTGTTCTTGTTTTCTCACTAAAATTTAACTGTAAATTTCTTTTCTTAGTGTAACATGGTTTTAATAATTATTATTGCTAAACATTCATCAAGGAAATAGCATAATTTACCTGCCATTCCCCTTGTGTGACACTAAGATTGATCAAAATGGTCCTGCAATTATAACTATTTTTGCTGCAAAGGACAGATCAAGTTGTATTTTCTTTCTGGAATTATCTCCTCAGAAAAAAATTCCCAGAAATGTGAAAGTATAATTATGGGATCTGATTATTATCCTGATGAAATATTTGGTCTTGATGAAGTTAAACAGTTTGTATCTCTAGACTCAACTTAAGGAATGAATGAGAAAGAGCTGCCAAGATACCTTCCACATGATTTACCTGCTAAAATCAGATTTCCCAGCGCACAGACTCGCAGTATAGAAAAAGTTCTCACACTTATAGAGAATAGGGCCTTTCCAACACTTTTTCTTTTACTATTACATCAACAGGGACAGAAAAGCACATATTTGAAATGACTTAATTCTCAGACAACCTGATAACCTCTGTCCTTGCTTTCTCCTGGTCTCCTTGACCCCAGCAGTCCCTTTTTTCCCCGTAGAGAGACACTTAACATGCTACTACTCACTCCCCAACTGTGGAACTGGAGATAAATGCCAATTTGGAATCTGTCTTTTAAATAGGGAACTGCCTGTGGCTAAAAACGCTTTAGTGTCCTCAGCTCTGTAGTTATTGAATTTAGATCTTGATACCCAAAAGGAAAACAACAACCAGAAAAATATATTTATTTCTTTGTGAAAATTAATCTAACAGAGTATAGGTACCTGGATATGGGTATAATTAAACTTTAAACTTGGGTTGCCAGTAAGAAAGTTTGCAATAACGATGATAATTCCAAGCGACCTCTTGGATCCTCTGCAGTTGGTGAAAATGAAGCATCCTGGCTCATAATTCTGGAACTGAGCAGAAGGGTGGTGACTCCACTTTTCTCACTCTAGAATGCTGATTTCCTGTGGTCTGAGTCAACGTTTTGAAGGAGCTACAAGTTGAGCTTTGCTCACTGATTTGGTTACAATGATTGCGTACTCTTTCCATTTGAGGATTCAGTGACAACTCAGTTCTTTCCTGAAACTTCTCATTAAATCAGAATTTTAGAGGTAGGATAAGACCTTGAATAAGGGCCACTGGAACCACAAGAATATCTCAACACACGTGGACACAAAGGGATACTGAAGTAGAAGAATATCATGTTTATTTCAAGAGTTTTAAGATACTTTCATAGGCTGTGTGTTGTATCTGGTTTGTTTCTTTATGCTTCTGGAGATTCTTTTGACTGAAATGATACTACTGGAAGGAAAAAAATGCATAGACTGAGGTAGAAAAGTGAAGAATAAACTCTAAAGTGAGTGTTTTGAGGAGAATGAAAACATAACAATAAAAATGGTTGAAAGCATACTCTTTACAAAATGCCAAATGGAGCATCAACAACAAAACAAAGTTGGAAAAATGGAAAAGAAAATAGAAGAAAATTAGATAATCAAGTTAGGACATACAACATCCAACTAAAAATGAATTCTAGGAAGGCAGAACAGAGAAAATGGAGAAGCAATCAATGAAATATGACAAATTTCTGAGAAATGACGAAAATGAGCATCCACCGTAGTTAAAGCAAGGACACCGACATCAAGGTATAGCGCTGCCAAATTTCAAAATCCTACAGTGTAGTTAAACATCCCTAAATGTTCCAGGGACAAAAAGCGAAGGGTAAGAAGTCAGAATGGCTTTTGCCCTCTCAACACTACCATCACAAACTAGCAGAGAGTGGAGCATCACCTTCAAAATCATAATGGAAAATTATTTTCCATCCAGAATTCTCTACCCACTAAGGGATCAACAAAGTGTGAGTAGGAAGCATAAAAGTGAGCTCAGACACACAAAGGTTCTAATTTCCCTCTCGTTCTCCTTGTCTTAGAAAGCTGCTGGAAGATGTTCTCAGCAGAAGAGATAGGCAACTGGCTGGATGATCACTAAGGAAACAAGAGAGGGCTACCGTTTCTGGACTGTAAGATTCTCCCATGACTTGGGCTTCTGAGGGGATTCAGCCCCCTGCTCTCTGAGCAAGATTTGTGAAGTGTGTTTGGAATGCTGGAATTACCACAAACACTGGAAGGTTGATGGCTGTCAGCTTCTGTTAGAGGTGCCCAGACGAGACAGGGGAGCTCCCTCTGAACTGCAGGCAGGAGAAGCTGATCTCACCCAAAATGGCTCTGCATGAACACTCTCATTAAACGAGCCTTCCCTTCAAGTTAGCTCATAAAGCTAAGAGTAGAGAAGGAAGGAGCAGCAGCTTCCGGAGGAAAGGTGGCAGCTAGCTGGAGGGTTGGAGAATTTGAAGACAGAGGAGCCTTCTCCCCATCTGAATAGAGTTCTCTACTCTCCAATCTATGAACTCAAGGTCCAAGGTTCATTAGCAGTTTTGGTAACGGCACTGAGCCTGTGGGAGGAGAGGTGACCCCTAAGGAAATTTGCTAAGCAACCATATGTGCTTTTGTTATCTCTCCTTTCCCAATTTGTCCTTCTTACTCCCTGGACTCCTGCAAATTTTGGATATCCAGGCTTTGACTAACCACTACTTATGCTCACACATGTCCTATACCCCTCTCAACACACACTCGTCCCCCACTCTTATCCTCAGTTCTGTACCATAGATCAAAATGACCTCTCCCTTATTCTCCTTATCACCTCCCCTTCCCCTCAGGAGAAAACAGTCAACATTCTGGTTCATAAACTATCAAGTCATCAGAAAGACAGCAATTCAAGGAAATCAGTTCCCACTAAGTTGTGAACAGTTAAAATTTCCCACTGTCCTACAACAATACTGTATTGAAGAGGATTGTTCAACTAACTGCAGAGCCTGTTAGCTGAACTTCAGAAAAGGAGGTGAGCCTGTTGGGATGGAATTATCTTCCTGGTGGCTTGCCTAAGAAGTGGGGAATTCTGCTTGCTTCCACGCTCTGGGGCTTTTGGTAATGAAAGCGTAGAACTTGAGAAGCAGAGGGAACCTTCGAGGTTTTGCTATTCATCTTCCTTGTTTTACTGAGAATAATGAAGTCCAAAAGGAAAACCCAACCACAGATAACTGTTTGTTGGTAGAACCAAGGCAAAAATGCGTCTCTCTGACTCCCTCCAGTGCTCTTTTTCTTTCGATGCCATCTCCATGTCAAGGACTCAGAGCTTTTTCTTACCCCATCCTGTTAACCCTTGTCTGACCCCCATACCCCCAGAGAAATGTCCCCACATATCCTCATATCTAGAAAGATATTTAAATATCCAAAATATAATTATCCTTCTAGAAAGTGATTTCAAACTACATTTTGAATAGTTGAAAAAATGGTTACATACAACTCTTTGTGTTTTTGTTTGTTTGGTGGAGACCAAAAATGACTGAGGTAGATAAGGGGTAGCTATTCACCCCAGCCCCACTACCAGATTCTAAAGAAAGCATGGCATAAATGCTAATCCACAGGCAAGACTTTTTTTAAGTCAACATTAAGCAAGCAGGGAAAAATAATTTGCACGAAATGTTCGCTAGGCTCAATGAAGTTCCTGCTTTCGATCTTTTTAAGTCTTCTGGCCTTATTTTGCGTGAAAGGTTCTCTTGAGCCAAACACAGCCTCACTGCGGAAATAGTATTCTGGGCCCTAAAGTTAGTCAGCCGTTCAGAAATCCTTCTAACTGAGGGCCGGATGAAGGACCACTTAGGGCTCTCAGGTGCCACACCCGAGTAAGCAAGCTGTGCAGACCTTGCTAGGTTTTATACCCTGGCCGTGCAAGATGTGGGGGAAGAAAAGGGTGGGGGATGTCTCTAAAATATTCTAACTCATCTACATAACTTGCAACCTTGAATTTTACCAATGGGATCGCATTTCTAACAGCTCTCACATTAGTCAACAGGTCACTATTTTTCACCAATAAAAATCCATTTCTAACATCCACTATACAAATTAACACCGTGTGGGTTGACTGAGATTTGGCCACCAGAAATACATGTAGTAGCTGCCTTGGAAATGCATCATTTTCCAATATAATACCAGCTGACCTCCCACAAGCTGGGCACTCTTGAGTAAAGCAATCACTTGTACCTGGAGTAAAGCTGTACTTTACCAGCACATTCATAAGTTCTCACTACCTAAGACGAATTACTTTAAACTATGTTTCAGACTTCACAACAAGATAGAATCTCTTGACCTTGAGTCACATTTCCTTGACTCCATCCTTCCAGACATATCTTGTTCCATTCTTTTGTTTCCATAATGGCTGAGCTGTGATTACTAGTTGACCTTGGTCTCTGGTTTCTTTTCCCAAGGTCAGAGCATGGGCCTCCCATAGAATACAGCCCTACTAGGAAAGTCATCTCCAAGCTCTTAGATACTCCACCAAATTGGGAATTTGCTTCTTGGAACTAGCATAGCTTCTTAGGAGGTGGGATGTTAGAATTTCTGACTTTTCATCAAGCTGCTAATTAAATTCTTTTCATCACAATCCATTTTGGCAGCTCTTTGCTTACATGTAGAATCCTAAGGAGGCAACTGAGCCAAAGCAGAATGTAGTGGCCACAGTGGGACGCATCGTCGAAAAGGAGTTGTCTGTATCATTAGACCCTAGTGGGCCCTAACCCAGTTTCACATGCATAGCAAATTGTAGCCCGATACCCATGGACTTCAGCCTGCCATGATGAAGCAAGTTGCTCCTCCACAGAATGACTGATGCCAAATTATACAACCAGAGATGTATTCCTTCCACTTAAACTCTTGCCATGACTTGAAATGCAGATACCTGCAAAGGGTAGCATTTGAAATCAGGCAATAGGCTGATGGGGGCGATAGATTTGTGGAGGATGGGGAGTTGGAGAGAGACCCTTCTCTGCATCTCTCAAATCAAACTCCGTATTCGCTTATTTGCTCTGCTTGCTTGCAAGATTTGCACTGATAAGGAAACAGAACCAAATCCTCTTATTCTGACACATCCAAATAACCTTGTGATACGGGATCAAAAAGAGTTCAGGTGGATTTGTACTCCACAGGTATAATATTTGCTTTGTCTGATTTGTCACTGTGCGCAAACATTGGCTATTACTTTTACGGCCAGTAGAAGGGCAGAAGTCAAAGCTCTGGCAGAGAGTAAATAACATATTCCACAGTGACGGAGGAAGACATTAAAAGCTCATAAGCAAGGAGTCAGTGCGTGCGCAGCCCATCCTTATGATTTACCGCATTAACGCTGGCTGCGCACAGCCCCTCCCCGTAATTGGAAACCAGCCCCTCTTAAAATGGGAAAATTGTGGTAGTTTTACAGGCTTTATTGGGATCTATTGTGTGTGAAAGTACACACTTGAAAGAAAGAGGCCTGGAAAAATGGCACTTCCGACACATCGTGTTCAACAGTGTGTTTGTCTGCATGTGGCTCCATGACCTCTGCCTTAGAGGCAGCCCCATGCAGGGCCCGGGGGCTGGCAGGAGCAATTCAGACCCCTGCCACCAGATTCAGACTCTGCTGACTGCACGCCCCACAACCACCACGTAACAGACCTGTCTGCTCACCAGGACCCACCCCAGGAGCTCTAACTGCATTTGTCTAACCACTAAGTTCAGGTGTGGGAAGGGCTCCTCCTTGCCATCCTGCAGGGGTCCAAGGGATTCTGGAAATCCCTACCCCTGACAGTGCTCTATGCAGAGGGTAGTCCTGCTTCCTTGTGCTCTCCCCAAAATCACCCTGCAGAAGCCCAAATCCTATAATGAAGCCCTCCTAACACCCTCTTACTGAGGTGGTCCGCAGGCCTCCGTGATGTTTGGTCCCACTTGCTGCAGCACGCACCCATGAACCTGACTCTGTTTGAACACAGGTGCATTCCAGGTGAAGAGCCTTGAATGAAGAGCTTCAACAGCAATTACAACTAAAACCCAAGTCATTTGGAATAAAAAAATACATATATATACAAGAACAAAACACCTAGTTGTCACTTCCTTTGAGCACTGGGATAGCTCAGCAGCACAGCCACACAATTACAGACCCTCCACTTCCTAGAGGGAAGGGAATAATTGTTTCAGACTTAACATTTTGCCGTACGGAATGTCACCACCACTCTGCTAAGAAGGGCAAATGAATCTTAAGCGATTCTTTGGAAAAACCAAAGGGAAGTGACTGTATTTGTTTCCCACACTGGTGTAGTGTGGTGTGGTGACTGATGTAGCTTACATTTCCATTCAACTCTGTATTCAATAGACATTTATTACTTCTTCTGCTTTCAGGAAGTTTAAGCTAGTAAGGGAGAACATGGTTATGAGTGTCAGATTTTGCACTTTAGATATTTAGACTTTCCTCTATGGATTTTTCAAGTATTTATACCTAGATTTATCAATTATACCTAACACTTTTGAAAGCATTTGGCAAAGTTATTTGTAAATATAAACCCAACATTGCAGTACAGTATGATAAGTATCATGATAAAAGTGCACCCAGACAACTAAGGAGCACAGAGGAAGGGGATTGTTATTTGACGTGGAGAGACCAAGGAAGACTTCCCAGAAAAGGTGATGCTTTTGTAGAGTTGAGTTCATTGTTAGCCAGGAATGTGAACCGCAAGGCATTCCAGGTAGCTGCATTGGTACAGGAAAAGACGTCAGGCTCCTTGGGAGAACTTTCCATGGATCAGTTCGATTCCCTTGGGAAACCTTCCCAAAACCCTCAGGGGGAGTTAGTCTACTTTTGTTTGGGAAGCACATGGTATATTTACATACCAGTGTATTTATCCACAGTGTACTGGGATTATTTTCTAAGTATTTGTTGCTTGCTCTAGAGGGAATGTTCTGAAACATTCCTGATAGCAATATGGCGTATGAGACTGAGAACAGGACTTTAGTGTCAGATAGACCTGGCACTGCCATTTATTTATCACACAACTTAGGTGAGCATCTGGTAGCACAAAGCAGGTGCTCAGAAATATTTTTGAATGAATATATAAGGTCATTTGACCCCTTTGAGCTTTAGTTTCCTCATGTGTAAAATAACAATAATACCTACATGGAAGCCAGGAGACCATTGAGGGGCTAATGGAATAATCTAGAGAAGTAGTGGTGATGGCTTGCATTCAGGTAGCAGCATTAGAAATGTAGAGAAGTAGATTGATACAAGAAATTTTCTGCAGGATGAGTCCTCAGACCCTTCTAATGGGTTAGATGTGATGGATGAGGGAAAGAGAGAAAACAAAAAGGACTCCATCCTGTTTTTGACTTTCAGTTCCAAGTGTCACTCACCGTTGTAGGAAAGACTGGGAGACGTTGCTGAGTAAAGGGATCTAGTAATCAGTTAGATGTAAGAGTCTGGCATTTAAAAGAGCTGAATATTCACAAATGTGAGACTTTTCATCCTATAAATGACATTTAAATAGGCCACTTGGAACCACCCAGGGAGAGTATAGATTGGGAAGAAAAGGGGTCCTGGGAGATATCCCTGGGAAAATTCCAGCATTTAAAGGCCAAGCAGAGGAGGGGGAGTCAACAAAAGCCACTAGAATGAATGTGCATGAATGAGAGGCCACAGTGAAGTACTGGAAGATCGGGAGAGTGTGCTAACACAGCAGCCAACGGGAAGAAGTGATTGAAGAAGGAAGAACCGCCGAGTGCACCACAGACGGCTGCGAAATCAGGTGAGGCCCAAACAGAGGAGGAACGCGGCAAAGTGAGGGTCGTGGGAACTTGAATGAGCGGTTTTAGTGGTGTGCCAGGGTGGAGTGAAGACAGGAACTCCGAACAAGTCTTCAATAGTGTTTGCTTGGGCAGGGTAAGGAGGATATTGGTAGCCATAGGGAGGTTGTCAAGAGAGGATTTTGCTGTTCTGTTGTTTATTGTATTAAAGATTGGAGGCATTTTTGTCCCACATTGGAATGATCTGGTTCAAAGAAGAAACTAATGATGCAGGAGAGAGCAGGGATGCTTAGATGAGTGAAGTTCCGGAGGAGGAAGGAAAGGATGGATGACGTGTGGTTGACAGAAGCGGGGATAGTTTGGCCACTGCCATTGAAGGGAGGTGAAGAGTTTAGGTTCACATTCTGTAGGCTGGTAAAGTTAGTGGCAGGGAGAGGAAGGAATTCCTATCTCACTGTTTCTGACTTCTCTCAAAACTTTAGGGCAAGGTCATCTGTTGAGAGTGACAAGGGAGTAGGGAAAGAAAAAGGTTTGAGTAGAGAGGGCAATGTGTTACAAGTCAGTTTAGGGAATGAATGGAAAAGAGACTGCTAGGGATCTATAATGAGATTAGCAAGCAGCCTTGTATGCCCATTTGAAATGTCTGAACACGCGTTAAAGGGAGACAAACACGTGAAATTGTGTGCTTTGCTAAGCCAATGTTTGGCTGCTCAGCTTCAGGAATGCAATAAGTGGATATTTGGTTTCTCCAGTATTGGTATTGACCAGGTACAGAGGAGCAAGGGAATGAAAGGTGTTTGCAAAGAAAGTGCGAAGGTGAGGCAGGTGACGGCTAGGGCTGAATAAGTGTCTAGTAAATGAATGAATGACTTAGGACAGTGAAAAATTCAAAAGTGGAAATAAGCTTCGTTATTGAGATGCTTATCCGCTCTCTATGAGTTTGTCTTTTCTACTGCTATTGCTGTTGAATGTGGGTAGTCTACACGCTGTTGCCTGAAGCATAGAGCTCTCAACTGCCCCCACTCAGTGTGTACTTGTGAAAGATGCGCATGTCATCTGGATGGGGTGAAGTAACCAAGGAGACCAAAATGATTCCTGCAAAAACCTTGAATGACATTTTCAAGGATGCAATCCTAGCTTCTTCCTAAGATGGCTGTATAAATTATAGGTTTGCAGGGTCAGAAAGCCCATCACTAAAAGGTCTCAGAGCCAGAGTGTGGGAGTGAGGACTGAGAGAGGTAAGAGGACAAAACAAAAAGAAGGAATCAGAATGGGGCACCACCCTTCTTTGTTTCTTCTTGCTGTCTGAACCTCCAGACAAAGCGAAATCTGTCTGCTGCTCCTCCCAGTTTCTCTGGCTCCTCTCCTTGTCCCCATGGCCAAGGAGCAGTGGCTTCATCATAGCTATCTTTCTGATAACACTTTCTGATGTGAAACAGGTGAGACTCCAGATTCCTGTCGATTCTAAAAATCTTTAATGACCTTCTGTAATCCTCAGGCACCTTTCATTACCCTCAAATGATAATTTTGTTTTCCTTCCCCAACAGATGTGTTTGGTTGCTTTTTTTGTTTAAATGCCCATCTGCAGACAGGATACTCACAAATAAAAATAGCAAACCCATAGACATCTGTGTCTCTATTTAGAAATATCATGAAGTAAAGGAGGGTGCCCATTGCCTGGGGCCCCTTTTTATTCCACTTAGCCTGACCACTGAACTGGCAAGCGCAGGTAACAGCTTCCTCCCGGAGTCTCTGGGCACGGTGACTGTGTAATGACAGCTGTGGTTGGAGAGCCCAAAGCTGCCGCACAAATACATTTGCCATTCCTGAGGAAACGGTATGTGAATTGGGTGTTTTGAGTCCAAGAAAGGTAAAGCTGAAAGGTGCTTTGATTTACAGTCTTCAAATATACGAAAGCGGGCTTTTTCCTCCTAAGGAGAACGATAGCTTTGAATGCCAACAACGCAACATGAAGCAGTAAACTTAAGGCAGGAAATCTTTCCATTGGGCATGAGAAAGCATCTCCTGGCCATTACTCCTTGTGGAAACACTCAAACTTGCTGCTGAGCAGATTTGCAATATCTCTGTCTCTGGATATAGCACATTTGTGCTCAGTAGACTTAATCCTTCACCTTTCTGAGCACAGGGAACAGGCCACATGCTCTCTGGAGATTCCTCTCACTGCCTCTTTCCAAGGGCACTTCATATTTTGGGCGACGTCAAGTTAGGATGTGCTTGTCTGCCCTTTTGGAATGCACGTTCACCTCTGTCCATCTGGCATGACCTGCTTGTCCTCTCCTAGGAGAGGGAGAGAAGTGGGACCTATATTTATTAACCACCTACCATGCACCAGGCCCTACAGACGAGAAAACTGAGATTCAGAGACACGAAGTCATTTGCTCAAGGCCTCTGGCCAGTCTGACTGCAAACACCGCTTCCACCACTCTGCAGCACATTTTTGAAGCCCTTAAAATTCGTAGCTTCTTGTTTCTCAGAGACTCTCTCTGCCTGGCCTATTTGTTCCAGCTTGATGGCAGCTTTATTTAGGTGATAATAGAAGAACCCTGCTGTTTTATGAGGCCATAATCCAAGCCCAGTGTGGCTAACTATTCTTTTAGGTTGAGTGGTTTATCCCTTTGATAAAAAGAGGTAGATTATCTAAAGCCTTCCTTTCATTCTTGCATTAGATAAAGACAGGTGCATATTTATCTGTTTGCAGAGGCCTCAGAGGGAACCCCAAGCTGAGATGTGGGGGCCTGTCTGCCCAGCAGAGGGATTGTACTTCCTTCACTGTTGGCTGAGATTTGAGGAAGCCACCTGCAACTGTTGGGAGTGGCTCCTTTTCCTTTTATTTGAACTTTTAAAGGGGTTACAGGGTGATCAACTGACCCATTTGTTTCCTGGGACTGTCCCAGTTTTAGCATAGAAAGTCTTGCATTCCAGAAAACCCTGAGCCAACTAAAATGGTTAGTAACCCTAATTAAAACCTCAGCTGGAAGAAATGATTGATAGAAAGAGAAAAAGGATGGGTAAGCAAGAACTAAAGCAGAAATTTGTCAAAAAACGGTTTAGTGTCCCTAGACATTTCATATTTTTCCTCATGACAGAATGGGATCTATTGAAGGCCCAGGAAAACAACCTCAAAGTCCATTAAATGGAGACTGGTTAAATAAAATTCGGAACCTCAATCACTGGAACACAAGACAGCATTAAGAATTAAGAGAGCAGATGTGTGTATGACCACGTTGAATAACTTCCAAGACTGGAGCGAAAAAATTGAATCTCTTTTGCATACTGACAGATGGGCACTGGGATTTATTAAGAAGCTGCCTGGAAAGCAAACAGCTATAAGATCTCTTAAATCCGCTGGGTGGCCCATGGACCAGCAACATCGGCATCACCTTGGAGCTTACAGGGAATGAAGAGTTTCTGTTCCTACCCCAGACCTACTGAATCAGCATCTGCATTGTAAAAGTTTCTAATGTATTTTAAAGGTTGAAAAATTTTGAGCTAGACCCCTCCATACTAGAGTACATACACACTCAGGAAAACTCACCCATATTTTCATGGGAAATATCTACACAAGAATGTTACAGTATTGTCTGTAACAGCAAAAAACCATGGCAAAATAAAACTAATTGATCATCTGTAGAAGACTGAAAAACGTTACCATGTATTTATCAAAGGAACACTCTAAGAAGTTAAAATATACAAACTACAGCTCCATTTTTCATGGATATATAAATAAGTGGATACATGGATAGATCCTAAAAAGATAGTGACGAGCCCAAACAGAACAAAAATAAGACAACAAAGTTGCAGGAAGGGATATATAATATAACATCATTTATGTAAAGTTCAAAGACTTGGCGTATAAATGCATACATAACTAGTGAAATAAGCGTTAGAATGACAAACACCAAATTCAAGACAGTGGCTTCATCCGAGAAGAGGAGAAAGGGAAGGAGCAGGAGAAATGTACAGGCATTTTCAGTGTGTTTTTCACACTGGGCGGTAGATGCACAGATGTTTGTTTTATTTTCGCTACTTTTTTGCACACTCAAAATATCTCATAATCAAAAATATTCAGCTTCTCTAGATGATGCCAAATTCTCCATCAATGTACATGTGCTGATTTCTACTCCTACAAGCAGGGAGTGGGGCTCCCACTACTCCACATCCTCACCCAGTTTCGGTTGGTCAGACTTCTAATTTTTTGCCTATCTGTTAGGCAGATGTGAAATGGCATCATACCGCTGTTTTCATCGTCTTTTCTCCCGTTATAAGTGACGTTCAGCTTCCTGTTCTGTGAACTGCAGCTTCACATCTCTTGCACAATTTTTCTGTTTATTTGTTTTTCCTTATTGATTTGTAAGAGACACTAATTGAGACTCTAAGAATGCAAGATGATGTCCTTTTTCTGTTTAAGTTTCGAGTAACTGTATCTCTTAAACTGGGGAGAGTAAAGGGTAACGGAAGATGGCTATGGGGTTCTGGATACAAATTGGGTCACTTCTTAGGTTTGCCACCCAACATCTTATGGTATCCTGAGTAGATGTCACTCTTCCTGCATTTAAAAATACAATAAAAACAATCAATTAACCAACTAAATTCACAGGATTAGCAACTTTCTGTATGTTCCTCATTGGTAACCTTACTTTACCTTACAGAGCTTCACAATTTTATTTATTTTTTGCTGTCATTTTTAGAAGAAAAAGAAGAAACAAGTGTAACATAAATAGCAAAATATGAGATTTTCCCAATCTCGAATACAAACTTTCCCAATTTGTATTAGTGTTTTTTGGCTTTTTTTTGGCCCTTAAGAAAATGACAATCTCTGGAAATTACTTAATGGACAAAATTCCTTTTTGTGTTTGACATAGTACTTCTGGAGCTGTCACTGTTTATATCTTAAAAGAAAGACACATTTTCTTGTTTAAACTGAGAGGAATCAATTTCTTTAGAATGCTGGGAAATCCTTGCACTTAAACGATTGGGAAATCTCATTTATGTGATGGATGTTCCTTAGAAAATTTTTGGTAGCAGCCCAAAGAGAGTTGTAGTTGCATTTACAACAGGAAAGGTGGTGTCGCCTCGGTGAGTGAGACCTATTGCTTTAGGCAATAATGGGCTTGCTCTCAGGCCCAGAGTATAAATGGGATTTTTAAGCATTGCAAAACAGAGACCCCACAGACATGTGTTACACTGCTTAAATCTGAGGTCTAACCCTGTTCCCAGGGACTGACTGTATAGCTTTAAGGTTTCAGCTATGTCAAAAGACTTCAAGGACCCTTGGTCATTAGGTCGGTCATTTGCATCCTCCAAAACCGACCAATGAGAGTGCTGTTGTTTTGTTTTCTTGTTTTGTTTGTTGTTTTCTTTCTTTATTGGCTTGCTTTATTGTATCATTATGAATTCATAGATTTAAACCTATTTACTGTGTGTGATGGAGTGATTGTGTCCCCCCAGATTCATATGTTGAAATCCTACCCCCTAACATGATAGTTGTAGGAGGTGGGCCTTTTGGGGCATTATTAGGATTAGGTGAGTGCCCTTATGAGAGTCACAGGAGAGCTTGCTTCCTCTCTCTGTTCTGCATCCACCAGGTGAGGATACGAGGAGAAGCAGGCCATCTAGAACCCAGAAGAGGGCCCTCATCAGACCTGAGCACGCTGGCACCTTGATTTTGGACTTCCAACCTCCAGAACTGTGAGAAATTTCTGTGGTTTAGAAGCCATCTCAGGCTATGGTATTTCTGTTATAGCAGCCTGAGTGGACTAAGCCACTGTATTTTAATCCATTGTACTTATTAATGGTCGAATTTGCTCATCTTTGGCCAGTAGGAGCTAAATCAGTTGGGCTCTTTTGGTGTGAAAATGTACATTCGTTTTGTACATCTCCTGCCTCAGACCTAGGATAATTTGTTTCTCACAAGATCCCCGATTCCTTTTGGTGTGTATGGACCACATTCTGGGCATCTGTGGCATCACGACAAATGGACTGGTCATTGTTTCTAGCCTTTTTGCTGGACGTAGTAGGAAATAACATATTTCTCTAAAATAAAAAATACTGCATAAATGTATAGTAATACTTCCAATCCAAATTCAAGCCTTTAAAGTTTTCATTTAACCTCATTGATCATATGTTTGTATTTCCTTTCAACTATGCTGGAAAGCTCACATAATTGCCTATTTGATACCGTTCACAAAACAGCCAGAAAAATCTCAGAATAATTATATTCGCATTTCCTCCAACAAAATGACTGCTGAAAACAGTTTGAGAATTCTTTTGGCAGTGCATTTTCTCTCAGGGTACATCCCACTAGGGTCAGACAATCAATCCATTGTTTTTTAAAGTCACTTTGGAAAACTCTTCTTTGTGTGGTTTTGTCACCAAATAGATACATAGTTAAGGCCATTCATTGCAACTGATTTTCAGTTCTAAATAACTACTTTTTATATTTATTTAAATGTTGAAATCAACTATTTCCATGGCTCCAAAGTAAAAACTATAGTGTGGGGTGTATTCAGAGCAGTCTCTCATACCCGCCCTCTCCTCTTCTTCCCCATAAATCAGCCTGGCCCTTCCACTCATTATGATCTTTTCAAAATGCAGGTCCTGTCACCCCACCCCCTCCATGGCCACTTCCTGCTTAGAAACATTCACTCACCGGTTCCAACTACCCTAGAAGGGTCACCATCTCTGCAGGAGCCAGCCCTTCCTGCCTCTCCAGACTCACTCTCCATCCTTACCCTTGATGCACCAACTAAAATGGAATTCACTGAAAGCCTTAGAAGTACCAAACTCAGTAGCACTTTTGAATTTTCGCAAATCTCCTTCCCTCTCTCCGAAACACTCCCCTTGCCCACATTCTGTCTGCGAGTCTGTCTAAATCCTACTCACCCTCTGGTGTTAGCCTATCCACTACCCTCTCCAGGAAGCCTCTACCTGGATCAGAATACTCTTTTGTGTGCCCACGACATGCCACCTACATAACATCCAACACATTGTTATATAATTGCCTGCTAACGTGTCCACATCCTCCACTGAAATGTAAGCTCTGTTAGGAGAGGGACTTTGTAGATTTGGTTCACCATTTTATCCCCAGGGCTGAAAATCTTTTCTGATTCCAAGCCATTGCTAGCCCATGGTTTCTTTGTGAGTAGCCAGGTGCTTTTGTGCAGTCTACGCACTGCACAATCATACAAGACAGGCCCACCTGGCACACAGGATTTACCCATTACATATCTGTTGAATTAATTTGATGATCCCTGGTTTTGACATTTCCTTACTAATAGTGATGCCGACCCTGGTATCAGTTTCCCCACATTAAACCCAGCATATATGAGGTTAAAACCAAAACACTCATTCCCTGCTTACTCTCTGGCTCCCCACCTCCGGAATCCGCTATCCTCCATGGAGACAGACACCGTCAAGGACAAGCACCTGGACCATCTCCTCCCCACAAAGAGGTACGAGCTGGTGGGAAAGCTGCTGACCAGCAAGGTCATGAGCTCCCTCCTCTCTGCAAGTGTCTCAAGGCCAAAGACAGGCTGGTGGGAAAGGTCCGACCAGCAAGGCCATATGATCCCCCTCCCCTACCTAAAGCCCCAAATAAAAACCCTTCCTTTTAGCTTTTCGGGGAGATTGGGATTTGAGCGTTAGCTGCCCTCTCTCCTTGCTCAGCGCTGTGCAAAAATAAAGTTCCTACTTTCTTCCACCACCCCCGGTGTCAAAGATTGGCTTGCTGTGCAACGGGTGAGCGAACTCACTTCAGGTTCGGTAACAATAGCTTTATTGCTGATCCCTTTCTCCTTTTTAAATTTTGTTTTTAGTATTTACAGCGTCCTTTGACAATCAATTTCCCTGAAGATGATTGCACTACTATTTTCCAAGCAAACAAATTGAGGCTTGCAGCATAACTTCACTTGGGAAGGCACACAGCCCACTCTTCCTGACCAAGATGCCCCATGATCTATGAAAAGAGAACATGTGCTTTTTATGTGAAATTTGACTGTTGCCATCCTCAGTCCTTTGAAGAAGTAAGTGGGTGGTGGAGGAGAAGACACAACTGGAACCGTTCCTGTTCGGCCCTGATCTTCAGCTCTCCCAAAGCTTGAGAGACTGCGGAAGCATAGAGTTTACAGTCAGTCCTATGCAGCTCGACCCCTGTTGCTCCTTTTATGAAAGCACGTCTTGTGGCTAATCTGCCTGTGGAACTCAGAAACGCCTCCCTCCCCCTGAGTGCCCAAGTGCTTTGCCTCACACTGGGAGAAGAACCTTAGCATAACCAACAAAGTAAGTCACTTGAGCATAAAGCCTCCTTTCCTCCACTTTGTTGAAAGAATTGTCAAAATACCACTTTTTTCATAATTAGGGTTTTTCAAAATACCAAGATATTAATTTTGAATGCTTTCTCCCACATTCCATCACAACATGGCCCTGGACTACAATGAGGGTGAGATGCCCCCTCACAGGCCACATTCTAAAGACACGGCAGCTATTCTGTCAGCCCCTTGGGGGCCCCATTTTAGGCCCTCTCTAGAAGACACTTCAAATTTGGAGAGCTGGTGCTGATGAAGTATTTTAGGAACTGTGTTTAAAGAACAGGAAGAAAGAATTCAAGTGTTGTAGGAGGAGAATCTGAACTTAAATCTCTCTCCTTTTCAAGAATTCTTTCCGAGGCTCCTTGTATTGCTTCCTGAAACATTTATATGAGCAAATATCTTGACTTATCATAAAGAATGTCGGGCATGACATAGTCAAATAAACTCATCTCTAAAGGAAGATAAAAACTCCCAATGAGTACTGAGGTGGCCAGCTGCCATTCAACATTCAGATCTGTTAACAGCAGTAAGTAAATATTAGTGAAAGCAGTTTTTTCATTGACTTCAAGAACCGGGCAAATACATGATCATGGAAATAATTCTCTAAAAAGCAGATTTAAAGATCTGTGTTGTGAAAGACTAAGGGTGACTCTTTCACAAGGTACCCAGAACAGGAAGAAAGCTCTGAAGTTCTCCAAGAAATTCACTTTTCCTTTTCTGCACTTAGCAGGATTTTTAAAAACACCTTTATTGAGGTATAATTAAACACAATAAATTATACATATGTAATATACACAATTTGATGAGTTTGGTCGTATGTAAATATCCATGCAGCCATCACCACAATCAAAATAATAGACATATCCAATATGTCCAAAGTTTCCTCACATCCCTTTGGGGATTTCTTTTTCTTTGGTAAGAACACTTAACATGAAATCTACCCTCTTAACAAATTAAGTGTGTGATACAGTATTGTTGACCATAGGCACTGAGCTGTACAGCAGATTTCTAGAACTATTCATTTTGCATAACTGAAACTTTATACCAATTGAACAACTCCACATTTTCTCCTCTCCCTGGCCCCAGGTAACCACTTTTCTGTTCTCTGCTTCTTTGAGTCTGGCTATTTTCGGTACCTCATACAAGTGGAATCATACAGTGTGTATTCTTCTGTGATTGGCTTATTTCACTTAGCATGTCCTCTGTGTTCATCCATGTTGTTGCAAATGGCAGGATTTCCTTCTTTTATAAGGCTGAATGATATTCAATTGTACATAACTTTATACCACATTTTCTTTATCCATTCATCCATCAACAGACACTTAGGTTGTTTCCATATCTTGGCTAATGTGAATAGTTCTGTGATGAGCCTGGGGGTGCGGATATCACTTAGATTCTGATTTCAATTCTTTTGAGTAGATATCAAGATGTATGACTGCTGGATTATATGATGGTTCTATTTTTAATTTTTTGAGGAAACTTCATACTGTTTTCATAGCAGCTTCATCATTTTATATTCCCACAAACAGTGTATAAGGGTTCCCTTTTCTCCACATCCTCATTAATACTTGTTGTCTTCCTTCTTTTTTACATAATACCCATCCTAACTGGTGTGAGGTGATATCTCATGGTGGTTTTGATTTGCATTTCTCTGATGATTAGTGATATTGAGCATCTTTTCATGTACCTGTTGGCTATTTGTATGTCTTCTTTAGAAAAATGTTTATTCAAGTCCTTTATCCATTTTTTCTTTTTTGAGGAAGATTAGCCCTGAGCTAACTGCTGCCAATCCTCCTCTTTTTGCTGAGGAGGACTGACCCTGAGCTAACATCCATGCCCATATTCCTCTACTTTATATGTGGGATGCCTACCACAGCATGGCTTCCCAAGCAGTGCCATGTCCACACCTGAGATCCGAACCGGCGAACCCCGTGTCGCCCAAGCAGAACGTGCGAACTTAACCTGCGCCACCCGGCTGGACTCTTCCCATTTTTTAAATTGAGTTGTTTGTTAGCTATTGAGTTGTATCAGTTCCTTATGTATTTTGGATAATAACCCTTTATCAACCATATGGTGTGCAAATATTTTCTCTCATTCCGTACGTTGCCTTTTCATTATGTTGATTGTTTCCATTGTTATGCAAAAGCTTTTTAGTTTGATGTAGTCCCACTTGTCTATTTTTGCTTTCATTGCTTGTGTTTTTGTGTTATATCCAAGAAATCATTTCCAAGACTGACGTCCCCTATGTTTTCTGCTAAGAGTTTTATTGTTTCAGGTCTTGTGTTTAAGTCTTTAATCAATATTGAGTTGATTTTTGTGTATGGGGTAAGATAAAGGTCCAATTTCATTCTTTTTGATTTGAATACCCAGCTTTTCCAACACCATTTTTGAAGACACTATCTTTTCCCATTGTGTATTCTTGGCACCCTTGTCAAATATTAGCTGACAGTATATGTGTGGATTTATTTCTGGACTCTGTATTCTGTTCCATTGGTTTTGTGTCTATTTTTATACTAGCACCATATCTTTTCTCTCACTATAGCTTTGTAATATAATTTGAAATAATTTTCAAGAGCATCAAAGAGAATAAAATACTTAGGAATAAATTTAACCAAGGAAAAGAAAGATCCATACACTGAAAATACAAAACATTGATGAAAGAAATTTAAGACAAAATCTTTCCACTTATGAAAGATCTGAAAACTATAAAACATTGATGAAAGAAATTGAAGAACACAGAAATAAACGGAAAGATATATCATGTTTATTGATTGAGAGAATTAATATTGTTAAAATGTCTATACTGTCCAAAGCAATCTACAGATTCAATGTAATCCCTATCCAAATTCCTATGGCATTTTTCACAGAAATAGAAAAAACAATCCTAAAATTCATGTAGAACCACAAAATACTCTGAATAGATAGCAATTGTGGGCAAGAAGAACAAAGCCGGAGTCATCACATTTCCTGATTTCACTCTAAATCTTTTGATTGGAGAGCTTTATCCATTTATGTTAAAGGAGCTCTTGATAGGTAAGGACTTACTACTGCCATTTCGTTAATTTTTTCTGCTCGATTTGTGGTTCTTTCATCTCTCTCTTCCTCTCTTGCCATCTTCCTTTGTTACTTGCTTATTTTTTGTAGTGATATGCTTTGATTCCTTTCTCTTTTCCTTTTGTGTATCTACTATAGATGTTTTCTTTGTAGTTACCATGGGGCTTACATGAAACATAAGATTACATAAATCTTAGAGTTACAACTATCTATTTTAAGCTGATAACAACTTAACTTCAGTTGCATACAAAATCCCTACACTTTTACCTCTCCTCCCTCAATCCTCTATGTTATTGATGTTATACTTACATCTTTTTATATTGTATGTCCATTAATAAGTTTTTGCTTTTGTTTTTTATAGTTATTCTTAATACTTTTATCTTTTAATTTATATATTAGAGTTAAAAGAGATGTACACACCCCCATTACGGTATTCTGTGTCTATACATTTACTTTTACCAGTGAGGATAATCAAAAGAAGAGGTAATTGGTAAACAAATGTGGCCAACAAAGAAATGAAAATCGACAACACTGGAAGTGAAATTCGAGTCAAACATAAATGGAGTTATAGAAGCCATAGGTGGACGTGAGAATGTTAGGTTGCCGCCATTTGAGAGAGTCTTGATATGCAGCCAGAGGAATTTAATGAAAGTGAACTTATCAAAATAAATGAGGAAAGTGATTGTCATAAAAATATGAAGCTATCTCAGAGGAAGTGAAGCTGGCAAAAAAACCTTCACATTAAGGGAATTCTCAGAGATATTTCACAACATTGAAGGCACAAAGTACATAGCATTGAAAGCTAATCCAAGCTTAGAATGGAGTTTGACAATTCAGCAAGGCATGGAAAAGATGCTTGCTCCATGTTGTAAGTTCTATGATGAGAAGAAAGCAAGCACTATTCAAACAAAGAAATAAAACACTTCGATTCTCAATGTTTCTAGTGCTTTTAATTACAGTATACTAAATACATATTAGTTTTATTATTTCATCACTTTCCTTTGTTTACAACTGAAATAAGAGAGTTTTCAACGTTCCAACAAAAATTGTTAAAGATCAAGGAAGAATCATCATTTTTCCCACTGATTGTTAAACTCACTTTGCATGGTTTTAGCTTGCATCTGCGAAGTGAGGACTACCAATTTCAGAGGAATTTCAAAAGCTAATGAGTGAACAGTAAATATGCTTTAACTGTCTAACCCAAACTTAGCTGATTCAAAGTATTGGACATCTTTTTTTTGATATGCGTCAAGAAAAAGGCTTTAAGGCTCTTTAACTAAGTTACAAGTCCCACAGGGAAAAGCTGATGGTATGAGAACAGGGATGTGCAAGAAGAGGGCTAGCTCTGGAAAGCCAAGAAGCTGAACTAAATATTGGCTCTTTCGCTCATTAGTTCTATAGTCTTGAGCATTCATTCAATATCTGAGGCCATCGAAATTAAGTATGAAAAATATTGTGCCTAGTGCCTGGCAGAGACCAGGGACCCAACAAACTGTTGCTATGTTTTATACAACCACAATGAGAATCAAAACATAACTTGTAGGGGCCGGCCGGGTGGCATAACGGTTAAGTTCGCATGCTCTGCTTTGGCAGTCTGGGTTTGCTGGTTCGGATCCTGGGTGCAGACCTACACACCGCATATCAAGCCACGCTGTGTAGGCGTCCCACATATGAAGTAGAGGAAAATGGGCACAGATGTTAGTTCAGGGCTAATCTTCCTCAAAAAAAAAAAAAAAAAACAAATAAACATAACTTGTAAAAGTAAAAATCTAGTGGAGGTAATAGAGCCCTTTCTCCAGCCAATCAAGGGCAGGAAGGTACCATTTATTCTGGGCTTGGTGGTTGTCAGGGACTTTGACAGACAATCTCACTCAATCAGTGCAACGGCATAGCAAAGTGTGGCAGACAACCCTTCCAAAGACAGCCAGATGATTTCAGTGACTGTGGACTTCCTCATACAGGACATTGCCAGTTCTGAGTGACTAAGGTTAAGCCAATAGCTAGGTTTACCTATGGGGCAGCTTGGATTTTCTGATAAAAATTTCAGGTATTCCAGAAAGAATTTTCAAGCTCTACAGTTTCTTTTCACATCTAATTATTTCCCTGATTCCACATTCATAGAAAAGGTACCTTAGCTTCTCTGCTTCTCATTTTGTTTGAGTACACTACAAGGAGAATCAAATTTTAATAACTACTATTATTATGTGTTTACATATAATGAGGCTAGTTCTATGTTCGTGCAGATGGCCTAGAATAACTAAACATTATTAAAACGAGTTCTTGTAAATGAGGAGCATCTCTAGTAGCTTCTTTGATGTCTATCAATAAAATATTGTTATGTTGATATTTGTTTTTATAATAAACTTTATGCTACTCTGGAAATTTGCTAGAATTGTAAATTGTTCATATTCTTTTCAGAGGGGAGTGGGGAAAAAAGTTCAGATGGCGAGAATGCTCCTTCTTAGAGGTTGTCTCTTCAGCTCGTTTCCTATCACTCCTTCACACATTTTCACTCTATCCTGAGTTAATAGTCCATTTTCCTAATGTATCAGGTTCTTACGTGTCTCTGTACCTCAACACAATGTAACAGGCCAGGAAAAAGACGTGGCAGCCTGGACTAAGGTAGTAGCAGAGTAGATGGGGAGTAAGTATGATTAGGAGAGGACTTACAGAACCGGAAGAACAGATCCTGGTGCCTCGAGCTCCCCATCTAAATACTTTCCCGTGAGATAAAATCCCTTTGCTATCTGCCACTGACCCATTTGCCTATCATCTTCACCCACTGCCATAGGAGCCATGAACTTCAGGCACCTTCCACGCCCCACCGTTTGCCCCTTGTTCTACATTCATGCCCAGGTGGCTCTATTTGCCTGACATGCTTTCCTCCTCCATCTTGCCACCTTCATTTCCCAGAGCAAATGCTGTCTTACCTGACCTTTCCTAGTAGAATTAAATACTTTTCCCTCATGGTTCACAAATGCCCTTTAAATATATTTCTGTTATGATATGACTGGGTAAAAAAATGATCATTGTTGGGGCTGGCCCTGTGGCCGAGTGGTTAAGTTCGCGCACTCCGCAGCAGGCGGCCCAGTGTTTCGTTAGTTCGAATCCTGGGCGCGGACATGGCACTGCTCATCAGACCACGCTGAGGCAGCGTCCCACATGCCACAACTAGAAGAACCCACAACGAAGAATATGCAACTATGTACCGGGGGGCTTTGGGGAGAAAAAGGAAAAAATAAAATCTTTAAAAAAAAAAAAAAAAGATCATGGTTTTGTGGTTGGCACCAGAGTTCCTATTCAGGAAAACACACCGAAAAGCTGCAACTAACAGAAAGTAAGGCCTCAGAGGACAGGTTAGCAGGAACAACACAAAGACGGATTAAAGAACTGTGCCCCCATATGGGCAGTCTAGAGCTGGGATAGAACAGAGGGCAGAGAGGTTGGGGGATGAGCTAAAGAGATCAAGAGAACGTGGTGGAAGTGGAAATGTATGTTGCCAGATGGGCAGAGACTTTTACAAAAAGAGGAATCCAATATTCAATTTACATTCATCCACCATGTGGTCATGAGAGGCAATAGCCCCATGCCATTGCTCCCACTTACCCCACATGAAAGTCTACTGTCTGCGGAGGCTTCGCGTGGGTGGAACTTCTGGACCATGAAAGAGACAGATCTGTGACCCACGTTTGAGATGACACGAAGACTGACAGCAAAGGACAGAGATCGAAGAAAACAGAACAAAGAAAGAGGAATTCTGAAGAAACTGATCATCAGAGTTGGCCAGGAAATTTAGAAAAAGAAATAGAAGTACCATCCTTCTCCCCTTCCAAACTCCTGCCTCCCTTCCCCACTGTGAACCAAAACCAGTAACTTCCCCACCTGTAAAATTAGAGGGAGAAATTAGATGGTCCCGCAGGGCCCCTCCACCTTAATATTCTACGAATCTAAGCTTTTCATCTAGCTTGGGGAAACTTATAAAAGTTATGTCTTATTGTAGAAAAATATTTGGTGCCATGAATTAACTTGATTAGGCACTGGAGATGACACAAATAATGACAGTCTTTTAACACCTAGGTGAGAAAAAAAAGCAAATTAAGAGAAACATTCTAATGGCACCAAACAACGGCCTGTTCAGATTCTTCTGGCAGTTGTGTAGCATCTGTTCTAAAAATTATGATGTGTTTTAAAATCACTACTTGAGTGGATATACAATGTGTGTCAGGCATTTATGTAATTATGTTATTAAAAAAAAGGTTTCAGTATCTGTGGATATAAACACGGCAATATAGGCAAAAATATCAACATCCCATTATCTCCAAACCTGGTAATTCAGAGAGGGTCAACACAGGCTGTCAAGTAGCAATTGACAATGAGGGCTTAGTCCAATCAATTGATTAAAATGCAATTATTTGGAAGGAAAATATTAAATGTTTCTGTTTATCTGTCAGAAGCAATTATCTGATTGTGTTTAAGTAACTCCAATCACAAAGTACTATCATTTGGAAGAAGAGGATGGGCTGATTCGTTCGACACTATTTAAACAGTGGCAGGTCTGTCTGTTTTGCAATGGAGAGATGGATACACGGGGAGAGAAGACACTGTTGTAATTTCTAAAATGAGCAAATAGTGAAGTGATTGAGTCAATTTGTGATGAGTCATATATTAGCTGGATGCACATGGAACCGGTGGAGTCCCACAGAATTCCTTAGGAGCCAGTGTCGAATCTTGAGGAGATTTGAATTGAGCTATGAGGAAAAATTGAGCCCACAAAATCTGGAAACAGCTTGGGTTCAAGTCCTGACTCCAATACTTATTGGTTGTGCGATCTTAGTTGCTATCTGTGCTTCAGTTCATTAATGTGTAAAATTATATATCTAATAGCTCCTAACTCTTGGGTTTGTTGTGGGGATTAAATGAATTAATACAGATGAAGCATGTAGAGTCATGCCTAGCACATAGCAAGTGCTATATCAATGTAAGCTATAATTTTGGTTATAAAATTTTGTCATGAGGAAAGATTTGAAAAGAGTATTAATTAGGAAAGAGATAAGCAAGTGTTGTTTGTTATACTCTTGGGGGAAAAATAAAGAATTTAAAGACAATATGATGTAATGGCAGGGTGGATACAAGCACTCAGGGAAACAGAGGAAGCTGCTATGTATTTCTCGCCCACCCTATTCCAGACACTAGGCTGGATACACTGTCTGTGGCAACTCACACAGCTTTCTAACATTCTGAGAAGTAGTTATTATTATCATCTCCACCTTACAGGTGAAGGCATGGAGGGCTCAGTGACGCTAAGTCTCTTAGCTGAGATCATGGAGCCAGTAAATGGGTGAGTCATGGTCAGATTGAGGTCTATAGACTCCAACATTATGGTCCTTGCACTGCAGCCTGGCACCTTCCTATGATAAGTCACTGAGGTTGTGGCCACTAAGGCCAGCCATCTGAAGCAGCAGTCTTTAAACTCTTTGGTCTCAGGACCACTTTATAGTCAAAAAAATTCTGAAGATGGAGAAGAGCTTTGGTTAATGTGGATAATATCTATCAATATGTAGTGTATTAGAAATTAAAGCTGATAAAAAGTTTAAATTTATTTATTAATTTAAAAATGACAACAGTAAACGCATCACATGTTGACAAAAATCATGTATATTTCTGAAAAATAGCTACATTTACCAAAGCAGAAAATGTTTGTGAGAAGAGTGACATTGTTCAATGGTCTTTTCAAACCTTCTTAATATCTAAAGTATTATCTTGAAGAAATGATTAGAAATTTTAGGCTGATGCACAGATAAACTTGGTAAGCAAAAGGCGTGAATTCATATAGTTTGATTGGATATAAAACCTACATTTTGTTAGAACCATGCTCTAGCCAACTGGGTCTTTGTTTAATATCTATATTTTAAAGTGTTTTATTTGGGAGAGAGATATGGTAATAGGCAAACTGTGCCAATACAAACAGCACCACATGTGTCCTCCTTCAATCTTTTCTAGTTGGGGAGATTCTTTAGGTTGGATCAAAGATATAAATTTTTAGTTAAGCTGTACTTAAAAACGATTAATGGAGGAAAACTTATCATCAGAGAAAGACTCAACACTGCATGATGCCAGTCCTACTAAAGTTTCTGAACTTCTTGGCGAGACCAAATTTTATACAATCATAAGTAGCGGAAAGGCCTAGAAAAGGAAGAAGAAGAAGTGGGAATGAGATAAAAGAGGAGATGAGATGTTGAGTTGGTGACATCAGTGGCTGAACTTACCTTCTTTTCATTGCTCCCAATAACTCCTTGCAGCTGACTAAGAATCTGAAAAATTATGGAATATTTCCTTTAAACCTGAAGAACATTGTTGAGACCTGTTAACTATTTGAGGTACTACTGTATATTTGAAGATGCACAACCTGGATGGGAATGTGTGTAGAGAGCAAGAACTAACATTTATTTACTGCTCACTCCTTTTGGGGAGGGGAGGTGAGGAAGATTAGCCCTGAGCTAACATCTGTTGCCAATCTTCCTCTTTTTGCTTGAGGAAGATTGTCACTGAGCCAACATCTGTGCCAATCTTCCTCTATTTTGTATGTGGGTTGCCACCACAGCATGGCTTGATGAGCAGTGTGTAGGTCCATGCCTGGGATCTGAACCTGTGAACCCCGGGCCACTGAAGCGGAGCATGTGAACTTAACTACTACACCACCAGGCAGCCCCTACTGCTCACTCTTATATGAGACATTCTTCTTAACCTGTGCTGGGATCCAAGTCAAATTGCTTGACTTCAATTCCATTTCTGTTCTTTACTACTTGTATCACCTTGGACAAGTCCCCTAATTTCTCTGTGCTTCAATTCCATCTGTAAAATGGGGATAACGATAATAATTTCTAATTCATGGGGTTGTTGTAAGCATTAAAAGAGTTAATATATGTAAAGTGCTTACAATCAAGCACTATAAATAATTTGCGATCATAATAATCATTACCATCATCATTTTGGGACCATTTAATCCTTCCTCTTAATTTTTATTTGAAATGACACCATTGTAGTACATGCTAAGCCAAGCACAGAGTCAAGAATTAAGCACAAGGACCACCTTTTTAGGAGGAAACTTAACCTTCACTATTTCTGCTCACTTGGGAATCCTCTGACACCCAAGGGAATTTTAGATGAGATTCCACTGAATTCTTTGGTCTGGAAACTGCACCTGTCACTAGAGATGAGAATCTCATCCAAAACCTTCCATCTGCACTTCATCCAGTTTCTATTCCCAAAGACAAAGACAACAGCAGTCTCCACATTGAGCTCTGTTAGAATGGAGTATCTCCTTTGGTTCATTGTTCATTTTCCCTTTTCCTTCTAATCTACCATGAACTCCATTTAACCAAATAACTCACAAGATAATATTTTACTCTTTGACAATTTCTCCCTTGACTTCCATTCTTCCTGCAGGTATAAAACTAATAAAACCTGTTGGAATAAACAGAACTTCCCTCAACATCTCCTCTCCAGACCACAAGCTCTCCTCTATCCTTTCCCAGGCAGGTACGGCCTCAGGGTGGGTTCTTGTCTTCTTTATGCAATAATGCTTATTGGGAGTTGGCTTGTGGCTCGCAGTGGTTTTGGTAATATGGAGATATTTGTACTTCAGCAGGCACAGAGGGAATGTGGTTGTCAAGTGAAGTTGTAGCATGACCTAGCAATTCATTTTTATCATGAAGCAGTATTCCAAAGCTTAAATGCATTTCTTACATTCTGGAAAGAGACACACATGGACACAAGATGAACACCACCAATAACAACCACCACCACCTCATCAGTCCAAGCAAACACTGTAAACTAACCAATCAAAGGATTAGCTAGCCACATGACCATTACCTTCTATCCCACTGGGCCCAGGGCACAGTCAGATTCCTAAAACAGAGGATCCTACTGTTTGCTCAACAAAAGCTCCACACACTAGACCCCATCTCTTGTGGTTCAAGGGTCCCTTGGAATCTTTTCTACACAGAGTAAGTTAGGAAGGTATTGGTTTTGTAACCCAACAGTGATATAATCTTTAATAGCTGCTACATTACTTTTTATAAAGAACCTTTCTAGATGGAAATTTTAATTAACCACTGATATCTGCGGGCTAATCTCAGTTGTAAGGTAGATTGGAAATCATTTCACATCAATGGGAAAATATGTACCTTTACTAATTTTGGCAATTTAATTCATATTCCAAAAGGACAATCATATTTTATAAAAAGATTGCATTAAAAAATGCATCCTTTCTGCCTTTGCCAGCTGTATTTGGCTCAGAGACATTTTCAGCCTTTCATTTGTTCAGACACTGATGGTTTCCTGAGGCACTTTTATTTCTAACAAGGTTTTCTATGCCCTCTAGTGGTTGTTTTGCTTCTGGCTTTTGAAGCAAAACAACGTACAACCAGGGAGCAAAATTGTGCCAGAGGAGGATGAAAGGAATGATTGCCGTGCCTTCATCGTGCTATTTGAAGGCTTTCTGAGTGCCCGCCTTGCGAGAGGGGGTTCTGGAACGACCTCACCTCATGTTGCGCAGACAGGTTCAAACTTCTGCTTCAGTTTTCCAACCTCTTTTCCTGTGCTCCCCACCACAGACTGTTGGAAATTCTGCCTCATTTAGGCTACATTTGATAGTTTATTATAAGAATTGGTTATTTGAGTTGAAAATTAACAGAGAAGAGCTTGTTTCTGTCCTTAAATTCTGGCTCCTGGAGAAGAAGCTTTAATGTACTCCTCTGAGAAATGGAAAATGAGTCACATCAGTTTTTAAGGCTACTGAGTAGAGTCACGCAACATTTTGTGGGGGCCCTTCTTCCCGTTTTCAAGTCCAGTGAATTCGATAGGAATCAGGCTATGCTCATGTCTGCGTTTTCAAAAAGCCAAGGTGATTTGAAAAATATGTTCTTAGATGTAACAGCTGCGGCTCTGCGGTCAGAGGCAGATTTATTTTGGTACAGCTGCCAGGCCTTCGTTGTGCCTTCTGTAAATTTTGATCCCTGGTAATTATTGGAAATGACACCAACTCTTCTTAATTAACCCCTCTGACATAAACAGAAGGTGTGCTACCTCCACGGGTTCCCTCCAGAGGACAGCGTGTTGGGATGAGGAGATGTCACTTCTCTGCGCTCTTACTCTCTCATCCCCTAATCCTCCAAAGATGAAGGTGATGAGGTGGATTTGCTCAGATCGGCATTTCACATTAATCTAAGAAGTAACGTTATCCATTGCTTATACAGTGATGGAAGAAAGCAACAGTTCTAAACAGACAGGCAGGGTGAAGAAGCAATAGATGTTACAAAATGTGTCTAGTAGAGTTAAGGTGTAACTACTAAGACCACTTTTTCCATAATTGTTACGTCATATTTTCAGAAGATTATTGTTTTAAAGGTTTATATTGTAAAATAGATCATAAACACACACACACACACATATACAGTTTACTATTGAATAAAAAGAAAACAAATACCTTTGTACCTGCTACCTTTATGAGGTCATGCCAAACCGTTTACAAATTAGAGTGTAAAGGTCCTTTGCTATATCTCCTTACTGACACTTTGTATTATCCAACTTTCAAACACTTATCAATCTGGTAGGTGAGAAATGGCATCTACTATAGTTCAATTTTGCATTTCCCTGAATTCTAGTGAGGTTAAGCAGCTTTCCATGTATCTATGGGCCATTGATGCTGTATCTTCTGGGAAATACCTATCTATGTATTTTTACTTATGATTTCTACTGAATTGTTTGGTTTTTATTCACTTGTAAGAATTCTTTGTATATTCTCGATATGTAGGGTCAGCTGTTTATATAGCAAGTATCTTCAACAGATAGCCTTCAACAATAGTTTGAGACTTTTACTCTTGCTCTCTTTATGGTGTATTTTGCTGAATAGAAGCAATTAAATGTTTACGTAGTTGAATTTATCAATTATTTATTTATAGTTTGTATTTTTTGTGACTTGTTTAAAAACATTTCCTTCCCAGATTTTTAAAGATAGGCTCCTATACCTTCTAAAGTGTGACTGTATTGTCCTTTGTATTTGTGACAAAGAAAGGTAACTGTCCGCCAGATTCTCATGGTCTTCCCCCTTTTCAGAGGATAGCGTTTTTTTGGGAAGCAGTTGCTCAGTCAGCACTTAGGTAACCTATCTTTGCATCTAGATGAGGCCATATGACTAGGTCTTGCCAATGGAACATGTGTAGAAATGATGTAGCACTTATATGTAAGTAGTGTGTGACTGCTCTCTTTCCCCATCCACAAAGATGCAAGGACTCCAGGATACTAGGATTTGGTGAAGCCACAGACAGAAGGAACATAGATGCTTGAATCACTGCACGTAGGTAGATAGCCTGCCAACCAGGAACACCTATATGAGCAGTAACTTGAGCAAGAAAAAGGCCTTCTATTGTGTTAGCTGCTACATTTTTGGGCTATTTTGTTTCATCAGCTAGTATTACTCTAACCAGGACGGAATTGGTATCTTGAAGTGGGAAGATACTTTAACAAATTCTAAAATATGTAGCATTGACATAGTGGATGGGTGGAGGCAGGAAGGAAGAAAAATAAAGACAGACAGAAATAGAGTTCTATTATATATTAGCAGAAAACTTTTTCTTCTGTAATTGTGGAAGCAGAGCAAGTGCCTAGCAGATGTGTAGTTCCGCAGGAAGTAGTCGGAAGGAGCTAGACATGTAATTGTATAGTGGTTTATACTCACTGCCCATAGCAAGGTGCAAAAAGGAAAAGATAAGTCCAAGGAAAAAGTGGTTGGCTTGAGAGAAGAGAAACAAAGGAATGGAGAAAGTCCAGAAATTTAGTTTCAAAGATTGGCAAGTTGTTTCTGCCCTCTAAACCAGGATTAAAAAAATTAGAATGAAAAGGACTTTGAGCCACAAGGGTCCATTAGGAATTCTCTATTATGCAAAGGGATTAGGCCCTGTGGCAAAGATCAGATTAAGGTTCTTTCTTTCCAACTCAAGGTTACTTTATGAGATGGCCTCAAGGTACCTGCCATTGCATTGAGAGAGGCCATGGTGGGAGGTGGGGAGCAGAGATACAAATCGGAGTGAAAATTATGTCCAGGGAAGAACTAATGTGGTTATTCACATCCGGGATTTACTGGAAGCAAATAGATGAAGAGCCCACCAAATATCTCTGGGAATTGTCTTGCTAAATAAACTGCAGTCTGGCTTTAAAAAGGCTGTGCCTATAAAATAGCATGCATGCCTCCAAAGCTTGCCCCAGCAGGAAACTGTCAGGGAAAATGGAGCCCCCTCAAGGAGGACATATTCCTTCAGCTCACTTCAGATGGGCCTTAGAGCAGTGGTTCTCCAAAAATGTGGTCCCCAAACCAGTCACCCAGGAACTTGCTAGAAATACAGATTATCCAGACTCACTGGATGAGGGATGGAGCCCAGCAATCTGTGTTCTAGCAAGTCCTCCGGGGGATTTTGATGCTTGCTAAGGCTTGAAACCGCTGCCTTAGAGGAGAAAGAATGAGGCAGAATCTCCTGGCCAGTGGGGAACAGTGGAAAGGAAGTTTCTTCTAGAGAACAGGATTGAGTTTCATCAGAGATCTTCCACCACAACCAGGGAACACGGTCTTCACAATGCCAGCATGGCGGGATTTCAAAATTCCCATGCCTGTGGTCTCCTTTTCCTTTTCCTGAAGGAGCTGCTACATTGAAGTTATCTTTAATCTGCTCTGTCTTTGTGTATTGGGGTTGAAGACTGTCCCCAAATAACTAGTCTTTTAATTCCTAAATAGCTGGATGATGAGGATCTACAGCCAGACCATTTGGAAAGAGCTGTGACCAGTTATTGCCAATGGAACGTGAGAAAGGCGGTTAGGAAGAGGATGGCCAGCCTCTGAGGCCAGAGGCAGTGGAGGAGTCCGGAGCTGAGAGGCTTTTGGGTCCCTGAATCACTGTGTGGCCAAAGTGAGCTTCTGACCGGGAGCACTACACTGATTTCTAGAGAGTAATAAACTTCTATTGTGATGAGACAATTTCTAATTCTATTTCTTTCATCGTTATAAGCATGTTCCATTTTTTGTTTTTCATAAATTGTAAGTTGTTTTGTATTTTAGATGTGTCTCTTTAAAAGAACATAGACTATTCTACTTTAAAGTGTAGTCTGAAAGTCTTGTTTTTTTTAAACAGGAATATGTAGTCTTTTCAAATTTATTGTGATTACTGACATATTTGTATTTATCCTTCCATCTTATTTTATGGTCTCCATTTGTCCCACTTTTCTGGGGTTATTTTCCCTCTTCTTTCTTGACTTCATTTGAATTCATTGATTTTATTATTTATTCATCTTTTATAACTCCCAAGTGAACAGAATTGGATTAATCATAATCCTTGGTTTATGACAGATTTTCATCACTGTTCTATGCAAAGCCTTCCTTTATATAATCCACATTTGCTTGTTAATTAATACAATAAACACTTGTGATCTAATTACACAACTGTTTTTGTTTTTTTCCCCATTCTCTTTTTTATCTCCTTCTGAAGATCTGCTCATATATATGTTGGACTTTCTCACTCTCTTCTCCAGATCTAATTCTTTCATATATATATATATACACATATATCTTTATGTATGTATATATGTATGTATGTACATATGTCTATATATATATATATATATATATATATTTTTTTTTTTTGGTGAGGAAGATTGGCCCTGAGCTAACATCTGTTGACAATCTTCCTTTTTTTTTTTCACTCCCTAAAGCCCAAGTATGTAGTTGGATATCCTAGTCATAAGTCATTCTAGTTCTTCTATGTGGGACGCCACCACAGCATGGCCTGATGAGTGGCATATAGATCCATGCCCAGGATCCAAATCAGTGAACACCAGGCTGCCAAAGCAGAGTGCACAAACTTAAGCACTCAGCCACAGAGCCAGCCCCTCCTTCATATTTTTTATTTTCTTGTTTCTTTGGGTTGCATCCCAGAGAGTTTTTTCTCATCTCACTTGCAATTCATTCATTCTCTTTTTGCTGTGTCTAATCTTCTGTTTCACTCATCCATTAGAATTTTTTATTCCAATTTATTATTTGTTATTTCTAGAAGCCTAAACTTTTAGGAGTTTAATTTTTTAAGCAAAATAAACATTCTATTTTGCAATCAGGATTTGATATTTCTCACATATGAAATCTTTGACTGTCTGATTCTTCTATCCTCTAATCCTGATGCATTTTGCCCATTGTGCCTTTCTGTTGGTACTTCTTTTGATTTCTTTGTAAATGTGTTTCTCATTTTCCTTAGAAACTTTACCAATGGGAATTCTTGGAAACCTGGGTTAAAGCTGTGTTCCCTCAGAGAGGTTTCGCATATGCTTCTGCCAGTTGCCTGGTGGTACTATCCATCTGGAAATCACTTTAAATTCAATTCTCCACTTGTGCTTCAATTTCAACATACAGGTAACAGCAAATGTACATGAGAGCTTGATGCTGACTGTGATTTCTCAGGGGCAAATTCATTTTCCTTCTACCCAGTGTCAAAGTAAATACAGGCAATTTTACAGGCGGCCCCTTCTGCTTCGTAGCCATATTTACTATTCAGCCTAACATGGAGAGTGGAGCCTATTAATGTGCAGAGTTTTTCAAAGATCTCCTATTGAAATCCCTCCCTTTTTGAGTTCCATACGTTATGTCCCATCTCTTATACCTAGGATGACTATATATCATTCCATACACTTTTAACAACAAAAATGGATGCTATTACTAATTCCACCATGGCAACAGGTATTAACCAGTACCACCCTGGGGAAACCAGGATATATGATTACCCCACACATGCCAAAACAGGTATTGAAACTCAGATTCCAAAGCATCAGGATTTTGAAGGTACTATTTGGAAAATCGCTATTTCGCTGCCTGCTGACTTTCAGTTTCCCACCTTTATATTTGTTTTTTCCCTTTCTGGATTCTTTAGCTTCTGAGCAGCTCAGTGAGCATTTTTATAGGTGTTTATGAAAATATTTTATTTAGCCACTTTCATTGTTTTCAATTGGAAGGTTGTATAGTAGAATTAATCTACTATGCTACCCGAAACAGAAGTTTTCCCCCTCGTCTTCAAAGGCAATACAGACTCAATTCAAGCATGAATTTTCCACATGCAGAAATTGCTCGAGTAAGAATTGGGATTAAAAAGCAGATATTTCTCATTCTAAAAGAGGCTTATTTTGTTGTTGTTCTGTATATCACACCTTTAGCATACTGCTAGGAGCTGGAAACACGAGTAAACGTAACCATGTGTTGGAGGAGTTAATACTCTCACTGGGGAGAAAAAGCACACACGGACATGGAAGAGTGGGATGCAAGCCTGCATGAGAAAGTGCTCAAAGGGCCCCAGGAATAGGAGAAAGAAGTTGTAGGACTGGCTGTCCTGGGCTGGGTGGTGGCAGAAAGATTCGTAAAGCTGAACTTTGGCAGTGCTTTCATGAACGGCTAACATTTGAAAAGGGGCTTTAACATTGGCCTTGTTTTAATTCTTTAATATGAATAATATCTGGGTTTACCCCTGAATTTAGAGGAAAAAACCAGCACTATTATTTAAAATTTTAGATGGACTATGTGAATCAGAAAATGTTTTGCAAGAAGGAGGTAGTTATTTGATATACAGAGCATCATTTGTGGCACATATATAGATTTTTTTCTTGACTCTCATGTTATAAGATCCAGATATTAGTGATGTTGTCTCTGAAAATGGGATAATACTAAGTATGCAGCATGAAACACTATTGTACCGTTCATCTCCTAGGTGGATTTAAACAGGTAAGTGGGGCCATTTAACCATGTACAATTAGCACCCTAGAATATTTCTGAGGATTTACCATTTAGAACACACTTTAGGTTTATTAGCGAGAAGGATTTAGATAATTATGTATGTTCTTGAAAAGCTCCCGTTGGATCGAGTTCTTTAGAATATAACTAAAATAATAATACACTATAATGGCAAAAAGAATTGAATCAACATTTCACTGAGTTTTGATAAGTAAATGCAGCATAACATAAATACTCAACCCAAAAGGCATATATGAATAATGCAGTTAGTTTGCAAGATTGTAATATCTTTGAAGGTAGAACTGTTTATTACTAAAGTTTATATCTCCAGGGTATACCACAGTACTTTGTGCACAGTAGGGATTCAAAAGGTGCTGATTTCAGTTTATCTGTATAGACTTAAAACTGGTATTGTAGTCCTAAACTGGTTGGTCATACATCCCTCCGTTCCACAAGTCCCTGTGCTCAACAAGCAAGGATATGAATTGAATAAAGAATATTTTATGCATCTATATTTTATTTTTTCAAATGTTTGTGGAAAGTATTGTGATTAATCCAAAACACATCATTTAGAAACATTAATGTAGTGTTAACGAGCATTTCCAGAAAGAAAAACAATGTGTTCAGGCTATGGGCATATTTTCAAATCACAGAAAACTAATTATATGCTATTACATAATCATAAACATATACTCCTACATCATTTAATATGTAATCATAGAGACAAAATAAAAATAAGGAAATAGAGCAACTCCAAGAAACTCAGTGCTCTAGCAGCACTTTAACAAGCTCTGCTTCCCTAAAACCTCTGAAATGCACACAAAATAACAAAAATCAGAGAGTGTTTCACCTACATTGAAAGCAGGAAATAACTCTGGCATCATACTACCAGCCTCTAAGACTTTCTTCTAGATAACAGACAGAATAAATTGAAAGAACATGCCAGCAGTGCTCCTATCTCCCTGGTACAGAGCACGTACCCAGTTGTAGGCAGTCAGTGGAGGGCATTTGGAATAACGCCACTAATCTCCCCACCTTAGAAGCCAAGAGCTCTTTTCTGTTCTTTGAATGGTCATTCCTTTAGAATCTCCTGATCTGTTTCAGGATGTCTCTGAGAGTATCAATTATTGGTATTTTGAAAGTTTCTTATGCTCCCTACAGTGTTTCTGTTTCCCTATTTGTTCATTTTGGAGTCTCTGATTCCTACTGTAACTTTCAACAGTTGCCTCAGTATTGGGCAACTCTGCTCATTCTGAAGAGTAAGTTGCTAAGAAGCTGTGTTGACAAGACAGGTCAACTGGAGGGCATCACTATGGGTCAGCAGGCTGAGCTGTTCTTTGACTATTAGTATCTAGAATCTTCTCTCCTTTTGTGTAAGTCAGCATAGTACAGGGGTTCTGCACACAGGCTCTGAGGTCAGACTGCCCGGGTTCACAAAGAAAGCATTTAAAATGGAGCCTACATGTTACTAGTGCTATATAAGTTGTATCTGTTATTGCTATATTTTCCATTTCCTTGGAGAAGAATGTACCAATATCTGCAAGAAAATGTAAGCATGAGCTGCTAGTGTTACCAGAGCCAAATGTTTCTATCCAATATTTAGGGCCTCTCTTTTACGCTGCCTTTAATTGTATGTATTGTCCCCAAGTCACAAATCTTTCTGTTTCTACCTTCCAGAATGAAAAGCTTGGAATTCTCTTGGTGTGGAAAAGGGACAGTCATTGGTTGTCCAGGATAAAGGCGAGTATCTAGGGACATAACTGTTTCTTATTCAGGCTTTAAATCAAACCGTCTATTGTCAGTCTCACTTATAACCTTCTTTCAGAGGCTGGTAGTTGTAATTCCTCAGCATTTTGGAGTCAAGCAGAATACATTATCCTGCCTCAGGATTCTCTCCACTGCCAGCTTTGTTTTCACTTGGTTTCACCATTCATCCAGCCTTTTGCAGTTTCCAAAATTTCCAATATTTTTATAGTTATATTCCCATTGTCATTTTAGTGTCATTTTCAGAGGAGAGCATAGTGGTTGAACTGCCATGTTTAAATTGAAGTCTCTCCCACATTGTGGAAGGGTAAATAGTAAGAAGCATTAATGGGAAAGGCAGGACGCATTCCATATGGGTCCTGCTCCCTCACCTGGGATAGATTATAGTGGAATGTAATGGAGAGGCTCTCCCACTGTTAACAACAATAAGACTTGACAAAATATATGAATCCAATGTTTTCAGGCATAGACAAAGCAATATACTGTGAGCCGCACAATCATCCCAGCTCTGTCTAGGCATCATTTCATGACCATGGAGCAGAGATCTAGAGTCCACGCAGAGCACAGAAGTCCCACTGAGCTGAGGAGGCAGAGGTCAGAGTTTGACATTGTTGATATGTCTAAAATATTTGAAGCAGAGCACTAACAATGAAGGAATCACGGAGATTCCCCATGACTCCTGGGGCTGTTTGCAGGGACAGACTACTTGAGATTAACCAAAAAGAGGCTGTTATGGCATGAGAGATACTAGTGGTCAAGCAATGCTAATGGACATTGGTGTTCTTGTCCAACTAGAGAAGAAAAATCTCATTAACGTCCCAGTAACTCATTTCACTGAGACAGCAGAAAACTGTAGCTTAGGCATAAGGATCATGCCCTAGAGTAAAGTCTACTCTAGGCTTGCTTTAAAAAAGTGCCTAAAACCAAGTCTGGACAAGACCACAGGAGAAACAGAATTTGGCCATTGGGTGCTGCTTGTTAGAAGAGCTTGGAAAACTTCTTGGGCTTTTCACAAATCTGTTCTTAAAAAATTGTAAAACTAAATCAACGTAATTTCACCGTGAGTAGTAAGTACTTGATGAGTTTACTAGACTAAAAGTTTACAGTCTTCAGGGGACAATAACAGAATAATCTAGAGTCTGTACAATAATTTATTCACAATATCCAGAATTCAGTAAAAAATCATTAGACACTCAAAACAGAAAAACATGTCCCATAGCCAAGAAAAAGAAAGCAATTAGAAACTGACCTCAATGTCACTTTACATTGTTCTTATTGTTACCTTAGCTGGTTATCCCTTATGAAATCCCTGCAATAGGCTGTATAATAGCCTTCGGAGATGTCCTCGTCCTAACCCCCAGAACCTGTAAATATGTTGCGTTACATAGTAAAAGGAATTTCGCAGATATGATTAAATTACAGATTTTGAGATGAGACGATTATCCTGGGTTACTGGGTGGGCTCAGTGTAATTGCAAGAGTTACAATAAAAGGAAGGCAGGAGAATCAGTGTCAGAGAGGGGAGATGTTCAGATCGAAGTGCAAGTCAGAGAGATTTGAAGGCGACATGCTCTTGGCTTTGAAGATGGAAGAAGGGGCTGTGAACTAAGGAAGGCACGTGGCTTCTAGAAGCTGGAAAATGCAAAGAAATGGCTTCTCCTCTGGAGCCTCCAGAAGTCGGGCAGGGCTGCTACATCCTTGACATTCGCCCAGGGAAACTAATTTCAGACTTCTGACCTCTGAAAGAGAATAAGTTTGCGAGCTTTTAAGTCACGAAATTTGTGGTAATCTGTCACAGCATTCAGAGGACAGTAATACACATCAGATGCTGGATTTAATAGGCAAAGATATTAAAACAGCTATTTAAATATACTTAAAGAGTTAAAGGGAAATACGATTTATTTAGTGGATAAGAGGAAACTGCAGAAGTGAAATTAAATAGAAAATTTACAATTGAAAAGTAAAGGATCTGAAATAAAACCTCTCAGGGAAGCCTCTTTGATTCTTTCCTATGAGATTTCTGTCATTCAATCAAAAATTAATAGATCTGCAAGGAGGGATGATCATGTAAACAATAAACATGTGGAAAATGGCAGACAGAAGCAGACCCAAAAGTAATCCAGACATTAGAGTGGGTGGATAAGAACTTTAAAATAACTATGATTATTCAGTCCTAGAAAATATGTGAAAAAGTGGACAAATAGATTAAAAGACAAGAAAATTCACCAAATGACAGAACTAATAAAGAGAACCAAATGTATATTCCATAAATGAAACAAATACAGTAGCTGACATTAGGAATACAAAGGCTGGATTTAGTAGCAAACTGAATACAGTAAAGGTAAGATTAATGAAAGACAGATCAATAGAAAATATTCACACAGAAGTGCAGAAAGGAAAATAGAATTTAAAGAAAATAGATCAGTGCATATTATAATTTTATTTCTCCCTGGGGAAGTCAATAATAGAAGGGGCCCTCAGCCTCAAGCATTTTCATGTTGCTGGCCTTGTATCATTTGGTACCCTTTCGGCTCACTGTATAATAGTGGATTACATTGAATGGTGTTGCTGGGTAGAATTTAAGAATAAAATTAGAACAGGGAGTGATGCTTGACCTCAAGTGCTACATGGCCTTGTATTTATTAACGGCTAGTTCCACCCCTTCTCAGAGCCTTCTTGGGGAGAACCCAGATGGCCTGCTCTGTCCAAGAAGACACACAAAGGCAGTAGGGCAAGCTCCTCTGAGGGCCTCCTACCCCACGGCCGCAGCTCCAGCCCTGTGGATCTTAGTCTTAATCCCAAAGAGTTCAAGAACAAAAATGTGGCCCATATTGAAAGGAAATTCTGTCAAAATTTCTGTCAACACTTACACTCTTATGGAGGAAATACCGGAGAGGCAGCTTCCAGCTCTCTTTTCATCCCTCCCTTATGCTTTCCCAAAGGAGGAACAGGTAAATCTGATCAGTGGGAGCTGTGTTCAGAGTGGAAGGGGTAAAGAGAGTTGATGAGTCAAAGACCTTTACAGAAGAGTCATAACTAACAGAAGCAGAAGAAGGTTAGAATTTTAAAAGTCACCACTGTGAAAGTCCTAGTGGACTGAGACAACAACAAGCACTGACTGACAAACTATGAAGGCAAAGGAGGTTGCAGAACTTCATGATAGAAGAATCAGCCTGATACATCCTGAAACCTCTGCTCGGTCATTAAATGGAGGGTAGTCAGACACTATGCACCTCCTCAGGTGGGTTAGTGCTTCTGAGAAAGAAAAGAGAGAAGGAAGGAGAGAGGGAGGGAGAGAGAAAGGGAGGGAGGGAGGAAGGACTCTGTGCCTAGTCTAACTTCTACCTCTATCTTCCAATTTACAGCAAATACAGGGCATGGAGCAACATGATAAACAACAAAATGGAATACAGCCAAACCCACAATGTGGGAAATTTCACAGGACAAGCAACTTGATTTCTTCAGTAAACAAATGGCAATAAATCAAGAGAGTGGGAATTCTAACAGATTAAAAGAAATTTAATGGACTATTACCAAATGTAATGCGGAGACCTTGTTTGGGCCCTGATTTGAAAAATACCAACTGTAAAAAGACACTTTTAGGGGCTGACTTGTGGCCTAGTGGTTAAGTTCAGTATACACTGCTTCAGTGGCCCAGGTTCACGGGTTCAGATCCAGGCTATGGACATACACCACTTGTCAAGCCATGCTGCAGCAGCAACCCACATACAAAATAGAGGAAGACTAGCAACAGATGTTAGCTCAGGGTATGTCTTCCTCAGCAAAAAAGAAAGAAAGAAAGAAAGAAAAAGACACTTTTAAGGCAACCAGGGGAAGGAAAATACAGATTAGATATTAGATAATATTAAGGAACCATTTTTTTATTTTGTTTTGGTTTTGTATGTTTTGAAAGAGGTTAATGTTAAAGCATTTATGAGTGAAACTACTGTGTTCTCCAGGATTTGTTTTTTTAAATATTCTAGCAAAAAAATGTGGGAAGGGACAGATAAAATAACAATAGTAGGATGTTGCTTATTGGTGAATTTAAGGCATGGGCATGTAAAGTCATTTGCTAATTTCTTCAATTTTGTGACCATTTGAAAACTATCGTGATATAAAGTTGAAAACAAAATGGAGGGGTTACTGTGTCTCCAGAGTTCGGGACAGGTTTTTCTGGATTCCCTGAGCTCAGGCACAGCGAGCCTGGCTTGAACCTCAGTCCTCATGTGGTGAGCAGACCGGGCAGCCCTGTCTCTGGCAGACAGTCGGAGATCTGCCTTTTGTTCTTACACTGCCTGCAACTGGGTGTATAAGGCAAGGTCATTCGAGTCCCATTTTAGTCTCAGAAGTATCATCAATCTCTTTTTTGGCCTCAGTTCCAAACTGCATCCTCCAACACAATTAGCCCAGAACTCCTCAGTTTGGAAAATAAAACTGACCCTTTGAATCCAATTTAGCTGGGGTCTCTGTGATGCTATTCTGTCAATAGAACCCTGGAGGGCAGACAGCCTTCTGCATCTGACCCATAACTGCAGGGAGCGGGTCAGATATGAGCATGACAGAACAGCTGAGTCAACCGAAGGTATTTTGAGGATAAAGGAAAATTATGCCTGTTCCCAAGCTAAGATCAATTATTCAGGGTAGTAGAAACGTTAAAAATTTGACAAAGTGGGATCGAGTGTTGGAGCAAGTCCCTGTGAGAGCAGAATGAGGACCAAGGATACAGTGGAAGACTTAGTATCAGAAAGATATTTGCTATTCTGTAAATTGGTGGGAAGAAGGAAAAGGATAAAAGAAGTTACAGAGACAAGTTGAGATAGATATGAAGGAGATTGGGGTGGCTTTTCTCTGGTGGGTGAAATCTTCGGAATAAGAAGAGATAGAAGGGAAAGGGGTTTATGCCCAGGGCTAGCCTAACAACAGCAGTGATTAAAAGCTAATCTGGCCCCACTTTGGTGATGGCTCAGGAGCTGGCTGGACATTAGGAAGACGGGAGAGGAGAGCTACCAAGCTTCCAGGTTCCAACTGGACCTTCGAATGCTGCTCCGTGCCGTGCAGTAGCATGGATGGGCACATTGGGTGCTCTAGGGAAACAGCTCATTCCATGTGCCATAGGAAGGTCCCAAGAAGATGGCTCAGAAGGTGGTGCGTGGAGAAAGCACCATCATCGAGAAAAGTTCATGTTCAGAGCCACTGGCCTCCCTCTTTCTTCCCCTGCATGCTCAGCACAGAGAGGTTCCTGATGAACATCCTCTCTTAGGTCTAAGTGAGATGTAATGTCCTAGAAGAACCCCCCAAATCAGGAAGCGTTGTTATGGTACCCTTCCTTCTGTTTAAATCGTCTATTCCAGCTTTATTCTGTAACTAATTCTTAAAATTATTTTTATTCTCTAAACATGGAGAACATGAGATTCATGTAAATATAATTGTGGTAAAGCTGCTTTTTCACAAAAAAATATTACCAGCCTATTCAGTGATTTTAAATTAGTTTATTAAGAGTATCAACACATTTACTAGGGTTTTAAATATCCACAGTAGGCGTTCTCTCAAATATTTACACTTTGTGATAATTAAGCTCATATACAATTCAAAAATAGCTTTAGCTGTTACAATAGCGATCATATTTTTATGATAATCACAAAAGAAAAAGTATCTAAAGAGAATTAGTGTTTCCGGGAATACTTTCCCACAGAAATCAAAACAACGTTAGATTTCATTTAATACCCAATATATACAGGATATTTCAAAGTACTGCTGTTCCGCAAAAAGTGCCCCCGTTTCCTCAGGACATGTTGATAATTACAAATACAGTTTGATGAATTTTATAAATTCAATAACAGCTTTTAAAATGATCTACAACACTAAAGACATAATATCCCAAATATCTTACAGGTATTAGCTTTAACTATTTGCTCTGACATCTTTGAATTGTCTCCAGTGTAACATACCAGGCTTGCTTTAATCTACAAAATTGACTAAAGCCTAGTGAAAAATACAGTTTAATCATCTCAAAGCAAAGTTTGGGGAAAAAAAAGTTTTAAAGATACATAATATAAAAAAAATGAATATTGAAAAAGATACAAATAATGGATTGAGCAGTCTAGGGGTTCCATACACATAGGCCCCAGTATGAAGGATAATGAGGCCACGCATGAAAAATGGGCATTCTCCTATCTTGGCATAAATTACTGAGGGATCCAGGCAAGTGGGTGAACTTCAATTAGCACACATACGTAGTAAGTTGGTGAGACTAGATGTTCTCGAAATGGCCTGAGTCCCAATAGCTCCAGTTTTACATTTGAATCCTTTACTGATAGGCGTGGATCCCATTCTTACACCTACCCAAGGGAGGATCTCAATAAACGGGTGAAAGAACTCCTAGCAGCCCTGCCTGGCTTTGGCCCATAATTACCTGAATACACAATATTTACTAAGAGTTCCGTTGATGGAGATATTCTGGACTTCTTAGAAGTCAAAGTTGATGTATCAGCAGGCTTTTCTCTTTAGTTGAGTAAAGGAAGTCTGTCAAGGGTTGTTTGAGTGACCGATTTTCTTTGCTTCCTCTGAGTTCCTCCTCGCTTTGCATCTCACCATGGAGCACATGGCCTGCTGAAAGTTGTTGCTGACCACCATATACAGCAACAGGTTCCCGAAGGTGTTCAGGGCAGTTAATGGTCTAGAAACAATGTAAGCTCCATGGATCTGATTCTCTATGGAGCAGCTGATGGAAAGCAGGCGAGATTCAATGCGAATGACTCTCAAAATGTGGAAGGGTAAAAAGCAGATATAAAACACGAGGAGCAGCAGAATGGTGAGCCTCCGAGCTTTCTGCTTAAGGCAATTGTGAGTCCGAGGTCCCTGGGTGAGGGTGTAGATAATCATTGTATAGCAAAGTGTCACGATCAGCAGGGGGAGGCAGAAAGTGGTTGCAGTCAAAATGAGATTGTACCATTTGACAGTAGTGAGGTCATCCGAATTGGTGAGGTCAAGGCAGGCAGATCTATTGGCCCTGGTGGTTGACGTGATCAGGAAGGTCATGGGAACGACGACCGCTAGCGAAATGATCCACACCACAGCACAGGCCACCACGGCCCACCGAGTTTTGTGAATGGAAAAGCAGCTCATCGGGTGAATGATGACAAAGTAGCGGAAGATGCTGAAACAGGTGAGGAAGAGGATGCTGCTGTACAGGTTGAAATGGAAGCCGAAGTGGATAAACTTGCACATGAAATCCCCAAAGATCCAGTTCTCGCCACTGGCGTAGTAGTGAATCAGGAAAGGAAGGCTGGTTAGATACAGCAGGTCTGTGCAGGCCAGGTTCAGCATGATGATGGTGCTGCTTTTCCAGGGCCGCATTTTGAAAATGTAAGTGGAAATTGCTACAGCGTTCCCTGGAAAGCCCACCAGGAAGACGATGCTGTAAATAACAGGGAAGTAGTGCCTCTTGAGCGGGATTTTTTCATCAGTGCAGTTTCCAAAAGCAGCTGCATAATTGGGGAAATGAGAAGCATTTGCAACATCGTCTAGTGGCTCATTCATGGTGGTCTCCTTTCATCTTGCAAGAATCCAAGAGAGTTCAGTTTGGCAGTAGAATCAACTGAGAAGTAACTCGCTGATAAAGGAAAATAGAGGACATTAATGATGGGACAATGAAAACACTGATCTACTTTTAAGTGAAAATTGCTCTCGCATCCTGAATTTGCCACTTCTTTCTCTTTAATCTCAAAAGAGACCCTGTGGAGAAGAGATTGAATTTCTAAGAAAATAACCCTGAGGCTAGTTACTGAAGACATCGAATAATAATATAAAAGTTAAATTACCATGAGAATGAAAATGAAGGATTGGAAAAATAATCCACATGTAGCTGCAGAAAACGACTTGACCAGGTTGCTGTTTGGACAAGCCATAGGCATCACCTGAGAGACTCAACAAACAGAGCCACTGCTAATCCATCTCCAGCGCCTCACCACCACATTCCCTCTAAACTTGACAAAAGGCTGAGAAGTACTTTTTATTATCTCTATTTTACAGAAGAGTCTAAGACTGAGGGAGATTATGCAATTGTATCTGGTAACGGTCTGGCAGAACGGCCGGGATCCAATGTCTGACTTACAAGCCATTTTCTTTCTCCCTTATCTCACTCTGCTGCCTCTCAGTCTGGATTACCCTAAATAACCGATGGAACATCAAGGGTGAAGGCAGGAAAAGACTGAACACTGGGAATCTTAAACGTAGATCTCATGCATTGCAACATTCTATGTACGGTAGATTTCATTTTCAAATTTCAGCTCTTCCAGCCCATTTTAGTAGCTAACATCATTTGTTTGTGGGGTGGGGGTGTTCGGGGTGGGGGGGTGCAGAGAAGTAGCAGGAGCATGCAGCCTTAAGAGTTTGGGTTCTGAAGCCAGAGGGCCTGACCTTGAGAAGCTGTGTGTCCTTAAGCAAGTTGCTTAAGCTCTCCGGGGCTGAGGGGAGTGGGATTTTTATCTTCCTTCTTCCTGCATGTCAGTGTTTTCTGAAATTTTAACAGTGAATTTCTGCAATAAAAAAAGCAAGAAGATTATTTAAAAGGAAGAATTACTTAGAATTAGCTTATTTTTCTGATGTAAATAGCTGTTGGTAAAATGCATCCACTTGCACGGATATGGAGCACCAACTGTGTACAAATGAGGCACTCCGCCAGGTCCGAGAGATACTAAATGAATAACACACACTGATGTACAAGCCACTATCACAGTCTACTGGGGGAGATGCAAAGGGAAATAATTTTAACAAAATAAATCCTACCTCATGAAGCTGTCAATATGTGGGGGAAAAAAAAAGTAAGAAATCTTGGAACACTACTGGCACATAATAAGTGCTCAATAAACGCTGAGAGGTTGCTAATGGGGGAGTCCTTTGATAGATGAATGTAGGAGGCTACTGAGATCACAGAGAAGGGAGGGAGCAGCTACCTGGAGAATAGGAGAGGGCATGAATGGAAGGCCTTTAGGAGGGAACGTTTCAGCTGGATCAACCAAGACTAAAGGAAAGGGATTCCAGGTAAAGGGAACAGCATGTGCAAAGGCACTGAGACATGACAGAGTTTGAGAGTTCCAGGGGAGCTCTCAGTAGCTCAGCATGGCTGCTATATTAGGGGGCGTTGGGAGATAAAGCTGAAAAGAAAAAATAGCTAATAATAAAAATAACAGTGCCTCCTGTGTACAAAGCACTCCTCTAAGAGTCTTACAAATATAAATTCATTTAATCCTCACAGTAGCCTGGTGAGGTAGTGCTGTGATCATCCTCATTTTACATATGAAGAAACTGAGGCACAGAGAAGGCAGTGACTTGCTCAAGGTCACACTGCTAGTTAGTAGTGAACTAAGACACAGGCCAGACAGTCTGTCTGCAGAGCTGAGCCACCTCTCACAACAAGGAGGCAAGAGGGAAAGAAATGCCCTAAAACCAACAAAGACAAGTTAGACTTTATCCCAGAGGAGCTCAGTAAATGAAGCATCCCAAATTGCGTGATCTGGGGCTAAAACGTCAATAATAGTCCCCACTTCCTTGGGTTGAGAGAGGATTAAATGAGTTAATATCCATAAAGTGTTCTGAAAGGTGCCCGGCAGTCAGTGCTCCATCCCGGGTCTGCCGTCAGCGTTACTATTATCTGGTTCTAAAATCTACACTATCTAGCTTTTCCTCAGCAGAGTACAGAGATGTATTTCGACTGGCCCAACTTAACAAATCCAACATTAGAAGAATCCTTCCCTGTTGACTGGCCTTGCCTATGCTTTTCCAGGTCTCACTTAGGATGTACCTCAGAAGGCACTTAAACCTCTATTACTTTTATTCAGTATGAATTGGGGAAAGTATAGCCCAGGGATGGGACACTTGCCACTGGGCAGCTGTTACGACCCTCAAGGGGAAAGGCCAGGGCTCCTGGGAGGATGTATTACCATCAGAAGTGACTGTTTCTCTCGTTGTAGGTTAATGTACTCTTGCTGGCAATGCTGTTCTTAGAATTCTCACCTACAGAGCGCCAAGGTGATGGGAGTCGGGCACCACTGACCAGCAAGGGCGCTGTGAGGCTGGGAAAGCACAGTGGGGAACCATTCCCTTGGCCAAACACCTTACATGGGCTCATGCACGAAAAGGGGGCAGTGATTTAGACCTGAAAGAAAAGGTCAGAGTCAGAGAGTCCCTGAAGTAGCTCTTCCTGAAGTCAGGACTTAGCGAGTCAAGATTCAAGTCCATACTGCTTGTCAGTGAACTTTTGGAAAGCGGAAAATGAAGTCACCTGGTACCCCAGAAGCCAACATGCACGAGGTGCTCAATAAATATTTGCTGAATACATAAAAGAACAGTGAGTAACACCAGCAAAATTCATCTTGTGCTGAAAGGCTAGTGAAGCAGCAACCATTGTTCAAAAAAATAAAGTTTAGTTTTTTAATGACTTTTAGAGTAATGAGCAAAATTAATTTGTGTCATTGCCAAATAAACCCCTGCCGTGTTATGGGACCACTCTGAACAATAATCATATCAGGAAAAGACAGGTTGTAGGCAGAAACAACCACCCTATTGTTTTGGAAAACAACAGTTCAACTTGGGATTTAATGAAGACTGACTAACCAATTGTAAGGGAGGGGGGGTTGACTAAGAAATTTAACCTGCTCCCATAAACCTCCCCAAAAGAAAGGTCTGAGTTTACAAAATAGGCTTGAAGTTAAAAATAGCAGACAAAACCTGATCGGGCTGTGAGCCAAGTAGAAGGAGGCAGTTTCTTTCCTCGATGGTCACAGAGTCCTGAGCAATTCGCTGCTACCACCCAGAGCATCAGCTGTCCCCAAAGGAATCAAGGGGCATTCAAGAATGATGTGTAAGTATTCCTCACTCTGCTACACAGTGGATCTCAACCATAGGGTGGTTACCGATCACCTAGAACAAACAGACTCATGATAACTAGGATTCACGATTTATTAAGCTTCGACATAACCAGATATCTAAGTGTGAACTAAACTAGATGCCACATGAATGGAAGCAAGCACCAAAGATTCGGGAGAATTTTAAAAAGGAAAAAACTTTTAGAATTTTAGCCTCTATTTTTTTCTCTGAAATTTGGGAGAGATTGTGACTATCTGAGGCTAGCTGCAGGGTATCAGTGTTTCAGGAATGCAAGCTTGAGGGCCGCTATCCTAATGCCAGTTTGCCCACGAACCTCACAGACCGGGATTCCCGGCTTCTGTAGATAAAGAAGGCAGGACCAGAAATGGGACCTATTCCAGTGGCAGCATATACTACTTTACATCCATAGAGCGTTCTTGCCCATTTGGTGGGAACAAGTGAGATTAATGATGAAATGTGATTATTCTAGAGTATCTGTTAATTTTGTGGTTAACTTTTTATCCACCAACTCCCCAACCCACCACAGCACACCTCCCCACCTTGGGTTTTTGGGTGCTGCTGCAAGGCTGAGCGAACATCCATTGTGCCCTCCTTTTCCCAGGCTGCCAGTGGACCAGGGAGGTATAAACTTGGAAGACTGCACCCCTTCCTGTCCTTCAGACGCCTTGGAAAATTCGCAGCTTGGGCCACATTTGGCTACCAAGAAGAAACTTGTATAGATCTTTCATTCACAAAGGTTCATCTTGGTTTCCTTGTCTACACATTTGTGAACTAATTTGATTTCATACTAGTGGAAAACAGTCCGATTCTTAGCCCAGATAAATTTGTGACATGGGTGAAAGTCGTCCTCCCTGAGCCCTGAAGGAACCCTCTCCCCAGCTCTTCCCTCCATCCCAAGTTTCAATCAGAACCGCAACTCAGGGACACTGAAGTCCCCTAGGACTGGCCGTGGTGATGGTGCCCAAAGCTATGATTTTAGCTATTGCATCTTTGGGAGAATCAAATAAAATCCAGGGATGTTCTCTACGGAAACATGCACTTATGGACACAAAATTTACATACAATTTGGAGGTTTAGAGACAATCCTAAACTAATTCGCTTAATCTATAGCAACAAACCAAACGAAAGAAAGGCACACCATGGAGAAGATTTTGCTGGCTTGCTTCTTGAGGAGTGGGGGGATTGGGGAGCAGTGTCTTCCGACTTTGCTAATATCCTTAAAGCCAGAACCATACAGTGTAGCTAAGAATGCATCCAGGGAGCAGAATCAATCGGTATCAGAGATGAGCTCTCTGTTTGTCCCCAAAGTCCCCACACTTAGTTGTGAAAAAGGCAGGAGATGGGACCTGATAGTGCGGAACTTCTCCAGGCCTCCCTGAGACAAATCTCTGGCCATCCTAGGCTTTTATTTTCCCCAAAGGCGCCCCTGCCAGGATGCGGGGTGCTCCTGCTGCCTCTGAAAGAAGTTAGGGGGCCCTGTTCTGGCAGCCCTCCCGTCCTGCCGCAGGGACACGCCCGGGGTCTCTGTTCCTCAGGCTCCGGCGCCCGGCGTCTCCACTCTGGGATCAGCGCAGGTTCCCCGCACCCAGCTCCCTCCGGCCCGCGGGGCCCCGCTCCCCGCCGCTCACCTGGCACCCGGGCTCGGCCGCCGCGCACCCGAAGCGGCCTTCAGAGCTCCGCTATGCCCTGGAGGCGGGACGGTCGGAGCAAAGGCCTGCGCGCCGCCCCTGCCCCTCCCACCCCTCGCAGCTCCGGGAGCAGGTGCATGCTCCGTCCCGCCCCGGTGGAGAGCGGACAACATCCTCCCTCGCCCACTTTCGAGGCCGACACAGGACAGCAGCTTCCACTCCAGGGGATTCTCTGGACAACCTCCGTACGGGTTTGGCGCGGAACTGCCCAAAGGGAGTATTTGCAGAGGTGCAAAACAGCCTGGCAGGAGGGCTTTTGCCCCAGGAGGGTTGCAGTCCGGTTGTCTGGGTCCAGAAATATCACCTGCTCGCACACAGGTCAGAGCCTATTATTTAGCAGGGGATAGAAGCAACTTAAATTCTGGCCCCTCAAATTGGAGACCACTGAAGTGTCTTTTCACCGTATCTAGTTATCCACCTGACCCCCACAAACTGTTTCTAAACTGCCTAGTTTGTAACTGTAGGAAGAGCATGTGTCTGCATCTCCAGATCTAGGTTGCGGCCCTCTTGCCATGTGACTCCGGAACAGTCTCTTCCCTTCTCTGAAACTCGGCTACAACATTCTAGTGGATAGGCTCTGAATCATTGGATTCTAAGTTCCCATCCAACCTCAAAAGACGGGTTTTATCTATTGCCTAAGGGGGACACGCAGAGAAAGCCCCGTCTATGCTCCACCGTGAATGGGCGTTGCATGCCTCTGCTGCGTTGCCATGCCGATGGGCATTAAAACAACCGGTCCATCCTCTGGGCAGGCCAGCCTGCAGGAGCAAGAATGCTAAACCGGGCACCCCAGAGCCCAAGTGAGAAAGTCTCCCCAGCGGATGGTGGGGACAGCAATGTATTAGGTAATTTTACTGTTAGGCTTATCATTATTATTTGAGTCCCAGCCTCTCCAGGGAAGTATTTTGCATTCAGAGAAAAATTATTGTCCAATTTTACTATTTTTAATCACTTCCTCAATTCATCAGTTGGAATTATTTGACCCTGTTTTGTTCCAATTCATCCACACATTCATGCAACAGACATTTGCTGCTTGATTATTCTGTATCAGGCACTGAGGAGATAAAGAAAAATAAGACATGATCTCTCCCTTCCAGGAACTCATATTGTCGAGAAAAATAAACAGTTACTGTAAACAGTGATTAGGGTTTGGCCCTGGGAAATAAGGATGCTGTCAGGGAACATAACCCAAGAGTAAGAGAAAGAAGTCAGAAAAGACTTTCTGGATAAAAGACATTTGAGCATTTTCCCTTGAAGATCAAGATTTCCAGGGAAGGGAAAATGGCTTAAAGAGATTATTTAAAAACAAGTATCGGGTCCTAGAATTTTAGACATGGAAGGGACATTTAAAAATATCAATTCCTGGGAATGTAAAATGGTGAAGCTACTATGGAAAACAGTATGATGCTTCCTCAAAAAAATAATAATAGAAATAGCATATGATCTAGCAACCCACTTCTGGGTATATGCCCCAAAGAATTGAAAACAGGGATTCAGAGAGATACTTATACACTTATGTTCATAGCAGCATTATTCACAATAGCCAAAATGTGGAAGCAACCCAAATGTCTATAGGTGGATGAATGGATAAAGAAAACGTAGTATGTACACACAATGGGCAATTCAGCCTTAGAAAGGAGGGAAGTTCTGACACATGCTACAACATGCATGAAGTTTGAGGACATTATGCTAAGTGAAATAAACCAGTCACAAAAGGACAAATACTGTATAATTCTGCTTTTATGAAATACTTAGAGTAGTCAAATTCATAGAGACAGAAAATGGAATGGTGGTTGCCAGGGGCTGGGGGTAGAGGGAATGGGAAGTGTGTGTTTAATGGGTACAGAGTTTCAATTTTTCAAGACGAAAAGAGTTCTGGGGATCGACAGTGGTGACGGTAGCAGAACAATATTAATGCACTTAATGCCACTCAACTGTATACTTAAAAATGGTTAAGATGGTAAATTTTATGTTATGTATATTTTGCCACAATTTAAAAATTTTTGTTAAAAAATCCAGTCCAGGGACCAGCCCGGTGGTGTGGTGGTTAAGTTCACACATTCCACTTTGGCTGCTCGTGGTTCACAGGTTCAGATCCCAGGCACAGACCTACACACGCCTCATCAAGCCATGCTGTGGCCGCATCCCACATATAAAAGAGAGGAAGATTGGCACAGGCATTAGCCCAGTGACAATCTTCCTCAAGCAAAAGGAGGAAGATTAGCAACAGACGTTAGCTGAGAGTCAATCTTACACGCAAAAAATCCAGTCCAAGGGTCTCACTTTACAAAGGAGGACACTGAGAATTAGAGAGGTCAAAGTGATAAGGCTGAAGACAGGGCCTGGGAGGCTTGTGTAAGACCAGCGCTCCAGCCTCTTTTCTTACTACGCTGCTGGGGCTGGCTGGCCACTTGATTGAAGCCATGGCTTTATCAGAAAGCAATGGGCTATAATCCAACACTCTAAATCAGCTCCATCAACAAGATGATTTTTATGACTAATTGTCTATTTTATCTTTTAATGTTTATTTGTAAATATGATTTCTTACTACACCTTGAAATCTTCACATATAAAGTAGCCAATTTGCAGGAAGATAAAATATAAACCAATATAAATCTTAAACATCTCTGAATAAAAAGAATAATCTAATTTATATATTTTTAGAACAACTTGCTACAGCAACAACATCATTAGAAAATGATGTCACTAATTTAGACTGCGTTTTAAGCTTCAAATTTGGGACCTTGAAGTTGTCTTTCAACAACCCTAAGTCAAAGACTTATATGAGCAAAATTCAACTTCCATTTAAAATTGGTCTCTTGCCCAGATTCAGAAATGCACTTTCTCCTTTAAAACGAGCACCCAATAGAACTGGATTCCAGCACTTCAACTCACAGCTATTTGAGCAGCACAGGTGCCACCTGCAATGTGCTGCTACTGCTCCTTTGAAGCAGGGGATGGGGCTTATCTCCGTGATAATCTGGATGCTCAGAATTTCTCTAATTAGGAAGCACTGATATCTTAGTCTCCTGCTCCAAAAAGCCTGCCAAACTCTGCAAAGAAGACAGATTCAAGGAGAATTCTCCAAAGAGCCACTAATTATTGAGTTGGGGGTTGGCATGGGGAAGAAGGAGTAACACATTCGAACTAGTCTTAGTTCCTACTCAGAGGTGAGTGAGGAAGGAACAAACCATTGGTGACAATATGGACCATTCTCTTCCTCTCTCCCTTGGTTATCATTCCCCATCATTCCCAACCATTTGTCTTAACCATTGTCTATTATTTTCTATATCTAATACTTTGCTCTGGGATCTTACTGACCCAGGTGAGTCTGCCTCTTCCAGGGTTAGTCAATTCCTAGAGATGATAAATTCACCAAAGAGTGTACTTTCAAATGCAGATGAACCATCCAGAGCCCATTTTCCCACCAATCTCCTTTATTGGGCCCTGATACTCTGGGCCACTATCTACACTAATCACTCCAGGGCCAGGTACCAGACAACTTTGGGCAGCTCCTATGCCCCAGAGCCCACTGAGATGATTCAAACTAGCCACTCCTAAGCATGAGTCCCCTCCCTCAGCTGTTCCTTCCCACAGAAACCACAACAAAGGCTCTTGCCCACATTTCTGCCCCTCTCCCTCTGTCTCCTGACGATGCCCTTTCCTCTTGGGATCTGTGAGTATAACAAATTATCTTTTCAATGACAATAATTTCCTAATGTGTTGGCCTTACTATGTGGAAATAATAACAAAACCTATATTTTGAAACACCATTTATGGCCTTGTCAAACTCTTTTGTAACTTTGGCCACAATATGACACATCTTAGTATAATAGCAGTATTCTTATGAGATGAATTGTCTTGATTAAAAAAGAAAATGGTTAACTTGTTTTCCAGTGATTTTAAAATGGATTGCTCAGTAAAGATGTACTGTTTAAACAAAGCAAGTTTTTGATCTATACTCTACTAGGCAACAAATTCAGCTATTGCAATGCCTTCCAGATTCCTGCAGTATTTCTTCAGTTAGGAAGAAGACATTATGGTATAATGGAGAGAGTTCCAGAAGTTTGAGGCCTGAATTTTAGTGTTTGGAAAGCAACTCAAATTGCTAGGAATGGAAATTCCCTTTCTAGGCCTCTATCTGGGAAAAGCAAAGGCTGGACAAGACATTCTCTAAGGCCAATTCCAGATTAGAGGGATCTTAGTTGGGAAAACAAAAAAAACTCAAAGCTTTGTTTCTTAGAAAAGGATGTATGACATTTCTGTGCCAGTCTGAGTCACTTGCTATGCTTCTATGTGAACTGTTGAAGATTATTAAATGTTTTCAAAATGATATGGTGTTTTGGACACTTCTTTGACAAAGGGTTTTTCTGGAGAATTTAGACAACTGTTGGGAAAAAGAATGACTGGACTGTCCACCCTTAGATCCAACTCCAGTATAATTGGGGAAATAGTTTGTGTCTTCTAGGTGGATAATGACCCAGGCAGTTAGTAGAACTACACAGGATGGCCACAGCTAAGGATGGGATTGCCAGTCTGCTCAAGAGGCGTTTTAATGTGAAGAATGGAGACCAATGGAAGCAAGGATAAATGGAGACTGGAGATGAAAGGAAATGTGATAAAAGGAGTATAGAAAAGCCAGAGAATAGAGAAAGCCATCGTCAAGAAATTGAGCTCATCATTGCCCTTGCTGGTACAGGGTCCCTGCTTGGACTATCCTTCCCATCCCAGCTTTCTGACTTGAATCTTATAATTTCTTTAAGGCTTAATAAAATACGAACTACTCTATGAGCGTCTTTGCCCAGAATATTTTTTCTCCCCTGAACACTTACTGTGCTTGTAGTCTGTACCACGCAGTCTAGCATTTACTCATTTTAAAACTGTTTAATAGTATTATAAACTACAATAGTCTTATAAACTTGATTCTTGTCTAATCAACAAAATTGTCTACATCTCAAGAGAGGGGAGTTCATATTCTCCTCTTTGAATCTTGCATAGCTCCTTAAATAGGTACAGATCTGGCAATTACAATTGTCTATTGCTGTTCAGCAATTATTACTATAACTGATTCCTCATTTGACCTTAATTAATACTAAGTTGTTCTAGGTTTTAGTTACTAGTTAAGACCAAGCTGACTCCCACTAGTCTCTGTCCAATCAGTTGAACATATGAAAAAGAACATGGGAAAAGAGTAGTCAAGAATTTAGCAGGATGAAAACTAAGCTGAAAGACTGAATGGGACAATTAGGAAATCATCAGCGACCTGAGAACTATTTTAGTCACATGGTGGGAGCTAAAACCGGTTTGTGCAGTGGGTGAAAGAGTAAAATTGACAGTTATAAGTGTTTGGGAGTGATGGGAAGAAAGAAATAAGGACGTAGCTTGAAGGCTGATGTTTTAAAGTAATTCCATTGTCCCCGCAGCTAGTCCAGAGGTTTTTGATGCTGGCAGAATATTAGAATCAATTGGGGAGCTTTCAAAAACACCAATGCTTGGCTCTCACCCCAGACCAACTAAATCAGAAACTCTGAAGTCGGGCATGAGGATTGGCCTTTTTTAAAGCTCTCCAGGTTAACACACTATACAAAGTTGAACATGATTAGGATAAATTTTGATCTTCAAACTTGACTACGCATTGTGAGTACTTCAAAAATTTTAAAGAATACTGATGCCAACCATGAACAAATCTCAAAAACATTGCGTCAAGCCAAAGAAACCAGAAACAAAGGAACTCACTTTGTATGACTCCATCATGATTCCATTGAGATCAGGAAAAAACAAATCTCTGAGGATAAAAATTAGAATAGTGTTTGCTTCGGGGAGGGGAGGATATTACCCAAATGGGAAAGAGGAAACTTTCTAGGTTGATGTAAATGTCCTATATCTTGATTAGGATGTTGGTTACTGAGATGAATACATTTGTCAAAACTCATTGAACTGTGTACTTTAAATCTGTGCATTTTATTGTATGTATTTATAGTTTGATTAAAAAACCCTCCAAAACCAGATTTGATTTGATTGGTATGGGAAATAGGTTGGGTATTGGGGTTTTTATAAGCTACGCAGGTGGTTATAATACAAAGGAAAGTTTGAGAACCACTGGGCTAAATCATCTGCTGAGATTGAGACAAGAGTGAAGAAGGAAATTTGAGAATCTGAGAAAGGTTTGATAACAGAAAGTGGGGTTGGATAGATACAATCTTTTCTCAGAGTGAGATCGTGGATTATCTGCATCAGAGGCAGCTATGGTGCTTGAAAAAAAACAAATTCCTGGGGCCCACACCAGATCCTGTGGGATGTGCACTCCTGGAGTGAGGCTCCCGGGTTTGCAGTGTAACAGTTCCCCAGGTGATTCCCACCCTCTATGCAGAGCACTTCCTGAATAAAGGGACCAGCTGTCCAGGAGAACCAAGCCCTTCAGTGGAGGTAAGAGGACTGAATGGAGGGCAATTCATAGCAGGTGAGGGCAGCTCTCGCAGCAGAGAAAGTATTTGGAAAACCAATCACATGACAGCCAGGACAGGCAGGCACCCACATCAAACTGAGGGGGTGACGTAGAGCTGAAATGAGAAAACAAAGCAAGCGGGGAAAACCAGGAGAAAGGAGAGGAGCAACGCATCGAGGATCTGGTCTGGGGTCTGGGGCTCAGTCCTTGGACAGTCGTCTTCTTGGGATGTAACTTTTGGGCAGCAGCCAGTGCTTCTTGAAGATGATTCCTCCGAAATGAACCAAAATTAAATGGTACGATTGACAAGTGTCATAAGAAGTATTAGCAAAATGTTACATTTTGAAAAGGAATACAGGACACATTTGAGAAGGACCTTGGGTAGGATTTATACAAAGCTAGATGTTTTTGAGAGGGAATTTCAGGAAGAGTGGTCAGTTTATGCAAAAATATGGAGGCTGAGAATTGAAGGAAGTGTTCAGATAATAGCATGAGGTCCAGTTTTCCTGGAATACTAAAAAAAAAGAAAGTACACTCAGAAGAGAGTGGGGATGAGTGACTCTTAAAAAAGTAGCAGAGGAGTGTATTGTGGAGAGACTGAAGTCCCTCTCTCCAACCCTGGCTCTGAAGAAGCAAGCTGCCATGAATCACAAATCCTGAGCCTACACAGAAACTATTCCTGCCAACACCGCAGGGAGATGAGAAGCGGATCCCACCCTGAGCCTCAGATGGGAACCCAGCCCTGGCCAACAGCTTGACTGCAGCCAGGTGAGACCCCGAGCAGAGGACCCTAAGCTGTGCATGGACGCCTAACCCTAGACTCACAGAAACTGTAAAATAATAAATGTGTATTGTTTTAAGCCACTAAATTTGTGGTACTTTGTTATACAGCAATAGGTAATTAATACAGATGTCAGTATTACATGAATCTAATTACACAGGCAAAGGGGAGCCATTAGAAGCGTTTGAGTGGGGAAGTGTATGAAAAACTGTCTCAAATGTGTTTAGCACCTTCTTGTCCACTGGTTTTTCTGTTGGGCAGATATTTAGTTCAAATATTTTATCAGCAAGTTTCTACTAAGAAAAAAAGGATATCCCAGGGAACTATGTAAGGAACCAACTTATTGTTGTTGTTGTTACCTTAAATATTCAGTCTTTCGTATTTCTTATATTATTTACATATTGAGTTATATCTATTGTATATCACGTTTTGGTTATTTGTTCAGGTTTTCATCCTCTGGTGTTTACTTTGGTGGTGGTTAAGGTTTTATTTCCTCGTTTTCTTCTTTGGAACTTCGAAACTATGAAAAGAATGTTGGGCCAGAACCACATGATTCCTTAAGCTATCTTCTGGTTTTATGGAAGACAAATAGATTCAGGGGCCAGTGCCAAGTCTCTTGCCAACATAAGAGAAATTTTACTACACCAGCATATCACACCAACGTGATCTTTGTCTTTACCCCAGAGACCATGAAGGAACGCCCCCTTCTATGCACACAAACGTGCTCACCAAGTAAAACTACCTCCATGCTCTCTCCTTTGCCAAAGTCCCATAATGCAACTTGTGATGCTTCCTCACCCCAATCGCTTTACTAACGACCAGTGTAGGATGGTTAAGTTTGAAGTGAATGAAGAAAATTGTTCCAGCATTGCTTTCAACTTCTGTATCCCTACTTTGTTCTATTTGCTGTATGAACAGAACATTAATCATACTTACACTCTGACAGAAGTTCAGAGATTCAAATTCTTCGGTGCTGAAGTAATGATTGCTTGCATTTTCTATAGCAGCCAATGCTGAGTGCGTTAACTTCGCCTAACATTAAAAAAATAATTTGTTGCCAGAGATTCCTTTCCCTTCCTACCTCTGTTAAGATTTCTCCTCTTCCATTAGATTCTCGAGAGAACATTAGGCCATCATGAGCTGTTGAAATTCATTTCCCTACCCTGCTAGCATCACTTTTCCCTTTTAGCAGCCACATTGAGCAGTATCATCTTATTTTCTTTGTCATGCCTCTGTGTTTGAATTAAAATGCCTTAGAAACACACATAACAGGCTCTGTAATTTCTTTATTATAGCACTTTCAATTTCTTCCGTTTGACCTTTTGGTATTGCTTTCATGACTAATTTTTTTCCAGGGCCCTGTTGACACAACAGACCACTGCACTAACCTATTAACCTTTGAAAGTACAAGCTGAAATTTGATTTGAGTAAGAAACCCAAAATAGTTTTCAACTAGGCTGGGCTTTATGAACAATAAGCCAGACAAGTTCATCTCCATGATGGACTGGCTCTGCTAGTGGAGGAGATGGTGTGAATAAGAGGAGATTGAACGGAATGGGACGTAACTAGGGTGTAAAAATAGCATCATGTTTAACGTTAGAGTGGCTAGTCTTAGTGCCCACTTTTAGAAAAATAAAAACGCAAGTAATTTAATATAGCAGCTATTTCTTCCTTCCTTTGACTTTTCACAGACAGTCCTCAAGAGTCTGCCCTTTCTGCTTTGTGCACTGATGTATGATTGTTAGTTAAAACTGTTAAGCTGTTTATTGTGCCTCCCTTCCTAATTATACCAGATTGATTTTTCATTAAATTGAAACAAATTTTTGAAATCCTCTCTGACTGTAAATCCTGCTTTAATCCCAATTGTGAGTTTAAGTGTATCCAGACTTTTGTGAAATTCCTACAAGTGTCCAGTGATAATTGCAGAGACAATGCATGCTCTTTGAGTAATCTATCCTTTGAGAACAGATGAGTCACTCATTTCTACTCAATCTGCAAAGATGGTTTATTCCTGGCCTTTGCAAACTTCCCTGACCCTCCTCTCCATGTCACAACACACTGATCACTGGTCCTGTGGTTTTAGACGTCCTTTGAGTCTTTATAGCTGAACTTTCTGTTTTATTTCATTTTTAACTAGGAGCACGTAGGTCACCAAAACTCTCAAAGTCATGTTCTTTGAAGAGATATGTCTATATTTGGTTGTTTTATTACATATTTATTTGAAAAAGAAATATTGCCACTCCTTTCCCTCATCACTGCTTTCAATCCTGACTTTCTCAATTCTCTGTGGTCATGTCACAGTGACATCCACGTGAGTAGAGAGCAGGGGTGTGAGATTGTATAAAGACGGAGGTGAGTGCTCGAAGACTTTCCTCCTAAAAAGCAACATTGCAGACCCATTACGATCAAAGGACAACTCCAGGGAAGGCTTGTTTTGATCATACATGTGCCCAGTGGCCTCACTCACTTGCCCTTTGAAGGAGCCGAGCTCTTGGTCGGTGTTCTCTCCCAACTTTATTACCTGAGTGGACACTTAAGCGTTCTCTTTTTGTACCCCTGACCTGTGCACTTATTAGGCCTTGAGCAGGGTCAGCCATATAATTTTCATTACAAAATGAAAATGTGGGGCTTATTGTTCACAAAAACAGGGGGAAAATGCCTTTAAAGGTAATAAAATATAAAGCTTTTTTCTTTCTTCTGCAGTCTCTTCATTTGTCATGGTTTTTTTAAATTTGCTATTTAATGTCAATCAAAGTAAAGAAAAATTAACATTTGTAATTATTAGCATGAAATTTACCATTCACCTTTCTATGGTGCAATGCCGGTTTTAAATGCAAATATAAGAGCATTTAACTCATATGAAGCATCGTAAAATTACACAAGCCATGTGTAATCATACATGTGTGTGTATTTTGGTTTTACCATAACAGTGGAAACTGCACAAAACTAACTCAGCTGTTTTTATTTCACAGTTTCATACACATACATGCTACCAACTCTATCTTCATCTTACTGAGATTGAGATAAGACTGAAAGGAAAATAAACTATGGGTCAGCTGATCTTTTCTTTTCTTTCTATGTCAACATTTTCAGTGATAGTCATTGGCTTATCCAGGGAAGTAACACAAGTAAAAAATGACATGATAGTGTTCCTTGCTCATTCGTGTTTATTGGAGGCTATTGCCTTCTTTCTGGTCTGGAGCAAGCAACGGAAAGCATGGCCTACAGGAGCTGTCTTACCCTCTTACCCAGTCATAGATCTAATACTTGTGCTTCTTTGAATCACTAAACTCCCATGCCTCATGGGTTCACCAGCATTCTTTGCTCACTGAGCATCGTGAATACTACTTGTAAATAGGGCTGCAGGGAATGGCAGTGGACACACATATTGCATATATCTCCTTTGCTCACTTGCCTGCTCCATTGTCCCATCCTATTTCACTTACAAAACACAAGTTCAAAGACAATATTATTAAGAATTTCAAGACAGCAACAGCAGAACATTAAACCAGACAAAGGACCCTTTTGATCATGGCCCCTGGACTAATGCGTAGATCACACACCCATGAAATCAGCCACGGCCTTGAATTAGGAAATCCTTTGTTTGATTGACTCAGGTTCAATCCTGGAAAAGTAGTCAAAGCCAAGAACATTTCAGAAGTATCAATTGGGAAGAAACATTTAAGTTACTATTTCTTGTGTTGGTAGACCACAAGAGACATCAAAATTTGTTTATCTTTGATTGAGTTCTTTGGGATGGCTTCTCTCACCTCTGGTTCCCTGTTCCATGCCACAAAACAATTTTATAAACTATGAATGAACTGGATTACCTCTGGCTCCTGGTACTGTTTTGTCTCTGAATGACTGCAGGCACATACGTTTCTTAACTCCTTGAGTCTCAGCTTGCAGAGCCACCACGTTTTATCCCTTCTTGGTAATTCTAGCTCAGACTCTCCAGTGATGATGTCTTTGGGACATGGCATTTGTACATGTGTGATTTATTAGAGACTTGCATCTCAGGTGGACTCTATCCACAGTAGATGACCCTCCATCTGCAAGGGGACGATATGTAGATAATTATGCCTTGAAACGCAAAAGGGGAGCTGTGAAGAAAGACCTTTGCAAATTTGCCCCAAAGGAGCCATGTAGTCATTCCACAGCATTGTTACACACATGCACACACACACATACACAGAAAGAGAGGGAGGAGAAGAAAGCAGTAACATGGTGTCCTTCCTCAAAGACAGAGATACCAAGTTATCTGTCTGTAACTGACATTTTTTAAGCTGACTCTATGCAGAATTTAAGCTTTTATCTTATTAATTACCAGAGACAAGGAGGATACTAGGACTTTGCAAATAATCTGTTCTCCTCAGGCATAATAGGACAGTTGCCAACTACTCCTTACTCCTTTAACTTATTTCAGAGAATGAACTTGTTGCATATCAATAGAAAGAACCATGGGGCCACATGCACATGTTTCTCCAGTGAGCTGCATTCCAGCCACATTTTTCTCTTTGTGTATATGAAGGCTTAGAAAACAAATCCTCACCCCTCTGTCATTTTTCTGGAAGCAAAGAATGAGAGCTAGACTGCTGTCTTCAGGGGCACAGTGTGCTGGGCTCTGAAGTCCGAGCAGCAGTGACCATCCTTCCCCTTCTTGTCCTTGTGCACTGACCTCAGCTCCACGCATGTGCAGGGATAAACAGAGACCAGTTTGGACCTGCCTCTGTTCTTGCCGTCAGTCTCTCTCAGTGACCTATCCTTTGGCTACAGTAGGGTGCCAGAGACACTGTGCCTGAAGCCAAGTGAGTGGGCAGAGCTGAGTCTGGAAAACTGTGGAAAGGCACTATATCCTCAGTGTCTCACAAATCCTCCTTGGGGAACCCCCCAGGCACCCAGCATTCACCATGACTTGTCTTCCCATCAATCAGCCAAAACAGGTCATAGATATTAATGGGGAGCCTTCTAAAGAATAAGCTGGTGACATGGACAGGGCAGCCGTTGAGTTTGGTATAACAACAAATGTAGTTGAGAGTTTGGCTCTGGATATTTCTAACCAGATGAACTTAGACAAGTTATTTAATTCTGGAGGCTTCCTTTTTCTCAATAGTAAATTAAAGATGAAAATACCAGAAGCTTCTGTTTTCTCAATAATAAATTACGGATGAAAATACCTCCTTGCCTAGTTGGCAGTTTGTGGGAAGATTGAACATATACTAATACGCCATAAGGAAACTGTTAAGGGCTATTGCAATGTCAGGCATTACTATCAAGTGCCTAATACCACGCCAGGCAGTGTAGAATGAAAATATCTAAGATTTCATGCCTATTTGACATAAGCTCACAATCTAGTGGGGAGGAAAGGCTCTATATGTGGTACAAATATGCTCTTTTAGATCTCCACATTATATCTTGTTAATAACAAGTAACACTTTACCCTACAAAGTTGGTTCCATTATTATTCACATTTTATTTATGAGGTGATGAGATGCAGTGATTTTAAACAACTTTTGAAGGTCACATAGCTATAAGAAAATGGCAGATCCAGAATATGAAACCTATGAAGTCTAACTTCAGAATCCTAACTTTACTTTGACACCATGCTATCTCCTTTTATTGATATTAAATATTTACCACAGACAATAACTAAGCAGACCTAGCTATGGAAGAGATCAATATGGTAATCCTTTCAAAGACCCTATGTGCGTATCTTTCCCTTAGAGCCCTACTTTTAGGTTTATAATAAATCATAGTAATAGCCTAAACATAAAGGTTAAGCCTTCTTAATGCGATCCCCAACTGAAAGTTCTCAAAATCTGTCAACCTATTTAAAAGGTAGAATTCTTGATAAAGGCCTTTATGGAATACAACAGACTGGAGACTCTGATGCCTGGTGGAGAGAGCGTCTTCCAGGAAATCTCCAAGCATGTCCTACAGATGCCAACGGCTCTGCCCACACATGGGGCTGGTTCTGCCAATGGACAATATTTTATTAGGACTCTTTCATTGTGCCCCCTTGCTCAAAAGTACTGATCTATGGCATATTTCTTTAAAATAATATTGGTCCCATGCCTAATGAAATAGAATGTAACAGCATTTCTGGCTCTTGGGGGGGTCAAAATAAGTCAGATAATAAAGAGCGATTTGAATACACCAAGGGGAAGCACAGTTTTAAAAAAGAAAAGGTCTTAACGAGAAGGCTGTTCTGGAGAAGACTATGACAAATTTAAGAGCAATCCCATATTCCTTCTTCAAACATCTGAGAGAACTCACTGGTTCCTGAAACCTCACTTATGTCTTTGGTGCCTCCTTCCAAAAATAATGGAACCTTGAAATGACTGTCCTAATTCTGACTCTGCTAATAACTGTCTTGTGTTCATTTCAGCTCTGTCTCCCCACACTGCCGGACAAAACATAGAGGCCATGTTCTCAGGGCTTGAGAAAGTAATGCTGGCACTTGATATCAGAAATGGGATATTTTTCCCTGAATGGCTTCTTTTTAAGAGGTTTTTTCCATGAGTTTTCATTTAATGTTTAGGTGTTGAAGAGTGGCCTATTCAATCAGGCTCCCAGCACACTTTATTGGATATCAATCCTGTGCAGCTGAACTTGGTTCTCAAATGACCACTTATTGATGGACATTTACCATGAGAGATCTTAGAGATCTTTGCCTTTGGGAGCGTGCTCTCTCCGAACCAGGCTTCACAGCCAGGTGACTCAGAATCAGATGATTCAGAGCACTTTCCTAGATGAATTTCTAAGAGATATAGAGCAAGTGGACATTTGACATTCAGCCAGGGATTGGCCAAAATGCCCCTGGTGGCCAGGGGAAGTCAGACACCCTGCAGTGTGCGGCCATATGAAGCACGCTGAGTTTGGGATGTTTACTCTCCACAAGAACAAGTCTGGACTAAGACAAACCTTCTAAGGCTCTAATAAGGAACCACATGCCAGTTCCAGGATGACCTGAATACCAGTGCTTTCCAGAAGCTCTAAGCACAGCAAGATGCAGAACGATCATCACACATGTCATTACTGATCAGGGCTTGTCTTCCCTGCTGTAAGTCTGTGTCTTCTTCACCACTGTATTCCCTATGCCTAGTACAGAGTCTGACACGTGGTAGCCATTCAATAACCTGGAGTTGTTATTTCAGGGATTGGGTGCCTTTATGGACGAAGCTATGGGATCTGACCTGGTAGGGATGGGTCCTGACGTCATCAGAACACAGCCATTGCCCTGTAATACATACGGTACATTAGCAAAGCCAAAATTTTCATATTGCCCCTCTCCTTGGGGTCAACTCTTGTGAATTCTGAGCATGATCATGCTTGAGGAGAACAGAGATGAGTCTATTTCTGTAGCCTCCTTAAAGTTGTTTCCTTGAGCAAACTTGTTCCAGCTATCTTCTAGAATGACCCACAATTTGTTTCCACTTTCCTTTCATTTTAAAACTTAACTCGTTAACACAAATGGAAGACAGTGAAATAGATTCACCAGTGACCCTTAGTTTGGTGGGAAATGTGCTGTGTGTGCAGGGAGCAATAAAAATTTCCAACCCAGGCAAGTTAGAGGCAGCAGAAGGCACTTTCTAGAAGAACGAAGCAGCCCAGGGTTTTTGGTGTCAGCATTGTTGATGTTTGTTATATAACATTCTTTTTTTTTAATTGACTGCTCTGTTTTCCTGCTCAAGTTCAATTTGTTAGTAGGGATGCTGAAAGTATTCAGGATTTATGATAATTTGTATATTTGGGGGAGTTGCCTCGGATGTACCCTCTTTCGGCTGGATGGATTTGTAGGGGTTGCAACTGTGTCCTTCCCTTCTCCAAACGCAGGGCCTTTAAACTGTTATGAGAGTTGAAATTTCATCATGCTGTTATATCCCCAAAAGAAGGGTGGGCATACCATAAATTCCCTCAGAAATCAAGCAACTATTCCTTTGACTTCAACTCATGTTGAAAATATTGAGCATATGATGAAGCATCTTACTAACTGCTTTCTTTTTGCAGGTACTAAACTAAGCCAACTGTATGCGTTTTCACATTTATTCTCACAACACCCTCAGGAAGCCCCATAGTATCATTGTCCCTACAGAATATGTGGGGAAACTGAGCATCATAGGAGTGTTTCGACTTGTCCGAGGTCTCCAAGGCTGTACCAGTTATTACTTTAGTGCCTCTCAGCTCCATACTCACTTTTCTTTATCTGCTTCATGGGTTGGGGACTCCACGAACCTCATTTCTGCTTGCCTGCCCACAGGTAGCCCTGGTGGGAGGCAGGAAGGCTGGAAGTGGGAGAAAGGATGCATGTGAGTTTTCTAGGACTGTCCTAACAAAGCACCACGAACTGGGTGGCTTACAACAACAGAAACGTATTCCCTCTTGGTTCTGGAGGCTGAGAGTCTCAGATGAAAGTGTCAACAGGACCATGCCGTCTCTGAAGGTTGTAGAAGAGAATCTGTTCCAGGCCTCTTAGCTTCTGGTGTTTCCGGCAGTCCGTGGCCTTCTTGGCTTGTAGATGCATCGCCCAGTCTCACACATCGTCACATGGCCATTTTCCCTCTGCACGTCTGTGTCTTCATGTGGTAGTCTTTCCTTAGTGTGTATCTGACTCTGTGTCTCTTTTCTTCTTATAAGGACACCAGTCCTATTGGATTAAGGGCCCACCTTACTCCAGGATGTCCTCATCTAATCTTATATCTTAATTATATCTGCCAAAACTGTTTCCAAATAAGGTCACATTCACAGGCACCAGGGGTTAGGACTTCAATATATCTTTTTGGGGATACAATTCAGCCTACAACAAGACTATGCTTTTTCTTTGCTTTGTTTTCCTCGTGAGGCCCACTCATAAGGCAAGTTGTGGTCCCAGCAGTGTTCAGCAGAGTGTAGTGGCTGTGGCTCTCAGAGTTCCAGAGCAGGTGATCTCCAACGACTTTCTTCTCTCAGAGGCCACAGCGTGTTCCTCCATCCACCATTCCTTCAGCCCAGAGGTCTGAATCTCAGCCCTGCAGGGCTCTCCTTGAAGTTTCCAGATTCCTTCTTTGTCCGCTTTTCCCTCAGGTGCCATGTTTGTAACTGCCATCTACAGTCCCTGCCCCTGTGAAACCTTTACGTTCTCTTTTACTCCATCTTCTAGTTAATCACCTTTTACCTAGTCAAGAATTCTTTCTATTAAATTCTCTCTGTGAAAATATTGGTCTCCTGACTGGACCCTGATATATAGGGGGTGGACTCGGAACTCATACCTAAGACAGTGTGGTGTTGTCTTTAAGCATCTGAGATACGTCTTAGGAGAAAGCATTAGAACTTTTAACCAATCCTCAATTTTCCACTGTCACTGTGAAATGATATGGATGAAAGTCACCTGTGGTAGCTAGTTTTGACAGTAGAGAAAGGGCAAATAAATCTCAGAACCTTCTTTAACATCTTCTCTGGTCTCTAAATGTCCAGAAGTGGTGAACAGCACCACTGCCAACCTACTTCTGTGTATTACTAGCAGCCCTCTGCGTGGTAGCCACCAGGGCTGTTTACAGGTACCCCATTTTCACCTCTTCTGGGGATTCTTTTGAAGCTAGCTGTGGCCCTGATTCCTTTGACCAATGAAATGTGAGGGGAACTGGCCTGTGTCATTTCCAAACAAAGCTCTAAGAACCAATGCCTGGCCTCCATGTACCGTTCCCTCTGCCCTGTCAATCACGGAAGCATATGTCAAAACAGAAGGTCCTCCAGGCCATGTCCCTGAGTGACTACAGTGAACAAAGCACCCAGACAACCTGAGCTGTACATGTAGCATGAGTGAGAAATGAATGTTTGTTGGACCATTTGCTCCTGCAGCATCCCAGAACCTGTCCTGATCAGAACACACAGACTCCTGCGTCCAGGGGCAATCTCTCAAGCCCATACATTTTTTGTATTTTATTCATCTGTCTCTTGGGACATTGTGCTTTCCTGGTATTCATTCCCTTCATTGGCTTCTCCTTTTTTGCAGCTTTGCTGGACCCTTCTGCCATTCTGTTCTGTTAATGCTGAAATGCATCAGGGCTCAATCTTCATCCTCTTTTCTTTTCTACCTGCACGCTCTCCCTAGAAAATCTCATTCGGTCCTGTGGAATAAATTTATATCTGCCTAGAAATCTTCCCTAATTACCAAATACATATAATGAACTACCTATTAATCATCTCCATCTTGATGTCTCATTGACCACTTTAAATTTCAGATATCTAACCAAAATTCTGATTCTGCTCCACACCTGCAAACTCGTTCCCATCCCATATAATCTTAGCAGCATTCACCCAACTGCTCAAACCCTAAAATTAAAAGTCATTCGTGATTCCACTCTTTCTACCACCTCTCCCAGGTCCCCATCAAATCCAGCAGTAAATCCTATTGGTTCCAATTCCAAAATGTTTACCAGATCTGATCACTATTACCACTCCACCCATCAGAGTCGCCCATCTGACACCTAGTAAACTGCTCTAATCTCTTACTCAGTCTCTCTGCTTTCACTCTCAGACCACCACCATCTCTTTAACAGGCAGCAGCTATAGTGTTGTTTTTTAAAATATGAATTACATCGTATTGCTCTCCTACTTCATAAACCTCCAATGGCTTTCTGTTACACTTAGAATAATAGCAAACTCCTTAGAAAGAGTAAATTATAAACCCCATATTTGTTTGTTCAGAAAATGTAACTGAAGCCACAGGCCTCCTTTCAGAGTTTAAGAAGAAACCTTGAAAGAATAGAAGACCTGCTGACATGGGCGCTTGAGAAGACAAATTGTTCAACAGGCATTACTTGTTGTTAGATAAATAAGAGGAAAATGTAGCTGATGTACATACTAGTTACCCAAAAGTTTAAGTGAAATCTCTGCTTATATACCTGTCTTCATGGGTGAGTTCCCATCGATTTATTTTCTAAAGGAGTCAAGAGGTTTCCTGTAATCTTGAAAAGGTTCTAAAAAGTTCCAGGACTATTGACGTGTGTCCTTGAGACTAAAAATGTCTACTATAGTATATCACATTTCTAAGATTGTTTTGTTGTAAAAAAAAAAAAAAAGTTTGTTCACCTAAAGTTGCTAACTAATTTTGTCATGGGAGATTGGTTTTTACTGACCAACCTCGTGATAATTATTTCACTCCAACCTCCCTCACCTATCTCTAATGAAACTGACACATACAAAAGGACTATTGCAGATTCTTTTAAGCCTAGAAAGAAATCTAGGGAACATTTCTTCCTTGTAATAATTTGTAAGTAATAATAAATTGTTTTAAAATAAATTAGCTTTAAAACTCATTACTTCGTGTCTCAATCTTTTCAGGATTCCTCACCTTGGCTCATGAGGCCTATGTGATGAGGCCACTAACTACCTCTCTGTGCTCTTTCTCTCATTTACTGTCTCCAGGTATTCTGGCCTTGTGGATGTTTCTAGAACACAGCAAGCTCATTTCAAATTAGGCCCTGAGGCTTGCTGATAGCTCTGTCTGGAATGGGTTTTGCCTGATCTTCCCATGACTCTGAAGTACTCAACATTCAGTTTTGGTTCAGACACCACCTCCTCCAAGAAGTCCTCCCATATCACTCTAACCTTCCCCCCAGGCCCATTAAATAACTCCCTCGTCACCCTGTTTCTTTTCTTTATTTTATTTATTATAGGAAACTGTGTTATTTGTTACTTGTTTGTCTCTTTCCATTGGAATACAAGTTTGATAAAAGCAAGGACCTGGTCTGTCTTGTTCATCAGTTTCTCCCTGGCATCGTGAACTCTGTCTAGTTTATAGCTGGTCATATAAAAGATTGTAGAATGAACAAATGTTTATAACTTCAAAAGCATTTTAATGGATAGTAACAGCACAGTATTATCTTACATATCTAGATGAATTAGGGCCAAGGACAATTCCACAATAAGAAAATTGTCTGGTTCAGACAATATTTTAGCACACATCTTTTGTGGGCCACAACTGTAAGTAGGTTTAGCTGATGTGCGTGTTTTATATCAAAGACCACTTCAAAATTGTCGCATTGATCCACCTGTGAATTAGCAAGAACTCAGCCCACAGTTCCAAGGTGGGCAGGTGATTTTTGCTGCTGTGTATTGTAAAAGTTAACCTAAGCTGGAATAGTACATAGTACAGTTTATTAAAATAATTAGGATTCCATAAAGTCCTCCTGCTAAGAAACTTCTCAGCATGTCTGTCTGCAGATCAATAACTGCACCTGAATAAAACCTGACAGATGCCGAAGGTTGTGGTCTCACCTATTGGCTTTAGTTGGGTCAGCAGCTCTAACTCAGGGTGTGGCCACAGACTCACTGCTTCAAATGCACCAGGCCTGAGTCGAGGAGACATAAGGCCAGGCTGGTGTCAGGCCCTCAGATATGGCTACGTTTGTCACACTCTAAGAGACCAGTTGTAGAGAAAATTGAAATAGTCCTTCAACACGAGTTATAATTCATATTATTTGTTATTTCTAGTAAAGATTCAGAGATGGCTGCATGGCCCAGGGAAAAGAACACTTGACTTCTATTCGTAGAAGACAATGATTACCTGTGGTATGCACCTGTACAAACTGCTTGGCCTGGTGCTTTTGGTTATTACAGCATCAATATTTAACTGGTTTTTAGTCCATTTGTATTTTCTATTTCTACTTATGCCAATTTTTAAAACTCATTTTAGCTAGAAATTTCTCTTTTTCATCAAGGTTTTCAAGGTTATGGTGATTGAGGTGTGTCCTATATATATATGATTTTATGTTTGTATCATATGCATTATATATGTAATATTTAAATATATATATAAATGTTTATAATCTCCGTTGTGTTTTTAGTCATTTCTCTCTTTTCACGCTGCATTTTGTGTTGTTGTATCTTCTATCACTCTCCCACCGCTCTTCTGGTGCCTGCAGGGCTGGCCTGAAGGTGCGAAGGAACGGACAGCCTGTGCTTAGTTAAGCATCTCATCCAGACATATTTTTGCTTGTTTTTTAAAAAGTTTTACAAGTTGTTCTATTTCTACTAGCCCTTGAATATCCTGCAAAAATCAAGAGAGCCGTTTTCTGGTGGTGGAAGCAGTGGCTGCTGGAGGTTCTCATGCCGGGTTAGTTGTCCTGGGTGGGCCCTATCCACAGGCTGTTGCCTCCTTTTTCCCACTTGAAAATGGATTTAATTAGAAACAAATAACAAGCGCACACAGATGTGTTTGTTTGGTGCCTTTGTAGAACTGGAGGTGGAAACTCTCTCTACATAGTATCCAAGCAGCTGGTAAATTAATATTTTTCAATTTTAAAAAGTCCTAGAAATGTGGGGTCTTCTAGGCGGTTCCCTGACCTGCTCACTCATTTTGTTTAGAATCTCCTACATATGTTACTCAAATAGTAAACAATGTATACTCAGCAGTGAAAATATACAGTACAACACGTTACAAATAAAGTAATTCTGGCCAGTCAGGGATTAGATCTGTTCTTATTGATCAGCGTTGTCTTGACCTGACTACAAAGAGTCTCATAAACTTTGAAAAAAAAAAAAATTAGCTGTGTCGGGGCCGGTCCGGTGGCCCAGTGGTTAAGTTTGCATGTTCTGCTTCTCTGCGGCCCAGGGTTCACTGGTTCAGATCCCCGGTGTGGACATGGCCCGGCTTGGCAAACGTCATGCTGTGGTAGGCGTCCCACGTATAAAGTAGAGGAAGATGGGCATGGATGTTAGCTCAGGGCCAGTCTTCCTTAGCAAAAAGAGGAGGATTAGCGATAGTTAGCTCAGGGCTAATCTTGCTCAAAAAAAAAAATTAGTTGTGGTTGAAAGTGTTTCCTTTTACCGGCAGATGTCACTGTTGCCTCTTAGCCCTGAACGTTTAGCATCTACTGGAGACAAAGATGATGGAGAGCAAGAGAACTATGTTACTAAAATCTCTGTGAGACATTGGTTACAAACAATATTGCTTCCGCAGGAAGACAAAGAATTATGCAAAAGCAGGAGAGAATCTGTCTCCCCACTTCAAATCCACAGAATGCAGCAGATTTCAGACAACCTGACTCCACTCTGATAACTCGGACGCAGCAGAACGGGAGGGAGGCCGAGGAAAGAATGTGGTGTTAGGAGCTCTTCAGTGATCAGCACAGAGCCATTCTCATTCCGCACAGCCAACAGGACTCAACCAGAGCAGAGGTCCTGGAAAACAGAAAGCCAGAGTCACAGGAAATTAGTGAACAAACTTACTTGCGAGCACATGCAAGACACTCTCTAGTAATGCATAGAAATAATGGAGAGAATTTGCAGAGGCTGAAGGTCTCACATTGGCAGGTGGGACCAAAAGCAGTGGAAATGAGGCTCACACAAAGGCATTCTCAGCACCTCTGCTGGGTCCAGGAATGTAGAAGTGCACGAGACATGGTTCTGGACCCCACCTTCACCATGAAGGCAGCAGGAATGAACAAATACCTCTAGCAAACCAGAGAAATATGGCTGTGATTTTTGTACACTTTTCTCCTCCCAAAAGTATCCTACCACTCTGAAAAATTACCGTGATCATTGCTTTCAGTAACTTTAGGATAAAATCAGCAGTTACATGAATGATTTCACAATCAAATAATAGGATGCCCGTTAAATTATATTGTCTACAAATATATCAATCATTTAGGGTTTTAAAAATATCTGTTGCTTGAAAATGTTTGCTAATAGTGTAGTAAATTCTACTGTCTGGGGAAGTTGGGAAATAAATTCTACCTAAATTTTAAGAAGTTGTTTCACGGTTCACTACGGAGAACTTTTCTAAGATAAATTAGCACACTTTTCTAACTTGGTCCTGTGATTTCAGAAGCTCATTTGGCAAAAGAATATGCCATCACTCCTTGCTTCTGGATGTGGGCTCTGTTTTGGTCAAACTGGTTGGTAGTAAGAAGACAGAGGGTGATGCTTAGTGCTACGAGGGGAGCAAAGGGGTATCCTTTGACTTACACTAATCTTCAAATTCCATCTCCTGAGGAACGCTAATTGCTAGATCACAAATAGTCTGAAACTGAGTGGCGGTGCCTACTTTGTGGAATGATTCTGTTACCAAGCAAGCACTCACTGTCCAATGGGCATAGAAGCCAATACTACAGTGCTGGCTTTTGAGAGAAGAAAGAGCTTTATTGCATGGCTGACCAGCAAGGAGACTGGAGGCAAGGCTCAAATCTGTCTCCCCAAGCTGAAGCAGGGACGGACTTTTGAGGAGTTGGGAGTGGGAGTGGTTACACAAAATACTAGTGTGGCAGAATCTGATTGGAGAGTGGGAGGGTAACAGTCTTATACCTCCCGTGTGCCACAAATCAAAGGACCCTTCTCTTCTCATTATGTTCCCCATGCAGCTTTCTCTTCACATTGAGTTCTGTAGTTAGGGAACTTTTGGTTCCTAGGCAGCTCAAGGTCATCTGAGGACAGGGTACCCAGAGTCTGAGCGTGGTCTAGCTGCTTGACTTGCAGGTTTTGCTCATTGCCCCTGCAAGATAAACTTGATAGTTCATTATTGATACAATAGGGCCAGTATAAATTGGTCTATGATGGTTATAATTCTCTAGCCAAATAAACAATTCACCGTGACCGCCCTGCCCTAGTCCTTAGGCTAGATCTTTCACTCAATCGCTTTTTTTTTTTTTTTTTGCTTAAGAAAGATTGTCACTGAGCTAACACGTGTGCCAATCTTCCTCTATTTTATACAGGATGCCGCCACCGCATGGCTTGACAAGTGGTGCTGGGTCCATGCCCTGTGAACCCAGGGCTGCTGAAGTGGAGTGCACAAACTTAACGACTATGTCACTGGGCTGTCCCCTCTTAGCCAGGTCTTTCTCTTTAGTATCTAATGCATACATCCCAACAGTCTAAAAAACATTACTATTAGGATGTCTCCTGGCATCCTGAACACATGGGTTCACCCAATGTATCGAGTAAAGATAATACAGAATGCCCCATTAAAATCACTATATATTTTCTCTTCTGTCAATTTTTGCTTCAAGTATTTTGGAGCTCTGTTATTGAGACATATTTACTTGTGACTGCTATGTTCTCCAGATTAAATGACTCTTTTATCACCATGACACGTCCCTGTGTGCCTCTGGCAATACTCCTTGTCTTCAAGTCTAGTTTGTCTGGCGTTAACATAGTCACACTAGCTTCCTTATTCTTAGCATTTTCCTGGTATAACTTTTCCCATATTTTTTCTTTCAACCAACCTATGTCCATTTCAATTATACATCTAAGGACTGAGAAAATTACCGCTGTGTGACCCATGGGCCCACTGAGAGCCGACCCTGGACCACGACTCCATTTATTAAGCTATCCCGTATGTTCTTACTCCAGCAGGGGCCACGATGATGCTTACTGTTTGGGGGTATCAATATCACCCTGTCCTTTCCCAAAGGAGCCTACTGCCATTTCACTCCCTCATGCTGTCCTGGGAACTCCACCCTTGCACACTATTTCACTAGGGTGTTTTGCAAGGATGCATACACAAAAATGTATAGCTGTCAGTGTTTTTAATTGAATTGAGGAAACTACACAGTCCAGTTTTTCTTTGACTTTTTCTAAAAATTTTAATAAATTTCCAAAATTTTGGGGTTTTTTTGATGTTTGCTTCCTTGTCAGATCTGCAAAACCTCCTTTGCAGCCTCAATCCCATTTCCCCGCAGGCTCAATGACAAAAGTGGGCTTGTCTTCCCCCTAGTGGCAGGCCCTGCGATGCCTGAAGAGGGCGAGTATCCAGACACAGCATCTACGCTGGCGCTGTCACAAAAAGGCCCTGTCAGATTGTGAAGGTCCTGAGCATTTTAATCACCGAGCCACGACCTTCAATCCATGTCTAATCTTCACTCTAGATAAAAAGTATTATGACTTTCCTGTATCAGTGTTTGCAATTATTTGTTTTTATTGAGAATTTATTACCTTCATGGTGAAAAGAAATGGAAAATATTTTTTTAAATAACTTTTATAACAGCTTTGGTCTTAAAGAGGTCTGTCCCACAAAACCGTTGTAATAGAGGAGTTGTATGACTGAAAATAATACGTCATAACACAGAGCAAACAATGTAAATATTAAATGATTTTTCGTCCAATTTGGAAATATGAATAAGGGATCATATTTATGGTCCAGTTTTTCTCTTTGGACCTGGCACCAACCCACTTTCTAATATATATCTAATCTAATGAAGGTTTTAAATAGGGAGCCTAAAGTAGGCAGAGCGTTCTCCACACTTAGATCAGTGTTTCATGACAGTTTTAATCCTTGGCTCATTTCAATAACCATAAAAATTTCAGCATCTTCACTCCCTCCTGGAGATTCATAGCTGCCACCCAGGAAGAGTGTCCTTTCAAGCTTTATCATCTCTACTTTGTAAAACAGAACAATAATTTCCTTTTCATTTTGTAAACATAAAATTGTATTGATTATTGCCTTGCCCACCTCTGACTTCCCCCCTCCTCACTTCTCGCACAAACTAAGGCATGTTGGTCATGTTGCCTTAAAATTCCAATTTCATTGGCTACAGATATCTTCACCCTTGCTGATCTCAGAAGGTACCGTGAATTCTAAGCAAAATAATGTGCACTGTCCTGGATATCATGACAACATGATATGCATCTCAAAATCTCTGACATCTCTCTCCGAGAAACACAGTTTATGCCACGTTCATTTTTATTTTGTATGTTGATCAATGAGCATGGTAGACACATGGCTACAGACTTTATGATTTGTCTGCCTTATGGTGTCTGACTCCCACGTTGTTTCCACCACTGCCCTAGCCATGGTGCGGGGCTCAGGGATGGCAAGCATTGAGGGACGCTTGGTTTGCACAGTAGTTAGCAAATACTAAAGAGTGGAGAATTTAAATGCTTTTAGTCGTGTACGTGGCTCCCCATCAGAAATTTCCTGTAGGTCAAAGATTCAGTTCTTGAGAAGGTGAAAATTTCAAGTATGCTAAAACTCAACTGGTTAAATACTAAGCTTTCCAAAAGGGAGATCTCTTGGTTGGGGGTGGGGTGGGTAGAAAAAACTTGTGGAGAACAGGCATTGGAATTTTACATTCCAAACTGTAATCTGGTTAAAGTATAAATCTTAACTCATTGAAAAGTGAAAAAGGCACAGATATGTGAGATCATTAATAATCATTCAGGCTGTTAGAGTGTGTGTGTGTGTGTGCGTGCGTGTGTGCATGTAGCGTATGGCAGGTGAGGGGTCTAGTGGAAGGGGGATGATTTAGATAACAAATTTTAGGTTAAGTCACTGAACAATGTCTATTTCCAATGTGGATGTTAGCTCTTGACGCCTAATGTTACATATTAGAGCCACAAGGTGGGGATGCAACATTATCTTCTTGTCTCATGCTGCTGACAAGTAGAAAATTCAAAAAACAGCAGGTTTTAAAGCAAGGCAATGCTGTTTCTAGGCCCAAAGAGGTTTCCTCCCTGTTTTCTCTTTGGCGTTATTGCTAACTTTGACCCTACGTCTAGTACAGAAAATGTGCTTATAAGAGAAAGCATATATTTTTTGAAAATTACTTGTTTTTTAAAATAATTGGCACAATATGGCAAGCAAAACTCACCTCCCAGTCTTAGCCCAGATGAGAGGGTAGGATCCTGGAGTCACTTTTCTGGGGGAAGCCCTGGTCTGTGGCCTTAGAAGCTCTGTCCCGTCAGCATTCTCGCGTCATCCTACTGAGTCATCGTACCAGTCAAGTCATCCTCCCTTCTTTCCTTCTCGATTTTTGCATGAGTTTCTCACCCTTTATATTTGTGTTAAAAAGTTTTACAGAATATTCAATTTAAGCATTTCATAATATGACTATTTTTTTTTTACCACTGTGGCTTTCCAGAGTTAACCATCTAGAATATACTGACATCTTTTATAACCTTTTAGAATATCAGTGTGTATGTGTTGTGTCTGTGAAATATCTACACACAGATAAAGCTACGGATCTACAGTTAGCTATTTATATCTCAGATATGTGAATTTAATATTTAAACATGCACTCAATTCTCATATAAGGTTATATAAACAATACTGATAAATTTGTCTATATATAAGTATGTAAGATAAGCTATATCTTCACATGTAAATATATAGTTACACATAGCTATGGATAACTCTGTGTGTGTTTATGTACTTAGGTGGCAATTTTTATCCATATTTTTATAGATAAACTTCTACAGCAAACTTTACATTTATCTGTCTGTTCAAAATCTCCAACTAGATATCCCATGAGCATCCTGTGTAAATTAAATTCGTTACCACATCCTCACCCTCAACCTCTTCCTAGATCCCATTTCAGTGAGTGGTCCTACAAGCCATTCAGTTGCCCAGAGATATTGACACCTTCCTATCCTTCACCCTGATCCTACAATCAATCACTAAGTCTTGTGGATTGTCTTCCAAATATTTCTCAATCCCATCCCCTTCCCTTGTCCTCACAGAAACTTCCAAAGAACGAGCCTTTCCCTGGTCCCCTTGCCTCCTTTGAAACCATCCCCAACATGGCCATCGACCTCATCTATCTGAAGAGCAGATCTGGGCACATCTGTACGCTAGTTAAACCTTTCAGTGCATCCCTACCTCAATACCCAGACGATAAATTCCAGACATTTATAAGGGCCTACACAGCTCCAAACTACAGAGCCCACCAGCTATTTTTACTCCTTAGCCTCTGCTTGTACTGCTTTTTCCACCAAGAAAACTCTCCTTGATGAATTTCACCCTAAAATTACATTCAACTTTAAAACATATTAGATATTAACTAAAAATAAGGATAAATTATATAATGCTTTTGTGTTCCTTATATATCTATATAAATTTAGATATATAATAATCAAATCTATATTAATATAGTAGCAAAGCAAAACCTCCGCTTGACACTGGCAATACCTCAGCCCTGCTACATCTGCTTATTCATTTGTTCAAAACACATTTATTTAATTCTCACTACATGACAGATCCTTGGGAGATATTATTAAGTAAAATGGGTGAAAATTCTTGCCCTGGTAAACCTTAAATTTTGGAATATAGAACATTTATTTATTTTCTTTAAAAAAATCTGCTGGTGAGTCTTTTAATAGTCAATAATCGTAATAAATTTTATCATATCATAAAAGTGAAGCTTTCAGTATTTATTTAAATCTAGAATTGTATTACTAAACAAATGATTTGGTACCAAGGTAAATTTTTCTTGTCTCTAAACTTATATTTTTAGAAAATTTTAATTAATTGGCTTGTATAAATTCAAATACATAATATGCTCAGTATTTGTCAACTAAGGAAATCCCTTACTTGTATGTTGTATAGCACAGGATTAGATTAAGTAGTGTGTGCTAGAAAACAAAAATAATTGTGACCTAAAAAAGGTAATTTTTTTTTTCTCATGAGAAAAGGAGTCTGGAGGCAGGCTATCCAGGGCTGATAATGGCAGCTCTGTTGTTCCTGAAATGTATTTGAAATGGACAGCCGTCCTACCCAGTCAAGAGTTTGATTGAATTCTCTTATGAGATGGAAAGCAGAGCTGTGGTTTCACCAATTTACATTCCTACCAGAAGTGTTTGAGGGTTTCTGTTTTTCCACATCCTCTTCAACATTTGTTATTTCTTATCTTTAATAATAGCCATTCTGACAGGCATAAGGTGATATATCATTGTAGTTTTGATTTGCATTTCCCTAATAATTACTGATGTTGAGCATCTTTTCTTGTACCTGTTGGCCATCTATATAACTTCTTTAGAAAAATGTCTGTTCATCTTCTCTGCCCATTTTTTGATCAAGTTGTTTTTTCTGTTGTTGAGTTGTATGATTTCTTTATATATTTTGGGTATTAACCCCTTATCAGATATATGATTTGCAAAATAACTAGGTAGGTTTTCTTTTTGTTTTGTTGGTGGTTTCCTTTCCCATGAAGAAGCTTTTTAGTTTGATGTAATCCCATTTGTTTATTTTTTCTTCTGTTTCTCTTGCCTGAGGAGAGATGATATTCAAAAAGATGCTGCTAAGACTGAGTGCTCTGTCTATGTTTTCTTTTAGGGGTTTTATGGTTTCAGATCTTACATTCAATTCTTTAATCAATTTTTAATTAATTTTTGTGTATGGTGTAAGATAATGGTCTACGTTCATTCTTTTGCATGTGGCTGTCCAGTTTTCCCAAAGCTATTCATTTATGGAAAACATCACGGAGATTTCTCAAAAAATTAAAAATGGAATTACCATATAATCCAGCTATTCCAGTTCTGTGTATTTATCCAAAGAACACGAAAATACTAGTCCAAAAAGATACATGCACCCCTTTGTTCAACACAACATTCTCCTCTATAGCCAAGACTTGGAAACATGTAAGTGCCCATTAATGGATGAATGGATAAAGAAGATGTGGCATATATATACAATGGAATGCTACTCAGCTATAAAAAGAGACAAAATCTTGCCATTTGTGACAACCATGGATGAACCTTGAGAGTATTATGCTAAGCAAAGTAAGCCAAATGGAGAAAGACAAACACTATATGACTTCACTCATAAGTGCAAGATAAATAAACAAATGCTTAGATACAGAGAACAGATTGGTGGTTATCAGAGGGGAAGGAGGCAGGGGAAGAGTGAAAGGGGTAAAAGGGCACATGTGTTCGGTGACAGACGGCAACTAGACTTTTGGTGGTGAAGACAATGCAATCTATACAGAAGTTGAAATATAATGATACATACCTGAGATTTACGTAATGTTATAAACAAATGTGACCTCAATTTAAAAAAGGTGGGGAGCTTTGACAAAAACGATTCCCTCAATACTTGGAATTAAACCTTACAGGTTTTTGGGTCCCAGGCACTGGAAATTGGCTTGAACATTTGCACATCATTTTGCCCCAGAACTAAGGATTATAGAAGAATCCCTAATCACTTCCAGTTGGCTTTTGACAATAGTGGCTATATTTTGGTGACTATGGGGTCTGAAAACATTTCCTTTTCTTTGAAGACTATTAAATGGAAAATAAACAATGCAATTAAGAATATGAACTCTAGTTTTTTAGCACTACATTATATCAAGATTTCTTCAATTCATAAAGATTCTTCCAGAGAGATTACAACCTTCCTAAGGACAGGGATCATGAGCTGCCCATTTCCGCATTCCCACAATCTCCTAGCACAAGATCCTGCATGATCTTGCTCTTGCTCCCCCCTCCAGCTTCATCCTGTCATACTCTTCTTCCCTTCCCTCCATCACCTTCCTCTTGCGATTCCGAGAATGGGCCCACATCGTTCAGTATTGGCGAAACTTCTGATTCTCAGAGAAAAGATATATAGGTATTGATTGCTGGGAGCTCCCAAACAAAAACAGCTGGGGTGTGCACTACATTGGAGTCCACCATTGACAAGCCCCATTCATGTACGCAAATTCCAGTCCAGCCTCCAGAGGAGGAACTACAATGAGTCTCAATCAGTAATGGTAATCTCACTGCGTTAGCCAGTGTTTGGGCCATATGATACTGTCAGGATACCATTATGAAAGCCTGCCAGACGGGGCCACCTATTCAGTATTTGACTTTCCAGATGAAAGGGAACAGAATTGGCCTGCATGGCACTTCACCCACTGCCCTTTCCCCTTTTCCAGCATGGAAAGTAGATATGATGCCGGCAGTCATCTTTTCTTAGTAAGCTGACAGAGATGAAGAAAAGTCCAAGAATCTTACAAACAGATGGCCCTGGTCATCTTTGAGCTTCTATCCATATTCCTTGTTATGTGAGAAAAGTCCTGATTTTGGTATTCATGTTTGTGGGTAGTCTGAATGCGTTTCTAACTGATAATCCAACAACTGTCTATCAAGAAGTATAGCGGGAAAGAGAAAACTGAGGGCAAGTTATTAAAAAGTGTATTAAAAAGAAATTCATCTGAAGGACAGTTTTGCAAACTGAAAGAGGTCAGTAAGTATCCAAAACGATGAAGAAAATTAAACCTTACCAAGGCATATCAGCACGAATTTCAGTACAGTAGGTGTATTTTTTAAAAAATCTAAAAAGTAACAGAGAGAAAAAATAAAATCAGGCACATACAAAACGTCAGGCATCATAACAGTGTTGGACTTCTTCACAATAACACTGAAAGCTAGAACACGTGAAGCCATGCATTCAAACTTCCAGAGGAAAGGATTTCTACCAGAGAATTCTGTACTCAGCCATCTTGGAAAAAAAGTGCAAAGGTGAACAAAATTATTTTCCTATATTCGCAGTCTCCTAATTTTCACTTCTTGTGTACTCTTCTCAGGAAACTACAGGGGAAGCGGTAATATGCTCTCCACCAAAGCAAGGGAGTACACTGAGAGAAAAAACTTGGGAGCCAAGGAACAAAACCTTTGACGCTGGAGAGTGAGGTGAAGGGAATTCAACAAGACGTTAATACAAAGTCCCCGGATGAGAGCCGGTCAGCAGATCTGAACACAGCTTTTCCATAATGGAGCAGAAAAACAGAAGACTCCAGGAGAGATGTCACCGAAAGGAAGAGAAATGGTGTTTAGCCAGAGAAGTTTTTCTGCTCTCATGGAGAGTTTAAAGAAAAATTGCAGTACAGACATAGCCAACTCAGCAAACAAAAATAAAATAAGGCATTGATTAACTACAGGAAAACAGAAAGATGTGCCAGCGAAGAATTCTAATAATCGCACAGGGTGGCTCCCTTGTGAATAAGATTCATAAGTCATAATAATAGAAACCATGAAGGTTGACTAAATGGAGAATTGTGATATAGGGATTTGGGGAAAATGGAGAGAGAGAGGGTAGAGGACTAAGTTCTCACCTATCATAGTAAGAATCCTTAGATATCTAAATTTTTAAATGAAGAAATCACATTATGACACTGTTATTTTAAAACATGAGATAAATTCCTGAAAAAATGGCCACAAGATTTATCATTGAAGGGTAAAAAATGGACAGGACAGAAGTTCTCTGTTTTTCCTTATCGGAAATTTTAAACTTTTCAGAGTATGTACATGTTTTATTTTTATACAAATTAAACTAAAACACTTGTTTACCCATAAATAATTGAGGAACGCATTAAAATAGATCTTCTCTAGTTGCAATAAAGGGGCTCTAAAAGCTAAAATGATGATTTAATTAAGATTTGTTTCCACGATCTGGTTTTCTATTTGTTTGTTTCCATGGTTTTGAGCAAATATTTCTCTATGGTCCGAAATGGGCCTGCTTTAAAACTCGCTAAAAAGCTAGATGTTTTGAAACAGAGAAGGGTTTCTAACGGGAGAATTGAAGCATCATAAGAGAAGAAGTTGCTGGAAAAATCTAAAAGTTCTAGTGATCTGTACAGTAAACTTTGTCAGCTCATGCACTTTCCTTCTTTGGAATACAAAATCGTGACCTCTCAATTAAAGAAAAATTGTCAATTAGGGGATCATCTTCACTCTTTTATAGCTTTTTAATGACTTGACAATAATAATTCTATAAATCTTATGAACCTTCATATAGAACACCATTTTTCTTAGGAAAGGGTCTTCATGGAAATTTAGGTAAGCTATTGGAATGTAATGATCATTCGTAGTTTTTACAATATAATGATATTGAAATTATGAGCTTATGATAGATATTACAGTCAAAATTTACAATACAATTATATTTTTAAAAAGGGATTGACTATCTATGTGGGGAGGAATGGGGGTGAATACACATGGGAATAAGTAAAATAATTTCTAAAGTTGCTTTTGCAATTTTAATGAAACGAAAGACCCCTCGATAAACATACCAGAGTATGGCACCATGTCTGTCAGAATTTCTCTTGTAGGAAGTTTTTGTTTGCAATCAATTTACGTATTTTCCCTTCCTCCTTCTCCACCTTCTTTCTTCCTTCCTTTTTTTCCCCATGCAAAGTCAAATGTTAACTCTGTAGAAAAAGTATGTTCACTAATAGGTTCATGCAGATAGCAACTATATTAGTCATCTCAGTTAATCACCTTAATAAGGACTGGGTTGATAATCCTGCTTCTCTCTCTCTTGGAAAAAGCAATTCCTTGTTCAAAAGAACCCTTATAAGGATACATCCCAATAAGTCAGATTCCCCCAAAGGGGAGTCATAGTCCTGCTTAAGAGCTGTGTATCTTTACAAGAGCTCTAGGAGAGCTTTCTTTCTAGTCTACCCTGCAAATCTTAACCATCTTTTAAACCTGGCTTTGGCCTCAACTCATCTGACGTTAGATGGTCTCTCTTAACAATCTCCACTCCCCAACTCTCCATATTAACCAGCATGCCCTTTGCTGTGCAAAATGCCTACAGCACACCCAGGGCAGGCTTCTCTGGCGTGTTCTTCAGTGCTCCAGCTGGCTTCTCTTGTCATCTTGGCATGTGCTCACCAAGAGTCACTTCAAACCACTTGGACCAGTGATTTCTGTTATTGTAATCATACAATTTAATTGAAGCCTACACAAACCAAGAAAATGTGCATGAGCAAAAGATATCGTTCTCTGAAAACTGATTTGAATGCTCCTTTGAGAAGACTCAATGTAGGTAAGTCTTCATGAACAAAAAAAGAAAAAGTGCAAAAACTAAATAGGCAAAACAAGTGTGAAGTTTTGGGAAAACAATGAAAAATCTAGAGGAATAGCGAACTCAGCTGCTTCACAAGAGTCTTTTTTTGGATTTGCTGCTCTGTAAACACATTGAAACTGGAAATCACAGAAGATTCGTGATAGACGTGGTTTACACAAGAAGGGGGTCTCAGTTTTCCAGTCTGTGGGCTTAGACTCGAAAAGGCTTGGCTGTTTCTCAGAGGATTGGCAAAAAACAAGAAACAAAAAATGATGTTTTACTTTAAATAAAATGCTTAAGGTTTGTATGTATTCTTTTCTTTGACTACCTACTTTGACCAAACTTTCTGATTAATAACTGTCCTTGATAACATCTGATAAGAAGGGCTTCTATCATACGTACTTTCTCTTCTGTAGTACTTTTCTCATTAATAAACTAAATATTCAGTATAGTCAATGCTTTAGGCACTAGGCTAAGTTCCGACAATATAACTATGAAAAAGGAAAATGTGGTCCTGCCCTCCTGGGGGTTAAAATTGTTCACAGTTACATCATCTTTTAGCATCTTATTAAACTATAAACACGTTTACATAACCTCCTTGCTGTTTGACATCCACCTAAAAAGTCGGAAACGTAATTTCCATTTTGGCATTTTCAGTGTCTTACAAAGTATTTAGCACTTGGTAAAGACTAAATGAAAGTTAGTTGAACTGAATTAATAAATAAAGCCCAAAACTTATTTTATCTAAAATTTCTGCTAAATACGAGCACGTGGGGATATCAATATTGTGACATACAGTTTGTAGATTTCTCTGCATTAAAGCAGCGAATGGAATTGAAACATAAGTATATCTGACTTTTTTTTTGAATGAAAAAAATGGCTGCACGATTGTACAATTACTTATTAATTGGGGCATTATTTACCAAGGGAAGTGCTTACACAGCAAGCACCTACTTTCAGAAATTGTCACCATAGTCAGTTCTCAGCAGGTCTCCAGCACAAAAGTTCAGCAAGGAAATAGCCTCACAGTCATGTAAGTGCCTTTTAATGAATTTGTCTGCGCAAAAGATGAGTCAGAGAAACAATTCCTTTCCAGCGGGGGGCAGGGGGCACTTAAGCTGCGATTCGTCAAATGTTGCTGGGTTTCTCCCGACACTTAACACTTTAATGCTATAATAACAGACTGGAATAGACATACGGATTCCTTGGAACAGCTTGCACTTTTAACAAGTTTTATTCAGCTAAAAAAGCTCTTTTTCCCCATCCAGCAGAAAAATTAATGAAAAGTCATATACGAAACCTTAATCAATAGCATTGATAATTTCATCTTGAAGATCTAGATGCTCCTCCCAAGTCTGTGATGGAATCTGATTTTTGTTTCCAGGTTTTGTTGGCCAAATGGTGGTGGTTGTCCAAATGTCCTCAACTATATCTGCTCTGTCATCTGGTTTCAATGTCAGTCTTTGATGGTTCTGTGCTATCCATGGATGTCAAGATTTCTTGAACAGATGGTGGAGTTTCACACTTCCAGTTTCTCAATATAACTGGAGCAGATATCTGGGTAACATGCAGCCATAATTTACTAAAAGTACACCCACCTTATTGTGCTGTTTTTCTTGAGAAATTTAAAAATACGGAAAAGTACAAATAACATATATCAAGTATTCACGAACCTACCACCCAGTATTAAAAGTTAACATTTTTGATATATTCGATTTAAATCTTTTTTTGAAAAAGTAAACATAATAAAGCCTTATGGATAAAATTTGAAGTCTCTTTGCTCTCTATTCCCAGTCTGAATTCTCTCCTTCCCAAAGATTCCTTCCCCAAAGGTAGCCCTTGTCATGGACTTAGTATATACCTTCTAGTCTACCAAAAGAAAATTACACACACATATTTCATTCCAGGAGTGTAAAAGACCATTGATTTGTAATGTAAATGATAGCATTTTTTATTAATGTAATGTACCACTGCTGGTGGTAATGTAAATTGATGGAGCCACTATAGAAAATAGTATGGAGATTCCTCAAAAATTAAAAATAGAACTACCATATGATCCTACATCTGGGTATTTATCAAAAGAACACAAAAATACTAATTCCAAAAGATATGTTCACTGTAGCATTATTCACAACAGCCAGGGCTTGGAAACAACCAAAGTGCCCATCAATGGATGAATACATCATGAAGACGTGGTATATACACAAAATGGAACACTACTCAGCCATAAACACAGATGAAATCTTGGGGCTGGCCTGGTGGCATAGCAGCCGAGTTTGCATGCTCTGCTTCAGTGGTCCGGGGTTCGCTGGTTGGATCCTGCACACAGACCTGTATACCACTTATCAAGCCATGCTGTGGCAGGTGTCCCACATATAAAGTAGAGGAAGATGGGTATGGATCTTAGCTCAGGGCCAATCTGCCTCAGCAAAAAGAGGAAGATTGGTGGTGGATGTTAGCTGAGGGCTAATCTTCCTCAAAAGAAAAAAAAAGATGAAATCTTCCTATTTGTGACAACATGGATGGAGCTTGAGGATATTGTACTAAGTGAAATAAGTCAGATAAAGAAAGACAAATACCTATGATTTCACTCATATATGGAAAATAAAACAATAACGAACACATAGACACACAGAATAGATTGGTGGTTACCAGAGTGTGAGGGAGGTCAGGGGAGGCAAAGGGGGTAAAGCGGCACATGTGTACGGTGACGGATGGCAACTAGACTTTTAGTGGTGACGACGATGTAGTCTATACAAAGGATGAAATATAATGATGGACACCTAAAATTTACATAATGTTACAAATCAATGGTACTTCAAAAAATAACTTAAAAATAAACATTAAAAAGTCTCATATTTTTAATAAAAAGTATTAAATATACTTTATCTGAATTTAATGCAAGAAAAATACACTGAAGTAAAGCCAATGAAATCCCTTAAACTTCACATAAATGTTTCTTCGTTCTATGAGATTTTTACCAACAAAAGATCCCTCTAAAATTAAGGAAAGATACTAAATAAAACATTGAGAATGTGGAGTCATTACAGTTCATTAAATACATAATGTAATTTTAGGCAGTATCAGCTGATTACCTGCAGGGCTAGAGAAGTGCATTAGCAATTTAATTCTTCCTCTTATTGTCAAATATTTATATTCCGTAACCATAATTCCAAGAGTTGTTTAGTATTTGTTTTATATAGAGAGATATTCAGTGCTCACCACCAGTGCAATCTCTTTCTCAGTTCCTGTTTTACTTCTTTTCTGGATTTTTTTTCATCAAATAATTTACTTACGAGGGTCCACACTGTATTTTGTACGTACGCCTGAGTGTCTCTTTATACTAGAGAGCAGGGCTGGCCTTGTTAGTGTGCAACCTGTGATACAGCATGGGACCCTTCTCAGAGAGGGACCCTGTGCTTGGTGTAATGTTCTGCTGTCACAGTCTTGAAGTTCTTAATATTCTTTTAAATAAGGGGCCCCACATTTTCATTTTGCTTTGGGAACCCCAAATTATGTGGCTGGTTGTGCTTGAAAGACAAGGTGTCTGATACCAGTTCTCAGTCACTCTTTCCTTCAGAACACAGCACCAACGTGTTCTGGCATTCGGCATCCCTGGAGAGAGTTGGAGGCCAGCCCGACAGTGTTCTCTGTTGCGGTGATACAATGCTGCTGCCTGCATGCTTGCAGAAATCCTTCATCTTAGAAGTTCAACCACTTCCCCAGGATATGCCTCTGTGTTAGGCTTTCTACATTACAGTTTTCTGGAACACGGTGTACTTCTGCTTCAATCTGCAGATTTGTTTCGGGGAATGATCCTCACATAATATATTTAGGTATTTTTTTTTAGAAATTAAAGAGGCAGACCTGGGCCTCCATATGCTCTTCATTAAGCTGCTCTCCCCTCGGACCTCAAACCTCCAGCAGCAGCAGCAGAGGAGGCTGAGAACGTCTTCCTCCAGGAGCAAGGGGAGAGATCCCTTAAAAAAGCAACACCAAACCAAACCCTGACCCCAAATCCCTCTCCAACTAATTATGGTAAAACTGCTTGAAAAAGCTGTCTGTTATTACTGATCCCAGCTTCGGAGTGCTGGTGGCTTCCCACTGCTGCTAATCTCTTGGCTCAGCAACACCCATCTGTCATTGCAACTCTTCCATCACACGTGTAACCAATTTCTTGCACTAAATCCCCTTACCCCTGTTTTAAAGACTTAATGTGGCTCCTGTTTCCTTGGTTGGCTCCTGACTGATAGATACGTGGGTGAATATTTTAGTAACATCCATGAGATGGCACTTATTAGTTGTGTTATTTAAATCCTGTATATCTTTTCTGATTTTTTTTTGTCTGCCTGGTCTATCAATTATTCAAGAGTTGCAAAGTTTCCCGTTATATTGGCAGGTTTGTCAATTTCTCCTTATAGGGCTGTCATTTTTATTATTATTTACTTATTTTTATTATTAGTTCTGTACATTTATTAATATACATTATTCAATACATACAAGAGTAAAATTGTTATATTTTTCATGTTGGAACTCAAGGTCAATTTCTGCTCTAGGAATTGCATGAGCCCTTCCAAGTTTAGGTGGCCAGGGGGCTGCAATGGGAGAAAAGTGTGGTTTTAGTCTGCACATTTCTTTTCTGTGTCTAATACTTTTTCTTTCTCTGGTTTCTATGCCCTTCTGATCCAGTCCGCCTTTTCTTCCAAACATTGTTCAAAGTATCTGGTTCTCTAATTTCACACTTTTTTCCCAGTAAGGTGATAGATGTATTCTTTTTCATAGTGTGTGTTTGACACACACACACACACATATCTATCCATTTCAATGAAATGAATACAGTAGCTTTATAGGTTTTTCCTTCTCTCACCTGTTTTTATGGTATTGAAATCAGCTGCTTAAAAGCATTGGCTGCTAACCTCATCAGGCCTTAGTCTCTTTGGAGAAATAATTCTTGGATACCTTTTTCATTTTTTTAATAGTTATTATTTTTCCAGGTTTTCTACTTTTTCTCAAGTCATTTTGGTAATTTATATTTTCTATAAAACTAAACTTTTATCGGGATTTGCAAATCTATTATCATTAGTTGATTATAATTCAAATTTAATTTAAATAATTTAAAACTCCTCCTTAGTAGTCACACATATAATGCTTCCAAGGTTAATTTCTTTATGTTTTCTTTTGCCTAGCTAAAGAAAGCTAGTGGCTTATTAATTTTATTCGCACTTTTATTCTTTTATAAATAAATAACAAAATGAAATTTCATAAAATACATTTTTATTTATTTTACACACATTAGGAAAACATGTTTATTTGATGCTGCATGTAAAAAATGCAGGATACGTAAAGAAAAAATTAATATTTTTCTCCCCATTCCACTCTTTACTGCCCTGAAATAATGCTAACAGGCTAGTATTATATTTCACCTCTGGTCTGCATGCTTGTGTACACACAAACACACACATACTTATACATTTTTTGTTTTTACAAGAAAGAGATGCACTATACACATTACTCTTTAACTTCCAGTTTTCAATATTGGACAGCACTGCACCTTAGCGAGCTTTGTTTAGCATGAGTGCTAGCTCTGTTGGCCAAGTTCAATGTTAATAAAACAGTAATATATATTAAATAAGCTTTTTTTAAACAGAAACACACATAAAACACAGCTATGTATTAATCAGTTGATGAAAATGTCACCAGAGGCTCACAGGAACCTAACCCTGTATTTCTTCTGCATTCTGTATTCTTCCTCAGTATTCACTAATTCAGTGTTCACAGCAACTTTATAAAACATAACTATCATGAAAAACAAGAATTGACTGAATTTCATACAGGTGCAGATTTTGAGAACAAATGTTTGACGGTCAAACCCTGTTTAGCTGTATTCACACAAAATAGATAAAATAAGGTCAGGCTAGTTACTCTCCTCAAAATCACACACACATACTTCCCACTGATAGCCAAGTTGGTGCTTTCATATTGGCTAAGAACCTCGTTTTCCTACTAGACCAGTCCGGAAGGCGAGTGCTTGCTGTTGGAGGCACATTTCCAATCGAAGCTGTGAGAGCAATTGTCTCAGAATTTGGAAGTTGTTAAAGATATCTTTTTATATTTGCTTTGCTTTCTGCAAATAGCCATGTAAAGTGGATCTATTTCATGAATTAGTCTTTCCATTTTATTGTTACTGAAAATTAGGCACAAATAATCAAAAAGGATACTTTGAGATCTATTCTTTATTGATCAGGCACCTATATTAAAAATAAATGGCAAATAATCCAGCAAGTCATCACCGAACTAAAATGATAACTTGGGGAGTAGGAAGAGGATTGTTATCCATGGTTTCATTACCATTGCCGGAATAGTCATTATTAAGAACCTCAACCCAACAATCTAAAATACTTTTTTTTTAAAGGAGATGCCTTCCGTTAACTTAATGCATTTAATGAAACATGGGGGAAAAAACGAGAGTGTTTCATTATTTCTTCGAAATGTAAATACAAAAATCACTATATATTAACTCTGAAGTGTCCCCAGGTTAGTTAAATATGTCGGCATTCTCATCCAAATAATACTAACTTAAAAGATGCAACAGATAACTTTTCAAGCTATAAACACAGGCTAGGTTTGTGGTTTGCTTTTATACTTAGACTTTTTCTCTATTTCATCTATAGGAATGAAATTCTCAGTTTAGAGATATCAGATGTATAGTCCACATTTACTATTAATTATAGAAGATGAGAATTTAATTAAGACGACATTTATGGTCCTCTACAATCCAGGCCCAGCCTTGAATCTCTCTGCCACCCTTCTAATCTCTTCCAGTTGCTTTTACCTCTCATCCCCTTTATCTCTCTACCTCCTACCACCACCCATTACCCAAGTATTCTCTGGGCTCCAACTTCTCATTATCTTACCTGAAATGATATCTTCCTTCTATATTGTCCTTCTGAATCCCATCTACTTCCGAAACATTCCAAGAACCAACTGAAACATTTCTTCCCTCTCTTGACTACCAGATTGTACCTATAATTTGTCCTACATATTTTACTTTAAAAAATAAATTAACATTTCACTGTATGTGTGTGTGTATGTTTAATATACCTGTAGTTATTTCACTTATGTAAGTTCTGCCTGGCAAGTAAGATTTTTTGAGTACAGGCTTCTTGTCATATTTTCTTTTTCTGTCTTCCTGAGCATTAAAACACATAAGTCTTCAACTATCTCCTGTGAGTTGAACTGTATTTCTTAATAGATATAACTACAAATCAAGTATGGGAGAATTAGACTAAAATTGCAGGGAGATTTTCCAAGGAGAAGTTAAGAATGAGACAGGGGATTAAAGACAAAGAATTTTACTTAAATATTTAAAAATAATAATGATGTGATGCTTTTAATAATCATCTCTCTTAATTTTCCTACTTATCCCTATACTACAGCCAAACTGCACGTTGCCCCAAATAGTTTCCTCCCTCTATGCCTTTCCCTGGTCTTGGGCGTTTCCATAGTCACATTGTGCTGTTTTCGAATTGCTGTTGGACTACCAAAAGGTGCATGACCTTGAGTCTTTCCAAGTCTCAGTTTTCTTATCTGAAAAACAGACATGATAATGGCATCTATGGCATAGAATTTTCAGAAGTATCAAGTGATATTAATCATACAAAGTATCCCCACCCTTGCCATCCTTTAAGGCAGCATATACCGAATTATAGGTAACAACCCATTGGTTGTGAAATAAACTTCATGGGTTCCAATTATGATTTTTGGTTAAACAAAAACAAGTTCCATACGGTAGAGTTGAGAAGGACATAGAGTATATTGGCCCATAATAATGGAAAATATTGCTTCATGAAATTTTTATTTCATATATATTCATACATATACACACATGAATACATTCATATACATATATAAATATATATGTACTATGCTGTGATATGAAATGTATTTCTCACTGAAGGTTGAGGATGAGACAGTTTGAAAAACACTTTTCGCATCACCTTACATTGCATGTCATCCATGAAAGCTTCCCAGATCATGTGGCCCAGAAATGAACTTTCTCCTTTGATGCTCCTGGACTCCTGTCTTGTAGCCACATTCCTGGCAGTATCGGAGCTGCTTTTGTAAGTACCTCATTTTTACAGTAGGTTCAGAATCTCTTTGAACATCTAGAACATGCCTTGTTCATCTCTGCATACTTGGCAGTGCTCTTAGTATGTTTGTTTGCACATCATAAATGCTAAATACATATTTTGTTAATAGACAACTAAGTTTTACCCATATTTAATTCTGGAGGTGACAAATTGACAAGGAAAGCCTGGAAGAGAAACTGGAGATAAATATTCAGGGATTTAACTTCAATCAGAGGAAAAAAACCCATATCTACTTATTTGTTTTGATGAGGAAGACCCCCACACACACACGCTGAATACAATATTTCAAACTTTTTGAAAGGGGATTTTGTGATTAGATAAAGCATTTCCCTCCTAATCTATAAAGGGCAGGGCTTCCTAAACTGGGCTTAATGGGTGAGCTTTAGGAGGACATAAATTCTCTGAAATTGTGTGTAAAATCTGTTATGTGTCTGTGTGCACAGACACACAAACACAGATACACACACACATCGTGGAGTGAGAGAGAGTCTAAAACACATTTTCCAAGGAGGTGTTCCATGATCCAAGAAACCACAAATGTAAGTCTATGATGCATCTCCATCAGTGAAAAGAATTTCCCGACTCTCTGCAGTTCCCCTCAGCCTCAACACTATCCTCTTATCTTAATCATCCAGCAAGGGTTAATGATCCAGATTCTCTCCCTGGTCCAAAGGGCACCCTGTGCTATTCCATTAGGGATGGAGGAAAGCACCGTGACTCTTTCAAGTCATTAGGAAATCATCTAGTCACTGATTTCCTGGGTCCTGCTCCCATTAGTCATCTCTCATTGGCTTTCAGCACCAATAAATCACCTGTTCACTCAGCATCTCGACAGTTCTCAGAATACGTGATCATCAGGCACATTCGCCCTCCTCTGGCTTGTAGAAACCTGATGAGTGGTGCATGGCATCACTAATGTTCAGTTTGTTTTTGGTCTTTCAACTTGACAAGGGATGAGCGCAAGGAAAGCCACTACAATTAATGGTTATTTGGGACCTCCCACCTACTGGGCTCCCTAGGCAGGGAAGCAAGGGTAGCTGTGCCCAGAACAATTTGGAGACTAAAGCATCCAGCGGTTAAGTGGCATTTAATATCTGAACTTTCGTTTGTAGCCCTGCCTTCCGAATTCCCCCACCTTTGGGATTTCTTCCAGCACACTCACCAGAATAATCAGGAACGCCTGGGTAGCTGTCAGGGGAATGAAACACTGAGCGTTTGAACAGCTACTCCCCTTCCCCTTGAAGCACACCCTCACTCCTTCATGCTAATTTCCACCATTAAAATTGACCTTGCTTTTCAGAGATGAGATGCCGGGGCCCTGGGGAATCTGACCTAAGATTTAAAAACCAAGTAAAGATTTCCAGCCAGCCAAGGAGTATTGCAGACAAATCACCCTCTGATTTTTCTGGGGCAAATGTGCCACCTCTGTAAGGCAGTGCTGTGATTCCATTTCAGTTGTTCTCCATCCTTTCAGGCCTAGAAGCCATCAGCTTTAGATCCGGGTTGGATGCTAATTCAGGAAGGCTGGCCTCCTCCAGGAGCAATTACCTGGAGGGAGAGAAGCATCACTCTGGCAATTTCAAGAAATAGTTGATTCTTGGTATTTTTTTTTCCTCCTGGATCTAAAAGCCTGAAACACTAATCTCTTCAAATGCAACTCTCCCTCTGCCTTGAGTACTTATCTCATGGGCAAACAGTTTACTGGGGAAATCAAATCACTTAAAAGGTGACTCTTTTTGGAGGAGCATCTCAGGACAGCAGTCTTCTCCATTCTCCACTTAAAGTGCAGTTCGCTGTTCCTGGCTGAGTTTCCCTTCTCCCCACATCCCATTATACTTCATACTGTTTTACTTTCCGCAGCAGCAGCCATGGGCTCGTCTGAACTTGGCGTCCTCTCTTCTTTGCCGTCCTCCCTTGCTTCTGGATAAGCAAGATATTAATTCTCCACATGGTTCCTGAGGAATAGAAAACACAGCGGGAGGTATCCATTTGCCAGTGGATTCCCCCTGACCAACGGTCAGTTTCCAAAATTGTGTTCACCAGGATCCTGACTTTTCATATAAACAGGAAAGGAGGTTTTAAATTCCCATCCCTGTGCTCAGCCCTCAGCAGAAAGGAGTCTCATCTCTCTTATTGCCCAACCGCCCTTCTAATCAGTGGCCATGTGGCCTTGTTGTGCTGTGAGCTGATTAAACTTCCACCTGACTGAGAAATATTATGGACAGTGGTGCAATGATGAAGGAGGGTTTGGAGCAGACACCTGTTCTTCCTGTTTCTCGGCTCTTAGCATTCACTTCAAAAACTTAGTAGGCCTATTTTTCCTTCTCTGTAGAGGTAGCAATAATCAATAATCAATTCTTCCAACACCACTGCTCCATGAGCCTCCATGCCTGCCTTGGAGAGAGGGAAGAGGAGCCCAGAGACTTGTTTGCTCCCTCCACCTCTCCTGCCCCCTCCCCAGCCCTCAGCCTCAGGACTGCCCCATTGTGTCCACTACTTCTGTTTAGAGCACCACAAGGAGCCCAAAGACTGCCATGACCTTCTTCAACACCTGGACCCCCATTCCCATGAGGTCCACTAACCTGACCCCATCACACCCCTGCCCTCCACTATGCCCTCTGAAGAGGACACTCAGTAGCAAAAACTATGTCTCCAGTCTCTTGATCTAGGATGCGATACCGTCTTCCCTGAGGATAATGCAGCCACAGCCCCTCTGGTAGGTTTCTCCCTCTCATGCCTCGCAGTCCTAAGTCTGGGCTCCTCACTGCTGCTTTCAGACCATTCTCCCCACTTCATCTTTAAAGCTCCTGTATCAGACTCCAACACCAAGTCCTCACCTGGATGAAGTCTCCTTATACCATGACCTGGGCCCTCCTCTCTCATAGAAATTGTAGATAGTGGCCCATTACAGGTCCTGAGGTATTTCTTTCTTTTTTTTTTTTTTTTAAGATTTTATTTTTTCTCCCCAAAGCCCCCCGGTACATAGTTGTATATTCTTTGTTGTGGGTCCTTCTAGTTGTGGCATGTGGGACGCCACGTCAGCATGGCTGGATGAGTGGTGCCATGTCTGCGCCCAGGATTCGAACCAGCGAAACACTGGGCCACCTGCAGCGGAGCGCACAAACTTAACCACTGGGCCATGGGGCCAGCCCCCTGAGGTATTTCTTGATGAGCCAACATAAATGACCTTCCCAGCCCTCTGTTGTCTCAGCTCTTAGGCCTCCTCTTCTCCAATGACCATGTCCTCCCCTCTCATAATCATACCCTAGACCTTTGCATTACTAAGCACTGCGCCTCTTCCTGACCTTGATTTCACATCCCCCTTTGAGATTGCCACTTCTCATCTTTTGCTAACTCACTCCTTCATACACCCTAACTAAAAACTTATTGCACCCACGATTTACATTTAATTGATCCTCCAAACTTTCCACTCCCTCCACCCTCTCATAGCAGCACTGTCCTCCTTACCTAGCTCAGCTTCCATGGTCCATCATACATGCTTTGCATGTGCCCTGAGCTCTCTTCTCTCTCTCTCCCTTTGCCATAGTCATTGGGGAAAGCCCAGTCCCTGGGTTAATCCAGCTTCTTGCTTTCTCTTCACCTGCACTGAAGCACCTGGCTGTGGCTGGAGAAAAACACAAAACGATGTTGTCATGTCAGTTTCTTTCATGATGCTAACCTCGTGTGGCCTTAGGACCATCAGCTGTCTTTGGTTCACTCTCCCACTCTCCTAGACTATTTTGGGCCATATCTGTCCCCAACTTCCACTACCTTTGCCCCATCCTCACTCCTAGTGGATAACCCTTCTTCCTATTTTCCTGAAATTAGAAGCAGGAGGAAGAGAACTTTCATGTGTCCTCAATCAACCTGCTTTCAGCTGTGCCTCGATATTCTGCCTTTCCTATTCCAGGACCCACTCTCTCTTGCTTCTCCTGCCACCTTGCTAGTCCCTTCTTCTTTGTTTCCTTTGCTTTCTTTCTTCTCATATTCCAGATCTCTAAACTTTGGAGTGTCCCCAGGTTCTGTCCTCAGTTCTTTTTTCTGTCCATATACACCTGCTTGGTGATATCCAGTCCTGTGGCTTTAAGAGCCACCTATGTCTGCATCTTCAGGCTGGGCCTCTTCCTGAATTCGAGGCTCATATATGCACCTGCTTTTTCAGCGTTATCACTTTGGGTGTCTAATAAGCGTTTTCAACCTAACAAGTCCAAATTGGAGCTTCTAATTTTCTCAACCTGTAAGTCTGATCTTCCCACATTTTTTACCATCCTAGTAAATTGTAATACCATCCTTCTAATTTCTTAGGAGAAAACCCCAAGATCATCCCTAATTCATCTCTCTCCTCCTATCCACCCATTTTTTAATCCATTAAAGAATCATCTTCTACCATCAAAATGTGTCCGCTCCCTTTTTACGCATTGCCTCCTACCACCCAGCATTTGGAACAGGGCCTGCTGCACTGAAAGGGTCTGTGACTGCCTGTCGAATGCTGAATGCCTTGAGACCACATAGAACAGGTGACTTATAATTTCATAAATTAAAACAATTTAAGTGACATGACATCATCAGACCTTTCAGGAAGAGTATCGTGGGTGCAGAACGGTGACAGAATTGAGAAGTGGGTTTTTACTACGTCAGTGGCGTGTCTCCACGGCAACCTCACAGCCTGTTTAATTCCTGTTTACTTCCCAGCAAAGCAAGGAGTTCGCATTCTTCCCTACCCTCTTGTCAAGTACCATTTATTTTTTAAAATGGTCCATCACTAATTCAGATATACTGGCAGACGGCTCAGTAGGAGTTGTAGAAAATTTGGAATGTGAAGCCAGGTTTCCAAAATTTCGTCTTTTTTTTTGGACTACCTATAGTCATTCCAAGTACATAAATATTTAGTTATTCAGTCTTTACAACCCACTTCCTTCCACACACTCAATCCTTCAAGATAATAAATCAAGTGCTTAATAGCACTGATACCCACAAAGAATAGCTCAGTGTGCTTTCAGAGTCAACTGGAACGTATTTCAGTCGGATCGAACAGAAAAGTTAGTGTTAATGCCCCGTAGGACATTAAATGGTTTTGTCTCTGGCTCAGAAAATTATTTCAGTATGTCTCTCTGGTGGATTTTATGACCCTGTTCGTCTAATTCTTGTCTGAGTCAGCTTTACCTTTTTACTGGTTCCCTGGTGAATGAGTTATGTAAACTAGGTTGTATGTCTGTTCCGTGCAGGCATGAGAGTCATGCTTTTGAGTGGTTAGTGTTATTACCAAGCATATAACAAACCTGGGTTTATTGCTTTTGTTCATTTGTTTGTAAATATTTCTTATTGATGTATAATGCAGAATCAAACTTTGTATAAATGAAACCGTACTGTATTTGTATTTTTGTGTGTGTTTGGTTTATGTTCTCAGCATGTTTGTGAGATTTATCCAGGCGTTTATTCATCCATTGCCTTACAGTATGCCACTGTGTGAATAGATCACAATTCATCTACTCAGTTTACTGCTCTTGGACATTTGAGTTATTTCCAGTTTGAGATTATTATGAAAATTGTTCTTATGGAGATTTCGGTAAATGTCTTTTTTTGTATTTGTGTAAGCATATGTAGGAGTGGAATTGCTCGGTTCTAGAGTAAGCCTATGTTCAGCTTTAGTAAGTACTCCTAAAAAGCCCTGTATCAGTCTATACCCCCATGCACAGTGTACATGAAGTCCCGTTGTTCCACATTCTTACCAACACTTGGTAACGTCAGATTATGCAATTATCACAGCCCATCCGCTAGGTGTGTAGCGGTATCTCAGTTTTAACTTGCATTTTCCTGAGGACTAGTGGTGTTGAATAACTTTTCATGTGTTCATTGACCTTTGGGATATCTTTTTTTGTGAGGTAACTGTTCAAATCTTTTGTCCATGTTTTGTTTGAGCTGTCTATTTCTTTTTAATATGTAAAAGTGCTTTAGATATTTTGGATGTGAGTTCTTTGCCACTGAAAATAATTATCTTCTCCTTCTTGTGGTTTGCCTTTCCACTCTCTAAGTGGTGTCTTTAGATGAAGAGAAGTTTTTCAATTTATTGACCTTTATCTTTATTAGTAGTACTTTTTTGTGCACCGTTAAGAAATCTTTGCCTATCTCAGGGTCATGAAAGTATTATCCCATGTTATCTTTTATAAGCTTTATTGTTTTATCTCTCACAATTAATCAGTCTCCAATGTATCTGAAATTGACGAATTGATTTTTGAGTGTGGTGTATATATGAGTTAAATCTGTCTTGGATAATACTTTGGAGTGTAGGACATCTGAAGATGAAAGTCCTAAATATCACATGTAGAAAGACTGCCAATAGACACCAAAACATCTGTTGAACTTAGGGCAAAAAAACTATTAATTTAATCGTTTGGTATCCTGTTGACCAACTCAGTAAATGATATTGTGACTAAAATGGTTCAGTTGCCGGTTTGGTTTTGGCATTCTGAAAACCTAGCAAAGGGACTGAACATGAAATTTTACTTAGAAGAAGAGAATGATCTTGAAATTGGCTTCTGGCCCAGACATAATTACTCCCAAGATACACCTGTTAACAAAGTTGGGCTTGGTTTCCTTAGTCACCTCTTATTATGATTATGAATTCATCATTTTCCTGGCAGGGGCCTGAGTTGGGTCTGTTAAGTTTCCTCTGGCTCTAATATACAATGACTCCCTGCTTCTCTGCAATTCCAGGCAAACCAACCAATTAATATAAAAATTAAAATATAAATAGGTTTAAAATGACCACAGGCCACAACAGATAATTTTCATATTTTGTGAAGGAAGCAAGATTACTTTTAAGGTCCTTTTAGCCCTAAGAGTTGATATGTATATGTGTATATACATATAAACACTCATATTGATATATACACTTATAGACATACACATATATTCACACACATACAACACATTTTTGTGTATATGCATTGATATAATCTTAAGAATCTATCTATTAACAATTATAAAGATTTCTGTGAAAGAATCAGCTTGCTTTCTTATTTATTCAACCTTACCATTACTAAAGTAACCATCTCATAAAATTTGGAGAATAATCATCTACAGTTCTATCACTCAGATTATCACCAATTTTATCATTTTAGGGGTATTTCTGTTTAGTCTTTCAAAATGTTTAACGGAGAAACATGCTTAATGGGAAAAAATCTCTATAAATACAATTTTTTCTACCTGTTATCAAATTTTGTGAAAATTGGGAGATAGCAGTGGGATGATTTAACTTAAAATAGAGGTCATGAAACACACTCAAAATTCACGTTGTTAGAGTTTGGGGGTGAGGGTGGGTCATCTCAGAGAGATTTACGGTTGTTCTCCAGAACTATCCGTATGAGGCCAAAAACAAGTGATATGACTGTCATTCAAGCCAAGGTAGGTAAAGATGCCAAGGACCGAACAAACAGTAGTATTTTCAGACACAGCCTCAAATTAAAGTCATGAGTAGAGGTGGCAACACTTGGAACTGAGCAGCTTCTTGTGTGGGTGACTCCTGCAACTGCCCAGAAGCAGCAGGAATTTACTTAGTCAACAGCTGTCAAGGCTTCTCCTGAGAGTCTAAAGGCTGCGCAGAGGGCTGCTGAGTTGCAGTGTCACCGGATTAGTTAAAAATTACCAATGGTCCATATTTTAATCCTTACTAGTCGCCTCTCATGACCAAATGGCTATGATGGTACTCTTAATACCAGTGATTTATAAAATGAAGAGTCCTGAATATTTGGGAATAGACTGAACATCAATCTCTCCTTCCCCTGCCCCCAACCTTCTATTCTTGTCCCCAGGTAGCTACCTTGGAGGACAGGGGGCACGTTTTCCCAGGATGGAAGGTAGATGAGCTGTCCCTGACTTCTCTTACTTGGACTATTCCAGAGTCCCATTTTGTCTATTATTAGGCTTGAAATTTATGTGGGGAGTGTTTGCAACCATCTCGGGCTAGTAGCAGAAGGGGAATAAACAGAATATGCTAAGTGTATTAGGGTTCTCCAGAGAAACAGAATCAGTAGTGTGTGTGTGTGCGTGTGTGTATATATATATATATATATATATATATATATAAAGAGATTTATTATCAGGTATTGGCTCATGCAATTATGGAGGCAGAGAAGTTTGCAATTTGCAAACTGGAGACCCAGGAAAGAGGTGGTGTAGTTTGAAGGAAGGCCTGAGAGTCAGAGAGCTGATGGTGTAGATTCCAGTCCAAGTCTGAAGACCCGAGGCCTAAGCGTGGGGAGCGGGAGATCAATGTCCTGGCTCAATCAGTTGGGCCAAGAGAAAGTGAATTCAACTGTCCTCCACCTTTTTTGTTCCCTTCAGGCCCTCAATGAATTAGATGATGCTTACCTACTTTGAGAAGGGCCATCTGCTTTACTCAGTCCACCAATTCGAATGCTAATCTTTTCCAAAAAGACCCAGAAATAATGTTTAATTAGATATCTGGGCATCCCATGGCCCAGTCAAATTGATACATAAATTAACCATCACACTTAGAAAAGCCGAAGCGACCATTTCTTCTCATCAGGACTTGGTTATCTAGCAGCACTTTGCACCCTCCCCTGCACATTTAGCCTCCCTGCCCCCTCTAATATAACTTCGGTCAATTAGAAACAGACCTGCTTCCTACTGGCCCATCTCCCCCTAAGAATAGTACCTACGGTATGGACTTCCCTCTGATTGATAGATTTTCTTCTGAGATTCATTTAGAGGAGTGCATTATAGGGTCTAATGCAGCATGCGGGTAAGAGCACATGTACTGGCACAAACCATCAGGTCTGCAATCCTTCTGTCAGCTTCTACAGGCTGAGATCTTGAGCAAGTCACTTCATGTCTCTGTCCTTCAATCTCCTCTGGAAACTGGAGATAACAACAGTATCCACCTCGCAGGATGGTTGTGAGCATTAAAGGGGTTAGTAGATGGGCCTGAGTCATAGTGAATGTTCGATAAATGTTAGCTATACTTGATGTTGACTCAACTACTATTTCTTACTTAGTGACATAGTTATTGACTGAAGGTTAATAATGGTTTGTCCTGCTGATCAACGCAAAGTTACCACTGATCCACTGAGATTTTTAATATAAACATACATATTATTTGAATTCCAAGTAGGTAATATGACCTTTGCATCTATTTGGTTGGAAAAATTCTACTACACTACTGAACACCTGTATCATTTTTTTAATCCCAAATCTGCAAGGGAAGATCAAAGGGGAATTTTTTTAACCACACTAGCTAAGAACAATGAAAATGAAAGTTCACATATAATTGTGTACTCAGATATAATCACAATTAATATTTTAGTGTATATGAGGACAGGCTTCTTTTTATACATTTGGGTATTACTCAAGATAATTGAACTTTGCTGCTATAATAGACAAACCCTTAAGTCTCAGAAGCTTAAAACAGTAACAGTTCATGTCTTAACCCCTCAAAATTCAGTGTGGGTCAGATAATCCTTTCTCACCTCACACTGCATTCTGGAACAGGTGGCCTACAACGCAAAACTTGAGAAGAAGGAAGAGTGGAGGGGCATATACTCACATGTGCATTTGAAGCTAAGAAGCAATGAATTGACAACTGACACAGTAATCACCAGGGCCAGGTCTTTTTGCAAGATATTTTCTTACTGGTTTACTTTCTTCAAGGGTTTTAAGATTGTTTAGTTTTTCTATTTCTTTTGGAGTCAGTGTTTTTAGCTTAAACCTTCTCTATGAATTTGTCTATTTCATCTAAATTGTCATGTTTGGGGCATAAACTCACCATAATATCCTTTTATGATCTTTTTTAATGTCTGAAGGATCTGTTGTGATACTGGCCAGTTGTGCTTTCTCTGTTTTTTTCTTTGAATCAGCCTCATCAAAGATTTATCAATTTTATTAAAATTTTCAAAGGACAACTATTTGGTGGGTTTCATTGCTCCTTTCTGTTGCATATTTGTTTTTATTTTTATGAATTTCTGCTCCTAACTTTATTATTTACTTTCCTCCTCTCTTAAGGTTTTATTCTTCTATTATTTTTCCAGCTTTTGAGTTGAATACTCAACTTATTAATTTGCAGCCTTTCTTCATTTCTAACACATTTACTTCAAGACTATAAATTTCTCTAAGTGATGATTTAGCATGTACATTAAGCATTTAGGATGATTTAGGATCCATTTCAACCTTTCTGGTGTTTTTTGTTTGTTTTGTTTTGTTTAAATATATCTTTTGTTAAAAAACAAATGGTGTATTTGTTTTGTTTTGTTTTAATCCAGACTGACAACAGTCAGTCAAGTAATCCATTCACATATAAATTAACAATGACTAATATTTTGGAGTCAGATCTACCATCTTATTTTGTTTTCTAGTTGTCTAGCCTCTTCCGTGTTTTTCCTTCCCCTTTCTTGACTTCCTTTGGGCTATATTTTTAGCGTTTCATATGTTTCTTCTATTTATTCTGAATTATATATCCTGTTTATATTCTTTATTTTTACTTTGGAAATTGAAATCTAGATTAATTTATCAAAGTCTAATGTTAATTAGTACTTTTATCCTCATCTTGAACAATACAAAGATCTTTTAAAAATTTTAACACTATTTACCTCCTTTCATCTTTTATATTGCTTTTGTCAATATTTTAATTATATATTTTTTAAAATTGAAAAAACCTTGCTTTTTTATTTTTACAGTCAAATCCATTTAGAGTTACTTACATATTTCCCACTTCCTTTGCTTTTTATCCCTTCTTACAATTCAGATCTTCCATCTGGAATCATTTTCTTCTACCTAAAGTACACGTTTTAGAATTTTCTTTAGTGCAGTGTTTGTGGTGAATGCTCTCAAGTTTTACTTGACTGAAATAACATCATTTCATCTTAGTCTTAAAAGATACTTTCAATGAATATAAAATTCTGGCTTGCTAGTTAGTTTTTTTTGTTTTTTTTTTTAAAGATTGGCACCTGAGCTAACAACTGTTGCCAATCTTCTCTTTTTTTTCCTGCTTTTTTATGCCCAAATCCCCCCAGTACATAGTTGTATATTCTAGCTGTGGGTCCTTCTAGTTGTGGCATGTGGGACGCCACCTCAACATGGCCTAATGAGAAGTGCCGTGTCTGTGCCCAGCATCCCTGGGCCACCCAAAACAGAGTGGACGAACTTAACCATTCAGCCACGGGGCTGGCCCCAAGTTAGTTTTTTTTTAATGTACATTGAAGATATCATTCTACAGACTTCTGGACTCTACTATATTGAGAAGGCAGCTGACAGTAAAACTGTAGCTTCCTTGAGGTTAAACTATCTCTATTCTCTGTCTGCTTTTAAGTTTTTCTCTTTGCCTTTTATTTTCTGCAGTTTCTCCATACTTTGTAACAGTGGATTTCTTATATATCTTGCTTGAGGTTCATTGGGTTTGTGGGATCTGTGGACTGGTGCCTTTCATCATGTCTGAGAAACTCTCAGCTATCATCTCTTTAAATATGGGTTTTGTCTCATTTCTTCTGTCCTCTTTTCCTGGGCCTATGATTAAACGTATGTTGCATATTCCTGATCTGTCTCACATTGCTAATGCTATTTATGCAACTTAAATCCTTTCTTCTCTCTATGTCTTCATTTTGGATGTTCCTATTGACCTGTTTACCTGCTCATCAATCTTGTTTTCACCATGTCTAATCTGCTATTGAGGGGAGCCTCTGTCTCATTCAATTTTTTCTCCTTCTTGGATTCTGGTTCCAAATATATTAAATTTTCTCACTCTGTGTTATATGACTCTTAGTGTCTCTTTTGTATAATAGCTACATTTGTATCTTTGTGCTATACTCTGGATACTTTAATTACCTAATTTATCTTCCAGTTTAGTAATTCTCTCTTTTGCTGTGTCTAATTGCTGTTACAGCCATCAATTATTTCTAAAGAGGTTAATTTCTTTTTTTTTTTTTTAAGATTGGCACCTGGGCTAACAACTGTTGCCAATCTTTTTTTTTTTTCTTCCTGCTTTATCTCCCCAAGCCCCACCCTGTACATAGTTGTATATCTTAGTTGCAGGTCCTTCTAGTTGTGGGATGTGGGATGCTGCCTCAACATGGCCTGACAAGCGGTGCCATGTCCGCGCCCCCGATCCGAACCCTGGGCCACCACAGCAGAGCACGCAAACTTAACCACTCAGCCACAGAGCCGGCCCCGGTTAATTTCTTTTTAATTCGTAGAATTTCTGTCTGGTTATTTTTCAAATATACAATGTTGCATTTTTATAGTTTTCTGTTTCTGCAGATATCTTTAAGCTTATCTGGTATTTGTTTACATATAGCCTAGGTGTTTTACAGTCTGTCTCTAATAGGACCAGTATAGGAAGCCTTTTAAGGTATTTTGTTAGAGTCTCCTGGTTTTGCTCATAAAGACTAATTTGCTTGGGCTTCCAGTTATCTTTGGCTGTGTGTATATTGCACATGAAAAATTATTTGCTGGAATTAGTTGAGGCATGCACTAAAGGTGCATGCCTCCAGAAATTATTTACTTTTGCTTCTGCAAGTTACCTGGGGTCATTGTAATGCTATGACCTCCTTAAACCAAATTCAAGGCTTTATATTACCTGTAGAACCAAAGTGCTTGATACCAGTATGAAATTCCCCATGAGTTTCGCCATTTTGATTTGCCCTCACCCTTGAGTACATGGCCATTTGGGGTCTCAGGGGTTATTCTGGGGGGATGATGGAGGAAGTTGGTTGCAGAGAGTTTCTGATAGCATGCCCTATCTGTACAGGCCCTGGGATTTCTTCTCAGTCTCTTCCCACTTAGAATCCCATCAAAAATACAATTCTAATATTTTGTGATTGCAAACTCCTCAAGGCAAAAGAGACTTCCATGTTTCCTTAACTTTGAGGGTACTCATTTATTTATTATATAGTTAGCACTCAATAATATACTTTAAAAGTTCATCCAATTTTTTTTTAGCTCTTCTTAGCAGCTAATACAAGCAGCAGAAAATGCTATGAAACAGTTCTCTTTTTTTTCTCATCACGTTAAACAAATTTGGATATATTTTGGGATAAAATTTAAATTTGCAAGAGTTTTAAAGATAAAATAAGACACTTAAAATACCTTTTGTGCTTATTGTGGATCACATGATATTCTACCCCTGGTCAGAACCCATCCTTCCTCATTTTCCACCAACCTCTCCACTCCCTACTACATATACACAGATGTATACAAATATATTTATTTTCTGTTACTGTTTCTCTGTAGGAATATGTATGAAAAGCTTTATACTATTTTATTTATATAATATCTCTTGGATCTATTCTCTTTGCCTATTTTTTTTATAGTAATTACTTGTGGGGTTTGTTTTTCTGTTTTTTGCTCGAGGAGGATTTCTCAAGCTGTTTATCTAATTTCTTAATTTACTATTCATTCTGTTCTTTAGAACCTCTACTATATTTGTCATTTTTAATATAACGATTTCCCTCTGAAAGTACTGTCCCCTGCTTTCAATTGTTTCCTTTTTCATTTATATAATATCTTAGGGAATCATATTGAAAATATAAATTAGATTTTAAAAATAGTTTTCTCCTGGTTTTTTCTTGGTGTTTAATCTGTTTCATCACAGAATCTTTCCTCTGAAAACTCAGATGCATGTGCTTCTTTTGAACTACAAGATTTTTTTTACCATATAATATTTTCTTTGTTTTCCTATCCATTTAGATACTTACGTGGAGTTCAGTATGTGGAGCTCAAATAAGTTGTCTTGGAAATGTATATATTTATATATTCAAATCTTTTTATCCTTAAAGAGGACAGGAAAATATCTATCTATCTATCTATCTATCTATCTATCTATCTGTCTGTCTATCTCTCTCTCTGTCTGTCTATCTGTCTATCCATTTTTGCCTCGGTAGAGTTTCATCTACCTGTTAAGAGAGTTGTCCAGGAGAGAATTCCACTGCTTGTTGAGGAGTTTCTTCTGTGTTTGCCACTAAATTGTTGAGCCCTGCCACTCAGAGAGCACTTGTTCCATTCTCATGATCTCTGCAGTTATGAAAACCAGTTTTCTTCTCCAAACTACTAAACAAGATTTTGCTCACACTAAACATTTCTGATAACATCTCACAAAGCCCACTGCTAAAGAATATTTCCCCTGTTCAGCTCGCCCATGTTCTCTCTAAAGTGGCATCTCTGTCTCCAGTTCCCCTCCAGGAAACCCAGTTATAATCTCCTCCATGTGTTCAGGCTTTCACGAAAAGCAGGAAAAGCTGAGGGCTTTTGCTTTCAGCTCTTCAAAAATTCCCGAGGCAAGAAAACATTAAGGCCTTTGCTAGGTGCTTGAAATTGGAGAATTAAAATATATAGGGAGCAAAATACAACTTGATAGCTCCAGAAAGCTACCTTGCTATAAGGTATCTGATTACCAAAATACAGCAAATAGAGATCATATTTAAGTACACATTACTTGAAAGAAAAAAGGAAATAAGAAGAGAAACATAAAGAAAGAATGTCACTTATTCCTTTACTTCTGGTAGTTCTTTGACCTGTATTGGGCCTGGTGACTGCTTTATTTAGCATGTTAGAAGAAATCAAAGCAAATGACCTCATGGTTATTTTTAACTATGTACGCTAAGTATGATGAAGAAAATACTTTCACCAAACGTATCAAGCATATCTATCACCATGATGACATTAGTTTGATGTCATCAGCAACTCTAAAGTGGTCAAGAATATGAGTTTTTCTCACTGCATGGGTGTCTAAGGTACGATAAAATAATAAAATCAGATGATTGTATGGAAAGTCAGGGTTCACTTCTATGTTTTTGGACATTTCAATGAGAGTTTAGGAAGATTCAAAGTGAAATCGTGAGTCAATTTTTTAATGAGGCTGTGTCATCAACATTAAAAGCCATAGGAGATAAAGAGATCACTGGGAAAAGACAACAATTTATGACAATACCAACACATGCTTATATGTTCCTTAAGTACTGGGTTAGAACTCTCAAGTGCATGTGATGGCATTGTGTTTACCTCATACTGAAGTTAATAAGAGAAATATTCCTAAAAACTTATTTGAACATTTGTATAAACAGTTTAGGATGCACCTTTAGAAGTGCAAAAGACAATAGATGCCTTAATTTTAATACCATGTCTAAACCCATTACCCATCCCTGACACAGAACAGGAAAAGGTGGAGCTAACTTGAAACTGAGTGCATTTATTCAGCTATGGCAAGACATCTCAGATGGTTTTACAAAGTAACTTAGGAAAATCATTGAGACGGCAAGCCACTAGATTATTTTCAAGTGGTAGTGTGTCATGTTTTCGCTTCTTATATCTAGTTGAAAAGTATACGAAGCTCAGTTTACCAGATGGGCAAATTGATATCTGCCAGTTCAACTTCGTAGATCTGAAAATTTTTGATTATTCATCACAGCTGCTGGTACCTACTGCATGACAAAGAGGACACATGTATCTGAAATACAGGGCCCCCAATCCAAACATAGAACCATTAAAGTGAATAATCATTGACATTTAAATAACTATTGTGATCATCAGCTTCATGATTGGAAAACTTAATTGGATAATATGAAAGTTTTAGTGAATAACAGTAACAGCTACCATTTACTGAAAGTTTTATGCGAGCTGAACATTGTGGTACTTCACAGGGTTTTTTCCTCCTTTAAGCCTCATTACAACCTCATGACCCATTTTACAGAATAGGAAATTGAAGCTGAAAAAGGTTAAAAAATTTACCTTAGATCATAAAGTGAGCACATATCAAAGCACGGATTTGAACCTACATTTTTCTGATTCTAAAGTTGGCGTCCTTCTCAATTAAACCACATTGCCTCATGAATAGATGTTCTAAGTAAGGATCTCTTTTGCTGTAATACATTTACATTTGAGCTTTTGATTATCTCACCTTGAGGTAGATGTTTAAAAAGAGTAAAAGGCTGTGCATAAGAATTTTTCACATAATGGTATAATCTATCATATCTACTCTTAAATAAAGATAAATTAAAGTCACACTATGTTTAAGGAAAAGATTGAGCATGTTTTGGTTTGAAGTGTACGATGAATCTGTAATAGCTTTGAACATGTGAGTAAGAACTGATGGATGCTTTAAGTTTTGAGTGTTGGCAAAGTTAACTTTTGAGCAAGATAAGATTCAAGAATATTTACCTTCCAACAACTCTAACTGTGCCTCAAGAAAAAAATCAATCAATAAGAGATATGCCCCTACTCTGATACAACAGCCACAGAGAAGAGAAAGTGTTTAGGGTTAAGCAGTGGGTTACAAACATTTTGTACTGTCTTGTGAGATCTGATTAATAAGTTTTCGGGAATGTTGTGAGCAAGTTGTTAAATACAATCATTATTAAAAATTAAATTATACAGTCTTATAATTAAATTGCATTTTAAAAAGGTGATAAATACTCAATATCACTTCCTAATTGTTTTATTACACTTTAGTATTATATAGTCTATGGTCTTGCAGTTTTTTCTATTGTGTTTGTATGGAAGAAATATTACATAATGCTCTGCTACTGCACATGTCTTCCCAACTCCGCATTCAGTGACATCACATCAGTTGTCTGGCATTGACCATGGTGGGAGTATTTACACCAAACAAACTGGCAAACCTTGTATATCAAAACTTGATTTATTGCTTTGTTGATTACCTAGACAGAGTTTGGCAAACTACAGCCAGTGAGGCAAATTCAGCCTATGGTCTGTTTTTGTAGTTTTATTGGAAAAGAGCCATGCCCATTTGTTTATGGGTTGTCTATAGCTGCTTTTGTGCAATGGAGGAGTTGAGCGGTGGTGAGAGGGACCATCTGGCCCAGAAATCCTAAAATGTTTCCTATCTGGCCCTTTACAGAAAATGTTTCCCAACCCTTGATCTAGACTTAAGAAACTGATGGAGAAAAATATTAATAATGCAGGTTAAACATAAAAGGGCATCATGTGTATAGCTATTGCATTGTGCCTAGCATGAAAAGTTGTGAAAATATTCTTCCAGGATTCAAAAACTATTATCCAATTCAGCAAAAAAGTTGCTCATGTAATTGACAAATGAGTGAAATTCCCATATATGTAGTGCTGAAGCTGAAAGAAGTTTCGTTTTAGTGGATATAGTTTGTTTGAGGCTGAGAAATAATCTAACAGAGACTATGTCTCAGATTTAATGACAATAAATGTATTAGGAAAAGAATTAGCAGATTAGGATGCAACTTTGTCAAATCATGATTGAACAGCAATAATAGATTGCCTATGGATGCAAGAGTTTAGTAAAAATCGATGAAAGCATTCTGTGAGAATCAATTGGATATACAAAGTTTTCAATAAAAAGTATTGTATGTTTTATTTGTAAATTATGTGCTACATATTCTTAATATCAGTAAAATTAATAGTAGACTTATGTACTTATATATATGTATATGATTTTTCCCAGAGAACCAACTTAAACATTTACCAGCACATCAGCAATCAGGCTCCAACAAGCGTGTAACTGCTATTTGCCCTAGTGGCGTTAGGAGACCCAAGTTGTCACTAATGATTTCCCCTGTAGACCGAAAGAAGCAAATGAAAATTGGACAGTAGACAGTAGTAAATTGAACAGTAGTAAAATTAGACACGGCAAGCCCTGGTCCCTAAAGAGTCATAAGCACCATATCTTTCATAGCTACATCGCCTGAAGGAGCACCGGGTGTGACTGACCTACCTTGAGACCAGAGGTGAGGAAAGTTGGGAGTCAGGTGGTTGGTACCTGTATTGATTAGGAAATGAAAAATGCTGTTACAAACAACTCCAGAAGCTCAGAGACTCACAGAGTTTTATTTCTGGCTCACCTCACAGTCCAGTGTAGTTTGAGGATTGGAGATAGAGGCTCAGCTCAAACAAACACCTAAGCTCCTTCCATTAAGTGGCTCCACCATCTCCAGGGGCCTCAGAGTCCTCATGGGATATCTTGGATCTGGTTGGCTGAGAAGGACAATGCCTAGCGGTTTGAGAAGGTAGGTCTGGATGGGGCATGCAACAATTCCTGTCCACATCTCATCAGCCACAATTCAGTTAGCCGGGCAGACTGGGAAAAGCTGGACTTCCCACATGCCCAGGAGGAAAATGAAAGGGAATTTGTGAACACAGAGTATTACTTCCTCCACTACTTCCCTCTTTTTCTTCTTTGCCTAACAAGTCCCCGTGTCCACAGGACATCTTCCCTTCTAAAGTGATGCCAATGAGGATACTTGGTTTTGTTGAACTACATGGTAAACCTAAAATGGCTTAGGTAAACTAGTTGATAACCATCCAGTGCAGATATGCAGACTTTTAGAGGGTTTCCAGGTTTTCCAGTATAAGAGTGTTTCTGGGAGACTGCAGGAGAGACAAGGTACAAGGTCAAAAGGATTTTTAAATTTTATTTATTTATTTATTTATTTTTGGGAAAGATTTGCCCTGAGCTAACATCTGTTGCCAATCTTCCTCTCTCTCTTCTTGTTTTTTCTTCCCCAAAGCCCCATAATTGTACATTCTAGTTGTAAGTCCTAGTTCTATGTGAGCTGCCACCACAGCATGGCTACTGACAGATGAGCGATGTGGTTCTGTGCTCAGGAACTGAACCCGGGCCACACAAGCAGAGTGTACCAAACTTTAACCATTAGGCCATGAGGGCTGGCTCTAAAAGGATTCTGACATAATTGCTTTTCTACTACCTTACTTTTACAACATAATTACTCAAAGTACTTGGCCACTTAATGCATATATCTTTAGGACAGTGCTTTCCTTTATGTTATCACTATCTCTTGATTTTTTTCCCAAAACTTTATGTTTATGTGAGGGAGGGTAGGAGATAAAAAAATATATTAGGAGAAGTATATAAAGTGTAGGGAATACTACAGCGATGTCCAAGAATAGACAGTCTAAAGACCATCATTGTTACAATCACAAATTGCAAAGACGAATTTTCAGCAATGTGAACTGAGGGTAATGTGCTTGCATGCGTGTATGATGTGTCTGTGCGTGTATTTGTGGGTGTGTGAGTGACTTGCAGAACTCTATCTCTGGAGCATGATTCCAAGGACAGCACAGTAGGCATGTGCCCCTGGAACGACATCAAGCAAACAAACAACCTTCCCCTCCCTAACCTGGGTGCCAATAGTGGCATATATGTGAGGGAGGCACTTCCACATGCCCCTTCCCATCTGTTTCCTAGGCTTTGTGAACAGAATGGAAACGCTGAGAGGCACAGCAAAGCCAGAGCCACTGCTGTCAGTTGGCCCAAGGACACCTGTCCTTGTGGTGTTTGGCACAACCCAGGTCATCCACACTTTGATGAAGGCAGCACTCCAGGCCTGTCCATGATAGGAGCTGCACAAGCACGAAAGGGCTATTATTTCATAAGTTGGTCTCCTTAGTAAAGCAAAGAGGCCATGGAAAGATAGAGGCAGTGGAGAATCCCGAAAGGAGTACCTAGCATGCAGTGGGGGTCCCCTTCAGTGCCCTCTTTTTTAGCCATGGAAAGGCTCTCACCTGTGGAGTCCTTGCCTGCATCCCTCTTGCGGGTCTCTCCTGGTGTAATTCTGCCATCTGTCATGTGGAGTATTCTGGGCTAGGCCCTCCTATTCCTGTCACCTGCAGAGGAATGACAGATGACTGTGGAGGAAGGGAAAGCACATGGCTCCCCTCTGAGTGGGCTTGTGTGACTTCAAGTAAAGCAGAGCTCATTGCACATGAGCTTTGGGAAAGAATATACTCCCACTATCACGGTTGTATCTTCCCTGCTATGTTTCTGTTTCCCACCTATCTTTATTTCTTCAATTCATTTTTTGGTAAAAGGGGAGAAACTGCTCCAAACAGAAAAGAAAAAATTGGAAGTGTGGGTGGGGGAGAGTTTGACCACAAAAGAAGAGCACAAGGGGATTTTGGAGGGTGAGAGAACTATTCTGAATCCTGCTGTGGTCACGGCTACATGACTCCATGCGTCTATCAACACTCACAGAGCTCTATGCCAAAAAAGGGGCATCTGCTGCTTAAAAGTATAAAGTAAACCTATAAAAATCCTCAGACACCTCACTAGCCCTTGTAGGTCCCTTTATGAAAAAGATAATAATGTAAATTAAAGGGACAAGAAAAGATATTTAAATGGACTGAATTGTCCTCCTCAATCCAATATGGTGCCCCTAGTCACATGTGGCTATAGAGCCCTTGAAATGGATAATTAAGATGAGATGTGCTATGGGGCCAGCCTGGTGGCATAGAGGTAAGTTCATGCACTCCACTTCAGCAGCCCAGGGTTCACAGGTTCAGATCCCAGGCACAGACCTAGCACCACTTGTCAAGCCACGCTGTGATGGCATCCCACATAAAATAGAGGAAGACTGGCACCAATGTTAGCTCAGGACCAATCTTCCTTACAAAAAAAAAAAGAAGAGAAGAAAAGGAAAAGATGAGATGTGCTGTAAGTGTAAAATCCGTGCCAGACCTCAAAGCCTCAGAGACTTCATACAAAAAAAGAACGTAAATTAGCTCATTAATAATTTTTGTCTATTGATTACATACTGAGGTGGTAATATTTTGGGTATATATAATTAAAATATACTATTAAAATTAATTTTATCAGTTTATTTTTACTTTTTTAAACAGGGATACTAGGAAATTTGAAATTGTACTTGTGGATTATATATTTCTGTTGGACAGTGCTGGCTGACACTGTGTACAAGGTGTAGGTAGCTGTATCATGGAATTAGCAATTAAGTGGAATTGAAGATAGTAAGTGTCCAGGCCAGGCCCCCAAGCCTTCAGGAAGGTTCTACATCCAAATGTGTGAGTCTTCCTGAAGAATCTGCTGATGTACTCTGAGCAGGGTATATTTCTGCTGAGTCTCACAAAGATGACCTTCTGCTTTGATGGAACGCCAGGATTCTAATCTTCTTTGAATCTGGAGCTCCTTGCATCGTGTGGAACGTTGTCAATCTGCATCTAGCGATCCTTCCTTGTTTTCTAAGCTCTAAATGAGAGAACAGTGCAGTCACATTTTGATATTCTGTAGTTTTCTCTGCTTAGTCATGCAACTAAGCACCTTGTTATGTGAGAGGCAACATACGAGCTATTTGCTGAGTGTGTGAAATAGGCTTATTTTCTGTTTTACAGTTGGTAAGCATTTTCACATGTAACATCTAAGTTTATTTTGCCTTGACAAAAGAGACAGGGCTGAGGCCAAACATTTCCCCAGCAGCACTTAATCAAGGTTACTTCTTCTAAATCATTATTACATTTCTCTGCACTCAAGGACAGGCGTGAAAGAAATGCCTGTCGGAACTTCCTGATAGGCAAGCTAGGAAGCAGAAGCTGCTGTTCTAACCTGGGGCTTCTCCATCTGCTTCAGGTCACCTGGGGGAGCTGGTTAGATACTCTGGGCTCCCATTCCCAACCCACTCACCCAAGTCTCTGAAGACAAAGCCTGAGAATCTGCATTGTTTTAAAAAGCTGTCCCTTTAACCTTTTGAATAATATTTGTTATTATGATTGCCCAGCCAGAGGTCTTAAGATGGAGACCTCTGTACAAAGGAACGGCCTACCGTCGTCTGGCATTATTTTCCAAGATCCGCAGCATTCAGCCCACCGAGACCCAGGTGAATATTCTGCCAAATCCCCTAAAAGAGTTAATTACAATAAAAGAATTGATTTTTAGGCTACTTCGAGTGCACCTGTCTTCCTGAAGCTACTGTGGTCTCTGATTAGTTCACTTATAGCCTGAGAACTAACACTGACATGGATTGGGGGCTATGTTTAATTACAATTTTTTTCATTCATTATCCAAAATCAACACAACTACCTTGCTTGAGCAAGTGGAAACATTTGGATTTTGAAGGAAAAAGTGAAATCCTTAATCACCGGGACATTGATACACACTCCATCTTTGCATTAAAATTCATCAGAGATATAAAATGAAAGACAGTTAGCTCTGTGACTCCTTGAGAGTTAATGCAGCTAAATTTGGTTACCAAGCAAAGTCAACAGGTGAAGTAGTATAGGATGAAACTAGAAGTTCTCAGATAGGGCATTGTGCTAGGTAAAGAGATTGACTGCTGAGAAACCTAGCCTTGACCCAGTTGGCTAACTACAGCAACAACAAAATGGCTGTTGTCTAGGAAGGAATAATGAAATTGATGTGTGTTGTCTAAGTCTAAGACTTAAATATTCAAAACAAAGAAAAAGGTATGCATATGTATGTTCACTGTAAATCTATGTAAATTTCAACCTCTGCCCTCCTGACATTTGGGGCTGGAATATTCTGTGTTATCAGAAGCTGTTCTGTGCATTGTAGGATGTTTAGCAGCATCCCTGACCTCCACCCACTAGATGCTGGTAACACCGTATCCTCAGTTGGGACCACCAAAATTATCTTCAGACATTGCTAAATGTCCCCTAGGAGCATATTCACCCCTGACTAAGAACCACTGATCTACATATTCTAATTTCTTTCATTTTTTTTTCCCCTGGGAGCAAGGTTTTTTTTTTAAAAGATTGACCCTGAGCTAACATCTGTTGCCAATCTTTTTTCCTTCTTCTTCTCCCCAAAGTCCCCCAGGACATAGTTGTACATTCTAGTCATAGGAACTTCCAGTTCTGCTATGTGGGACGCCGCCTCAGCATGGCTTGATAAGTGGTGCGAGGTCTGCGCCCAGGATCCAAACCATTGAAACCCCGGGCCACTGAAGTGGGGGGTGCAAACTTAACCACTTGGCCACAGGACCGGCCCCTAATTTCTTTAATTATAACTTATGCAATAATAAAAATGTTTTTAAAAATTAAAGGAATTCCTGAAAATGTGCTTCAAATAACTAAATATGAATTTATTTAAATATTTGAAAAACACTCAAACACTGTATCAAGATCAAAGATGTAGGAGAAAGGTGAAGCATTCCATTTTCATATATAATTAAACAACTTTCATAATGAGGTGATGCAGATTTATATCTATGGTAAGTGAAGACTCAACCTGTTAAAATTCAAAGGAAGATGAGTTTAAGCATCCTGGAGTTCCTGCCTCTCAAGCAATGGGACAAGCTTTGATATGCAAAACAGATCCTGATACAGTCAGAAAAATGGAAAGGGCACTTGGAAGAACAAGCAGTCTCCGAATTTTAAATGAGTTTTTTGTCATTCAAACGTATGGATCTCAGAAAGCAGGTGGGGTCATCCTGAACTCCACCTCCTGCTTCTGAGCCAGGAGTGCATCTCCTTGCCCATTCCTTCTCCATTCCCCAAATCAGTGGAAGAGGTGACTTCACTCCATGCCACTTCTTACTCTCAATCAGTTACATTGTGTGTAAAACAAGACTGCCCAAGCCTCAGGTGGTGGCCAAAAGAAATAAACTTCAGGGAGGAGAGAAAGGATAAGAGAGAGGAAGCGGTCTTGGTATGGACTCCAGGGTGAGGGACAAGAAAGGGGGCCCTGAGGAACAGAAATGTCCAAGTACCAAGTCATCCTACCAGTGAAACTTCTTGTGGACTATTCATCAAAACACTTTTTTATCTTACTATATAGGTAATGAATGCCCATCTGAGGATAAAACAAATAAATAAAAAGAAGATCCACCTATCTTGCTTTTCTGTACAGTATTACCATCCATGTGGCATAAATTCCTCAGGTTTGCCTATTTTTGTCCTTTATATAAATGGAATCAACTTTATACATATAGTTTTTTACAATTTGGTGTTTTCAATCAAAATTCAGTTTTAAGAATCACCTATGTTGATGCTAGTAACTGTAATTCATTTTCACTACTGTTTAATATTATACTGTAAGAATATAACAGATTTATTTATTCATTCAACTGTTGATATTGGTTGTTTCCAGTGTCACCTATTAGAGAGAAGGCTTCTGTGACTATTTTTATGTGTCCCTTGATATAAGTGTTCACCAGTTTTTCTTATGTCTTACTTATAAGGATGAAAATGGTGCATTTTAGGGGATATGTGTCTCCATGTCTAGATAACGCCAAATTGTTTCCCAGATTGTTTGTGTCATTAAACTCCTGCCAGTTCACTATCCTCCCCAACACTTGGAATTGACAGGAATTTTAATATTACCAATCGGATATTAGGAAAAAGTAGTTCATTGTGGTTTTAATTTACATTTCCACAGTTACTAAAAGGCTTGCAATCTTTTCAGATTTTAATTGGGTATTTGTGTTTCCCCTTTGGTCAAAGTTTTGTGTCCATTTTATGTTTCATTATTTGTCTTTTTCTTATTGGTTTATGTGTGTTTTTTTGTATATTCTGGATACTAATTCTTTCTCCAGCTACATATGTTTTTGTGTATATATACCGGTTAGTGATCTGTCTTTATACCCTGTAGAGTTTTTTGTTGAACAATAATTCTTAATTCTAGTGTAGTCAACTTTACCCCCTGCCAGACCCTTTTCCACAGCAGCAGCACCATTGTACATTCCCACCAGCAGTGTATGAAGTTATCACCAGCTGTCAACATAATATCTTGTGCATAGGATGTTCTCAAGAAATATTTTTGCAAGGCAAGAAGAAAAGGGAATCCAGGGTTCATACATAAGTCAGTGCTGGCTGTGAAGAAGCTGCATTTAGAGGAGAGTCTGATCATGGCGCCCCCAGCATCAGGCAGGGGCCGGGCTCAAGCGCCCACAGTCTGCGGATGCCTGGATGGCTGTGTGCACGATGCCTGCTCCAATTCGAACTGTATTTCCTCTATTTAGCCTTCAGGTTTCTTGGGATCAGACCTGAATATAGATGAGCAGGAATGTTCAGACCTCTTGAGACTCTTGTCCCAATACCTCCCAACACTGGAGGGCCATGTGACATAGATGCACACACATTCACACGTGCATGCACACGTATATACACATGGCGATAAAAGTTTTTGAGATCATGAAGATCTGGGAATACATTTCAGAAAACAAAAAAAGGAGCAAGAAATCCCTGTTTATGTGCTTTGCTTCTCCTGAGGCAAGTTTCCAGCTTGAATAACACATCTTCCCCTCCCCTTGGTCAGCGGGGGTGAGCACTGGCGGCCAAGGCCTCATCCGTACATCTGTAAGTCTCGGTTGGGAGGAGAGTGGCTGACATTAATCCAGCTGCCGGTAGCCTTCTATTTATTCACATAGTCGCCTATGCAACTGAGCCCAGCAACTGAGAGTGCATCTATAGCACAGCCCCCAGTTCAATGAAGTGACAGCGGATAGGCGGGCCTGACCCCACCAGCCAAAAACAATGAGGAGGGACCCTGAGGCTGAGGCGGGGCTGACCCTGCTCAACTGAGCTGGGATGTCACTGACGATGCAGATTCTTGCTCCCGCCCTTGCCAGACCTCCAGTTGTCATCTCCTTCACTGTCTTCCCAACCTTCCACCCTCAGCACCACCTGGTGGTTGCCGGTCCCTGCGACTGTGCCTGCAACCTTCTTGCCACCACCCTCATCTAACTCGTCTAATCCTGTCAGCTCTTAGCTTGGTCCCTGCACTTTCTTCTGGAAGTCTTTCCTGATTCCCAAAGTCAGACCAAGAATCTGCTTTCTCGTGCCGTATATCACTCTCTCTTTCTGCTGTCGTGCTGTTTCAAGTCAGCTTGTTCATCTGTGTCCCTCTCTAGCTGGAAAGCTCCATGGTGGGAGGGAACACGTCCATGGTTGTTCATCATTGTATCCTCAGTGCCTAGCAGAGTGCACAGTGCATGGTAGGAATTCAACAAATATGTGTTGAATGAATGAAATGAAACAAATGAACAAATGACATTTTTTTCCACTTAAGAGCAGACCGAGCCTCAAACCTTTTGGAAACACCAGCAAGTGGTGTCTCAGAATCCAGAGAGAAAATAATAGACTTCCCTGGGATCTCTGTCACATGCAGACTTCCAGTAAAAGCTCCTTCGCATCTGTGATTAATCAGTCCAAAGAGAAGTCTGCTGTTTTCCTAACCGAGAAACTTAAAATTGTTTGCTGCCCTGAGTCGGCTAAATTAGACCCGGCCTCTGGTGTGCCGCAGATGGTTCACGGGTGTGGTATTAGGCCCTCAGTTCCGAAGGAAAGGCCTGGGATGGCTGGACCCCCTGCCAAGGCTGCTGGCCTTGGGCAGCCTCATCCACCTCCCCCGAGTGTCACTCAAATATCAGCATGGAACGTCTGGGGGGGGGTCTGGACAAGCTGGCAGGCCCTGATGGCCACCAAGTTGGCAGCTTGGTCTGTATTATTAATTATCATTTTCAGCCATTATAAGTTCTTATGTATATGTGCCTTTTTTTTTTTTTTGAGGAAGACTAGCCCTGAGCTAACACTGACTGCCAATCCTCCTCTTTTTTGCTGAGGAAGAATGGCCCTGAGCTAACATCCATGCCCATCTTCCCCTACTTTCTATGTGGGACACCTGCCAGAGCATGGCTTGACAAGTGTTACATAGGTCTGCACCCGGGATCCAAACTGGCAAACCCCGGGCTGTCAAAGTGGAACGTGAGAACTTAACTGCTGCACCACCAGGCCTGCCCCTGTAGATGTGTCTTAAGGTGGGAAGTCAAAGGAAGCTCCATATTTTCAGGTTCTGCAGCACTCAAGCAGTGGCCCTACCATGCCCCCCAGCCCTGGAGTCCCAGGATTTCTCCAACTTTTAAAACAGAAGGAAAAGGGGGGCATGTGATCAGGAGAAGGAGTGGGAGTGGTGGCATAGTAATAGCAGTAAGCAGGAGTAGAAGTAGTAGAAATCATATTTCCAAGAAAAATTGTAGATGGAACGAAATAGCTCATCTTACATTTTTCATATGTGGGCCCCCAAGACGGGAGTCACCCAGGGGTCAATAGCTGGAAGCAATCAGCGGCAAACAAGGAATTTCCTTAAAATCTTATGCTTTATCTTACAAGTCCATGCGAAATTTCCCTGCTACCTATAATATGTCAGTTCCACCTCTTCCTCCTCCTTCCTCCCCAAAAGAAAAATGATGAGTTATAAATATGCTCCTGGAACATGGGCCAACTTCACCCTGGGGCTTCCAAAACCCCCTTACGCTGCCTCTACACTTCCAGTCACCCTGGGGTGCTGCCTGGTCCTCTGTAGGTTTTTTACTGCTCTGGATGGTGTGACAGAAAAAACAAGCCACAGAAATTCCACATGAATGTGGAAAATAGTGGATGGGACAAAAAAACACCCAACAAATAAACAAACAAAAACCCAGAATGAAATGGTTAAAATTCTTTTAAGGGAATTAGGAGTAGGAGTTTTCTCTAAGCTGGGATAGTAGTGTTTGGGGTGCAGCCGGACCTCCCAGTATCTCCCTGTAATTCCAGGATGGCTGGGAACCTTGTCCTGACAGCATCGTGGTCTGTCAGTGGTCCATCATTGCTTATCAGACTCATGTTCAATTACGTTTGGCATGTGCTCTCAGCCTAGAGATGCTGCCAGTCTCCGACTGCAACTTGGCTGCCTGACTAAGGAGGTCTGATCAGGGTTTGATCGGCATTTTATCATCAGTTCAGGGGTGGACGTCATTCAGGCCCCTTTAGATCATCTGAGGTTTAGTGTTTTCATGAGACCAGAGGAGCCCTCCAGGCACCATGTTCAGAGGGAGAGCTCTGGAAAAGGCGTTAATAGATTTTTGGCACGAGACCTGACTCTGGGCTGGTGAATATAATAATCAGGCTGAATCCTGACTTTCTCGTGGCTGCCCTGATGCTGTGTTGACTCAGCTTTCCTAATGCCTTCCAGCTGACGGATGAAAGGTACCCTCCAAAGTTTGGGGAAAGATGCTCAGTCCATCTCTTTTTATTGTTTCTAGAAAACTATGCTTATTTGAACAAATAGCTCAGACTGTCATCCATAAAATAAGAGAATGGGATCAGATAATCTCTAAGGTGCCTTCCAGTTTGTGTGTCTTTGAATTTTCAAATGTTCCATTAAATTGTCTGAGAGACAGAGATGCTTCATAGCCCCATGTGGAAAAGAGATCCTTAAAGTATTTTATGAGCTGAAGATTCCAGTGAACTGGAGGAATGTCATAAGTCAACATCCAAACTAGATAGGACTGAAATGTCCACCCCCTCATACCAGCAAAGAACCAAACTAAAACTCCTTGAGGATTAATTCAGACTGAGAACAAATATGCCTGAAGTAAATGGCGAATGGTCAAAAAGAAAACAAACCAACCAACAAAGCAGGCGAGGGCAACCTTTCAGAGATGATGGATAAGTTCACGGCCTTGATTGTGATGATGGTTTCACGAGTGCACACTTATCTCCAAACACATCAAGTTATACACATTAAACCTCTACAGCTTTTTGTCTGTCAATCACACCTCCATAAAGCAGTTAGAAAAGGTAAATGGTCCCACCAACTCCCGGGGTGAGACCTCAGGGACTCACTCTGGAGAAAATGAAAATGTCCATCGCTCCTGGGCTCCGATGGGCTTGGGATAAATCTGCTCAGTTTGTAATGTTCCTTTCTCTTCCACATACACTGTGTGCCCTTGTGAGTGAGGCTGACCTTTTGGTACATTTCACCAGTGGTCAGACCGTAAAGCTGGAAGGCCTGTTAGAGAACACACCTCGAGCCTTTGACATTATTTGGAGGAGAATGGAAGCCGAGTAGCCTCTGGAGAATAGGGCGGGGGACCTGGCTTGTTGGGGGCTGCCGGGTAGGAGTGGGAGTTGTCTCCCAGTAGCTTTGCTTGATGAGAAATGCACCGTCCCCCTGGGGGAGATGATCTCATAGTCCATTTCCATGCAACAAGAACAAATAGTAACAAAGGCTTGTACTCAGAATGTGAGAGCTTAAAGGGAACTCAAAGTTCACCTCAGTCAACCCCTCACTCCAAAGATGAAGAGCACCAAGACCCAACACGACTCTTTGGTCCAGCGCCCACAGCTAATTAATGGCAGAGCCAGGTGTGGAAACCTGGTACCCTGAAGTCAGAAAGGCCCTAATTCAAAACCTAGCCGGTCTCTCCCTAGTTATGTTTCCTTCAGTAATGTACCCAATCTTCCCTGAGCTTCATTTACAAAACAGCAGTCACTCCCCCTGCTCTTCAAGGTTCCTGCGCAGACAGAATTCACGTACATGGCTCGGTGCCTTCTACTTTGGGAAGGCACTTGCTCTTTTCTTATCCTCTCCTTCTCTTATCACGAGTTTAATCGATGCGCCATGAAGTCAGTGATTTCCTTTTCTCAAACGTGCTCTGGTTGCAGCCTGGTGTTGCATAACCTGCTGGACGAGGACACGGGGCCCCTGGGAGCTGCAGCGATGTGACCAGACTCGCTGGCGCAGGTTGAGCGTTCCGTCCAGCAGAGGGCAGCAAAGCACGACCGCCCGGGCGCTCCTCCGCCCCGGGAGTGCGAACAGCAAGCCATTATGTTCCCCTTCGGGAGAGGCCGAAGGAGACTTCCTTGCAGCGCGTTCTTTTCAGTGGAGGCATTTTCACTGAGGACACAGGGTTTTGGCAACTGCTATGTGCCCAGCTCTTTTTCCAATTTTTGCTTTGTTTGGTTGGGTTTTGTTTGAGGGGTAATCCTTACGTTTCGTAAGGCATCTCCCTCCCCTGCACCAGGCACCGTGCTCGGCGCCTCATAGTGGGTCTGACCGTTAGCGCCTCAGCACCGCCTAAGGCAGCCACTTGGATTCCCAATTTAGAGATGTTACTAAGGTGTAAGAGGCAAAGGCTCTTTCTAAACCGAGGATGGGGCTGGTTGAAGAAGGGGAGGTATTTTATTTTACTGTGTCTACCTCCCTTCGGTCCAAACATTATTCCACATTTGTTAAGTACTCGATTGTGAGTTAGGAACTTTTATAAATGCAGGGGAGCAGGAAACCAAAAAGAATACCCTAGTCTTTCTCTAGGGTATGACTGTTTTTCTCTCCTGAGCAACTGATTTGGGAAGAGATGGGCTGGTTAGGAATAGCATCAGGCCCCACCCCAGAACTGCTGAACCAGAATCTGCAGCTTCACAAGCACCCCCCGCACCCCCCCCCCCAACCCCCGTGACTTCTGTGCACGTTCAAGTGTGGGGAGAAAGACCCTGGTGGGCAGCCAGTAGCTGCCTTCAAATATTTGGAAGGACAATATTTGAAAGAGAGAGTGTATTTGTTTTGCTTTCCTCTAAAAGGCAGGTTTAGGTTTAATTAACAGAAGCCACAAGAGAAGGAGGTTTCCAGATCGTTCAAGAGTAGGGGATTTGCAGTTGGACGTTATCCCAAACCTCACTAGCTCCCTCCTGGTCACCGGGGTGGGTCAAGCTGGAGGAGCCCAGCTATGCAACTTCTCTGATTCTTGTGATCTATAAAAACAGATGCTGCTTTCTAAACAACTGTTTTTTTATTCAATGAGATAATGAATTTGAAAATAATTTGCACGTTTTAAAATACTTTACAAATGTCAGTCACAGTTATCACCGACTGCAGTGGTCCGAGATGGAAGGCGTTGCTCTGTGATGTGAATGCCTCATGGTGAAGTGAGAACCGTGTGAAGGGATGTGGGGAGCTATGTTTGGGGCTCTTAAGAAATGTGGTGCCATATGCTGTAAATGGGGATGGGGGTGATGAAAAGCTGGATGGGGGAGCGAATGGAAATTAGGACTAGAACCCAAAAGTTCGCTCATTTCATATTTATTGTGTCATGAGTAAGGGCAGGGTTCCCCCAACTTCAAACTCTTGGCCCTTTATAAAGAACCAATGCTAGGTGGCGTCTGGTTAGGTAGGAGGAGCCTTACTAAGAGCCTAGACCCTTCGCGCTAACTGTGAGTCCACGAAAAAGCAGTCTGTTTACTGTTTCCTGCCGCCTCTGCATCCGCACAATTAGGAGCAAGTGGAAACAAGGCGGAGAAGAGCCGGCATGTGTCTTGGTTCTGACCGCTGGAACCCAAAGCTGTGTTTGTCTTGTCAGCTCTGTGTGATTAGCAGGAAGGAAACAGTGGCCTCTTCTGGGAGGCGCCGTAGGGGCTCGGAGTCCTGAGGCCCTCACACTGTGGTACTCCCCTTGCAGGGCAGCAGAAGGCACAGGAGTGAGGAGACCCAGCACGCGCCGCGCTGGGCACCTGGCACACGGCAGGCCCTCCATATGCTTGTGATGCTTGTGGAAGGCATGAGCGAAGGAGGGACTGCAGAGCGGAAAGCTCCACCAACGGCTGGTTTCCACGCACACGCACCTCCATCTACACGCCCTACAAGTGCCCAAAACAAAGACAAAGCTTCTGCTAGTGGAGAATAGGTTGGTCCTAATTTAGGCCTTCCAACTGATTTGAATGGCATCTCTTAAACGCCGAGATGGTTAAGGAAAGGGCATAAGGTAGAGAAACCCGGTCTATCAGGTTCTGCCTCAGAGATCGCTCATTAGCTGGACATAGTACGTTTTATTGTTGTCATTGTCGCCGTTATTGGACACTCTCATGAAGCTTAATGCCACAGTCACTCCATGTTTGAGCACTGCTTAGTTGTAAGCCACTTTCTTTCCCAGGGTGGAGCGCTGGGCTGAAAGAGGAGCTGGGAAATGTAATTATCAGTCAGTGAGGAAGCAGGTAGGAGCTTGAACCATCCTGGGTTACACAGTCCTGGTCAAAAGGACGTGCTTATCTGTTTTGAGGCCTGTTTTTCCCACTCAGTTTCTTCCTAAGTCAGAACAAGCCTTCCCCTCCTTCTCATCTCCACTCCCCTTTCTTCTTCTTCCTTCCCTTCCTTCCCTCCCCTCTCTTCCACCCGCTCTGTGTTGAATCCTTGCAGTGTCTGGGAATTCCTCCAGTTGCTGTGTGTTCCAGAAACAGGCAACCTCCAGTTCATTCAAGGGACATCGGAATTCAATACTGTCTGCTTGTCACCACTTTTTGCCCTAAATAAATGCATTCAAATGTATTTTTGTCCTTTTCATTCAGTATCCACCTGAAAAACAGATGTCCATCTTTTTTTGTATTGTTGACAGTTTCATGTGGTTTTAAAATTTTTTCCTCTCAGATTTTCTCATTACTTTTGGAAAAGCATGATGAGATGAAGCATGTGGAATTTGGAATCAGGATGTCTACATATTAGTTCCAGCCTTGCCCCTGACTAGGTCACTGACCCTGAAGACACCACTCACCCCCTGTGCGCCTCAGTTTCCCCGTCAGTGAACAGAGACCCTGCCACGCTCCCAGGAGCTTTCTTTAACTTCTCTCCTGTGTCATTCCATTTGCTGTCTCTAGTGTTCTTCTCTTTTCTCTCCTCAAAGCTGGCATTTTAAAAACTGTTGCTGTTAAAATGAGTACTTGCCTTTTAAAAATCTTCAAGTTGCTAAGCAGCATCTACCCCCCTCCTCAGTTCCTTTTATGCAGCCTGGTTGCCATAGTATCATCTGAGCATGGTAACAAGAAGCAAAGAGCAATCATTTTTTGCTAAATAGGGTTGGGCAGACAGATAAACACGCTGAAATGTTTCCGTACAACCCATCTGGAAGGAGCGGGGGGACTGCTCCATAGTACACATCTTAGAGTCTGTAATCAGCTACTACCTGGATTCCTCGCTCACTTATAGCTCTTCTGACACCTGTAGCTCCTGGATGTCATACCACCCCTGGCACGACACTTCCTACAAAGGCTTGTGAAAGGATGCTGCTTCTCCTCCCTTATTTGTGGCTATTTAGGGCTAAATGCAGACTCAGATCCTTCTCAGATAGTTCCCAAATATAGAACATTGAGCGTGAATCAGTATTGTATCTAAAGGTACTAGTGTCGTAGCAGGTTTGGAGAAGATAATAAATAAACGTCATCACAGTGACATCAAAGGGTGCTCTTAAAAAATGGAAAAGATTAAGAGAGATGTGAAAATAAAGAACCTACTTGAAATCTAACACGTATTTAAGAAATATAAATATAAGTCCTAGACTCTTCCTTTTGGGCTATGTAGTCCTAGATGGTCGAGTTTCCAGAGCCATGAGACGCTGAGATATTTCTGCAGTGGCAGTGTTCCTCTCACTCCCAGAGTGTCTTTCTGCTGCCCAGGAACTCAGGCTCCAGCTCCAGAACCCTCCAGGTCTCCCCACAATCTGGCATCTAAGGGGTTAAGGCTGGCAGGCAAGGGGTCTCGAGCACCGAGGCCAGCATCTGTGCTGCTGGGTCAGTGTCCATATCATACTTCTTAACTATTTGGAGTATCAGCTCTTAAAGCCACTGTCCCGTACTCCAAAGCTTTTTCTAAATAAAGTCAGTGTTTCCTTGTGGAAGCAAAGTTTACTCTTCCAGATTAAGCCATCAGGAAAGCATGCTGCCCTCTAGGAAAAATGTGGCTGAGCTCAGCCTTCTTGGGGAGGACACTGCCTTTGAACTTGGGTTGCAGGATTGAGATGAGCAAGCGCTATTGCCTGCACTGTCATGCTTGGCTGCCCAGCGACAATGACACACAACTGCCAGGCAGCTGGTTAAAATAGGAAGCTCACTCCATGGCCCCCCGGTGCTGTGTGTTGATTGCCTGAGCTGATCCCCACGCTTTAAACATGTTTGGCTCAGAGGGACTTAGAAAGGGCTTTTCAAGCAACGGCAGGCTGGCCCCAGACTCATTCAAACAATCACCTTCTCCCTCAAAGTTGAATGAAACTTCCTTCCGTTGGTCTTCCAGGGTTTTTCTTATTCTGTGTTTGGCAGCTTCTACTTTTCCTCCTCCCCACTGGAAACCACTTCAGGGTTAATAACACATCTTGCCAGAGGAGTCTTAGGACCCAGAAAGGGAGCAGAAGAGATTTCCCAATCTTTGCTCCAGCCAGGCGGGAACCGCAGACATCACAGACAGATGGTATCCATCCAAAGTCTCTCAGAAAGAGCTTCTGCCACGTCACTCGGTTACTCATCCCAGGGCTTGCTGATCCTTGCTCTAGGAAACTTCTCTGTGATGCCTTAGGAATGTGTGGCTGAAGCCCATTTTTCTTATGTCTGAACTCCAGAGGAAGCAGAGGTTAGCTGTCAGAATGCCCTGTGCACGAGTCCTTCTGAGTCTCAGCTGTCTTGACTCTCTCAACTTCCTTTATCTGGCTGGAGTCCTTGGTCAAGTGAGGAAGGTTCCCTACTCCGTGTCTGAGCCGTGCTTACCACACACCACATGGTCCTTTCCACATCCACTCTTAGATCCCTCATCTATGGCCTTGTCTATGACTACATAACAAAGGTGTATTTTCCAAGCAGAACTTCTTCCCTCTTCCCAGATTCTACAAACTTCCTAACAGTCCCTAACTTGACCATGCCCAGAAGGCCATTGGTCAGAGCTTCGCAGGGCTTTGGCTGTTTTGCTGACCAAATTATCTTTGGATTAAATTCTGGTGGTAAGTATTTTATAACTGGCTCTCTAGGGGAAAAAAGAAAAGAAAAGCCCCTGATTTGTGCCATTTGCCAATTTCCGCAGTGTAAATACTCCTACCGTGGCCAATTTCAAGCTAGTAACATGACGTCACTGAATATAGAGTTGGGAAGAGATGTACAAGACTGTTTGTTGCGAGCTCTTACAAATGAGCTGGCTCCAGTGCATCATCGAAGTAATCCCCTTGTCAGGGGAATATGACCATTGATCTTTTCACGTCCCTTTCTGCATCTTGTTTCCATCTAGCGTCTAATTCTTTCAGACATATCAATTCTTTAAGCCAGAGGTTTTCAAACTACTTTTTGGCCAAAGGTCTTTATGTTTATACAAATAAATGAAGAAGATTAAAGCAACGCCAGCCTGGTGGAGGGACTGAAAAAGGTTCTAGGCCCCATACTAACCTATAGCTCTGGAGAACAGTAGGAATCACTACTTTCAGTTTTTTTTCCCCACTTTTTCTCACTGAAGCAATCAGAATTATATGGAAAATACAATGGTTCTTGGCATATGATTGTTTTCCTGAACTCTTTGGAATAGATTGAAGTGAGCAGTACTTTTGGTCCACTTGGAGCCATTTGTAAAACCCATTGCTTTTGGCTAGGAGGGGCTCTCAGGAGCTCTATTAATCAGCATACCAATAATGACCTCATATGAGCTGCAGGACAGGCCGTTGCAGTGGGAGCCCTTGCTCTACCAAGATATGCCTAATTTAAGTGTTTGTCTGCAGCTCTGAATGTTCTCTGGCTTCAGCTGTCTACCCAAAACTGAGAGTTATGAGTCACACCACTTAACTGGCTCATGGGTTTTCAGCTCAGCTTTTTTCTCCATCAATACCTTTCTCTGTCTCTTGTTTTCTCTCGCTCCAGGTTTTCTCACAATATTATTTCATGTAATTTAGATAGCCCTAAAAGAGTCTTTTATGTATTTCCCTGCCAACAGAGTGCTTCCATTTTTGTTAATCTGTTTTACAATGTAAATCATAGTTTAATGGAGATGCGCCATTCTGTCTTAATGGAGTCATGATTCCATCTGATGAGTTCCTTTTGCTTTGATGGGAGAAATAGGCTTGGAATTTTCTAAGATTTCAGCAATCAAGTTATTAATAAAGAAATAAAAATTCTAAAGCAGGAAAGGAGCCCATGAAGACAGAAGAGAAACTGCAGGAATGTTTTATCTACAAGCCCTACCTGTCTCTCTGACTGTCACTGCATCGTGTGGGATTGGAAGGTTCTTCTGTTTCCAGTTCTTCCTGGCCATACTCTCAGATCGGAGAGCAGTAGTAACTGGGACATATAAATTCTCAGGACTGGCTTCAGGTTGGTGGTGCTGGAAGGAGCAATCCCACACTCCCACACTGCAGGAGGCACACAAGAGCAAAAGTTGAAAGGGCTTTAACTTTAAGCTATTGGTGTGAAGTGCTAATAGTTGGATTTCAAACATCGAACTGGGTTAGGGAATATGACTAGGAAATATCCAAAATCACACATGGAGGCTATTGTTACTTCCCTCTGCACGTAAGGCCTACCCTGTGGGTCCACCAGGAGTGAGGAAGACCAACCTGACCCACATCCGCCTCTTCAGTGAATTACTGGACGTCTCCGTTAGACATCCTGACATGCTTCACACCCGACAGACCCAAAACAGAACTACTCAAATCCAACTTTTAGTCTGTGCTCCGTATCTCCGTTAGTAGTAGCAGTCACAGGGTCACCCAGATCACAAACTGGGAAGTCTTGTGTGACCTCTTTCCTCTCCCTACTATCCACTGAGTTGTCAAGGTCTATCAACTTCCTTTTCAAAGTCTCACATTTCTGCCTCTTCCTTTCCAGTTCCAACACCGTGGTCCTAATTCAGGCTATTTTAATTTTTACCTGGTCTGGAATAATGTTTTATTCATAAAACATTTTCGATAACTATCAGTTGAATGACTGGATTACTATAGGAATCTTCCTTCTAGCTTGCCTGCCTCCAGTTAGTTGTGCTTTCTGACTCCCATTTATGCTCCGTTCTCCAATGAAAGTTCTAAAACAGAACGTGGATCGTGTGGCTCCTGGAGGTCATGACATTGCACCCGCAATGTTCCTCCTTCCTGCCTTTCTCTCCCTACATAGTCCCACACACTCATCCTTTCAAGCTCTTTCACAGCACTCAGCTGCCTCTGCAGCATCTACTGGACTTTGCTTCGCAGCATCAATCCCACCCAGACTCAGCCTTACCAACATCCTGGGTCCGTCTAACCCATTTCAGGGACTCCTTTCAGGATCACATCTCCACTAGCAAGCAGGATATTAGTAGTGGTTCTCACTTAGGCCTCATGCCAGATCATCTCTTTCCTCCTTCCGTGTCCTTCCTGAACCCCAAGGGCTGTCAAATCTGGAAACTACATTTCCCAGAAGCCTTTCCAGGGGCTTCCGCCTTAGACTGTGCCGAAGACAAAATCTCCGGGGAGACGCAAAGGTAGAAGAGAGGTTGACATCAACACTGTTCCTGCAGCAGCAGCAGGCAGGTGTGCAGGCTTTCTCAGAGGCCAAGTGCGCCTTCGACCCTGGCTTCCAGGGGTCCTTCTGTGATCAGCCAGCATCTGAGGTTGTTGACTATAGTCTCCTGCAATTCCTGTACTTCCTGAGTTCCTAAATTCTAAAAGCAGCTTTCACTGACCTTTGTCCTCCAAGTCTACCAAAGGTTTTGTAGGCTTTTAACTCCCTGCATTAAATCTTTTCTTCTGGAAATATCTGGAATCGTTTCTAGTTTTCTGGCCAAATCTTGATTGACACAAATCAGGTAGCCAATGATTTGGAAATGAATTTAAGCCGAGCCTCAGCTTCGAGCTCACTGAGATAGAACCTTTCTGTCCCATCTGTGCTTGCATCAATCTATGGGATTGTGCTTCTGCTTCTGTTCCTGGGCTGTATTCTGAATCCTGTGAAAGAATTAAACCTGTGTGGTAGATCCCAGCCCACTTGGCTAAGGCCATGTATCCTTCCTAAATTTTGCTGGTCAATCATATCAGGGAACTTAGCTCTGTGCCCTTATCCAGTCTACCTCTTGACCTTGTGCTCCAGATTAGACAACCTGTCTGGAACTAAAGGGCTGCCATCACTCAGTTTGATATCTGTTACCACCTGGAAACTTCTGCTCTCATTCTTTATTCACTTTTTGGCTCCAATCTGCTTTTTGGCTCCAATCAATCAATGTTGGTTAACCACTGAATTCTTGTCCCATCTCTCCAGTTGACAAATCACACAGCCAAGTTTGTTCCCATGGGCTGGGTCTTACCTCGTCCCTGTTTTGTCCTAGCTTCTTTCCTTCCGCTGCCACCCTCGTCTTGAAGTTTCAGGATGTCCCTTAGTTGAGACTGTCAGGGTTGTAGTATTAAGCTAGTAACATATGAATTGCTTAAAAGTATAGCGTTTTTCTATCCCTGTCATTCCACTTCAAGTCCTTGTGGTACCCAACTTCAAGGTAGGGTATAAGTCACAAATACAAAAGGAAGTCACGAGCGTCATAATAAATAGACGTTGTACTATTTTACATGAAAGTATAGACCATTTAGTCTGGTCAGCACTACTCATGACAGATCGTTATATTGCCAAAGTCAATTGGTCTTTTTTCCCCTACATATTACATTATGGTGACTTGTTTTACTTTTTCCTCATGTATGCTATTTGCTGTCCAGAAGAATCTCTTCTTCCATATTCAGGTAACAGAACGTACACGTGTACTCTGCTTTTGAATCAGCCCTCTGTAGTTCCTATGTGCTGTGAAAGCGTTCTTTCTTTCCTCTGGCAGGCTCTCTGCTTTTCCTCTCTGGAAAATTTTTGTAACCACATGTGTATGTTTAGAACTACAGACTCTTCTTTAAGAGGTAATTTATGGAAAACCAATCCATGTGTATTACGAGTGCCAATGTTATAAGCCTGTGTAATCATATAATTTCAGAATACGTTCCAGCCAGAAAATGAGGAAATCAATCTTTGGTATGCCTACACAATCCTTATGTCCATATTCAAAAGGGAATACTTAGTGTGAAAACGCCCGGCAGCAATTGTCTTACCTGCCTCTACTCTTAATACTCGAGAGGAGGAATAATTTCTGCCAGAAATTACATATGGACATGCTACCTATTCTTCTTGGAAATCTTTTAAAAGAGATTCCACCCACCTATCGCATTGTTCTGCAAGATGAGTCATGAGCACTGTAATGCCACAAAAGGAAGATTCTAGCACATTTACTCATAGACCTCCTGGCTGGACACATCAGCCTTCCAGATCTGTCATGCTGCAGTCCTGTAACAGTGATGTGCACTTTCCTGGGCACGATGGCAGCATGATGACTCCATTCCTCTTCAGGGTCTGACTTCATTCTGGGGCTTCAGCCTTTCCGCCTCTCTCTTGCCATCAAGTCTGGCTTCATCCAGTTTCCAAAATCTAACTGCCTGCCTTCCAATGGGGGTTTCCATGACAACTTCTGTTTGTGGTGTTGACTCCAGCGCTCCATTTCATCTCTCCTTTGTGGCACTGAGCTCTTCTTTCCTAAACATCCTTGGTTCTTCATTGTTCTTATATTGTGCTTGACTTTGACCCCAGCCTCTCTGAGTTCAATTTATATATTGATGAGTTTTGTTTTCAGATAAACCAGAGAGAATCGGAATCAAAGTCACAGTTTTAAGGCTACTCCATCACAGAAAACTAGGTCACATCAAGAGTCTCCTACCTGGTAGAAATGGTGGCTATTAATTTTCTGCCCTGGAAAACAAGAATTAAACAAGAAAGAATCCAGGGAACTTCACCCTCCACACACTCCTCCCCCTACAAAAACCAAAAACACTTGCAAGTTCACCTTCCAAAATAATTCTACATGTTTAACCAATTGAAAACTCACTTAAGATCACAAGTGTCTTTTTTTTCAGGTGCATTCGCCTGATAGAGAGTGTCTATCAGTCATTCACTCCTTAGTATGAAATAACTTTATCACTCAATGACAAATTGGCAGTCCAGGATAAAGGTAGGAGATTGGGGAGAAGGGGGTTCATTTTTAAATGTGGAATACTGAGAGGCAAGAAGGGAGATGATTTATAGGGAGATGTTCTAAAAACATAAAGATCCCAGAGCCCAAGGAAATGAGGCAGCACTTTGTATGAGCTGAGGGGGCTGTTGACAAAGGGAGATAGGAGGACAAAATCACATATTTCGCAGATTTCTTCAGCACATCAATGGCAGCTGACCATTGTGAAACTTTCTGCCCTTTGCCCTTGGCATGTGGCAGTGGTTTGCTGATGCTTGTGTGTATGAGGAATTTCATCAGATGCAAGACTGTCTCTGTAGTTTCCTTAAAGGACTAGCAGACACACTTGCAGTTCTGTCACGTCCTGCTTAGAAGACATGCTCTGCTCCTTCTCTGTCTCATCCTCCTGTTCCTCTCCACTTGAAACTCTTCATAAAAAGGGTTTGTTAGCCATCATTCTCACAAAGTTCTGTTGGTTGCCTTACCATCCAAAGGCACATAGTTAGTGACCAACATAAGAAGAAGAAATAGACACACAGTCTACGTAGTACATAGGATGAGTAAATCTTTTGAGATCTTTGAAATACTGAGCATTTTTGTACGCTGGAGGGAGGAAAGTTTCTGAACTTAATAAGATCTGAGTGTGGATCCTTATCTTGCCTCTTATCTAGCCAGATGCCCTTGAGAAAGTTATATTACCCAGAGAAGAGAGAATAAAAATATCTCCCTCTTAGTGTTGTGAAGATTATGAGATAAAGTTTGTAATGTGTCTGGCAGAGGGTTAAGCCAAATTAAATTTCAATAAAGGGTATATTTAATAATATAAGGGGGAGTGGAAATGAACACATTTTTAGTTTTCTAGAACTTTTGTCTAGAAAATTTTCTATCAATATTGACCCAAAAATTCATCCAATAAAATAATTATTGAGCAACCCAGGTATGCCAATCAATGAAAAATTTGATATAATTTCCTTTCATGGATTTCGCTTGAGGATGTGACTTGATTTATTTTGAAATCAAATCTTTGGAACAGACTCATTATACCTTTGCTCTTGCTGGCTGGTTTGGAATTCAGTGCCTGCTTACTGTATTTGAAAAACCAGTCATGGTTCATCTTACAGTCCAAATTCTCTTGAGAGCCCTCAAACCATTCGTTTTAATGCAATCAGTATTTATGCGCCACTTCCTGTGTGCAGAGGGCAGTGCTGGAAGCTGGGAGTAGTTAATGGAAGATAAAACACCATTCTGTTGCAAGGAACAGTACACACGGCTGAGAGCCAAAGCGCTGGGCAAATGACTAATAGAAAACAATGAAGTGAATGCAATGAGCAAGCCATAGATGAAAGGTGGGGAGAGAGCTTCATTCTGGCTGCGGGATCCAATTAGTGGACGAGGTAGCGTTTACACATGGCCTGAAAGAACAAGCAGAATCTGATCTAGGGAGACGGGAAGAAAGAGAGACCTGTGTAGGCAAAAAAGGTTGAATATCTAGTTACCATATCTAGGGAGACAATGAGCTTGGCTAAAGTTGTAGCTTTGGAAGCTTGGAATCACTAAGTTTGGTAGCTGAAGCGACCCTAGCAACCAATCTCCTCATTTTAGCAGCGTGTGTTAAAGGGCGTTCTGGGAGGCATGTTTAGAAAGTCATGTTGGATTAACTCATGGAGAAGCCGTCGTTTCAAACGTCTGGACTTCCTACCACACGTAATGGATATTTCTGGAGGTTTTTGAATGGAATTTAATGTATTGCACCTCTTACTCCTGTTTCAGGTCCTTCTATAGCAGTGGTTCTGAATAAATATTTGGAGAGCTTATTAAAACTCTGAGTGCAGGCCCCACCCCCAGAGTTTCTGATTCAGCAGGTCTGGATAGGGCCCAAGAAGTTTCATTTCTAACAGGTTCCTGGGTGATGCTGATGCTGCTCATCTGGAGACTACACATTTTTTTATTTTTTATTTTTTCTTGAGGAAGATCAGCCCTGAGCTAACATCGGCTGCCAATCCTCCTCTTTTTGCTGAGGAAGACTGGCCTTGAGCTAACATCCGTGCTCGTCCTCTTCTACTTTATATGTGGGATGCCTACCACAGCATGGCTTGCCAAGCCGTGCCACGTCCGCACCCAGGATCCAAACCAGCAAACCCCAGGCCGCCGAAGCAGAACGTGGGCACTTAACCGCTGCGCCATCGGGCTGGCCCCTGGAGACCACATTTTGAGAACCATCGTTTGATTGTATATTATTGATTCTCAACTCCGGATGCCCATTCAAATCATCTGAGGAGCTGTTAACAAATACTGAGGCCTGTGTCCTACCCCAGACCTGCTGACCCAGAAGCACCGAGGAAGGGGAAGAGCTGTTGGTGATTCTTAAAAGCTCTCAAGGGACAACCTAGGTCAGCACTTCTCAAATATTATTATGCATATGAATCACTGGGAATCTTCTTAAGATGCAGATTCCTTTTTACTAGGTCTGGGTTGAGGCTTGAGATTATGCATTTCTAATAAACTCCCAGCAGGTGTCAATGCTGCTGGTCAATGGACCACACTTTGAGTAGCAAGGTTCTAGCAAGTTCAATATCCTTTTTTGTTCTTCTCACACTTTTCTCTCCATGCTTCTATTCAGTGGTTGATTCAGTCTCTCTCTCTCTGCCCCCCATGCAGTATAATCACATTCAATCCCCAAACCCCTGTTTGAATCGCGCCTCAGAAAAAGCCATTGAGGGGTTAGGTGAGGCACCTCGCCTTTGGGTTTCGTCAGCAGCTAAGTCGACCTGGAGATGGGACACTGGGCAAACCGCGGCTTGGTGGCACAAAGCCTGACGCAGTGCAGGTGAGCGAGTGTCAGCAGCCCAGACCTAGACGTGTCCATCTGAAGCCTTCTGTCCCTACCAACTGCTGCGCTTGGCAGGCCACCCACACACGCCTTGTGCTAAGCCTGCCTTGCCGCTCTTCCTTACATGCTCCTGAGCCTCGCTTGCCCACCCTCTCTCAGCAACACGCTTTTTGCACAAATTACTCTTTGTCATAGGCATAATTCCCAAAGAGAGAATAAGAAGCTTTCTGGCGTATCTATTAATCATGAAGGAGATTGAAAGCTGGGAATAAGGAAAGGGAGAAAGAGACTTACAAACTAAATGGAAAATGCCCTTTGAAATGAAGATTCTCTGACAGGCCCCCTGGGTGGACCTGCACTCCAGTCCATTACCTTAAATGCCTCCTTCCTTTTCTGTGTGTGTGTGTGTGTGTGTGTGTGTGTGTGTGTGTGTGCTGAGAGAGGAGGAGACAGAGGAGCAGGAAAGATTTTTTCCCCCTTTTATTTTCTTCAGTGAATTCTGATGACAATTTGAAGTGCTCTTGGCTGGGAAATTACACTTGGAGGAGTAAAAATAAAAACATTCCAAGGTTGTAAGGCGAGTCTCCTACCCTTACAACCTTGAGTAGATCAATAAAGGACACCTGAATTATTTCAATTAAAGGAAGATATCTGAGCACAAGCAGCGCTGTGCCATCACTGAACAAAGAAAGAACACAGTAATTGTTTTGCTAAGCTGTGTGTATGTTAACAAAAGCCTGTGGAAGAGTTCAGCCCCTGAAATTCTTCTTCCTGAGGCCTTGCGACATTATCACATAGGAGGGGAACTGATAATTTATTTACTGATTATATGTGGGGGAGGAAATTTTTGCTTCCAAGAGTGACTTCCAAATGGGCATGAATATAGATCCATGCAAAGGGTGCAGGAATTCAGGCCAATTGTCACACTCTGTGATCCTCACAAATTTGGGTCACTCTCTCAATTAGTTTAGCTCCTCCTCTGTGTGACTACAGAAACAAAAGCTACTTGGAGCCCTTGTGGGTTGGCAGAGCATCTTAAAATACCCTCCTAAAGAAGCGGTGCTATAAATTCAAAACAGATTTCCCGAATACACTCAGCAGGACAGCACTCTGGGAGTTCACCAAGGCAGGCCCCCTTCCCAGGTCTGGGTGTTTGACTCCAGTATCCTGGACTGTTACGGTCCTCCTCTATGAGCCTGCTTCTCCTGAGAGGAATCAATCATTCTGAAGTACAGTCAGGATCTCTGCCATTCCAGATGCAAGCTTTCACGCGCCCTGTGTGCTCCCCCTTCTCTGTTAGTCATTATCAATCTCTCCCGTGCAGTGGAGGGAATCAGGCGTACCTCGTGTGCTTGAGAGTGTGTGCTCACGGGAAGGCCGAGCATCGGAGGAGGCTGGATCAGGGCCGTAATCTCAGAAGTTGCTCAAGACCTGGGGTGGTGTACGGTAACAAGCACAGTTCTCTCAGAACTCAATCCAAATTCTGTCCTGTTTGTCTAAGCCATTTCTGCCACTAGAGCAAACTTTTATGATTTGGAGCATAAGTACATATCATCTGTTGTGCTTTGAAGTGGGTGTTTTTTTTTAAAGGAGCTAATTTGGTTGTGCAATACCACCAAGAGGAGCCACTTGTAAATTCTATTTAGGTGTGTGTATGTTCTTCCACGGGTGGCGAGGATGAATCATCTCCATCTTCGTTTTATTATGTAACTCCACACTGACAAGGAGGGCTCCAAGACCTCGCCATGCAGGAGAGGCCCCTACCCATCTATGCTCCACCTGGCAGAAGGTCTCCGTTCTTCCCCAACCTGGCCTGGCCTTCCAGTGGGGAAGAGAGTACAGAGTGAGCAACTGGTCTCGGTTTGCCTGGGAGTTTCCTGGTTTTAACTGAAAGTCTTGTGTTCCAGGCACTACCCACCCCACTTAGTCCCGGGCAATCTGGCACAGTTGGTCACCTCACAGGTCTGTTGTTTGCCCATTTCTGGCCTCAGCTGATGAGTGTGATGAGCACTGGGTCCTGATGGCTCTGGGTTCCACCCAGGCCTTTCTGCTCCTGCAGAAATCAAGAAGATTCTCTGCCCTGGAGTCAGAAGGCAGGTTTGGGGGCACAACGAGGTCTGCTCTGGTCACGGAGTGGAGGACAGTTCCCATCCTCCACAGAGGGCCATGGACAGATGTTAAGGAGTCCCCCTGTGCTGAGGGAGGCAACAGGCCCACAATTCTACTCCATTGCAGGAAGACCGAAGCCAGGAATCCTGGCATGTCTGTAGTGGGGAGAGGGAGAACTCAGGCTTCGAGCCCAATTGGGTTCAAATATTAGTGATGCCACTTATTCATTCTGTGTCTGGAGCACATTCTTGAGTCTCTCTCAGCCCCATTCTCCTTGTCATTAAATAGAGATCACGATTCTTAACCCTCAAACTTCTGGACAGTATTTTCCCTACAAAAAGGCCATCAAATTCCAATTTACTTCTCCTAGACTTCAGGATAAGGCAGTAACCTTGGCTTTTTAACCAGGTTTGTATTATCTTTAGAAGAAAATTACGTATATTAAGTGGGCATAAAATTTATGCACTGTAATTAAGATGTGTAGAAATGTAAATTCGTTTTGCTATAATGAAATTGTTTCCTCGTGGGCTTTCATTTCTACTGGTGGAGGGGAAAATCCTGCTTCTTGAGGATTGTTCAGCTCCACACTAGACTTTTCCAGCTGAAACCCTGAGTTTAAGTTTAATCTATTGAAAATCATGCTCAAGTCCTCAGTGTTTTCTTCTCCTCTGGGAAACCAGGGTGCATATGTACGTTGGCTTCCAGAAGCGATGTCTGGTCACAGTCTTCTGTTCCTACTCATCCTGGAGTGGCTGGTACAGTTGGGGCTTTGTGTGAAGGCCACTGTGCCTATTTGGAGTGGCTGGTCCCTAGTGCCCTGCACTTGTATTTGCTGCTAAAGTCCATAGTTCTGCTGCAATCCCAATTATGGGGTCCATGTCTTCCTTCTTAGCCTGAGCCCAGACCTCTGCAGCCCACTGACCCTCTCAGTGTCTTGGCTGCCTTTCCCAGCACTTAATGGAGACGAAGCAATGAGTGTATCTCAGGCCCTCTTTATCTAAACATGGAGGCCACCATCTTGGCTCAGAACATAAGGCAAGGTGTTCCGAATTTTCCAGAGTTCCAGTCAGGTGGGCATATGCCCTGACAGTCATGGATTCCCTCTTATCCTGTTCCGTGTTTCTAACCTCTCATGTGCCCCTCTCTCCAACACAATTTTGATTGTGGAATGGAGCTGGATCAAAGCTACTCAGAGACGTTGACCCATTCTAATGTTCTTCTGTGTAACACTCTCTTGGTTCAAAGCTCAGCCCTTTATATGCAGAGGAACTGCTTATATCCTGCTTGCATAATGTCCTAGGTACTTCCCTCTTCCAGCCTTATTGTAAAAATTCTATAGTCTGAGTCCTACAAGGTTGACCTTTTAATCTTTCTAGAGAAACTCTTTTCAAGACAAAACTAGCTCTTTCTTTTTCTTTCCCTAGCCTCTCCTCTATCCTCTCTCCTCTCTTTCCCTCCCCTTCTCTCTGCTCCCCTTCTCTCTTTCTCTCTCTCTGAGTCTCTTTTCTCTCTCTCTCTCCCTCTCTTCCTTACTCAGCCTATCTCTTGCAAATCTAATGTGCTTTGGCATTCAAGCAATTATTACTCTCTATGTACTCATTAAAGTAAAAGCAACTGTCATAAGAAATCAACCCCTAAACTTCAATGACTTGGAGTCATTTGTTTCTCAATTTTGGAACAGTTTGATGCAAGTGAGGAATGGGGTGTTCTGCTCCACATGGAGATTCAGGGACCCAGGAACTCTGTCATCTTCAGCAGAAAGTTTCTAAGAGAGGGTGAAGAAGATACATCCACTTGTCTTGGGAGGGACACAAATCACTAGACTTTATATTCAGTTGGGGAAAACTAGTCACATGGCCCCACCTAGACGCAAGAGGCTGGAAAATGAGTCCTTGCCTGTACAACCACTTGCTAGTCACAATTCTAACTAAAAATTGTCCTTTCATGTGCTGACTTTTGCAGACTTCTGGAATGTATGGGGCACTGTGCTGGACATTCATCAAAAAGATGATTAAGACATGGTCTTTAGCTTCAAGGAGCTTACCTTAAGTATTAGTAAGTTATTATTAACATTTCCATACTACTCTTCACTGGCCTGGAGTGATATTCATCATTTGGCTTGTCTTTATTGATGTAAGGGATAATGAATACAGAGTGCAGGGGGAAAGGAAATTAGCTAACAACCAAATCTAAAGCAGAGAGGGGTCTTGGAGACCGTCTGTACAAAAACTTTTGCCCATGGAGAAGAAAACATGAAACTCAGAGAACTGAAATGACTTGCCCAAATTCTCCTAGCTAATTACCGAGAGAACCAAGTTAAAATCCTGCTCTTTCTGTCTTTCAGTCTTAAACACTTTCCAGTATATCAGGTTCTTTCTGATGACTATGCAACATATAAGGGTTTATGAGCTCAGCCCTATTTAAATATGTATTTAGGCAAATGGAGCTAGGGCTAATGGTGTACAGAATTTTCCAATATGGTGCTGTTTGTAGATAATAGTCAGCATTCGCCATTATACCTACAGAACATATGGGAATCATGGCTTCGTTGGGAAATCACGGTGCCTCTTTGGGGTATTATCTTTACATCCACTTTGAATTCCCCCCACATTCAACAATACCTCAGTGCACATGCCCCAAAACTGTCAGCTTCACCTCAGGTAATAATATCTACCAGGTTTAATTTGTCCAACTAGCAGTCTGATGTGTCTCAGAAGTTTGAACAATGTTTTGTTTCAACATACAGTGCCCTCTACCATGTGTCCAAAGCTGCTGGCCATATCTGTAGATTAGTTTAGCTTGTATTTAAAGTGTAGTTATTGTGACCTCTCCCAAAAGACACAAATACATTAGCCTAAATGGCCATGTCGGTATGATCTACCAGCTGTGGCTGGATTGGCATTGTCAGCTTTGAGACAGAAATCTAAGGGGCCTTGGGGATTTCTGAGAGTCAATCCTGACCTGCAAATCCCTGGGCAAGGGGCATACCTAGTGTGTAATATAATATTTTCTTTGGTGGAGTTGCCCCTGAGCTGAAAACTTTTAACTCCAGAAACTCTCAGACTTGTGTATACTTCTCAGATAGACACACACCTGTGAGGCTGGCACTTGGGCTATTCCTGAAGATCCCAAATCTCCATGTGGAGAAGTGGGCATGGAGGAGATACCCTCCAGGAGGTCAGAATAAAGTAGAGGAAGCAGTTTACCAATATTTAAGGTAAGCTCCTTGAGAATAAAGGCCATGTCTTCATTGTCTTTTTATTCCTAATGCCCCAGACTGGAGCTTTTCAGTGAATTCTGTTTCTATTCCCAGTGAGTCTGGCAACTGTGACTTTGAAGAAACTTCATCTTAGGTTCTGAAACTAAGAAGAAACGGTACACACTGTGCAATTATGAAGCTACTCTTTCCAGACAGTAGGTCTACTTTGAACCAGAGCACATGGCAGAGGAATTTCTAGATCAGACCAGTTCTGGGGGGCATGTGTGCACACACACACACACACACACTTGAGGCCCATAAACAACTGGGAAAGGCTAGAGACTCTAGAATCAGTTTCCTAATATGTAGATGTCTGTGCCGCTATTTATGTGGCTGAGTTAAAACTCCCTGGAGAGTCTCAGGCTCTCTTGCAGTCTAAAACCATGCACTCAGCTGTTCAGCTAGAAGAAACAGAGTGGGATGGGAACCCTAATTTCTTAGTATATAAACAAAATGAAGTTTTCCTACAGTCCTAGACTTGTATATTTTAGTTAAAACTGAGTATTTACCAAGGCCAGCTGGTGGCGTACTGGGTAAGTTCATGTCCTCTGCTTTGGTGGTCTGGGGTTCAGGGGTTTGGATCCCAGGCATGGACCTACACACTGCTCATCAAGCCATGCTGTGGTGGCATCCCACATGCAAAATAGAGGAATATTGGCACAGAAGTTAGCTCAGGGACAATCTTCCTCAAGCAAAAAGAGGAAGATTGGCAACAGATGTTAGCTTAAGGCCAATCTTCCTCACACACAAAAAAACCCCTAAATATTTGCCTATGTTTTACCAGAAAACTACTAAGACACCAATTTACCTTCCATAAGTGTATTTTATGATGAAATGGCCAAGTTTCTCCTAAGTTGACCAAAAAACAAAAATCCATTCCTTGTGGCTGGAATCAGGCCAACTGAGATTTTTCACCAAGAGCAAAAATATCTTGTGCATGTATCCAGAACAGCTGGAAAGAACTGGCTATATTTTCTGCACCAACAGCATCAGACTAATGGCACTCCAGCCAATTAGTTGGCATTGTTCTTTTTGGTGTTTGTACCCAGAATGGCCCAGCTTAAGCTGGCCCATGAAACTTGTTCTTTCTTCCGGATTCTAAATCTGAATGTACAGTTTAGGTCCTTGTCCTTTCACATGCTGACTTTCAAAGACTTCCTCTGACTGTTCACTCAATATAAGACACGACCCTTACATTAAAGAGCTTGCCTTAATGTCTGGAGGAGGAGACAGATATGGTACCAGATTGTACTCATAATGGGAGAGGATTCAAGCTCACTTAGGATGGCATATGGTGCTCTCTATTGCAACCTCTAGGGTGATGATGTACATGATTTTCCATGTGATTGGCAGCCTTTAGAGTCCAGCGTGAGTGATACCCTGGAGATGTGCAACATGGCCGCTCTGGGAGGAGTCACAAAAAGGCTTCACAGCAGATGAGACGCTTGAGTTGAACCCTGAAATGATGAGTGATAGACAAAACATGAAAGGACATTGCAGGGAATGATCCAGGCAAAGGGGTAAAATATGAACATGGTTAAGACTAGAGTTAAATGGAGAAGAGGAGGGGTGGTAGACATGAGGTTGTAGAAGGAAGTGTCTTGTGTGCCATATCAAGGAGTTTGAAATGCATCTGGTTAGTGCTAGAGAGTCTTTAAGGGGCTTTAAATATGGCTATGACTTACAGTTTTGAAACTTCACCTTGGAAGTAATGTAGAAGATAGACTTGTGGAGGAAAAAGGTAGGGGGTGTAGGCTGGAGGATAGGGAAATAAGTTAAGAGGCTATAGAAATAGACCAGCAGAGAAGTGATGGGAATTTGAGTTAGGGTGATGAGGTGCACAATGATTCAAGACATTTAGGAGGTGAAATCCGTGGATCTGGGTGACTACCAAGAAGTTAGGAATAAGCAAAGGGAGTTGCTGGGGATGAAAGACATAAGGGTGAATCACAAGTCATTGAAACAGGGTGGGGACCCTGTCTGAAGGTGACGTTGGGTACAAGGATGACTTTGGTTTAGGGGCATGTTGAGTTGGAAATTGAGACCACCAGGATGGCTGCAGAGGTAAATCTGGAGTTGAGGAGAGATGGCTGGGCCACAGAAAGTAATTTAGAGCCATCAGCGTTGAGCGTATGATGGAAGATATTGTCCTAAATTCCTAATTTCTCCCTTCACTCTAAAATGACCTCTGATGAACTTTCCTGATGATTTAAATTTTTCAAAGCCATCACGTGGAATCTTTTCAGTTTGTCAGGTGGAATCACTTCTCACATGGCCCTCCACTTGATTATTACAACTCCAAGGCCCTTCCTGAGGTTCTCTGTCTGCTCGTCCCCTGATTGCTTCTAGTTATCAGTTGAATAGACTCTGGTCCAGCATAATGCAGGGCAAAGATCATAAGTCGGATTCTCTGCTCTACCACTTTCAAGCCATGTGGTCTTGTGCAAATTATCAAACTTCTCTGAATCTCAGTTTACTTATCTTCGTAAGCAGCTGTAACGATAACTTGAATATGAGATTTTTTGAAGTTTAAATGAAATGAAGTGTAATAACGTTTAGCATGTCACCTCAAGAAATGCTCAACAAACATTAAATTTGTTCATTCATCAATTTTGTAAATCAAAATCTCTATTAGAATTAGAAGAAATCTTAGAGTCTCGCTCATCTAACTCTATCAAATTAGAGATAAGAAAACTGGGCTCCAGAGAATGAAAATGACTTGACAAGGTTGCATAGCCAGCGAGCCAAGCTTTAGACCCCACGTCCTCAGAGTTAACTCTATACCATGCGCCTTCCTTCCAGCTTCTTTGGGAAGAGTCTCTGGCTCCCCATATCACCCCAGTTTTATTGGGCTTCCTGTGGGGAGACAGGAAAATGAAAGCTGTATTAGCTATCCATCACTGCATTTGCAGCTTAAAACAATGCACCTCTATGATCTCACAATTTCAGTAGGTCAGAAGTCCTGGCACAGCTTAAGCGGGTCCTCTGCTCGGGGTCTTACAAGGCTACAGTCAAGGTAGTGACTAGGCTGTGTTCTCTTCTAGGGACAAATTCACTTGAAAGCTCACTTGGGCTGCTGGCAGAATTCATCTCCTTATTGTTGTAGGACTGAGGTGCCCACTTTCTTGCTGGCTGTCAGCAGGAGGCCACTCATGGTTGATGCCATTTGGCCCTGTCGCAGGTCCTCTCACAACATAGCATCTTACTTCCTCAAAGCCAGCAGGAGAGAGTCTCTACATGTCTGCTAGCAAGTGTGCGTACATAGTTATGGGACATAAATACATCCCATCACTGTGCCATATTCCATTGGTCCTGCTCACACCTGGGGGGAGGGGATTATACATGGCACACCACCGAGGGATGGAGATCTTGGGGCCATATGAAAATTCCGCTCTCTACAGATACCATGGTGGGTTTCGTTATGACAGTGTCATAGAGCACAGCCTGGTTGGCCCTCAGCCTCCTCTCCTCACAACCCAAGACACTTCACTGCTTTCAGGGGAGCTGAATCTGCAAGGGCTCTGCAGAGACTGCGGGAGCCAGACCCAAGGTGTCCTCTGGAGACCTATCGGGCCCATAGTGACACCAAAGAATAAAGTGGTGATGGTGCCATTGGGAGAAGGGAATGTGTGTGTGTACACGTATGTGAATGTGAGTGTGTGTGAGTGTGTATGATGGGGGGGGGGGTCCGTCCAGACAGCACATCAAGAGACATTGCCTGCCATTCTGGCATTTTCTGATGTGGCTTTTTCTTGAACTGTTGGTACACTCTGTGGCACAAGTCATGCTGTCTCTTTATTAAAAATCCATCTTCTCCAGCTGAGGCAAAGCAAATGTTTACCCATATCTAACTCAGGTCCAAGCCAGGGCAAATGTCTGTGCCTTCTCCACAGAGCTATCCAAACCCCCTGGGTATGGCTAAAATAAGGAAGAAATTCCATTTTTCCTCACTCCACCTGGGGACTGGAAAACTGGAAGGTACTTTCTCCGTGGCCAGGCCCCTTCTGGAGTGAATCCTGCCCTCCACCACCTACAGCCCTTCCTGGAACTCTGCTTTCACCGTGCCACTCACTTGCTCTTCCTGCCAAAATCTACTTGCCTCTCTTTTTCCTTTAAGATCTACTGAGCTTTGTAAGCTATCCACTCACCGTTCCCTTACACACTGTGATTTCCCACTGCCTCTCAGCACCCGGGGCAGATTACACCTGAACAAAGCCAGGTGCCATGTATCTGTTAGTGTAGCTCTACTGCCCCTCCCCCATCCCACCCAAGCCCTCCTTACACTACCATCTGTCGAGAGCACGGCAGTCTGCTAAAGCCCACCTTCGTCTCACTGCCTCCCTGACCGTCGGGAAGCATTCATCGACACCAACTGACCTCTTGTATTTGCTCACGAAACCTAAGTGCCTACTTCAGGCAATTTTTTGTGTTCTGTGTTACACTATTATTTAATTATTTTATGGGAGTGTGTCTTATTTCTCTAGTGAGATTATAAATCTCTTGAAGGCAAGACTGCTGTCTTCCCACTTTTTCTTTCTCTCTCTCCCCCCCATTTTTTTTCATGTTGCTTAAAATGGGGCGAGATGGACTTGTATTTAGAGCTCAGCTCCATCTACTGTCTGCCTTTGTGAAACCTCTGTGATGTTTACTATTCTCATGTTTAAATGAGACTAATAACTACCTCATATGGTTGTTGAGAGAAGTCAGTAAAACACCATATGTGAGAAACTAGTGTACATATATGTCCCTGGCATATAGACAGTATTCAACTAACAAAAGGTATTATGGAATCTCTAATTCCACATTAATGACCATTTCTGTTCAATCCAGCAAGACATATTTGAGCACCTTCCGTGAGCCCGGTACTGTGCTTAGGTGATGGAGGGATGTCAAGAAGCCAAACGATCATGCTCTTCTGGACTGGGCTCTTAAGGCTTCCAGGAGGCTGTAGACTGATCAAAAGCCCTAAAGGAGACCAAAATAGATAGTAATTGATTTAAAAAATTGACAAGAATCCCCTCACAATGATGTCTTTTAAAAAAATAGCCTTTTCAGTGTGCAGTGCATACTCATTAGCGTTCATGATGGCACAGGTGGCATCAGGGCTCCCAGCTATGGGTTGTTTTCTACTTTCTCCTGTTCTGGTCCCTGTAACAGGCAGTGGAAAGGGGGGGCTGCCTCTAAGGAACAGGTGACCAGATGGCACCGGTTTTATGAGCTGTTAACGAGATGAAAGATGGGCACCTTCCCATTCTGCCATAGGTGGGGAGGGTTAGGCGGAGAGCGGTTGATCACCTGTAGAACTACACTAACAGATACATGCAGGGTTCTCCTCTCTCTTCTCCAAGCTTGTCCCTCTCTCCATATATTGAGAGACTGGGGAAATGTCTCATGATTCAATCGCCTTCTGAAGCTCCTAGGAGACGCTCGTCTAAGGATGGTCCCTAAGGCCAATAGTGGCGTAAGTGCCTAATAAATGTCTGCCGAGTTGAGTGTCTCCTTCTTCTGGTAGGTGATGCCTAAACCTTACAGAACCAGCTCCAATTTTAAGGGAGTAGCCATCTTGACAAGATTCCACTGCACTAAAAGTTAAAAATGGAACTCGTGGCCAGCCCCATGGCATAGTGGTTGGGTTCATGCACTCCACTTCAGCAGGCTGGAGTTTGCATGTTCAGATCCTGGACGTGGATGCCGCTCATCAGTGACCACACTGTGGTGGCATCCCACATACAAAATAGAGGAAGACTGGCACAGATGTTAGCTCAGGGGCAATCTTCCTCAAGCAAAAAGAGGAAGATTGGCAACAGATGTTAGCTGAGGGCCAATCTTCCTCACGAAAAAAAAAAAAAGGAACTTGGGAAAATGATCTTAAAGCTGAAGTATAAATATTTGTCTGGGTTATTTTGCTCCAATATGAGCTTTTGGAGGAATTCAGGGCTCTCTCCACTCCCTTTTGTGGGTGGCTCAATAAAATGAGAAACCTTCCACATTAATTCCTGTCAGAGCAAAATTGCAAGTGGTAGAATTCATTGGTTTTCCATTTTGCAGAAAGCAGACTGCCTTGGTTATTGAAATGAAATACTGCATTATGAAAGTCCCAAAGGAAAATGAGATTTCTCATCTGAGAGGCGCCCACTGAGCTAGTTGTTGCAGAAGAGAAAGCGAAGTCTTCAGAGGAAAGAGAAAGTATTGCACTGTGTGCCTAACCCACTGAGCATTCCATGGTGGATGCAGCAACATTTCTCCCTGGCATTTGGTGATGTTCTGTTTAACTGCCCTTGTCTTGGCTGATTACTAGGTCCATTGGCGTCAGCCATAAACTACCCATTAAGCCATACGGCTCTGAGACCTACTGAATTCAAGTCGTGTCCCCTAAGGAGCTTGGAGGTGGAGAGAGAGCTTTCAGCTCCTTGAATCTCATCAACTCTGTGGCCACGTGGTGAAGAAGAATCTGAGGAAATTATGCGTCTGAGAAGATCCCGGCTCTGTGGCATTGAGGGGAAAAACAGTTTCCATTTTAGCTGCTCTCCCCTCCCATCCCTGACCCATCCTTGGGTCAAGTTGGGCTTAGAGAATTTGGGCCCAATGTTCCTGACCCCCATACAACTACTGCTTCTGATGGCTTTTCCTTACCCCCAACTTTCTTAAGAAGTCTCCTGTGAAAGTTCAGTGGAAAAGTAAAGGGCCAGCAAATGGCTCCTTAACTCACAGCAGGATTTAGCAATGGTAGCAACCTCTATACATTGGTCTTTTGCTGTGTGCCTGGCACTGTGCTAAGCATTTTCCATGCATCGATTTGCCCAGAAAGCCTACTAGAGAAGTACTCTTATTCTCAGTAGTTACTGATAAGGGAACAGGGCCCAGCAATGTTAAATTAGATACCTAAGAGCAGAGTCAGACAGTCAGAAAGCTGGTGTGTGGATACAAGTCTCCTGATTTTAGAGTGTAAACTCTCGGGTACCATGCTCTATCACTCTATCAGTTTAAAGAAAAGTCTCCCTAGATTCCTAATTTTTATTTTGTCTCTTGATTTCACATAAAACTTCCACTCTTTTGTGTTCTCTTTCCTTCTCAGTGCCCTCCCACCTCCCACCAAACCAATGATTAGGTGATATTAGTTAGTTTATCCTCTTTTAAAAATAAATGGAATTTGCTTGTTTTTTTTTTTTTGTTTTTTTTAAAGATTGGCACCTGATCTAACATCTGTTGCCAATCTTCTTTTTGTTTCATTCTTCTCCCAGTACATAGTTGTATATTCCAGTTGTGAGTGCCTCTGGTTGTGCCATGTGAGACGCCACCTCAGCATGGCCTGATGGGTGGTGCCATGTCCATGACCAGGATCCAAACCAGCAAAACCCCGGGCCACCAAAGCAGAGCACGAGAACTCAACCACTTGGCCACAGGGCCGACCCCAGTTTATCCTTAAATATAACCGTGTCTTGGCACACGAGGTGCTGGAAGTCTATGAATACTTATAGCTATCACTTATTCCTGCCAATCATGTGACAAACACAAGAAACAGAATAATAGTCTTACAGTCTAGCCCATTGGGTCAGGGCAAGAAAGGGGAGGATGGTGAGGCATGGGGAGCACGAGCTGAGGGAGACTTTAGCCTGGGCTTACGTCTGCTGTGAGCGCAGCAAAGCTGGCCGGTGGGCATTTCCTTCAGCAGGTTTGGGTGTTAAGAAGTGGGGTTTAGCCAGAGCTGCGTAGGTCAGATTACTGCACCTTAACCCAGCGATCCATCTTCGCATCACGAAAAGCGGGACAACATGTGGGTCCTGCTGCAATTTGCTCTGAAGCACGCAGCAGCGTCAATGAAGTTATTTGGCCAAAAATGTTTGAACTTGGTTTTATCTAACTTCCAGCTTACAGGAAATATAGGAGTTGGGAACCAAGATAAATGATTCAAGGAGCAAGTAATCAGACAAATCCAGAAGGTAGGGCACTCAACAGGACCCCTGCTGGTCTCTTCCACTAGTCAATAACATGAACATAAAAACACAGAGGTAGGCAGTGTGGAGGGGCTCTGCAAGATTCAAAGAGAATAAAGAAATGTAACAACCAAACGCAATTTGTGGACCTTGAGTGGATCCTGCTTTGAATAAATGAGTCATAAAACACAAGTGGAGGATAATTAGAAAAATCTGAATATGGAGCAAGGACTACATGATATTTAGGTATTGTTGTTAATTTTGGTAGGTGCCGTAAGAGATGGTGATTATATAGGAAAATGTTTTTAGAGATGCTGCTGAAGTCTTCGGGGTAAAGTGTCATGATAGCTGAAATTTACTTTAAGTACTACATCAAAGAAATAGTAAAGCCTATGTGGCAAGATGGTAATAATTGTTCATTCTTGGTTGTGGGTATATGGTGTTCATTATCCTATACTATCCTGACTATGATAAATCTAATGAAATAGAAAATTACCACCTTGGTTTGGCAGTGTAAAAGCAATGTAGTGATTTATAAAACCTATTTACAGGATAATTGCCACATATACAATGGCTATTAGGCATATTGTGAACATGTCAGATTCATTTTGGTGAGTCTTTTTGATCCCAAACCACTGCTCTCAACTGCCCTCAGACAACTGTTGTACGTGGAGTGGAAAGAACCTTCTCATGTGGTGCGGTCCGGCCTAAGAAGCACATAGAGGCTCTGAGGACATCCACAGCCGGAGGGCTGCATGGCCTTCCATGGGCAGATTTGGGAGGCTGCCCAGCCCGTTATATGCCCACAGTCAGCCCCTTCTGAGCAAGGTATAGCAGCCCTATGGCTGGGAAGCAGGACATTATTTCCCTTTCTGCCCTTCCGTCATCTCCTCCTCTGGCCCTCTTATCTCTCCTGTTCTCACATGCAGCAATCATATTCATCTACTTTCTTACAGAGGGGCTGGACCCATTCTCTTGCTCCTCTTGTGATTACATGGAATCTGTTGCTTAGCGCTTCTCCCGCTTAATTTTTCCAAGTCAGCTCCACTTCCTGATGTCTTCCACCATTTCACCTGTCCATTCTTGAAGGTTTTCTTGTTGAATTTTTATGACTCATCCCATTTTTACTCAGTTTAAGGATTTTATCATGATTTATAGTGAGGTTCTCTGTTTGACAACTTTTTTCCCCCGGTACCATCTGCCTCTTTGTAGAGGACTGGTGACATACAGACAGATTCACACATAAACACATACACACACACCTTTGGTGAAGGTCAAATTTAAAATTGGTCATGTACTAACACTTAGGAAAATGCTTGGCAAAAAAGGTGAACTTTTTGTCAAAACTGGACCGTATGTTTAGCATTTGGATCATGTTGGTGAGTTTCATTTTTGTTTATTGTCACAGTATTTTCCTCCCGGTGGTAAGAGTGGCTTGAACTCACCTTCTATTGCCGAATTCTCCATTCGCTTCCCTTATGTCGCATACTGGTTTGTTTGGGGTAATTTAGGTTTTGAGCATTCTTCCCTTGTTAGAATCTATGACGCCTTTTCTAGATTGCAATTCTTGCTTCAGGGAGCCAAGAGCTCTGATGCTTCTAAATTTACATCTGGGTAACAGATTTGCTACAAAGTTGGAATAGTGGGGAACAAACTCAACGTTTCAGAAATTTTACGAAGAGCTACATTCCTCAAGGTCTCACCCAGTGAGCTCCATCATCGGGGACAGATGGTCGACTTTAGGATGATCAGGAAGTTTCAGAAACATGACATAATGTTTATCTCTCTCAGGATTTTTCTTTTGGGTTTGGCGTCTGAGCAACACTCTCTGTGCCCTTCTCATTCTTTCTTTTTTTGGCAGATTCTGATAAAAATAATGTCTATAAAGGCTTTTGCATTGTCTTTTATAAAGAAAATATATTTGCTTTTGATAATAAATAGTGGCTATATTTTACCATCTTTAGATCATAAAAACTCAGTTTTTTCTCTTATGAAAAATAATATGCTTTATTTAGAGCAAACAGATAAGTCATAAGCTCTCTGAAAAAGAGTATTGTGGGAAAAGTATCCAAAAGTAATCATTTTGACCCCAACTTGCAATCAAAATTGTCCTTTATACCTGTCCTACATCTGACATTTAGACAGAAGCTTGAGCTGCCGTCTCATGAGCTTGTTCCTAGGATGGCATTTGGTAGATGGATCTGATGACATGATGTGTGTTCAATAATTTTTAAAAAATCTGAAATGTAAGTCCATTTTAAACCATCTTCATAAGAGCAGGAAAATTCCCCCAAACCCAATTGTGTCAGTTCTTTTGAGGAAGTAGTGTTTATTTAGAGGCAATAATACATGTTAGAATTCTTTCAATTGCTTTCCATGCTGAATATTCTTCATTTAAAAGTAGTACATATATTTTTTCTCCTGTCTTGAAATGTAAATGGATTATGCCTACAAGTTGTTTGAAGCATCTGTGCTCACTACAATTTACACACACTGTGTCACTCCTCTCGTACATTCTACAGATCATCTAATGGAGTTCAAAGTCCTCAAAGCTTTTGGCAGGTGACAAGTGCGGGGAAAGCAATGATTGGGCTAAGCCATCAGTGTGTAAACTCCCTAAGAGGACAGAATGACTCACCTTCTCTGTGACATGAGTCACTCCCATGCAGGACTGGAGTTGGTAGCTACTACATGGCCCGTGGCTGTTTGTTCTGGAGGCAGATGGAAAGCAGACTTCTGCAGAGGCTGGAGAGCTGTGACTGAGAAGGCACGGAGCATTCCCTCAAGGCAGCCAGAGCTCGGTCACCTCTTCTCTGTGGGTTTTGTGTCTCGGACTACTCAGTTCCTTAAACTAAGGCACAGCCAATATTTCTCACCTAAGGAGCTAAGCCAGAGAGAAGGTTAGTTTACAAAACAAAAGAGAAAAAAATTAAGTAACAACTCTAGATGGAACATTGATAGAGGGGGAAAAAGGAAGCAAAATGAAAGGTAAAATCCCGAGGGATGTTAGCTTTCTCATTCAATGAGAGTTAATGCATCTTATTACTGTACTGTTTCTTATTAATTGTATACAAGACAGTAGAAAGTGATTTGTTTAATAGGAAAGTTTAGTAAAGTATTAATAACGCTGCATTTTTTCATTCATTAATCCATATTATTTGATTTCTTATACAGAATAACTTGTCTTAATGAAATGATATATTCACCTTTAATTTCTCAATTGTAAATAGAATCATCAAATGCTGAAAGCAAGGTCCTTGTCTCTAGCCCCTTAAAAACAGTTATGTATTTGAAAGTGTTTGCAACTTCTATGAAAACTCACTACTTCTCAGGTCTCAGTTTCTCAAAACCTAGAGCTGATCAAGCCAGACACACCTCCCTACGCACCCCCCACGGACTTGAAATAGTCAGTGGATGGCTCAGTCTGGGTCATGCACACCCCAGATTTGCCTTGCTCTGGGCCCTCAGCTTTCCTGTGAGCATCTCCTCCCATCCTGACCTCCACTTCAGCTTCCTGTCCTCCATCTTGGAATCAACAACTTAAAGGGACACTCTTCAGCAAACTGTAACACGTTGACCTACCCTAAGGGGAAATCTAGGATATACCTAGTGGCCCAAGGAATAGGACTAATATACAGCTTTGGAAAACTTAACGTTCCTCTGTATCATAGAAAATTTTATGGTTTGCCTTGAGAAAAATCAGAACTGTTCCTCAGGAAAAATGAGAAGGTGCTCAATCTTGTCTTTGGTCCTTCTGGTTTTCCAGGAAGTCTAAGATGCAAAACTGCACACGACTCTTCAGCAGGTTGGGGGAGAGGAGGCAGGGATAGTAGACATACTGGCGTCTGGTTTACTGGTCCCAGTGCAATCTGACCAAGCAGATGAAATGAATAAAACTCAAATAAAATGAACTTGTCTTTCTTCAGCTTCCAGGTAATGTTTTATTGACAGCTAAGATTTGACTTTGTTCTAGAGAGGTCTTTGTAATTTTACTATGTGGCTATGTTCTGGGATTCATTCTTACAAGAATTGATACTAGGTAACCCCCCCCTCTATATTTTTGCTTTCTTTCTTTACTATATATTTATAAAATATAGTGGGAATGATTTTACCCCAACTTATTTTGGGGCAGCTAAGAAATGGTTATGGAGGAAGAGAGTTTAAGTGATTATTAATATGTAGTCAGGTAGAATGGTTTCAAGGGAGAGTGTGCTCCAAGTGAGCCTTAAGCAGCACAGCTTTAGCACCAATCACTGGGAAAGGCCAGTGTCTACTAGAAAAGCATCTTTCAGTGAGGGAGGGGCCTGAACTAGGGCCCAACAGCTGTAGGGTCCTGACACAACCTTCTCTTCTGCTTAGAGGACTATCATCATGTTACACAAGAGATTATGCATTTAAAACCATGACACTCTTCTCTCTGCCTCTAAGTGATACTTATGACTGCCCTTGGTGCTGCCACCACATGATGGGCTGAGGATGAAGAGGAAATCAGGAAGGATCTCAAACAGGGACAACTGAGGAGGGCAAGCGATAAGGCTGGAGGGAAAGAAAATTAGAAGCAGAGGATTCTGAAGTAGAACTGCAGAGTTTACATAATGACCGTTGTAGTCATCAGGGGCATTTCCATATGTTTGGACCTTCTAATCTCACAGGCACATGACAGAAGTCCACTTTCCCCATCAATTCGAAGCATGTCTGTGTAACTTGATTTGACAATGAAATATGAAGGAGGTGATATGTATTTCATGTCTAGGTGGAAGCTTCTGGAGACAATGTATGCTTTTCTACATTCTCTCTTTGCTCTAGCAACATTTGAGAAAACAACTGCTCCATCAGCCTGGATCCCTCAGTGACTACAATGAGGAGAGCCTGCTGCCAAACTATGATGGACATGTGGAATGATTGAGAAATAAACTTTGTTGCTGTAAGCATCTGAGATTTGGGGGATGTTTGTTATTATGGTGTAATCTGGGCTAGCCTGACTGACTCTGAAAGAGCAGATAGAAGTTGAGAACATCCAACCAAACACAACAATGCCAAACACAAACGTAGTAAGAAAGAAAGTGAAAGAATTAAAGATAAAGAAAAAGAGAGAAAAAAAGAGAGATCAACAAAGACATGGAGAAAAGAAGGGACCAAAAGGGAATAGAAGAGAGCAGAGGATGTTAAGAAAGAGAAACAGAAAAGTGACAAAGGAAAAGAACCAAGGTAACTGGGTGGTTGCCAGTGCATCTGGAGTGATAAATTGCCATGTAAAGTAAGTGTATAGGCCTTGATATTAACTGTGTATTTTCATTTATTTCATTAGTTGTTAGCTAATATCCTCTTAGTTATGCCTTAACCTGTATATTTGAGGCCAGCATTATTTTCACATGTAAATAAACTAAAACTCACGGGCATTGGATGGTGTTTGAAACTGGATAGTCCAACTTTATTATTAAACAATAGTTCATGAAAGAAAAGAGCCTGACCACTCACCTCGTTCTGAGTTCTTTAGACCATACCCTGAGATACTGTAAGGCTTCTGTATGGTTATCCCAGAGGCTGCTCCCTGACACCAGGCAAGGTGGACGAGCAATTGACCGACCTTGGTTTCCACCAGAGCAGCTGCACTTGTATCTGATGTGTATACTAGGCTTCCACATAAGATTTTATTTGAAGAAAGTGTTCTCATTTTAAAAGAAAAACAGTTTTCTAACAATAGATCCAGTCCATCATGGACAAGATATCACACACTTCTCTAGTACTCCATCCAAGCATCATGGATGAAATTAACTCTTCATTCAAAATAAAACGATGTTTGCAGCTTAAGAATACAACTTATTAATGGAAGATTGCTGTTGCCCAGTGATCTCACTTGATCAGGGGGCCTTAAGAATGGTCGGTGGGTAATGACCTATAGAGGGGGTCCCATGGAGGGAGGATGTTGGGGGAATGACTTGGACAGGAAATTGCCTGAATCTCTGACCTTACAAAAAGCCTTTCCCCGTTCAGAATCCCAAGCCACATTCTAGCATTTTCATTAGAATTCATGGAGAATCTCTCCTCCTCTCCAAAGTCAAGAGCAGCTGCTGGGGATGCCCAGGACATATTTTGTTTCCAGAGAACCATAGCTAGTCACCCACCAATCACAGGGGTTATTGACTTCCGGGGATGAGGTGGGTGAGACCAAAATGAGGCTTACAGGTTACTTCTGGTTTGGATATCTCTTTTTCATTTTTTTCAAGGAAAGTCACAATGGCCATCTCCCAGTTGAAAAGGCAACTCTTGGGTCTGAAGCAAGATGGGGGGTTCCTGCCGTACTCTGGACTGCAGCAGACCCCTATTCATTTTGGATAATTTGGTAGGGATGAGGTAGAGGGCAGCAGCATCTGGAGGAGAGTGCTGGACATTAGATTATATTGGAAATGGAGCATAATGGCAGTCATCCAAACGGCAGCAGAGACAAGAAGAGCATCTGGAAATTTGAAAAGTTAAATGAGCTATTGTGGTTGGCTCTCCTGCTCCTTTGGTTGCTCGTGAAGTAGGCAAGTTGCACAAAACATCAGTAATGCCTAACTACTTCCAGTGCTGAATGCATTGTCCATTCACTTTACACTCTCTCAGATTTAGATACTTGCAAGAATGTTTTTCATCTGTGGATTGGTGAGATTTCTAAACTCAAAATGTATGAAGGTAATTTGAGCTGTGTTTATATAATGCATGTTCATGTTGGCAGTTGTCCCTAACTCTATTTCCATAATCATGCCTCCCTGCCCAGCTCTGTAACTTTGGCTGAGTGTAAAGCAATAGCCCACCAGTGGCTAGGAATGGTCCCACATGGACAATCTAGAATGATTTTTTTCCCACTAACTAAATAAAGAAATGCTTGTATGTACCTGATTCTTTGGCTTGCAAATGAAATAGTCCATTTCTCACGTTGGTTATGGTTTAGAACATGTTTGGCGCTGTGAAAATATAATGGTGCCAATGAAAACTAGAGCCTTCTCTGCCCTTAATAGCTAAAGAAGAAAGAAATAGCATTAAAATCAGCATCCATTTGGGTACACAAGGAAGGGCAGCAGAGATTTCATCATATGATGCCCAAGCCATGTTTTTCATGAGAAAAAAAGAAGAAATTCATGGTTTGGAGATGAGAGGTGCCTGAGAGTGAGGAAGGAGTTGACCAAGCAGGCTCCAGAGTTAAGAGGCAGAAACCAAAGACACATACTGCCAGGAGCAAGTGGGGATGGGAACGAGGAACACCAAGGACCCCGTGGCTCTTGGCAGCAGCAGGAGAGAACTAGAAAAGGGGAAGAAATGACCACAAGTCAGGAATGGGTTAAGGCTCCATTCAGCCTAGACTGCCAATATGTGAGCTTGACCTTGGAAAGAATAGGAGTTGCCGTGGTTTAGGATAAATGGTTGAGAAACAAGGATGTTAAACAACTAGTTACAGGGAAAAGATAACAATTCAGGCTCAGTCCCTGAAAACATACCCATTTATTGACAATGTTCATTTCAGACTTCTGTGAAGACACTTTTTCTAAAGTTGGAGCCTTGTTATATCATTAGAAAATGTTCTGAGTCAAGAGGTAACTCTATGTTTCTTAGCTGAGACAATTCTGTCTGTGGGACCTGGGAAGGAAAATCTCTATATTCATGTCCTATTCTTTCAATTCAGTAAAGCCCAAAGAAATATTAAAATAATCCATGGACACATCATTAGACATTTGTCAAAACCTATAGAATATATAAAACCAAGAGTGAACCCTAAGGTAAACTATGAACTTTAATGTAGGTTCATCAGCTGTAATAACAAGTGTCCCACTCTGGTGGGGAATGGTGGTAATGGGGGAAGCTGTGCATGTGTCAGGGCAGGGGGTATATGAGAAATCTCTGTACCTTTGGCTCAATTTTGCCGTGAACCCAGAACAGCTCTAAAATAAAGTTTATTTTTTAGAAATAGAAAAAAAACAATTTATGATCATACAGACAAAGAGGCAGCATCATATAAAATATGGATCTATATTAATTTATTACTTACTATCTTCCATGGAAAATTTCAAGATTTTTATGCTAAGGTGTATGTCTTATACCTCATATTTTCAGAGTTAGTGAATGTTTTGCACAGAATGTGATGTAATACAAAGTGATTTTCTGTAGGAAATAATTACTATTATTAAAAGTAAAAGTGGGCTAATTAGGTTTATTCTTAGTACGAATCCATATGCACTCATGTGTATGCTAGTACACACACACTTGTACACACACATACAAGAAGTTTCACCACTCAAAAAAACCTAAAAATGCCTGGAGAGGAGCAGAGACTCAAGCCCAACTTTGAACTTGGGAACTTTCCACACAATATGTTTGCTGTGTGTAGGGATTTGACGAAACATGCCTGTGCTCGAGCCAAGATACACTGTCGCTACGGCTGTTTATCTTGGAGATGTGGGGCTTTGCCATTGAGCCGTGTGGGTGTAAAACAGAGGGGAGAGAAAGTGATAGGGCAAGATTCAGCCCTGGCAGGCATTAAGAGAATGTAATATTATGCATCTGAAGGTACCTTCTCATTAGCGCTTAAACGAGGACATGTTCATGCTTCAGATGGATGTGTAATGCCGTGTCTTAAGTTCAGTGAAATGTTCCTGGAGATAAATCCATCTGCTTTCGTATATGCTCTGGATGCCTAGTAAATATTTAATGTCAACCCTGCATCTTGCTTAGGTTCACTAACTCATTCTCTGCTTTCTCAGGGAGCAGCACTGGCACTTCCCCAGAGAGTAGACCCTGCTCCGTGATCCATACCTTCAAAAGTAACCACATTGAGATGACTCTGGGCTGACTGGGGGCAGACATGCTACCCACAGTAAAAACCCATGACAGCAAACATTTAGGGAGCTTATGAGGCAGGCTGTGGGCTACCTGCTTTTTCACCTACTCCTCCCAGCAGCTTCTCCAGGTAGTTATTACTACTTTATTTTACAAAAAAAAGAAGATGAAGTTTAGAGAAGGCCAGTTGCCCAAAGACAAATGGCTAGAAACTGGTGGAGCAGAGGTTAGGATCCGTACATTACTAGCTCCAAATGTATATGCTTCTGTGAAGGACAGCCTACTCTTCTACCCCTATATGGCACCACTTTTTCCGGATGGAATCATTTATCAACTTCGTTCCCACACTTGAAAGATAAATCTTAAAGGGATGGATGCCTTTCCTTCTTGTCTCAGCAGCAGAGTTGTTCTCCCAGAAGTGAAGTCAGGAAGTGCATTGAAATGACTGGCCTGAGGTGCCCACCATATCACACACCAGCTCACTATGAACGGGGTCTCTGGTTGGTCTCTCTAAGAGTCTGGGCCAACAATTTAGAGTATACTTTCCAATTGTACTTTACCCTACAGTGACAGGAGTGTTTTTTGTCCCAGAAATTGTTGCCAATCTTATAACCAAAAGTGGAAAACTTTTCCAGTCCAGAATAATCAGACATCCTACACTCACCATCGGTAGGTCCACCAGCACAGAATGAGAGGAATCAGCAAGGCTTTTTCCTTGCCCAGCACACGTTTTTCTTAAGTGATCTGCCCAGAAATGCCATTTGTTTTTCAGAGTTATTCATGCTGAGATGCCTCCTTACTTCTTGGAGCTGAAAAACTGAATTTAACAAGATGAATGTTGTGAACCTTGAGGCTGCATGGAACAGGAGCAAGATTAGTTATTTCTCAATTGCCAAATAAATTCTAACCAATTTATAGACCAACAGGTAATGGCTCGTATCCACAGGATCTCTTCAGGTTGCCCTGGTACTTGGAAACTATTCCAAGAGAAAATATGCATGCGTTTTATGAAGGCCAACAAGAGGGAGTTTTCAGGAAGTCAGAGTTACCAAGTTTGTAGCAGTTGGCCAAGCCCTGAATATATCAGGCAATACTTAATAAATATGAGGTAACTCCATCCGCACTTAATGCGGTCCTGACCCTGCCCCCAGAGGTGATCCTGACCTGTATATTATTAACTGTAACCCAAGAAAGGCCACCTTGGCTATGGGGCTGCCCAGGGTCTTGAGAGGTACTTCTGGGTGGGCCCAGGGTAGAAGGAGTGTTTCTGGACCACTCAGACTCTTGGCCTGCCCCTAACACACCATAAACTCTTCAGTTTGATTTTCAGATAAAGAAGGCAGATTGAACTTGTATTTACTTTGCTCACCCCTCAGACCTCTAAAAGGATTCTAAAGGGTTAAAAAGAAAAGAAAAACAGATATAAGCCCTCAACAAAGAGGAGACAACAGAAACCTAATTTTGCACGTTGGAAAACAGATGGATGAATGACCACTGACTTAGCAGATCCCAGGAAGCTGAAACCTAAGCCAGCAGCAGGTAAAGACAAGAGGCAACCTGACTGTGCTTCAGAGAACCGGGAGGGGCGGTGCCAGGTGCTCCTGGAAGTGAAGGTGAAAAGGGCTGAAAGCAAGAGAGTGGTTTGCAACTCCAAGAGGCAGTTAGAGTCCCTCTCTCTCTCCTGCTCTGCACAACACTCGAACATGTGCCCTTCCCCCAGGCCTGGCCGGAGACTAAGAGTGTACTTTTGGAGGAGTAAACTAGAGGAGTTCTGGCATGGGGAAAGACAAGACACAGCCGGGGCAGGCTCCTTGTTCTCCATGGAGCACTGGTTACCTTAACAATCGGCTTGAGCTAGGGGAGGGGGAGACGATTTGTAGTCATTGCCGATTTCAGATGCATAAACACTCCCACCTCAGCTAATTTCAGGCTAACATAATGTCTTGGATCATGGAGTTGGGGAGAGACCCACAAAATCAGCTTTTGGTGAACTGGGGCAAGCAGGCTCCAGGACCACTGAGAAGGCTAAAAATAGAGAAATTAAGTGGAATTTTACACACCAAACTGTGAGATAACCTCCACCTTCTCTATTTGATGCCCATATTCCGACAGCCAGGATAATACCTTATAGGCAGTATACTGGAAGTTTTTTCCCTTGGAGAATCTGACTGGTTGATAAGAGATCAAGAGGACCTGGAAATTCTTATAGACTTCAGTGCCCCTGTAAAATGACCAACCAGATTGTTCTATAATGAGTTTCCTCTGACAACAAGCCCTCCCCACAAAGAGCTTCCAATGGCACTTTACAGACCCGCTGACATGTAAACAGATATCCAGAGACGACCAGTTATTTTAGGAAATATGCCAACCTGAAAGTCAGAGGTAAAAAAAAAAGAAAGAGAGAAAAAGGAATTTGGAATTAAAGACAATGTAGAGAGAAGAACACTTCAAAAAGATTGAGATGGATTACTACATTCATGAAACAAGAAAAGGAAGCCTTTATAAAAAACATTCAGAAAGCAGAAAGGAATCTTAAAAATTAAAAAAATATACGTGTGATAGGAAAATCTCAATAGATGAGTTGAAAGATAAAGTTCAGGAAACCTTCTAGAAAAGAAAAAAGACAAATAAATGAACAATGAGAGAAAAATATTTTTAAATAGATTATTAAGCCAAGAGGTCCAAAAATCTAATGACAGGAGTTTCATAAAGAAAGAAAGAGAAAATAGAGAGGAGAAAATTATCTAATAAATGTTACAAACACAATTTCTGGAATGGAAGTACATGAATTTCCACATTAAAGAGACTACCAAGTGAGAGCAAAATAGGTAGAAAAGGCCCAAGCCCGTATACACCACTGTTAAATTTCAGAACACCAGAGACAAAGAAAAAATTTCATAAAGGTTTCAGAAAGTAAAAACAAATTATCAAGATGCAAAATAGCATTGAACTTCTCAACAGCATATTGGAAAGTAGAGATGAATGATCAACACATGCTTTCAAAATTCTGAGGGGGATATGATTTCCAATCTAATATTCTACACCCAGTCGCGCTATCCACTAAATGAGAGGATAAAATAGACATTGTCAGACATTCAAGGTCTCCACATTTTCCTCCCTTAAAACTTTTCTCAGGAAGCTACTGGAGGAGGAAATCCTTTAAAACAAGGAAGTATATCAACAAAAAAGACATTGGATCCAGGAAACAATCAGACACAAAGATTAACTGAGGGAATCCCCAAGGATGATGGTGAAGAGATCCCAGGAGGACATCTCAGCCTTAAATCCAGGGAACATAAGCTCCATATGAGAGCAGGGAGGCAGAGCACTCTAGAGGGATGTCTCAAAAAGGAAGAATCAATAGCACAATGAAAGTGTGTGGCTATTAAAAGGAGATTTACATTTATGGTAAAAAGTTTGGAGATTAATTAGTAATAGGTACATAGAAAACTAAGCAACACCCTTCATAAAAAAAAAAAGGAAACAATTACTAGCTCGAGTCATAAAAATGAGTATAAGAAAGGAAATGTAATGATACCATACTACATGGCTCAGCTGCAAATAGTGTTCTCCAAACTCCTAGCAATGTAAAAGACCATATATTGATCCAAACCCACATTGTAATATAACTGTATAATTGTATGGGGAAGGGAATGGGAATGTGTGTGTGTGTGCGCGCGCACGTGTGTGTGTGTGTGTGTGTGTGTGTGTGTGTGTTGGGAGGAGGACAATTTAAAAAACCTAAATTCTAGTCTTCTATAGAGAACTAAAAAAAAATAACAGAAACAGCATGAGCAAAATATTTATATAAGTGCAAGTATAATCAATGGATATAGTCAAATAGCAATAGTTAAAAAAAGTAGTTGGGAGGCAGGTGGGAAGAGGCTACTGGGATTTTTTTTTAGTGAGCCTTATATAAAAAAATTCATTTTAATGTTACAATTACATATAATTTTGATTAAACAGTAAATACAAAACAAGAAAGAAAATGAGATTTAGAGAAAACAGAAAATCATTAGTAAGGCCAGAACTATGTGTGAATACCTGAATATTTCCTGAATGATTAGAACAAACGGTAGTGTGTACTCCTGGCAGAAGCAAACTATAAACTATTACTCCCCCCAGATGTCTGGTGCTGTTTCACAAAGGGGTGGCAACAAAGTGGCCAACAACTTGACTATGTCCATCTTACCGTGAGATTTCCTAACATTCGGAAAACGTGCCAATGTGCTGGCTTCCAGACAAACTGTGCTTGGAAATTTATTCTATATGCTACCACTACTCGTTGACACACTTCTATGTAAAAAGAACTTAGCCAAACTCCAATGATCAATTTCTATGTGTGTCTCACTCACTTGATGTTGACTCTGAATTCAGTTTCACTTAATAAATATTTCTGTAGGACAAATATTCTGTGCCAGACTGTGCCGTGTGCTCAGGAATCAAAGGCATTCCTTCCTTCCTTCAATATTTGTGTCTAATATGTCTAGAAGCTGGGGAGACTCAATAAGTGAGACAGGCATAATTTCTTCCCCCTGAAACCCACAATCATAGAACTAAATATGAAAACAAATTAGACTGGAGATGAACTGACCTTCTAATTCTCATAAGAATTTTGGGAAAGGCTTTTAATTTTCACAAGAGAATGTTAACCCTATTTTTCACCCGTTTGAGTTTTTAACCATATGGATTCATATCAGCAGTGCAAGAGAGGGAGTGATTAAATCTGTCTGGAGGTAGCAGGCAAGGCAACAAGAAGAGAAGCGTGTCATGTTCTGCTTTTATCCCTAATGCTTGACAGAGTACTTGGCACATGATTGATACTACATAAATGATTCTTGAATACTCATGGTGGAAGGATGGATGGATGGATGGATGGATGGATGGATGGATGGTTGGATGGTTGGATGGATGGATAGCTGAGCTGATTCATCAGAAATTCACCTTGGCTTATTAAGAAAGTGATTCTAAGAGCTGAAGAATTATACACTGGAGACTTGTAAATAGGTTGCATTGATTTCAAAAAAGAAATCTTTGGACAGATCTGATGTTATGGCTTCTACACAGTTAGTACGTAAGTATTCCAGCCCCTTCAGCTTCTATAAGTACGATTTTGAGATGAGCCTAGACTCCCAAGGTCCACACTTCTTTAAAAGGTCTCATTTTTAGAGATCTTTGTTTCCTTGGTTTAGATTTCAGGGAACCATGGGACTAATTACACACATGGACTTTAGGATTTTTTTTTCAGCTATTTTTATTTGAGTTAGAAACACATTTTCCATGCTTTCATTCCATGCTGTTCTTTTTACCAATGGCTAATGTATATATTTCTAGATCCAGGTTTAAAATAACTTTTCTGTCCAAAATCAAGTCTGTTCTATTCATTCTTATCCTTGTCTAAATCCAAAGTCATTGTATTTCCTGGGAAGGAAGTTATTTTCCTATGTTTAAAAGACAGTTTAGCTATTAAGGGACAGATCTCTGTACAGCATTAAATCTGGCGTGAAAGAGTCTTCTGGAATTAAACAGTTGTTTCTGAAGCCAATTGTGTGATTTAAGCTGAATTGTAAAGAAACTCCAAACTGCATTTCGCTCACCTTGCTGAGCCAACTGCTTCCATGCTCACTGCAAAAGGCAAGAAGCCCCCTAATAAATCTCGGATTGCTTTCAATGAAAGAATTCATGGATCAAGGTAAGAATAAATGTTGGTCCACCAAAATAGGATGACTTCTGCATACGAGAAATGTAGAGCAGACATTTCTTTGTTTCTGTCTAACTGCACTTAGTTTGCCCTTGACACACTCTTTGAAAATGGTGTGAAAATGAGGTAGCACTAACTTCTGTAGCTTGATTGTGAAGCACGTAATCACACACACCCGGACAGACAAAATTAGGCAGGTGAGCCCATAAATATGCTTAAAAGGTATACGGCCAACTATAAAGGCATCTTTTGAAAATTAAAAATATTGGATCCATCAATTCTCTTTTGGATCTGTGCACTTAATTCTCTTGGCTTTGAAGGTGAGTAACTCAAGGCAGCGTTTGGACCATTGTGTTTATGGAATGTAATTTATGAGGCAATAACAAACCATTTAAGCTGCTCCTCAGCCCCATTTATTCTCTGAGCACGGATGTGCTTTCCCTCTTGCTCTTGGAGCACGCATCAGGTGGGTGTCAGTAAGCCGTGCAGCCCTGGCTGGCCAACGTCCATCTGCCTGCAACACCCTGCTCTCTCCTTGGCCTGGGTGGCTGCCCCTTTGCTTCATTAGAGCTGAGCTAACCATATTTATTGGCATTGGTTTTTCATTCTCAAGGATAAACACCTTGGAATGAGAATCAGGAATCTTGGCTTTAAAAGTTTGCTCTTATTAGCATGGGCGCAGCCAGAGATTGGCTTTACGGCCTGCTGAAGAGGGATTTGCTATATTTCGGTTCACTCAACAACTGTATATTTCTTTAAGACCTATTTTTTCTGACACCATAGTTTAGGCAAAAGTGAAAAGAGGCAATTTGCATTTGAGTTTTCCACAGAGATGAAGAATATCACACAAGCTTTTGTCTGAGATGGAAGATGGGATATTCTGTGGTTTGTTTGAAGACATTGATTGGTCCTTGCTACTCAAATTGCAGTCTATGGACAACAGCATCAGAATCATCTGGGAGATTTTAGAAATAAGGAATCTCAAGCCCTCCTTCTTCTTTTTAACAAAATCCCCAGGTGATTCATATGCACAGTAAACTTTGAGAGGCATTGGTTAAAATGTCATCTTTCACCGAAGCCAATGCAGATTAATTCCAATGGCATATGGCACTGAAAGGAAAACTTATCCAGTTGAACTTTATGCTCTTTGGTTTTTAAGAACCCAGTGTTTTCTTTTGCCCACCCACTTCTAGAGACTCTTGAGTATTTGGCTCCGTTCTCATTGCTTGCTCGTTATCATCATCATCTCAACTCTTTTTGCAGCTAAGTTGTACCTCACCACAGAGGGTGAGGGCGGTCTTTGGGTGGGTTCCATGTCAGTGTTGGCCTTTAAGATCTGAAATTCCCAGAGCACGTTGGATCTTTCAGCTATTCTAGTGATTCTTACTACTTTCACTTTAGTAGCATCCTCGATTCCAATAGTTTTGGGCAAAACTTGTACAAATTATTATGAGTTTTCATTATAATTAGTATTATAATTGTGATAGTTCTATGAATGAACAAGTAAGTTTATACATCACCTTGACAGTGTCTAAAATATGCGTTTATAATAGAATAGCACACTGTAGATGACTGAATTCTATCATTCCACTGATAGAATAACATTCCTGATAGAACTGGGAACTTAGGAGCGGCTGAGAAATGGGTGCCTGCCATGTCTTCGGTTGCCCCAAGCTGTGAAAATTACTTAGAACTGGTAGACACACTTGCATGGTGTTTGGGATCCATTTTTGAATATAATAAAGAGCGATTTTTCTTTAAAGATAAAAGTTTTATATTTTAACATCAGAACACAGGGTTTGAGAAGCACATCCAGCTGAGATCTACATCAAACCAACTCTAAGAATGGAAACTACAGTGGGAGAACAGGAAACAGACTGTTTACTGGGCTCCAACCTTTGATAAGTGGAAACGTTCAGTACACAAGCAGTGGCTCATACACATGAATTCTTGCAAAGAGAATGCCCTATATTGGGAGATGAGTCTATTTTCTATTTAACACCTGTTACTTTTAATACATGCATTCTATATCCATAGGTTTCTGTGTCTTATGACTACAGTTCCTGCTGCTCGTGGCTTAGGGAAATTATGAAACTATGAAGGGCAGGTCCTAAAACACTGGAATAGCTGGGTATCTTGTGCTCCTCACTGTTCTTTCGCTGTCCTCAGGAGGAAGTCAGGACAGTTATTAAGGAAGGAAAAGTATTGTGCAGCTCAGCCTCTCCCCACTGGCTCAGGCTGGTGGGAGTGAATATACTTGCCTTTGCATATTGCTTGCAAGAGTGTAAAGAGTGCAAAGTTATACTTTTTAGTAATTTATTTTTAAGATATAACTTAAGACAGATTTATTATTAATACCTAGCTGAGATCTGAGTGACCAGAGAAGATCTTAGATTGGGTGAGGGAGATAGGAAAGTCAGGGCATTTGGGGAAAGATGGCAAAACACAAGGTCTTGATAAGCATGAGCTTCCTGGGTGGGGGATTTGGGCATTCACGGGAAGAGGAAGGGACACCAAGAAGATAATTTCCTTTGCCAACCTGAGCGTGTGCCCACCTTCAGCTGCAGACTGATCAGATTTGTAGACGACCATCACCAACAACCACTACAATGGAATCAAAACCACAAAAATGAATGGTCTCTGTACTTACAAGTTTGAGGGGAAACAAAGCAAAAAGCAGAGAGAGCATCACACAACAAGGGCAAGTACCAGTCTACACCTTTCATGACCTGGCCCCACTCTCCGTTTTTTGTCTTGGGGCTACAACATTTGTGGGCTGAGACAAAAGGACAAGTGGAGGTTCTGATACCAGGTATTTAAATTTGTAAATCATAAAAGGCAATCCAATAGTTAATGGAGCAATGTCTCCCCCAGGGGAACCTTGTTGTGCAGGGTCCTGGGAGGGACACAGAACATATCTGCTGGGGTGGGACAGAGTAGAAGCTGGTCAAGGCCCAGGACTCCTCAGTGGCGGCAGACTCATCAAATCCAGAAAGGGGACTGACCTGCAAAACTCTGTGGGTTGTCAGGCCAAGCAGGTGCTCCTTCTCCACACCTCACATTTCCAACTCAGGATTCCAAATCAAGCAATTCTGAGCACCTCTCAAAACTTTACCACCTGAGCAGGTGGGAGAAGAGGGTTGCAGTTATAAGCAGAACCCAGATTGCCCAAATACCCAGTTGGGTGATTTGCGTGGCCAGTTTTAGACAAAAGCATCCACTCTTCCTTTGGTTCCCATGAGCAGAGGCTGTGATTGCCCCCTTCCCCCACACATAACTTCATGCTCTCATCAACTACTCCTTATCATCTGGCCTGGGGGCCCAGTTTCTTTCCTGCATCCTCCTCAGGTAATTCCTATCTTCTCAACTGGTCAATGACTTGCAAAATGTTTCTTTTAGACTGAGGAGAAAAATGCTTTCTGTTGCAGTGTTTCAGATATGTAGGGACACTGAAATGTGGGGCCCAGTGCCACGCCATTCTTGCCCAGGTTCAAGGCGGCACTCTAGTCTCATCTGGTGCCATTGCCAACCACAAATTACTTTTTGCTAATGGTGCTGCCTTTGCCTGGAATGCCTATCACCACTACCACACACTCACCCCCCCACCACACACATACACACACACGCAAATGATTTCTTCCCTCTTGGCAATTCATATTCATCCATCAGAACCCAGATCAGTTTTTGCCCTCTCCATAAAGGAAGTAACTACTGAAACGCTAAGCCCCAGCACCTCAGAATGTGCCTCTGTTTGGAAATAGGGTCATTGCAGATGTAGTTAGTTAAGATGAGGTCACTAATCCAATAAGACTGGTGTCCTTATAAGAAGAGAGAGACCCCAGCAGACACAGAGAGAGGAGAATCCTTGTGAAGACACAGACGCGCAGAGGGAAGACAGCCACGCGACTCTGGAGGGAGAGGCTGGAGTGTGTGTCTACAACCCAAGGAATGCCGAGGACTGCGGGCAACACCAGAAGCTGAGAAAGGTATGGAACAGATTCTCCCCTGGAGGCTTCAGAAGGAGCAAGAGCTTGCCAGCACCTACATCTTGGACTTCTAGCCTCCAGAACTGCGAGACAAAAAACTGCTATTGTTTTAAGCTACCTTGAAACACCTTAACCAAATTTCCCTGTTTCTAAATAATGTCAGTGTTTAGACATTATGTCAATCATTCTCCCTCTTCATTGCAGGGAACCCAGTTCTGATTTTAACCATGAAGTGATGCCATCAAGGACCAGGTCTCCTTGACCACATACAAAGATTTGGTGTGGGCCCCCTGAGGGCAGGATCCGGCAGTTCTCATTACTTCCCACACTTAGGAAAAGAAAACAAGCTCTATTTCCAAAACAAATTCTAAGGGGCTATGCAAAAACAGCCTGAGGGAAATAAGGAGAAATGAATGTTTTTATAATAATCCCTTAAAAGGGGAAATGTCACCTTAATTTAATTGGGGCTTTGCTATTACATTTCTTTTCTATCTGTGACACAATTAAACTCTATTATCTAAAGCACTGACCCAAAATGAGCCACTTTCCTCAAAAAAGAGAAAAAACAGCAAAAAGAAAACTTCCTGACATCATTTTGCCAACATCTTTTGTGAGTCCTTTGGTTCTGAATTAATTATTCAGAGGAAAAGAGAGTAAAGAAGAATTTCAGCTGGAAGGTTTGGGGAATGAGTAGTTTGAAAAGCATATTCAACATTGTAATATAGATTTATTTCTACAAATTGTTAAAAAAATGTTTTAATAATACAAACTATGGAAAGTAGAGTGACAAATTCTCACCAGTAGGGACACATAAAAGACAGACATCTGGGCACTGGCCCAGTGCTGTAGCGGTTAAGTTCTTGCATTCCACTTGGGCGGCCCAGGGTTCATGGGTTTGGATCCCGGGTGCAGACATACACACTGCTCATCAAGCCATGCTGTGGCAGGTTCCCCACATACAAAATGGAGGAAGATTGGCACAGATGTTAGGGCCGATCTTCCTCACCAAAAAAAAAAAGTAATTTCTCAAAAAAAAAAAAAGTAAAAGACAGACATCTGAGTACCAGCAACTCACTAGCACTATAACACTCCCCGAGAGGGACGCTGTTTATCAGAATCTTGAACACTGTGTTTACATTTATGCGTATTGAAAAGAGGCATGTGCTTTACAAAATATACCACCAAGTCTAGTATTCTTATTTTCTCTTCATATAATTCGTATTGTAAGTGACATAGAGTCCACCTTTGGGTATCCAGAGCCTTGAAGTCTGTTTCCAAACCTGGAAGCTGTAACCTATTACTTTGGGTAGACTTCCTCCATCATTGAAATTGTGGTGCCCCCTGCGTGGCTACTGTTTATCGATGTTTTAAGACAAGTAACTAGAAACTCTTTCCAATCATAGGGGATAGTTGCTATGTAAACACCAAGTAACAGTTTGTTAGAAATCTTCAGGAGTGAAGAAGGCAGTGCACAAATTTCTTTGGAATATGAAAATGGTATTCCGTGTTGGTTAAAGTCAACGTTAGGGGCAGACATGGTGATTTTTTAACTTAGGAGGTGTATTGTTTAGGATGTTTCCTCCTAAATTAAATAAATTATCAGGCTGCACATGAATCATATGAATTCAAAAGCTCCTTTTAGAGCTTATTAATACGTTAATGTTCTTTCTGTAGTGGACGCCTCTCATCTCCACCTTAGTTTCAGGTGTGGATGAGACAGATAGATAAGGCATGAGACATCCGCATGCTGTCTCAATTCTTTCCTTTTCTGGATAATTGTGACAGCAGCACAGCAGATTGGGGGAACCCCAACAACCTGAAGGATGTACTACCATGAAGGTCTTGTTCTACCTCCATCCACTCATTGAGCTCTGCTACCAGTTACAGACTTGAGATAAGAGAAATGCCTTGGATGTTACCCAACACAGAGTAAGTGCCCAATAATATTTTTTTAATTAATGAGTAAGTGAATATTAAAATATCAGGCAGCTACCTACCCACATTAAGAATAGTAATTAATAGAGTAAAATAGCAAAGAATCATCCAATTTGAAATCTCAGGAATTGCAGCCAAAAACCAGAACAACAAAATAAATCAAACAGAACATATGTAGGAGAGTACCTTTTGTTTAAAGAGACAAGAAAATCAAATTCCTGTCAGAATTGCCTCTCAATTGTGACATTCACCTACGTGCTCCACAGTGTTGACGTTATCCTTGTCCAAACATGAGAAGATCAATTAATGACTTATTAAAATAAAAAAAAAGGTGGATCAGAGAAATGGGAACCAGAAAGTAGAATTTCGGATAGGAAAACCTACAAAGTAAAAGGGAATAAAATATTAAAAACAAATGAACAAACGAAACCATAGGGAATTAATTCCTTTTATTTATAAAAGCCTGTATTTCATTGTTTTCAAAAAGTAAAATTAATCTCAAATTGGACTCATGTATTTTTTTGGACTCATTTACATTTTTTTGGTGAGGAAGATTGGCCATGAGCTAACATTTGTTGCCAATCTTCCTCTTTTTGCTTGAGGTAGATTGTCCCTGAGCTAATATCTGTGCCAATCTTCCTCTATTTTGTATGTGGGACACTGCCACAGCATGGCTTGATGAGCAATGTGTATGTCCACACTTAGGATCCAAACCAACAAACCCCAGGTTGCTGAAGCATAGTGCACAAACTTAACCACTAGGCCACCAGGCTGGCCCCTATATATTTTCATAAATCAGTTCATTTAACATACTTAGGTTACAGCTGAATTTCATATCTAATCATAAAGCTGGGTATTCAACTAAAGGGCGTCATTCTATGTGGATCATAGACATGACCTTAGAAGTAATGTTTTTCCTATCTTCCCAGAGTTCTTTGTGTCCCAAAGAGTAGAGATCATTTCAAAAATAGAAAATGAGAACTGAGGAATGAGTATATACTACTATGTCTCAGAAAGTGTCTATATTATTTGTTCCTTAACCTATATATTTTTCAAATTTCAAGTTGACTAATTTCTTGCGCATTAGCATACATTACGGCAGAGGGAAAAAAAGGGAAGATCCAAAATTTTTGTTGGCGTATGCTTTAATGAAATAAAAAGTGGTTCAGAAGTTTAAAAAGATCAGCTTGAAAACTCAGCAAACACAATTAATTCACAAATTAACTTTTATTTCCCTTGTGGCTCCCCAGAACTGTCAACAAATGAAGAGCAATGAAGAAAGAACAGATACTACACAGATAGAAGAGACTAGGAATATTATATAAATATTGCAGCCCCCATCCTTACCTCCCTTTCCTACTTTATTTTTTCCCATTGAAACTGCCATCTTCTAATATTCTTTATAACTTTTAACTTTGTTTATTGTCCTGTACTCCTGCTAGAAAGTAATCTCCACAAAGGCATGGAGTTTTGTATGTTTTATTTTCTGATCCATCCTCAGTGCTTAAACAATGCTTGGCACATAGTAGGCATGTCATAAGTATTTGTTGACTTGAATAGGCCTAATGAAGGACCTCAAATATCATGCAAACACATAAGAGCTTAGAGCCCCAATTTTCTATCAGTGTTTATTTAGAATAGAATGTGGTATAGCATTCTCTCAACGACTACTAGGTGGTGCTTTACAGAAACAATAAACTAAATAACATTTCTATGGCACTTAAGCAATTTACAAAGAGCCTTTTCACACATTGTCTCATCTGATCTCCCAGCAGCCTCTTGGGGAGTTTTTTTTCTATTCTCACCGTGTTACAAAGGAGGCTACTGAATCTCAGACAGGTTTAAGGATTTGTGCTAAAACAGCAAAGACAGAAAATGCTTGAGCTCAGATGTGAAGCTGTACCTTTTGGAGGCAAAGTTTATCTACTCTCCCCACAGCCACATGACTTGTCATTTCTGGATTCCTCTCAGGCTTGTTCAGACAGCACCTAAGCTGCCCTCTAGGCAACATCCTTGTAGATGGCCATTCCAATGACCAATGACTTATCATAAATGTATTTAGGTCAGATGGTTGAATGCTCCATAACTTCAGGTAACTCTTACTTGACAACCACATTCTTATAGTTCTTACTGGACACTACTTTGTCAAATGAAATAGAGGGAGTAATTATCTCAGGTGGTTTCATTTCCTTTCACTCATATCCCCCAACAGTTGACAAAAAACAAAATAATGCAACAGTGTGTCAGACACTCTGCTAGACAATGAGGGTACAGTGATGAACAATAAAGACTTTTAAAAAATGATGGTTTCTGTGATAAAAACTCTCAGTAAACTAGGAATAAAGAGGAACCTCCTCAACCTGAGAAACAATATCTACAAAAAACCTATAGCTATCATATTTAACAACAAGAAACTCAAAGCTTTCCTACTAAGGTAGGGTCAAGGTAAGGATATCCCCTCTCACCACTCCTTTTCAACCTCTTACAGGAAGTTCTAGTTAAAACAATAAGGCAAGAAAAGGAAATAAAAAGTATACTGATTGGGAAGGAAGAAAGAAAATTTTCTCTGTTCACAGATGACATGATCATCTATGTAGAGAATCTGAAAGAATTGAAAATAAAAATTCTTGGAACTAATAAGGGATTTTAGCAAGGTATCAGGATACATGGTTAATACACAAAAGTCAATCGCTTTTCTATAGACCAGCAATGAATAAATGAAATTTAAACTTTTAAATGAAGTTAAAAACACAACACCATTTACATTAGAATACCCAAAAATGAAATACTTAGGTATAAATCTAACAAAATATCTACAAGATCTATATGAAGAAAACGAAAAGACTGTGATAAATGAAATCAAAGAATTAAATAAATGAAAAGATAGCCCATGTTTATAGAGAGGAAGATTCAGTATTGTTAAGATGTCAGTTCTTCTCAACTTGATCTATAGAGTCAACACAATCCCATCAAAAACCTCACCAAGTTATTTTCTGAATATCGACAAACCAATTCTAAAGTTTATATGCAGAGGCAAAATACCCAGAGCAGCCAGCACGATATTGCAGGACAAGAACAAAGTTGGAGGACTGACACTACATGACTTACTGTAAAGCTACAGTAATCAAGACAACATGGTATTGGTGACAGAATAGACAAATAGATTTATGGGTTAGAATAGACAGCCCAGAAATAGATCCCCTTAAATACAGTCAACTGATCTTTGACAAAGAAGCAAGACAATACAATAGAGCAAAGACAGTCTTTTCAACCAGTGCAGCTGGAATCACTAGACAGCCACAAGCAAAAAAAATGAACCTAGATACAGACTTTACACTCTTCCAAAACTTAACTCAAAATGGATCACAGACCTAGATGTAAAATACAAAACTATAAAATTCCTGGATAATAACACATGAGAAATCCTAGATAAACTTGGGTATGGTGGTACCTTTTTAGATTTAACACCAAAAATACATTCCATGAAAGAAATAATTGATAAGTTAGGGTTCATTAAAATCCAAAACTTGTGCTCTGAGAAAAACAACATAAAGAGAATGAGAAGACAAGCCACAGACTGAGAGAAAATACTTAGAAAAGACACATCTGATAAAGGACTGTCACCCAAAATATACAAAGAACACTCAAAAGTCAAAAATAAGAAAACAAACAACCCAATTAAAAAATAGCAAAAGGCCTTAACAGACACCTCACCACAGAAGATACGCAAATGGAAAATAAGCACATAATAGATGTTCCTCATCACATGTCATCAGGGAAAGGTAAATTAAAATAACAATGAGATACCTTTACACACCTATTAGAATGGCCAAAATCTGAAATACTGACAACACCAAATGCTGAGGAGCATATGGAGCAACAGGAACTCTCATACACTACTTTTGGGAATGCAAAATGGTGCAGCCACTTTGAAAGACAGTTTGGTAGTTTCTTACAAAACTAAATGACTCCTATCATATGATCTAGCAATCATACTTCTTGGTATTTACCCAAAGGAGTTGAAAACTTACATTCACACAAAAACCTGCACACAGATGTTTATGTTAGCTTTATTAATAATTTCTAAAATGTGGAAGCAGCCAAATATCCTTCAATAGGTAAATGGATAGATAAACTGTGGCACATCCAGACAATGGAATATCATTCAGCACTAAAGAGAAATGAACTATCAAGCCATGAGGAACCTTAAATTCATATTATTAAGTGAAAGAAGCCAATCTGCAAAGGCTGCATGTTGTATGATTCCAACTACATGACATTCTGGAAAAGGCAAAACTATGGTGACAGTAGAAAGATCAGTAGTTGCCAGGGGTTGATGGAAAGGGGGAGGGATAAATAGGTGGAGCACAGAGGATATTTTAGGGCAGTGAAACCATTCTGTGTGATACTATAATGGTGGATATATGTCATTATACATTTGTCCGAACCCATAGAATGCACAGCATCATGAGTGAACCGTAATGTAACTATAGACTGGGGGGGCAGGGGGGCAGATAGTGATGTGTCAGTGTTAGTTCGTGAGTTGTGACAAATGTACCACTCGAGTGGAGGATGTTGATAATGGAGGAGGCTATACATGTGTGTGGGCAGGGAGCAGATGGGAAATCTCTGTACCTTCCCCACAGTTTTGCTGTGAACCTAAAACTGTTCTAAAAAAATAAAGTCTTAATAAATACACACACACATCCGATATGATGGTTTCATTTCTACCTATCACTGTTTGAGCCTTCACCAAATGTCTTTAACCAGAGATAAATTAAGTTGAAAATTTTGCAAAAACAAGAACCCTCTGCTCTCATAGTTTTCTGAGAAAACTCAAGCTGGCCAAAGCCAAACCATTTTGGTGTATTTCAAAAGATTTTTGTGTCCCCAAATGGTATTATGAATACAAAATGACCATGTAATTGTCTTTTGCATTTTAAGTTCTCCATCTTTCCTGTGGTTCATGGTTCGTAACGTGAAAAGCTCAAGTTAGAAAGTCTAATAACAGGACCAACAGTCTTCCTTTTGCTCTACTCCTGTAGCCTGCCCTCCCATTTATGACTGGGGCCACCCTTCCCAAACCTTGCCTGGTGAGTATGCTTAAAAGGAGCCCCCCTATTTCACCAAGATGCTGATGGGGTGGTGTTCTGGGAGGTCATTTCCCTGCGATGCTGACACATTGTTTGAGAGGGCCATTCAACAGGGAACTCACATGGTGCATTTAATTTTATGACTTTAATCCCATTGAGATGGCTTCAATTTAGCACATTTTGGAAAAGAAATCCAATTGCTAATAGAGAAGAGTCTGGTCATTCTTTAATTACATTGCCACCACGTCTTAACAGTAACTGCCTAAATCATTAGCACTCCAAGGCTGAAATTTTAACAGTGGTTGTTCTGATCATTCTGATGCTACATTTCATGGGGTCATCCTGACTCCTCTCATTTGGGATACTATTCTGTGACTAGGATGTTCATTTCCTTACTTGCCTGAGTTCTTCCTAAATTCTAAGTGCTAGGAGTTAGTTAAGAGTTACATATAGGTTTGTGATGACATTTAAAGCATTTGTGTGAGTAAATGATGCTAATAATGATCATTCTCATTTATTGAGTACCAACTATGAACCAGCCATTATGCTAGGAGATTTACATGTGCTCTCTCATTTAAAACTTCTGATAATAATTATGGGACATAATTGTCCCCAGAATGGGCACGTAACTTGCGCAAGTTTGCGCAGCAGAGGTGCTGGAATCCAAATGTATGTTTGTCCAATCTCAAGCTTTACACAGACTGCCTCTCCATTCCAACCCTAGGGTTTTCTCCAGAGTTCAACCATGCTCACTTAACTATAATAGTAGTTAGTGCATAGCACTTAGCACTCACCGTGAGCCAAACACTATTAGTGCTTTTATATTATCTCCATTTAATACTCATAAATAAGGTAAGTGCCATCATTATGACCGAGGAGACTGAAGCAGAGAGTGGTTAAAGATCTTGCTGAAAGTCACGCAGCTTATAAGTCATAGACTTGAAATTTGAAATCAGACAACATATTGCCAGAGGCCTTCCTAACCACTATGTTATATTGGTTTCTCACCTTAACAAATACCTTTGAAGATAGTTTTGCAAAGTCATTAGAACTGTAAAAATTTTCTTTGAAACTACCTAAATGTATTCTTGTGCACACATAGTACACTACACACACACACACACACACATGCAGACATTTGCATGCTTCACACCCCTTTCCTGAAGTCATCACCATATGAATCATTTGGGGTTTGAAACTTACCAAGCCAAAAATATCCCATCTGTCTACAGAGAATACATCAGAATTGTTCCCCTTTCCCCACCAGACAAATCTACACAGATTCCCGTGGATACCAAACCAAACAGGATAGAAAGGAGAATCAACCTGTGTGCAATTCATTTTTAGCCTGCCACTTCATTTTCATTGGTCCACCCTAGGATACGGGTGGAGAGCTTATTTTGGCAGCATCCAGGATCACAGACAGCGATCCAAGGCACAGAACACTCAGGGCACTGCCTGATACTTAGTCAACTGTGTGAACTCTAAATAGTCCTGCTCTTGTTCCAGTGTCCTCTTCCACCTAGCCCTGGGGCCATTCCTCGCCTCTGTTTTGTTCTCCATGTAAAGTGCTAGCAATCTATTTAGGGCAGAGCTCTGATTTGGATGTCAAATAAAACTGATTGATTTTATGATTCTGTAAAGGTTACTTCAAAAGGTGAAACGATTTCTGCTGCAGAAGAGCACCCATAAATCCAAGCTATTTGTGACAAGTCTTGTCCCACTGTAGGAAGATGGATTCTTGGATCTGCATGTAATCCGAGAAGAAATAGCAAATTTTCCTTTGAACTTGGCTCTGAACCTCATGCTCTTTAGATATCAGGGAAGCTTACATATATGAAGACAGCATGATTAGATGAGAATTTGCTGTCAATTATTCCTAGAGTAGCTAAAAATGAAATCACCATCCTATTCTGTTGGCAAAATAAAACAACGTATCTCATACCCGTTAGTTACCTCGTCGCCATCAGTTAAGAATCCTAGAACATGCTGCCTCCAAATGATTGAGAAGCCCACGGTGTGATGAGAGACCTGCCAACCCTGCCAGCTCTTCCAAAGCTCCACGTGGGCAAGGAGTTTTCTTGTTTGACGTCATAGGGTGAGTGCTCAAAAAAATTAAGTTGAATGAATACACAAACTTAATGAAATCTTTGAGACATCTTGAATTTCTGGGTATCCTCAAAACTCTTTGGGATTCTTGGCCCAAGAAATGAAGGATGGGAGCAATGGGAGATGGTGAATACGGTAGAAAAGTGCAGGAAGAAAGGGATGTATGTTACATGTGCGTTATGTGTGTGTTTGTACATTTGCCTATAAAAGTAGTGTAACAATGGATGGATGGGCTGTGGTGCATACTAATCTGAAGCAAGGAAATCCACTAAGCCCGTTTATTTATCATTCCAATCGTCCTAAAATAACTACTGAAGGCAAGACAGTAGGGAAAACTGGAAGTTGCTTAAAGACATGGAGTGAGGAAAGGGAATGAAACTACAGCTTCTGTGCCAACCACTATGTTAGGCTCTTCGTGGGACCGTCCTGTCTAATGTGCAGAACTAACCACAGAGCAGAGAGTGGTTTGCTCTGCAGGAATGAGGTCAAATGTCTTAATGCACACATGATTGGAAGAGTAATGATTCCAGCATAGTCCTGGGTACAGTTGCTGCCCTTTATTCTTCTCAATCCCTGCTCTCACTCACCTGCCTCAGGCCCTTGTTGCCACTTGCCAGTCTGCCTTGCCCTCTTTTTAGTCCTTATGGCCTAAGTGATGTCTCTAATATCCAAACCAGACCATGTCACTCACTTTAATTCCTTCTAGAGGCACAAAAAGACCCTATGATCTAGCCCTTGCACTTTTCAGCCTCCTCTAAGACTCCCCAGCCTCCCACTTGTCTCCTCTGCCTTACAGTTCCCCACATGCAGCCACCACACACTGGCTATTCTATCACCTATTTCTGGAGTGTCTGCCCTTCCTGCCTTTGTCTGGCTAACTTGGAATCATCCAACACTTAGCTGAGGCCTCAGTTCCTTGAAGAATCTTGCCTGATTCCCAGGTTTATTAAGGGTCCTCCTCTATGTTTCCATGGCAATCTCTAAATTCTTGTGCCATACCATCCCGGTGGCATAATGGTTATGTTCTCGTGTTCCACTTCAGTGGCCTGGAGTTCACCAGTTGGGATTCCAGGCATGGACCTACACATCATTTATCAAGTCATGCTGTGGCAGGCGTCCCACATATAAAATAAAGGAAGATGAACACAGATGTTAGCTCAGGGCTAATCTTCCTCAAATAAAATAAAATAAAAATTAAAAAAAATAAATTCCTGTGCCATAAAGATTTGCCACATTATGTTAAATTTGTCTTTTTACACCATCTATCTGAGTAGTTTAAATTCTTTAAAGGCAGGGGCTACACGCCATGTGTTTTTGTACACACAGGGCTTTGCATGCAGTGCCTGTAATAAAATAAATTTTTAAATTTTGCTTTTCTCTGTTCTGTATAAAACAGACATAAAAGGGAGCTTTCTCTTACATGGAGCGGAAATATCATTAACATAAGCTGTTTCTGGAATGATATTGGTGGGAGGGCAGGGGAGTCTGAGAGAAGATAGGCTTATAAGAGGAAACAAATACAGGGCATTCAGGAGGGAATGGCCTCAAATCCCAACTCTACAGCCCCATATTTATCACTGTCTGTACCCAATTCTTTCTGCCTTTCTTCTGGTCACATAGAAGACTTGGCCCTTCTCTTGACTAAGGTTTATCGCTTCGTTTCTACATCCCATTTTCTCCTTCCTCCAGGAGGTCCTCATTCCATTGATTATCCCCCTTATCACCTGTATTCTCAACTAATTGAGGTTTCCCACCAGAATTTAAATGTGCTCCAGTTTTGGAGCTTCTATTTAAAGAAGGTAGGTTTCCTATACTCTTTACCTCTACTCCACCTCCAAACCTGTAAGAATAAAAGAGCACAAATTGTGCAGACCCACTAGAACAAAGGAAAAGAAGAAAGAAATTTATAGTGGATGGGAAATGTCAATCAACTTTGGAAGATGGAAGAGGATGTATAAATGGCCATTGACTTGGCAAAGGAAAAATAACTGAAAGCTACATGTCTACATAGGGAAATGCTAACAAGAAGCAAATTGATTTGTGCTACAAACCCCAGCATAGACTGAGAGATCAGAGGCATGAGGTACCTAAGAAGGCAGGTTTATAAAATATGGTTGAAAACAAGACTGGTTACATAAGGAGCAGGCTCCTAAATCTCATCTGCACACTTTACAATAGATTAACCACCTTCTCTGAGCTCAGCATCGGAAGATGTATTTTCTGGAAAAATTGAAGAAGAAATCTTCAGACTCAGAAACACTGCAACTAGTGGAAAGAAATGGTGAGTCACTCCCCTAAAAACAAGAGGATTCAGTGAAAGTCCACAAACTGATGATAATATCCTCAGCCCCTTCTCCCACTCAGCTCACAAATTACTGGCAACCAGACTTGATTCCCTAGGAAGGCAACTACAGAATTCTTCTATGGGGAAAATGACTCCCTGTGGCAGCCATGGAAGTGTGCTCCAGATTTCCCTCAAGAGAGTCTCCTGTGGAGAGAACAGTTACACTAAGGCCACCTGTCCCTGGATTACATCCAGCCAATGATTGAATATTTCAGGGGTATAAGCCTGACAGGGGACACTTCAATGGGCAACCTTTGCTCAGGGACTTCCGACAGCCCAGCCAAGACATTCCCCAAACTTCACTGCAGTCTTGGGCTTTCCTATCCACTCCTTCCTTTCCTCTCACCTCTCACAGTTCCCAGACCTGCTTTGTAGTCTGACAGCACTTCCTTCCTACTCCTGCTCCCTCTTCCTTCATCCTTCCTCAGTGTTTCTCCCAATGAATCTCTTACACATCTAATCCTGCCTTGAGGTCTTTTCTCAGAGGATCTGAACTGACAAAGTGATATGAAGAGTGGTTCAAGGAAACAGATGCTAAGATAAGGTTTGGAGACTAGCTCATTCACCATCTGGCTGCCAAGGAGGCCCCCATCCTGAATGGAATGTGGAGCATGAGTAGTCCCTGGCATGAGGTGGTGACCCAACTGAAGATTTCACTGATAGTGATGTGGGAAAATGTCCCAGTAGAAGTGAATGCCCTTTGGTGGCGCAAAGATTCAGGATGATCAAGTATTTAGAAGCTAACAGGGGAACAATGCCCACAACCACAGCAGAGTTGGCTAATAATTACTAATTTGTATTGACACACTGTAGAGGGATGATGAGAAGCTATGAATAGTAAAAACATAGTAAAAGGCTAAGTATGAGAGCCAGAGGGACTCTCTGGTAGCTTACAAAGGGCCCCTCTCCTGCTCCATTTGAAAAGTGGACATAGCTAAGCAGCAGACACAAGACCTCCAGAGTTGCTTAAATGCCCGCCAAGGTAGGTTTGTTACGCTAAGAGCAGGTCCCTGGTTATGAAAATCTGGAACCCTGAAACTTAGGATGGGGATGTCCAAACAAAGGTCCCCCAAAATTTTGGCTCTGTAGACACCCCTGAATCTCAGCACCTTCCTAATCCTCCCATCCCTAGTAAAAGCTCTTACTTCTGCCACGCTGAAGATGCTACAGAGGCTTTTCCCCTGCAAGGAAGGCAACAAATGCTTCTCTCTTTTCCTGTCTGCCAGGTGGAAAACCAGCGTTCAATCCCAGCATTACCTGGCTGGGGACACATTGGCTCTGACAAGGGAGGGAAGGGATCACTTACCAAAGAAGCTGTAAAAATTAGCTAACATGTACTGGGAGGTCCAGTGGAGTACCCCTGGGATTAGATTTTGAGGGTGATTGATCATGGGGGTCAGAATATAAAGCTGGATAAGCAGGAATACATTGATTTGGGAGCTCTTTCTTGGAACACAGGATTCAATACTCTGGCCAGGATCTCAGGGCTTGGGGCAAACTCACTGTTAGACAAACACACTTGGTCCACACTGAGTAAAGTGGAAATGCCTGGATTTCTCTGGCAGATCCAGAGAAAGGCATAAAAGACTGAGCAGTGTAGGCCAGCTGGAGTAGATATACTGCATAAGGCCTGAAGTATCTCTTGAGGATTATTCTCCTCTGGAGGGCTCAGAGGATGCAGCAGTCACTCAGGCCATCAGGAATGCACTTTCAAGAGGGTAAATGGCATCATTTACACAAAAAGTACAGCTTTTGCTGCATAAGGGTTTGCAAATACTTTAAGGGGGAAAGTCCCAAAGAACACAAGGTTCACCTCAAAATGTTTCTCTTCCCTCAGAGATCTTTGTCCCTCAAGTCCTGTATATGCCTTAGTAGCCTTGTGATACCGCCCAGCAGATGTTTTATGTATGTTGTCATATTTTTTTCGGTTATACTTCGCAGAGGACTAGTCTGCAATCAGCTGCTTTGCCACTACAGAAGTGAATATCCTCTAAACAGATTTTAAGTACCTAAGTATGAATATAAATCAATAAATCATGAATGTGAACCATAAGTCACGCTTCCACAGACAATTGAGAAAATTCACTAACTGGAGAGGCAAAGACAAAACAAACAATAAAAGAGAAACAAACTGTGAGAAATGGATATGAAACAAGGCACAAAAGAATAAAAACATATCACGATCCTTATCGGAGAAATAAGAGAAGCTACTACAGCTGTGAAAGAACAATAGGACACCATCAAAATGAAACATCTGAAAAATAAATACAAGCTTTTGAAATTTAGAAATCATTATAGTACAAATCAATAACTCTGTAGAAGTTCTGGAAGATAAAGTTCAGGACAAAGTAGAACAAAAGGTAAAAAAGAAAAGGCAAATAGAAGAAAAGAAGAAAATAAGGGAGACATTCATTAGGTCCTACATTTCAGAAATAGAGACAGGGAAAAAGGAGAGAAGAAAATTATCAAAGAAATAATAGGGATATTTTTCCAAAATTAAAAGAAATATACTTTTAGAAAATACCTGAAAGATACAATGACTGAAAATATAAACAAGACACATTATCATTGAACTTCAGGATACTAAGGATAAAAAGATAACCTCAGAAACTTCCAAAAAGATAAAATGTGTAACATATAAAGGATCCAGGGGCTGGCCCCGTGGCTGAGCGGTTAAGTTCGCGCACTCCGCTGCAGGCGGCCCAGTGTTTCGTTGGTTCGAATCCTGGGCGCGGACATGACACTGCTCATCAAACCACGCTGAGGCAGCGTCCCACATGCCACAACTAGAAGGACCCACAACAAAGAATATACAACTATGTACCGGGGGGCTTTGGGGAGAAAAAGGAAAAAATAAAATCTTTAAAAAAAAAAAAAAAAAAAGGATCCAGAATTAAAATCGCATCAGAATTCCCAGTTAGAATATTGAAAGACAGAAGAAAATGGAACAGTGTCTTCAAATTCTGGTGGAAAAAATAGAATTCTCCAAGACAAACTATCAATTAAGTAGGCAAATGGATTACTTCTATTTCCAGATATTTGAGATCTCAATAACTTACCTCCTATGTGTATGTTCCTAGAAAGCTCACTGGAGAAGTTGTACTACCAAAATAATGGAGTAAATCAAGAAAGAAAAAGACGTAGAACCGAGGAAACAGGGACTCTGATACATAAAGAGTCTGTGGGAATTAATCCACAAGATCCTGGCAAAAAACTGCTAGGATGTTAGCCCTTTGGTATGAGGAGAGAGCAACCAGGTGGATTGAAGCAGAAAGATGGAGGATGACAGCAGGACAGGCTTCAACAGCAACAACAACAACCAAATGGAACTGATTTATCTATGTGTTTGACTGCACTGAGTAATATACAGTTCTGCTGGAGATGGTGGGGGGAAATTAACGATCAGCACAAAGAAATTTAATGAAAAAACAAACTGTACAAGAAAGAAAAAGCAATAACAGTGTACTTTGTTGTTCAACGCAAATAATAATTATGTAGTAAACACTGAATATTTATTTAAATAAAAAATTGTTACATAACCATTTGGGGAAAGTAGAGGAGAAGAAATATGTGTATGAGTACATAGGATTTCTCTAAGCATGCTTCTACCTCATCTTTCATAGTGGGGAGTCAATAGAAATGTCCCAAATGAACATTACTTAGAAATACAATGGCAAATATCAAAATAAACAGCTAAAACATTGAATGTGTTTCTAGGAAGTAAGTCTTGAAGATGGAAGGTTGAGACAGGGGAATTATATTTATTTTTATTAGCTTTTGAGCCATTTGACTTTTTAAAACTTTGTAACATGTCTTGCTTTGATTATATATATATATAAAGTTATATAGTTACACATATTATATATAAAATTAAAGTTGAATATATATATAAAATTAAAGATAATCACTTCCACAATAAGAAAGAGCTATGAGTAATTTACAGACATTTAAGCATGTGCCAGCCTCTCCCATCTTAAAACAAAGAGCACCACAAACCTTCCGTGACACTTTGGCTTCTTCAACCTGCTGCTGCATTTCCATCTCTTCACAGATCAGCTTCTTTAGTGGCAACTGTCCTCACTGTCTCCACTTACTTATCCACCCGCCATTCTTACTGACCTCTTTGTTGTTCAATCTCATGAATTCTCTTTCCTTATTTGACAACGTTAACGGCCTTCTCTTTTGGCTTATCTACCAGTTTCTCCTACTCTCTGTGCCCCTCTGGTCACTCCTCTTCTCCTCACTCCCTCCAAAGGTTCTGCTTTTTTTATTTGACATGCAACTGTGCTCAGAAAAGCTCTCTCAACCCATGTAACTCAATTCCCAGGTCATTTCCCAGGTTTCTCTCTGGACTCTCTTCAGGGGTTGACCCTTCAGCAGAGGATCTCCTCTCTGTTTCCTTGGACTTAAATTCCAGACTTGCTCCCTCCCCCACCTGCTCTCATCTAAGATGAGGTCACTAGGTTCCCTGAATCTCTGGCCCATTTGCTCATTCTTCTGCCCAGCCCCAGCTCCTGAAATCGTTGCCTGGGCCAGAGAATCCAGTTTCTGCCTGTCCAGGCAAACAGACTACATGTGTGACAGCCCTAGGAAGGAAGGAACATGGCATGTCAGAGGGACAGAAAAAGAAGTCAAGAGAAGGACTTCAGAAGACCAGAGAGGAGAGAGCAAGGAAAACAGAGACTAAAGATGAGCCTGGAGAAGTGTGCTGGGGCTACGTGATGCAAGGTCTTTTATTCAGTGTGAGGATTTTTGTTTTTATTTTCAGACCAGTAGAAAGCCATTGAATTGTTTGGAGCATGGAATAGCCGTGATCAGATCTCCACAAAAGATGAGTTTGGATGAAGTAAAGAGAATATATAAGACATGGATGAGAGAAAACCCGTCAAGAATGGTGCAGATGAACACTAACAGCAGTTGGATTAGGGGGGTGATGGTGGAGGTGGTGAGATGTAATTGAAACTGAGAGAGATTTAGGAGGGAACGTCAACAAGACTCAGTAATGACTTCTTCGGTGCTGATGAGAGAAAGCCATCAAAGATGACCCCCAGTTTCCTGGCTTGAACAGTTGAGTAGCTGATGGTGGTAATCAAAGATAAAGAGGATGCTGCCAGGTTTAGCAGAGAAGATCATAAGTTTTTGAGCTTGAGATGTGTTTGAGACAGCTAAGTGATGATTTTTAAGAAGTCAGCTGGACATACAGTTCTGGAGCACAAAAGAATCTGCGTTGATAGATAAAATGGTGTAGTCAAAGGTGTACCAGTTTTCTATCACTGCTCTAACAAACTGTCACAATCTATTAGTGACTTAAAACAACACAGATCTGTTATCTTACAGTTCTGGAGGTCAGAAATTCAAAGCGGGCTTCACTTGGCTAAAATTAAGGTGTTGAGTCTTAGGGAGAATCAGTCACCTTGTCTTTCCAGCTTCTAGAGGTCACCTGCATTCTGCATTCCTTGGCTTGTGGCTCCTCACTCAATCTTGAAAGTCAATAGTGTAGCATCTTCCAATCTCTGTCTCTTTCTGTCTCTCTCTCTCTCTCTGTCTCTGTTTCTATCTCTCCCCACTCCCCTCTTTTTCTCTCCCTGACTTCTGCTTCTATTGTCATTTCTTATTCTATGACACTCACCTTCTGGCCTCTCACTTATAAGCACTCTTGTGGTTACATTGAACCCATCTGGATAATCCAGGATAATCTCACTATCTAAAGATTCTTAATTTAATCATATCTGTAAAATCCCTTCTGTCATGTAAGGCAACATAGTCACAGGTTCCTGGATTAGGGTGTGGACATCTCTGGGGAACCATTATTCTGTTTAACACAGGTGTAAAGACACAACTCTGTAAATGTTTATTGAACAGGTGGTTTAAAAAATAAATGAGGTATTTTAAATGAGATGTTGTTTTCCTCTAATCTGATAGGATCAAACTCAGAAAGACAGTATAATGGATTAATGGAAAGTATAATGGATGAACCAAGGGAAATAATGGAATTCACAGTACTGCTGAAATCCAAGTTGTTTTTACCCAAAAAGTTTTAGATACCTTTATCCCTAAAGAAACTGTTCCTTTTGAACATGTACAGGAATGAGAAATTATCCCTGAAGCCCACATCTTGAGAATTTGTTCAGCTGTTTTTATGGAGGCTTTCTACCCAGGAGTCTGATGAGTTATAATATATGGCGTAGCAAGTTCTGTTAAGACACCATTCAGTAAGCGGACTGCTCTTCCTGGTCTTCTCACTCTGTGTACTAGTATCTTGACTTCCTTTGTCATGGCCTCAGTACACAGAGTATACAGCCACCATGAAAGTGACATCTCTCATGGGTACATCCAATCAGATATTCACAAAAGTTTTGTTTCCTACCCCTATAACTCTGAGACATGCTGATTGAGAGGTTTGGAACCCAAGGGAGTTATACTTCCATCAGGGGACACAGCATGGTTCCAAAGAGGTAGCAACTTCTTTGTAGCCTGGTTATTTCATCATGCCACTGGACAAACAAGCAAAAGAAGGGTTAGCATTTAGGCTGGTGTTTTTGACCCTGACTATCAGGGAAGAATAAACTGCTGCCACACAAGGGTGGAAGGAAGATACATGGATGAAACCCAGGAAATCCCATGGATGCTGCCTTGTAATGCCATGTCCATTGGATGACTCATGCAACCTAAATAGAGAGATCCACCTAGGGCTCAGAAATAGATGCATGGCAAGGGACTCTAATAAAAGGGAAATTGAAGTAGAGGGTGGAAGAAGGAAGTCATGAATACTCAATTACCAACGAAAGACAGGTTACAGAAATAATAATTACAACTATTACTCATTTTTTCTCCTTTGCTATGCTATCCATATATTAAATGTTTTACCTGAGTTCCCTTCTTTTTCCTATCCCTGTCCCCACTATCTTATGTAGTGTTTATTAGCGGTGTCACTAATATGTCATTTAGCTCATAAGTGGAAGACTATTGATGAGAACAATGGAATACAGTGGAACAAGAGGAGGAGTGGATTCAGATAATCTAGCCTTGGAGATGGATGGGGTAACTGGCAAGACTTTGAGTTATCTTCCTTTTGAGAGAGGAGATTAGTGCACTTTTGCTATGTCAAGAAAGGTAACTTATGTTAGTTTGGGGCATTTTTTGAACTATCAAGATGGGAATAAAGATGTAGTGAATTTTGGGCAACCAAGTGGACTATATTAGGCATATATCAAGTGTTTTTTTGTTTTTTTGTTTTTGGTTGCACAACACCGCCACCTTTCCAAGAATATATTGAATTCATCCTGGGGAATTATTCCCCTCCATTGTGTATTTCATCTTGGCAAGGAAACTGGGTTGATCTTGGGAGGGGGATGCATGCTGACAGCCGAAAGCAAAACAAAAAAAGGACAAATGTCCATTGCTAGTTCCACCAAGTAAAGATATGTCTATTGCCATATGCGGAGAAAAGTTAAACTCAAGATTTTTATAATGTCAGGAAAAAAGTATGATTTTTTCACCACTATAGTATGAAAGCATAACAGTTTACTACAAAGTTACTATATAGTTAAATCAAGCATGAATGAAGGTGTATCAAAATCAAACGTTACAGAGTAGAGCTCTCTTATTAACTCTAATCTCTTTTCAACAAAGAGTTGAAGAAAGTTTAATCTAGGTGTAGCTACCGATGGCTCCCCAGTTTGCTTTTCTCCTCTGCTTTGTTGTTCAGTACCAGTGACCTCTCTGTGTCTCTCTGGTGTCCCAAATATTCCTTCCTTCTATTATAATATTTAATAGGAATTGTACCGAATTCTATCTGAGTAATTACTCAAAATTTAGCAGCTGTTTCTTAAACTCTAGTTACCTCTATCTTAATTACACAGAACCTAAGACTCTTTCCAGTGTACCCATAAAATTCCTTGCCTTCATTTGTTGCCCGAGACTAGGGTGTTTTCTGTTTGGGAGATGCAGTTCAGCAAATGCTTTCTCATAGCCCCACTGATGCTGATCTCTCCCTCTACTTTTCCCTTGAGCCCTCCCCAATCTGCCATCATACTCTGCCAAATACCCAACAGGGTCCTGTCTCTGCCCAGATAGCCGTTTGTGTTTCTCCTAAATACATAGAGGCAAACACCTGGTCTTTGACAATTTCACGCCCACAGTCAGAAAGCCCCTTGGCCTGCTCTGACTGAAAGGTATAATGTGCATCCTCCTGTACACATCTTCACTTTTTTCCTTTAATTGTTCTCTTAATGGTAATTTCTTTCTTTTTTTTTTTTTTAAGGACATGAAAGGAAAAAGATTGGGATCTTAATGGTAATTTCTGATCTTGCCCAAGTAGGTGGTGTTTACCCACTTCTGATGTCAGTAAGAGGGAGAATTTATTGTCCTACCTCCTCTGGCATTTCCAATTTTTTTCGTTGTTGAATTGCTTTCATAAAAGCGCTTCTAGATGAGAGAGCTAATTGTTTGGCCTGCACAAGAATCAGACAATCGGATATGAAACCAAATCCCCAGTCTTTTCTTTACCATACTGCTTTGGTCTAATCATCCTGACGAGAGGGTGAAACTAAGACTTTTTAAATGGACCTACAGATTTCAGAGATGGGAATAAAATCTTACAGCTTAAGTGATCATTAGCAGCCATCCGATCCAAGCCACACCCATTAAAAGTGAGGAAACTGAGGCTCGTCAAGCAGAAGTATCTTTCCCACAGTTAGTTAGGGAGAGAAAAGACTATTCTCACATTCGCAATACTACTCGGCACTGCTTCTCTTTCCTGAAAGATATAGAGAGTATCATCTTAGGGACATGTGAAGCATATATTCACCGTAGCCCAGCTCTTGTTACACAGCTCTGCCTGATGCTTTGGTAAGACTTATCAACTCTCTCTTCTCTTTAAACAACTTTACGTGACTTTATTGCTCCCTGGCTTCCATGATGTTTTACTATCTTTTCCTCCCTAACCAGTGATCTCCAGCTGCTATCCTTGTGGACTCCAACACAATCCCTCACTGTCTTGCCTGCCCTCCCACTTCACCCCGGAAGCTGCTCCTCCACTGCTAATCCCCAGTGACCATCTTACTCCCAAATCCCGTGACTCCTCCATTTCCATTGTTTTCCCTCCTTTCTCCATTTGGCTTTAATGACTTATTCCTCCAGCTCCTCCCTGAGTCAGGCACTTATGAATTCTTTGGTATGTCACTTTTTAAAAATGGCTTTAAATTATTTTTTTTATATTATAGAATGCTTGAAAATTAGAGAAAAGGACTGAAGTATGACTAAATATTCCCATGTTTCTAACCAAACAACAATTATTCATTTGTTATGGTATTTCCTTCTGGTCTATTTTTGTATTTCACATTCGCAATCTCAATTATTTTTTGTGTTCTTGTGTGTTTTTCATGCTTTCAATTGTTGCTTAGTGTTCAGTAGAGTGTTCATACTCTAATTTACAATGATATTTGATATCCATCTTAAAGAACAAAATTCATATCCATGATATCCTGAATTGCTCTAAGAAAATTCCCAAAATGAAAGCTAAGCACAAAGTGTGTGACCTGCAGTTGACATGCAATATTGTTCACTGAATAGATAATAATTTTATAGAAGAAAGACGTCTTGAATCTGGAGTGCCTCTGAATGGGAATCAGGTTTTTCCTCACTCCTTCTACATCTCAAAAGTAGGCTGAATAATCCGTCTCCCAAAGATGTCCACGTCTAAATCCTTGGAACCTGTGAATAAATTACCTTAGGAAACAACAGGGACTTTGTAGATGTGACTAAGTGTAGGATCTTGAGATCAGGGGATTATCTTGGATTATCTACGTTAAGCTCAACGTCATCACAAGGGTCCTTATAAGAAGAAGCCAAGAGAGTGAATGAAGGTAATTTGGCCATGAAAGCAGAAGTGGGGTGATATACTTTGAAGATGAAGAGGCTGTGAGCCAAGAACGCAGGTAGCCTCTAGAAGCCGGAAAAGGCCTGGAAAGAGAGTCTCCCCTAGAACCTACAAAAGGAATATAGGTCTCCTTCCAAACTCTACCGCCCACCTGTCGTTTCACTGCTTCTCCTCTTTTTGCTACTTTTGCCCCATGCCTTTTTTCCTCTATACTCAACCCCTTTGGATTTGCGGTTCGTGAACCAGGTTCACTTACCTAGCCGCTCTCTTCTTGATAACCCAGCTTTTGTCTCTTTAAGGTCTGGCCTTAGGACCTGGGACCCTAGGTGGGAACAGCACTCTGAGTGCAGCACGTGTCCAAAAGGGGATATTAGGCAAGGTTTTCCAGATCCATAAGACATGAACGATTTATCACTACCCCAAGCCTTTCCTGAATTCTAGATCTATATGTCCAAAACTTATTGGGCATGTCTACTTGGATGTGCCCATAGATACTTAAACTCAACATGTCTAAAACTGAACTCACAATTTCCCCAAATCCTATCCCTTCTCTTGTATTCTCAATGCTGGTTATTAGCAACACCCAGTTATCTCCTCCCCAAACCTCAGAGTTATTTTAGATCCCTCCATCTTCCTATAGAATATACTCCAATCTTAGGCTCCAATATGGAGGACTGCTCAACTGTTTACTTTGGGATATTTGTAGTTTACCTATCTATCAAGGACTGTGGTTATAGTAGACTATAGCAGTTATTTTAGTATAATTTAGCTGTCATTAGCTGTTAATAAAAATTACATATAATATTAATATATAAATAGCATTAAAATTGGTTTGTCAATTAATAAAACAGGCCAGAGTGGTTATCCAACCATATGCAATGCATGAGTTCTTAGACATACAATGTTGTTCCCCTTACTAACTAAGGCCTTCACCAGTCTAATCAAAGGATCTTTCCTCTCCAACTGTGGGTACATTCAAATTCTTCTGGAGGTCACAGTGAATAATCCTTTTAAGATTAGTCTAGTATTACAGAAAGAAGTTATTCCTGTTTTCAGGTTACTCTGATGATAGCATTAAAAAGGATCACTTTAAATCATGATATAGGCATTGATATTTTGTTCATACACAGAAAAACAAGGGTAGCATTCCACTCTTGTCAGCTCCAGTGCTCAAAAAGTGTTACTGGGTTAATATGATATCTTGAAATTGGATCCCAGGGGCTCCTCAAATGATCACTCAATTACTTTATTTGGTCAAGACCCATTGACTTCCACTGCTTGTTTTCACCCTCAAGTAGAGCAGGAAGAAATCTGTCTCCAAATTCTTTCCTGTCCTGTGCATTTTATCCCACTGGTGATGAGATTCTTAAAGAGCCTACCTCATTTTCACTAACAGATGACGACTTAGAACTCAGAAAGTGCAGGTGATATGCAGATGCACAAACCATGTACTTTTTGGAATGTAGACTAGATAGTATGTAATTTTTAATTTTCCTAATGGGATCCAGAATTATTGTTTTTCTGCTTATAAAAAGTATATGATCTCATTACAAAGAAATGAAGATAAGTATAAACTAAGAGATATAAAATAAATAACATCTCAAATCCACCACTGAGAGTTAGTCACTGTTGACATTTGGTTCATATTCTTCCAGGATTTTGTCTAAGTAGCAAGTAACTCAGAGGCTTTTGTCTGTGCCAGAGGGGAAAAAATGAAACAGAGAAGCTAAAAGCTTCAAAAATAGGAGAAGCAATCTCCTATTTGTGCTGTGGCAGCAACCATAAGGAATCAGAGCCCAGAGCCACACGTACTATTCCCTAATGTAATTAGGAAGCCAAACCTATCAGTTTCCTTCTGCCATTGGGAACCCTCAAACTATGCAGTATGTGGCTAAAAAAAAAAGAAAGAAAATGAAACTGATACAATATCTTTCCTTAAATGCACTGAGGACTGAGATATTAGCCCCTAACCCACAGAGAGCTGACGTAGCCCTTGATTTACTAGAAAAATCTGCTGGGGAACATTTTGTTTCTCATTGCCAGCACTGGCAGATTCATGCTTAGAGCAAGGCTGCTGCAGGTTGCAGAGGGAATATTTTCCCTAAGTTCGCTCACAGAGTAATTGTCCTTCAAATGAATTTACAAAAGGTGAGAGGATCCTTAGGAGGCACTAGGGCTGACAAATGGCTCTGCTGTAGCCATTGTCAAAAAGGCAGGGAAATTCCACCACCTCTCCAGATCCTGGCTTTCTCCTCTACATAGTTGGGCTAGAAATCTATGTTCAAGACCCTTTACAGGATGCTTTCCCAAATAACGCCCTGTAAGAGGACATAAGGGCACCCCAAGATGACTACAGTCATGCACTAATATCAGGAATTATCATCACTCCTGGGGCCTTAATCATACCCATCATCTCAGAGCAGTGAAAGCTGCTGGGGGAACGTACACGCCTGCCACTCCTCCTGCACTTCTGTTTAGATCTCAGAACCCACATCTGCCACATACGGATTGAAATATACAATGCCTTCCCCTTAACCTGACCTACTGCTTCGTAGAGCTTTCTGAATCAATTGGCTGAGTGAACCAATCTTCTGTATGCAGCTGATGCACATATAATTTCCCCAGAACACCAATACACGTGAAAACCAAGCCAAAAGAAAAAAGAGAAGTAAAGATAATGCATATCATTGAAGCCTTATTTTTCATGAAACCCACTCTTATTTCCTTTGGGCCATGGGCTAGGTCTTCCTGGAGCATGCATTCTAATTTCTTTATCACAACAACCAATGGTCTCCATTATTCGATTCCTGTCGATCTCTTCTGGCTCATCTCTCACTGTCCCACCTCCATCCCACTTCCTCCAACCCAGGCTTCGCTAACTTCCTTACTCTCAGCCAACACTGCCTGAACTTCCTGAAACAGCCATGCCTTCTCGGGCTCCCACGCCACTGCCCACATATGCTCATCTGTCCCTCTGGGACTCTTCTATCTCCATCTGCTAATGCCATCTTATCCTTTAAACACCTCATGCAGCCCTTGACCTAGGAAGCCATATCCTATCACTCCAAGGAGGGAAATGTGCTCTACACTCCTTGTACTTAGCCCCATAAAAACACCCTTCCACTGAATTTTAGGGGTCAGTTTCATTGCCTGGGTCCCTCACTGTTGGAGTAGGGAACTGTACCTTCCATCTTTGTTCTGCAGGTGCTTGGTACATGGTGGAACTCAGTAAATGCCTATTGCAGAGAATAAGGAGGGAGGAAAGAAGGAAGGAAGTTAGTTCAAAGTGGAAGCAGAGCATTTTGGTTTTGTTAAGATGAAACAATGTTTTAGTAGGAGAATAATCAAAATAGTTCCTTGCTTCTGTGGAGAAGGAAACACACACATGTGTGTGCGTGCATATACATATGTATATATCTGCATATATGAATACACGTGTATAGGCACATATGTGTGTACAAAAACATACGCATGCTTATATGTATATATTGTGTCTATATGCATGCATGTGTATATATGTGCATACATACATATTCTAATCTTCCTGGATCACCTATCAGCATATCTATACAACCCACTGTACACACAAATGAAATTAATATGATTACAATTTAAAGGGACAGATAAGGACTTTTAACCAATTTTCAGCAAATGGTTATTGATGCTTACTTTTGAAACCACATGCACAGCATGTGCAGCTGGTGATGCTGTGTGGGCCACCTGCTACCTAGTGCTTCTTCAATCATGCTTGATTACAAAGATGAGGGAGAAAAATACCAGATAGGCCAACCTGATATATATTTTATCACTTAGTCTGTGTTTGGGCAAAGGAGTTCAAACCATGCGTGTCAGCAGCATAGAAGATGGCATGGGGCTCTGGCCACCTGCCGCAGTGGATCCTTGCTTAGAGTCCATGTGCTCTGTTAGCATGACAGAAAGCAAATCCAACTGGCCACAGTAGGTGACAGGAGCTAAAGCTCAGCCTTTCCTGAAACCGACCCCATGGCCTCGCTAATGCTGACAATATTCTGAGTAAATTTTCCAGTTCATCGGCAGTGGTATGAAAATGCTACATGAAGACCAGCATAATTATATTCCCTGTCCTTTGGATGGCACTTCACAGTTTGTTCCATGTTTCACATGTATCATTTTGTTTGCTCTCTGTAACAATGGAGGAAGGAAGTCAGAATGAATTTTTTAAAAAAAAAAAACAAATGAAGAAAATGAGAATAGAAGGATAATTTCTCCCAAATTATTCATGCTGAGGCTTGAAAAGTCATGTTCATTTTGGATCAGATATTTATTCCAAAATGAAAGTGAAATATAGTAGGAAAACCATGGGCTTAGAGGTAGTAGGTATTTAAGGTTGTCCACAGACATCTAGAGGACCTGGACAGGTCACTGGCTTTGTCTGGGCGTAGTAGTCTCATCACTAAAAAAGAAACATCTGCCTCTTGCATGTCCAAGAAAATGGTGTGTATGAAAGAATGCTGTGAGTTATAAAGTGCCAATTTCTATAAAGGGTGACCACCCCCAGGGTGACTGGTTATCATCTGCTCTGATTGCTAGTCTTCAGAGGCCAGTCTGGCAGAGTTTGAAGCCTGAGGCTGAATTTATGGTCTCGCTAGAATACATCAGCTCCTAATGCCCCTACGAAAGGGAGAATGGGTTACTTGTTTAAAAACCATGAACTGGTTTAATCTTTTATTGTAACTTATCATCAGTTGGCTAAAATAGCTCCTGTTGCTTTGATTACAGATAATAACAGAAAGTTTTAATGAGAGATGAAGACTTTCATTGAAAATAAGTCAAATGAAGTTGAAAATTTTTTATTTCTTTGGAAATCAGTGCCTGTAATGACGCCATGCTATTGTGTATGAAACATAGATGACTAACTCTGATAAAGGAGTTGTTATCTGAACCCCATGTATGAGTATTTTTCAGTTTACGTGAGGATTGTGTTCTAAAATTTCATTCACAAGTTGGTTGTTCGAAACTTATAACTTAAGTTACACAGAAAAACACGTTATCCACGTTGGGCCAGCCCACCAAGGCCTATCTAATCACAGTGTGGGCAAAATGTAAGGGTAATAATGCTGCTGTGTTTTGGATTAAAAGAACTTTTGTGGACTAGCATGGGCAGCTATTCACCGTTCTTATGGGAAAGTGTACTCATGAGTGGTAACTCAAGTTGCTGTGAGTACAGGTTCCTTTTTCAGAAGAGTAGGGGAAACACCCCGTTTGCCAATGAGAAGAGGCTGGGAAGGAGGACTCCGTCTGCAGCCGTGCTGGACACTTGGCACAGGATGAGAAGGGATCTTTCGCGCTGCATCTGCCATGGCCTCTCAAAGAAAGAAAAGAAAATGTTCTGCCCACGGTTTGGGGCTCAGCACAGGACATTCCTATATATAGGACATTCATAATTTAGGTGTTTGTAGGTCATGGAGTGACTATGATGCATTTCCAGATTTTGACTCCCTGCTATAGACAGACAAGACAGTCAGTCTTTAACTATAAGTTCTAAAACACAGAAATAATCTGGACCCAGGATGGTCAGCCTTGTTACTGCTGCAGGTTAGTTGACCTTTTCAAGCTTAACATCCAAATCTTCAAATGGAAGAAAACAGTATGAGAAACTAACATCTTCAGAATTGAGGAAGACATCATATAAAAGGATACGTATTCAGGAAAAAAGCCCCTTCATTGTTCATTTTTTCACAAAAATGTACCAACTATTTAATTTAGCTTTGGTCTGATCCCACCGCTATCTTTCCAGTGTAATTTTTGTTGCTAGGATGGATATGATCCTGGGCTGAACCTGAAATGTCACCAGAGAAGCTAAGATCAGACCTGGTCCACCAGGCAGGTGTCAAGTGCAAACAATCAGAGGCAGAAGTGAGACTAAGTAATTTGGAATTGAAGGCTGGGCTAATATCAGAGCTTTAAGAACATAATTAATACTCCAAGGATTAGGCCAGTTGGAAAGCAGAGGGAATTGAGCCCATCAGAGTAGACAAGGGTGCCCAAGAATTGTTGAATGTGAACAGGCTCTTGGATGCCCAGGTAAGCTGCGCTATTTACTCTCCATAGTTTGGCAATCAAGAAACCCAGGATCCTGAGAAGAGGCCAGGAAGAGCCTTTTTAGCTGGGTGGTTAAGTAGAGGACAGAAACTGCTCTGAGAGAAGGTTGCAGGCAGGGACCTGGTGTGTCGATTGTTAGGAAGAGTCAGAAGGGAAGGGAAGCCCAGCGGGTGTGAAGGTAACAGCAGCACCACTGTCAAGAGAACTGACACGTTCTCCTGAGTACTTTCTTCTCTAGACAAGCCAGCCCCAGGGAAAGATGCACTCAATCAGCTGGATTTGGTTCTGCCATGTTGGTGATCACACTCTGAGGGCCCTGGGGATGGTTGAGGGCAAGATGTGGTGACAGTGGAAAGGCAGGACACTGAAAGGTATGTTGATGGACATTGAGCTGGTGGGGACACATGCACTTGCTGGCTTCTACTGGGATTAAAGCTAAGAGTAGGAAGGATGTATAGAACAGAGCTTAAAAGACCGGTTCTGCAGCTGAACTTAGTTTGCATCTTGGTGTTATTGCTTCTTCGCTTGAGAAACCATGGGCAAAATACTTGAATCTCAACTATTTTATTAGCAAAATGTAGATAATTATAGTTCCTACTTCTTGAGGTTCTTGTGGGGATTAAACATGATATTCAAGGTAAAATGACTGGAAATTACTAGGTAGATGCTATCTACGATGGATGTTGCTATAATAAGAAGTTCTTTGTCTTCTTAGGCCTTTCTCTATCAATCAACCCTCCTTTTCAAGTACTCTTTGACCACTGACTCATTCCTCTTAGCACACAAACATGCTTCAATTTGCTCCACGTTTTAACGTTCCAACCTAACCTTGTTTAAAATGAAGCTACTTTACAGATTCATCTATACTCTGTCATTTCCTCACCAACCATTCATTTTTGCCTCTAACCATCCCTCTTAAGCTGCTCTTGCCAGGGTCTCTGATGATGTAATTGCCAAATTTACGGGCACTTCTCAGAAGGTTGCATCTAGGGCTCTTTGTCACTTCTGGCCCTCAGCCACTCTCTCCTTCTTGGGCCTCATTTCCTGCTTGCTGGCCATTCTACCAGTCTCACCAGAGTCTCCATTTCATAAGCAAATTGCACCTTCTGAATGACTAGAAAGTATCCTCCAGCTAACTCTTCCATTGCTTTCTCCAGGGGCTCCTCAGTTCTCACCAGCATTTGTCCCTCTTGTAGTCATTTCCTCAGTGTGTTACGGCAGCCTTCTTAGCCTTGGAAGGTAAAATCTTCCAGTGTGTGGAAGTATCCCTACCCTTCCCCTTCTCCCACACACTCCACAAAGCTTAGTAAATCCAGCAAATCACAAGTAAAATTTTATTTCTAAAGTGTAAATTTGTTATTTTTCCCGTCCCACCCCACCCATGGCTGACCACATTTTGGTAAACAGCTTCAACATTGACATGTTTGTCCAGGCCATAGAGCTAGAAATCATCTGTAATTAAATGCTTTCTCCCATATTCCACAGCAATGTTGTAAGAAGATACAACAGTGCTACCTCCAAAGTATATGGTGCCACCACTCAAAGTCCCAACCACCATGACTTCCTTCCTGGACAACTGCCATATGCTTTGTCTTCCTGCTTCCATTCTCACCTACCTGAAATCCATTCTCTACCTGGTAGCCAGGGTCATGTCATGTCACCTCACTGCTCACTGCCTTTAAATGACTTCCTAGAGAATCTTCAGTGAACCTCAAAATCTTTTGCCCTGGACTTCCCAGCCTCCCATGATCAGACTCCTGATGAACCCTCCAATATCATCTTGGGTCACCCTCTTCTCTCTTGCTATGGTCCAGCCTCATTGGTCTTTTAATTTCTGGAGTAGGTCTAGTTCCTCGCCACCTCAGGGCATAACATTATCTGGAACATCCTTCTAGAATATTCTTCTTCCTGAAATATTCTTTACCCTGCTCTGCATATGACTGAATCTTTCTCAGCTTTCAGGCCTTTCCTTCAAAGACAACTCCTTAGAAAGGACTTCTCTGAACACCCCACCTAAAATCCATTCCCCTAACCCACCATTCTCAACACCAGCACTTTATTTCCTTTGTAACATTAATAATTTGTACATATTTTATTCATTAAAATTGTTTTTCTTTCAATGTCCACCCCACCACATCTCCTTTAGAATCAAAGTTCCATCAGGATAGAGACCCTTTCCATTTAGTTTGCCCTTATATCCTCAATGCTTAACATAGTACCCCATACATAGTCTCCTTAAATACCTGTGAAATGACCAGATTAATTAAACTGATTAAAAACTTCAGTGGTCTCCAGAGATTACACAGCACAGATCAAAGCTCTTAGCACCTAAGGCTCTTGCCCACCCGTCCAGGCCCTTCTCCTAACACATTTCTCTATTATCTTTGTACTGCAGCCATAGCAAGCCCTAGACAACCTATAAGTGCAACACCCTCTCTCAGGATAGTACTTCTACCAGGAATATTTTGCCTGTGTCCTTGTCCTCCTAGAGAAGTTAGGCATTATCTCCTATGATTTCAATCATCCCCCAGCCCGCCCCAGAGATGCCAGCTAACACCCTCATACCCCCTCATACTCCCTCCGCTATGCATGGCCCCCTATTTGGAATTAGTTTTCTCTTCCGAACCCTGTTCTCTTTTGCACTATGTGTGCCTCAAGGACATATTATTTGTGACTGTATCACTGGAATCTAGCACCTTATATAACACATAATTAGTGATCACAAAAATTTTTCAAATAAATAAATGAATGAATAAATATTCCCTGAGAATAGCTGTGTTAGACTACTCATTTACTAGTCTTACTGAAGTCAATATGTTGATAATTTTAGACTAGAAATTCAATGTGGCATATAGGGTGAATTAGCATGATGTAAGCCATGGTACTAAAATTATATATAATAGCATAATTATACCTGGCATCAGATAATTAGATGTGATAAGTGACTTTGAAAGGTTTTAGGTGCATTTTCACTAATGGTTGATTCTTGGTAATCGGGCACTTGTAATATTGCCGGTTGACATGTAACTTGGTGATGATCCGTTTTTATTGTGAGAGCCGTATATTCTGCAGCATGTTGTTCTTCTCTCTAAAGCTACAGCAAATGTTACTTTATACGTTCATTACAGTGGACAACATCAGTCAAAGGTAAGTGAAGGAAAATCTCCACGGACTTCCATAGTCCCAGCAAGACAAATGTATACAAGTGGCTACATTTGTTTCATCCTAGAGAACATTAGTTTTCAAATAATTTTGACCTAAATCTTTTCCTTGCCATGTCCTATATCAATTCCATAAAACAATAACAAAAGTTTGAAGCTCTGTTCCTTCAGCATCCTCTGTGGGAATGATAGAAAACCTCAAAGTCCGAGAAATGACTGTCTTGATGGGGAGGTGGATCCAGTTGATATAGGAAGCAAACAGCTTTGCATAGAGCCTACAATTCACCAACAATTTCTGCACAAAAAAAGTATTAGGATTGCACTGCGTTTGAAGGACCATAGAAGGTGTTCTGGAAATTATAAGACTACATATTTGCTACCCTTCAATTTTTTGTTGCTACTTAAAAATTACTTAGGACTCTTGTGTCATTCAGGGAAACAGAAGCCAATTTAAGTGATTCAGAAGGCTTTAAAGAAGGGACTACCCACAAAGGTGAAGGCACGGTAGGGGCAACCTATAAGAGATGTTGTGGCACCCAGAGATTAGCAACAGTAGGAAGCCATCATCACCTTTAGGTTGAAAGGGAGAGAAGGGGAAGTGTTACTGGAGCCACAGAGGAGGGGCCCATTACAGCAGCTGGAGCTATGGAAGGTCACAGCCACTTCCAGAAATGCGACTCAAAACAAGCAAGGAAAATACCTTCTCCTGGTGTCCAGGTGATTCAGTCAACAGTGTATCAACTCCAGGACACAGAAAGGTGGGCATGAAGGAGAGACAAAAGGAGAGTAACTATCTAAATTCACAATTCTAATTACCATGATGCCACAAACACACTTTCTTCTGAAACTTCCCCATTTCCAAGATATTCTTTGCCACCATATGGTTCTGAAAATCCCTCTTTGAGAGCCAGCAGCCTAGAAACATGCAATTTAAATTGAATGTCCCTCTAATGTCCCTTTTGTGATCTTTGTTATTCAGATTGTTTGCATAGACCAAGGGTCACCAATTACTTTGCCCCTGGAGCTGGATTGTGGAATGCCAGGAAATTGCTTTCAGTGATACTGCAAATTAAAAAGCAGAGTCGCAGAACCTCAAAAGACATTGATTATCCAGCCTGCTACTTGACTGGGGAGGTCAGATACCTCCCGTGTTAACTCTCAGATCTGTAAACTCAGAGAAAGCTTTCTCTTTAGCTTGAGTAACCAATACACTGTATTTCTTCTGTAGCTAAATTGTCTTGATATGGTGCTTCTACTTTTATCGAAAAATTACTGTTCTTTGCATGCACAATCATTCTGCCTTATATCCTACATTTTTACAAAATCAGAACAAACTCAAGAATGAATTCATAATCTCTGCAATAGATTCATATTCTTATAAGTGAAATTATCCATTACCCATCCTTGGTTAAAACGATGATTTCTTGTAGTCTTAGTTATTGAGTTTCTGTATTAATTCCATTAGTGTAGCAGCTTTGTGTTTATTCATTTTCCTGGAATAATATTGATAATCTCTCGAAAGTGTTCTGCTACAATTGGTTTTCTTTTTATTTGCTCTGGAGACAGTTTTCCATTTGTTCGTGCATTTTTTGATTAGTCATTTTTTTCCAGCCAGCTGTGCTCATTCGCTATGCTTTCTTTCTCATACTCAACTCTCTTGATAAAAATCACGAGTAATATGTTTGTGTTCTTTGATCTACAAATACACTACTACTTTGTTTGAAGTATTTATAATTCCCCTAATTTTGATTTCAGTAATGTAATGTTTCTCTAGAGAATAATATTAATGGGTATTTGGATTATATCGGGATCCAATTAAATTAGTTATGGTTGTTAACTCCTTAAACATTTGCCTGATTCTTATCCGCAGTTTTTTTCCCCACTGTGATTATATATTGAGCCCCTACTTCTATGCTAGATACAAATGTTAAGCAAGCACAAGTCAGGAAGATTTTAGTATAAATAAAACTCTCAAAATTGTGTCTCCTGCCCAGACCTCTCAACTGAGCCTCAGATTCACATTCAGCTGCCCTCTCTTGAGTGTCTATTAGGTATCTCAGACTCTGCATACCTCTAACCAAGCCCTTGATTTCCCTCCGCTAATCTGCTTCTTCCATAGTCTTCCCTTCCTCAGTAAATGGCACTCCACCCTTCATGGTAGTCAGGTCAAAATCCTTGGAGCCATCCTGGACTTCTCTTTTTCTATCACATTCCACAACAATCCTTCAGGAAGACTTACTGGATTTATCTTCAAAATATTTGCAAACACTGCACCCTAATCCAAGCCACTATTGTCTTGCCTACTGCAATAATCAATAGCTAACTCACTGGCCTCACTGCTCCCACCATTGCTCTCAGTGTCTATCCTTAATGCGTGAGCCAGGTCATGTCACTCCTCTGCTCAAAACCCTCCGGTGGCTTCCCATGACTCAGAGTAAAAGCAAAAGACCTTACAAATTGCTTGCAGAAAGTCAAGCATGACTTGCCCATGCTACCTCTCCAGCCTATCCACTTCCACTTTCTCCCTTGCTCAGATGTGCTGGTCACACTGATCTCCTTGCTGTTCCTAGAATGTGCCAAGCTTCCTCCCGCTTCAGGCCTTTGCACCTGCAGTTCTCTCTCCCTAGAATACTTGTCCTCTAGAGTTCTAATAGTTGGCTCCCTTACTTCTTTCACATCTCTTATCAAGTATCACCTTGACAGAAAACCCTTCCCTTCCTATTGGGTTCCCTACTGAACCCTCTCCACTTGACAATTCCTATCAACATTATTCTCTCCATAGCAGCTATCACCACCTCACGTATTTTACATGTTCTCTTTAATTTGATGTCTCCTCACTGAAATGTAAGCTTCATGGGGACAAGGAGTTTGCCTGTTCTGCTCCCTGCTGCATCATGAATACCAGTGCCTGGCACCAAATGGGTACTTAAGAAATATGTGTTGAATGAATGAATGAACTTGTGCACAAACGACCGTTGATGAAAGTTGAGTGTTTAACTGCTATAGAAGACTTACGAGACAGGTGCTATGCATGCGGAGATGTGAAGTTACTTCTAGCTAGGAAGACCAAGGAAGGTTCATGCCCAAGGAACCTCTGATCCACTTTTTGACTGAATGGAAGGCTAACAGCACAGTGGCTAAAAGCTTGAGCTTCTTGTCAGACATATCTGGATTCAACTCACGACCTTGCCACTTACAAGTTTGGTGACCTTTGGCAACTTCCTTCACCTTTCTGACCCTCCATTTTCTTAACTGGATACGTGACTTACAATGCCTGTTTCCTAGAGTTAATGTGAAGAATGAAGGGGTTAATCTGTGTCATGTTTAGGTGGGACCTGGCACAAGAGGCACCCCTCCATGCATGGTCACTCTTGTTAGGCAAACAAAAACTTGAAGGGGTGTCCTGGGTGTAAGGACCAGGTAAGCAGACATACGAGGCAGGGAAACACAAGATGTGGCCCGTGAAAAGTAAGATGGTCTGATCTTTCTGATTATGGGAGGCATGCACAGGGAAGATGAGATAAAGATGAAGAGATGGTGGTGGCTAGAACATAGAGAACCTTGGATGGCAGCCACAAGTGTAAACTTTATCCAGAGGCAGCAGGGGGTCATTAAAGTTATTGCATAGGGGATATCGCAGCTGGTTTGAAATGACTAGAATAAACTGATTCCAGTCAGTGTGAAGGAAGGATTGAGATATCTGTGTGTAAGTTGCTACCATAGTATGGAATTTAGAATGAGGCAAACCTGGCTTCCAGCCCCATCTCTGCAACATTCTAGCAAATTACCTAATCTTTCTAAGACCTCAGTCTCCTCATCTGCTTCCTAAAGGCAGTAATGGTGCCTACATCACAGAGTTGATACAAAGATTAAGTGAGTTAATACACACAAAAAGCTTAGACTGTTCTGATATATGGAAAACACCCTGTTAGCTATTTTCAGAGCCTGACTGGGCAGTGAGATTGAGAGAGAAAGAAGAGGGCAAATTCTAAAGACATTTTGCAGATAAACACAAAAGGACTCCCATCTTGCAACTGCTTAGAGTTGAAGAGGATGCTGATGTTTTGCTCTTATGTAATGCATCAGCCAGGTTCTTAATTGCAAGTAAGAGAATTGCCCTAAATGGATTAAGCATTTAATCCTGCCTACGTAGCTCATAAAATCTTCAGAATGTCCAAAGAATCAGGCTTAGTGACTACTTAGCAGGAACAGTGCACAGAGCATACTGCAAAGACCCTACTGTTGCCGTGGAGAACAGACACCACAATTCACACCTCAGAACTGGGCAACAGAAGCCAGAACCTCTATCCTTGCTGTCCTGGAAAGCCGAAAGCTTCCAAGTGCCACCTTTGCCAGAAACTCAATTCCAAATGGCGCCTACTCTGTCCCATTACTTTCCTCTGAGTGGAAGTCATTCCTGGCTACAACTGAGGGGTAGCATAAGTCAAACACCTTCACCAGAACTGCAAGGAAGGCCAGAAAAGAAGTGCATTTAAAAGATGCTTGGAAGGCATAAGTCATGACAAATATCAATTTCTACTGTTAACAGAAATTAGGAAGTCAGGAGAAAGAACATGTTTGCTCAGGGGTGAGGAGATGTTGAGAAGTTGAGTTTGAGGTTGAGGTTCTAATGGAACATTCAATAGAATACATCTAGCAGACATTTGAGTGTGGGTTTGGAGTTCAGAATGCCTTTATGGGGAATGTCACACAAAAGTGGAGATTGCTGAAGCAATGCAAATACATGAAATTGTTTGCTAAGCTCTTAATGGGTGATTTTTGGACATTTCTCTTTGATATTGTTTCTTTAATTTTGAGAATTTATTTACAGTTGGCAAAGCAAAAACACACAATGAAGCTCAAAACTCTATGATGTTACATTTGTGACAAATTTATCTTCCTGTAAGCTCTGTAATGACCAAAAAATTATCCTATTCAAAAATTATTTAATGAATTATGTAACTTTTGAATTAGAATTATTTAATGTTTGCTTAAAGTATTTAATCTAGAATTATTATTTAATTTTTAGAATTTATTTTTATTAAATTAATTATTTAATCATTATTAAATAATCACAATTACTTGATTATTTAGAATTATTTAATGTTTGATCTTTTAGTCTTAATGAACAGACTATTGATTAATAAGTATCTTGGTGAATCAAGAAAGATCAGATACAATTTTATACTCAATATTTAAATCGTTTGCCGATTTGGGGGACTTTGTATGAATTTTAGAGGATATTTTTTCCTTTACTCACTGAATAAGTTTTAGTTTCTGAATAGTTTTCCTACTTCATAGGGTTATTGTATCAGTTAAGGTTTTATCAAGAGGCAGAATTGCTATGTATAATAAAACATAAGGGATTCATTATAGGAGTTAGACTTGTGTGTAAGTGTAGGAGCTGGTGGTGCAGTATCTGCCAGCTGTTGGCTGTGCACCCAATGTTAAGCTGGAAGTTCAGAGCCTTTGGACCAGCCAGACTGGCAAATGGAGAACAAAGCTGGATGCGGTTGAGAGCAAGGACAAACAGGAGCCTGCAATGGTTAACTGGAGCCCCACAAATTCAACTGGACCCTGCGAGACACATTGGAGCCTGCATCTGTGTCTCACCACCTCCAATCCGGATGGCATGGAGGGAAAAAGCTGGTGTCTTTCAACATAGAGGTGCATATGCACCTGCTCCATGCCTCAGAAAAGTAGAAAAGCTGAAGGAGCAGATCTTTGGGAGCTGGAGGTGCAAGGAGTTGGCATGATGCACCACACCGATCAGGCCAGCTAGTACATCAGGCACGACGTCCACAATCTGCCACAGTACATGGAGCCTTGCACCGACCTTCAGAGTGTAGGAAATATGGCTGTTGTTTCACTTCCACATCTCACTTTGAAGGTCTCTTGTGGCCAGCACTAACCCAGAACCATACAAGGAAAGGAATCTGGGGAAACACTGTTCCAGCTTAGCTAAGTCGACACGCCACAGTTGTAAGAATTTCTACTCATAATATTTGCATTTTATAAGTTATCTCTCTGTATAGAATATTAATAGACAGTAGATAACAAAAATCCTTTTGGATTACATTTTTCATGATTTTGACTGTAAACAGTTTTAAATAAATTTTGGCCACATCTCTAAAATTTGCAATTTACTTTATCCCTCAAACATTACTTGTATTTGAATATCTTGTTTAATATTCTGGCACCTACAGACAGCGCTAAAAGATGAATGAAGCAATTGTGGAGCATTTTAAACTAAGGAGACGTATTGAACTGCCGTTTGCTAGAAAGCACGTTGCTCTGCACTCCATTCCTGGAGACAAGTTCCAGATGCATCAGGGAGGTGGGCTAACGGTTCTTTATAGAACGAGGCTGGCTGACCTTCTGCCCAAGGTCCTGCAGTACGATGCTCTTACTTATTTCCTTTTGAACTCTACCTTTGTTTATAAAAGTTCATCGCTCATCATCCATCCTTGTCCTTTTTCCTTACTTTTGACCTCAGATTCTCCTCCCTCTCTGAGATTATTTCCTCTCTCTTGCTCCTTAAGCTAATAACCACAAAGAGAAAAAAAAAATTCTTTGAAAGCCACTTCTTCCTTGAAGCCCTTGAGTGATGAGTTTTTAACGATCTATCACTTTCTTCTTCGTAAAACAAGGCTGAGGGTCAGAGTCATCTGCCCACAAGAAGAAAAGTGGAATTTCAAAGACTATCTTATCTTTGGAAACACATAAGCTCTCCTGTCTGATTCTCATCTGAGTTTGCAATTATTCCTTTTCTTCCCATATCACATAACAAAGCAATCATACTTATAATATTATAATCCATATGCTTGACTATGTTTTGGGTTCCGTGAAAATAATAGTTTCTTTTCACATATTATAAAACACTACTTTTAGACACATGTCTTGCTAGATATATAGGTAGGCACATAGACTGATGGCTGGAAAAATGGATCAGTAGATGGGTGAATGAGTAGGTGGATAGAGAGACAAATATGTTGAGTGTCAGAGAAGAAAAGGCTATTTGAAATAATTTACCTTTTACTCCTTTTTAACACCATGATTCTACGTTGTCAAGTTTAGAAGGATTTGTCCACTAAGAAATCTTATTTATAGAATAAAATATTTTGGGGCTATATTCATATATACATATTTAAATTATAACCTTCAGAAAGTTCTAGAATTTGAGAATTTTAAATTATAGGTCACTAATAGTTCAAACCCCTCATTTTATATATAGGAAACTGGGACCTTAAGACTATAAGAGGTAAACTTCAGCATAGGAGCCAAAACTTGAACCTAGATTTTCTAAATCCTATTGCTTTTTACTGCACCACTTGAAGAAATACACAGCCTAAGCAACTGCATGTAAAATGGTTTCATCTGATCAAACACCATTTACGTGTCAATGCTGGAATACAAATGATCCAATTAGTGGGTGGGTAGTTTAGTTCTTCATCTGCACCAAGTCGTATCACACCTATAAGATTACGGCCTTGCAGTTAAACCACAGCTCGAGATTGGATATCTGACGTTCTTAATGAATTACTGTTAATATTTTTACATGTGTTAATGGCATTGTGGTTATATTTTTTTAAACTTCTCTTTTATCTATAATTATACTGAGATATAAACATCTCAGTAAGTATATAGATAAAGTGATCTGATGTTTTGAATTTCCTTCAAAATAAGTATTGGGGGGAAGAATAGACAAAGCAAGACGAGCCTTATTTGCTAATTACTGAAACTAGGTGATGCATACGTAGGAGCTTATCCTACTAGTCCCTCTACTTCTGCTAGTGTTGGCATTTTTTCATAACAAAAAGTTATCTTTAAACACTGCCACTGCAGTACTAAGGTGATAAGCATAGGTTCTGGAGTCAAAATGAGGGAGGTTTCCTTTCCACATCTGCCACTCACTAGCTCTCTATCTGTAGAATGGGTATAAAGTAGCTTCCTCACAGGGTTGTAAAAATTAAATGAGATAATACGTGTAAAATCCCTAAAACAGACCCTAGCATATTTGCAATCACTCAAGTTTTAACTGATATGTTATTACTGTTATTGTCATTGTTTGAAAAGATGCCTTATCTCCATGGCTTTGTTTCCCTCCGCACCTACTGCAATAGTTAAAAAATGAACGTTAAATAAATAAAAGACATGAATACCATTATCCTAGGTTTTAAGATAGAAAGAGTACTCACTAAAGTTTTCAGATGACTCAAAGCAAGGAAGTTGACAGGTTAGACTGTAGAATGCAGAAAGTAAAAGAAAAGAAATGCTCCTTATTTTAAAGATGAACCTTTCAAAATCAAAACAATCTGGTAGGAATGCAAACTGGTATAGCCACTATGGAAAACAGTATGGAGATACCTCAAAAAAACTAAAACTAGAAATACCATATGATCCAGCTATCCCACTGCTGGGTATCTACCCAAACAACTTGAAATCAACAATCCAAAGTAACATATGCACCCCTATGTTCATTGCAGCACTATTCACAATAGCCAAGACATGGAAACAATCCAAGTGTTCATCCACCAATGATTGGATAAGGAAGATGTAGTGTGTATATATATATACACAATGGAATACTACTCAGCCATTAAAAGAGACAAAATCATCCCATTTGTAACAACATGGATGGACCTGGAGGGTATTATGCTAAGTGAAATAAGCCAGACTGAGAAAGACAAATATCATATGATTTCATTCATATGCAAGATATTAACAAACACATGGACAAAGAAAACAGTTCAGTGGTTACCAGGGGAAGGGTGGTGGGGGGTGGGCACAGAGGGTGAAGGGGAGCACTTGTGTGGTGGCAGACAAGAAATAATGTACAACTGAAATTTCTCAATGATGTAAACTATCATGAATCTCAATTTTAAAAAAACCAAAGCAATCTAATATGCTACATTCAGCTGATAAGTAGGCACCACGGGTAGCTTTGCCCTAGAATTGGACGACGTATTGTCAGCCAGCAGATTTTATTCATTGCCAAAGGAATTGTTCAACGTTGACTCCCTCTAGCTACTCTTCTCCCTTTGTGGTTCTCTTTCTTCCTCAGTTCTCCTTCTACCACTGATGTTCTTGTCCTTTCTTTGTAGAGAAGCGAAAAGTTTAGAGTGATGGGTAGACCAGAAGGATTTGTCTGCAAGGGCTATGCTGCAGATGGGAAAGCTATAGGGAAGGATGCTTTTAACTGGATTTAAGGAACCAGCACTTTATTCATAATAGAGACCACTTTCAGTAAAAAGGTCAAAACCTGTTGCTTTGTAGAAGACTTTTGGGGGTCATCAGTATTTTGCCAATGCCTATTTTAAACACTGCTAAGTGTATGGATGTAGAAACAAAAACCTGCTATTGTTAATTCAAATATACATTAATAATTGCAAAACCAATGAACAACCCTATGAATAAAGGCCAAAGTCTTTAGAATACTATACGAGTCCATGAACTGTCTGGAGCACCACCAGCCATCACCCCCACCTCCACGTGGTAAGTAGTCTAACCTCTTCTCCCACCACTTCCCTCGCCATTCCAATGTGCTCCAGGCAAGCATGCCCCTATGGTCTTTGTGCTTGTTTTTTCTCCACCTCAAAAACTGACCTCGCAGGTATCTCTATGACTGGCTTTCTTAGTGCTTGATCAAATACAGCCTTCTTGGGGTGGCTTCCCCTGACAACTGGTTAAAACGGACTATAAACGATTGCCTGCCCTGGCACTCATTATCCCTTTTTTCTGCTTTACTATGCTATATAGCATTTATCATCATTCAACACACTCTATAATTTACTTATTCATTTAGTTAATTATGAATCTCCACCCAACCCATGAAGGCGTTTATTTGTATTTTTCTTCTTTAATAGATCTCCAATGCCTAGAACACAGCCTTGCACATAGTCAGTATTAATTAAATATCTCTTTAATTGAATGAATGATAATGAATGAATGAGCAAGAGAAATAAGTTCTGAAAGAAATGTAAAACTTGGCATTACAAGATGTTGCTCATTCGTTTCTAACTGGCAAAGGCCAGTGCCCTCTTCTAGCTACCTACACTTTGTCTTCAGAGTCCCAGCTACCCACCTGAGGATTTGATTTACCCCAGACATTTGCAGCTGTGAGGGATGTCCCCTTTCTGGGAGAACTGCCATGTGACCTTCTCCTACAACCCCACCACATGAGATCATCTTCTCTGTTCAGGGAGCCCTGCTTTCACGTGAAAGACACACATGTGGGGTGGGGGCTGCAATTTGTTATAGGGCCCATAGCTTGTCCATAGAGAGTTTTAAGGTTTGGGCTTGGATTCAGTGCCTCGATTAGTTATTAAATGTCTTAGGAAAATGCTCATCTGAAATAATAAAACATAGGTATTAAATATTTTACAAAATCTATTTAAAAGAAGACAATTTTTTTAATCTAAGCACATAGAAGCAAATCAAGCTGTTAACAAAGTATTACCATATGAGGGACTCCTAGCTTTGTTTCCTTGAACATATAAGATTCATTTATTGTGGAAGCATTCATTTACATAAACTGTTTAAATTTACTGTTTAACGAAGGAAAAAAGTATACTTTCTTAAGAATATTGAAAATTTTTAAAAATTATGTAGCAGCTGAATGACGTATCAAGTTATTTAGGAACCCTTTCCTTTCTGAGGGAGTAGGAGGGTTGTAGCTCATCCTACTTCAGCCTGACTCCCCAGAATTTCCAGATGCTGAGTCCCCAAGTCAATGCAGTTGTCTATAAAGTAATTCAACGGTTGCTGCAGAGTAGTGTTCTGCATACAAAGTAAATGACAGAAGCGCAGTGTTCTCCTTGAACTCTTGTCTTCACCAATGTTCTCTCTTAACAATAAGTTGGGATCTATGAGTCCTGCATTTTATAACACAGCATCTCTTTTAAAGACTCTAAATATGACATTTCTGTTGGATTACAACCTGTATCAATTTTCCTATTGTAAGAAGAAAATCCTCACTTAGAATAAGATCATCAGAAAGTGACAGCTGTTTTTTGTAGGATGTAGATTGAAGTAAACAGTTAAGACAGTGGAGCTTTTACTAAGATGATTTAATAAAGCTCATTAATGTTGTTGATTTACATAGCTGACCCGAATAGAATACGAAATTCATCTCTGTGCTGCAGTAATGTGTCATCAAAATATATTGAGGCATTAAATGCACTACCAATGTCAAATTTAATTCTAAATTTAATCAAACTTAAGAAAAAGACAACACAAAGGGAGAAATACTGGGAATAGTGGAAAATAGTTTACATTTATTTTCCTTTGTTTCTAACTCATGTAAAATGCTCAGTCTACCTCATCAGGAAAGTATTAATAGCATTTCCACTGTTACGAAAAAAAACAGAGTTGTTTTTGAGATTATAGATCAAAGCTATTAAATCAATCAATATAAAAACCAATGAGTAGTTATAGCAAGGCTTTAGCTCTCAGTAAACATCCCTTCTTCTCTATCAGCTATATCCTCAGTAATGAATCAGCAAGAGAGCATTTGACCCAGCAAAAATCACCCTTAATTCTGAGTTGTGATTCATACAATTCTGAGCCTCAGAGCACAAGCCAAGTGGATATTGTCTCTCTTCTCCTTCCATGCTCAATATTTTCACTCTTTAGTCGCCACGTTGTGACTGAGGATCTCATACAGTCTACTTAAGAAGTGTGTGATTTTTCACATTAAGATCTCTTAGCCCTCCTTCAGCTTTATGGGAAAGGAAGGAGAGGGAGATTATATTTTATTATTGATTCCAGTGGTCCCTGATAGTTGATAGCCTGGCCTTGGCTGTGAAACTTGGAAAATGTGAGAATTAAGCCATGAATAGTAGTAATAATAGTAATTGGCAACATCTATTGAGTATCTATTTGAATATTGCTAGGAAGTATTCAAAGTATTTTCTGAACACCAACTCCTTTAATCTTCTTGATAATCCTATGAGGATTACTATTCCCACTGCAGAGACAAGGAATCCTAGGTACAAGGGACCCCAGGCAAAGTCACATGCTAATCAATGGGAGAGATGGGAGTTGAACTTGAGAACCAGGTGGAGCCTACACTCAACACTATACCATGACACCTTTCTCATAGGAGCAATATTAACAATGGTGTGATATTACGCCAAATGTAATGAAGTGAAAGCACAGGATCTGGAGTTGGCAATATGGGGTCAGGTTAAAGCTGTTCACCAAGCTGCTAGTGTGAACTAGGGCAAGTTATTTAACTCATCTAAGCCTCAGTTTTCCCATATCTAAGATGGGTTTAATAAATCAGGGCCAAGTAACAGGCTTACCTTCCTCCAGTTCCCTTTGTCACCCATCTGTGGCTCCTTTCCCTCTACTCACCTCTGTCTCCATAGTGCCCTGGATCCCTCCTTCTCTTTCCTGCATGCTGGCTGTTGTGAAGTTTAACTCATTATACAGTGAAAACCTATGAAGTGCTCAGGAAAACCTGTAAATGGTCAAAGTTGTTCTTTGTACACTTTTTTGGGTGCTAAAAACTAGCTAACGAATGGGGGTGAAATCAGGAAAGAGTCTTAAATCATGTAGAGAAGCATTGTTTGTAGAACTTGCTTTTCTGTATATTTGCATTTCCCAAAGTGCAATATTGATATTATTAGGAGTTACCAAAGGTAAATACATGAGTTTAAGAATAAGAAAAATTAAACAGATTTATTTCTTGCAGGACTTCTCAGAGTCTTTAATAAGCTAGTGCACTGTGTGAATCTCCAATTGAACAATGTAGTATGCAGTGTTTCCCCAACAAATATAAAAGAGAATCCTTTTGTATTGTCCCAGATCATCTTGCAGGACTTGTATTTAGCAGGAAAAAAGTGGGGGAAAGTTTTGGACTCTGGTAGCACCAATCAATAAACGTAGGACTCAGTCCTTGGAATTGTTTCTGTGACTTAGGGAGTTGGGCAATGAGACCGGCCTCACACCTCTGATTCTTTGATCAAGCTGGAACTCGAGCCTTTTGAGGAAGCTGCAGCCTGGCCTAGATTGTCCAACAGAACTAGATTGTTCCTAGAACTCTAGAAGTAAAAGCTGATTCAGGGATTTATCTTGTCAATCTCCTGGGATATCAAAACCCTAGTTACTAGTCTTTGGCTATTAGGGACAGTGTAGAGAAGTCTCATTTATAGATGTATATGGGTCAGGGACTTGAAAAATATTTGAGAAAATAATGACAAGATTTACAGAAGACTAGAAAAGTCAGAGGACAAACACAAAGACTATCTACAAGTAGTAAATCTGTGACCAGCCCCTATTAATATCTACCCACCATAATCTTAATCTGAAGATATTGATTGGACAGACATGTATAGTTGACCAGGTTGTGCATTACACAACTCCAGGGGTGCACATATTTCAAGAACGGTGACTGTAGAATGTTGACTATGACCTGAATAATGCCCTGGAGATGTGCCACGCATAACCTCCCTGGTCACACACAGTGGCCCTGGACATTAAGCTCAGTGACTACGTAAACTGACTGGAAATACGTTCTTACAAAGTATTATTTTGGTCTATCAAGCTTTAGCTGGTTCGTTCATTGGGTAGGGTTCTTTATGAGCTAACATCTGCTGCCAATCTTCTTTTTTTATTTTTTCTTTTCTTTGTCCCCCAAACCCCTCAGTACATAGTTGTACATTCTAGTTGTAGGTCTTTCTGGTTGTGCCATGTGGGACGCCGCCTCAGCATGGCCTGATGAGCGGTGCCATGTCCACACCCAGGATCCAAACCAGCGAAACTCTGGGCCGCCGAAGCAGAGCGCATGAACTTAACCACTTGGTCACGGTGGCCAGCCCCTAGGCAGAGTTCTTAAAAGTAGGGACAAAAAAATCAAATAGGCCACCAAGCTACTAAAAGCACCTAAGAAATTAATTCAAAATGCATAAAGATATGATTTGGGTAATGTAATTATGAATTTTTAAATTAGCCTCTGTATATCCTTTAGGACATTGCAGGAAGTTCTCCATATTTCCATGTTTCCAAGACAATCTCTCCTCTTATTGTTTTCCTCTGTGTGAACAAGAGAACCCACCAAAATGTCACTGCCAACTCCTCACCCAGACATGTCGAAAGAGTATGCACCTTTGCTCAAGTTTCAGGATTAGACCGTGTCTGAGGACCTGTGTGAGGAGGGGCCTACATTTTACACAGAATCTGGGTCCATCATCCACCTCAGCCACAAGGTTCTTTAAGAGACCCAGGACAAAGTCCTCAACCTTCTGTGCCTCAGTTTCTCTATTTGTAAAGTGAAGGTCAAGAAAGTGACCTCCCAGATTGACTATAAATTGATAAATTACTAAAAAGTGCTTTTGAAAAGAGAGTGTGCAATGAATGCTTAATAATAATCTTTCCAATATTGGAGACATAAAGATAAATTAGGCAGCTCTTTTGTCTCCTCTGAGAACAATGATAGAATCTGTATTTGGGTGTCAGTTAGTCTAATTAGGGCAATAAGTACTTATTAGTTGATTCAGCATGAAAAATGTGTTCTAATTGCTCATTTGATAAAATTTACATTTTTCTACAAGTTTGGGAATCTCTTGTTTTGCTATTTTCAGTAATAAAAAGTCCTGTAAAAGGGAGATATTGATTTCTAACCAAAAGGCAATTTTCTCATTATATTTAAATGTGAAATCTTGAGAATAGAGAACTTTTCAAAAGTGTGTCCAAATTATTAGCTCAGCGATATTATATAACTCAAAGTATATATAAAGCAAAGTTATAAATGCTTAATTATGTTAAAAATAACTTTAAGATTAAAATAGATTAAAAATATCATCTGTGCTTCTTAGTCAGGGATCCAGCAAATTGAGAACTTTTAAAATTACTTTTGGAACATGCCGCTTAATGTGTGATGAAAGCTCATGAAGGAAGTCTTTGTCTTCGCTGCACAGCTCGCGGTTTTGAAAGCTGAGAGCCTGGTTTCGCCAAAGTGTCATATGTGTGTGGATAGTTTTCTATTCATTGATAGCGAATTTTTCCTGTCAATACATGCAAATGTTTATTACTATAAATAAGCGTAACTTAAATGATTCTACACAACTGTGAATTTTTAAATGTTATTTATTTTGAGACCAAAGCCAATCTTTAAGCTTCTAAGCGGAGGAGACTCAGCCTAATTTCTGGTGCAGGAAGGATTGCTGGCTACTGTGATTCAGCAACTTGGGTGTACAGAATTTTCATGTATGGAGAGGACCATGGGGAGTGGAGGGGGCCGGATGCAGTGGCTGGGGGGGATGCTCTCACGCATCCCACCATGATCTGACATCATGTGACAATCGTCACCGAAATTTTGAGGAACCACAAACTTCTAGAGGATTAAAATCTTTTCTGTCCTTAATAAAAGCCAAGCATTGTGTTTCTGTCTGTTTTCTTCAAATAAGGAACTAGAATCTAGATGAATAGTAAGATTTCTTCCAGCCCTAGGATCCACGATTGTAATCTCACCATAATCGCCTCAGGACCGGACTGCTTTGCAAAATAAAATAATTACACTTGTAAGTGATGAGGCTTGTTGGGGAGGCTGGCGATCTGACAGGTTGGGGGCTCAGAGAGGGAGCTTGTGGGCCTCTGCTCAAGAGATACGAGGGTGCAGGCAATGCTGTGGCAAAAATTGGAGTGAGTCAAAAAGGAACACTTCTCAGTTTGGTTTGCTGTGGAAGAGAGACCTGCTAACAGAGTTCAAGATTATAATGACTCAGTGAATATTTAAATATGGTTATTTCTTCCTTTTTCATTAAGACTTTTAAATGCCGAGATCTATAAAGCTTTGAGATTTTACCAGTTTGAGATCTTAGAGAAAGAACACATGAGACCAAGTGATGCAAGGTGGTGACATCAGCATCAGATTGCTGTTGCTAAGGTGAACCTGTTTTTCTCTCTAATCCAGATGGAAGGCTAAATAATTGCCCATTTCTGGTAAAGAATATATCCATGACATGATCCCTTTTCTGTAGCAGATAAAACAAAGCCAGATGCTTTCTCTTTGCACAATTATTTTTTTTAAATAATGATAAAATTTTTATTATAAAACATAACACATATCCTTGGAAGAAAATTCAGAACATTTTATTTAAGTTTGAATTTTTAATTTATCAAGAGTATCTATTGAGATCTAAATGAATATCAGAATGACATAGTTTGATGAATCAACTTGAAGAGAGGTAGCAGTATTTTGAATTTAGTGAAAAGGGAGATAGGGAAACACCTAGAAGTGAAAAGAAAGATCTGTCACCTTATGACTGTTGACAGAGGGAAGGTGGCAAGGGGAGTCCTGGGTTTGAAGACAGAAAGACAGAAGCCACCATTTTACGGCTGTCAACTGATCCAAACTGAATATGGATTATGCCATTAGTACAAAGAGAATAGGGCATAGCTGAGAAATACTATTAAGAAACAAGGGAAGGAACTTAGAGACAAACTGGAGGCCACAGCAGTTGAACACAGAAGTCCCTCCTACCTGAGTGCCCTCCAGAGTTCTCCCTGGAGTTTGCATATTCTGCTTGGAACATGCTTCTCCAGAGATCCTATGACACACTTCCTCACCTCCTCACATCTCCGCTCAAAGGGCACTTTCTCAAGGAGCCTTGTCTTGCCCATGCAATTTAAGCTGCAAGCGCCCAGCTCCACCTCAGATTGTCTGATTCCCCTGACTGTCCTACTTTTCCTTTTTTGCCCTTTACACTTAACACCTTCTAATTTGCTGTATGATTTTTCTGCTATATTTAGAACCAGCGTGGTGTTGTGGTAAAGAAAATGGACGCTGAAGCCAGCATGCCTGGGGCAAATGGGCTCCACCACTGGCCTAGTTGTGTGGCCCTGGAAAGGTTACTTAACCCTCCAGGTAACTTTTCTCATCTGTAAGATTGGGATAATAATAGCATGTATTTGATAGTGTTGTACTCAACACATAGTAGTTGCTATGTAAATCTTTAATAAATAAATTGTCTCTTCTGCACCCCCCTAACCCCCAAGACCATGAGAACTCTCAAGCAGCACTTGTCATGAGTGGCATTTGGTGGAGAAAAGAGATGAGTAACATTTTCCAGAAGTTGGTATTTTCATTGGAACAGAGAATTTAGACAGAATTAAGGTTTGGAAGGGTAGTTAGGCCCATAGGTCACTACACAGCCACCAGGAGCCCTCTGCTGGCCAGAAAAACCTGGGCAAATGGTCTCCAAGATTTGACTGAGCAGAAGGGCTGTGAAGATCTGGTCCAGTGAAGATATCCTGGAACCACAGGGACGTCCAGATAACTGTAGTTCAAGAAATGAATAGAAAGTAGCATTGAGACATGGCAGATGCCTCACAAGTTGTTAGCAAAGTTGAGGATCTTGGTAAACTCAGAAGAGATGGCATCAGATAAAAGATGTTAAGTTGAACGAGGTAAGCAGATATGGACATGACCCAAAGAACAGGAAAGAAAACAAACCTTATCTGGGCTTGTGTTTCCCAAAATGCATCCGCAAGAACACCAAATTAGTTAGATGGTTTTAGAATAAGAGGATCAGCAGTAAAATAAATTCACAAACAGGACAAACCATATTCCCCTTTTTGGAGATTCACAAAGCACGTTCCCAGAATAAAAGCTCTGAGAAGTCCTTTGGTGAAAGTGTATGTTTAGTTGGTTATTCCAACATTTCCTGAACTTACTTGGCTGTGGCTTCTTTTCTTAGGGAACATTTTGTGACCAGTGTGCACAGATCTCACTTTTGAGATCGCTGTGTAATTCTTCAAGCTCCTCAGGGTCAGGTCTGTGTCTCACTCATCTTTATATCTTCCACGTCTGAATTAGGACCAATATATAGCAAGTATTTGATAAATCCTAATCAGATGAGTGAGAAAGTAGATCTAGTTAGGGTAGCAACTCTGAGAGAAACAAAAAGAGATGGAGATAAGAATAAAAGCATTAAAAAGAGTTTCATCAAAGAATGCTATGTTGTAGTAAATCAAAACCATTTGATTTTTTCCCATATTTCAATCTTTTTTATTGAAATATAATTGATATATAGCATTGTATTCATTTGAGGTATACAACATAATGATTTGATATTTCTATATATTGTGAAATGATCACCACAATAAATTTAGTTAACGCCCATCATCACATATAGTTACAAATGTTTTTTCTTGTGATGGGAACTTTTAAGATCTGCTGTCTTAGCAACTTTCAAATACACAATACAGCATTGTTGACTCTAGTCACCATGCTGTACATTACATCCCCAAGATTTATCTCTCTCATAACTAGAAGTTTATACCTTTTGATCCATTTTACCCATCCCCCACCCCGCTACCTCCACCTCTGACATAAAACCAGTTGCATTTATTTTTTTTTAATACAAGCTTGTAATCAAAGCCGCACTTAGACGCATGCCACACTTTATCTGTTTCCCATATCCAGTCCATATTTTCACTCAGAGATGACAATGTCTTCTCTAATCAATGAGCTTACATATTCCCCCCATCACAGAAGCTCACCCACGATCTCACCAGGATCTTCTTTTCTCTCAAACTCACCCACTTACGAATCTGTTGAAAAAGAGTTATTCCCATTTCATTAAAGGCCCTTTCTAGGGATCTGGGCTGCTCATTGAACATCCCAGAAACGTAAAATCCCAACTCTGCAATAGCACACACTGTTGGGTGGCGCCAAAGTTGCACTCTCAGTTGGTGATTTTGACTCTTCCCTGGTTTTCACACTCATGGCTCTAATGACCTTGGAAGTCCCTTAGGAAGATCTACTCTAGCTTTGATGCTTGGCCTTGAGTCTTAGACACAATTTCCTGTTCATCCTACACCATATTGCAGTCTTTCCACACTTTATTCATCTATTTAATAAATATTTATCATCAGTCCCATATGTCAGGTACCATAATAGGCACTAAGAGTGTACCATGAACAAAACAGAAAAAGCCCCCTGTCCTTGGGGTGCTTACATTCTAGTGGAGGAAATGGACAACAAAGAGTAAACATTAAGTAGATTATATATTATGACAAAAGGTGGTAGGTGCTATGGAAAAGTAGAGCAAGGTGAGTAGATCTCCTTCTATCCAATTTCTACTGGACTCCTATCCAGCTTGACCCTTCAGTCAGAAGATGGGCAGAAGGTAATGGACGGAAGAATCTTTCAAGTAACCCAATGGGAGGAAGAGCATGCCAGCCGCCTCTAGCATTTTAGGTTGGGAGGATTCTCTTCTCTGTCAGAAGTACTACTTTAATATAGAGAAGTGGAGACAGGGTCTAAAAATACTCCTTCTTTTTATTTTATAGTCATTTTATAGTGAACATAACAGTAAATATGAGGAACTCATGGCGATCCCCTAACTAGCATAGGAGAAGAGTGGGGATAAGCTGCAAAAGATTTATGTGGTCTAGTAACGATTGAAAAAAGTCTCATTGTTCTTTTCTCTTTGCACATATTTTCAGAATTCACCATTTTGAAAGGCAATGGTTATTGGTAAGTTCCCCTCCCCATAAACAGCGGGCAGCACTCAGCATCCTCTTTGTTTCATCATGTTCTTCTCTTTTTGGCCCACAAGCTTCTGAAATTCTGGAGGATCATAGTCTCCATCCACATCTCAAGGATTGGTTTCAAACAACCTCAGTTTCAGGGCTGGACACGTCTAGTCACCTCTGACCAGACCTTCCTTCTGCAACTTCAGATGCCTTTGGGCCCCAGGACACGAGGCTTGATGCAACTATCACACCAGAGAAAACAATAGGACAGTTGATGTTAGCCAACCTGTTGGAACTCTTGCTTTAAAGTCATGGTTCCTGAACTGTGCTTTGAAACTGCAGTGTACTCATAGGTTTCCATAGGATATTTTACATTTCCAAGGGAAGCATAGAAATATTCAACATTTTTTAGACACTGTGAAGACTACTAATTCAATGTAATTCAGTGTCAATATGAGAATCACACTATATTCCTTTCAATGATATCATGTATCTTTGCAAAGTTGGATTTCCAGCAGTTGCTAAGATGAAAAGCGAGTACCGCACAAAAATCAATGTGGAACTGTAAATGAGAATTGAGAGGAGTGGTTCCAATCTGAGTTCAAGCTTTGAGAATGGTATGCAGTACCCAATAGGCACTCACAATCCATTAATAACTACGGTCATGTGTCACTTAATGACGGGATATGTTCTAAGAAATGTGTTGTTAGGCAATTTTGTCTTTGTAAGAACATCATAGAGTGTATTTACACAAACCTAGATGGTATAGCCTACTACACACCTAGGCTGTATGGTACTAATCTTATGGGACCACGATCATAGATGTGGTCCATCATTGACCAAAACATCATTATGTGGTGCATGACTATAATTGGAGTTATTTAAGAACGAAATAAAAATATTGTTTTTTCTTTGTTTTTTTTTTGTGTTGTTTTTTTTGGCACCTAGGCTAACAACTGTTGCCAATCTTTTTGTTTTTTAAGGATTGGCACCTGGGCTAACAACTGTTGCCAATCTTTTTTTTTTTTTTTTTTCTGCTTTATTTCCCAAACTCCTGCGGTACATAGTTGTATATCTTAGTTGCAGGTCCTTCTAGTTGTGGGATGTGGGACGCCGCCTCAACATGGCCTGATGAGCGGTGCCATGTCCGCGCCCAGGATCCGAACCCTGGGCCGCCGCAGCGGAGAGCGCGAACTTAACTACTTGGCCATGGAGCCGGCCCCTGTTTTTTCTTTTAAGCTCTTTGTATTAACTTTTCAAACAGCTATGAAGTTGTTAAAATAGAAACACTAAGTTGTTGGGACCTAATTACTTTATAAATGGAACAATTATGTATTTTTGGGAATTATTTTTGGTGTAGGAGCACAGTGAAAAAAATTCTGAACATCTACAGCACCACCAACCAAGAAAGTTTGGAAATCTCTACTTTAGTCCACTATCACTTTTTTGACATAACAGTAATCACTCTTCAGTGAAATCTAGCTAGAATTCTAGAACATAAGGATGATGATGATGATGATGATGATAGCAGTAGCAGGAATAGTCATAGCCAACATACATCAAGCATCTATTATGTGCCAAGTTCTATGTGAAGGGTTTCTCAGACATTTTATTTACATGCTTTATGCAATTTATTTCATTCTATTCTCTTTAACCCAGAAATGTTAGTCCTAATTTTTCCCAGAGTCTTCTGTCCCTAGACCTACGGGGAAAATTTAGGAACCAGTTGACCTTTCTTGTGATAAATTCAATTGAAAACACTACAACTTTTTCTGACAGTTATAAAACCAATTTTCTATCTCCTGCTGCATTTTCAACAACCCGCACATTAAAAAAAAAAAAAAAAAGAACTACCAGTCTCTTCCAAAGTATGCAAATTTTCTCCAGAATTCTACACAAAAATCCATCAACAAAAATCAATTCAGCACTGCTCCATTCTAGGCAACGTGAAGGATACAGAAAGATTTTAATACATGGTCTCTGTCCTCAAGAGACTTCTAATAGGGGTTATACATAAAACAGCTAGAGGAAAATAAAAAACAATGTATACCAAAGGTCTAAGTGGGGGAAGTAGAGGCTGGAAATATTACATTGAGAGAAAAATGAGCCCTAAAACTGAGTTGTTACAGATCAGGCCCACCTGCAAGTTATCTTTCTGTCTCATTTCTCTCTTGCTGTAAACAACCTCTCCTCCTCTCTAGCCATCTCTCCTGGAAAGTCAACACTTCCATCTGTTCTAGGACACCTATTCTTTTCCACTTGAAGATAGACTTTGTTTCTATGGAAATCACCTCCATTTTAAACATCACCAAAGATTAATTTTCCCCTTGCCTCTAAGCTGGCTGACTTTGGTATATCCAACAAAGGAGATGATCTCATAACTGTGTTGGGCCTTTTGGCTTTCATATTATTTCTCCTTTCCCTTCTCTAGTCTAACTTTTTAAAAAATATACATGTAGTACAGCCTACATACATTGTCTCTGTGGCTTCACTATCAAGGTTTTTGCTTGAACCCTGCATTTGTGTTTGCCACTTTATTACTAGTGCTATTTTCAAGTTTATCCACTTAACCATTAACTATTTAGTAAGCATCTGCTATTATATCACCGCATGTTCTATGTGCTGGAGATAAACTGATGAGCAAGAAAGACATGGTCACTTCTCTCATAAAGACTAGTGAGGCACATAAACAAGCAAGACATATTTATACTAGACTATGATAATTGCTATGATAAATAAAATGTCAAGGTGGCAGGGAAGTCATGGTGGTCAGAGAAGGCCTCTTGGAAGACGTGATGTGCACACTGAATATCGCCAGAAGGAAGGATGTTAGATAAGTATGAAAGGAATAAAAGATGTTTGATGCAGAAGGAATCCAGGCTCTAAATTAGAAAGGGCATAACACATTCTAGAGATTAAAATTGGTGTAGTAATACTGGATGTGAAGTATGAGGGAAGTGAGTTCAAGAGGAATGGTGAGAGAATATACTTGAGAATTAGGCAAGGGATTTATCCTGAAGATAATGGGGAGTCATTGAGTGACTTTATGCAGGTAATGGCATTGTAAGATTTGTGTTTTTAAAAAGTGAGTTTGACTGCAGTGTGGTAAATACAGTGAGAGGTGAGGGGAAAGATTGGAGGCAGAGAGATGAAGAATAGACAAAAGCTCTTGGGAGCTTGAATTAGGGACACACAGTGAAGATGGAGAGAAGTAGATGAATTTGAAAAAGAGGAATTTATAGGACTTGGGAGTATTTGGATGTTACAGGTGAGAGAAGAAGGCGTCAAAGGTAGTATTTCCATTCACTGAAATGGAATCATAAGAGAAATGTATTTCAATAGAATAGAAATGATTTTAGTTTGGGACAAGGTGAAAATGAGTTATCTCTGGTACATTCAAGTGAAAAATTGGGTCTAAAGGAAGAAAAAGGCTGGAGTTATAGATCCTGAATTTATCAACTTGTAAAAGATAACTGACAACTTCTACTGGATGAATCCGAAGGTGGTGTCTTTCATTTTAATTCCTCTGGCCACCTCCTTTACTTTGACATAGTTGTTCATCTTTTTGACATTTGTTCTATGTTTGGTTTCTCAACCATTCTCCTTCCTTTTTAGCATATCACGACTTGAGTAAACATTGTTTCTTTCCAGAATTTAGAGACTTTCAATATTGAATTAGAGAAAGAAAGAGAAAAGTAAAGAGAAGAAGAAGAGGAAAGGATGGAAGAGGAGGAGGAGAAAAAGGAAAGAGAAAAGTTCAGCTTGGATCTGCAGTACATTGTATCGATCAGTTCATTAATTCAACACACATTTATTATTGAGCATCTCCTCTCCTATGCCAGGCACATACTAGATTAGATGCTGGAGAGGCAATGGTGACGTCTGACACTGACAGACTGGTTGAGAAGATAGATCTTAAGTAATTAACCAAATAAATGTATCACTAAACCCTGTAAAAAGTGCTATAAAGTGAACAACATCTATAAAATCTTGCTACTCAAAGAGTAGTCCATGGACCAGTCACATCAGCGTCACCTGGGAGCTTGTTAGCAAAGCAGAATCTCAGTATTCACCCAAGAACTACTGAGATAGAATGTGCATTTTAACAAGATCTCGGGGGATTTCCCCATGCACATTAAATTTGAGAAGTACTGCTCTAGAGGGCACAGGGTTGTGAGAGAAAACAACAGGTGGACCTGAATCCATCTTGGGGATCAGGGAAGAGTTCCCTGAAGAAATGGCCTCTGATTAGGCTGGAGAGGTAGGCAGAAGCTGGATAACACAGCGTCTTGTAGGCCATGTTGAGAACTTTCATTTTTTTCCTAAAAGCAACCCAAAGATGTTTAAAGGCTAGAGTAGTCAGCTCAAGCTGCCATAACAAAATATCATATAGACTGAGTGGTTTAAACAACAGAAACTTATTTTCTTGTAGTTCTGGACCCTGGAAGTCTGAAATTAGCACGCCAGCATGGTTGGGTTCTGGTAAAGTCTCTCTTCCTGGCTTGTAGATGACTGCCTTCTTTCTGTGTCCTCACTTGGCTGAGAGAGAGAAAAAATATCTCTGTCCCTGATGTCTTTTCTTATAAGGACACTAATCCCATCATGAGGGTCCCAGCCTCATGACCTAATTACCTTCCAAAGGCTTCATCTCCAAATACCACCACACTGACGCTTATGGCTTCCACATATGAATTTGGGGGTACATAATTCAGTATATAGTAAAAGTTTAAGCAGAGAAGTGTGGAATAATCAGAATTCCTTTTTTGAATTCTCATTTTGGCAGACATGTAGGAGAGGGATCGAAGGGGTCAAGAATATATGCAGGAGACCAGCTAAGAGTCTATTTCAATGAGTCTATTTCCATGTCATGATGAAAGACACATGGTGAAAGACACTGCACAAAACTGCATTGGTAGAGATGGAGCAAAGTGAAATATTTATAAATATTTGGGTGCCAAACTTGACAGGCTTTGATAATGGGTTTCATATGGTGGTTGGGTGTTGGAGGAGGGTCAAGAACAACTGCCAGTTTTTGGCTTGTTCAATTGGATGGATATCATGTCAATTCTTGAGACAGGAATCATGAAATCAGCAAGTTTGTGCATGGCATCTTGCTAAATGCAATGAACAATGTGGAACTAACAATAAGAATAGCCATCATTTAGTGAGCATTTATCATGTGCCAGCCGCTGTATAGATGTTTCATGTACATTGTCTTAATTAATACATTACCCAAACCTAGCCCTCTGAGACAGGAAGATCAACTCATCAATAAGGGTTTAAAGGTCTGGTAAAATGAACAGTACAGAATGCTTTCAAAGGAGAGCATGAGAGAAAACAACGTGAACAAGGAAGACATAGCAGAAGAAAGAGAAGACAAGCTGAGGTCTAAAGGTTGGGTAAGATTTTGTCAAGTGAAGCTCTTGGGCGTCAGGTCTGGGGAGGGAACATAGGAGCCAGGTCCAGGAGAAATAAACATGACACAAAGTTCATTTAGGAAAACAGTGGAGAAAATGTTCAGTAGAAAGAGAGGAGCCAGATCATGAAGGACTTTGAAAGTCTGTAATTTGGATTTTATAGAGAGAAGAATTTGAATACGAAAGGAACATGACTTTACATGACTTAGGAAAACCAGTCTGGCAGCAGGGGAGCTTGAACATGGAGAAGCTTGAGTCCAGAAGCCAACTTATTAGCATTTGTATTATCTACATAATACGTCAGAGTTCTGAACTACCTAGAAGGAAAAACCAACAAGACTTAGTTCCAATGGATGAAAATGGGTGAATGAGTCAAGGATGACTAAAATTTTGAGAATGAAGTTAAAGGAATTGTAGTTTCAAGACCAAAATTAACGGGAGATCAGGAAGAGTAGCTTCATAAACCTGTGATCGTCCATTTACATGCGGTATAACGTTAAGTGTATTAATATTTAAAAATAATTTTCTACCTCTTGGACCACAGAGATCATTTAAATTTCCAAAAAAATTACAGTAGATGAAAACCTACAAGTTATGATATATGACGGATTTACACTGGGATGAAAAAAAGCATTGTAAGTATAAAATTGGAGGGGACTAAAGCATGGTATTCTATTGAAGAAATAGCCTACAAATCATATTAAACACTGTGTTTTTAAAATGCAATTGGCAAAAATCAAAAGAAACCATTGCATTCCACCCCAACTCTTACTTCATTACAGATTCATCGCACAGTTGTTTATAAACAATAGTGCGTTGAGTTCAACCTTTCAAATGAATGGGACTCTGTCCCTGCTTTGGTCCAGTCACATAATCATGACACGTAATTTTTTTTATTCAAAATGTTGTGTGTAGTGGAAGGAAAATGTATGCTTTTTGTGTTTCCCAAATGCCACGTTTTTTTTCAAAGCACGTAGGAGTACCGTTGACTGGGAAAAAAATGAATAACCCTCACTAACCTTTCCATTCCTTTTCCTGCTTTATCTCAGGAAACTTCAGCACCTCGTAGATCACGCTGTGTGGAGTGGAACCTGATGGCGCGCCCTTGGATCATGTGCCAGGTGCGTGTGTATTCAGCAGTAAACATCATCCTGTAATCATTGCTTCATTAATGACAAGATGGACCAAAGCACAGTATTTATCAAACGGCACCTAACGTACTTTAGGATTAGGCTAAGGCACACCTAACCTTCTCATGGGTGCCTGCCAAGAAGGCAAAATGGTAATGTAGAGATATCAATTTCATTGTTCAGAATTCCCTAATTAAAATCCCCAGTGGGTCTGAAAACATTGATGAAAGATATATGGGCTACAGTAATTAGCCCCAGCAATAACAGATGTTATAGAGGAAAACTGTGTGCTAGAGGTACAAGCATGTTTTGATTTTGAGTGTGTACTTGGCTAATACATTCTGCCTCACTAATGGAAATCACACATAAATGTTCTGTAAGGTATTAATTTCCATGGCAGACATTGAATTGTTTTTCCTTTAATATATATGTATATATACATATATATATATATATATATATACATATATATATATATATGCTTTGTCAAATGGGATAATGACTTCACTTTCATATACAACCTGGATTTCTTTTGAATATACAGAGCGTTGTATTTTCAAAAGTATTTGTAGGGCAGCCACAAGCTTTGGGCTGCCTGTCTTAAAGGGTGTTTTCTCAAGCTACCCCTCTCTGCTCTGCCAATTACGTGCTACTTTGTCTTGGTGCTCTGATTGCTTTCTTCTGAGAGGGAAATTCCTCTTTCATCAGTATGGATGCACTGTTTTCACACACTGCAAGTGCTGTGTTGCTGTGTCAGTCATCCTATTAGGGCCAGTTTCAGACGAATAGGGCTGACGAGCTGGCTGGGGATTGGCTGCCCGTGGCTGGGAGGGATTTGTCGGAAGGAAGGGCTGCAGCTTACAGCAACAGAGTTTAGACTGTCTTTGCTTCATCATCTGAAGGCAAAATTTTCCAGATACGGCAGACGGCTCTCAGAGTACAATAAACAGGGAATGAGAACTATTTACATGGAAATTTCTTCCTCATGATGCAGCGGAGAAGCCTCGGCCGCTTGATTCTGCCAGATGTTCCTGGGGTTACTGTAAAAGGGAAGGAAAGGCAGAGCTAAACAAGGTAGGAGAATCATTCCCCCCGCCCCCCTTTTTTTGAATGTTTAAAGAGTTTGCTGCAGTGTGCTGCATTCCATGTGTGTTGCTTAGGAAAGCCAGGGAAACTGGATTCCACTAATTCAAATGTAATACTTGCAGGGGACCCTGGAGTTTTACGTAACGTTTTGATTTGAGAAAAAGAAATGGCAAAGCTTGAATCTATGCCGCCTGTTCGGGGTGAGGCATAAAATGAGTTTTTATTCGAAGAATAGATCCATTTATTATTCAACAGAAACCATTTGAATTCTTGGGAGCATTCTTATTTTCTTGTTATAGAAATTATTCATACTGTGATAGTTAGCTCCTGAATAAATAAAGTTTACATTGATCCTATTATTTGAAAACAGACTTGTAATTAAGAAAAGAAAACTTCATGGTAAATAATCATCCATCGAACGTTTAGCCAAAAAATATGTCTATTTATTAGAAATTAGGGAGCTACCTAGGGCTACAATGCCACGGCTTTAATTGAGTTTCAAAAGCACATTTTTAACAAGCCAGCAAGAGGCAGCTTCCTGACAAGTTTTCGATACTGTACTTGAATGTTTGCATTTCTTTTTCTGGCATGTCTGAGCCTTTGTTTCAGCTTAAAAGTGGAACCATTATATTCAAAAGTAAAGCTGGGTTAATAACGCTTACTGCAATTATCTGATCTTTATGCATTTTTAATGAGAACACACAGCCAGCAGAATAATTTAATGAGGGCAGGCTAGCTTTTAAAGCTGTGTTTTCACTATGCTGAACCATATCAACTTTCTTGCCGAGAAGCACCAGTGAGAAACGATGGAGAAGATTTATTTTTAACACTCTTGGCCTGAGAGAAGGAAAGGATATATTTGTTAAAGAATTCTTTCTGCCCTTTTCCGTTTTAAATTTCTGCCAGGCACGAGGAAACTGTGCTTTTTTGTTAGGCCTCGGAAGCATGTGTTTACAATAAATGTGTAACATTTTTAGAATAGTTAGCAAGCACTGAAGCGAAGAAAAAAATCTGACTTGCCTAACCACCACCGTGAATGTTCTTCAAGAAACATTACTGTCCTTTTAAGAGACAAAGGTTAAGTGGAAACATATTTGTTAATTGGGTAATATGTGCATTTTGGGGACAATAAAAGTTTTTTTAAAAAGAAGACATTCTTATAATCTTTAAATAAAATGAAGTTTCTTTGGCCATCCTGCCTGTTTTGTGAGGAGCAGTAGAGTACTCATTTAAATAAGGGCAATGCCACGTAGATTCTTCTAGACCCACTGTTTTTACTTTCAAGGAGAAGTGCAGGACACTAGCCCAGAACTTCTGACGTCATCTCCCAACTATTTCTGCTGTGTGTTCTTTTATTCAGGCTCACGGAGAGGAATATTTCTTTATGTCCTGGCCAGGAACATTGTAACTCTCACTTGGCAGGTCTTGAGCTATGTCTTCATATTTTAGCCAGTCCTTTCTAAACCTTAAACCGATCTCCAGCATAAATAGGGCATCTTCTCCTACCTGCCTCACATCCGGCGGGTCAGAGCAGGTTTTCTGCAGGGTTCTGGCTTTGCTGGCAAGAAAGCAGCGGGGAGCGGAGCACGGCTTTGCTTCTGGCTCAACTTCCCCTTGGTGCTGCCCGGCACTGCCACCTGGGTGGACAGTCCCTATGGCCCCATTCCCAGTTTCCCCAGAGCCACTATTTAGGATCCAGGTTATGCCACCAAGTTCACGGCTGGTTGGGATGTTGGGAACAGCTGCTTTATATAAAGAGCACCATGTCCTCGTACAGACTGGCAGAAGGAAGGGAAGTCCACTACTGTAGGCTGTTAACCCTGTGTCACAGGTGGCAGCCTTGGTCGTGGAGGCTTGGGGACGGCTAGATTTTAATAAGGAGCCTTTTAAGAAAGAATTTCCATTAGAACAGATTGGAGTGCTTGGGAGTTCCCCGTTCAAGTTTACATCCTCTTTCAGAGTGTTGTGTAGCCTTCAGCAAGTGCCCACCTCAATTTTCCTATGTCCTAATAGGATTGAATAATACTCGCTACACTTTCCCTCACAATTCTAGCATTTAGAGAGGCCTTGATCTTGTATCCAAAAAAAAAAAAAAAAAAGTTGTTTGTCTCTTGGCACAATGAGCTATTTAAAGTACAAAGGGATAAAACCTCCTTATTAATGAAACTCTTGGCAAATGTCTTAGGGTATTAAGAAATATAGTCATTTATACAAAACCCTTTACTTCACACTCATGTAAATTTTCTAGGGACATTTATTCTTAGAACAACAAATAAAATTTCCAAGGAAATCAAAGCTTTGCTGTTTACATTTTCTCCATTTATCTGGTGTAATATACCAGAAGCTGTGCACCAGACTTTCTCAGACATAGGCCTTGTAGTGCCCACAGCAGTTAATGCCATTTTTGCTTTGACTTTTGCATTAAATTTGTGAAAGTAGAGTGAATAAAAGAGAAAGTAAGAAGAAAGGAGAAAAATATGCTTACAAAATATACTGGTTATATAGCTTTACTGGTTAGCAGCCTGCCTTCTCTCTGCTAGTTGTTTTAATTTGCTGTTGCTATGGTGAAAACAAATCAATATCACATGGCTCCCAGCCAGTCCCGAGCTCAGGGAGTGCCACAGAAATTCAAGATCAGGTACTCAAGATTCCAGGAAAGAATTGGGAGAAGAGAAATTAGATATTGAGCTTAAGAGAATTCCTTACGGTAGACCGACTAGGCTCAATCTTGTATGCATTTTTTCTTCCTTTCTTCCTGCGTTTTCCTCCCGATAACAAGAGAAGATGGGAAGGAAGGTATATTGATTTGTTTACATTTTTCAAAATGATAAAACATATTATCAGCATAGAACTAGGTTGTAACATTGCAAGGAGTAAAGGATTCTGATTAATGAAAAGGTGGTACAACTGCAGGGCATGTTGGTTGTTGAAAACATAGTTTGGGGGCCTTTAATATCTCCAGGTACAGCTGCACATGAGAGTTGGCAGGGTCAGAAATAGTGACTACTGTCACACCAGGCAGAGAAACCTGGCAACTCTAGGGAGCAGGTAGGCAGTGGAGGCAAGGGGCATTATGGAAATGTAGGGAGGTATGAACCATCAACAGCAGCAGGTCGCAAAGTCAAGGGAAAGCTGTAGGTCCAAAGTCAGGCCAGATGAGCACGGAACCCTGGGGCAGAGCAGAAGAGGGCAGAGGACACTTAGTTCTTTTCATAAAATCTTCCTGAGGCCCAGCCCGAACCCCCAGCAAGGAAAGAGAGGGAGTGGCTGCAAAAAGAAGAGAGGCGTCATGCGCCCAGACATCCTTTCTGGAATGGTCAACTGAACTGGCTGGGCTTAGATGCGTACTGCCGTGTGGACAAGGAATTAGATATTTCATGCTTTGGTTTCTCTCAGACGAACCAGGCAGGAAGACCTCGCTGGGCTTTGTAAATTAGCTACAATAGTGTTTTGCTCTCCTGCTTTTTACTCAGCTCAGTTAGTTTTTGGTTTTTGTTTTTTTAATGTGCACAAACTGTTAGTTGCAGCTGTGATAATATTCATAGTAAGGAGTCTAAGGTGGCGTCATGGCTGGGTCTGCATCAGGACTGTGCCTCCAACTGCTCAGCATTGTTTGGCTGAGGCTAGTCCCGCCTCTGTTGCTGAGAGTGAAAACAGGTGTGAAAGGTAAGGCCCAGGGGTTTGTTCCTCTGTGAACCTGGGCCACAGGGCTGATGGACAAGTTTTCAGCTGTCCTGCTCCCCTCAATGTGGCAGAAACACTTGGTAATAAAAGTGGACCCACCGATTTACCTTAGTGCTCTGACAAAGAATGCATTGTCTAGGAGATCCTAGGTCGGTATATTCCATCAATCAGTCAACAAGTGTTTATTAAACACCTCCTGGGTCCTCCAGCTTTCGCTGTTTGGTTAGAACAAGTCAATTACCTAATACCTGACTTTGTGTGTGTGCAAAATAAAAGACAGAAAGAAATGATGCAAAATTGTAAATTTCCAGGACTTTAATAATAACTTTATTGGCTAACGTTATTTAATGTTGTTAACTATCAGACATTAATTGTAGGTTTGAGGCAGTTTTGGTGTATGTGGGGAGAATAAAATTCTGCTTTAAATATTTATATGTACTTTCTTCACCTTTATTTCTCAGCATAAATACTGTTTAAATAACATATAAAGATGTAAGATGAGTGACAGACATATGCGAATCCTGCAAAAAAATCCAAAAATAAGGCTGCCGAGAGCAATCACCCAGTGGCTGCCCAGAGCAAGCCGAGATTCAGCCCCTAAGTGACTGGGGAACATGGGCGCGCCATCTAAAAAGCCTTGAACAACTGTCAACAAAAAGAAATCCTAGACTCTCTCCCACACCTCTGGGCCTCGGGGTGCCTGGGAAGATCCTGATGCAATTATCTCATTGTCCCCTTCCCACCAAGGAAACTTGATTCCTGACCCTGGGGGATTGAAATTTCCCCCGTTTTATTTTAAAAGCATAGTTACTTTAAAAATTCAATTTCCATTTTTAAATACAAAGTTTTTGTTTTGTTTTTTCCCTAACGTCAAAATTAGTGTATATTCTCAGGGCATAGGCAAGCCACAAGGTAAGGGACCAGAATGGGAAGACCTGGGAGAGGAGACTGACCTGAAAGAATGGTTTTTAGCTACGGGTCTTGGCAGGCAGATGGGCAGGTTCTGAGGTTTAGGAGCATCTAGGCGAGCTGGTTGCCGGGGAAGAGCTTTGGGAATGGTAAGCCACCCTGGAGGGCAGAGGGAGGAGTCAGGAGACTGGAAAACACTGTAGGTCCCTGGTCCTAAGCAGTTTGCAATACACAATCGCTGAGGAACAAGATACTTACAAACAAGATAAGAATAGGTCAGCACACAAATGTCTTCAGAAGGATAATTAACATACGTATAGTTCCTTACGCTTTACAAAGGGTTTTCACAGACGTTGTCTCAATTAACACTTCAAATAGAGGGTTAAAAACTGGGAGCCTAAAAGTAGAGCACTCTGGCAGGGTGTGCTAAGTAATGCTCCTGGAGATGAGTTATAAGCTGGATTTTTAAAACTTTTATTCGTTTATTTTTTCAATGGTTAATTAACTTGAATTTTGCAGAACAGGAAAAACTTACAAGGGTCCCCGGTACATGCATGCATGTCGCTATCTCCTGCCCCCAAACGTTTTCTTGGACAAGAGCATTTTATAACTAGTACAGTAGGCAGCCCAGATGTGGAAGCAAAGCAAGAAGTGAGGTTGATTGGCTTCACTTTCTCAGCTCTGACCGCCCAGAAGGCATTAGGGAATGAAACCTATACTGGCTTCATGCTCCAACTCAGCCACACAGTAGCAAGATGAGTTTGGCTGTGGATGGCAGGGTGGTGCTTCTAGAACGTTAAATTAATTAATGGGTGTAAATAGCCTATAGGCAGGGGGAAAACCAAAGACAACAATGAAACTAAAATTCAAAGGATTCCATTTGCCCATGAGAGCATCTCATTGAGTTCTCTTATGCCTGCTGAAGGCAGGGGGTGTGTGTGTGGCGGGGGGGGGGGGGGGGGGCGGAATTAATATTTTAGTGGCATGTGTTATAAACTAGGTGCTTTACACATACATCTCATGTAATTTGAAGCTTAGAAGAACCCTATGAAGTTAATGTTATCCTAACGAAGTTAATGTTGGCAGATAAAAGAAGTTCTAAAAGGTTCCACAACACACCCAGGATCCCACAGCTAATACTTGGCAGAGCCAGAATTTGAACTCAGACCCATCAGACCCTGAGTCCTATAGGCAGACAGCACTATGTTTTCAGCTGAGCAAATAAAATTGAGAAAATAAAAATAATTCATTTGCAGAAAGAAACAAAAGCTGAAGATAGAAATAGGAGGTCAATTATTTTAGAAATGTCACTTGTACATTACATAATTTACATTATAACATATAAATACTAGGTCTAATAATAATAGTACTGTCTTACATTATATATCATTTCTGTTTTTATGCTTATCATCTCTTTTAATGTTCACAAAAATTCCTTTTTGTCCCTATTTTATAAATTTATTTGTAAATTTATAAATTAAATAAGAAGTGAATTTGAGTGAGGTTAAGAAATGTGTTAAAAATCTCACTAGCCAAAACGTGGAAAAGCTAGTCCCCAAAACTATGGGAATCCATGCATATGATATTTAATGAAACAAACCAGTCTTTAAATGAAATTACACTGCGGTCTGACTTGGAGTCGTCTTGTAATGGATGTTGCATAGTGGAGTAGAGCCCAACCCAAGCAATTTTTGGAAGACAGTAATGTTTTTAATTAAGATATTGAATTATTTTAAAAACCTATAAATTTCTGGCATCCTAGATGCAAGCTTCAATTAATCAACTAAAAAGTATTGGTGAAGCATATATTATATCAATGATTTACTACTTGTAATTTTAAATATTCTCAGAGTTCAGGAAGGTAGAATTCAGTTTGGGCAGGAGTAGTAGATAAGGCTTCAAGGAGGAGGAGATACTTCCTCTAGCTCTGAATGGATATATTTTGTCCAGATCTCTGTTTCTAAAATGGGATGTCTACATCCCAAGCCTAGGGCAAGATCATCCTCTAGGTAAGGAAAAGAAATAATTGAACTTACATCTTATATATTATTTAGCTCATTCTTTTAAAATGTCAATTTTCATATATGTTTGATAATGTATGTAACATATTAGTACTGTTATATAAGTATAACATTTATAAATAAGTAACTAGCCTTATAATGGTTGTTCCTGCTCAAAAGTATTTTTCTGATGGGGTGTATGATCAAAACTTTTGCAGAGGACAGTTGTCAAAATTAGAGAAAGGAAGGTCATCTCAAGAAGGAGGAACAGCATGATGTGATGTAGGGGCCAGTGCGGAACTTGACTTTGGAGAATAGGGATTAAGTGTTGAGGAGCACTGGGAAATAAGGTTAGATGACAGAGGGAAGTCAGAATTGGAAGACCTGAAGAGCCATGTGAAGGAGTTTAATTTTGTTACCTACATCATGTCTAATGCTTTATAAGGATTTAATTGAGACTTGTAAGAGAGGGTTAGAGGATAGAAAACTTTTAACAGGTGAAAAACTTGCAATATTTCAGGCATGATATAGGAAGCAGTTGGATTAGAATGGCAGTATGATGATGGAGGAGAAAAGACAAATCCAAAAGTCATCTTGAAGGAAAAGTAATAGAAGCTAGTGAGAGCTTAGAAGAGCCAAAATGACATTGGAGTTTCTAGCAGGAGAAATATCAATGAAACCCCAACAGAAAATGGGAATAGATGGAAAAAGGGAACAATCAGTGGGTGTGGGGTCAGGTGAGGGAGGGAGAGGATGAGTTTTGACTTCTGGTAATGGTGTTTTTAGCTAATGATGGGCCATCCAAGTGGGATATCCCATAGACATTTGACATTGTGAGTAAAGAGAACAGCTTAGACACTAGACTGCAAATACAAACTGAGATACACCTTCATTGAAGCCATAGTTGAAGCCGTGGATGCCCACAACCTCTAGGAAGAAGTGGGCATAAATGGAGACAGTAAGATGACCAAGGATGAGCCCTGTGGAAGACTACCGGGTCCGAGAAGAGAATAAGAGCTAGCAAATAGTCAGGAAAACAAATACCCACAAAGAAGCAAAATTATCAACCTAAAAATGAATAACCAAGACTGTGAAGCACCATGCTGTGATGACAGTGCAGCCTCCCACACTGCATTAGCCTACTGAACATAGTCGACCCTCTCTGACATGAGTGCTCAGGCCATGGCCCTCTTGGAGGCAAATACTGGTTCACTGTCATGGTTAAAGCCACAGAATGTTTATTGGATTAATAAGAGGATCTTCACAGCTGTATCTTTCATATATACAGTTGACTTTTTAAGAAGTAGATCTTAGCTAATAATCAAAAGAAAACATTCAAAACCAACAATTATCGGGACTTCTGTATCTCAAAATATACATTTTGGGGGATCATTGGTTAGGCCAGTAATTCCAGAGCGATTGGAGGTATCACTGGACACTGGTCATGCCATTCTCAAAGACCCAGGGGTTCACTTATTCCTGAATCTAGCAATTCTCAACTGAACTCAGCCATAAGAACTATTCTGAAGAAAATGAGAAAGTAGTCAAACCATGCAAATAGTTGTTGCCCTCATACCAGATACCTACAGTGACTAAACCAGAATGGCACTTCTCAAACTTCCATGTGTGTATCACTTAGGGATCTTACTAAAAATGTAGATTCTGATTCAGGACATCTGGAGTGGGGTCCAAGATTCTGCATCCCTAGCAAGCTCCCAGATGATTAAGATGCTGCTCATCTGCAAGACTCTAGAACACAATGACAGCTTTGCTAGCATAAATGTCATAGTGGCAGGTGACTAGGTCTGGGATGCTTTTAAAGGCATGCTCTGTAAGACTGGGGCCAGGACCTACCTCCTCGACACAGTAAGCCTTTCCAGGCAGCTCAGGCTCAGAGTGGGGCTGAAGCTGAACTGACTTATCTCATGAGCCTTGCACCAAAGCTGCTGTGATCAAGGGCATGAAGGCAGGGACTTCAGCAGTTTCGAGCAGCTCTGTGGCTACAGATGGCTGGTCTGTGGATATCTCCTCATTCCCTTGGAGGTTACCTTCTCTGTGGACACAGACTCTCACCAATTCCCCAAGAGATTTGCTCATCGCCTCCAGGGAAGGCTAGTGTGTTTGTTTATGTGTCTGCTCCAGAGATATTTTTTTCCTACAAAATGTATGAGTTTTAATTCAGCCTTAGATTCCTTTTTTTCCCTAGATGATGGTCAGAAATGGAGCCTGCAAGTCTGATTTGCCTACTTCAGTCCTCACACCCTCAGTGGATTAGTTTAGAGAACTCTGACAAATTCATTGTTTCCCTTAAGATGTAGATAAGGCCATTGTCTCCTCATTCTCTCCAAAGAATATGAGGAGTATAGAGGAAGTGTTATATGCAATTAAAATTTCATTTATTTCAAAACGCTAGTTTTACAATCTTGCAATATAAATGAAGCCATGATCAGAGATGATAGCTGTCTAATGCGGTAGCTTAAGTGAAATGCCCAGGCCTGACCATAGACAGACTTACATCTTGTTGTAAGTCTTACATCTTGTTTTGTGTCCATCTGTCTCCCTTCCCCTCAAGTGCTCCATTTTTCTGTATGTCCCACATGTGACCCCTCTTTCCTAGACTCTAACTAAACTGATTTAGAGGAAGTCTTCCCTGCCCGGATGCCCATTTGGTCCACAAACGGATGGCCGGTATTTTTATGCATTTTTAATTTACCAATAACCTCTTAGGAATGAAAGGGAACAAGTGTTTATTGAGTTTGTTGAGTGCCTACTATATGCCAAGCCTTCTGCTGAGAGCTTTATTTACATCAACTCAGTCAAATCTTTTTATGAAGACAATGAAGCTCGGGAGGCTGAGTTACTTGCCAAGGTCACACATGGACATGTGACAGAGCAAGGGGTGAAGCCCCAGTTGGAGGTCTCCAAACAGCCAGATCTTTTCCAACGGTGCTTACTTGGGAGTTGCAACAAAAAGGGGTTTGCTTTAGAAAAACTTCTCTCACGAATGTGCAAATGCACAGACCATTAGCAGAATTCACTAAACAGTTAAATAGAACCCAAACAAGCAATTACTGGCACACTGTGCAGGAATGAGTTCAGTTTTAGCCAGGAGTTCCTCCTCACAAAGGGACTTGGTAAATCACCAGGGACCGCTGGAGCATCATCTCCATTATTTGCTGTGGTTAGCTGGCCTTTTCCTTACTGTTGAATCTACTGTGTGTGTTGGAAGAAGCTTAAAGACCCTGGTATCTAAGGTATCTTATAGATACCTTAAATAGATAACACATGTAAAAACTCTTTATCAGCATCGAGGTCTGTACAAGAGTGAGATGTTTTGTATGGTTGTGGCTTTGCTACTGTCTATGAGAATTCTTAGAAATCCCTTTTCTTCTCCACTGAGGTCCCTCTGCACACGCTGTGCTGGTTTGTTTTACCCATGTTGCCCCATTCTCCATGGAGGGCATGTGATCATTCCCTCTAGCTGCATCTGCTGATGATCCTCTCACTGCAGGTTCTCTTTCCCTCTTGCTTTGCCGGCTCCCGAGCTAACCCACGGTCTCTTTTCCCGGGTCTGTTCTCTCTGCCAAGGCTGTACCTGGCATCCCTGCTAAATGGCACACATAGATGCCCGGTGTTTCTGGGGTTCTATTCACACCTGATTCTTAGCTGGTAGAAAAGACTATTTATTTGCCCCCTTAGGAAGCCCATTATTTGAACCCTAAAGTATCAGCTTTCTGGCAGCCACCACAAAGACCATCCCCTCAGGAAACAAAACAAACCCTATCTCTAGAGTTTCCCTGTTTCTTTTCTTTAAAGTTCCTTGTTGCAACTAGGCTGCAATTAAGAGGCAGGATCAAAGGCGCTAGCTGCCTCTGGGGCTGCTGGGACCCACACGGAGGAGCTTTGGTCTTTTTAACTCTTTACTTCCCATGACCTGCTACTCCAGCTGCGTCTAAGTTCCTCCAGGTGGTCGGGCATCAGAACACTGGCGAGCGGTGGGGGACACAGCAGGGCTGGCAGAGGAACTTTGCACACTACACAGGACTCTGATAGCCCCTCCTCTCGGAGATCCACCCAACTAACGAAAACTATAGGAAGAAAATCAAAAGGGAATCCCAAGTTGGAAGGAATTGGAGGAATTACCTAGCACAACTCGTGTGTGCCCTCTGCAGTCCTGACAGGCAGTTTCTAATTGCCTGGACAATCACCACCCCATAACATATACAAACCATAACTCTTCATTATAAAATTCTTCGTTGTGCTGAAATGAAGTGTGACCCCCATGGCCTTCACTGCTTAGTCCTCATCCAGGCCTTTGGAGTGACCCTAAGCAAGTCAAATGCCTCTTCAGCAGGCACGCTCCTTCACATATTTAAAGATAGCAGTCAAGCTTCCTCTGATAGGAACAGTTGGCCCCTCCTTTTTCAGGATATAATACTTTTATTTATGCAACCGAAGACACTGAGTTTTTCTGGCAGCTTTGTCACACGTTGTTGACCCATATCATTATTAGACTTGAACTTTGAACCAGTTGTGATAGAGAAAGGGGTGGGGCTCTCCATTTCCCCTTAACTTTGTTCAGGCCTGAGCACAGCGGGGAAAAGTGGATGGATAGAGGCAAGGTGAGGGTGACAAAGCATTTTGTGTATTTGGGGAAAATGTCTATCTCCAGTCCCAGTAATAGGCTCTAGGCACCTCCAGAAATACCTAGCAAACACAGGGCATTGACAGGCAAAACTATCCATAGGATGATAGGTAAACAGATAGATTTATATTTATATATATTTATAAATATACAAATATTTATATTTATGTATATAAATATATATACAGTTGTAGGTAGATAGATACAGATTTAGATTAATATAGATAGTTATAGCTATAGATTAATATTTACATATACAGAGATAGGTAGATAGAGATTTAGATTAATATACACTCGGATAGCTGTAGATATAGATTAGTAAACATATAGAGATAGACAGATAGATAGACAGACAGACAGACAGATAATGTTCACACAGTTTGAATACCACACTAAGGTAGTTTTCAGAGGTAAAGCACACGTTTTTGGCTTTCTTTTGTTCTGTCGTTTTTGCGTTTTGGCGCAACAAAATGGTGATCCTTTTAGCAGGGGCTTGAGCCCTGCCCAGTCTCTCTGTGGCTCTCAGCACAGTCTTCAGCAGCTTAGAGACACACTCTGCCATCAGTAGATGCCAAGGTCACCGAAGGAACTAATTAATCCCAGCTCCAGTCGGCAGCAGGATGCACTAACCTGCCCTCCTTCCTGGGCGAGGGAGAAACCAGGAAGGATTTTCTCCCTCGTTTCTGCCCGGCCTGCTCAGGGGCACCCTAAGCAAACACAGGAAGGGCAGGAGGGCTGGGCCACCATTCCCTGACTCGCCAGCCGGTTTCCATCTAGAGCAAGCCCAGAGGAGGCATGTTCTGAGGCTTTCAGACTCTGGCTGAAGCAAGCCACCCAGTTTTTCTTAGGAAAATTGCCAGGCTGATATTTAACCTAAAGATCCCCAGGCCCTTAGTCTATCACAAACTCTTTCTTTTTTCTTTACCACTAGTCTTACTAACATCCTATAAACCCAGCCAACACTCTTTGCCATGCTGAAAATTTGTCTTTTTAATTAAAACTACAAATATTCTAGCTGACCAATAGGGAGCATGAATTTTTTTTCCCCCTGAGGATAAAATTTATGTCGTGTAACCCAGACTACACTAAATAATTGATCAGAAAAAGTAATTGAGAGGAGCGATTATTCTTGCAAACACTGACAGCCAACAACCCAAGATATGAAGTTGGAGAATGTTACTGTTTAAAATGTTGTGGATACTGGAGTTAATATTAGTCTCCTTAGTTAGATACGTGTTGGGTCTTGAGTTAATTGTTCTGCAGCTGAGGATTTATATCTGATGTTCTGATCTCGTCCTTCCAGCTGGATAATTAGTGCAGAAAGTCATGGAAAAGCCCCGACATGGCCTGTGTGCCGTCAGGTCCACAGTACAGAGTCCCTCCTCAGTGCTGGCAGCCCTTGGCCCCCTGAAGCTGCTAAAGCAAGGGGGACATAGGCATGGCAGTGAGTTTCCCATTACAATTTGGCAGAACCCAGCAAATCCTGGAGTGAGGTTTGTGACACTCTCTATCTTGCTCACTGGTTAAAAACAGGGGGGGGAAAATCAAAACCATATGTTCAATACAATGTCAGGCTTCTAGTGAACATTTTGCTCTTAAATAATAAGCGCCAACCTCTGCACATATTTGAAGGCTGTGGGAAGAGGAGCCGAGCTGCTCAGGCCGAGGCGGAGGCAGGTAGAGAAGGGCCATGCAGCTTGCTTCCTTTCTCAAAATGGCATGTCGCTGGAAGCCTTCCAGCTTCTAATGGGGGAAGCAGAACGAGACTGCATTTACTGACTTATTTCCCTCCTTCACATCTTCTTTCTTCCCCTCACATTTTCAGGATTGAAAATTAGAAACACTTTTCTCCTACATACAAAATTACTCCCTCACACACATTTCTTTTTTTTTTTTTTTTTTTTTTTCCTGCTTTGAAATGGCAATTGCTGCCAGAAAAGACTTCTCGAAGAACACATGCTGTCCTGGCCAGAATAGTCAAAGGGTTAATTGAAAACTTAGCCAGCTGGTGCGATGTAGCAGCTAGTTAGGGAGAGGGGTCCCCCTTTGGGGGAAGCAGGTATGACTGAAAGGGAGCCTGAGGGGGGCTTCCAGGGTCCTGCCACTAGGGTATGTCTCTGTCTGTGCATGGGCCACATAGATGTGTTCACTTCGTGGAAATCCAGTGAGCCAGACACTTAGGATATGTGGTCTTTTCCGTCTTTAATAAAGTTTTAAAAATGTCGCTGGCTACCTAGAACTGTCTATTCTAAGATAAAGTGAAAGCCAGTTGGAAGTTACTCCTACTTCTTACTCTCATCCATCTGATGCCTGCCCTCCTTATCTGTTTCTCTCCTAACCTTCCGGCTCCAGAGGTGGGGCTCCATTCCCACTAATGAGGAGAACCACGAAGGGTCAGAACTTCTCCTACCCCTGGGCCAAGGGGAAGTTAACACTTCAAATTCAAACTTGAAAAAAAAGGAAATCATTAATGTTAAATAATAGTAATAACGATAATGATAGCAAAGCCACTTTGTCGTGATGTACAAAATCTCCTTTTCCCTCTGTTTTTGTTTTTTACAGACACATGAAAGTTTTCTCCAAAGTTTTGCTTTGTTTTGTTTTGTTTCCTATTTGGTAGTCAAGACTAGCGGAGGAAGGAACAACCAGGGGATGGCAGGTGACAGTCCACCTTGCCCTTTCTTGCTGTGTAATCTTAGATTCATGGTAGTCCGTTTAGGTCAAGGGAATGCAGGTCTCAAAAAACAAATAAGGGTGACAAAGGATGTGGCAAGAATCCAAAGCTCGCAGGTCATCAACCCGGATTTGAAGTCCGGGCTCTGCTACTTAGGATGAATGAAAGTTACCAAATCACTCGGAGCTTTGATCTCTTGGTTGACACAAATCAAGATGGTCATGCCCACATCTCAGGATTTTTGTGAAGATTTGGTGAAACAACGCACCAGAAGTGCCCGCCCACAGTGTCGAGAGGAAGGGGCTGATCACACTGTGAATTTAATCTTTACCTGCTCTGCCAGGGCGAAGGTGTTCTGCTCAGGGAAGTTTTCTTGGTGACATAAAAATTTGCAGGAAAAAAACCAAAAATACTGTGTGAAAGGTTAAAGAAGAGCAGAAAGTTGTTTCTTAAATTTTCCTCATTTCCTTTCCCCTCACAGAATTTATAGTCTAGTATGACTGATAAAATGTGTAAATAAATCACCACGGTGAAGGGAATCCATGCTATAAGGGAGATATAAGGTGCCCTGTCAGTAATCACTGCTGTCCATGTGAGGCAAGGAAGGCTTCCTGGAGGAGAGAGCCTCTGACGTGGCCTATGAAAGAAGGGTAAGACGGCAAGGTGTGCACTTGGGAAGCACCCATCCAGGTTCCTCTGGAGCCTGGGGCAGAGTCTAGGGACTACTTGCGGGGACTCAACTGTGGAGGACCCTGAATGCCAAGCTATGGATTTTGAACTTTATTCTGAGGGCAGCAGAGAGCCACCACATGCGTGTGAGCAGGTGAGTGATGGGATCAGGCACTGCCTTAGGAGATAATTCTGTGAGCACAGGTCAGAGCCAAGAACTACAGGTACCCAGGAAGTCCTGAGGGCCTGGGCTGGAATGAGAATCCAGCAGGAGGTGATGTGCCCATGAGGAGCTACTTCCTAAGGGCATGGGCAGGACTTACTGAGGCTAAGGGAAAGCAGGGAAGTCCAAGATCACCTGGAGACCGTGAACTTAGGTACCAGAAACATTCGTGATGCCCACAACAGAGCACGAAGGAGGACGGGGAGGTAAGGAGACTGGTTTTGGTTATTGGAAGTTTAGAGTGAAGCTGGTCAAGATTTCTGTAGAGTGCAGAGCTAAATGTGTATTTGGGATTCATCCATAAAGGAATGGTATTTGAAATCATAAAAGGAGTTGAGATAGCTAAGGAAGAAAGTGTGATCCAGAAAATGGTTGATGGCACAGCCTTGGGCAAGGCCTACATTTGAGGGGAGTTCCCAGGCACGCTTCCACTGGCATACAAATTCAAGGTGAAGAGCATTTCAGAGAAGGCCATCATTCCCTGAGACAAGTGTGTGGGCCTCAGGACCCCTCTCAATGCCTTTGGTTCTGTAAGAAGGGACCATGCTTTTCAATGTGTCCTAGAAATAATGCTGATTGGTGATATAAAATGGATCTGTATCAGGGTTTCCTAAAACTAGGTGATAACAGGAAATAATGCCAGATCCTGAAGTTCAGTAAAGATGAGGACTGAGCCTGGTACCAAGACATGCAGAAGTCGAGACCTTTGGGAGGCACTTTTGGAGAGTGGTGATGAGGAGCCGAATGGCAAAGGGACGGGGAGAGTAGAAAGTGAAAGTGTTCACGGAGGGAGTGTGGCCTATTTAGAGCAATCAGTGGAGAGATGGCGGTCAGCCGGGAGGAAGCAGGCTTAGGATAAGACTGTAGGTTTGAGGGAAGGCGGGCTGGGCACCTGGTGCAGCTTTAAGCCCAAGGAGGCTGCAGGGGATGGATGGGCAGAGACCACCAGGGAGAAATGGTCTTTGAAAATTTGTAGGAACAGGTCTAATTCTGCTGTAACAAGCAAGGTGAACAACACTGGGTAAATTTGAAGGAAAGGTGCAAGTCGTAAAATACCATTGCTGCTTCTTTCTCAAGTGCTATACCAATGTGATGTGCCGTGCTTTTGTTATTTTATCATTTTCCTTAGCTTTTTCCTTCATCTGATTGGCTTCAGCAAAAGATAATTCATGAGCCTAGTACTTCTCCTAAGTAACAAAATCTGTCAATATAGATGTCACATTTTCAAGTCCCCTCATTGCAGCCATCCCCGTGCACCTTAACATGGTCTGGTAGGTAGTGGGTGCTCAATAAATGCTTGTGGAATGCAATGAAATGACTGAAGCCTTTGGTTATTGAGACAAGCATTTCTATAGATGATTATTAGCCGTAACACCTGCAGAAATCCATAGTCCTCATCTAGCCAAATACACCCCGAAGTTTCTATTACATATGAAGAGTGAATGTGTCATCCCCCCACCCCCCCACCGGAGACTACATACGTCTGTGAAGTTGTACCTCAGTACTGAAAAGAGGCCAGCTAAACCTTAACCCCTTCAGCCAGGGCTCTTTTTTGCATTTAAACTTCGGAGAAGTTTGGCTGATGAAGGCAATGGGAAGAGAGAGACTAAGGGCGAAGCCCATAAACTGGGGAGTTACCCAGAGTGTCCTAACTTTTAAAATAAGTTTTAGTTGCTTAATTGCTGTAGGACAGATAGGTCTGGCTGCGTTTGGCTGCACAAAATGTACAGCACACATCTCACAAAATGGATCGACCTATTTATTTGCCTTTGAGGGCCACTTGCAAACTAAGTAAACGACAAGCATGCCCACAGTCGAGGCCAGAAGGAGCTCCTGTAGCCATTGGGACAGGGTCATATTTCTGCACTACATTTCTGACCCACCCAACTCCAAGCCCAGGAGAAGAAAGAAGTTGTGTTTTCTTTCCAAACCCATTTCAAAAGCCTTTCCCAGTTACTCCAAATGCTGATTTCATTGGCTGCACAAACTCTTGGGAAGCTTGTTAAAAAAAAAACAGATGACAGATGCCACAGCCCCTGAGATTCTGACTTCGGACATCTGGGGCAGGGCCCAGGAACCTGCATTTATTGCAAAAACACAGAGTGATTTGAACACAAATGATTAACAGACCTCCTGGCAGAGGGGTTAGGAGACAAATCAAATTCTGCATTCAGATTCTGGCAGCGCCAGAGACTAGATGCACAATTTCGGGCAAAATTTAAAACGCATTTGAATCTCGGTTTTCTCGTCTTTAAAATGAGGCTAATAATGCTCCCTTCTCTGGGAGATGATTAGGATTAAACGAGATCATCTATGTAAAGAACTTTCTATCCTGCACAGAATAAACACTTCATACACAATATTTGGATACATTTCTCTGGGTGAACATGAAGCTATTGGGAATAACCCCCAAGTAATGCTACTGACCCTCTAAACATTCCAGAAAGAGGAGGGACTTCAACATGAGTATTTCTGCAGTTAACATGTTACTGTTTTTACAGCACAATGCAAGAAGGCTTTATATCCTACAAAGTAATTTAATGCCAGTCTTTTGGGAATACTTCTCTGTAGGAATGGTGAGACCCTGGAGCATGTTGTCCCAGATTGAAGGAATGCAGTTGCTTTTTTTTTTTTTAAAGATTGGCACCTGAGCTAACAACTGTTGCCAATCTTCTTTTTTCTTTTCTCTTTCTTTCTTCTTTTTCTCCCCAAATCCCCCCAGTACATCGTTGAATATTTTAGTTGTGGGTCCTTCTAGTTGTGGCATGTAGGATGCCGCCCCAGCATGGCCTGATGAGCAGTGCCATGCCCGCGCCCAGGATCCGAACCAGCGAACCCTGGGCCACCGAAGTGGAGCACGCGAACTTAACTACTCGGACACGGGGCCAGCCCCATGCAATTGCTTTTGAAAACAGGAGGACTGGGCCACATTTGGAAAGTTTCATACAGTGCATGTGTGAAAGTGGAGCATTCGACCCCGCTCCGTCACAGTCCATGTCTTGAGCCATTTTGGCACAGATAAAATTGATCCTGGGCTGGCCCAGTGGTGCAACAGTTAAGTTCGCATGTTCTGATTCTCACTGGCCTGGGGTTCACCAGTTCAGATCCCGGGTGTGGACATGGCACTGCTTGGCAAAAGCCATGCTGTGCTAGGCGTCCCACCTATAAAGTAGAGGAAGATGGGCATGGATGTTAGCTCAGGGCCAGTCTTCCTCAGCAAAAAGAGAAGGATTGGCAGCAGTTAGCTCAGGGCTAATCTTCTTCAAGAAAAAGAAAAAAGATTGATTCTGCCCCCACTAGGGCTGTTTTTAGGTCATTTAAGCAGTCGGTAACTGGCCCACATTGGGACCAAACTCCTGATCTTAAACTTTTGGAAATGAATGGATGAATGAATGAATGAATTTCCTCTGGGGCCAAGAAACACTCCTGACATCTGCCAGTCTATTCCGGCCCTCTGGTCCCTGAGGAAAGGTTGGCCCTTTGTTGCTTAGAGAATAAATAAGCAAGGATTGCTCCAAGGTGTTTCCTGCAATGGCATGCTCCGTCCTTCCTGGAGGTAGGGACACAGTTGCCTGGGTTGGAAGACTCAGTATCACATGTCCTCTTTTTCCCACCAAGCACCCATAACAGCAGAGAGATTTACACAAGTTAGGTGCTTGCTGGAGCTCCAGATCATAGGATTTGGGTCACACACGAACAAGAGGAAAGAAGTGTGGTACGGAGTCCATTTGATCATTACTCAGGGAGAAATAAGCACAGAAAACCAAAAAAGAAATTCAAAAATAGAGGAGGGAGTGGAAAGAGAAATTTATAATACTCTGGGATAGAAAAATCCTCTCTTTCAGCTCTCTTTTGAGAAAGATTACCAAATGTTCCCAAATCAAAGTATACCTTCAAATCTTCAAATCTATCAGCATTTTCTTCTCTTTTCTTTTTTTTGTTCCGCTGAGAAAGATTAGCCCTGAGCTAACATCTGTTGCCAATCTTCCTCTTTTTTTTTTCCTTTTGCTTGAGGAAGATTAGCCCTGAGCTAACATCTATGCCAATCTTCCTCCACTTTATATGTGGGTTGCAACCACAGCATGGCTGACGAGTGGTATTGGTCCACACCTGGGATCCAAACCTGCAAACCCAGGCTGCCAAAGCAGAGCATGCCAAACTCAATCATTATGCTGTGGGGCCGGCCCCTATCTTGAATCATCGTCAAAATGCTCATTTGCTCCATTCAGAGAGTATTGATTAAAATCCAACTGTGTGTCTAGTTCGCTGATGCTATGTAAAGCAAGCAAAACAAAGATGATTGGTGACCAGTAATCCCACTGAGGTGTTAAAACACACAAATGCATACACACACAAGCACACACACACATATACACAGCTGCATCCTGCAAAAACCGATGGAGAACACTGAGACTAACTCTGTTTGGATTGGGGGCCCCACATTTGATGCTTAATCTAAGACAGAAGGGAGGGAGGAGCCATGGGAGTTAGGCCAGTTGGGCCTGACTCCAGTTGGAGTGGATCTTGAGTTGAGAAGGATGCGTGGATGTAAATAACTGCAAGGAGAGCGGAAGACATCCCATATCAAAGGAAACTGTTCAAACAAAAGCCAATAGGAGGAAATGAGCTCTTATTGTGTGCACACATGAGGTTCCCCAGAAAGGAAATTGCCTGATTCAGGACACTTCCGATGCCTCCTGAAGCTAGACAAGAAAGGGCTGGGCCTGTGTTACCACAACCTGGAGAAGGTGTCTCCTCAACCCAGGCTTGGCTGCAGTGAAAGGGCAGGATTTTAGCAAAACCTTCCAAATTTCTAGACTTCCAGAAACTCTGATCATAAAATGTGTCCTTGGGAACACAAAAGGCCACTCCTTAAGTTCTTCCTTACGCTTTTGGGTGTTTGGATCTAGGAAAAAGTGAGGAGCAGGTACTTGGCTCAGATATTTTCATCTCTTTATGGGTAAAGCTCATTCATTCTTCGGGGCCAGCTGAGGCACAGCTGGTGCCCAACAGGTCCACCTGTCTACAGGGCCCTTGCCAGCTCCCTGGGGTGGGTCAGGCCAACTGGGATGGGGCCTTTTGATCGGCTCAGAGGGATTTTACATCCAGGTCCCTTAGCTAGATAATAGTAGCATCAATAGTGTTGCTACCTGCCGTCTTCTATCCAAAATATAATCTTGACCATGAGCTTTCAGTTTTGCAGGGTACAGCCTGCAAATTGTCCTGGGCCCCATGGGGAACACAGAAACATGCCTGTCATTCCCAGTCCGCAAGAACTTTAGGGTCTACAAGAGGATAATTTATTCCAGTAAACATAAAAAGAAATAGGAATTTCCCTGGCCCCTGGAGCCCTCGGGGTGGGGGAGGGGATGGAACGCCTGAGAGTTGTTAAAAAAAACATGGAATGAGCAGGACTTTTTTTTTCTCCTTTGTGTTGCTTGATTGACAGTTTGAGTACAGTTAAGCTTGGATCTGTGGGGATGCTACTATAAGTGGCATGTATTATGGAGTCATTTTCCACTGACGTCATCCTCTGAAAGTGGTGCTGGTAGAAGGGAAAATGGAAGAAGGCTAAGCAGGGCTCTACCCTCAGTGCACGGGCCAGTCCCCCTCCCCTGGGCTGAGTGGATGTGTTCCTCTTGAGGAGTCGCCATCTTGTTCTCTGCCTCTGCCTCGACCGCCAGAGTTTTGGCACGAGCTCAGAGTGTTACCACCCCAGTCATCCTCTCCTCCATCCTCCCCCAGGTAACTGTCTGCAGCAGTGGCCAGTGGCAGGCATGGACAGTGGATGTAGGAGAGAAAGCTGATCACAAGACAATGTTCCTTGAACACCAGTTGCACTGCAGCTTAGGTAGATGAATTTTCAATTTATTTTGGAGGATAAAAATTTAAGGTCCTTAAATTTTCTTATTGACTGCTCTTGGATTGTTTATTTACTTACTTAGTCAACAGACCCTAGGTAAGTAGCCAGATGCTGTTCTGGGTGCTGAGCTAGAAAGATGCATTAGCCTGGCACTCAAGCTCAGTTGGCTCATGTTTTAGGCAGACACAACAGCAACAAGGTCAACTTCAAGGACATGAGGACTAAACTAGAGGAGGGCACAGTAGTCAGGGAGGGTGAGCGTGGCTCTCTGGGGCAGTGAGCATGGGGGACAGGGTTGGGAATGATTTTCCAAGAAGGGACATTTGGACTGGGCCTTGGAGGATGCACCAAATGACAGCAAGCAAAGAAAGGGGAGAAGGGTGTCACAATCTCCTTCTAATTAGCATGCTCCTTCTAATTAGTGGCTTCTGAGGCTTATCAAGCCTCATCTTAAACTAAAACTAATAGGCAGTTAGTTTCTTTTTGTTTTTTTCTGGTTTTTTTTGCTTCTTTCTTCCCTACCCTTCGAGGGAAAAACCCATGAATTAAGAGTTAATTTGCCAGCAAATAGCATAATGTGGATGCACAGAAATGAGACTTTCTTATTCAGTGTGGATAAGGCTGGATATTTAGGGAGATCTTTATCCCCCCAGCATAGATCTTGTTTTGTTATCATTCATCAGAGGCAGCATGAAAAAAGGGTGGAGTAAAACTTCTCTCCAGATTCCTGCTTGTTTCTCCCTGCGCCTCTGTCTCCCTCAGCATCAAAAAGGAAAGAAAGGAATAGCACCCTCCTCCTCAGCCAGTCTGGACAATATTTTGCCCTCTCCACTAGCTAAAAATGGTGAAATTAAAAAAAAAAAAATTCATCTCACATGACACTGGATAATGGTGGTCTCACAATTCCTTATAGTTTAAAGGCTAAATTACAGGATTAGGTCATAGAAGTGCTTGCAAAATTCCAATGTAATTCTTTAGTTATGTGTACTTTATTTCAAATATTGCCACCCCCCCCCAAAAAAAAAACCCCACTCGGGAAGATATTTGCGATGAATTTAAGTTTGCTTGCAAGATATTTGCAATGAATTTAAGTTTGCTTGCATTTCAAACATTGTGACTTTTTCAGCTGTCCTAAATAAACACAGGCTGTAATTTGGAGAGCAACAAATTGAGGGATGTGGAGAGAAAAGGAGGCCAGTGCCCAATAATACTGCTTAATAGATCATGATCAGGAAAGCTAAGGGAAACATGTCATCTGCTAAGAAAAATACGGAAACTAATAGAGACAAGTCAGCTTACATTCAGGATGATCCCCTAAACCATTGAAGTTCACTGAGAACCACGAAACTTTGGCTTTTTCCTGTATTAACAGTGCTTTTGTCCCTTTGTTTTACAATGTGGACCAGCTGATAATGTGCCTTGTTCCTCATTGACTTTGCAATCTCATTCTTTGCCACAAGTATAATGGCCTGTTTGTTTTGCCACTGATGCACACTGGCCGAAGAATCAGACATTTGTTTCACAGTGCTTGTTTTGAAGAAATCAGTTCTGGGTACATCTTTACACTGCCCACAAAAACAGAGGCTTATCTGGGTGAAGACACCCCAGGGGTAGGCTTACATGTATCTACTACTATAGAAAATAAAATTGAAATATAGTAAAACTTCATTTCAACCTAATTACTGAAGAGCCTGAATTATAGACTATTCATAAAGATGTACACTTTCATTAATTCTAACGACATACAGCAATTTGAACTGGCCAAGATTATTTTATCTCATAATGACTCTTAAGAAGTTCTTATTAATGATGAAATAAGAATGATTTATAAGTAGTATTACAGGTATTTATATCTAAGTGAACAGTAATGAAATGCCTGAGAAGTTTGGTCTCATAAATAGGATAAATATTCCCATTAGAATTATGTGAAGACTATTAATTTATTCAGAAAGCATGCCCCCTCTGCCCCTTTTTTCCATAAGTAGCTCAAAGGCAACCTTTAGCTTAGTCTGGGGGTGGTTTCAACTCACAAGGGAACTCTGATCAGTTGGTGGTGGCTGCCTGCCTGGAAACTTGTTTTGAGAAATTTTCAAGTGCCAAGTCTAGATTCACAGGGAAAAAGTACTGGGATCAATTAGTCATGCCTGCCGTAGATGGGAAGGTGGGACTAGGGGACCTGAGGGACATCATTTGCCACCCTTGTCATAGGCCCTTCCAAAGTGTTACAAATTTGGAATTCTCACCAGTTATCTCTGGAATAGACTGAAAAATAATAGTAACTTCCATGGTGCTGGTAACACAGTTTCTAGGTGTCTCCAAAATCCAGCAGTTGAAGACTCTTTCTACAGGTTGGTAGCCACTGAACTACATTAATTCACTTAAACCCTAAGTAAGAAAACTAAGTTGAATTTTCTAAATAAAGCTATGTAAAATGCATTTTTATTTTTACTAAGTTTGAGGAACAAAATTATTTTACAACTCTTCTTTCTCCTGAATGAGATATTTTGGAGATGGTGGTGGGGGGAGAGGAGCTGTTACATTGGAATGAGTCCTTTGAAATGGTATTTTGATGTTTTGTTTTAATTTAATGTGTAATCATTATTATTGCAGTTTTTGAAAGAAAGTGAACAAGTGCTTATTTCCCTCCTTTAAAACAAATGTGAGGGGCCGGCCCCATGGCCTAGTGGTAAAGTCCACGCAGGCGGCCCAGGGTTCGGATCCTGGGTGCGGACATGGCACCGCTCATTAGGCCATGTTGAGGCAGCGTCCCGCATGCCACAACTAGAAGGACCCACAACTAAAATATACAACTATGTACTGGGGGGATTTCGGGATAAAAAAGCAGGGGAAAAAATAAAAAGATTGGCAACAGTTTGTTAGCTCAGGTGCCAATCTTTAAAAAAAAAAAAAAAAAATGTGAAATTCAGGGCCAGGTCCCCATAGCAGCACAATTTTCTTTCATTTCTAAGTTAAATAACAGATAATGAGTAGGACAGAGGAAGGGTACTAACTTTTAGAGCACCCACTTTGTTCTAGGCACTTTGACAATTACCTTCGAAATGTTAATTTTTTTTTTTTAAATTAAGGCTCCCAACTGCCCTGAGAGATATGTAATATTGTCCCATTTTATACATAAGAAAAGTGAGGTTCAGAAAGGGCAATCTTAGTTCGATATGGAGCTTAAATTGGAATCAGCCTCTAAAGTTGGCTGAAATTTCTGTTTGGAATTTCGAATTTAAACATATACCACTCGTCCCAACCTTTAAACAGGACTTTTGCAGTGATGTTTTATGTATTGTCTAATAACAATTCTAGAACTTTGGCATTTTGAGAGTACTCAATAAATGTTGGCTACTATTACTTCTCTCTCTTTCTCTCTCTCTCTCTCTATATACGTGGCGAATGCCCATGAACGTCAAGTGTTTATCGCAAACCACTTTGCCTTTTTATTTCAAAAAGAAAACGTGAATGCCTACTCTTTATGTTAGAAAATTATCTAAACTTAGAAAGGGGAAATTTTTGTAGGAGGATAAAGACTGTAAAGTATACAATAAAATCAGCAGTGTGTGTAAGAAACCAGAATATCATCATGACATTTTATACATTATGTAAATTGCAGTTCTAATCCAGAGGAAGTCTGCTTTTAGTTAAGCACTGTGAATAAACTCCTGTTTCTAAAATTCTCTGTCTCTATCTTTTGGTGGGAGGGGGCAGTGGGGTTGGCAGTAGAGAGTCTTTTTTTTCCCCCTCTGAGAAGGCCTTTTATTAATTTCTTTTGCTGAATTTTTGACCCTGTAAAGAAAAAGAGAGCTATTGTACCCAAGCACACTACAGGACAGGCTCCCCCAGACAGGACTTTTCCTTCCTGCTGAAGGACACAGATATCAGCTTTATGAGCTGGTTACAGTCAGCTTTATCGCAAAGCCAGTAGATTTTCTTAATATACTTATTGCTGTTCTGTAAATAGCACAGGGGCAATCATGAATCTGGATCACTTATGGGGTCAAAATGAGACCGATACTGGTAATCTTGGGAAGATAGTGTTGGGTAGCCTCAATAATGACACTAGTAATTGGAATCCTTTCTTATTGTTTAGGCTGACAGTCTCCAAACCAATCCTTTGAGTACCTATTGTCTATCTCTGAAGTTTAATGAGATAATGCATGCTGGAAGACTTTATTTACTGTATAAAATTCTATGTAAATGCCAGCTGATAATATTAATGATAATAATTGCATTAAATTTTTTTTTTTTTAATTTCAGACAGCCCCTAAAACATTGCTCTGAGATATTCACCATGTCATTTCTTGATGGTTCTTTTTTTTTTTTTTAAAGATTGGCACCTGGGCTAACAACTGTTGCCAATCTTCCTTTTTTTTGTTTTTTTCTTTTTAAGGATTGGCACCTGGGCTAACAACTGTTGCCAATCTTTTTTTTTTTCTTTTTTTCTGCTTTATTTCCCAAACCACCTCCCACCCCCCGCCCCCCGCCCCCCGCCCCCCGTACATAGTTGTATATCTTAGTTGCAGGTCCTTCTAGTTGTGGCATGTGGGACGCCGCCTCAACGTGGCCTGACGACCGGCGCCATGTCCGCGCCCAGGATCCGATCCCTGGGCCGCCGCAGTGGAGCACGCGAACTTAACCACTCGGCCACGGAGCCGGCCCCTAAAGTTTTTGATTAAGATATGAAGACAGCTCTAAGATTGCCCACCATGTTTGTTCAAAAAGACAATTCATTCAAATTGCAGTATAGCCACAACTAGAAGGACCCACAACTGAAAATACTATGTGCTGGGGGGATTTGAGGAGAAAAAAAGCAGAAAAAAACCCAAAACTGCAGTATACTTTATTTGTTTCTTTATGTTCAAGAATATTTGGAGGAACAGGCACCTTAATCCTGCCTATTTGTTAATAAGATAAAAGCTCTCAGAGCATGGGCTTAGGTTTTCTTTTTCTTTAAAATGATATGCTACCCTGATTTTTTAAACTCTTTATTGTAGAGGGACTGGAGAAGAGAGAGATTCTAAGGTCTAGGACAGCTCTTAATTCTAGAAGAACATTACTATAGTTCTTCTCAGAGCTCTTAGGGAAGGCATCATTTCTCTTGTACGTTTCTCCTGCTTGTTGAAGTTCTTGATACAATCTGGGCCACTAATATGTGGATTCAAATGCAAAGTGTCATGGTTATTGAGGCTGTGGTGTTGCCTAGATGAAAGCTGTTTGGAACTCTAGATGTTTTCTTTAGTTCATTCATTAGTCAGATAGCTAAAAACAGCATAGTTTGTTAATTAACAATGTCATTTACTCTATATTTTCATCACATTTTGATTCAGCAGCATTATTTTTATTTTAAACTGTTTATAAGCAATTAATATTTGAATCTGCAGACCAGTTGCTCTACCTGTGATTTTTATCCCAAAACACAGGTGTACCCAAATCTGGAAAACACTTAGTCTTAATCAAAGCATCTATGGCAAATCCTTCATCACACTTTCTAAACAAAGCAATTTATCATCAGACAATCTCACACGTTTAATGTTTTTATGTTGCACTAGAAACGATGTTTCTTGGCAAATATTCTTTCCCATATTTATTCTCCTTGATTTAACATGTAATTATTTATTCCTTGTGTAACAATTTACTTTTCGTATTGCTTCATAGTCATGTTTGAGGCTCTTGTACATGGTTGAATAGCTTAGTTGACTAAAACATGAGACAGTGATTATGAGTCGCTGATACCATGGACTCATGCTTCACCCCAAACCTTAGCCAGCCTTCTAAAAACATGTGCTATGGGTCCCCAAGGGACTAAGTCATAGCATAATACCTTTAACCATTTAAAATATGAAAAGAAGCTCTTTGTTCATTATTGCTGTTAAAAATAATACAATCCAGGTATTCTTTTTTTTTCTTAGAATCCCCCCCTTTTATTCTAAAATCCTATAAAATCAAAGGAGGTGAAGAGAAGGTGGAGCCATATCCTAAATGTAATGTTAAAACTCTCTCATGTGGTGCCTTAGTGGTTAATTTTATATCAGTTATGTTTTATTATTGCAAGTAATAATATGCAGTATAATTTAACATTTTTATGCCAAGTTCTATGAAAAATGTTATGCAAATTCTACTATTATTGGAAAGCTACAATTTGCGAGCCATTGTCACTCTGTTCATTCTTTTATTTAATCTCTTTTCTTAAAAGTTGGCCACCTCCCCCCACCACAGCCCACTCACTGTGAGTTTGAATTGTTCAAATTAACATCAAGTTGTTTAAATATTAAACAGTATTTTACCTTGTGACTTATTTTTCAGTAATGTTATTATAATTTCTGCTGGGCAACTTGGACAACAGACTATGATATATAACATGTTTATTGTATCATCTAATGGGGCAAAGTTAACAATAACGAAAATGTGTCCAAACTTAGCAAAATAATGTGATTTCCCTATCTTGCTACTTTCTTACATTTCAAGATGTTCAGTCTGGAAAGTATATCCACATTTTATAAATCACTGTCCCTAGATCTTCATGACATTTGACCTATTGTTCAATTGTAAATGAAGAAATGACATATTTGCAAGCATAAAAGCCCAGGGGGCATTTTTAGAATTTTTGTCTCAGAATGTTTTTAATCTATTTTATTTTCTGATGATAAAATATTTGCTTCCTGAAGAAAAAATATAAAATGGCAAGCATTTGGACCTGACATGCTACATTGTTAGAAAACATGGTTTTTAAGAGCTGCTTAATGTCCAATAATATGAAGGTATCATAATTTATTTTAGCATTTTCTGTTGCTTAAAATTTACATTTGTTCTAATTGTTTATTTTCATAAATTATGCTGTGCTTAACATCCTGATGCATAAATATTTAATCCCATGTCTGATTTTTTCCTTTAGGATGTATCCTTCAAAGTAAGATTCCTGGGAACTGCTATGTTTTTTTGATCCCTTGCATATTTGAGAATATTTTTCATTTTCATGTGGGAAATATAATATGATTGAGTACATTATTTGGAGTAATAAGTTTTTCCCTCAAAATTCTACAGACATTTTTCTATTGGCTTTTAATGTTTCATGCTGGAAAAGAAAAGTTGGAAGCCAATCAATTCATTTGTAGTTAAGTCTTTTTGGGGGAGCAGAGGAGCTAAATACTTTTAGAAATCTTCCTTTGTCTTTGAGACGGCTAGGATGTTCTAGTTTCGTAGAGCTTTTCATTGGTTTTGCCTAAGACATGGAAGACTCTGTTCCTTTTTGAACTTCCCAAGATTTCCTTACCTATATCTTTTAATTATCACTTCTATTTCATTTGTTCTTTTCTTTTTTTCTTTCCTCTCTAGGAGCATTAATAGTTCTTACATTGGATCTTTGTTGTCTGATCTCCATATCTGTCAATAGCTCTCTGATCATTTTAATCTCATTTCCCCTTTTTCTACATTGTGTAAATATGTCTCAAGTGTATTCTGTACTTCATTGATTTAATTTTGTACCCTGACAGTGCTCTTTACTGCATAAAATTCAGATTTTAATTCTGCTATTGAAATGTTGGTTTCCTCACATTCCTTTCTTATGTAAACCAACTGCCATTTTTATTTCTGACTATCTCTCAGTTCCTTTTCTTTTTTTTTTCTTTTTGTTTCTCCTTCTCCCCAAAGATGGCCAGTACATAGTCGTATATTCCAGTTGTAGGTCCTCCTAGTTCTGCTATGTGGGAAGCCACCTCAGCATGGCTTGATGAGTGGTGCTAGGTCTGCTCCTAGGACCCGAACCTGCAAGACCCTGGGCTGCGGAAGTGGAGCACTTGAACTTAACCACACGGCCATGGGGCTGGCCCCTCTCAGTCCCTTTTCAATTCTCTTTTTATCATCTTTTTTTCCCCTATCTCATGAAGAAAGGATGAGCTTTCCTGGACTTTATTGAAAACACAAAGCAAGATGCTGTCTTAAAATTTCTTCTTTTTTAATGATAAATCTTGAGCTCTCCATCTTGACCCTCTTTTTAATTTGCAGAATCTTTCCAATGGTTGCATACTGGATCTTTGTGGCATACCTAGTTTTTTGTTTGTTTTTTATTCATTTGTTCATCGTGAATGAAAAGAGGTCTGTCTAGGCTTAGTTCTTTTTATTCAAGACAGAGAGGAGAAAGCTTTTCATAGCTCCTCACTTGCCACTTGAGTATCAATAGAATCCTCTCCTCAAATATTAAGCAGGAGATTCCTTGGTGTAAATTTGATTGAGTTCAGGGGTGCAGCAGCTTCATTACAGGGTGGAGGGAGGTCTGACCATGGGGTACCCAGCAGGGATATGTCATCTCTGCTCAGTTTCTTGTCATAAGAATTACTTCTCTCAACCCACTTTTTCCTTTGCTTGACCTGGATGCCAAGTATATAAGCCAGACAAGCCTCCTTGCTGTTGCTATTTCTACTGCACAAGGGAGACAAACCATTGAACTGCTGGTTTTCAGTTTAATGTGGCTACTGGGTAAAATTTGGGGTTTTCAGTATAATTAGCAGTAGCACAGAGACTCCAAAATACGTGGCTAATATACTTTCCCTGTTTCTAATGCTACTTCAAGTTTTATTTTTCCATATTTTTATCAACCTTTATTTATTTCACTTGTGATTTTGTGAGGAACGTTAGATAGCTACTTGTGCTCAACTTGACATTGTTCCAGGAAGTCAGAAACTTTTAGTTAACACGTATTGAAGCCATTAAATGTTGACCACTTTGTTGTTCTTTGTTTGCATTGTTTTTTATTCTTAGAAAGACTTGCATGCCTGTTATTGAATAAAGTTTCACCTATATTTTCTTTTGCCCTTTTATAGTTTATCTCTTTAATCAAATCCATATGGAATTTATTTTTGTGAATAGTACAAGTTGAGTTTATAAATGAATTTCTTCTCTACTTTTTTTACAGTTTTCCTAAACAATACTTATTGAATAAGGCATCCTTTCTCCATGTGTAGTACTTATTATCTTAGCTCCTAAGTTAATCTTATACTGGGTATACTGGGATCTCTTTCAAGATACTTTTAGTCAATTCCATTGATTTATCTGTCCATTCCTTCAGCAGTAACAAACTGTTTTAATTGTTTTAGATAATAGTACATGTGTCCATTCTACTAGGGCCAATTCCATATATTCCAATTCTTTCTCAAAAATTTATATTCTGTCATTATCTATTTCTTCCTCCAGATAAATTTCAAAATCATTTTTAAGTTCTTTCCCATACTCATAGCAACCTCTTCCAACAACAAAAATCCTCTGGAGACTTTATTAGAATTATGTTGAATCTCTAAATTAATTTAGTAGGAACTAATATTTTTAAGTGATAAGAATGCTAATCTAGAAATATATCTCAATTTTATTCATATATGACTTTATAACTCCAGGTAAAGTTTGTTAATTTTTATGCCTAATACATTGGCAGTTAGCCTTATTCCCAATTGTTTTATGTTTTATGTAGTTATTATAAATGATATATTTTTCTATTATATATTCTACCTGATCATTGCTAGAGAACAAGAAAACTATTGGTTCCATTTAACTTTATTTAGTTATCTCATTTCTGGAAGCTTAATAGAACTCTCTTTTTCCTTGTGAGAATTAAATTCAATTCTCTTGAATTTTCTGGGTATATAATCACATCATCTGAAGATAATGATAACATTTTCCCCTCTTTTCCAAATAGTTATGCTATATATTCCTGTTACGTATTAGTATATTGACCACACCATTTCTTAACTTTTTGAAAATTTTGAACAGCTGATCTTCTGAAAATTCTGAAAAATAAATGGTTAGTGACAGAAGTTTCTTTATATTTTATATCCTGCTATGAATGCATTTCCCAAGGAATCTTAAACTAATTATAGTAACCAGTAGTGGATTTTTCATCTTGCTAACTGAAATCTAAGACACTTAAGCATCTCATAAATATTAGTTTTATGATATTAAAAACAAAATTTAGACTGCACATAAGTTTCCTGTTCCATAGAAAATATAACTTTGATATATAAATTTAAAATAAAGAGAACCAACTACTTTTCTTTTTTGCTCTGTGTCATCCACTCATCATCCGTCTAGCCATCATCCATCCATTCATCCATTTATCTACTTAACATATATTTATTGAACTCTGTGCTTAAAGCAAAGAAATGAAGAAGTCTAATCCCAACCCTGTAGAATCTCAGCTTAGACTCATTAGGGATGAATAGTTCTGTTCACATAATTGCACCTAAAAATGTTCGTGGCTTGATTAAATGATACCAAGTGAAAACGTATACTTATTAAGTTCTTATAACATGGTAGTTATATGCTTATGAGTTAAAACTTGATTCTTTGAAATAGAAACACCTGTGACACGTGAGTGAAAACAAATATCACTGTGGATCCACTTCATTCATTTCCAGAGCTCTTCCCTCTCCACCTCTCCAGTTTCTTGTACCCTCATCAAGGTCTCTCAGTTGAGGAAAGTTTCAAGCTAGACGGATAAACCCAGGGAAATTAACCGTGTTTCAAGTTTACTAGTTTTCACATCATTAAAAAAATCCATTAGTTAATTCTCCCTTTATAAAATAGTGATACACGAAAATTTTCGTTTTACAGTGTCACCATACTTATTATAATACTTACTACAGACATTACCATATAGTCTTCTTGGAAAGTTTACATTATAGAAAATGTGCTAGATTTTTATTAGGAGTTTTCCAATACAAATTTTGACTGATAAATGTTGCTAAGAAGCATTGAGATATTTAGATTAAAATCTTATAATACTGAATCATTTTCAAATTTGTAAATATTATGATTTCTCTTTGAAAAATAGACTATAATTCATATCTAGAAATCTATAAAAATATTAATTCCAACTTTTGAAGCATGATGGAGGATTTATTACATTATGATTGAAAAGGAAAGCATTTAGCAACATTCTAGGAACAACTCATGAAAATTTTGGTCCTTAAAGTTTAAATTAAAACAAAAACTAATACTTATAACTTACTCTGACACTCTCATGCCAACTTATCTCTATAATGACCCCTGAAAAATAGCTTTTTAGTCTAAATATTTGATTTGAAATTGCCTTTTGACTTCTTTTGACCTTAGACCTGGTTCCCCCTTTTATATTTGATGCTTTTAGCTGTAGGGATATAAGATGATCTACAATTCCAAATCTGCATTTTAATTACCATATTATCTTTGGCCATAGTGTAAACTCCTAGGAAAAATAGTTAAATTTGATGGATTTCTTAAAGCAAGATTGACTCTTGTCAAGAGTGCACAAATAAAAGTGAAACCCAATGGATGCTACTTTTCAGTGGCGTGAACAGCCCGGGTGCTCTTGGTTGACCCTGATATTACAGTAAACAAATTGGTTTACCAGTTTGGTAAATCTATGGTAAACAAAGATTTCCCAGCCCCAAAGCTGACATTAAATTCAGAGTACAGGCCCTTGATCATTGTAGGCATGTGAATGGTCTGGAGAAGCACTATTTTGTCTGCATGGACTTGTACATTCAAGCCTCCTATCTTCTTTCTGACTTTTTATGAGGAGGATTAGTGATTCCAATAAAATCTTTAGCTTTAATGAACTTCATGTTTCTGCAGCAGGGTAGCAAACCAAACCCCACTGGACCACAGGTATCTCTCTAAAGATCCCTTTCACTGCTAAGCAAGAAACACACTTCCTCGCACCACCCAGACAGAAGTGGCCCTCGAGACCCTGTCGCTCAGTATTTCTCAAGGTTTTCCACTGAAGCATCCTTACAACAGAGAGAGAGTTGGTCTCCCAATGCTCAGAAGCTCTGATAGAAGTTTCCTTACGTATTGAAAGTCTTCTAAATCTTGCTTTCTACTCCATTATATATGTCTGCTCTAGTAAAAAAGTTTAAATTACTTACCCCTTCAGTTATTTGACTTTCCCTTTTACCCAACAACTTTCAGTAAAACTGATGCTTCCCTAAGCTACACTATGTTTACCTTTGGCCCTGTAGCTACTCAAACCTGAGTTTAAAACCACTCATGGGCCCAACATCTTTTTATGTTTGGGTAAACTGAGGCCTGGAGAGAGATTGTGACTCACCCCAAATCTCCTGGCTAGTATGCACCTGTGCAAAAACTAACACGCAGCTCTTCTAACTTGCAGCCCTACCCATTTTCTGACAATTAGGCAATTAGGCTACTCCCAAAGGGCAGTGAAGTGTATTTCAGAGGGCCTTTACTTTTTATACTTTTCCACCTTGGAAAAAGAAATGATGATTGTTTTTTCCTTCTAAAACTTCCTGGGACCTAATGAGCTAAATGTGTTTTTGGTGGCAGATGAGGATAGCTGAGCCAGTTACCTGTGAAGCATCCATAATCTACCCACGGACTTGTACATTCAAGCCCCCTATCTTCTTTCTGACTTTTGTAACCAAAGTGCTTCTCTTTCTGAAGGAAACCTTTGGGAAGCCTAAAGCACCAGCTTAAGACAGATAAGAGTGAACCCCTTAAAACTCCTGGTTTGGTATTATGGCTCTTTACTATCGGTTTTCTTTGAAAATATTTTAACTACCATTTGAGAAAGTGGATGAAATCCTAGGATGTCTGTTAGCAAAGTTGATGGGGAGTTGGTTGTAGCAAGTAGCACAGTGAAGAACTCGTAGCCAGGCTTAAAAAATATCTGCTGCTGCTGAGTCATTCTTACTGGAAAAAGTGATGCAGACAGGATCATCTCTGCCGAGTGCTGCAGAGGTTATCAGAGTGGGCTTAACCAAGATCTCCACCATCACTGTTGCAATCTTCCTGCTACAGCTCAGCAAGGCCCCCAGGGATGAAATGCCTTATACTAGTGTTCTGCTTTAAGTCTTTCAAATTCTTTCATAGACAGTCTATCACTAGAGTCTCAGCAACAACCCAGTATAGATGGAGCAATGGAAGTTTCAAGTTAAATGGCTTGCTCAAGAGCACATGGTTGTATGAGCTGCGTCTCTTGATTTAGCAGTGTGGATTTAAGTAAGCCATCCATTTCTCATTTAGATGAACACTTTCATTAAATCCAAAGAAAGCCATTTTGATTATTGCCAAAAAGACAATTTCAATAAGCAAAATATCATTTACATCTGCACATAGTTTTGTTGTAACCATAAAAATTATTTTGCATTTCACCCCTAGTTAAAAAGAGACTGCATTAGCAAAATAATGCTTTAAATGTCAAAGCATTCCTGCATGGTCAAGCTGCTTTTTCATACATGATGTTAATGACAAAAAAAAAAAATTTCCATTACCAGAATATGCAAAGATATAAGTGGGTAGCCATGTGATAATCTGAATACCAGAAAAGGTGTTATTCAGACTCTACATTTTCTTTTTCCTCTCATTTTATCTTGTCGGATCTAGTTTGATTCAAAGCTATGGGTTCTCTTAGAGGAGGAGGTCAGACCAGTTTGAGGAATAAGCAGCATCTGAAGAGCAATTGAAGTGTGCACGTGGGAACGCAGGTGATAAAATCATTGCAGAAATAATGAACAAGTAACTTGAGAGCTTGTTGTGAGGGTGGTATCACAGGTTATGCCAGGTTATTAATTTTCTGACTCAGCAGTATGCCTCTTAAAAAACACTAAAGGAAAATGGATATGTTTTTGAAAGAAATGTAATTGGTACAGGAGAATTAAGAAACTGAGTGAAGTCCACTGGTCAGTAGACCTGGGAAAGCAAACCTATTTACAATTAAGTAAGAATCGTGTGTTTGAAAAAATGTGGGAACTATGTAGTTAAGAGAGCAGTGTTTAGTACCTTAAAATAGATGTAAAGATTTCTTAGTTCATCTACCTAATTCCAAAGCACCCACCCTCTCCGTTGCTTGTTTGTTTCGGTCACACCAGATGCTTGTTGAAATGGCTCAGTGGACCTCATGTCAACGTGAGAGCTCAGCTCCACGGTAGGGTGTGGTCATCAGATTTTACACAGGAATTAGGGAGACCATTGGCCCTTTCCTCAGTTTCCCCTTGCGTACAATGGGAAGCAGCCCGATCGCCACCTCCGAAGATGCTCGTGACCAGGGGCAGTTCAGCTCGTGACTGTTATTTTTCCTTCACTCCAGTTTCCCTGTTGCACTTCTGAAAGTGGCGGCCCGCTGTTGCCATGGTGACACAGCACAGGGTGACGTTGCTTGGAAATAATGACAACTGGTGGCAGCAGGGAAGCAGAGCCAGAGCGGTGATTAGCCTCTGAGGAGCGCCCCGTCTGGGCAGACAGGCAACAAAAGAAGCTGTTCCGGGGCGTGAAGGAAGGAATGGGAGTGAGCTGGATTTAACAAGTCGTGCGTGGATGCTACCCGCCTCCAGCAATTAGCAATCATGCTACCTAATAACGCCCAGTATCAGAGTGCATTACAATTTTATAGAATATGCACTTTGTTGCCAGGTTTGTCTCTTTTTATTGCTCGGAGCTCCGGGTTTTAAGTGCAGTAAATATTTGTTGTTGATTTCGATTCTAGCAGGTAGTGCAATTTCCTGAAAGATAAGAAGAATTGTTGACTCCAATTCATTTCTGTAGCCTCCTTTGTACTTGAGGCTTGAGTCATTCCTTGTCAATGGTGATTTAAAAAGTGTGGCAGGAAATTGATTTTTTTTTTTAACTTTTAGGGTGACTGAAATGACAACAAAATAAAAATCCTGTTTAAATAGATTGACCTCCCCCTGATCCTGAATCCTGGGTTCTACTTTTCTGCTGAGGTCAAATGGTGCTCTGTAGGGAAATTGTTATTTTGTTAAATAATAATGAATTATCAACACCTCCATGTCTGACCCTGCTAGTATCTTTCCCACAGTGTTCAAACCAACGAATAGCTTCTGTGTCCTTCAGGGGGTCTTCTGAACCCTTGGAACATCCAATCCACATACCCCGTATCTGCTATTCTGCATGGTTAGTGGGGTGGGGTTGGATGTGAAAAGAGGTTGGAGAGCTGGAAGGTTCTTCCCAGCAGAACCTCTCTGAGATATATTCAACAGCTGGATTACAAATCTCAAGAAGGGCACCTAGCTGTGGCCACTGCCTCAGGGGACCAGGGCAGAGGAAGACCTGCCCTCTCTGGTCTACCTTCAGAGATAGAGTAACTTCCCAGGGTTTACTGTGTTGAGGATTCATATGGCTCCACAATTGGGTCTTTACTTGCTAGAAAATGTCAGGACCAGGGATGGGGCCTCTTGGAGCCCAGTTTTATCAAGGAGCACATTCACATCCGCTTTCAGCAAGCTTTTCTGCTGATAGCCTTTAGGAGCCAGTATTGCTCCCATTCAGAAAGTATGAGACGCCCCTCTAGGTCTGACACCACAGCAGCTCCTACCACCACACCAAGAAGACTGGGCTGGGGGGTATTGGTGAGTTTTTGGTGCACAGTACCATTTTATGTACTGTTCTAGTAGGAAGGAAAATTTAAAGAAGAATTAAACCTCTAGGGTACCAAGTCCATAGAATTGTGTCCATTTTGCAGCCTGGGGTTCAAGTATGCAGCACATACCTCTTCAGTTCTTCACCTCTGCTCCTTCCTGGGTGCTGAGTGCAAAACCCTACCACCTCTCCACCTCACCTGCATTCCCTTTTGCACTGACCCCTCTGATCTGGACTCTAGAACAGGAGCACAATGGGCTCTCCAAATGCCCCCCTCTTCCTGATACAGATGCTACTGTTAGATCCCACAGCTCAAGTGGCCTGCTAACAAATCTAGGCCAAACCCAGCCGAGCTGATAAGATTTCCAGAAGAGTTCCTAAAAATACATTTCTCCTTAAATCAGCCTTGCCAATCACTGTACAATCAGAGAACTTTAAGGACAGAAGTGGCCTTGGAAATTATTGCATCCCTTCTGTTTTAAAGCTAAGAAATCAGCGTCCCAGAGGGCTGAAATAAGAGCAAGAACAACAATGGCTGAGAAATATTTCAAATCGTCATGAAGATGGAACAAAGCAAGCCATAAAGGCAGGCACAAACTATGAGCTGTGTAGTATATTCATTCATTTACTTGTCCATTCATCCACTCACTCATTCAGCAAATATTTATTGAGTTCTTACTATGTCGTAAAGTTTGGTGTTGCAGTGGATGTCAGGGATGCAGACAGACCCTGCCCTTACAGACATTACATTCTGGTTGGGGGAGAAAATGAACAGATAAGTAAGTAAAAATGTGAGTGGCAAATAACGATTAGGACTTTGGAGGGAAATAAAGCAGGGTGAGCCAAGAGGAGGTAGGACTTAGGCCATATTACATCAGGAAAGGCCTCCCCATAGGCTGATATCTGAGCTGTGTGACTGTCTGGGAGAGACACATTCTCAGTAGATGGAACAGCAGGTCAAAGCCCCAGGCAGGCCAATGTTTAGCTTCTCCAGCACCAGCCGAAGGTGAAGGCAGCTAAAGGAGAATGAACAAGGAGAGGAGGTCAGGGAAGAAGTGGGGCTGATCACAGAGGTCAGTATGGGCCATTGTAAAGCTCTTGGCTTTCACATTCATGAGGCAGGAAGTCATTGAAGGTGTCTAGGCAGTGAAGTGACATGATATGATTACATTTTCAAAAGGTTTCTCAGAATAATGTGTTGAGATGGGACTGTAAGGGGGCAAGGGTGGGCAGGGGAGACTGGTTAATGGTTGGTGGTCGCATTAACCCAGATAATGGTGGTTTAGATGGAGGTGGCAGCAGTGTAAGCGGTAAGAAGGGGCTAGATTCTGGGTATATTAAGAAGGCAGAGCCAAGGGAATTTCCTAAGGGATCAGATGTGGTATAACAGAGAGAGGGAGGGAGGGAGAAGGAAAGGAAGAAGTGAGAGAGAGAAGGGATAAAATTTGGGAGTTGTCACTCTCTAGTGGGCTTAAAGCCATAAAGCTGGAGGAAAGAATGGTGCACAGAAGCCTGGTAGATTTTGCAGCCAAACTGCCTGTGTTCTAGCCCTTTCTTCCGCCTTCACATTCATCATCCACAGAAATGGTAGCCTCCTCCTTCTCCAATAAACACTGGCTGCCAGGCATGAACTCTTTGATCTCTCTCATCTTTATAGCCTTTCACCTGAAAAGCATTATCTCAAATGGTTCTCAATAAATGTTTATTCTAATCTAGTACCTGGGTCTTATCTCACCACTAAAGATGCTAACCCCAGGTTAGTACTGCCATCCCAGGAATCTCTCAGTCAGCTCTATACACAGGCTTCCTCCAGACCCTGCCTTTTTCTTCTCATTGAGACATGTGCACTTATTATGGCACCTTCTATTGCAGTTGCTCATTCTAAGCTAAGGGAAACTGCTGGCTTGTCACTCATTTGCAGAGCACACATCATTATTACGTGCTAAGCCCATGATTGATCCAGTCCCTCTTGGTCACAAATACCAGCCATGCCCACTTGTGACATCACTCACACTGGCACACACATGCACCAAGATACTTTATGATATGTTCATATCAATCATATGATAGCATATGAAATATCATATGATAACAGATACAATTTCCCCCAAGGAGACCAGAACAGCCCTTTCACCCACTTCCTCAACTTCAATCACCTCCTTGTGTACTCTTGTTATAACTCAGGCCTTTCTGTTACATTAAATTGCCCATCGCCAAGGCCTTGGCCTTTGAAATTGGCAGCCCCTTTTTCCATCCCTACTTTCAGTTTGCCAAGGATAGATGAAGAAAGTGATGAAACTATACTTATTAATTGCAGAACAAGTTCATGCTATCTCACCAAGGCTATGCTTCCTTGGCCACTTGACGTTCCCTGGCTTTATCCCTCGTTCTCTTCTGCTACTGCCTGCAGGGGCCATCGTAAGCTTCAGGAGCTCACTGAAAGGCCCAGCCCCACCTCTGCCTGTCTCAGAAGGTAGAACATCTTCTACCAGCCTGAGACAGTACAGGCCACAAGACCAAAGCTGCCCCCATGTCATTCTCCTGCTGTCCAATTGAAAAATGTCTCCCCCACTTCTCACCTTCTTTCAGCCCATGTCTAAGAACTGAGCATCTTATTTCTCACCAAGGTGGAGCCTCCACTGGTGCTAGTGGGCTCGTCTGTCCCCCTCCTTTGGGTACCTCCTCTGGCCAATTGTAGTGCTCTGGCCGACACCTGGACCCTGCCGTCTTTTTCCCAAGCTCCTGTTGTGTTTCTCTCTTTCCATTCAGAAAAGAAAGTCAAGGAGGGAAGTGTGATGGGAAAAGCAGGTACTCTCCTGCTGTCCTGCATCTTCTCATAGTGCATCCTTACAATTCTGGAAGCCTACTTCAGGTTCACAAAGGTGACTTCCCCAGGAGCGCACAGGTCATCAGTGCCCATCTGATGGCAAAGCAAAGAGAGTTCAAAACTTTGCTTGCTGCTGCCTGGTGTTCTTGTGGCAACAAATACTCCAAAGGGCACCAGGTGCTGAGTGCTGCATTTCTCAGCTCTCCATCCCCTCCCCCTGCAGCAACTGCCACAGAAACTGCTGCTAGAGAGTCAGCAATGACTTCCTTGCTATGACATCTAGCCACCATTAATTGTCCACATGCCCTTGGTCTCCTTGTGGTAGTGTACATTTTGGCTACTCCTTCCATCTTGAAACTCTGAATCTCTTGATGTTGCAATACTCAGAGGATCTTTTGTCTCTCATTTTTCTTTTCTGTGGTTTTGCTTGTTCCTCTCCTTTCTGTCGCCTCTAAATAACTGAATGAACTGTCTTTGACCCTGTTCAAGTCTTTCTCTTTTCCTTCCTATATATATATATATACAGATGTAGATATAGATATAAATACCTTTCTCTCTTTCTTTAGCCATTCTGTGGTTTTAGCTATCATTTCTATGAACATTAATTCCGACTGTGTATCTGTGACCATGACCTCTATCTCCCTATTTTCAACTGGTTTCCACTTCCTGACATCATTCCTCTGGGGCAGGGCATCAGTGTCCTTCTACCCACACAGGATCCAAAATCTGAAGTCTTCTTTGACTAATCTCTTCCCTGCTCTCCTCATTCTCAATCCCCAAAGATGACCCATTTCTAAGGAATTTACCCCAGCATGATCTGGAATCGCCCTCCTCATTTTCCTTCCCACCACTGCAATATAATTTTTGGCCGAGATTATTCTTTTTCTCCTGCACCACTGCTATAATCTCTAACCAATTTCACTACCTGTGAGCGCTTCTAATTCTAATGCTTCAAGAGAGCTTCCACCAGTTGGGGTCTTGTCTGGATCCCTCCAGTGCTCCCCAATATCGACCATCCTAATGATCCTGACATTTTGTACCAGAGCCTACTTCATCAGACTTATGCAGCCTAAGACCTTACAGCACTATTTTCAATAGAGACAATACACCTCCTAAGGAACTTTGGAAATTTAAAGGAGCATTTTTCCCCATTGACCAAATGACTAGGGAGCATCTCTGGAATGTAAAGGGCAAGAGTAAAGGATTTTGACATCTTGCCATGGATATAACTCCCTCAGCCTGAAGAACCAGCCTATACCTCATGACTTTAAGTGTCCTGCTAGACATTCACATAGATAAAATTCCTGTTCATAGTGATCTGGATCAAGATCTTAACTCTGTTTTATATATTTGCACAAAGTGGGTTTTTTTCCATTTATCTTTTGGACATCAATATAGCTTAATTTTTTAAAAATGTAACAACTGTGTAAACTAAGGCAAGATTGTTCTTTACCTTGTTAGGAACTTTAACAGGAATTGCTTGGTGTTTTGAAAAGCCATGTCATACCTATCTCAGTTTGCATTTATGTCCATGACACTCAAAATAATGCTACATACATACAGAGGTGAGCATCTGACCACTTCATTCTGTCTAAGCATTAAAATTTTAAAATACATATTATTTATTTTATAAAAAATTACTTCTTTTGATATCTTAGTTGTATTTCAGTTACAGCAATATATTGATTTTTTAAAAGTGTATACATGTTGGCTGGATTATCTATTACAGTCGTGCATTGCCTAATGATGGGGATATGTTCTGAGAAATGCATCATTACACAATTTTGTCATTGTGCAAATGTCAAAGAGGTACACAAACCTAGATGGTACAGCATACCACATACCTAGGCTATATGGTGCTAATCTTATGGGAGTCATCATAAGGTGGTACATGACGTATTTTCATTTGGTCTTAATAAAACTTGTTACAGGGGCCAGCCTGGTGGTGCAGTGGTTAAGTTCGTGTACTCCACTTTGGTGCCCCGGGGTTTGCTGGTTCAGATCCTGGGCCCAGACCTATGCACCACTTATCAAGCCATGCTGTGGCAGGCATCCCACATATAAAGTAGAGGAAGAGGGGCATGGATGTTAGCTCAGGGCCAATCTTCCTCAGCAAAAAGAGGAGGATTGGCAGCAGATGTTAGCTCAGGGCTAATCTTCCTCAAAAGAAGTTGTTAAAAAATTTTGTCAAAAAAGGGGGTATTGGCATTTATAGGTAACAGGCAGATGAAATAGACAATTAACTGGTGATAATGGAAAGAGAGAAAAGGAAAAAGGTCAGCTGAAAAGCAGTCCTGTCCACCAGAGGCTGTGGCCAGGGAAGGAAATGGAAGTTCTGACAAAGACTTCTCTGGGAATTCAGGGCCTGATTGCAGCCTGCAGCTCAATAATCATTCTTTCTGACTGCAGCCACTGGGTCCTGGACATCCAGGAAACCGGTAAGTGCTGTCAGTCTTAAATGGTATCTAATACGATTGCTTTTATTATAATAAGAGCGTCTCCTAACTGAATTATAAATGTTTAGATAGAAAACACAGAGACAGTGAAAAAAACCTAATTTGAATACAAATATGTGTTGAATATATTATATCTGGCTGTAGTTTCAGGAGTATATTTAGAAATTTCTTCTCTTCTAATTGGAGATGAGATTTCTTTGTTCATTCCTGGGCACTGCAGTGAAAATGGACTGGAAATTTTCAAGGGTTAAAATGACCCTGGATTTTATGAATTTTTCACTTGTACTTTAAGATACAAGATACAAGAGAAAAAATTTAGTTGAGACTTTCTCCTTTTATGACAAGCCAGTTGTCATGAACACTGGCTTATGTGACACACCATGTGACCTTGGGTGTCCTGGTGTTTCATTTCCCCTGTGGAAATGTGTTTGAAAGTTTGTTCAAAGGAACAAAGTACCGTGTTAGATGAAGACATCATTGTTAGCCATGGTTATTTCCCTGCTTAGAATGAATGTTTTTTGGGCTTAGTCTCAGAAGAGCATCTATCAAATGTTTGTCTAACTAATATTCTAGGAAGGACGTCATAGCGTGTACCACCTTCATAGAAAGGACTTTTCTACTTTCTTTTACTTACACTTCATTTACTTTACAGAAATTTATAACTTTAATGGGCAGAAGTTATTTCCACCTGTCACGTGTGTGTGTGTGTATACCTGCACATAGAGCTAAGGTGTGTAGATGCCCTATCTAATGTTCATAAGGTTAGATACCATATAGACAGTACTCATAATATACTCCTAGATATATTTTGGTTGCAGTACATCTATTTATGGCTTAGGTATTTTCAGTCCCCTTGATTCCAAACAAACAAACTGAAACTCAGAAAGCTTAGGTGACATTACACAGCCATTCAGGACAGGGGAGAGACTAGAATCCAGGGTAGAAAAATTGGTTCATACCCCTAAACCATGCAGACATTTCAAAGCACCATTTCATTTATATTTTCAATAAATTAAAAAGAAACCAATTTTAATGTATCTAGAAAGAAAAATCTTTTTAAAGACAATCACTTTTGCTGTGCCCTTCACTCTTTTTGTTCAACAAGTCAATTAGGTTCTTTCTTTCTTTCAGGGTGGGACCTTTCTCAATACTGTATTTTTATTGGTCCGTTGGGCTTCCTATGAGAAGGCCCCAGTTGGGGACCTCTTCTCAGTGGCTGTGATTACAAGGCAGGATTACACCCACTCCTGGAGGTCAAGTGGCTCTCAGCCCAGTACTCCAGCCAGCAGCTCCCCTAGGTCCCTCTCCAGCCCAGGCGTCTGCATCTGACAGGCACAGGATGTGGCCGAGTCATTGATCAAGGGAGAGAGCACATTGAGAGCTATTTTAAATTAAGCTCCCGAAATAGAGTTGGGGATGTTCAAACATCAAGCCACTCACAGGAGGGAAAAATCATTTAAAAAAAATATATACCTTAAAAATTTTAAAATCAAAGATAGGAAACCCAAAGAGTCTCCAAACTAGAAATAGGAAACTCAAGGAGACATAGTTTCTTTATTGTAATTAGATTTATGCAAATAAAATTAAAAAGGCATCCCATAAATTACTTAATGGATAATGAATCCTTCACTGACTCAGAAATCGGTTTGTTTTGCAAGGATCCTTTAATCAGCTCCCTAGGAGGCTGACGTCTGGCAGACAGCTAAAATACCATAGATGACCCAAAGTAAACCGGAGGAGCTGTGCACTGCAGAACTATTTTCCTTAAGGCAGTCTTAAATTTTGATCAATCTCAGTCTCAAGATTGGACGTGACTGATGTTTTTCCCTTCAAAACTGCACAAACCAGCTACAAAGCGTTGGCAAGGCAAGGACACCTGGGGTCCACAGCCCGGGCTTGTCTGAGGGACATGGAATGAAGGGAGGTCACCTGAGCTGTAGGGTGGAAGGCCACGATTTCTAAACTCGCCCTGCTGCATCACTGAGTGGCTGTAAAAGAACGTGAGCGGCAAATTCTTTTAGGCAGTCAAAAGCCACAGCTTTCTGAAAATCTAACACCTAGAAGAGTTTTAAATATATTTTGAAAAGTGAAGTGTCATGTAAGTGAAGAGCCTAAAAATAGCTTGGGATTATTTTGTAGAGTTGAAAGGCAAGTCCTTTGGCATTTCAGGAAATACTACAGAACCTCGTTTCTTTATCCTTGAACTTCAGCCTTGCCTTTCCTTTGAAGCTGAGTCAAGCAGTGAACCTGGATATGTGTGACATCCGGCGCTGTCTGGAGAGGATGGGGGCCACAAAGCAGCCCCTCCATAAAGACTTCTAGCAGTAAGGGACTAAGGATGGAGCTGCTGGCCACCAAGGACCACTGGCCCCCTAAGACAGGAGAAATGAAGCCCCATCCACCCCCACCCAAGGCCTGCTTCATCCTGAGCAAACTCTCCAGGCTATGAGCTAGTCTATTTCTTTAATTTTCATAGAATGAAGTCTTATCTGGGACAAATCTCTCAGGTGTTTTCTTTTTTAGTCTAGTTTTGCTTTGTTTTATTTTTAATGATCGGAAACATAGCCACCAGGATAAGCCCCTGGCCAGCCCTCCTGCAGTTGTTTCTGTGAGAATCGGAGAAGCCAAGACCCTGTGGTCAACTCAGGGCAGACATCTTTGATCCCTCAGCAACCTGCTTGACGCCTGGCCTGCAGGAGGGTGACAAGAAATGCTTACTACAGTGGTTCTCAAACGTGAGCGTGCCTCAGAGTCACCCCCAGGAGGGCTCAATAAACACAGGTTGCTGGACCCCGCCCCGCAGGGTTTCTGATTCCGTACCTCTGGGCCGGGGCCCGAGAATCTGTATTTCTAACAAGCCCTCAGGGGCTGATGCTGGCCCAGGTACTACACTTTGAAAATCGCTGGGAAGGATTCTGGGTTTTGAAGCTCAAAGAATTTATCCCTGGGGCAGCTCCTCACCGTCACCCCCAAACTACTTGGCAGCAATGGGGTGAGCCAGTGGCACCTGCTGGAATTTTCCTACAGGGTAATACTGAAATTCCCAATTTAGAGCCTTATTCCTGCAGCTTAGACTTTGCACCATATTCAAACACAAATGCTCATTGGAGGAGGATGGGGAATTCATTTGACAAACATTTGTCGAGCACATTCTGCATACCAGGCACTGAACTAAACTCTGGGGATTTGAAAATAATAGACAAAGTCTATTACATATACAGGGCAAATGCTGTAGAGCTTATAATGGAGGGAGGCAGTTGGAAAAATCAATATTTACAGTTCTTGAGAATTAAGAAATAATGATAGACACTGTTAAAAGATGGGCTATAGAGGAGTTATCAAAAGGGGAATGAAGGAGGTCAGGCGGGAGCACCATTTCAGGGTGGAGGGTCAGTGAGGGCTCGCCAGCCCAGCGACTCAGCTGAGCCTTCAAGGGCAAGATCATCTCCTCCTCTGTGGGGAGGCTTGGGAAGGCAGGAGCGGGAGAAAACCTGAGGTTACTGAATGCCTGAAGAGGACAAGGAAAGGGAGTGCCAATAAGACATAAGGCCAGAGAAGTAACTGGGGACAACTACTTTGAAATTCTGCCTGGGTTCTGCATTGGAAGGAGCTAACTGGGATGGGATAGATTGGGATGTCGGAAATAAAACTGAAGCACAAGTCAAAGAAGTGAGAAAATGGACAAACAGCAAAGCATTAGGAGACACTTAAACAGAAAGAACTGGAGAATAACATAGGGAAGAGACTCTGTTTCCCAGTACAGCTCAGAAACTTCTGGGAAAGATAAATGGTGACTCACATATAATAAGGCCAATGCCAGCACATATGGGATCTTTCTGAGTGTTACAAAAAGGTGCCCTTTGGGGCTGGCCTGGTGGCCAAACGGTTAAAGTTCTGCACACTCTACTTCAGCGGTCTGGGGTTCACAGGTTTGGATCCTGGCTGTGGACATACTCCACTCACCAGCCATGCTGTGGAGGCATCCCACATACAAAGTAGAGGAAGACTGGCACAGATGTTAGCTCAGGGAGAATCTTCCTCACCAAAAAAGAAAGAAAGAAAAAGGTGCCCTTTCCACACAGACACACTTAACAGGGGCCCCACTTGGCAGATGAACTAGAAAACACCGTCCTTTGCTCCTCACTCACATGGGGCACTGGGGAACGGAATCAGCGGCTGCATTTCCACCAAGCCCTCAAACCAAGCAGGCTCCCTGTCAATGCTCCCAGTGCATTCAGGCTACTCACCACACCTGGTGAGTGCTTGGGCCCTAAAAGTGTTTCGTTCACTTCTAGGTTAGGAGCAGCTGGAGGAAGAAAGCAGGCTTCGGATCTTTGTAGTAACACTGTGGGATTTGTGCTTAGGAAAACTTCCATGTGGTTTCCCTTCAGCTGCAAAATAAAGCAGCCTGAGAAATGAGGGATGCTTCAGATAAGAGGCCCCACAAGTGCCCCATGCAGTCAGCTTTTTTGATCCCTAAGGCAGCGACCTGCTTACAGAATCCATGGCTGGAGCAGATCCACCCCAGGCACAATCCTGGTCATTGCTGTAGACCTACTGCGGACAGTGAGGAAGCCTGAAAGGGGATTTATTCAATAAATATTTATGCAGGAGGTCCTCCTCACCTTGCGTTGGGACAGCACTTGACTGTTTACAAAGTATCTTTGTGTGTCCTCTGTAAGCTGTCCTGCCTGGCAGCAACTAGGTAATGCAGGTAGGAACTATCAGCAACGTTTTACTGATGAAGAAACTGGATCTCAGAGAAATTGACTTACCCAAGGTCATATGAAGGAACCTTGGCAAAACGAGAACTAGAATCTGGCTCTTAGGGCAGGATACTTGCCAACATTTCATAAAGTTCTGTATTGGCTGATATAAGAAAAGCAAAAGCCCCTAAGATAGTGCCCTCAATGAAAATATAACGGAAGCGACATATATAATTTTGAATTTTGAGGGGCTACAAAAGAAGCAAGTCAGTTTAATTTTAATAATAAACTTTAACCCAATGTGTTAGAAATATTACCAGTTCATCACATAGTAAATATGAAACAATATTAACGAGGTGTTTTCATTTTTTTATACTAATTCTTTAAAACTCAGTGTGTATTTCACACTTAGAGAACATCTCAGTTAGGATGCTGCACTTTCATTGGAAATACTTGATCTGTATTTGGCTTCCATAAAGTTTGCAACTGAAAAGTAGATTCACGTACTCAAGTCGATCCAAGTGTACTTAGAAGTTTTCCAATAACTAAATTAAGGATCAGTTTTTAATTAAATTTACATTAATGAAGAATAAATAAAATTTTAAAATTTACTTCCTCAGTGGCACAAGCGACATTTCAAGTGCTCAACAGCCACATGTGGCTAGTGGCTTCTACATTGGAGAGTGAAGCCGCAACACACAGCCCTTTCTCCCAGGAGTTTGCAGTCTCGCAGATCCAGTAGGGAACTGGTCTATGTATTAGCATAGTTTAGTCTTCTCCCTCGATTGCCATGTTAAAAGTTGGTCTTCTCCGTCCTAACCCATCGTTGCCCATCTCCTTTGGTGGCCTCCCTTAACCTGATTCAAATCTGCTCTCTCTTCCCCAGTCCCACAGCTGCCCGCCTGTACACACTCCAGAAGATGGAGGTTGTGATGGTCCAAGAGAGGCGGCGTCTTTGATAATAGTGACTCTATAACTTCTAGGACAGAAACAGAGACCAAACTGGCAGAAAGAGTGGATTCATGAGAGGTTAGGATAGCAATATATTTCGGTTCAACACGATGTACGTTCTTCTCCTTCTGGAGCCTCTTTGACTTACACAGGACTCCGGCTATCAGAAAAGCTTGGCTCCTCTGCTTTTAAAAGCAAGTTCATTTTGATAGAGTCTGACTGTCTGAATTTCAGTTGGATTTTCATAGTAACTAGAAATGCCAATCTGTTTCTCCCAGGAAAAAAAAACTTCTTATCTAAAAGTATAAGCAAAAACATACCCTATTCCCTGGATAGGGTTGAGAGCATTGTTCCTGTGCTGTTTTTAGGAATACTCGAGTAATTATTCATTTGCCATCTATGCATAAATGCACGTTTGCTTGATTCTTTGCCTACATGTGAAGCCTTGGCAAAGACTGTGCTGCCTTTGAGGATGAGCATCTTCTGCATCTTTGCCGTCCTGTAACCCCACCAGACCCTGGTCCCTAGGACTCAGGGACTCTCTAATATATTTTGAAAATATGAATTAGAAGGGTCCAACCTATCATTTTAAATCTCCTTGTTATTAGTGCCTCAGCTCTACTGAATACACCAGCAGAAATATTTCCTCATCCCTTGCTTCCCTCATCCTTTGTTCTCCAGGGGGGTTGGAGGTGGGGGTTGAGGTAATGCGGGTGCAGGTCCTGGCTGGTCCATGAAACCTGACCCAGAGTAAATTTGGTTATTAAACTCATCTTCTTAAACTCCCTAAGTTAAGCTAGTTGATATTAGCTGCTGGGGACACAAAGCTGCCAAACAGACAAGCTGGAGCCTGCCAGTCCCCTCAGATATGTCACTATTGGAGTTAGGAGTGTGTCACAGCTTTCAAAGTTGCCGGTTTCCTTACACGCACATACAATTACAACTCATCCAAACACTGCTACTAACAAGTAAAAGAAGTATTGGGATGAAGTGGCGTTTCCCACTAGTCTCCAACATCCTTCTAAATAGACGTTCCATGGTCAGATGAACTCGGGACACATCATTGCTTCTCTTCTCCTATTAGAGACTCAGTCGAGGCCGAAGAAAGCCCTATTTCAGGGAAGCCTTTCAGCTTGGTTTACCTGAAGTTAACTAAACATAATTGATTTGGGGGCCTACCTTTTCAGGGAACACTTGTGAACCACTCAAGAATTCCTGCTCTCTGAACTTATTTGGTACATGCCAATTTTAAATAATCTACTTCCAGTCTCCATTAACGTTCTTGGTTATACATTTTTTAGAAGGACATCAAGGCTAAGCAAGTATCTAAGGTAGCTTATTGCATATACAATTTACGAAAATTATTAACTTCCGGTATTTAGTCCTTTATTCATGCTTGACCCAGTAATGTAAAATTTTTAATGTTTTAATAATTTCATAATTCTTGAAAATATTAAAAGAAACTAAATATGCTGATGTTAGAAATCAGAATTTACCAATTATATTTTTGTTGTAGATATGTGATTCAACTCCAGCATTCCACAGAACAGGGCATTTTTAGGTTGTGATTCCATCAAAAACCAAAGTGAACTAAACTAAAACTAACTTGTATTCATTCATTTAGTCAGTGAGTCAATCATCAATTAAATTGATCAATAAATATTTTTTTAGGACTAACGCCATGAACAAAGGCACTAGGGATGTGGTCATGAAAAATACAAATAATCCTTACCCTCCAAGTGCTTACAGCATCGAGGGGAATAGTAACATTAAGGAAGTAACGACAGTAGAGAGAAAGTATAAGACCTGAGAATAAACATCAGGGGGCTTCTCTCTCTCCATCTCTAAGTGAAATCCCTGTAAATGAGAAAGGATGTAAAGAATAAGGGGCCCACACTTCATCCAAAATGACAATATCCTTATTACATAGGAGAGATACGTCCCAAATAATTGTTTATACCATTCCAACAATAAAATCAATGATCTAAATGTGAAATTAATTGGAAAGCACAGTTCTAATACACTGTTTTGGCGATTAAGCACATTAGATTGAATTGTTTCAGAATGCCTAATTATTGTGACTGCCACACTCATCTGCTTGAGTCATTCCTAACTTTTGGACCACTGCCTAGATCATTTCTGCAATCCGGTTTCAGTTTCGTATTCTCTCTCTCTCTTTTTTAAATGCATAACTTTCCTCACTGTACTCAAAGCTCAAAGCTCTAAACTGCACTTTGGCAAATTTTAGGTGAGAGCCAAGTAGTTTGTTAAAGTGTTGATTCCATTGAGTTTGGATGTAAGTTGATATTTTATTTGTGTTTTGCAGGTTCACCATTTAAAAGTGCCTGTGTGAAGTCACTTTTGCTGGAAACGGCAGCCCGGGAGTACTTGTTGTGTTCAAATCTTGTTTTTACGTCAAATATACCGTTACGCTGACCTTACGGAGTGGATGAAGATACCTCAATAGTCTGACTTTGCCAATTGCTTGATTTCAGAATTTTAAAAGGTGGAGGGAAAAAGAAATCTTGCTAAGATCTGAACGTTTACGTGGCTTATTTTCCAGCATCATCAATAGCTGTGAGCGTCAGAACTAAATATTCTCCCAAGGAGTGCCATGATATTGAAGTCACTTTATTAAAAACAGCTGTATCTGCAAAACGGCCAAGAGACTCGGACGTTTACAGCCAGAGATGACACTGAGCATGCTTTTATCACGGCCCACAGTCTTCAAGTGGGGCATATTGATTGATGAGTGACTGCCCGCCGATAAATTCTCTCCTTACTCTGTTTCCTGGATTGGACTTCATTAAGCAATTTATCACTTACTTTCAGACTTACATGTGGGATTTTTCACAATAGCTTTGGAATCATTGGAACTTGGATTGATTTCATCATTTAACAGAAACTAATAGAATCCAAATTATTTTATCATCATGGCTTTGAATGTTGCCCCAGTCAGAGATACAAAATGGCTGACATTAGAAGTCTGCAGACAGTTCCAAAGAGGAACGTGCTCACGCTCTGATGAGGAATGCAAATTTGCTCACCCCCCAAAAAGCTGTCAGGTTGAAAATGGAAGAGTAATTGCCTGCTTTGATTCCCTAAAGGTAAGATAATGCATCTTATATGTCATGTCAATGCCACATTGGGCGTTCAAGTGAAATATTTTTTATTATACTTTTACAGAAGTTTAACAATTGTTTTTAGATTCTGTTTTCTTATTTGTGGTGACTATTGGGAGATTTTCACTCAAATTTTTTCACACCAGGCATATATAAATTTTTTACAGACCCATGTTTAAATTAAAAATACATGATGGTGTATTTTTGTTCTGGCGTGATATTCATGTACCCAAGAGTTTTAAATCAAAGTCTGGCTTGTGACAACTGAAGATAAATATTTTATTAACGTTTGATCTTCTGGAGGTTATATAAAGGTGAAGAAATTGAATGTGTCACTTTTATGTGCCAGTTACTCTGATTCACCTTTCGAAGAATTTTCTACTCTTATGGCTTTCTTTCTTGACCAAGGGTTTCCTAACGTACTTCTTAATAGGTTTTTCATTCTCTTTGACAATTTGTCATGGTTAACACATATTACTGAGTACACAATACTCCTTGAGAACCTACTATGTGTAAGTTAACACAGAACACGAAGAAATGAATGTGATTCAAGATTGTATCCTTGATGAGCTCCCTGTCTGGTAGGGAAAACACAGCACATCAGCGAATAACTATAAAGCAAGACAGAAAGGGATGTGTGCTTTAAGAGAGGAATAGAGAGAAGACTACTGTGGGGATCCTTAGAAGGGAGAGCTGGCTTCCAATTGACTGTCTCAAGAAATGTTTTTGAAGGCTGTGGCACCTGAGTTGTATACTGAGCTGGGTAGAGTTTGGACTTGAAGAAATGGAGGAATTATAATGAAAGACCTAATTGAAGAAAATGGGATGACAGCCCATAATTCTTTGAGGTTTATTTTGCCCTAAAATTATGGCTTCTATGAATCCCAGGTTATCTAGGACAGTCCTAACATCATCAGGATACTGTTTTCAATGGAGATAAGTAAGAATCATAGCTAAAAAAGAGCTTAACGTTTGCGTCTCTGCAAAACTTCCTATAAATAAGCTTACCAAACAGTAAAAACAAAAGTAAATGAAGTTGACCCATGCTCTTGCCATATGATTTGGGAAATCAGAGTGCTGCGAGTTTACAAAATAGTGACCTCAGTGTACTCTTGAGTATTAAAGGGACTGGGTATGTTTTCCGGGAAAATTTCATCATAAAGTAAAAAATTATGTCTTACAAGTCTTACAAGACTTATAAGTCAAAACTGAAAGATAAGATTTCAAATCATATATTTAAGTATATCTTAATGGGAAAATTTTTCTATACACTAAAAGCAGAAGAATTCATCTATAGCCCAACAGAAGTCTTTCAAGAGCTAAAATTTGTAAAATTAAATATGCTATTTACCTCAATAACTACCTTTTATTCCTTTTCTATCATAGAAAGTTTATTAGATTAGACTTTAAGATTATGAATCATTTTGTTTACACAGAAATGAATAGATAGATAAATCACAATTCATATAAACCATAACAGTATAAGCACAATTTTTTTCCTTTTAGTCAAAAAAGTAAACTGAGTATGTATTTGCTTCTGTGATTATCACCAAGGGAAGCATTCACTATAAAAAGCAGTGTAGATTAAAAACTAGATCATAACAACTTCAAGATAGGAAAACAGGTCAGAGATGAGAAATTCATTTTCCAGGACATCCTCAATTCATTCATTTTATTAACCCAAGCCTTCTCTGGTTGCATGTTTACTATTAAGATAACACAGCAAGTTTCTTAGAACTTTCCATTCTTTCTAGTTAGAGAAATATGCCCGACCCATTGAGACTAAGTACTTCTTGAATGTCAACAGGACAACAACTCCCAGATCCTTAGAATTCATTACCTCACTGTGGATTCACCAGGACCACAATTGTTTGGGGATTCCAACCCATAGAAAAAGGATCAAGGACAGTTACGTTTAGCATAAAAATATGAACAAAGCCATGAGAATTTTGAGAGCAGTCAAAATGAAAAGGAGCTTTAAAAATCATCCTTAGAAGTGTCCAGGAAAACCATTTTCAAATGTTGAAGCATGGTTATATATTGCCTCAAGTTACCACTTCCCTTTTAAAACTGTAAAGTTTAGGGTGTTTAATTTGAGTGTGATGTTACGTATTTTTAAAGTTATCAAACTGTAAAGAATGTGAAAAGAGCCCACAGGCATAGGAGTAAGACAGACCTGAGTCTGAATACCTGCTCAACCACTTCCCCGACTGAGGAGGGTCATTTATCACTTCTGAGCTTTGTTGTCTCATTAGTAAAATGAGGATATGCACCAGTAAAATGGGCTAAGTATGCCCAGTGCCCAGTACCACGCTGGCATATTCACCTTGCAAGGTGGCTGTAAGGATTATGAGTCCTTACAACAGGGACTGGTAAATAAAAGGCACTCAGAAATAGTAGTGAAAAAGAACAATTATGAGGATGATAATAATGAAGGTATTTAATTATATTTCATTTAATATATCAAAAAAGACAGTTTTGCCAGTGGAACAAGCCTACAATAGAGAGAGGGCAAGGGTTTGAAGTCAGACAGGCCAGAGCATGAACGAACCCCGGCTGGGACACGGGCTGGTTACATCATTTGAGACAAGTTATTTTACTTCCTTGGTTTCAGTTTCCTCTTACTGAAAATTGATATAATAATTTCTACTTCATAAGGTTACTACAAAGACTAACTGGCCTATGATATGCCAGATGCCCAGCACAGGGCCGGACATGGGAGGGACTAGTGATGTTAGTTTCTTTCCCTTCGTAATAAAGTATCACAGTATAGACATCCTTTTTGACGACTGGCTTTACAAGCGAGATGTGTGCAACTCTTAATGTGTCCAGCTCTTAATGCATCCCAACTCTTAAGAATCTACTCTGTGAGTGATAATACCTCAATGATGCAATAGTCATGAGATTAAAAGAAATCAAGTTTGAGGCCACTGACATCATTTTTATTGTGGTTCTTTATTATGAAATATTTCCTGCAAACACTGTGGGTATTTTTATTCATAAAAATAAGCAAAAGGAATCTGTGTTGGCCTATCAATATAAAGAAAAGTCAGTTGTGACCCTGAGATATTCCTTTTTTTGTTTTTATTGTGAGTGATTTGTATACATGAGTAAACTTCTATAAATACATACTAAACAAATTTGTGTGTGTTTTGGAAAGGAGATTGGCTGAGGTGTTTGGAAAGAGAGTCGGAGATATATAAATACTTATATGTTTCAGAAAATATAGCAGAGCTCTTACAGTGATGTTTGTATTTTATTTACAACTGTTACTTTGTTGCAATTTATGTGAAACTACCGGGCATGCAAGCATTTGTGATTTTTTTTAAAGTTACAGTATTATTATGAAAAATGTAATAGCTTTAATCTTTTCCAGAAGGCCAGAACATTCCAGGACACTGTGTTCCTCTAGTTAGTCTAACTTGACAAAATGCAAATTGCTTCACGAGCAAGTAATTTCCCTGTAGCAAAGGCCTTGACCAAGTTAACCCATCCCAACCCTTTCATAATCCGTAAAACAATTTCCCTCACAGTTGAGATGTTTGAGATTTTTCAGATTCTTTTTCCTGTAACTGATAGGAACTAATCTGGACTATTTTGCAAACTGAGACATCTGGAAAGGAATAAATGAATTAGTTTTCATGCTTACTGAGACTAAAGGTTTCCATATTTACCACTGTCATCAAATATTTAATATTTTTGCTTAAATACTTAAATCTGAACTCAGCTTAAAAAAGGAAACAACTTTTAAAGTCATGTTCCTAATTTTGGCAAGAAAACCCCCAAAACTCCTAGAGTATTTGGGGAAATTGTTTAGACCTTACATAACCTTTCACAATAACAATTAGTTCAAACTGTGTGATTCTTTTAACACCTAAGTCAGATGACGTCTCTCTTCTATTTGAGGCCTTCCAGAGGCTTCCCACCTCACCCGGAGTGAAGGCCAGTCTCTAGGAAAGCTGTCTCGGCCCTGGGAGGGCTGCTTCCTACCCAACTCCCCTGACTTCAGTCCCACCACGGTCCCCACTCCGGTCTGCTCTAGCCCCCCACCTCTCTGCTGTCCCCTGAGTGTGCCAAGCAGGCCTCGCCTGAAGGGGTTTGCACTTGCCCTTTGCTCTGCCTGGAACAGTCTTGCCTCAGTTATACGAACAGTTTCTTGTTCCCTCATTCCCTTCAGGCTTCTGACCAAAAATACCAACAGCGAAGCCTTTCTGCCAATCTATTTCAAGTAGTGATTCCCCCACTGCGAGGATCCCACTTCCTTATTACCTTGCTTTACTCTTCTCCCTAGCACGTAGCACCATCTGATGAGCTATATACTTATCTGCTCTTTGCTCATTATCCATCTCCCTCCTCTACTCTGCTAGAATGCAAGCTCCATGTAGGTGAGATCATGGCTTTTTTGATCACTGTTATATCCCCAGAGCTTAGAACAGTGTCTCATACACTGTAGATGTTCAATAGATATTTGTTGAATGGCAGAGCATGTTTGTCAGGAGAGCATTCAAGCTTCTTAGATAGGGCTGCCACATGTAGTTGTACAGGGGTGCACTAGGGGTGCATTTCTCATCATAGTCTATGTGATCAGCACCCCCCTGGAGTTGTGCAGTGCACAACCTGTGCAGTGATATGCTATGGCCATATTCTCAATATCGCAATAGATTTCAAAATCAGGGAGCTCTGTACAGGAATTGGAGACACAGGTGTGTCTCTGGAAGTATAATGCAATGTTGGAAAATTAACAAGTAAATTATTTTATTTTCTCTGAAGCTGTAGGTGATACAGAAACTACGTTTTATTACTCTCATATTCTTTCTAAATTTCAAAAATGTAAAAAAGTAGATCCTGCTCATTTACCCATGGGATGCTGGCTATTAAGTTGGCTGATGGCAAATAAAATTTTAGTCTTCATATTTATGGATGAAAATTTCAAAATTAAAAGTGGTAGATATGTGACCATTTTGGACAGTTCTTAAAAACATATCAAAGAAGGTATCAGAATATGTCATTAGCCTTGACCTTAAATTCATGTTCTTGAAATGCCACTGGGCTCTTAAGTAGAGGCTAATTCTTTGCAGAAATTGCTTGAGTGTTTTCTAAGATATATGCCTAATTCTGGATTCATTCAAAAATATAATCTCAGACAATTGTTTTGTTATCAAGGGAAATCACTGTAGTCATATGGAGCTTACTATCTGCCAGGCATTTTTCAGGCATTATCTACTCTTTCAACAACTTTAAATATTATTCAATCAACCATTACTGATATGGATACAGGCTCAGAAATGTAGGTTTCACGTGTATCCTATAAATGGTGGAAAAGGTGCCTGATGCCAGGTTAAGTGTGACTCCAAAGCTGGCACCATCCCTTCCCTCCTCCTAACTCCTCTTACAGAATAAATCACTGATGTAATTAATTCTAAAACTCCTAATAGCTTAATAATATTCAGGTTTAACAAATTTAGCATATTGAAGTTTAAAAAACATTCTAAAATAGAAGGCCCCAGGAATAAACCTATTTAGCTGTTAGAAAATTAAATATTTAAAAGAAAGAAACTGAGAGAGAAGGCCAGGCACACGTTGTATTTATTTTTGTTTGTATCTGTATACAATTATACCATCACTTACTAGGTCTTAGTAACAAAAATGGTTTTGGTCCAAGATGTTGGGGTGTGTGTGTGTGCCCATATGATTCTGAAACATAGAATTTCAGAAGGTATGATGTGACAAAGTGCATGACAGGTACATACTTTAAGGATTCTTGGACTCACCAATTATGTTTTCTGCATAAGAGACCCATTTCCCTATCAGATTTCTGCCCTCTTGGGTAAATCAACCACTTCCCCTTTGTGTCCTCCCTCGACACTATTCAGACCTCCATATAACACTTTACTCCCCTAAGTATGTGTCGCAGTACAAGCCTGTAAACTTCCCAAAGATAGGATTGTGTCTTGTCCATCTTTGTGCCCCAGCACCTAGCGTGGCATCTGGCACATAGCAGAAATGCAATAATAACCATTCAAAGAATGCATAAATTAACAGAGGAATCCTCACGACTTTTGAAAAGGGACTTACTGATGATCATCAGTGAACTTCAGATCCAAAACTTCTCTGCGTGACTGTTCACCCTTTTCTTTAAGATCTCGGTTTCATTTTGCAAGCCTGGTCAGCCTCTCCTTAGAATTCTCTCCTGCTCTTTTCCCCCATTGTGTGCTCCTAGTTCTTTTACCGTTCTAACCTTCCTTCCTGTTTTACCTCTAACGCCGCCTCTTCCCCCACTTGCTCCCTAATGTGGATACTCTCCAAGACTCCATGTTGGGCTTTCCTAGGTCAGGTTCAGTGATCAGTTCTGAAAGCATATCCTTACTCATGTATTCAATTCCCACCTTGTGTGCTGATCAATCCCAATTCTGGGTGTGTGCCCTTTCCTTGCCAACTCTGTGGCTCCGAATGCCTACTGAACACCCCATACGAGTGGCTCATTGTCACCTGCAGTTCAACAAATCTAAATCCAAATTCCACATCCTGTCCCCACCCTATACCAACATCCTACTCCATCCCTATGCCTTGTTCACCAGGCACAAAACCTTAGTTTGATCCTGACTACCATGCCAAGGAGTTTTTTTTTTCCTTCTTCTTGTTCTGATGGTAGAGAAGTAGAACATCTTTAAGAATTAATCAAAACTATGGACTCTACCCAGAAAAGTGGCCATACTTACAAAGACTATTGCAAACAATCTCAAGATGTCAAGGGTTTCATGTTGGTCTCTAAAAACTATCTATGGACTGTAAATCAAGAAATCTTCATCTACAAAGTCTGACACATTACAGTGGGCACAAGAAGACCAGAGGGTCATTAAAGGTACTTTTGGTTATTTCCCAAATTTGTCTGGGGCCAAGATTAGCACCAAATTCTTCCTAATACAAGATATTCTATGCTAAGGAAGGGTATAGTTTTAGCTTCCAGGACAAGAGGAGGGCCTTCACTCTGTTTAAGAGTAGGTAGAATCAGTTTCAATGCCTTTAGTAAGCCAAGCAATGAGGATTCTCAAGCAATGTGGCATCTGCCTAAATGTCTTATTTAGGGATGGCACGTATGTGACATTTATCAGAGATGCCACTTTCCTGGGAACACAGCATCCACCAGCAAGACACCTACGTTCTAACCCAGTTTAAAATTAAGAGTTGGACAACATAATCTCTGTATTAGTTTCCTAGGGCTGTCGTAACAAATTACCACAGACTGGGTAGCTTAAAGCAATAAAAATGTATCATCTCCCAGTTCTGGGGCTGAAATCCTATCAAAGTGTAGGCAGGACCATGCTCCCTCTGAAACTTCTATGCAGGATCCTTCCTTGCCTCTTCCAGCTTCTGGTATTCATGTGCTCCTTAGGCTGTGGCTGCATAAGTCCAGCCTCTGCCTCCAGCTTCACATGTCTGTCTTCCTGTGTGTCTTTCTTCACCTCGGCTTCCTTCTGTTTGACTCTGTGTCCAAATTTCCCTTCCTTACAAGGACCTCAGTTATATTAGCTTAGAGGCCCATCCTTCTCCATGTGACCTCATCTTAACTTATTACATCTGCCATGACCCTATTTCCAAATCAAGTCACAGTCTGAGGGACAAGTGCTTAAGACGTTAATTATCTTTTGGGGGGGACACAATTCAAGCCATAACAATAATATCTAAACCTAGAAAACGTCAGAAATCGAACACTGTAGTCTAATTCAATGAGCCCAAATTGGGTTTCAGAATCCATCTCTACACACTGCCCTGAATACCCATTAGCCATCACTGGAGTTGGCAAGAGAGAGGAAGCTGAAAACACTCCATCTTTGGTACCGAGTAGAAGAAGGAATGATGATAAACTGGTCTTCTGTGATTACAATATTCTGTGGTTAAAACATGTAAGAATAGATAAAAATAATTCACAGAGAAAAATGGCAAAACTTATTTTCCCTAAATATTAATGGAGTGAAATATCAGTTTTAACCTTAATTATATTCTTTAATAATGGCATTTGTTTATTATTTACTTTGCTGTGAGCAGTCATGCTAACTTTTGTTAGTCTGTGTAGCACTTCTTTTTTTTTTTTTTTTTTTTGAGGAAGATTAGCCCTGAGCTAACTGCTGCCAGTCCTCCTCTTTTTACTCAGAAAGACTGGCCCTGAGCTAACATCCATGCCCATCTTCCTCTACTTTATATGTGGGACGCCTACCACAGCATGGCTTGACAAGCGGTGCCATGTCGGCACCGGGGATCTGAACCGGGCGAACCCCGGGCCACCAAAGCGGAACGTGTGAACTTAACCGCTGCGCCACCGGGCCGGCCCCTGTGCAGCACTTCACACGAAACCACTTCTCACCAAAGCTTAAGGAGAAAGAAACATTTATCATGATAAAGGATCTGTTCAATATTCTATTTTCTCTAAAAATGGAAATAGCATATTCTCAGTACCTTCCTTCTTTCATCAAACTTTTGTTTTTATTTTAGGATGTGTTTAATACAATGACAAACTAGGAAGCAAAGATTTAACGTAAAAGCCCTGGCCTGAGAATCCATGTCCAAGCCCGGGCTTTCCTGAATGGAATCTTACATCATGTCACCTTTCTGGGCTCCAGGTGCCTCCTCAGTAAATATTCATTCGTTCGTTCATTCATTCATTCATTCCCTCTTTAACTAAACAAGAGATGCGAACTCAAAATCTGCAGGAATCAGCAAGTAACATGAATGAATGACTCAGCACTCACTGCTGGGGAGACAGAAGAATCACTGGAGACTACGGGAAATTAACTGAAGAGCACATAACCCCTCTAAGATGGCAGCTGTCACCCAGCCACAAACAGCTGTTGCCTGCCTTGTGACAATCCTGGGGAATTTTTAAAAAGACCAGAGATATGAACTGTGATGTGAAGTTTCCCAATTTCTAAATCTTGGCAGCCAATCAAACAAGTTCAAACAAAACACATCCACAGGATGGATTCAGCCTCTAGACTGCCACATTTAACCTTTGAAATAAACAAATATTTATCATGCGACCGGTGCTGTTAAACACTGGGAATAGCACAGCACATACAGCTTCTTCTGTCAATAGAGATAATTGAGGGCAGAGTGAATTTATAAACTGCTCTTAATCATCCTTGAAAGACTTTATTCACATTGCTTGGGTGATTGACTTTCTGGTTTTCCCCTTACCTCACTGACCACTCCTTTCTGAATCTTCCTTCTTCTCTTTTCCTCCAAATGCTGGCGTCTCTCCAGGCCTGGTCCTTGAACATCCCCTCTATGTCTGCTCACTCTCACGGTGGACGCCTTCCTCTTCTTATACCTCACCAAACATGTTCTTGCCTCAGAGCCTTTGTACCTTCTGGCCCATCTACCTGAGAACTGGACTCCCTAGATGACCTCACCCAACCCAGCAGCTATAAACATTTTCTATATGCTGCATATTTCTTAATTTCTATCTCTAGCTTGGATTTCTTCCCTGCACTCTAGACTCATGTATTCAAGTGCCTACCTGACATCTCTACCTGGATGTTTAAGTGACATCTCAAATTTAGTATGTCCACTATTAAGTTCTTGATTCCTCCTTCAACCTACTGTTCCCATGGTACCCTTCATGCAGTTGATCACATAAAACATCTTGAAACCCAGCTTGAATCTTCTCTTATCATTATGACCATATCCAATCCATGAGTAAGTTCTAGTCTCTCTGTCTTCAAAAGATATCCTAAATCTGGGCACCTGTCAGCACTTCTATCATGACCACCCTGGCCCAAACCACCATCCACCATCATGTCTCATTTGAACATAATAGCCTACCATAGCTCTCACTTTTGCCACTCCCTAGTCTAGCAGACAGAGTAACCCATAAGTCACGCTAGTTTCCTGCTCAAAACCTTCCAAGAGCTGTCCACTTCATTTATGAAATCCAAAGTCCTTAAGGTCCCATGTGATCTGGCCACCTGCTGCAATTCTGGCCCCACAGGTGGGCCACACTCCCCCTCACCACTGTGCTCCTGTCACATTGGCCTCTTTGCTCTCCAGGGTCTTTGTACTGGTGGTTCCCCCACCTGGAATACTCTTCTCCCAGGTAAACGCAAGTCTCAGTTCTTCACTTTACTCTGGACTTCACTTAAATGCCACACCTATCCACAAATCAACCTCAGAACTTATCCTTAAGGGCTGTTGTCTATCTACATCTCTTCCTTGTCTGTCTCTACCGCTAAAAGATAAGGCAGGGTCTCACTGCTTCATCCTTGTACCTGGCAGCTGCTGGGTGCTCAATCGTATTTGCAAGTGCATAAATATATCCTTAAATCCTACACTTTTAAATAGCAGTGCTTCAACAAAATTCAGATCACTCTTCTGCCTACCTATTGTTCATTTTTTTCCGTTAATCTATAGACAGAAAAAAATCCTCATAGTTAAAGGCTTTGTGCAAATAAGCTCTTTGATTTACAACCCAAAAGCTGTTTCTGGGTCATGTTCATGTTTTGGCTACCTCGATAGGCAGGTCTCATGGAGACTGCCCACCAGTGTCAGCTAAGAGCTATTAAAATCCATAGAGCGGCTTGTTGGGCCACCATGGACAACTCAGTAGTTCCCAAAAGCCTAGCCATAGACTGATGCTGATATTAGAGAACACTTTCACTAGTCTGCTATAAAATAAGAACACCAAAACACATTTGTTTTGTTTTTATTGTGGTAAAAGTATTTAACATGAGATCTACCCTCTTAAATTTCTAAGTGTACAATACAGTATTGTTATCTATAGGCACAATGTTGTATGGCAGATCTCTAGAACTTACTCATCTTTCATAACTGGAACTGTATGAAATACATTTTTTTATGAAGGTAAATTCTTTAAATTTAAAGGTTGCTTTTTTATTCTAAGATTATTTCCTTCTTATTTTTTCTGATTATCATAATATTCCCTTCTTTTCTAAATGATTGTCTCAATAGATGAGTGTTGTTTTTCCTTTTTCCTTACAGTCCTTACTCAGCAAAAGAAAAAGTGGCCAACTCTATGTCAGTTTTCCATTCTTCTTATGAAATATTACTGCTCCATAACATTCAAAAGTAAGGACCTATCTGTTCATACTATTTGGCCTGAAATCCCCACCATCAGACTCACTCCTTTGAGTCATACACACAGGAAATGTGTGTATCTAATGGTTTTGCCATTAGAAACTCACTGTTTAGTCCATATATTACCTGAGAAGACCCAAGAAGTTCTTCAAGCCTTTTTCTGTTAGCAAATGAGGACAGCTTGATCCATCAAATAAGCTGATTTTCATTTTGGGGTAGGGGGTAAGAGCCTGACCAGAGACTTTGAGACCTAGAACATGTTGGTTTCAGTGTACAGGAGCAAGTCCTCAAGAAGCTGAAGGCATTCAGTGCAGGGTCTACACCATAGCAGGGGACTCACTCTGGGGCTGGGGAGACCAAGCGTGTACTGAGAGAGCTTCACCAATGATGAATTTCACTTATTTTACAATTTCCCCATGAACTGACCTGCTCATACCAAATAGCATATTCTTTCCACTTGGTTTGGTTCAATTTCCTTTGGCTCAAAGATTATAGTCTAGTGTGTATTACTCTTTCTCAGCACCATTATGACCAAAAAGGATAAAACTGATAGTCAGAGGACAATTCCTGCCCCTGAGCACAAACCTTTGGGATTCAGTGAGTAAGTGGATGTTGACATATCTATTTGTGATCAACCTTACCTAGCCATCCTGCCTGACCAACCAGCAATTGGGGGATATGACTGATGAGACCATTTTCTTATGACTGAGGTCATATACTCATAATGAATATTAAGCCCTTTAGGAGATGAGATATTGCCAGGAGTAAAAAAGAAAGGAAACTGACTCAGAGGCTTTAACCTAGTTAAAGCAAAACAAAATGACTAGATTCAACTTCAGGCGTATTTATATTTCATTTAGATTACTATCATCTTATTGGAGAATTTCATTGTCTTAAAAAATTATTGCTTACAATTTTTGACTGAATAAGTGATATGGATACTAAGGTACATTAGTCATCAATCTTAATATAAAAACTCATTTGTTGAAAAGTGCAATACAGTACATATAGGCTTTAAAAATGCCCATCTGGTCCACATCTCAAATCTCATTTGGAAGAACATTTCAAGTGCCCCTAGCCCTTAGTAAAATCATTAATAAAGACACTAAAGATATTATTTCTACACCTGCCATGAAACTAAGCACTGACCCAGATGCGGAGGATCTAAAATTAATCAGCAGCAGCCTCATTTGAGAAATTTAATTCACATTGCTTCTCTTCCATTCCCGTCGGGCGCTTGGCTGTTAACTGGAACTGTGATATCTGGAAAATATTGGGATAGCAGGATTCTCAATGAAGAATTCTAGTAGATCCAAATGTTCTGAGTAGTGTATCAAGCTGAGGAGAAAGAAAATTCATTTCCCAGAGAACTTCAATATCTTTATTCATTTACTTATTCTACAAACAGTCATTGAGCCACCACTAAGCAGCATGCACTACGTCTGGTGCCTAAACAAGACACAAGAACCTTGTTCTTATGGAGCTCACAGTCAAGTGGAGGAAACAGCAAGAGAAAAGTAACCAAACTAACAAACAATCACGATTTATCAAGGCTGCTATTCATTCACCAAATACTGAGTGCCCAGAGTGACAGGCATTGGGCCAGGCTCTGGCAATATAGCATGTTATCAAAGCAGATAGGTTTCTTAACCTCATGGAGTTTTCACTCTCTCGGAAGTGACAGGAAATAAATGGGTAGAAACAGTCCCCCCTCAAAAGAATTAGTTATTTGCAAGCTGTGAGAAGTGCTGAAAACAAAAGAAATGAGGTACTTGACTAGAAAACAATGTGATTGGGGAAGAATTTAACCAAAAATTTGCCTGGAATGCTTTCTGCGAGAAGTTGCTTCCTGAGCAGAGACCTAAAGGACAAGATGAGAAGAAAGCAGCCTTGTCAAGAGAAAGAGCTTCCCCACGCACATAGGAAAGAAAGTTCTAGAGCCTTGAGATAAAAGCACGTGCCCAATTTCTGGAAACAAGAGGTCACCGTGGCTTGAGCATGATCAGTCAGTCAGGAGGAGTGGGGCCTGAGACAATGAGAAAGAGAAAAACTTATGCAAGAGTTTGAATTTTACACTCAGTACTAAGATTTAAACAAGAGGATGACGTACTCCAATTTGCCTTATGAGAAGGTCCCTTTGCCTGGAGAAGGAGTTGCAGGAGGAGGCCTGGCAAGGAGATCAGTTTGGGAGTCTTTGCATCGTCCAAACTATTGCCAAGAGATAGAGAGGAGACTCTAGATTTATATTTTGGCAGTAGAATTATTAGGAAAGCTGCATCCTGATAGGCTGTTAAAAGGACCAATTAATATGCATCCTACCCCATTTGTTCGTTACCTTCATGGCACCTGGAACTGACTGTCTGAAAGGAAACTTCCCCTTTTCATTTTGAGGGTGCATTTCTCCTGGAACTATTTGCCTTCCTGTTCATTTTATTCTCAATGTTCTCTAAAGCTATTCTCTCTGTGATTGCTCAGGAGCTGGGTGTAAACCAAGACCTCCAGGTAGAACTTGGTTTATTGTCTGGGCAGACGTGCAGCTACATAAAACCAGACTGCTTATACAGAAAATCCATCTAAATATGTCTGTATAATTGAAGCTCCTATTACTGTTGGTTTTCTCTTGGTTAAGTCTTGAGATTGGCTTGAATCACATGAACTTCTTTCTTAGACATTTTAAACAGAAAGTTCTATTGGATACTTTGTTTTCCAGGATTATTTTTTGTTTCCAATTTCAATTCTAAAGTAGAAAACCTAGATTATTCTTACATGGAGTTTAAAACCACTTTAATTACATTGTAGAAAATTTTGCCAAGATACAAATTCCCCTCTCAGAGAGCCCTATGTCCCCCAAATCTCTAGAATCTCTAACTGAAGTAAAAGTAACTTGTTGATAGGTGATACAATTTCTTCTTTACTTGTTTACAGGTTTTCTTCACATTAAGTTCATCTTAATTTACATTTTTCTCAAAAAATTATTTCACCAAACTTTTCAATTTAATCACAAAAAATTTATTTTACTCTATTATAAGCCTTAATCTTCTCTCTGAATATTATTAAATAATTTTAATAAATTTATTAATAAATTTTATAATTTGTTTTCCTTCTATTTTTTTTCTTGGATTAAATTTGCCAGATTTGCCAGAGGTTTGTTTTATTTGAAAAACATGTCCTTGGTCTTAGCTATCAATTCTACAAAAAATAGATTTATTTTTTTCTCTGTTATGTTTCTTTTATTTTTTATTTCCATCTTTATTATTTTCCTTCTCTCCAGCTTTCCTTAAGTTCTTTTTTTTTCTGAATTCCTGTGTAAAATGTTTAGTTCTCATAATTCTTTTAAAAAGCATTTAGGGTTGTGAATCCACTAATAAATCAGCTTTGGCTATATCTCATAAGTTTTTGTTGAATAACGTTATTTTCTATTTTGTTATTTGTTGTTACCTAGTTGGCTTAACTCAGTGTTTTATGTGACTATTTCTAAAATATCCAAGTAATTTGGGGTTTTTTCTTTAAATTTCCAATATTAATTTCCAGTCATATTTTATTATTAAGATAATGAAGTGCAATTTTTACTTTAGAAATTCAGTGAAATATTTTATGGTCCAGATTATGATCAGTGTTTGTAAATGGTACATGATGCTTGAGAAGATGCACTTTCGGTTTTTAGGTACAAAGTTATATCAATGCATAGATATTTATTCAAACTTTAAACAATTCATGTGCTTTATGTCCTTAATTATTTATTTTTGTCTCCTTGACTTACCAGAGAGTTATAGTAATGCATGAAATTTTAATACTACTCATGTGACTCCTCATATTTCTAACAACTTTTGCTTTTCATAGAATGAAAATCAGTTATTCTGTGCTTAGTGTTTCATGAATCTCATGGTTTCTTTATGGTTCTACCTTGTATCAATGTGCAATTAACCTTTAGTCCAATTTAGTCTTTAATATAAGAGTACCAATCTTGCTTTTTTCCTTCATGCATTCCAAATATATCTTGTGCTCATTGATTTACTTTCAACTTTATTATATCTCTTTTTATCTCATGTAAGCATCATTTCTTTGAATTTTATTTTTAATTTGAATTAATTTTGAAATCTTATGTGTCTTTGACATTTAAAAGAAAAGTCTATGTAACTGTCAAAGGGACTCCTTCAACTTTATTTTGGAACTTTTATCAGAAGCCTACAGTACTCTCACTATAGACTTTGTCAGATGATAGAATTGCACCAAAAGAGGGAGAATTCACTTACCTCTGGTGTTCCACACGGGCTAGAAACACAGGCAATAATAGACCTATGGCCAGATTTATATAATGTAAATTTGTGGATTACTGTCTGACATCTCCAAAGATCAGGTTTGATGGAGGAGGAGTGATCAAACATCCCCCGTGAACTTCATCACTTCATGTGGGAGGAGGCCACAAGCATAATGCAGAAGAAATTTCTTTCAAAAGAAAACGACTTCTTTAATCTCCCTAATCTTAAACTTTTCCAACTAGACTCGGTATCTGTCTCCTTTTGTCTCTAACTTCTTCCACTGCCTCCCAAACTCCTCACTAATCAGTCAATGACTTTGTTCAATATCATGCCATATTCCTTAGAAAGATATGGAAAGATAAGACTCAGTTCTTGCTCTGAGAGATTTTACAAAATTACTGAGGAGACAAAAAGCAATGCAAAATTAACAATTAAATACTAAAGTATTTGGCATTAATTATTAGTGGAAGAGACTTTTTTAGAAAAGAGAGAGAAGCATTGACTGCAATAGGCAGCCAAGACATGCCATGGAAGAGAACTTTATAGGCTAGGTAGAATTCAGCTCAAAGGAATGACTGATCATGTTGTGTACCCTATAACCGTAGACCCCAAATGTTTTTCCTTTGGGGACTTCTGGAGGCACTTGTTCAGTAGGTCTGGACTACTGAAGGGTCCCAGGAATACGTATTTTAGAGGCTCTCCAGTGATTCATGTGCATGGCCAAATTTAGAAAATATTACTTCAAATGATGTCATCACACACTCTGAAACTGTTTGTGCTTATGCTGCGTAAATACATTAAGCATCTCTGAAGGTCTTACTTAAAGGTTCCATTTGTCTTCCAAGGTTGCAATAAGGCACAAAAACTGAGGTATCTCACAGGTATCATTTTCCAAGTCAGGATAGAAAGATCAGGCACCTGTCCCACACACACCCTTTGACTTCTTATTTCTGTGCCAATTTTAATTGCAATGTCCAACAACACAACAGCCTGTAAGTCATTAACCATAACTGTAAACTATAAAACAACCACCACCAATCCCAATTATTGTGAGTTTAAAATATTATGGTGCCACTGGGAGGGGAGAGCAGCCAGGATGTGAAATAATCAGAATGAATGAGCGAATGAACTAGATGTGTTTACTCTGAAGAAGGATTCAGAGAAGATGGGATAGCCCTCTCCAAATATCCAGAGGCAGCATGTTGAAGAGGAAGTAAACTTACTGTATGTAAAGAATGGAGCCAACGTATGAGGTCTGCAGGAAGACAGGTATTTCTTCAGTAAGAGGAAGAAATATACAGACATGCCTAGAGAGATAAAAGTTCCCATCTCAGGAACTGCTCAAATAGTGCAGATCTGAGATTTGTATTGTGTCCTTTAAAAAGTTCTTTCTATGCCAGAGATACTAAGAGACAGTTCCATGCAGAACTAATAAGTAAAATGCCCAATCCTAGTTTAGCAAGAGAAATTTTCCCTGGTGTCAGTGTTGGAATACTTGGTTGCCTAGCAACCAGTAAATATCTATGATGCAATGGAAAATCATTAGTTTGTGTCTGAGTTGATCGTATAGTTCCTAACACTACATTTGGTTCATTTCATTGATGGTAAGTGTTCCCATTATAGCTTGTTACATATCAAAATGGTGTTGAGGTGCAACTTACACAGTTCTAAGCTTTATCAAACACTAGCCAGCTGCCCAGCTTAGCCATAATGCACACAATAGAAATAGATGTTTGGTCCATGCAGGAGGCTATGGACAGGCTAAGACAGGATAAGATGGTGGGAACAGAATAATTTGAGGATCTATAAAACTCTTAAATGAAAGTTAAATCTAGTAGAGTCCTTAGAGGGATGGTATAAGTTTAATCATGAACTCTTCAACTTTGGAATTCTGTGGATTTTTAATAAGTGACTAATACCAGCATTTAAGGTATAGAACAAAGTTTAAATATATAACATACTTTAATCATAACTTTCCATTCACAGTCTCCTAGGAAACTGACAAAATATATCTGGATAGTTTAAAAGTTTGATCTCATTTATAAAGGGCTGCTTTACATTATAAGAACCAAAGAACTGTTATTTGTCAAACTTCCACATTGAACATCTGCCAAGATATCTTATTAGGTTTTCTTAGTAATAATGACCCGGTACATAAAATAAACCATGGAACCCTGTCAGATTCTATCCACACTAAATAACTGAGATACTCATTTCCCCTCTTTTGTTTGATCTCTCAAACCTAAATCATACTTTTAAAAATGATTGATTTTTGATTAATTTCTCTTTCTCCCCAAAAGATTTAGAGTTGCTTTAGGTAACTTTTTATTAGCCAAGCCAGGACATTTGTACAACAATATAATTAATAGCATTTTTAATGAAAATGATGGTATATTAATTGGTAATTTTTGGATGAGTGTTCTTCCTAATTACTTATTAACCTTTAAATCAGATATACACAAGGGAACAGAGCAAGATTCATGTCTTTGAGTATCTGAAAGCCTTTTCAAGGTGCTTTTTTATGAAAAGAATCCAGAGGAACTGTTTGTTCCTCCAAAGGAAACTCAAAATTCTATCAGGAGCTAAGTGTGGTATGATGCTTAATACGTTATGGAAGTTTTCAGTGTATCTATTCTTGGCACTTCAGTGAATCATCATTAATAGAAGTATGGTTTAATAAGATAGTAAAGATAATGCCATTGATTTTTCTTTATCGTTTAAATTTGTAGGTAGTTGCAAAAGGTGCTGAAAAGAGAAAAAATGCTATTATTAGTCGAGATGGTCTATTTGAACATTTCAATATATATACTAGAAAATGAAGAAGGCTAGACCCACAGAAGATTTCTAGATCTTTGGCCCCAAACATCAAGTCTTACTTCATGGAGCTAAAAAAGGTTTTATAGATAAGGCATAGTGTAAACTTGACTCACTGCCATTTAAACAGTAGGTCCATTTAAATGGTTGAACATAAACTAGATGAACAGACAAATAAGTGGATTTCAGAGGGCAAGAGTCCAATTTCGTTGTCTTTGATGGGAAAAAGCATCCCACTCTGGCAATCTTCTCTGTGGCCATGTCTTTCTCCAAGTTTCTGTTTGGCCTTTCTGTCTATCTAGCACTATTGACTGAGAGTTACTATTTGAAGGTCAAAGTTGTTTTTCACTCCTCCTGGAGATTCATTTTGTACCTGTGCCTTATCTTTAGGCCTTTTCCCTATTAACTTTTCTACTCTCTGTCTCTGCCTTAATTTCACTTATCAAACATATTTATTGAAGCCCGATATGTCCCAAGTTCTGTCTTTGACATAGAGGATACATCAGTGAAGGCTGTCCTACCTTCAAGGTGCTGATAGGCTAATGGGAGAGAGTCAGAGATGAGTGTCAGGCAATTGCCATATAGTATGATAAGTACCAGAAAGGGTATCTCTAGCCCATAGCAAGGTAAGGTCTAGGCTATGTGCTCTGGAGGCACACTGGGGGATAGCCAACTCAGACTAGGGGTTGGGGAAGATCAAGGAAACATCTAAACTTCTCATCGGACTTGACTAGGAGGCTGGAGGTGGTGGTGGTGAACAAGAGGGCAGAAGGCACCATCTCTGAATCTTGTAACTCCATGAGGCCACTTGTTTTCTCAGTCACTCCATCTCTGTCCTTTTGCCTGGTTTCATGTGTCTCCATCTTCCAGGTCTCCCTATTTGATCATTATCTACTTAAAGAGTAGGCACTGTGAGGACCATCCATCAAACCATTATGCAACAACAAAGAATAAGACACTGATTAAAGGCCCTGCCACATGTTGAAGAAAGCTGCAGGTTGAGAAAGGAATCTGAATATTCATTCTCCTAAAACACTTTTCCTCCCAATTCCAAGAGATTTGTATGCAGTTGCAGATGAAGTTACAACGTGGCTCTGCTCACCATTCCAAAGAAGAGAGAACTGCCAAAAACAAGATGCAAAGACAAAATACTAAACTATAGAGAAAGCAGCAATAAATATATACACACATTCAAAAATAAATAAATGGATGGATAAATAAACAAAATGTTTTCTAAAAGGAGAAGAAATGACTAATTAAAGAAAAGAATAACAATCACAGCTGCCATTTACTGAGGATACTACACATTGTCAACTGGACCAGTTATTTTCCATATATTATGTGTAATTCTTAAGACAATCCTGGAAGGCAGATTCTTAAAACAAGTCCTGGAACAATCTTTGGCACAAAGTATAAGTTCAGGAACTATATCTTGAGTAAATCAATAAATCAATATTTCTTTTGCTTGGTAACTGTCTTCCCACCCTACCCCCAAGATATAAGCTCCTTGAGGACAAGAACCTTGTTTTCCCTTCTTCTATGTCCCAAGCACCTAGAATGGAGGCTGGCACATGGCAGGCCCTCAGCAGATTTGCCTCTTCTAAAAGACAAGGAAACTGAGCCTTAGCACAAGTCAACATTTTATGCAAAATCACACAAAAACTGGGACGATTTGGGATCCCAAGTCAATGCATGCTCTCCCTTCCATGCCACACTAGTCCAGCCTTTCCTCCTGCATGATCATTCTCTGATTATCTCGAGCCTACTCATATTCCAGAGAGACTTTTCTGTCTATAATTCACCAGTAAGGTTTTGTTTAAAGGATTTCGCCCAATAGCATGTACTGGTGAATATTTAGTACATACCTATGATAGTGGCAATTATCAGCTTTCCTAAAAAATAATTGGAGGAGGAAGAGAAATGGGAAAGTTTTATTCCTCCTGTGTATGCTGAAAAACCACTAGAGGAATACACAGGCAGAATGGGTTGCCTGTCCCCCGCAGCTGCGGTGGAACTTCAGCTATTGGGATACAGTTTAATCTCCTCATCAGAATTTATTTACATTATTAAAACATAATGACAAACTCACCCATGCATTCCTGCTCATCCTCATAATTTCCTGAGGTCATTATGGTAACCAACCATGGGTGGGCAGACTGTAATCTCACTGTATAAGAGCATAGTGAATTGCATACTTTGTAGTGAACCTAGCTGGTTTGGGAGAAAGGCAGAAGGAAAGTAATGAGATGCTAGGGATTACAGGATTAGGACTGACAATTTTTATGATTGTTGGAATAGTCCAAGTGACTCAGAGTTTCACAAAGTGTGATCATTGATGGTTTTGGTAGCTTATCATACTAGATTCCAGCTACTTTCATCTTTTTAGTTATTTTTCTAATTATTTCTGTAATAATATTTTCTCTCTATTTTTCCCATTAGCTGGGCAAAATTAAAGATTTCTAATATTGACAGTGTTATAGGGAATTATGCACTCTCATATGCTATGGAAATATAAATTGGCTTAGACTTTTTGGAGGACAATTTGGACATATAAATTATATTCTTAAATGCTCATAGCATTCAACTCAACAATTCCATTTATAGATATTTATACTAGAGAAGTACTTAATATATGTGAACAAAAAGGCTGTACAAGGGTGTTTGTGTCAGTAGTATTATTCATAGTGAAAAGTAAAAATCATCACAAAATTAATCAATAAGGTAATCCAGGGAGGGAATTGTTCAAATAAGCTATGGATCATTGATACTATGAAATGCATACAACATTTCAAAAATAAGGTAGAATTAATCTATCTATCTGTCTATCTATCATCTATATCAAACACATAGACATCTGACTTGGAAAAATCTCTAAAACATATTATTTAGTAGGAAAACAGCTAGATGCAATACTTTATACAATATTATCTGTATGTATTCAAAATATATTCCAAGAGATATATTTCTATAGGTACATTATAATGTACCTATTATATATGTATTATATCACATTATATTATAATATATGTTATAATACATTATATGTTACATGTTATATTTGCATATGATATATATTATATTTGTACATAGTATTATAATGTATATGTTCTATATATATCTGTGTGTGTGTATATATATATATTATATGTTGCAAGTAGGTTGCAGTAGCTAAGCTGTAACAAGAGACCCAACAACCATATGACTTTTAACCACATGACATAGACCAATGAACAAGAAACTTATTTCTCTCTCATATAGGATGTGCTGGGTGTTCCAGTCATTCAGGGCTGGAGTTCCTTCCATATCACAGCTGTGTGATTCTCTAACCCTTGCAGTCTTAGAAACTGCATGGTCAAGGCTAGGGCACGACTACATCCAAGTTCCAACCAGCCTTCAGAAAAAGGAGAAAATATGGAAGAAGCCCACTCACTATCTCAAGGGTCCCAATTTGGAGAGAGCACTCATCACTTCCACTCACAATCCATTGGTGAAAACTTGGCCAAACATCCACCCGTTATAGCAAGGGGGATTGGAAATGCAGCCCCTGGCTAGATGACCACATACCCAACCACAGATTATTACGGTGGAAGTAAAAGGGAATAAATATTGGTGGACAGCCTGCTGTCTCCTCCACAATGTGAAGAACACAAACACAAATAGAAAACAGAAGGGAACATGAAGTTTTGCTCTAAAGTGAGGATGGGGCATGACATCAAAGGAAATCTTTGCTTTATCAGTGTTCTTCAAATTGCTTAATGTGAGTAGGAGAGATTATGACTGCCTTGGAGCTGGTAATGAGGTCAGCTGCCTAATCTCCTGTCTAAATCTGAGTGGGTAATAGCTCCATGAAGCCCACTTGACCTCCCAGCTGACCTCTTAGAACTCTTACAGTATTGCCTTTCTCTTCTTCTTACTCTTCACCACTGATATCTTTACTAGACTCTCACTCCATGCTAACCACCATTGAAATTCTTCAAAAATTTGTATGCTCAGCACCTACTGGAGTGTAATTTTAATAAAAATACAGGTTGCCACTTGCCTCTATCCATCCACTGGGATTTTCTCAATTATTCTGTAACTCACACAAATATACTGAGCATTTATATCAATGCTAGATACAGTAGGAAGTTGGAGTGATGAGACAGAATTTTCATCGACACTAGCCTTCTCCTTGGGAAAGTTCTGTCTAACTGGCCAAATAAGACATCAACGTCTGAACAGATAAGTAACAGTGGCAAGTGATATGCCCAAGTCAGTGGTAAAGCCATTAAAATAAGAAGGACTTCAGAATAGTAAATGATGACTGAGAAAGGAGGTTTAAGTAAAGATTCCTCAATGAGATGAGACTGAAATTGGGCCCCCAGGCATTGTGATATTTGTCTAGACATAAAAACATTAACATGCAATTGGGGGAGACGGAGTGAACATTTATTGATTATCTGCTACATGCTGTGTGCTGTGCCAGATTTTTTGCATTCATTATTCCATTTATCTTTACAACATATCATTAAGGTAGAAACCCTAATTTTACAGATAAGGAAACTGAGGCAATGAGGGCTTATATTAATGATTCAGGATCCAAAAGCTAGTAAGTGGAAGAGATGGGATTTGTGTCCAAATGTGTGTATTTTCTGGATAGATCTAGATCTAATTTCTAATCACCTCACTGTGTCTCAGAGCATTTCAGGCAGGAGGAAAAGCAGGGGCAATGGAATGGAGGTGAGCCTGGTCTGTTGAGGTACAAGGAGGAGAGGAGGCTGAGTGGCAGGATGTCATTACATATGCTTTGAGTTTGAGGTCACCCTGTGTCTGAGTGCTCCAGTACAAGAGGATTGAGTTACTTATTGGAAGTGCTGCGTCATGCTTCACTTCGCTTTGAGTTCTCCCCCAGCCCCGGGCGAAAGAAGTTCCAGGAGTCAATCCAGCTCCACTGGCCCAATTTAACAATTTAACCAGTTTTAAAAAGGGATTGAGTTAGTAGAAATCACCCCCAGCCTGTATTAATTCATCAGTAGTAAATGGTGATGAGAGTCCTGCATTGTTCCAGGTTACTTGTGGTCTCCAGGAATGAGAGTAGGCAGGGTCTTCCTGTCCCAGACCTACATGGGCTCGAGAGTAGTAAGCTCTGCCTGCTCTTCTCAGGTTTTGTCTGTTTGGCCCTTTTCTCAGTTCTTCATGGGGTGACTGTATTGGAGTGCTTTCTCAGAGTTGCGTCCTTTAAAACACCTCCCGATTTCTGCAGTAGTGCATCAGCATATCCTCGGCCTTGGAGATTGCTCAGCCATTTCTCCCTGGTACTGCAGCCTTCTTCATTTGCTCCTTCCTCATGAAGCCCGTCTCATCTGGAAAGCCTAAGCAGAAGTTCTCTTCCTAGGCTTTTTCTCCTTCTTCCATTCTCTGACCCAAGCCGTGGACAATTTCCAAATGCTGTGTAAAGAGCTTTCCTCTAGAAGTGCCTTATTATTCTGATCAGTCAAATGGGAGGAAAAGAATCCCAATCAACTAGAAAGATGTGGCAAGATTATCCTGTGTTATGGAGGACCTGAATGCCAAATGGAGTAGTTCATACTTTCTCCTAAAGCTATTTTGGTTGTGGGGTGTGGGGAAAGCCTGGAAGTTCGCTGAGCAGGAGAATGATAGGATAGGATAAAAGTGAAGTTCACGATGTGTAATCTGGTATGTAAAACTAATTTCAAGTGTAAAAGAGACTGTGTCTCACTACTATGATAGAGTATTAATATATGGCCAGCACTACGCCAAGCTCTTTAAAAGCATTATTTCACTTAATCCTCACAACCAACTCTATGAGGTTGTGCCCATTGTGTGGATGTAGCAACTGAAGCTTAGAGAGTTTCATTTTTCCTATCACTGGTATGTGGCAGAGCTGAGTTTGATTGTGAGAATTTCAATCCAAATACAACAGGCACAAATAAGTCACTAGAGTGAAGACTCCTGGTGTGGAGTCCGGGAGGCTGGTGTGGCGTCCATATTTTATAAGGGTGCAGACTCTGTTGGCTCCAGGAATAGAATAGAAAGGAAGCGAAGGGCTAGAAAGGTTGGCAGGCTGAGAGTAAAAAGGAAAATGAAGACAAGAGGGACAAGACACTTAGAGAACACCCTTCGTGCCCAGCATATGTCAGTGGTTATGTCATCAATCTCCACAATACCTTCATGAGAAAGGTCCTATTTTGCCAATTTCTGGCTGTGGAGACAGGTCCAGGGATTTCAAGTAACTCTACAGCTACCAAGTGGCAGAGCAGGTATTCGAACCCGGCTGTGTGAGACTCCCAATCTGGTGTCTTTGGCACCTCATTGCACTGCTTCAAACATGGCTTCAAGCTTGAGCCTCAGGCATGGGGAGAAATTTCAATACCATTCCCAAGAATAGGGAAATTTCTGGGGAGAAAATCATGAGTGGGTAGGGGGATGATAAGTTTGTTGGGGGTGAGGTGCCAGGAGTCTATTTGGGTAACAGCTTCTTGAGTATCTGGAGACTGGAGCTGGCAATGGTGATTTGGGCAGCATAAGTCATGAGGCCGATGCCAGCCACTCAAGGGAAAACAAATAAAAGCAGAAGAGAAGGGTCCTGGGGGCTGGGTATGGGGGTTGCCCACAAATAGGGGCCAGCAGAAACCATAGGCACCAGCAAAAGGGATGAAAAAGGGACAGCACCAGAGGGGAAAATAAGAGTGTGCTGTGATCAGAGACTCTCAACATGGAGGTCATCTAGAGAAGGTTCCGGATCCAGGCAATCTTAGCCAGTCAGCTGTCAGTTCATTCTAACCTGCCCAGGCTACTAATGTGATATTTTGAATCATGTCAAATTTATTAAGAACATATTACGTTCCATTAAATGCTGTTACCACAAAGGACAATGAAGTATTTGCTCGCTCAGGCACCATGGCTTTGGGTAGCAAAATGCGTGTTTTCACAGCAGCTCCCGCTAACTGGTTATTGTTTTCCAATAAAGTATTTGCTGAACATTTGCCTTACATAAACAAATAGAAAAATAATAATAGTGTATACTCCCTCTAAACATTATAGGAAAGTGTAGGCTTCCATTTAATGAGGTTTGGAAACAACACAGCAATTTTGATGTCCTGTCAAGCTTGTTAAATTGCGATTCTACCAGGATTTTACACTGAGCCAGAACCAGCACATCCCAGGGTATAAATTAGGCATAATTGGATATGCACTGATTCTTTTGGGTCACTGGGATATAATTTAATGCTATAATTGAATAAATGATACTGTTGTGGCCTGAAAAGCCCTCTCCCAAAACTTATAGCCCACTCCCTGGAAGCAACGGGGGAAGTTGAGTCCACTGTATGATTTTTTATGTTTCACAAACCTACCCCCACCTCTGAAGAATGGCTCCAATCCAGACATACTGGTTTATTTTTTCAATTAAGGTGGCAGGAATTTGCATTTTTAAAAAGTTCTCTGATTCGTTCTGTTGGAAAGTCATATTTAGAAAACACTGTTCTATATTATTCAGGGAGGAAAGCTTTGTCATCTACTGTGCTTTATCCTCCTAAACTTTGTAGGGAGCGACCTAGTGGAGCTAAGTAGGAGGTGTTTATTTGATCATTGCCTGTACCAACTATGAGTTAAAAATTTATATTCAAAAATGTATGTACCTTTGTAAATAGGTCAAAAATATAAAAACAGATTTATTTAAATTTTACATTTTAATTTAATGATATTTGCTCATGTCCTTTGGCAAGTTATCCAAATTCTCTAGTATACCCTGACCTGGACCAGGAGTATAATGATCTGACCAGTGAAGGATTTTGCAGTATACCAAAGTATAAGATCTCTGAAGACCTGGTTTCGGATCGCAGACCTAACATTGATAAGGTAGATGAGCTTAAGCAAGTAATTTTCAAAATAGTGATAATAATGCCAATATCTAGTCTGCTTAGGTCATAGAATTTTCATAAAAATCAAGTGATAAGATGAAAGTGGCATGCTTTGCAAACAACTAAATGCTTACAAATACAGTGCATCACTATATAAAATTAAAATAATGAGCTCTACGTTGTTACCTCCAGGACAACGCCTGAGGAGAAAAAAAGTGGGAGGGATTCCAGCTCTGCTTAATTTAGAGAAGCTCTATTTGGCTTTTCTGCCTTATATCTGATTTATATATTGGTTTTCCACATAAGGTCTCATTGGAACTCTGCTGCTTAAAAAAAAAACGCTGAAAATCACTCTTCCGTGTTCTATTGGGCTTTCTGCCCATATTCTTCCTTCTTTAATTGCCAGCCCACCCTTAAGCAAGTAACTGCTCATTATCACCTTCACAGAAATTTTAAAAAGGTAAAATTCCTGTTAGCTTCCTTCCTTGACTTCTTATCAGGAGTTCTGGTTAAATTCTTCCATTGAGTTTAAAACTAATGCTTAAAGTGTGTTTTTAGATGAATTACTATGATTCTCAAATTTTCTTTATACTCTCCCTATGCATAATTAAGAAATTATTATAATAAGAGAATTCCTTCTTAGCTAATTACAATCTACTACTTGGAAATAAGAGTGAAATCTTAGACTTACACATGTATCAGGCAAAATGAGCAAATCAGGAAACTGATTAGTCCCCAATGCTCTGTTAATATTAGTTCAATAAAAATTTAGGTTAACTAATTAAAAGACTAAATCATTACTTCAAAATCCCAAATCATATATTTGCAGGCTTTCTGTATTTTTTGTCAGATTCTTATGGTGGGTTTCTCATGAAAAGTTCAAGACATTTGACAGAAGTTACCCACACAATAATTAACATTTCTAAGAGGAACTGAACAAGAGGGGAGGAGAAGAAGGGATAGGAAAGAAATGGAACAAATGCATTCATTTACACACACACACACACACACACACACACACACACACTCACACTCTCATTCAGGGAAAACGAAACAGAATTCCAGCGGGGCTTTCTCTGCCCCAAGCGTGGATGCATGCTGAGACTGTTAGCACCCTGGCTGAACACCTTCTACTGCTAGTGTGCGCATCTTCTCTTTTGTCTGCTTACACAGAGGAAGGTGGAAAAACAGAGAAATTTTCTATAACATTAAACATCATTTTATCACCTCTTCCTCCAACACCTCTGACCAGAAGGACCTAATTTACTACGATATTTCAGATGAAAGAATTGTCCAACCTTAATTCTCATCACTTGCCAACCCTTGTTCCCTGCATTGCAATCTGATTTTTGTTTCCAGCACTCACCAGAACTACCCTTGATGAGATCACCAATAACTATTTAATTTATTTGCCATATTTGATGATCATTTTGGCAATTCTTAATTTTACTTGACCTCTCAGCGGTATTTGACAAATGTTGGGTACTCACTTTCTCACCCAATACCACTCCTTTCTTTCCCTTCCTTCAAGACCCATATTTATGGAGCATTTAATTATCATCTGAGACTAAACTGACGATGGCCTCTTGCTGCCACCACTTTAACTTAAATGACACATATTACATTACATTGCAATGATTCATTGACACTATTGAGAGGCTAGCCCTGGGCCACCAGTGTGAATGCCCAGGACATAAATAGGAAACTCATCCCTCGGTGATCCTCATTTAACTTGCTCCCTCTGAGCAAAGGACAAAACAGCAAATGCTTCTAGAAAAACCTGAAGGGATTCCCAGCACCAGAAAGGAAGGGAGAAAAATAGGTGTCCTACTTATTAGCTCATTTTCCATGTGAAAAAACATGCATGGGAAGCAGAGAGCCTTTGGATATTGGTCTCCTGGGGCTCAGTAGAGCCTGAGTTGGTTGCCAAGCAACAAGAAAAAGGTTCAAGGACTATAAGTTCTTGTCTAGTTTGGATGAGTTCTCAACAGAATTTCTGGAATTTGAAGGGAGGCTCCGGCATACCTAGCCCTTTAGACTCTTGATTCTTATCAGCATAGCGTCTTATTCATTATTGTTCTGTACATGTTCCTATTATCTCCCTAGTTAAATGGAAAACTCTTAAGGGACAGAAAGGAAGCCTAAATCTTATGGGTTCACCTTCCATCCTCCAGTATATAGTATATCTTTTGTAAAACCGTATTGATTGATTATTTGACCTACCATTCTAGCTAGTTGTCAAAGATTCTCCTTTTATTTTTCTTAGTGGACACAAATTTAGTGACACTTGTAGAGGCAAACTTTGCCTTTCAACTTTTAACTTTCATTGATTTTTCCATTGTGTGTGCCAAAACCTTAAATTGATTCCAGTTGCTTAAAAGAGATGTATATTTTTCTTCTACACATTTTAAGGAAAAAAAACCTTGAATGTATTTTCCCTAGACTAAACCAGAACCAGATAGTTTTTCCAGAAATGTATGAATGAACAACAAAGTGCTTACTTTGGAAGCTGACATGCAATAATATTGAATTTCAGAGAAGTCAATCCCATATTTCATGTGACTCCAGGTAAAAATATATGTATATATATTTAGCCAGCAACAGGAAAGGGAAAATAAATCTAAAAGCTCTTTTGTGCAGATTTGTGATATAAAAACTGAAGAATTTAATGCAGAAGCAGTATGGCAAATTATATTAGTCAGGGAATATGAATTGCTTTTTAGACAAAAGATTATTCATGACATTTTTGCTGTTTAATGATAAAATAATTCTCTTTCTTGATCATAGATTCATAAAATCTTGGATCTGTAAAAGACTTTAGAGAATTAAATTATTTTCCACTCAATGCCAAGACAGTGACTCCTTTAGGGCATGGATCATATTTTCTGCTTTCTCTTCAAAATGTCCACAATGCTGAGTCAAGAGCTGTGCACTCAATACTCTTAAATAAGAGTCATTGATGTGGAGACTGCTGATTCACAGCTGTAGGGGGTAAAAAAGAAAATCTCATCTTCACTTTCTGGAATTGTCTTTCCCCTTGATAACAACCCATTTTGAGCCATAGAGCTATTATAATAATAGGGATTACATCTTTGGGATTTTTCCCTGTGCCACTCATTAAAATGTGATGCAAACAGCTACGCTGGTGCTTTTGTTGCCTGACAAGCATTGGCCAGCTGCCATAAGGCTTGCAGGCCCCAGTTCATAGAGAACCTGTGCATTGACCTGCCCATTCAAAAACTGTTGTGAGGGCCTTCCTTTTATATCATCATGGTACAGTCACTTACAATAATTCCAGATCAATACTCCTCTTAGAGTTATCTAGGAAGTCCTACCAGCTGTCATGTAAGGGTAATTAACACATCTCTCTCATTATGCATGCTGGTGGAAGAATTTCAAACATTTGGCTGGATAAAAAATCCATTCCCTCCGTTTAGAGAAAGGTCATTCCTTTGACCATCTGGATATTTACTTTTCTTTAGAAATGAACTTCATGGAATTTTCTGTTGGGAGGGGAAAATAATGATGACAAAGGGAACTTCCTAGTAAAAATAATTATCTCCCATTCAACACTGGCCATGCCCACATACTTGCAATCTTAAACTTTATCCAATGCTTATTTTATTTATTCCACTGTCTTTTAACATACATCACGCTTAGTCTGCTCACTGTTATTACAAGAGCTGTCTTAGATGACCCTGACATGTTACTATTGCTCTCTATAGCAAAATATCTCTTTTACCTGCTATGTGTTTGTAAAAGATACCAGCAACCACTTTAGCGGAAGTTGGAAAAGAAAAAGACACTGGGAGGGATACAAGGATGACTAAATATCTACCCTTAAAGATGATATAGGCTAGCAGGAGGGAACACACAAGTGATTGTAATACAATGATCATAATACTTAACTGCCAGCAAGGTACTCAAAACAAAGCCCTGAGGGAGGAGGAGACATATCTGAATGGGACTAGGAAGATGCAGTGGAGGAAAGGGCACCTGAGATGGGCCTGTGGAGGTGGAGGAAGAGGGCAGAAAGAGCCACATGAGCATGCGCGTGGAGGCAGGAAAGTGTGGGATGTTTGGAATCTGAGAGTGATGCAGCTGGACTGCAGTGTAGAGCAATATGGGACATAACAATGATACACTGAAACAGGGTTGTAGGAGAACTTGAACACCAAAATGAGGAATTTGGACTTAATTTGGTAAGTCAGGACAATGAAAGATTTTGAATAAGGAGATGAAAACTTAGAAAAATGACCTTTGCAACTATTAGAGGTTGAATTATATCCCCCTAAAATTTATACGTTGAAGTCCAAACCCTGAGTATCTCAGAATGTGGCCTTATTTGGAGACAGAGTCCTTACAGAGGGGATAGAGCTAAAGCAAGGTCATTAGGGTGGGCCCTAACCCAATATGACTGGTGTTCTTATGAAGAGGGGAAATTCGGACACAGATATGCATGGAGGGAAGACAATGCAGAGAGACACAGGGAGAAGACAGCCATCTGCAAGCCAAGGAGAGGGCCCGAATAGGTTCTCCCCTAGAGCCTTCAGCGTGTGGCCCTGCCAACACCTGCATTTCAGACTTAAAGCCTCCAGAACTGTGAGACAGTAAGTGACTGCCGTTTAAGCCTCCTCGTCTGTGGTACTTTGTTAAGGCAGCCCTGGCAAACGAGTACAGCAAAAGTGCGTGAGAGGGGCTAGAGTGGGCAGAATCTGTGCTCTTGGAGTGAAACTAAGTGTGCCTCACAGAGCATGGTGGCAACGTGAAATCAAAGAACAGAGAGAGATGAAAGGTGTCACTGAGAGAGATGCTTCATTACCGAGCCCCTGGCAGAAATGCCAAGGTGTAAGGTATAGCAAATAATCGGCTCCTCATGCTTTGTTCCCACTTCGGACTGGGCATGAAAAGGCTGGGTTCTAGTTAGTCCTGGCTTTAACCCCAAATAAAGAAGTCATGTTCTCTCTTCAGCCCAGTGTTTCTATCATAAAAGGAGGAGTTTGCACTGGATCGTCTCATAGATTCCAGATCCCAGAATTTTGATTTTACAATGCTAATTACATGGAGGAGTTTTATGTTAGATACAATTAATACACGTTTGTACGTAAGTTTGTGTGCATATGTGAGTGAGTTTTATAACCCACCTGTTTCTAAAAGGAATTTGAGGGAACCTTCAAAATTCAGCCTCATTGTTTTTAAAAGGGACAACAAAGTAGAGTATCAATCCAAAGGAAATGAGAAACATATTACGGGTCACCTGAGATGAACTCATTATTGGATTTGAACTTTAGCTCTGAGTTTCCTGGCAGTTAAGGCAAAAAGAAAAACATGTGCTCATTGTGTGATAAAAATCAGTGTAATATAATTAGTTCTTGAGAAAAACATCTAGATACGCTGAGTGCTCAGATAAGATTACACTTAAAAATACGCTGCTTCAAGATACATTTAAGAGCCATGCAAAAATCCATACTCTTTAATCCAATAATTCCACTTAAACTGAGGAAATAAAAATGGGGGGGGGGGGTGCAGGGGGGAATCATGTGTGTGAAAATGCTTATTGTTGCAAAATTATTTATGAAAGTACAAAACTGTAAAGAGTCAAAATGAGAGAAACAGTTGACTTAACTGTGGAGCAGCCTTTCAGCAGAGTACAATGCAAGCACAGAAACAGCACTCCACAGCAGCAGAGAGCAACAAGCTGATAACAGGTTCCGTGAGAATAATCAGGAGATAAAATGATTTGTTCACCAAGATTATAACTATACAAAAATACGCAAAACATCTAAATGGAGTCCTCAAACATAGTAATAATTATGATAGGGTGGTGCCCTTAAGATTCCCCCTATATTTCCCAAATTTTTAAATAATGTTTACAATTAAATTTAAGAAGAACAAGCCAGCTACATACTTAAGCTTTACTTTCTAGCTATGCTTTATGGGATTACATTTTTTAGTTAAAAGGAAGGGAAAAGATCTCAGAAATGCAAAAATAGCAAACCGCAATTGTATTACTTGGAAAAGGTGTTAATCAATCTCTTGAAATAGCTTTTTTTTGTAGAATGTTTTTTTTTAACGTATGTGGATGATGCTGGTCATGCAGAAGCCCTCGTTTGCTTCCGAGGTAACTGAAGCTGGCTGAATCAAGCATGCGCTGAAATATGGCTAAGAGGCTAGTGATGGGTTAGCATCTAACTGTCCTCTGCCCATAGTGCCTCCCCAGGCCCCCACACCTTAAATCTCTCCTAGTGGACTTCCAAGCACCAATATTCCTCCCTTTGCATCATCTGTTCATTTAATTGTTCAGATAATTCTTCTTTGTCCCAGTTTTGATCTTGCTATTTCTTCCAAGTAAGGAAAAGAGCTTCTACCCCTGGTATTAATTTGAATGAAACCAACTAACTATGACCAAGAAGTAGCTCTTAGTGTTGAGTTGAAACATTGAAAAGTTTTTAATATTCAACTCTCCATGGCACCTGAGAACTATCTAGAAATGAGCCAGCCTAGGCAATAACTTGAAAAAATTGGTTCATAGAAGAAAAGTACAGGTGCACGAGTCACAAACTTGTCCAGCCTTTGACAAAGCGCTTCCAAACATGGGAAAAACAATCAATATAATAAGCCACTTTAATAGAATGAAGGGGTAAAAACACATCATTTCAATTGATGCAGAAAAGTATTTGACATGTAACGTCCTCTCCTGATAAAAAGAAGTAAGTTTCTCTTTTACTTGCAGCACTTCTACCACTTCACCTCTTTTCTAGGTTCTTTGCCTAATTTCACTTTTTTTTTCGTGATAGTTACTATTCTCTTTCTACTATTTTCTTTGGCCTGAGCAAAGTGATTAACAAATTACTGCACTCCGAAGTTTTAATGATTTCAGGGTTACTTTTTTTGTAAAAGCCCTGGACCATAAAAAGTAAGAAATATCTCCAAGACATGAGCCTGTAAAGGTGGGTGTCAGAGACCCAGGAGACCTCGAAATGCTTCCTCTTTACATTGGTCTCATTGACTCCTAGTTTGCTCTAACAACAGCTGTTGAGTTTCAATTGAAATGGCAGTAGCCCACAACTTACATTCATTTATTATTTATCATTTACTACTTAGAGGTTTTTGAAGAATTAAAATTCCTTTTTTAACATCAAAAAATTTTCTCTGAACCCCTATACTACTAATTATGTTTTTACTATCTGTTGATTGAGAACGCACTTTACGAAACAAACTTACAAAACTTTACAAACTTTTTTTGTGAATTCAACAACAAAACTTCACAGGTTTTTATAAATTCTATGAACATTTTCATTTTTTATTTTTTCATTTTTCTTTTCTTTTTTTATGAATTCTATGAAAATTTTATGAACAAACTTTACAAAAGTTTTTGTGAATTCAATTAACTATTGTGTGTTTGGATCTGTATTTTATTCCTGACAACAGCATTTTATAACCTTGGAGACTGCAATACATATATTTGCAAGACACAATAGACTAAACAGTGATTTAGTCTACAAGCAGTGTTTGGTGGCACACACATCCACGTTCCCCTGGCAAAAACTCCCCTCTACTGACATAGCAATGCTCCACAGAGTGCAACACTGAGAATTTCAGAGTGAAATAAATTCCAGAAAATTCTTAGAAGGAATTGCATGTGTATATGCCAAAGGGAAGTAAGTGCCCCAATATCTCAGGACCATGAAATGAAAATGGAGGCTCCTAGTGGTATACCCTAAGTTCTAAAGGTATGATGGCTCTTAGCATCCTAACATTTGCCAGGCTAAAGGTAGATCCAATGTGTTCACTTTAAATCCTGAAAATAGAAACTGAGCTGTCAATTTGATTATTCTGAAGCAAATTTTCAGTGGTTTTCTCTGCTGTCCTCCTTTTCCACACCTCCAGCTGCCCTCCAGCTCTCTCACCACACATTATTAGGCCCAGCCCCTTCACAGAGGGTAGAGCAGGAGAAATTCATGTTCTAATCAACCAATGTTCTCTTTGTGGGATACTCATCAAATTTAAAAAAAGAAAAATCTTATTGAACAGAAGGGTGAAACTGGGGGAAATGAGATTTGAGAATTACTTGATATTGTAAGGCGTAAATTGGGTTGGCAGGAGTTTGACCAGGACTTCTCCATGCTCTGTCACAAAGACCTTTCCCTCCTCTTGCTGCTCTTAGAGAAGCATCCACAGCATGTTGCTTAAACAGCCTTTGATGGATGGCTTTATTCCCACAGCACTGCTCCAAGAGGTGGTAGCAGAGACAGCCTGATCCATTTCTAGTTCTTTGGATTTTAAGGCTGAGGTGGAGGCTGAGAGGATAGCCACCTATCTCCTTTCAAGGAGGAGAGCAGGAAAGGTTTGGGGGCTGATGTGCTGGAGATACGGTGGGCCCCCCATCTGGGCCTCTTGTATTCAAGCCTTTCACGCTCTGCCAGCCTCTGGCCTGCATCCTGATCACAAGGGCAGTGCTAAGTGGAGATCTGTATGAGATCAGCAATATTTAGTGATTGGGAGTCTGACATAATGCACTTTCTCATAATTTATTAAAGTTGCTAATACATTTAAAAAATACGTGAAGAACACGGAAACCTCTCGGTAACATCATCCAGTGCATTAACCCTCCATTGATTCTACATCTCAATCAGAGTAGAATCCAAAGTCCTTCTGATGACCCATAAGGTTCTCTGCTCCTTGGCCACCTCACTCTCCTCACCCCTCCAGTCTTAGTTACTACTCCTACTCTGTTCCAGGCACACTGTTCTGGTTGCTATTCTAGAATACTCTAGACACACTCCTGCCTTAGGACCATTGCACTCCCCATCTCCTCTTACCAGAACCTACCAGCCTTGTTCCCCTGCCTCTTTCAGGTCTCAGCTGGTGTCTTCTCATGGAGACCCTCTTCAATCACCCTAAGAAAAAATGCCAAGTTCCCCACCCACACACTTCCTATCCCCTTAGATTAATTTTTCTCCCCAGCACTTATCACCATCATACTCACTATATGAGTATACTTGTTGGCATTTTCAATTTAGGGACTACATTGAGTCTATTTTAAAACCCCTTGCAATAGTACTTTTCGTCCTTATAGGAGAAAAAAAGGCTACTGCATACACTTTTATCAGGTTCTGGTATGTATTTGTACCATTTAAGGCTCCTTAAATGGGAAGAAATTGCCTCTAAAGCAGTAAAAATCATCTTCAATTTATATTTATTCACCCCTGAGATCTCATCCCACAAGGTTTACAGGGGTCTTGTCTTGCCAAGTCTGTGTCCTCCAAAGATTCATTTGTTGAAACAAACATTGACAGTGTACATGCCCTCTACCAGGCATTGTGCTCTATATTATTGGCTATTCTGAGGCAAATCAGAGAACTTCTGTTCAGCAGCAACTTGCAGTAAAGCCCTGAGATTAAGTCCCAACAGCCCTAATGATAAGAGCATGCATAAGGTGCTATGCACAGCCTGAGAGGTGCAGATTGCTGGAGAAGTTCAGGGAAGGCAAAAATGCTTTCTCGAGGGTTATTCGGGAGGGGATGGAGAAAGATTCATGTGAAGGAAGGTCAGTTAAACTGGGCCTTGAAAGGGAAGTGTAATTTGAGCAACGTGAAACGGGGAAGAAGAGAGAGGAACAGAAATGCCCTAAACACAGCCATAAAGGAGGCAGGAAGGCATGAGGCCTTGGGTTTCCCAACTACAGCTGGACCTGGATCTAGGTGGCATGAATAGAGAACAGCAGGAGTGAGACAGGAAAGGAAGCTGGCTGTCTGATGACATGGGAGGCCCTGCTCATAGAGATGGACATCTGGACATGATTCAGGAAGGAATGGGTGTTCTATGAGGTTCTGAGAGGGAGAGTGATGCACCCAGGGCCATAACTGAGGAGGTTTGTTCATGGCTGTCAACACCTTTCACATGCCCAGGTCTTCCAAACGTACATCTCCAGATCACAGCTCTCTCTTGAACTTGAGATTCCTACATCTAATTGCCTGCTTGACACCTCCACTTTGATACGTGATAGGCACCTCAAACTCAATGTGTCCAAAACACAGCTCCTGCTGTTTCCCCAAAACCTGCTTGAACCATGCCTTCTGCATCTCAGTTGAGGTCAATTCCACACTTTCAGTGGCTCAGGCCCAAAATGCTACGTCCTCCTTTACTGATCTCTTTCCCATTCCATATCCAGTGTGTCAGGAATACCTTCAGAATAGCACCAGAACCCACCACTTCTCATCACCTCCACTGCTACCAGCCAGTTCATCCAGGGGAAGAACTGCCATACCATAACTAGTCTCACTGTGCCTACTCTGGCCCCTACTGTCCATTCTCAACAAAGCAGCCAGGGTGACCCTTCTAAAATGTCAGTCAGATCATGCCACTTTCTGTTCTCAAAATCCACATTTCCTTCAAAGTAAACAAAGTCCTTACAATGGCCTACAAGGTTCTCCATGGTCAAGCCTCTGTTACTTCTCTGACCTCCGTTATGACTCTGCCCTGGCCCAGGATGCCCAAGTACACTGGCCTCCTGGTGCACCTTCATGTGCTCTGGCCTCCTGGTATACCTCCATGTGCACCAACCTCCTGGTGTACCTCCATGTGCACTGACCTTAGGCATGCCAGGCATGCTGCCTCCTTGGGGCATTTGCACTGGTTGTTCTCTCCATCAGGAATATGCCTCTTCCAGATACAGGCCATGCCTAACTCTCCACCTCTTTCAAATCTTTGCTCCAAAATTACCTTCTCAGTAAGGCTGAACTGCTTTACAGAATTTAAAAGGGCAACCCAACCCCCTACAGCCCTCTCCATCCTACAAATCTTATTGTTTTTGCCCCCACAGAACTTGGCACATTCTACTCTATAACTTATGTATTTATATTACTTATTGCTCATTGCCTGTCTGCCCTAACTAGAAGCTAAGTTCCTTCTAGACAGGGGTATCTGTGAGTTTTGTTACTGAGATAGCCCATGTTCCTAGAACATTTCCCTCCCTGGCACATAATAGGTAGATATACAACAAATATTTGTTGAGTGAATGAAGGCCTGAGCACTGATGGAGGGGAGATGGATGATGGGTCTATTGTCAGCAGCAGGCCACATCCAGTGGCTTGCACCGGCCTGATGGTAGCAGTGGGAATGAAAAGCAAGGGATGATGCAGGAGACAAGTGGATACATAATCAGGGCCAGATATCTCTACGTGGGAGACATGGGGCTTTTGTGATAGATGAAGCACCAGTCACAGGTTCAATCCCATGTGTTCCTGCCAGATTCACTGGGCTCCGGGGCCAGGGACCATACACCTCACCCTGGCCAACTGTCCTTACTGATCACAGAGACAACAGATGAAATTGAGTAGATAAAACCAAAGAAAATTCTGGTCCTATAAAAACAGCTCAAAACTGCATGCCCTCCCAATGGATCCCACAAAGTGTCAGACTCTGAGGTACCTGGGACAGGCAGATGTTTCAAGCTGGGGTCATCTAAAGGAAGTAGAGAGTTCCCCACCCTCCACACTATTCTTCTTGGGGAAACTGCCATCATCTGGGGCTTAGGGCTTTAAAATAAGCAAAGCATAGGTAGATGACTAACATGCACATACATAGTTCTTAAACTGTGGTTTGGTATGTGCATGATCCATTTATCTCCCCGAAACCCAGGTGCCTCACCTGCAGATCCCGAAAGCTTGTGATCTCCCATAACAGGGTAGTCCCTAGGGTATTAGTGGCACCTCCTTCTGCCCTAATACCTGGAGATGTGCTGAGAGTGGCCTACTTTGGTTGTTCCCTTCAATTATTAGCTTGATGTATTAAAATTCAGCCATATTTATAAAATGTACTCAATCACTTTAATTGGATTTGTAAGAACGTATGATTTATGAAACATTACATGGATCCTTTTGGCTAATGTTAGACTTAAATATTACTTATTCCTATGGCTTTTTCCCTTTCTTCTATTCATGTGTATATTTGCTGCAGATCTATGTATCTAGAGTTTCTCAAAGATTGGAACAATTTGTTCTTCATCTTCGTATCCACTTGGGCCTAGCATAGTACCAGGCATATGGTAGAAATCAGTAATTTATATTCTCAGAGTGTGGTAGTTTTGGCTGAGCCAAGCTGAGTAGATTCGAATCTTGGATCTTCCCCTTACCAGCTGTGTGACCTTGGGCAAGTCACTTAACCTCTCTAAGCTTCCATATTTGCAAAATGAGGATAAAAAGACCTACCCCAGAGGCTTATAATGAACACAAACAAGATTATTCCTGTAAAGCACTTAGCCCTATGCTGGGCGTATCTCAAGCATTCAATAAACATCATTTTTATAATTGTATGAATGTGTGAAAGGAACAAAGTGATTAATAGCAGTGGCTCAAGGGTCACATTGCCTGGGTTGAAATCCTGGCTCTACCTCTTGCTACTTACATGATCTAGGACAAGACTGTTAATCTCCCCAAGTCTCAGTTCTCCCATCTATCAAATGGAGATACTCATAGTGTCTCCGTTTCTCATGGGTTTGTCTGAGACAGTGCATGTGAAACACTTAGCACATTGCCTAGTATATATATAATAAGTAGTCAATAATAATAATAGTATTGGTATTTATTTGCACTCAATAAATGTTACCAAGTATATTACCATGTATATAATTCCCTTTTCAAAAACCATTGGACTCTCTAATAATGGATTGACTCAGTTTACAAATAAATTTGACTAGCAGTTTCTGAACTATCAGGAGCTTAAGTATCCAACCAATAGCAACAAATGAGGAACATCTGGGGTTTGCTAAGGGAAAATACTTCTTCCACAAATAACTTATGGGGAGGTCCTAAGAGGGTAGGAGTAATGCCATATCTCAATGTTTCGCTGGATCCAACTGGAAGGAACCCCAGAGTCTGGAGTGAGTTAGTTCTGCCCCTTGGAGTGAAGAGATGCTGACTACAAGCCCAAGAATGCTGTCTCAAAGTGTCCACCCTCCTAGGTACATCTTGAAGAAATGTTGAGCGGCAGGAAGTCTGAGAAAAATTAACAGGGTGTCTACTGAGGGTAGGTGACATATCCGGGAAGATGACCCTTGGTAGGGCTGTGGAAGGCAGCAGCTGCCCCCAGTGGGCCACAGGGCCCATCCTGTGGGCAGGGTTTTCCAGATGCAGAGGCCAAGCAGAGCTCCAGCCTGGTAAAGAGCCTGGAGGGAGGTGGGTTCTCAGACCCGGAACTTGCAGGTGAAGAGAGAAGCTCTGTGGTATCCTTGAATGTAAGAACTGGGACACCCAGTGGGTGAACAAGGTCAAGAGGAAGGCAGAAAGTTGGGGCTTGGGACAGGGCAGTCATTTAGCCATCAAACAGGCGTATTGAGTCGGTATCAGCCGGGAGCAAAGACCCAACCTCAGTTCAGGATTTGTCCTGGGAACCTGGGAAGGAATGGATGGGTGAGGTGAGGTGGTGGGGGGTGGGGGTGGGAATACAGGAGACCTGGGCTGAACACAGCGGGCCTCTTCTCTGTACCTCTTCTCTGTCCCTTGGTGGGTCCAAAGACCTGTGAAGGTGGCCTCTGTTCATGAGTGAGACCATGGAAATGCATATCGAACTTTGTAAAAGCAACTTCAAATGCCGGCCAAATTTACACATTTCCTTTGACTTCCCTCCCGCTTGACTGAATCATCCCCCCTCCCCCAGCCCCATGCAATTTTAATATCAAGGACAATTTTTATCAAGTCTTTCTCTGTAATCAGGATATAAAAATTATCCCAACATTTCTCTTTGAAAATGGAGCTTCAGAGACTCAGTAGGCCTTTATGCATTACTAATGAGTTCCTTAGTGAAACATTTTGTCTTTTACTAAAATAAATCTCTCTTATTAAATCTTCCATATGAAAAATCTGATAGCATTTAAGCTGACTGGTTTAATTTGCAGAAAATCATTGTACTCGTTAAGAATTTGGAAGTTGTTGTTGTTTATTTTTTATCATATTGGGGCATCTTGTTATCTGAGTTCGTGAAAAAAATTAGAATACACATTCACAGAATCAAACCTTTGTGTTAGAAGATAGCATAGTGTTTTTCTGGGGTAGCCTCCACTCTCATGAAAAAATACATCATCTAGCATTTCTCATAGGTAAACTCTATTAGTTTCCCAGGGCTGTTGCAACAAGTACTGCAAACTGGGGGGCTCAGAACAAGAGAAATTTATCCTCTCACAGTTTGGGAGGCTAGAAGTCTGAACAAGGTGTGGGCAGAGCCATGCTCCCTCTGAGGGCCTAGGGAAGGGCCTGTCCCAGGACTCTCTCCTAGCTTCTGGGAGCCTCAGAGGCTCCTTAGCTTACAAACGGCCATCTCCTCCCCTGTCTCTTCACATCATCTTACCTATGTCTGTCCCTGTGTCTGAATTTCTCCTGTTTATAAGGACACTAGTCATACTGGATTACAGCCCATCCTGATGACCTCATCTTAACCCAATTACTTCTGTAAAAACCCTATCTCCAAATAAGGTCACATTCTAAGGAACTGGAGCTGAAGACATCAGCATACCTTTCCGGGAAGACGCAATTCAAGCCATAACACCGACCATCTAGTGTCACCTCCCTAACGTTCATTATCACACAAGGCTGCCCATTCAAATCTTTCATATGTGGAACCAGAAACCTGTTACCCCATAGCTTCTCCCACTGACTGCAAGGGGCAGTGGAGAGGGCATATTTTTAGTAACGGGGACGACCAGAATGTACCCCTGGTTGACTTTAACAACATGGCCTTTGAAAGTATCTTCAAATCTCTCTGGGCTTCATTTTCCTTACCTTTAAACTGGGGTAACATATTACAAGAATGTTGTGGAGCTGTAACAAGATACTGTGTGTGAAGAATGCTTTTTAAGGTGTGATATGAATGTTCCACTGAATTTCAAGCTTCTTAAAAAACGGTTCTGCAGAGGAGTGACAGCACAGGCTCCGCAGCCAGTCTGCCTGAGTTGGATGCCCAGCTCTGCCACTTACTACCTATATGACCTTGGCAGGTTAGTTCCCCTCTCTGCCCCTCCCTTTCATCCCATGAAGTGAGACTATTAACAGTCCCTCCATTAAGATCTTGTATTGAAGATTAGAGTATGATCTACAAAAAGCACTTAGAACTGCCTGGTACATGACACATGCACTGTTATATAAGTCTTAGCTATTTTTATCAAGGGTAGGACCACGTCTTAGTACCCTGTGTGCAATTCCATCCTGGTTTCTGGCATAGAGGAGATGCTCCAAAAAAGTTGGTTGACTGAATAATGGAATGGACGCATGAGGCTTCTCCCTTCAGGAGACAGATAAGCCCCACACTCTTCTGTGTAACGCTGCTCAGCTTCTCCTCCCCCAAGCAGTGCACGCCCTACAGCTTCCCAAGCTGTTTCTTCTGCACAAAGTGCAGCCAGCCTCTTCCTGCTGCACTTCAGTTTGCAGGTCAGTCCCAAGCCACCAAGTAATCCCAACCAGCCTGGGAGGAGTGTTCTTTTCTTGTGTAGTAAAAATGAATGCTCTTAAAGAGATACCTATCTCTCCATCTTCTTCCAGTGCTTCTTCACCCAATCGTCCTTGTTTTCCTGGTCTTTTTCCCAATCTCCCCATTCTCCCCACCCCTTTCCCATGCCCTTATCCATACCTCACCCACCACTTCTCCCACCTCCTCCTGGAAGCCTTCCCAGCTCTCACACCAGCAACCAGGGCACTCTGGCTTTGTCACCAGTACATTTATAATCAAGTGTGATATGCAAAATATTTTAATATAAACACCTCCCAGGTAGGCAGCAATCAATCAGAAGGCACCAGAGCTGGTCTTGGAGGCCCCCTGCTGTACCAGATTTAACTCTTTGATTCCGGGAGGAGAAGGTAGGTGGTGGGAGTTAGGAGGAAGGGCTAGAGTGACCAGAGAAGTGGGGAAAACACCTGACACTCCACAGGCTTGGGACAACAGCCATTTTCTAACTGGGACGGAAGCATTTCCAGTATTTTGATAAATGGCCCAGCTGCACAGGAGCATACGCGCTAAATGTCCGCCTTTAAGGCTGATTGTCTATGTCTGAATTCTGGGAAGCCCTCTGTGGGGGCAGCTGATTCACCACATGGTTTGCAAATCAGACTAAAATAGAATATACAACAACAGAAGACGTATAATAAGGTTTTGTGTCTTTGGATAGGTTTCACTTATTTAGAAAATGACCGGCTTCTGGAACTGCTAACAACTGATGATAATAAAAATAGCAGCCAATATTACCAGGCGTTTACTTTGTCCAGGTTCTGTGTGATGGGCTATACGAGCCTTCAGGAATGGAACCCCCACAGAGTGATCGTGAACTAGCCTGGTTTGTTTTAATTCACCAAATTGCCAACTCTTGCTCCCCAGCCACCTCCCGCCACATGTACCCAACTTGATAATCTGGTAAAGATGTTGGCTCAAATGTGAAATGTACCTTCCTCTGGAGTCATCCTTGGCCCCTAAGCTAGGTGGAGCTTCCTGCAATGAGTTCACAGAGCGCCTTGAATTCCCCTATCATGGCACTGATCACTCTGTGTTTTAATTGTCCATCTAATATCACAGGCTTGGCACATAGCAGGGGATTAACAAGATTTGCTGAAGGAAAGAAAGGAGGACAAACATTTGATAACACGCATTGAGTGCCGACTATGTGAGGGTCCCTGCACTGTGGGCTTTGAGGAGAAGTATAAGACAGACTAGAAAGACCTGCCCTCCCCCACAGGAAAAGACCTAATGCTGTGACATTAATATTTCATAAAGTTTCTGTTTCGCCCATGGCTGTGCATCGCCACATTGTGAATGTGATGCTAGGAAAGCTAGACTCTATGAAGTCAAATAGCCACTAGAGTATTTTGTTATGTTGATATATCATCACAATCCACACTAACCAACGTACCTCCGTGACTCAGAAGACATTTATCTTCTATAAATAATTTTCAAATAAATAATAATTAATAATTATTAATAATAAATAAATAAATAAATAATTTTCAAATGAAGCATCTGATGCCTGGAAATTAGTTCCCTTAAATCTCTGGAGAGCCGAGGGGCTATTTTTGGTCTCACTGATTTCTCCTAACTGGTACATTTTCACTTAACATATAAAGTTAACAGTATGGATAATCCTTACCAGTGAAGACAGGGCTTGGCCCTTAATCCAACTGACAAACAGCTCTTCCCAATCAGAAGACACAGGTAGTAGAGAAACTAAAACTGCCCAGGCAACCAAATCCATTTAAAAAAAAGATCTAAACATGCTTTGAAATGGCAAACTACAAACAATTGACCCTCTTTGCCTCTCCTCCTCATTTACTAATTTTTATGTTCTGCCTATTTAAAATGGTCGCAAAATTAGGTCTTAATGGCATATGCCAACAGTGCTTGCAGGAATAGGGCGGCCGCATCGGCATAATAATGAATGAGTCACAAATCTATTCACAAAGCCCTGGTGATGGCCCCAAGGCTTTCCAGCCTCTGGGTGATAATAGGCTGCCCTAAATGCAAATCTAGAGATGGGAAGACTCAGAAGCTTTGCAGCTCCCTCTCTGGATGATAAAAGCTCCAGCACTGGGGGAGAGCTCCGGGCTTCACCCCCACAGCCCAGGTGCCACAGTGGGAGGATACATTATGTCTGCTCATACGGTTTTCTGAGAAAAAATGCAAACTCAACTACAGTTCCCGTTATGACTTAGGCCATCCATCTCTACCGCCTAATTCATACTTTTCCTTATCTTGCCCTAAACTCAGTTGTGTAATGACTGGAGGTGTTGGTAACTGCCTATCAGAACTTGTGATTTTCCCTAGTTTCCCCATCTGGCTACTTTTCCAATCTTCCTCATGTCTTCCTAGCCGTTTCCTCCATGCCGTGGAAGCAACAGCAAAAAAGGAACACACCCCAGAAAAGAGAAGATTGAAAATATTCCCCTTTTATCTGTCTTGAATCAGTAAAACATTTCATGCTATTTACCAAAAGAGTATTGCACATATAGACTACCAAAGATGAACTGTAACATAAATTGAACTAAATTACTAATAAACAGAAAGTGCTTATTATAAATTCATACATAATATTGACGATATGAGCAATTGTTCATTTTGATGGAAGTTCTGGTTATCATTTGCTGGTAACGATTCCCCAAATCCGCAGTTTCCTTTAATTCCGATGCTCTTATTTGGTTGTATTTTATTTGCTGTAGTGTGTAGTTGGAACTAATATACAAGGAGCTCATGTAGTTCAATCAGTTTATTTAAATTCAAAAGAAGCCTAAAAGCCTAATCTGTCACTGGCCTGAGAGTAGGGCTATGTCAGTCCCATAGTTAATGTGATCAATTAAGCCCCGATGTAAACAAACATTTTCTTCTCCATATCCTTCCGGAAATGTGCTGGAGGAAGAAGAGAAAGTTCAGGCCAAACGTTACACTCAGCGTTAGCCACCTGACTTAGACCCATAAAAATAGTGAACCAAGATAAATCTGCTCACCAACTCAAATCAAGGCCTTTATTTTTTTCCCATTTTCAAAAACCTTGAGAGATTTTGAAGATGTAGGGAAACGGAGGCTGCGAGTGCGTCTGATCCGCCCAAGGACTTTAATCACTCAGAAAACGTCTGCTAGACACCTTACATGTCACAAGGACCAAAACGGTGGTCTATAGGATTGAATTTTTTACTTTCAAGCTGTGTACACCGTAGGCACTTAATATATCCTCCTAGACTTAATCTATTTTGCCTTAATTTGCCACTTCTGTTGATGTGCCTCCTGCCTCATCTGTCACGCAGACTTCTCACAATTCTCAGAACACATCGGGACTGTTGCCAACGTATGTCCCTGGTGTCACCTTTCATTGTAACTGTTGGTTTATAAGGCTTTCCCCTTTTACTAGATTAGGAACTTTCAAGGGGAAAATATATGTGGAATAGACAATGTATAGCAAATTATGATTTTTTCAGAGCAAATTTTGCTGTCTCTCAAGCTCTCAGAACCATCAGAAGGAACTGAGATACGGGAATATGATCGCCCCCATTCGACAGATGAGAAAATTGAGGCACAGACTATTATAAATTCTTTGTAAAAGTTCATATAACCATTTTGGGATGAATCCACAACCGGGATTCCAGGATTTTCCCACTATTATGCATAGCTGCTTTAATCTCTAGATTAGTCATTCCATGTTATTCAGCCCTGGCAAGTTTCAGCAGGAAAGATATCAAAGGAAAAAAAGATCTGAGGCTCTTCTGAAGGGATAAATGGCCAGTGTTGGCATTGATTGTGAGAACAAGAATAATAAAGGGTTAAAGATCTTGGTAGACAGGCCAGAGAGAAGCGCAGTAATGGAGAAATTGAACTAGTATTAGGAGGATTGTTTTTAATACCATGTGTTTTTATCTACTATGCAGAAAAGGTTTTAATAGTATTAGTAGTAATGAAGATGATGATGATGATGATAATAAAACTTACAGAGGGCTTACTATGCGCCAGGAGCTGTTCAGACACTTTCTACGTGTTAATTCTTGATCTTTACCAAAAGTCGATATGAGACAGGAACTATTGTGATTCCCATTTCACAGATGTAGCAACTGGAGACCACAAGCTCCCTCGGCAAGAACGGCAGAGCTGCATTTTAAGCCAAGAGTCCAGTTCCAGAGACTGTTCCTTCACCACTAGTTTAAACTGCTTCTGCAGGAGAGGTTCCGAGACAGAATGGGTTTCAGGAACGTGACTCCAGGACAAGAGCTTCTGTCCTGACATCAGGATTTCACTAAGTTGGCTTCATACGTGTGGAACAAGGGAATCTGAGAGGTCCTTCCACAGCTTTTCCATGGTCAGCTTAGGGGTTCAAAGCAGGCTCCCACACTCCAAGTATCCCTGCCGGCCGCTTTCAGAGCATGCACTATCTGCCCTCGCTCATTAGAGTCAGCATTTTCCATTCCACAGCCTGGCTGGCTCGCTTGAAAACACCATCATGTGCTGAAAGCAGTGAGTGGCCAAGACCCAAGTGGAAGAGGGGGATTTCAGTAGATCAGGCTGCGACCCTGGCCCTCAACCAGAATTGTCTCCCAAAACAGCCATTTTAGAGTCTGCTGATCAATGATGTGGCTCACGCCGAGACACAATTCAAATTATCCCCAAGTAATAGATACAGCAGGGGCCTATTAACTGTTTGAATTGTAGACCATATAAAATCCATTGCTTTTCCTATGGAAAACTAATGGAATACAGTCGTCTCTTAGCTATTCCTATGGGCAAAAACTCCTATTGTTAATCCCTTTAACAATCTCCTAATTAATCTGTTTTCTTTTTTGCTTCCATATTTTAATTGACTTTTTCAATTAGGAGCATATTAGGAAAAGATTCTAAAAATTACTTGTTTTAAAATAAGCAATTAGAAAATCTCATTTTCCAATTATGCTTTTTCTTTCTTACACCGACCTGATTCTGAAATCTTTTCTGAGCCAAAGCTGTATTTATTCTATCCCACACCGTGTAATGTAATGGCCACGTAATTCTCATAGCTCCTATCTGTTGTTCTGCCAAGTACATATTACAGTTACTTAGCATCTTTCCTCATCCTGTTGAGAATCAACATGAGTATTCTCTATTAGAATCTTCCATGGTCGCTTACTTTAATAAACTTAATTCAGCTTGAAATTCTTACTTGCTTCTAACCATCCTCCCTAATTTAAGTTTTCCTGGGATAAAGATTATTTTCAGAAGTAGAATAAACTGCACAAATCCTAAGTAAATTCCACCAGAATTCTGTTATTGTTTTTAAATAAGTGGTCTCCAAACAACGCAAACTATAATAAAATTAGAGATAAAAAATCTACTAATCAGGGTACAATTTTACATATAACATAAAGCTTAAACCTGATCTTGCTGTTCTCCTGCTTAAAAATGTTCAATGACAATGAAGTTCACACCCCTTAACTTCTTTGTTATCTGGCTCCAGTCTGCTACTTCCTGTTTCATGTCTTAGTATCACACCGCTCCAACCCACACCCCTTCTGTACTCCAGCCTTGAGGAACTTCATGAAAGTCCCTAGATGGTACATTCTCCTAGCACATTCTTTTCCTCTTTTTGTCCTTTTGTATTCTCCCCCTCAACACACACACACACATAAACACACACAAACACACACTTCAGCCACCATGCACTTCCTTGCCAAGTTCCTTCTCATCCTTCAGGTCTCCATTTAAATGTCACTTCTTCAGAGTCCTTTCCTGACCCACCAGTCTCAATTCTGACCCTCTCCCACCAACCCCTCTCAGCATTCTCCTCCAGAACATGTATCACAATTTATAATTTTACATCAATCTGTGTCATCACTATTTGGCCAATATCCGTCTTCACCACTAGACTGCAGACTTCAGGAAGGGAGGCAGCATATCTTGTGCTCGCTCACCTTTGGTTACCTAGCACTTAGCACAATGCCTGGCACATGGTAGGATCTCAATAAACATTTGTTGAGTGAATGAATGAACGAGACCCTAGCCTGAAAGTATATCAAGAACAATGGCGAGTTTGATCTTACCACTGGTTTCCATACCTGGTGCGTCCCACCTGGGGTGGGCAAAGCCCCTGAGGGTCTATGGAACTCAGGAGCGGCAATTTCCATATTAGTTCCTGGTGTGGGCCTATTGCCTGGCCTTTGTCTGGGCTCCTATTTTCCAGTTCCATAAGACTCTTCACAAGGACCCTGGAAGGCACCCCCACATCTCTATCCCACAGAAGCTGCATCAGTCCCCTTCTCTAGGGGCTGGACCCTACCTCTCTTATCTCTCCAGAAACAGTGTTTAACCAAAAACTAAAAGGGAGGAAGAATTAAAATAAAACAAAGGACAATCCTAGCAGCTGTAGGAAGACTTTTCCAAGATATTTTTATCTTTATTTCTCGGACTAAAATCAGGAGACATTATTTTTGAGACTTCTGTTTTGTTTCATAATGATATACAAAGACACTTTACATTTCTGCACCCTGCCCTCTCTCAGTCAGTTATGACAATTTGCTTTGATAATCAATGGTTTTTGTGCAATGATGTGTATTCTGACACATCTTACGCCTTAACAAAAACTTTCTTACAAATTGTTTACTGTGTCAAATAGCTTGTTATATTTTGACAGTAGCTTTTCCTTGTGGGTTTCAGAGTCCTATAGGATCCCTTACTAAAGTTCTGCTGCCTAGAGTTCCCCAGTGCTTGAATTAGTATGCCTCAGACATCCGTGGTGCAACACACTGCAAAGTGTTAATACCAGATTGAACTATGGCTCAGGGCTGTGTCTTTAAAAATGGATACTTGCAGACATACCCTGTAGAACTGAAAATAATTTTAAATATATCTAAATAAGTATAATTAAAGAACTTCCATCATATTTTGAAGTGAAAGTTTATTCTACAGAACAACAAAAGAGCCAACCAAAATACAACTAAATCTGTGATCTTGCACTTACTGTAAACAAAATATCATTTACAAATATGTTTCCTTTCCTTGGTAATAGTATAAACACTTACTCAGTGCTTACTCTATGCCAGGCATTTCTCTAAACCTTGCACACTCTCTTAATCCCACAACAGCCCTTAGATGAAAATACAATAATTATTTCCATTGTACAGATGAAAAGACTGATGCACAAGAAATTCAAGTAATTTGCTCAAAGTTACACAGGTAGGTAAGGGCAGAGCCCAACTATGTGCCCAGGCATCTGCCTCTAGAGCCTGTGAGCTTAACCACTCCTCTATTCCCCTACCAATGGATAGGCCCAGGCAAATGACCTTCCACTCCCAAATCCTTACATTTCTTTTGTTATATTTTAAATTGCATTACGCATCCTATTATTTTTTGAAAGATAATGCTAGATTTTTATCCTCCCCGGATTTTAACTATTGCTAATAAATAGCTTGGTACACTGATGTAATTGAGTCAAGTCAACCTGGATTTAGCATCCAGCTCTACCACTTATCAATTATATGGCCTTGGGAAAGTTCCTTAATCCTTCTGAGCCCATCTGCTATTTTGTAAAATAGGGATCATTACTGCTGTTGTAAGGAGAGAATGAGATAACCAGGTAAAAATTGTCTGGCATGTGATCAATAATATACCTTACTCCAAGTGTGTAAGTAAGGACACTAGGAAATTACATTAATTCTCATGAAAAAGAAGGTTCCATCAATACATTACGAATTCGATGTTGTAAGTCATGATCTATTAGCTGAAAATAGTTTATACAGTTCCCTAAGTCTCAGTTGTACCAAGAAATAACAGAATTTACAAGAAAACCCTATTTTTCCAGCCTAATCAAAATTCTTACGTGCAACTACAAAGCATGGTATTAGCAGACTAGTGATCAAATTGACAATTATATGAGCGAGCACAAGTTAATAGCCAAACTGGTAGAAATGCAGATGTTTCACTAATTCCATCTCCAGTCTATGGAACTCTGCTTTCCCGAACCCCCCCCCCCCCACCATTAGGCCCATCTGTACATTTGTGCACTTAGGCCCATAAGTGTACCTTGTATACATGAGCCATTCTGGGTGTCAGCTTCCAAATGAAGTGATTGTACTTAAAGATAGTTTGGATTGAGTTTGTCAGAGAGAAGCCTAGGGTGGCTTATTCTCTGTATAAGAAATATCATCCCGTTCAATTCTCCCCCAACCCTGCTGATGAAGCTCTGTCTTGTATCCCATGACAACCTCCCATCATCAATGATAAGAATGTCCATGGGCACCTGACATAAAGGTAACCAATCCAGAGACTGGTCACATGCTTCTGTTGTAGGAACTGGCCCAATCACTGGCCCAATCTGAATGCCTTCTTGGAGATTTGATTTTAGTAAACTAAGAGACTAAGGCAATTGTCAAGGGAGGGCAGAGAGAGAAGCGAAATAAGAGATGCCTAAAGCAAGTTGGTAGGGTTGGAGTGGTAAGGCTGGCAAGTCACAAAGCAATGAGCAAAGGAAAGTTAGGATAAAAACTTCATCCTAGAAAACTGCCCAGAGAAGCAGATGGAGAGCGATTCTTAGACTGCTTTGGTTTAGATTATTTTTCAGGTGCGGTTCCATTTTACCTGTATCTTTACAATAGGGTCTCCAGTGCTTGACCTGGAAGGTCTATTTCACACATAGGAAGCTGAGTGAAACATCCACAATATGAACTTGAGACTAAAGAGACACTCTGACATTGCTTCATTTTTATGGAATTTTATTAGCAGAAATGTGACCAATTCCTTCTGAAGTCCCCAGCACCCACCTCTGTGTCCTCCCTGCAGAGGGTGACACTTCTCTAATGTTGCTAACAGTAGGGCCTCTGGACAGCATTGGTTCATGAGCACAGACCACCAGGACTAAGGCTGGACCAACAGCTGCCCTTCTCCGTGGCGGGGGTGGAAGATTCACACTCTAGAGAGGGAGCCTCTGCTGCCAAAAGTGCAGCTGAAATTAGCAGGAGGCAGAGTGAGAACTCCAGATGTTTAGAATTAGGATGACTATAAACAAATTTATTTCCACTGATCCACCAAGCTTGCTTTTTAAAATCATTTTTATATCTGATAAACAAACTCATATTCTCTTTTCCTGGTTGCAAATAGATTAATTCTTTAGGGAATGATAATACTCATACTGGTTAACACAGTTTGCTGTTCTTTCTCCAGAAATAGCATAATTCATGCATCAATATGATTCTCTCAAGTGGTAGTTTTGAAAACTTGGGAATTCAGTATAAACACTACCATTTGCAATTACTCTTTGAGACTAGTTTTATGCACACCTGTCACCTAATTAACTTTTTTTCACTTTACCAACTTTAACATCCAAATATTACTTAAGCCATAAATGCTCTCCTCTATGTCATATCAAGACATTAAATTTGATAAAAATGTCATGGGAGTGGGGCAGGAACATGGGTAGCAGCTTTTATGTAGCAAACTAGTCAGTTGCAGGTGATTATCTGAGTTTATGTCCGGAAATTTCACCTATGCATCTATTACTAAGGAATGTCCACTCCTATACTACCAATGCCTCTTCTTTGATAGGTTGAATTAGGGATGTTTTCAGCCAATCCAAATACAAATTTCAACAAGTTCTTACTACTATCCCCACTGCACAAATTTACCACATAATTATTCGTTTTTGTCATCACTTCAGGATGCACAAATCAAGGAATAGCAAGTTCAAAGCCTCCTTTTGATAAGTCACAATAAATATGCTCCTCTGATTGCCTTCCACACTGCCCACACTTTACTCTCAGCAGTCATGTTTCTTTAGAGTCTATTGTCAGAGTTAGAATCCATTAAAAACAACAGCAACCAAAAAATCTCAGGAAGCTTCTCTGCTCAACAGATTTGAGCAAGGTTGATAGTCACCTAATGCCTGATTCACTCCGTGTATGTTCCACCTCTGTTGTATATTCCACACACATGTGCATATGTGTGCACGCGCATACACACACACACACACACAGATACATACCTGGGATCCTTGCCCTTGTGTATATGGAGTGATTATGAGGTGGTTGACAACAGAGTGCGAAAGCTACTTACAACAGTCCTAAAACCAAAATGTTCATTTTACAGGGCCGTTGTTCAAGAGAGAACTGCAAGTATCTTCACCCTCCAACACATTTAAAAACTCAACTAGAAATTAATGGGAGGAACAATTTGATCCAGCAAAAAACTGCAGCAGCGATGCTTGCCCAGCAGATGCAATTTATGTTTCCAGGAACCCCACTTCATCCAGTGGTGAGTACACTGCATCTAATGATGCGCTTGGTGATTAAAGTGTTGGTACAAGCAATGCCACATTGACCTAAAATGGCCTCCTTCTACTTTTTCTCTGGCTAAAATTAAAGCAAATAGCTTTAAGCTAAGTAGATGCTGAAAATAGGGTGTTAAAAATTATGTAAATGGAAAAATGTGTGTGGAAACAGTAGTCAAAGACAATTTCTAATCAATATCTGGGAAGTCTGTGTCACTCCAACTCTTTCTCACCAGTAAGCTCCATATTTGAACCATCTTAGAATGGAAATAGTGCTACATTTTCATTTAGAGTATGAATTGATGATCTATGTAAAGAAGAGGTTTTGATGCCTAAAACATTTTTAGCAATGTAGCAGATAGATTATTTAGTTCAATGGTATAATTTTAAGGATGAGGAAAATGTGAAATCAGAGAAGTTAAATGATTGAATTTCATGGAGCTAGGAAGTTGTGGAGCTGAGACTAGAACTCAGACATCTTGACCTCAGCGCTTTCTGCAGTCTGCTCCATCTGGAGCCTACAGCAGCCCCAAAAAAGGCTACCTTACCCACCTGCACCACCTGTCTCTCAGAGGCCTGCAAGGGGGTGGCAGCTGTGGCAAGGACCACAAGATTAAATGCCTAAGGGAGTTCAGTCTATGACTATGTATTGTGTAATATTTTCTCCCTGATTTCTCAGTGTTTGAAAGTACTTCCTTAAAGGTCTGGAAATCGTTTTAGGAATGAGGCCCTGGGGGAAAGGAGTGCATTTGGCTTTAGTGGATTTCATTTACATTTGTGAATTATGTTTTTTAAAAAAGCTAATTTTTTAAAAACAAAGCCAGTGAAGTGAGCAAAATTTGCTATTTTAAAAAGCTACAGACACAAAAGACTATTGTTTCAAAATCAGTCATTATTGTATGAAAATTCTATGTTATTGAAAGCTGCTAAATTAAAAGGGATAACTACCAGTGAGCCAAATCTTCTTATTGTGTGTCTGTGAGATGAGATGGGGTGGGTGGGGGTGACCCAGGAAGAGAGGATGGAATCTGGGCAGATTGTTGGCAATTCTGCCATCTCAAGGTTTCTGCTCAGGAATGGTGGCACACAGTAGCCAGGAACCAGCTCTGCCCAGAGTAAGAAAAAGTGCCAGGTGCAGGGGGCTCCAAGATAAATAAGATACAGTCTTTTGGGGGTAGACATACTCATGGAAAGGTCAAAGTGAGATTCAGGCACAGGGAATTATGATTTGGGATGAGGCGGGGAAAGGCTCCTCGGAGGAGGTCCCAAATAAGTGCATCCTAAAGGATGAGTAGGAGTTAGCCTAGATGTAAGGACAACACAGATAGCATTCTGAACACATTTAACACTGAATATAGGCATTTAAGTGGATCTATTTAAAACCACACACATGTATAATTTATGGTTCTCTTTATTGATGCATGCGTATAAATTATTTTATTAAATTACCTAAATGCTAAAATAATTTAGTTATACATATTAAATAATGTCTATGGGAATAAATTTAGAACCACCAAGGTCAACATAGTAACATTGCATTATGTGTCTCACTCATTTTAATCATTCACTTCTTATTTATTTAGAATTCATAAGGATTGACCCTAGTATTCAATAATGGCAATGTTACTAAGAAAATTCCATTCCTGTTGTTAACTATTAGTTGAACTTTTTCTAAAGTTATATTTATCTATTGTTTCAAATATTAATTAGAAGTTAATAATCATGATTACCCTAGGAAAAAGGAATATTATATTTAAATATTTTAATGGACGTTTTAAAATCACAAAACCTATTAGAATAAAAAATGTGATAAACTTAAAAATCATCGACTCTACAAACACATAACTTTAGAGTCGCAGGAATGAATTAGTGACCTAACACAGTATAGTAGGCCAAAAAATGGCCTCAAAGGTACCTGGAACCAGTAAATGTCACCCTATAAGGAAACAGAATCTTTGCAGATGTGATTAAGTTAGGCATCGTGAGATGGGGAAATCCTCCAAGATTAAAGACAATCACGGGAGATGGGGAAATCCTCCAAGATTAAAAACAATCACAGGATCCTTATAAGAGAGAGGCAGAGGGAGAGTTGACATATACAGAAGAGGAGAAAGGCAATGTGACCAAAGAGACAAAGACTGGAGTGATGTGACCGCAGACCAAGGGATGCCAGCAACCACCAGAAGATGGAGGAGACAAGGAATGAATTCTTCCCTAGACCCTCTAGAGGGAGCATGGCCTTGCCAACACCTTGACTTTGGCCCAATGAAATTGATTTCAGATTTATGGCCTCCAGAACTATGAAAGGATAAATGTTGTTTTAAGCCACTAAGTTTGTGGGAATTTGTTAGACCAGCCACAAGAAACTAATACATGCAGAAACTGCTTATAACAAATAAATTGATAAACACAAAGTAGCAAGTGTCACTCCATTCTTAGGTTTCCTTCTAAGCTAAACTTATCTAAGAGCTATCAATATTTTTTCCACTTCCTCTGTGTCCCATCCACTCTGAACCCATTCCACTGAAATCTTTCACCAATGACCTCCATGTTGCTAAACCAATGGTCACTTTTGCCTTCATTGTATTTGTTGGACCTCTTAGCAAAATTCAACACATGTAATCAATCTCTCCTTTGTGGAACACTCCTTTCTCTCTGATCACTCCTTCCTCCTCTGTCTTCTTTGCTCAGTATGTGCCTCTACTATATGTTGAGGCTGCTATATATTAAATTCCCAGCACTGGACATCTCTTTCCATTTACCCTCTCCTTCGTGGTCCCATCCATTCCTTTGACTGTAAATCATCTACAAGCCGAGGACTCCTAAATGTATGTTTCCAGTCCAGACCTCTCCTCTGAGCCCCAGGCTCATATTTCCAACTTCCTACTGGACTCACTTTTAAATTTCTCACAGGAACTTGACATATTCAAGACCAAATTCCTTATTTCACTACATTCCCATATCAGCAAATGCAACCAGTAGTTTCAAACCAAAACCAAGCAGACTCTCACACACATTCTCACAGCCAGTTCATCAGCAAGTCCTGTCATATCTGCCTTCGAGTCCATCAACTTCTCTACCTCCAAGCACTTTCATCTGAGCCATCATCTACCTTTCTTTCAAAATATTTTATAAGCTTTTCCTTTCTCATCTCTCAACTTCCATTCTTGCCTTATTCCGATGTAGCCTGTATACAGCAACCGGAGGAATCTTTTTAACACATAAATGACATCATATCACTCCCTTACTTAAAACCCTTCAATACTGTCCCATCTCCCTGGAGCCTAAATATGTAACCTTGACTGTGAACTATAATGTCTTCTGTGATCTGGTCCCCACCTGGCTCACCAACTCATTGTGAGCCACTCTTCCTGTAGCCAATGAGACCAAACCAAACTGTCAGTTCTGTGAACACAAAAAGCTCTTGCCTCATGGCCTTTGCTCTTGAAGGAAGTATCCAACTACTCTTCACATGCTAACTTCATCTTATTCATGAGGACTCCAAATCTATCCCCTGTGGCCCGCTCCAAATCCCCATCACTATCAGCGAGGCCTCCTAATTCCTGCTTATCCATAAAAATGAATTGTAATCTTATTTGTATGTTTGTTCTTCCCAATTAGGATTTAAGTTCAACAAATGCACACACAGTGTTTTGGCACCATGTCTGTACCAATAAATATTTATTGAATGAATGAAAACCCAAACCATTCTTTCCTCTTATCACTCTTCTATCTCAAATCCTCTATATTTGAAAAGTTCCCTTCACCTTATTCTACCTAGCTTTTCTCTCCCCAATTCCTGATAGGATATAACAGTAATTCTTTTCCTTTACTTTCCAGCACACGGTCCCCCCAATCCCCCAAACACACAGCCTTCATCTGTACACTCAAAAAGCAAGTGGGTAGCCTTTAGTAGGATAGAGATTTAAGAGCCTAAACGATCCAGTCCTTGGGGACAAGGTCTTGCATTGAGTATTCTGCTCTCCAGAGATGCTTCTGGGAGTAAAGCGAGGAGGCTTAAGGGATGCCATGTTTTAAGCCTTTCAGTTTGAGTGTCAAATACCTACCCTTTGAAGTCAAAGCTTTCTAAATGTATAAACTCTCACGTTCTCATTTTAAAAAGCCAATTGACTAGATTTTAGAGCCATAAAATACCTCAGGCCACTAAGTCATTACCCCCCCAGCACTGGCCCTTCCTTGCCACTACAAAATATCAAAGAACACACATGCACATGTGTGTGCATGCATGTGTGTAATCTTTGAACCTGGATCTACTGATGTAATGTCCTGAGAAAGAAAAGTGGAAAGTGAGAAACTGAGGAGAGAAACACAGGAATGTGGAGTGAAGTACAGAGGGAAGAAATAGCAAGACCAACATTTTTCAGAAGGGATTTTCTTCCAGAAGACTTTCTGCGGCTCTTGTCCTCTGGCCTCTCTAGCTGCAGTTAATGCTGAGAGATGACAAGGATCAAATAGATCCTGTCTCAGACAGCCTGGCAACAGCCCTTCTACAGAAACCACACGGTCATTTCTCCCGAGCTCTAGCTGGTGTGCTTCCGGGAACAGAATCACTTGGAGGTGCTGCCCTTCTCTTTTCTCAGCTGCCAGCAAGAACCAAATTCAGACACCAGGATATGCTGTTGTCAGCCTAGACTCTACCTCCAGAGATTAATTTGAATCCAGGACCCGAGAACCACTTTTTGGGGGCGGCAGCACCCAACACGGCTATTCAGAGCAGCCCCACACCTCCTATCAGTAGAAGGCCCTGGCAGATCCAGGGACACAGCTCCCTGCCGTGGCTCTCTCTTTACTCTCCAAAGACTTAAAGGGCAGCTGGCGTTTTTTTCCTCTTCTCTGGAAAAAAATCTAGTGAGTGCTGAGGAGTGGAAATAGCCCCAGATTAGGAGCCAGGAGTCCTGGGTGTTTTGCCTTGACGCTGCCTCAGTAGCATTGACCTTGAGTAATCCGTTTAGTCTCTACGTTAAATTGCTTTCACCTGTAAGACTGTGCAACTCTCGCTGCCACACTTGCTTCTCATGGATATTGAGACGATTGAGGAAGACAACATGTGTGAGAATGCTTTGAAGGCAGCCGAACCTTTCACAGATGTAAGGTATTACTGTCAATAATAATAATAATAATAATACAGTGCCCATCTCTGAAAATTACCATAACTGTATTTTTTTACTAATCAACTTCAATGAAAAACTATATTAAAAAAAGAGAAAATATCTAATTGAATCTGTCTTCATGAGGCCTATGAACTTTTAACTTTCAGTTTCACATGAAGGAAAATATATATTTTCCCAGCCCCTATTTCAAAAAAGAGAAAAACATTTGCTACAATTTAATAAGATTTTATACCTCTATTATTACATTGCTATATTGACTTCATTCCTGTTATAGAATCAATGAATAAGTTGGGGGAAAAAAACTTTATTAATACTAATTTTTATACTACTAAAGATAGCTGCAATTTATTGAGTTCTGACCATGGGAAGTGGGAGAGAAACAACACCTTGTTCAGCCCAACTCTTTAAGCTAAGTCGTTTTACTTCCCTTCTGCGGATGAGAAAACAAAAGCTCAAAGAGGTTAATTTCCTGCCCAGAATAAAAATTAATAAGTGGCAGAGGTCTGGATTTGAATTCAGGCCTCTCTTAGTCTAAAATTTGTGTTTTGACTTTTAAATAATAGTCTCTGTGAATTACTTACAGCTGTCATCAATAAAACAAACAGCAACATTCATTTTAGATCAGTAAATTAGATGAACAAGTTACTTATATTTTAGAAAGCAAAATTTAGCTAATTGCAGTAGATCGGTTGATATCCAAAAAGGTGTTGGGAAATGAGTTTTGAGATTCTGACATCCTACTGAGAGTCACGGTACAAGCTGTGCTTATGTCACCATACTGACCCTGGCCTCAAAGGATCCACAGGAGGAGGGTTGGGATATGTGCTTCTATAGAAAGCCAAAGATTCAGGGCTCTTTTCTCTAAATGTTTACTTTCATAATTAGTCTCTGGGTTAAATTACACATTTAGTAGAAGGTTTTTTAATATTTATTTTCACTCCTTGCCTATGACAGTGGTTCCCAAACTGAGCCACACATCAGATCATGTAGTAATTTTTTTTAAAATGCAAATTTCAAGGCCCCTGCTTAGACCTATTGAGTCAGAATTTGTGATATCTCTATTTATGAAATTCCCCCCAGGCATTTCTGATATAGCTGGGTCTTTGAGTCACTGATCTGTTGTGATTTATGACCTTTCAGAATTGATTTTTTAAAATCCTAACATTATATAGTCCTTAAACCATTTAAATCACTTGGCTTTTTTCAGTAAGCTATAGTTACTGAAAATCACAACTTTCTATAATTAGGACTCAATGGGTTGAAAATGGAAAACATACACATATAAAATTTTGTAGAAAGTCAGGGAAGAAAAAAGTCTTAACTGCCATCTATTCCCCATGTTGAGACCTCACGTTGTAACTTTCTCCCAAGGTGAATTTTAAGTCTGAGCCGTAAAAGATCTAAGAGCCCCCAGCGGGAGTGCTGCAGCACAGCTCTCTAAGACCATTAGAATCACCTCTTTCAGCCCTCCGCCTCTCCAAGAACTCCCTGCACAAACTATCAATAATTCACTGTTCTCTAACATGATCATTTGTAAGAGATATTTTTCTTTTATTGCTGTCAACAAAAAATTGTTTAATAAACATAGATTATTTTTTCCATATGTTCAACAACTCATTCAGAGCCAAAAATAGACAACAAGAATGTTACTCACAATGTATAAATACAGAAGTAGCATGACATGGCCAACAGCATAGTTCGGTATAAGAAAATTGCATTAACATATGTTTTCAAATATCTGCAAACTGGTCCTAAAAATAAATAGGTTAAAAAGCATCCAATAACTGCAAAAAACAAACAAAAATCATTCAGGTTCAATTCAGTGTAAAATTTATTCTAAGAAAAATCTTTTTCTAGCATCTTAAATTTTTAATATTGGTTCTTTAAAAGCAAAGCAAAGTTTGTTGTTCTCTTAAATGTACATTATTTCCTTTCTGAAAGGCATACTTTTAGGTGGAGCTTTTAAAAATAACCATCCCATCAACATATTTCTTCTTATCCCTAGATAAGGAGTATAATGATAGAGAAGAAGTTTAATAAGGTACTGTGGGCCTCTGTCACCGCTATGTCGATTTTGTGACCTAGGAAATCAAACCAACTTCTAATGGCCAATTGAGAAATTGGCCAGTTGAAAAATTCAAGCTCTTCCATCCAACCTTTCAGGAAGGGAAGGTTGGATCTAGACATAGCTGAGCCAGAGCAAGACACAGCAGGTCTATAGGAAAACTGCATATGAATTTTAGGAATATACATGCTGATGATAGAATGCGGGAGCATCCTGGTAAATCTGAGCAAAATAAAAATCCCAAATAATCCCCACTTGTCAAGAATGTGTAAACTTGGTCAACTTGAAAATCAGGCTATAATCAAGGTTTTTCGTTATTCCTCTCCCTTAGAGAGACATGTAGAAGAAATCAAAGATTATGAGTCAGTATTCCATAGATTTTACTACCTTATTGTTATAACGTTCAATACTTTGGAATGATGAGCAATTAGAGTGACAATTATTATTTTCTTTTCGTGAGAATACTTTCATGGGAATAAAACTTTAACCTATTTTCTGTAATTAGATTTCTATGATGTTCTTCCATGTTTCTGTATGGTTTTGGGAAGAGAGGGTCTATATGGATTTCATTTTTATTAAGCAAAACAAAGCAGAGAAGTTTAATGAACTTTCGCAGTTCAGCAGTGATTTATGCAACTAACACAAAGAGTCTTGTATACGATGAATACATTTTGTTCAAATGACACTTGCTGGTGATTTTTTTAAAGTTTTATTCTAAAGAAATCTTTGTCCTGTGTTATCTTCCTTTAACAGCCCACTTTTCCTGTAGGTCCCGCAATAGGGACAAACACGGCGATTAGCTTTGCTCCTTACTTAGCACCTGTAACCCCTGGAGTTGGGTTAGTCCCAACGGAAATTCTACCCACCACACCTGTTATTGTTCCCGGAAGTCCACCAGTCACTGTCCCGGGCTCAACTGCAACTCAGAAACTTCTCAGGACTGACAAACTGGAGGTACTTCAATTATATTTGTGGTTTGAGATGCATTTGTGGTAGAAGTGTGCATACTTCTATGTAAGGGTATGCTTGTGAGATTTTTCAGTCTTGCAAAACAGCCACACACACACACATTCATCTAAAAGCCATGCATTCATAATTCTATGGTTAGAATTTAAGGCAAACTTTAAAGGAAATTTGTGAGAAAAGAATGTTTAATACAAACAAAATCAGCTGCATGGAATGTATGTTCAGGGCAAATTATTTAACAACCAGTAGAACACTGAATCAATCACTATGCAGCCTACAGAGATGGTTCCCAAAGGCCTCCAGCTGTGCCAGCCATTAACCTTTGCTAGATCCCAGCCAGGTCTAGGAATGAGCAAGACAGGAGCAAAAGCCAGGGCAATGGGGGACACTCAGGGACAGGGGTGGGTGGGAGTAAGTAGGACTATGACTATTGATCAATTGGTATGACCATATTTCAGTATTTTAAGAACTAGTATGGCTGTTCTAGCATGTTCCAGAATATCAGCCTTGGCTGTGTTCTTGGTAAACAGGGGGAACCTGAGGCTGGGCAAATTTAGTTATTGACTGAGATATTTTCTTTAACTTAAATTCGAGTGTTCTATAAAAGTCAAGAAAACAAGTTCATATATTCATAAAACTTGTTCTTAAGTCATGAGTCAAGCCAACCCACCTGTACTTTACTGGGTGAAATTTCTCTTTAATCAAAGTTAGAGGATTCATCCATTTACCTTCACTATTATATCCTATACTATTTAACAGAGCATTTTATATGGATGTGTAAAGGTTCTGATAGAGTTTTTAAAGATCTCCTTTAATTCTGCTACCGATTAAAGTTCTTAGGTGATATATGTATCATTAGGATGTACAATGAGCTTTAATGTTGGATCATTCAAGAATGTTCTCTCAATGTACATTTGTTTAAATATTTATCCAATAAACCTTGAGGGTAATAAAATGTTGCTGCCTAGTATCAGTTTCAATCTGGAGTTTATGAAGTGGCAATAACCTCGCTAGTGTTTTGATCTAGATTGTCCCTGTGAATATTGAACAGACTTTTCATGGAACTGGAAAAGTGTTTGGGGCTCCACCTGCTGGACCCATGGAGCTTTAGTGTTCAGTACGTGACTGTGGTTTAGAAAACAAATTAAATCAGCCAAGTTGGGAACAAATTGTCCTTCCCAACAGGACTGGTAGACAAAGACACACATAAAAATGATTCATGATGACTTTAGCAGAGCAGCTTTCAGTTCACCTCAAACCAGGAATGAAGGCGGCTGCAAAAGAGACCCTTGGTAAATGCTTGATGGCTGGTCTGCACCTCTGATGCAGTCTCAGACTGGAGTCATTCCATCTACAGAGGAAGGCTCACTCAGAATCTGTGGGAACACCTTAGTAATTTTTATTTTGCACATTTTATGAACTAAAGAAAGGATGTTGGCTAATATACACAGTAGGAAGAAACAATTAACAATTTTGTGATTTTTCTGTTTACCCTTCAAACTCACTTGGCCACTGGTCAGTGAAACTGTATTTCCCAAGTGTGTTTGACTTTCACAAGGCTTGAATGTCATGTCAGTGGCCCTTCATATAACAACACTGATGATCAAGATGTGGACCACCACTTAAACATATCGACTTTGGAACTGGAGCCTAAAAGGAAAATAACTTAAATTTAACTATTCTTCTCAGCTAATGATTTTATAAATATAAATATTATGTATATATGTTATTCATGTTATCAATATTCAATGCAGAATTAAGAATCCACCTTTTAAATTCTCAAGAAAACTTTCTTTATACAGTAAACTCCTGATCCACCATAATTCTCAGAGGATGGAATATTCTAGTTACTTTAGATTTCAGGATAACTAAGGATTAAGGAATAAAAAAGAAACAACACATCAACACCTCAAACTCTATTCTACTTGTCTCCGTTTCTTTCTTTCCCTTTATCTCTTCCCATGCTTCTCTACTTTTCATCTTTTTTTTTTGTTTTCTTTCTGTGCTGGCAAAAATAATATAGTGATCTTAAAGTTTTGGAGTCTGAGATATTGTAGTTTTTCTGATTTATGATTCTAAGCATAAGTTATCTTTGTAGAGCAGGGGAGACCTCGGGGAAAAGCGGAGTATTCAGATTCACCCCACCCCCACTTCCCATTCTCAGAGAGGACGAATAAGTTTGTCATTTCCCCTGATTCTTCTTTGGAGCTGTACAGCTGTGACCTGGTGGCTTGATTTAAAGTGAAATTATCCCCCCATGCAAAAAACCTATAGCATCCCAGAGTTTTCACGGTAGGGGAAGATTTGGATATATATAGAAGTCCAAATTATGTATACAAGTAGTTATATATATAATCTCCAAGTTATAATATATACAAAATATAATTGTCTCCGGGTATGTATACATGTATATATGTATATGTGTGTGTGTGTGTGTGTATACCCGGAGACAATGGAGGCTTTGTTGATTTTTCTTTGTTATTTTCGCTAAACTGCAGATTTTGAGTTATTTTCTCAATATAAATTCTCACTCCAGGAAACAGGGTGAAGCAAAACACAAATTAGCTTGTCAGCGATTCTGGTCACTTGAGTTCTGGATAATCAAATTTTTATTGTAAATAGCACAAAAGCCACCATTTAAAAGAAAGGAAAAGCATTATTCTTTTTTTTTTTTTTTTTAACGTAAATGGCTGCGCTTGCAGAGGTAGAGTTTCCGGCGGCCATCAGGCTTTCTTCTGCATCGTCTGCTCTTCTCCCCTCTGTGTCCTAGGTATGCAGGGAGTTCCAACGAGGAAACTGTGCCCGGGGAGAGACCGACTGCCGCTTTGCACACCCCGCAGACAGCACCATGATCGACACAAATGACAACACCGTAACCGTTTGTATGGATTACATAAAGGGGCGTTGCATGAGGGAGAAATGCAAATATTTTCACCCTCCTGCACACTTGCAGGCCAAAATCAAAGCTGCGCAGCACCAAGCCAACCAAGCCGCGGTGGCCGCCCAGGCAGCCGCGGCCGCGGCCACAGTCATGGTAAGTGGGGCGCGCCCGCCGCGCACCTTGCGAGCTCGGGAGCCGCGCGCTCCGCGCCGCCGCGACTTAACACGTGTGCTCTCCAAACCAGTGGGGAAATAGGGAAGGCTGCTATTCCTGCTGCTCTGCTGCCTAAGTTCCGTTGTTTCCCCCTTTTTGTTTTGTTTTGTTTTCCCCTCCTTCCCTTCTTCAGCACAATAAGTAAATCCCTCTGGCGCAGGCGATGGGCGAGCGACCTGCCCGGTCCCGTTCTCCTCTGAGACTGGACTGGACCAGTGTGGGCTCTTCCTCAGAGTGGGGCTCAGGGGCCTAGGGATGAAGAGGAAGGGGGGCACCAGAGCTTAAGAGAGTGGAAAAGAAAGCGGGAGTACTGAGCTGAGCAATAGACAGCAGCGGCACTTCAGAGAGCCATCCTCTGGCCGCAGAGAAGCTAGCAACAGGTGACCAGTCGGTGGCTGGCTCTTGCCTATTCCTATTGTTTCCGCTCTTCTTTTACTTATCACAAGGGCCGTGCTTCGAACTTCCTCCCCGTAAATGAAATGCTATGCAGAACATCAAGCCAGGAAACAGATGAAAATGGAGCTGTACTGGCTGGTGCTAAAAACAAACAAGAAGGCCTGTCGCCCAGCCTGAGTCACTGTACTGTCCCTTGGAGACCAGCAGCAGCCTGGTCACCATCACCTGGGAACCTGTTACAGCTGCACACACTCAGGCCCCACCCCAGACCTTTGGGATCAGAATTCAAATCTTAAAATATGCTCAGGTGTTTTCTATACATATTAACATTTGAGAAGGACTTGCTTAGAGTACTGGCTCTCCAATTTGGCTGTATTTTGAATTACCTGAGGGGAATTGAAAGGTTCTAACATCAGTCCCTTCTCCCAAAGTTTCCTACTTAATTGGTCTGGGTGTGGCCTGGGCAGTGGCCTTTTTTTGAAGCTCCCAGGCGATTCCTTTCATGCCCTTTCCTCATGTTCTTCTCATTCTTATGTCGCTGGACATAGTGATTTTTCTGAATGTGTGAGTTTCTATGTACGTGGGGATGTTTGCATCCACGTAAGAGAGTGAGTACAATATAGAGAAATTCTCCCTTTTTTTGTTCTAGTAAAGGAGTAGTTTTCAAAACTGATTATAATTGGGAAGAATGCGGTGGAGGGGCGATGAGAGTAAATTGGTTACTTAATGCTAATGAAAAAGGAATTCTTGGGGCTGGCCTGGTGGTGTAGAGATTAGGTTCCTTGCTCAGCTTCGGTGGCCCAGGGTTCTCAGGTTCAGATCCCAGGAGGGGATCTGGCACTGCTTGTCAAGCCACACTGTGGCAGCATCCCACATAAAATAGAGGAAGATTGGCACAGATGTTAGCTCAAGGTCAATCTTCCTCACCAAAAAAAAAAAAAAAAATCTAAAAAAAATGAAAAAGGAATTCTTTTAGAGAGCAAATGTGGTCTTTTATGCATTTCTCCAGTATGAAATCCATCTTACCATCTACTTACTGAGGATCTTCTCCTATGAGAAGTAAAATTTTTTCATCATAATCATTTAGGTCAGCCTCAATTTATCCTAACTGGTACATTGACTGTTGGGAACAAAGAACACGTTTTTCTACTGAACTAGTATTATAAGTCATAACTAGGTATTGAGAATATCTCCAAGGCTAGTCAGGACTCTGGTTGCAAGAGAAAACCCAACTGGAGTAGCTTAAATGAAAAATTTGGACTTGATTAAATCATGCAATGTCTTCCAAAGAGAGTAGAGGTAAAATAGGGCTCAGGGGTGCCTGGATCCAGAAACTTGAGAAACAGCAGGTTTTTTTCATTTTCTGCTTCTCTTGGTACATATCAGCTCCATTCTTTAAAACCAGCTTCTCTGTACGATACTGACCATGGCTTTGGACACCTATCAGGACACATTCTTACATCTTTTGACAAGAGAGAAAACAGTATCTTCTACACCAACTCTAATTAGAAAAAAAACAGTTAAGGGTCATTTTGGTGGCTGTCCTTATGGTCAGAATAAGAGCATGCTATGATTGGCTCAGCCTGGGTCACAATAGCCATCTTGCCACTAGGGTATGAGATGAGGTTCTGGGAATATAAAAAATTAGTCCCTGTACCTCAAATACCTGTTAATACAACAAACCATCGGTACTAACAGTGACCTTAGGGCTGAGCCCTGACTTTATCTGAGCCCTGATTTTATCTGCCTGTTTCCTAGAAGTACCAGTTCTAACATCTGCAATCAGTATATATTTCAGTCATCGAAGGAAAAATGCACCTCATATATGTCAATGGTAGATGACCTGCATTGATGAGGATAAGAGAAGAAATGGCCATTTGCATAAACAGGTCATTCTTCAGCCTGATATCTTTAAATTGAGACTCTACTCTTCTTTGTGCCCTTCTGCGCATTTGCACATCATACTCATCAGGATGCTTAGAGGTTACTGCAGTGGATGTCGGTACATTTAGTTACCATAGTTTCCTGGATTGGTACACTGTGCCCAAATTTGGAGTTCTGATATTTCAGGGGATCTTGCAGCATCGTCAAAGACAACCCAAAGGAATGTAGTTTCAGAACAAAAGCCAGCTTCTTTCTGACAATGACATGAAAATGACTGAATCTGTAATGTCTTTTTAGTTGAAGTGAGAGGCTCATTTGAAACCAGGGCTTAGGTGCAGTTAGATGAAGTCAAAGTGTTCTTCCTCTAGAAGCAAGATTACTCAGTACACTGAAGCAAAACTATTATTTCTTTATTTAAAAAAACAAGTGGGGGGATGACTGCAGTCAGAAGATATTAGTATTCCATTCACCTGGCTTCCATATCTGAACACCAAGAATTTTTGCCATATACTTTTTATTATTGTTTGGAGATTTCCCCTTGTTTTGATTAATTGGAACTTGCAAATGAATTTAAAGCTTTGATTCCAGAAAAAGAGACATTTATTTCCTTTAGAGCCTTACTGTTCTACAATACTTCTTAAAACACGAGCATCAACCTCACCAGAATTTTTAAAATGTGAAAATAAGCCAGAAAGAGGTTCTCTTTGGTAATTTTAACACAAAGGGTATCTGATCTTCAAGAAAGCAGTCTTTCTTCACACACACCAAAATGGGGAGACACAAGGAGATACCTATTTTGTAAAAAAAAAAAACAGGACCAGCTGCCATCAGCTAGATAAGTTTTAATTGTTCCAGAAAACATGTGCAGGAACCTTGAATTCCACCCTCCCTGTCCACATCCTTTTCTTCCCGGTTCAAGAGGCAGCTCTAATTATGGTCATCAGGGTCTCCTGATTCCTCAGAATTTGGGTTTGCCTGTAACGCCTAAGGAAGCTCCTGAGACACAGCAGGCTTGGCGTTCTCTAAGGTTTTTTTCTAAGCCTGAAGATCTTTCAAGATAGGTAAACATGTGCCAGCACTCAAATAATGTCCTCTAAAACAGAACATCTGTGTACTACAAAGCCATATTATGATTATTCATCCATACAGATTTTTTAATACATTCTACACATGTGCCTCAAAGTGTGAGGTGTGCAAGTTATTAATATGTATACTCAATCCTCCAAGACCTTAGTGTTTCCCTGAAAAGACAATATATTTGCATCTAGTAAAGACAACCCACAATATGGAGTGGGAAAAGGGAGATGCTGCTGCTGTCCAGTTCAGTTTAGAGCTCTTTTCTTTACAGTCCTAGATTATTATAATTTCTGTGTAAATTGTTTCATCAAACTAAGATCAGAAAAAAGAGAACATTAACCTTCCAGGTGATTATCCTAGGGATAAATATTTAATATTTCTTTTTCTACCTGGAGACTTCATTAAATGATGCTTTGTTAAATCAAAATTTTGTCCATAAATACCAGGCTTTGGAGCATAATCACTCTTCTAGTTAGCATATCAGAAAAGATCAACCCAATAGTAGATTTGTTCCATAACTGCCAAGGACTGTAAAAGTGAAGGGAAGAATCAAGTCCAGAAGGTTGAGGCCACAATGATTTTGCATTTATCCAGTTAATGTTCTCAGTCTGCTCCATGAGAGTAGGCTATGTCACCTTATATAGTTAGCACAGGTTAATTTAAGCTCAAAAAAATGCACTATTTAGCAATGTAAAACTATAGAGGAATGAAAGATTTTAAACAAAAGTGATGTCATGGAAGTTACATAATGGTGAGCTTACAGTTGAGGAAAGAATAGCCAGTACAAAGCAGCTTTCTTATTGTGGAGCTCGTTAGTTTTTTAAAAATGTTCACAATGCTACTTTCAGAAGAATGACTTCATATTATTTGATGGCCTCTTTCAAGACTGCCTTCCAAAACATCTCCATTGGCCATTCTAAATCTCTTCTCTACCTATAGTCCTTTCTACTTTATTTGTAGTCTTTTTCCTCCCATAGCTCTTTATCTCCTATCATCTCTATACTTTTAATCCTGAATCATCAAATGACAATGAACAACCTTTATTTGACAAGGAAAATATCATTGTTTCCCACTTTGAGGGTTTAGTACTATCCCATTTTATTTCATATGCCAGAGATCTAACTCAAAACTTTAGAATATAACATTTTGTTTTTATTATACAAACCTTAGGGATTTACCTATTGTGCTAACATAGAAAAGGGGTATTTCATTTTTTATTTGCATTGGAGCTATTCCTTTGAATTTCTTTATTTTCACAGAATTCCATCATAGAATTTTTAGATTTTTTTACAACAGTTATCAAGGAACAGGAAAATTTTTCATTGCGGTCTAAAAAAATCAATAATTGTTATTATTTCAGCTGTTTAAGTGAAACTATCTTCCCAAAAGTATGATTATAAGTTAAAGATACTATTTTACTTCTAAAATTCAAGCAGTTCTTTGCTATTTTTTAGCTGTTTGCTATTTTTAGCTGTTGTACTTGTTCTAGCCAAGAGTTCCACATCTCATTAACTGGGTTGGTCACTGATCATAGCTAAAAGTACAAATAGAATTATTAAATATTAATTATTTTGATACCTGAGAACGCTAAATACCTTTTTAAAGGGTATTTTCTTAGTGTAATCTGGTAAGTTGTTTGAGATAAATTGAATTATAATTTCCAATGTACTGGAAAACATAGAATGGATGATAAGTTAGTCATTAGAAACAGTACGATGGAATAAAAGTAGGAAATTTGAGAACCTTACTATTCAAATTCAAAACTTGTTAAATTTGGAAGCTTATTCCACATGGCCAGATCCATGCTAGCAGAGTGAAGAGAAGAATTGAGACAATTATCCACATGATTCAGACAAAAAATTAAGATCCAAACCCAGACAGTTTTGCCTAAATAATCTTGTGTTTGAATATTTTTTTGCCTGAATTTTTTTGTCTCAGTTTGCCGCTTCATTTTGTTAGGCTAGATCCTCCTTAAAAATTATTTTTATAAAAGTTAAAGATGTCTTCTTTTTGACTTGGATCTTATACTTACTGCATTCATTATTTTATATTTGAAAACTAACTTATCAGAAATTCTTTAATCCTATGGCCCTGAAAAGTTTTGCATTTTTTTCTGAAGCAATATAAAAAATGCTTATGGTGTGTATGCAAGCTGCTGTTTTGATTAACTTTCCTGAATTTCAAACGTCTATATTTTACTCTCCTATATGCTTTAACTAAGGTATAGTAGATGCATTTTTGCTTCAATACTAATTTAAGGTGTAATATTCATTTCTTTAGAGAACATTTTTGTTGTTGTGCATGCCTAGTGTTTTGTACGTTGTATATTGCATTCAGAATATTTTTTTCCTTCTCACCTATCCACAATGCAATGCCGTTCCCATGATGCACCTCTGCTTGCTGTTTACCTGTATGTTAATTCGCTTGAATCCCATTGGCCCACTGCCATCATGTGCTCGCTGCCTGTTATTAAAAGACTCAGTCGACTGCCAAAGCAATGAAGCGACCTCTCGAAGCATCTGTAGACCTGGTACTTTGACCTTTCACCTTTCGCTTTGCATGTAGCTTTTCAGAGAACCATCTGAGATTTGTATTACTTGTAAAATATTGGTTGCAAACAATCATTATTATTAATTAATGAAAAAATTCAATAAGGTGTTTAGCCATCTCATTTTCATATGTAATATGTGAAATAAATTAATTCTAACAAATTTTAATACCTTTTCCAAAAGAGTGAAGCAAATTTAAATTACTTGGTTTGGAAAATGCTCATTATAATTCTTATTAACCTTTAAATTCAAGAAATTGCCATTTAGTTAAAGAGAAGAATAGGTATTAATAATAACACAAATGCTTCTTTCCCCCCTTAGAATAGTTTAATTCATTTTAAAAGCTGAAGCCATTTTTTTGTTGTTGCTTGATAGTTTTTCTTTTCCTTAGTTGAGATGCTACCGTTTTGGGTTACAGAAATCATGCTTTCGCTCTCAATAACAAATTCTCACCCATTCGACATTGCCGCTGTTTAAATTAAGGTGCATGGCAGAGGCATCTCCTTAGCTGTCATTTTTAAAAAGAATGTTGCAATTGATGATCTCTGTGGACACTGGAGGTGTGTTTACTTTGAGTTATACATATCTTATCCAATTCTTCCCTTCTAGGCCTTTCCTCCTGGTGCTCTTCATCCTTTACCAAAGAGACAAGCACTTGAAAAAAGCAACGGTGCCAGCACGGTCTTTAATCCCAGCGTCTTGCACTACCAGCAGGCTCTAACCAGTGCACAGTTGCAGCAGCACACAGCGTTTATTCCAACAGGTACGTGCCCTGACAGTTTCAAGTCCTGTGTCCGTGTGCCCTTCCGGTCATGTGCTTCCTTCTCATTCCTTTAAGCTGTTTGGTGGCATCTAGTTTGCTTTTAAAGGTACAGTAAATACAGCCTGAAACTCATCATTGTCCCAGCTATCTAGATATATTTACATTGCTTGGAATGATAGCTAAAGACTGTTAGGATTCTAAAGCCAAATATTTTATAGAGTTAAGTGACAGATTGAACCCGTGAGTAGCAAATAGTAGTTAGGTCTTTTGGTTTCTTATATTTACACATGCTGTGTAAAATTGTTTATGTAAATAAGACCTTTTATGTGTGACGATTGAAATTTGTCATTAACCCTGAATGACCTAAAAATAGCAATTCCAGTAAATACTAACCTTTTTTTCTATTCCTATTCAGAGCACTAAAAAAACGAGGCTATTCAAATTAAAGCAATCCTCTACTCATATTTTTACATCCATTCTCTCTCTTTCGCCATCCTTCTCAACTTCCACCAAGTTCACAAATATATAGAGCTCTTATCCTTGGTTTCTAAGCCAATGCCTGATAATATTAGGTGCTAAGGTGCATTAACTCTATCATTCCACTAAGAGATGAATTATAGTAATCATAGATCTTGAAGTTTAAAGGGTTCTTAGCGATCCCCTCATCTAGTTGATTGTTTTACAGATGAGAAAACTGAGGCCCCCTAAAAGTGAAGTGACTTCCCAAGGTGGCACAACCAACGAGAAAAAGACCTAGAACCTAGCTTCCCTGTGACCAGTCCAATTTGCATGACATGACACCACCTGGCCTCCTTATGTGGAGGCCACAGAGCTCTCCTTTAGAACTTGGCATAAACGTCAGATAAAAGGGAAGGAGCAAAAGTACAATGTATGTCCACCCTCCCGCATTGACCCACCTCCCTGACCACAGACCTACATACTTACACCATACACGAACACAAAGAGTCATCATCAACTGACTGTGGTTTTGACCTTTTTGTCTGTGTTAGAAGCAGGGATAATATTCTCAAAATAAATAAAATTTGCTAGAGTGTCCAAAAAATAGAGAAAGACTCAGGCCTTAGTGAGAAGATTGTCCTTTGAGTTCTTAGTTTCGAAATCAGAATTTTCATCCCATGCTAGCGACTTGAAGGTAATTATAGATGAATAACAATTTTATCAAAAAGAGTTTGTTGATCCTAATCCACCCTGTTGGACTTTCGGGTTTATTATCCATTTCCTTAAATCTGGAGCATATCAGGAGTTAACATAGGAGGGAGCTGAATAAATATTTCTGTGGTATTCTTTGTATAAAATCTACACTTTGAAATGAGTTATTAACCTTTTAACAATATTTATTGTAGTAAAAATATAAGTTACATAAGTAAAATGGTTCTTAGTATTCAGTTTTCTTATTTTAGTTCTGGTCTTCTCTTAAATAGACTCATAGACCTGTAGAGTGAGTCTCTAAGTCAGTACTTATTGGGGCTTCACTCTTGCCCTATTCCAACCTTAATTAGTGACATTTCAGTGCAGTTATAGCACAGCAGTATTTGTACTTGTAATCCACTTGATATCACATGTTTGTAAAGTAATTACTGGAAGGTGAACTTTCCTCAAGGTCCTGTGTGATTTCTACAAGTGTCTTATTTTATAGACCTCATCAGACTAGATATTTTGAGAAAAAAATTAGGGAAGAATATACTGAGGGGAAAACATAAAAGGACAAGTCTGTTTCTGAAGACTGGATAATAATGCCACTCCCTGGGCATTTCCTGGGGATGCTCATGGAAGTCTGGGGCTAAGTCCTGCAAACAACGGAAGCCCTCTAACTCACGTTTAACACTTCAATCCAATATTGACTCATTTGTTAAATCACTGAAAGAATCCTCATTTTAAAGTATTTCACCTGGAAACTACTAAGACTTCCAAAGCAAGAACGAATCATATCCCTTATGCAATGATCTAATTATTGTTGATGAAATGCTTTGTGCTGAGGACCGATAGGCTGTACTGGCTGCTGTGGTTGTGCACTTCCGCCCTCTGCTGGATTCTTTAAGAACTGTTCTAGTGGTCCGGCCACCCTCAATTGAGCAGGCTGTGGGAGCAGAAAAGTGGGGTCTAGCCCACTTAATTCTGTGAATTAGAAGGGTTTCCATCTGTAACATGATATAAATATCATAGTGAACAAATGTGGATCTTGTGCTCCGGAACCGTATTTCAACTTCTAAGAAGTTTTTAGGTTTCTCTTAAATCTTGACAGAGAAAATAATTTTATTAAAAGGAAAATAGCATAATCTTCCCCCTACTTAAATCGATAAAAGAAATTTCAGTGTTTATTTTGACTTTAGTTTATTTCAGGCTTTTTTTTTTCCCTCATAAACCACATTTTCAACCTAATTTTAAAGTGATAATGATAATAATCATTCATTGTTTTTTTAAACCTCTGCAAATTAAGTGATGATGTTCAAAAATATTTTTTGTAACTTGGTAGATGGTGGACCCATTATTTTTAAACTTAAAGATTCTAATTTTTCTATAAATACTCTAACGAGTAATATATGAAACAAAAAGCATTTTATGTTCTCCTGGAGGTTACCCTTTATTGAAAGATCATTCATAGTGAAGTTTTTGATATGCTACTAAAATTCTCCCATTGACACAATGTGAATTTGGATTTTAGGAATTCTGCCTCTAGGCTGTGGAGATATTAATATAAAATATTATGTAAAACATGAGATTCTTCTCCAAAACCATGCTAATGTAATTATCACCCTGCTTGATGCCCTGGCACATTTCAGTGGGTGGGATTTTTCTTGTTTGATAGGGATTATTTTAACCTGATAGTTATACTTTTTCTTTGCTATGTTAGGAAAGTGGCAAAAACCACATACACTTACAAAAATAGCATCATAATAATTCTTGGCATTTCTCTGACAGGTTTATTCTGAGTTACTGTAAGTGTTCTTATAGACGTTGTCTCATTCTTCAAGATAGTTCTGCCAGTGGCAGGCATAATTATTTGCATTTTGCAGATGGAAAAACTGAGGCTGTATCTATGCTGCAAAGTGGAATATATAATTAATGGAACTGTCCAGATAATTCTGACTTACAGATTCTGGAGTTGAAATATTTATGCAACTGAAGCAGAAAACGTTTACGAAGGCTTTGTTGATTGAATTATGCCTTAGGGAAAGGCTTCAGCCAGTCAGAACAAAGACGACCCACTGAATCTCTCCTTGATTAATTTCATTATATTGAAATACAGGATAAATAGAACAGGGAAAATTGCTTGCACAAACACTGCCTAGTGATCAGAAACCATAATGTTACATAAGGTTTTCACATACCCTGGTGAAAGATCTGTCAGTGTTTAGTGGAAACGATATCTACATACCCACAGCAAAATTTATTTATCCCATTCAATTCAGCAAACAGTTCTCCAACACATAGTATGTTCTGGGCTTCAGGGCCAGTAATGGGAATACAAAGGAGTTCAGAACTAGGCAAAAACCAAATCTAATGCAAAGCATTAAGGGCTACCTTAGGGTATGAGCAAAGCGATCTCAGAGCGAAGGAGAAAGAGGCAATTTATTTGGCCATCGGCATGTGCAGTGGGTGGTGGTGACAAAGGATGTGGAGAAAGAAAGACTTTCCAAAGGAGGAGAAATTTGCTTAGGACTTTGAAAGGAAGATGTTACCAGCGGGGGAAAAGCATTCAGGCAGAGGGGACGGCATGGTTTGGGAAGAGTGTATTTGAGGAATAGCAAGTAGTCCACTGTAGCTATATTGTAAAGTACTTAAGAGGCTGTGGCAGGGGGTGGGTAGGAGTGGGGTGGAAAGGCAGAGATGGGCCTTGAATAGAAGATCAGGACTAGAATCTGGCATTAACAGCCACATACGGCAAAAGCTATGCGTTTCCAATATTCATATCACTTTTAGGCCACACAGGGAGAGGCTCATCAAATTAATTTGGTTGAGCATTTCAGCCACATCCTGAGCTGAAGACAAAGTGATGTGTCCAATCCTAGCCCAGTGTGGCTGCAGGAACTGCTGTTGATGGTTTGCAACCCAATGACATTCACATGCCTGACACAGGAAAGCCCTCCAAGAAAGCCCTTCCACACTGGAATGCAAGAGAATAACATGGAATTTTTAGAGGGATAACTTTGAATCCAGCCATAGTCGACTTTAAAATGAAATCATTCACAAACTGAGTACTTTAATAAATTTTTAGGAACCAATTGCTCCCAACACACTCTCACTAAAGGCTGAGAACAGTTTATTCAACCAACTGACCATCTGCTAAGTGCCCCATAGACCCAGACAGACACGAACCTTGCCCCTCACCCAGAGTTTACAGTATAGGAGGAGAGATGGATGTTCAATAAATACTCATATAAATAAATAATTAAAATTTTTATGAGTACTATGAATGAAAAAGTAAAGAGTTCAATAAGATTAAAAATAGAAAATTGATTTAAATGGCATATGGAGATAGGTAAAAGAATAATTGAACAGTTTTCTAAAGAAGTGACATGTAGCTTGAGACCTGGAAGATGAAAAGAGTAGGGTAAGATTATTCTAGGCAGAGGAGACAGCTTGTAGGAAGCCCCAAAAACAGGACAAAAGTGTGATGTGTTCTGTTCAAAGAAATGAAAGGCTAATCTGGCTGGATCATGGGGCCAGGGGAGAGTGGTGTAGGATGAGCTGGGGAGATAGTCAGAGACTAGACCATAGGGGGCCTTTATCCTAAAAGCAACGAAAAGGCAATGAATCATTTCCAGCGGAGAAATGAACAGACCTGTATTTGGAAAGGTTTCCTCTGCAAGCACAGTGGAGAATGGACTAAAGGGAGGATGAGAATGCAAGCCAGAAGACCAGTTAGGAGGTTACTGCATAGCCGAGCCTAAAGGTAATGGTGACCGGGACATGAGAAGTGGCAGTAGAGATGGACCAACAGGCAAACACAAGGTGCATTTTAGAAGCAGAATTGCTTTGGCTTATTGGTGAGTTGGACCAGGAAATTTCACGAGGGAAAGTGGTGTCAGGCATAACTTTCAGTTTAGGCTGGAGCTACTACCTAGCTGGTGATGTCCATCCAGTGTTTCCTCAGGTGGAGAAACAGATTCTGTGGGAAAGATCAATGCTTGGACATGTTAATTTGAGGCAGCTGTGAGACATCCAAGTGGATGGGCCAGGTGAGCATTAGCACCTGGAGCTCAGAGGCGAGCTGGGCAGGATACATAAATTTGGAAGCCTTGAACTCATAGATAGTATTTAGATCCTGGATTGAATGATATCATGGATTGAATGATATACCAGGAGAAAGTATAGAGTAGATGAAAAGGAACCAGAACTGAGTCCTGAAAAACTCAAGCATATAGAGAGATATAGAGAGAGAGAGTGTGTGTGCGTGTCTGTGTTATCAGAAAGTCCAAGGAAAAAGAGTGGTTTATTATAGAGGGAGTGGCCAAGTGCTAAATGTTACTGAGACTCAGGAAGTTAAATGAAGATGGAAGCGTTCCTACTGATTGCAGAAATATGGAGTTATTTGGTGACATGAGCAGTTTGAGTGGAGATGTGAAAATGAAAGCCAAATTGGAGAGGATTGAAGAATAAATGGAGGCAAGGAAGTGAAAATTTATGTGTAGGTAACTTTCCAGAAGTTTGATCATAAAGAGTATTAGAAAGATAGAGCCAAAGAAAGGGTGTTGTGAATGTGATTTCGAGATGTTTGGGTCTGTGTTTTAAGTTGGCTATATTAGCACGTTTGCTGAAGAATCCAGTCGTAACCTGGTTAAATAGCCTCTTTTCCTGACTAGGTAATGTTAGCCTGATCAAAATGTAGATCAGGCAGAAAGTCTCCCTCAGGTGTGAAGAGTTCAGCAGAGAGAATAAAGACCTACACATCTCAGATTCTTCATCTAGTGTCTCACAAGGCAGTTCTAAAACCCTCATTGGGTACACGTTCATTAGAAACTTATTCTCTGGCACCTATGTGACACCCAATCTTCAGTTATCTAAATCTTCATATTACCTTGATTTTCATTCTAAGGAACTGAACCAGAAGTAGACAATTCTTTTCAATACAGTTCTTTTTTTCAGTACTCCACAACATACATTACTATTCGTGGTCAGAGTTTTCTGATTCAAGTACATTAATAAGACCTCCGCAGGTAAGGCAACTCCTCCCAAGGAAGGGCTGAAATCCTCCCTTCCTCCCTCCTGCCTACCCTCATAGACACCAACCGGAGATTTACTTGGAGTTTCGCCACAGGTGCCCCTCAGGGTTCACCTAATAGCAGCCATGACAAAAATCCCTAGCCCTGGTCCTAACTCAGCCCCAATTCTGCATTATGTTGCCTCTGCAGTGTTTAGGCTTTATTTCTAGACACCATTCCTTTATCGTAATGAATCTCGTAGCAGAAACAGATCACATACACATCCAGGTCATTCCATCACAGGAAGCTCAATCTTCCTACGTTGTAGGGGTTTCAAGCAGTAATCTAAAACTCACCTGACCTGCAAGCCTCTGATTTGGAGAATACAGAATCTTAATTACTGTTTTTATTTTTCATATTGTTATTGACAGGAAACATTTTACAATCAGACAAGCAAACTTCTAATGCAATAAGCTCAGTGTAATCTAGTGAATACAAAACCTGACCTGGATTTAGGAATAGAATTCTATTTCTAGCCTTACCCTTGACTTACACTGCACATGACCTTGGAGTAGTTACTATGCCTCAGATTTTTCATCTGTAAAAAAACTCACTTCCTACCTTGGAGGATTAACTTGATAATGTCCGTAAAATACTGTGAGGTGTTAGAGGAAGGACACTGCAGCATTATCACATGCCATTCTTATTAGAATCATGTCGATGTATGTGACTAGAAACTGTGAAAAGTAGTCTAAGGAGTGAGCTTTGAATAATATTGGCTTAAAATGAGTCAGATATATGTGTCAGTGCTGAAAATGTGAATGACTCTAAAGGACTGTGTTAACTAACCCTACTTATTTCTGGTTGTGCTTCAATCTCACTTTGAATGTTAACTCTAAACCGCTAACCTGTTTCTTTTCCTCTATTCACTTTTTCCACCTACCATTGCATGACATGCAGGGTCAGTTTTGTGCATGACACCCGCTACCAGTATTGGTAGGTTTCAATCTTTTTTTATTTGTCTTTTATATTATGTACAATACCTTCACGTGCTTGAAATTTATTTCAGAGATGGTAGAAATGCTTAGGAACTGGTAGATCTGAAGGCTTATTTGGCTTTAGAGTTAACGTAGAGGTTTTTAAAATGTACTTGTATATTTAAGAAAATGACCATTTTAATGTGACTGGAACAACCACGGTGCTAGACAACCACTACAAAACATAAAACCACAAGTACGAGTCTACTTTTTAATGATCTGTATTTTGTTTCTATTTATAGTTTATATGGTTTAGAATAAAAAAAAACTTACTTTGTCAGAGAGGCAGGCTAATTTCATCAATGTTTTAAAGTTTCATGGTGGTGTGCCTTTATCTCCTCTTTGCTGTGTGTTAGAGTTATCAGAGTTTCCCAGAAGTATTTATTTTAAAAAATTATAAATGGATGTATTTTGAAAACCAATGTCAGAACTACCTTGCTTTATTATCCTTTTTAATTTTAAATGTTCATTATTTGTGATGATTATTTGTACCTTAGCATTCCCTTAGATGTTAAATTTTAATAGTACATAGTTATCCCCACACATTCCAGTGCCTTGGTACAAAAGTCTGTCTTTAGGACATATGGATTAGTGTCATTTGGAGTCAAGAAAAATTAACATTGGCAAAGTTTGTCTGGCTATTTCACAGTAACTGTGTTAGAATTTATATCAAGGCCATGATTTTTGCTCCACCATTTATTAACCAAAATAAACCACAACCACTAGCAATGCCAGTTCAAATAAGCAGGCCCAAATTGACCAAAAAATTCAATTTAACCACAATTAATTCCAAAGAATATCCTATCCCAAATTAGGTCTACATATTGAGCCTTTGATGTTTTAGAATGACAATTAAAAATGAATATCATATATTCTCACTTCATTAGACATTAAATTTTACATTCTTAGAAGCAAGCGTTATTACGTACACCATAGACTCTGAATTGGGAATAATCTATTCTTAGAAGTAAAATGTTTATAAATACATCAACCAAAGTAATCTGCTTTGGCCTTTCTGGGAATCACTGATTATGTTTTAAAACTTCCTTTAATTGTACTTGTAATAAGCTATTTTCCCTTTTTTATTTCTCTCCCATGCTTCCTTGCTTTGCATTGTGATTGCATGCCATCTGCTGGTTTAACCCATGATGGCTTGCTGCTCTGATATTCACCATGCCAAAATACCACTTCTATTACCATAATGCTACACCCTCCTGTTCATTGCTCCCATGGTTCCCCTCCTGAAAGTACCCATGATGCACAGCGCTACGTCAGCCACTGTCTCTGCAGCAACAACTCCTGCAACAAGTGTCCCCTTCGCAGCAACAGCCACAGCCAATCAGGTTTGCTCCTTTTAAAGCTTTCTTTCACAAATCCCAAACTCTAAATGAGTGCTGATATTTAAAAAAAAAATTCTCGGTGAGAATTTTTTTTTCATGTTTATCCATCAAATTTTATTTTTTTAATTAGTTTATAGCAAGCATTTATGGACAGGTTGCACTTATTTAGAGTTAACATTTACTGCAAATAATGATGTAGCTATGTTTTGTGTTGCACTGTTTGTTTTCGTACCTAATATTGTGTAATTAACCTGACAGGCTTAAATTCCTTTTAGTACAGCATTACGTATCCAGTAGTTTGTGAATTGCCACAGAAAAATTGTAAAAGCACACTTGTGGGTGCTTCAAAACTGGCTATGTTTTGATTTAGTTCATTCAGACCCTATCATCTGTTGTGGAGGAAAAAGATTCTCCTCTTAGAAAAGTCTCCCTTTTTCCCTTAATGTCAAATTTGAGGTCTGAATGATTCTTGGTAACATTTCACTTGGGTCCTCTGTGCTCCCAAACTCACTTGGTTCCGGAACCTTACTACCTGTTCAAATACTGGCATAAGAGCCAAACCATACTGGAGGAAGAGTTCGAGGCCACCAAGTTCACAAAGGCTGGATATAACTGATTAGGGACGTTTAACTCTGTTGGTTTAATGCATGTGCCAATAAGACCATGGATGTACTATTTCTCAGTGAGAGCCAGTGGCTATTTCCCGCTCTGCAGTCACAGGCTGGCTGTAACCCTAACCCCAGCCAACCAACTAGCAAACGTGTGCTCCTGGTCACAGGAGACAAGTATGAGCATAAACTCTCACCTCACCTAGAAAAACATTTGATTGTGCATGCCCTCCCTTCATAGAAGAGCAATTTTTGTTTTGTTTTTAACTTAGTTTTTTTTTTTTTTTTTTAATGAAATCAACTGTACTGATAAAAGATGAAAAGAGCTATAGGAGTAGGCCGGCAGGCAGGTCCAAGCTGATGGGAGAAATGGGGGGAAACTGTGTAAGGGCATAAGTGGCAGATTCCAGCCTGAATTGTGCAGGTGGGAAGGGCTGATTCATACGTCTTTCCATGTTCAGATCAGTAAGTGATTCTAGTGCCATAGGTTTCATCACTGAAAAGATAGACGTGAGAGCACTTGAATGAAGGAATAAAAGTAAAATCCCATGACAGTTCCTATTGTGCCCTCCAAATTGTGAAAAAGCAGGAAAGAATGAAGAGGGAGGGAGGGGACGCCAAGTGGGCACTCAGAGGCAGTTATAAATATTGATAATTCTTCAGCTTTTCACTCACCTCAGAAATGCCAACTTATCCTCCAAGGAAAGCCAGCTCAGCTCCAAACAGCAAATGATAAGTTTCTTTGCTGGGAAGATTTTTTTAAATGATGGGAGGGAGAAGGGAGAGAGACGGTTTGCATCCTGCCCTTATTAGGCTCAAGGCATCTCTTTCACTTGTTCATTCTTAATAGGGAATTGGTATGTCTGTTTCTTTTATGCCTAAGTCCTGCCTCCTTGAACCATGTTTATGTGATTTTTGACACAATTTTTGTTACAAAGCCCTTTTATAAGAAAACAAGTTTGAAGTATAATATAGTAGTATTCATTACAATTGAATTTTAACTATATGTTATGTCAAGTTAAACTTCTAACACAGAAATCTTTCCTAAGAAAAGAAACCAAGATAAAGAAATATTTTAGAGTTTTAGGATAAATTCCTTTATTTGTGATAAATACTTGATCATACATAATATATATTTTTCCAGCCTAGGGATTTTTTGGCTCCGTTTGGTAGAAAAAACTTTGAGAGATTGCATGCTTACGTGTAGGTTTATTTATGAGTGTAGGGAGGTGGGGTAGAAAGCATGGAATATTCTGAAGCTAAAATATATCACTTTACAGCCGAGTGTGGTTGGTAAAGGCAGTAACGAGTTTAACTTCAATTAAATCCAAAGACATACAATTAGAGGAGTACCTGACAGTAGCTTCAAGAATCCTAGATTCTGCGTTTTGCAGTTTGTTGGGTGTAATAGTTGCGGTATCGCACGTCAGTGACGGAGAAGAGAAATACCTTAGCGGCTCTTGATGAAGGCCTGCTTGCGCAACAAAACCACAGAAAAAGAAGTAATTGTAAACATAAACTTCCGCATAATATTCTTCATGTATTTTCAACAAGTTTCAAAGAGCAAAGCAGCTACAAAAGAACTTGGAAATTCTTTTAGTGCCCAAGAATTCAGAATTCAGAGATTGTTGGTGACTTTGATGACAAGTTACCATCCTACTGAGATTTCACCCTTTAAATTCAAAGCATATCCATGTGAATGATCTGCCATTTAAACATAATGAATCTCGGTTTCCTCATTTATGAAAGGAAGAGTAGAACTATATGGCCTCTGAAGTCCCTTCCAGCTCTAAGATTCGATGAACCTATGGTTCCATAGCTGTTATGCTAGGCCCAAAGTATGAGATTATATAGGTAAACACAAAGAGAATAGAAAGTCGTGCTGGTGAGTCCAGAGTTCAGTGAATGATAAGCATCCTCACTTCTTCTCCTTCATTATGCCATCTGTCTTTAACACAAAATGTGATGAGGTTTTGACAATTTTTCAGTTCATTTGGTTAATTCAGACTGTCAGTTCAAATAGTTCAAATCTCATAGGTATTTGTAATTAGATACAAATCATTCATAGAAGAAAGACGATAGACCAAAACATCCCATGACAGCTCCTCTGGTCCAGAGTTCCTTTGCCTGTTACCCCATGGTAAGCCAAGAAGAACAAGTAACAAATCTCTAAATGCTGTCCTCAGAGCTTAATCAAGATGCCAGCAATGAAAGTTTTAACGAAATTAGACATATAATTTGAAACTAAATAAATACAAAATCCATATACATTTGGAAAATATATTTCAGTTATTTAGCTCTAGGAGTAGATATATAAATAAAAATACAATAAGCAAGTTTACTAACAGCTATTTCCTGTTTCAGTTAAGGTCTCTGGGCCTTAAAATACAAATTATACCTAATAATATTATTATTATTTACAAACCACTTATTATGTACAATATGCTATCCTAAGTGGTTTCTCTTTCATATAATATATTACTTATTTTATTACATATTTTATATTATATGAGAGAGGATGCAGATGTACAAATATACTCACTTAATCCTTACAACAGTCTTATGAGGTAAGTACAATTACCGTTATCCGTATTTTGTAGATAGTAAAACTGAAACAGAGGCTAACTACCTTAGCCAAAGTCATACAGCTAATAAATGGTCTTGCTGGAATTAACCTAGGCAGTTGACTCCAGAGGCCTTGGTCTTAACCACCACGATGCACTGCCTCTCTTTATAATTATAATACACAGAAAGCACTTCTTCCACAAATGAAACTATCTTTTGAGTGAGACCCTACAGCAACAAACTCTGAAATGAAAGAGTCTTGCTAATGTGGCTCAAACAAAGGTGAATCCTAAGCTGGGGAGATGAACTGAATTTGAGCACAGCTTCGAGCTAGTTATGTAATAGCAGGTCATGTTTAGAAACCATATAGTTGATATACATTAATCATAATATATAACCATATATTAATATTCCATGTAATGTTATAGCCAGTGGGAAGACTGAAAATTATGAATAATTTCTCTACGAGTAAGATAAGTAGATGAGAAGTAAAAAAGAATTAGTCATTGGTCCTAGTAAAGTAGGTTCATGGGCTTCTTGTATGTGAATCACTGCCCTAGACTTTACTCCTAGCCTCTGCCAATCATCTCACAAATAGCTTGGAAGAAGAAAACCCAGAAATGAAAATGAGAATACCATATAAATAAGTCAATTTCAGCCTACTAACAGATGGTCAGAGTGTATAAATCTATAGATGCCTATATTGAAACAAATTTAATCTCAAAGTATACATTAAAAGAGGTAGAGGTAGGGGCCGGCCTGGTGGTGCAGCAGTTCCGTTTGCACGTTCTGCTTCTCGGCAGCCTGGGGTTTGCCGGTTCAGATCCTGGGTGCGGACATGGCACCGCTTGGCAAAAGCCATCCTGTGGTAGGTGTCCCACGTATAAAATAGAGGAAGATGGGCACCGATGTTAGCTCAGGGCCAGTCTTCCTCAGCAAAAAGAGGAGGATTGGCAGTATTTAGCTCAGGGCTAATCTTCCTCAAAAAAAAAAAAAAAAGAGGTAGAGGTAAACAGCTTAGTACATGGATTACCTAGTTTTTTTCATATTATAAAAATTTTTATTTAATAAAATAAGAGTGTAGATTGAAATTCCTATAACTTGAATTATTATAGTATTCTATAAAGCTGTCATTGCTTTATTATTTTTTATTTCAAAACTACACTTTATTTCAAAAGGGGAGAAAAAAATTTCCAAGTAAATATATTTTAAGTCTAGTATCTTCATTTATATACAGAGATTATTCAACTTTCCTAATAACATCCTTGAAGGCCCAATTAAAATACAATTTATACTCTGAGTCTTTCCCTGAACCCCCGGAGCTAGAAGTACTCCTTCTATCCTCTGAATTCTACAAGAACTTAGTATCAGCATGAGATAGAAGGAATCATGGCACAAGTGTGCAGAGGTGGGAAGTGTTAAGTTTAGCGGAGAAGAAGCAACAATCAGATTGGTCAGAGCTTCAGTTTGCAAGAGTGGCTACCATGTAGGTTTGATTCTGATTGTGCAAGATGTTAAATGCCAAGTTAAAGGATTCAGCCTTCATTTGGCCACGGAAGGGTTTTCAAGCAGGACAGTGACAAAACAGAACTCTAGGAAGAGTGAGCAGATGGATTCAAGGCAGGAGAGTCTGTGGAGACCATTGAGAGGTTTTAACAAGAGCCTAAACTGGGACAGTGGCAGCTGGCAAGTGGCCTGCTTTGTCTTGCCTTTGCCCATTACATAGGGAGAGTTACCTTAAGCCAAAGAGAAACATAAAAACTATTTAATACTATGGCAAAACCTGTCCAAATAAATGTCACATGGAAGAAAAAGAGATTTGAGCTGACATGAAAGGTGAACCACAGGAAGCTGCCTCTGTAGGACCTGAACTCAGTCCCTTCAAGGACAGCAGCTGGGTAGACTCACTGGGCAGATGCCTCCAGTGAGCTTACCCCTAACATGCTGCTTCCCACCTCCTACCTAAATGAGACGTCAGAGCCACCAAAGCTCAAAGACCTCCCAGGGCTTTGCTCGAAAGAAAGAGTCCCTTCAGATTTGCAGTGAAAACACATGGTCTGTGTTTCCACAGATAGAGCTCTGTGGACAGTGAAGACAATTATTCATGTAATTCATTCTGGATCATAAATCCATACCAGGAAGAAAAATTCTCACACATTGGATATTAGGAATCTTTTTATAGAGCACCCCAAGCAGTGTCCAAAAAGCTGATGAAATCAAATTATATGTCTGCCAATATGTGAACCAACTCTAATCACATCTCCAACAAAGTCATGATTTATGTTTAAAAGTATGAGCTCAAGGTCTTGTCACATCTTCTGAACCCTCCTCCAAAGATTAAATCCATTCAACAGAAAGTTGGCCTTAGGAAGAGCTTATTGAAAATTAGTTAATAATATACCATACACACATAACTGTCTATTTATTGAAATATTTGATAAATCAGAAATCCAATTTTCCAGACATGCCTGATATGTTTACGATATGTGATAATCAATTTCAACAATATCTCATCAGAAAAATAAAATAATTACATGCAACCAGATTCATATATTATGCTTTATCTGGCCTGATACGAATTACTAGAGAGGGAAGAGAAAAGCTTAAAAGCATCAGATTTTAATTATTTCTCATATATAAACCTCAAAGCTATTTGTATGTAGATTCTTGGATATGTAAGTTATCCTATATTAAACAAGAAATCTAGAAAGGTAAGGTCATGTTTTACTTATCTCTCATCTCAAAGAGTTTTATAAAGCATCTATTATTCAAAGCCATCTGGCAGGACTATATTCAGACAAATGTAGGAGGCATTAAACCTCCCCCAGTATTCACCACTTGACCCATTTGGAGCCTGTGTTTCTTCACGAGAAAAATCTTGGTTCTGTAAAGCCCCAGTGTGGGAGGAGCAGACTCCTGTCAGATACCTCTCCTGAATATAGAGTAAAGTGGCCAGCCTCCGTGTGCGGATGATCAAACTGTGAAACACTCCTTTCTCGCAGCTTGCTGGTTCCTGGTAACAGATTACAGAAAGCAGCTGGGCCCCAAGTGTGTTGTGCTCCAAAAAGGCCACGATAGCAACTGTCAGAATCCAGCCCTTGTCATAGCACTCAGCCTGAGACGTCTGTCTCAGCATCATACTTCTAAAGTTGTTTACCCACTTCCAACTTTTTGCTAATATTCTAACTATAGAGGGGGGTTCCATTTCAGTACTGGAGCTGGTTGCTTCAAATGAAGCAGAATTGCCACATCAAATATTTTGTGGAGAGAGGTAGGCGGGAGTGAGTGTGTGTGTATGTGTGTGTGTGTGTGTGTGTATGGAGAGAGAGATTGATTGGAGCCTGCTGTCCCTCTCAAGTGAAAAAACAAGCCTATAAAAATTGTGGTGTTTGCTTCTGTTAATGCTGTCAGTTAAAGCTGCCTGGCAATTTGAGTCTAAATTCCATGGTGCATCATGGCTAGGGCAATGGAATCCAGACTTGATAGTGTAGTCAAAATTTGTTAAATGGTGAAGGGGAGGAGAGGGAAGGGGAACTCTGTCTGTCTTAGGTGGACGTGGATCTACGAGAGCCATTTAGAGGCAGGCTATTTTTTGTCTACAAGAAATCAGAAAATAAAACAATAGACCTTTTCTTTTCCTGCCTCAGAAGCATCTGCTTTGCAGGACTACCACGAGGTTTAATTAATAAATGTATTTGCAGATTCTCTAAGGAAAGGCTAAGTTATGTAAGTGTTGTAATCTAGTACATTTTCATTTTTCATGAATAAGTTACACCTCATGGTGAGAAACTTGGATAGAATTCTTTTGTATATCGCACCTAAAGACATAATATCAGTTCCAATTTCGTGCAGCTAAAGGGAAAATGTCAAGGGTCCTTATGTGGAACTTTACTGCCTGGTGGATTGTCCTACTTCTTATACCTCAAATCCCATCTTTTGCATTTTGATGAAATTTGGGGAGAATCTTTTCAGATTGAAAAGTCATATTCCCAGTAGTATTTTGGCTTTTGTTGATGGTAATAAAATCACGCTCAGTTTTTCTAATTTTAGGTTTTCTCTTTTGAGCAGAATGAATATACAGTTCATCCTATATGTGTGTTTATTTCTAGCTCTAAATTTGTAAGGAAAGAGAACTAGCTGCAATGCAGGAATTCGGACCCCTTGTCAAGGTTGAGAGATGAATGGGGTCTCATTCTTGATAAAAGTTGCTAGGAACAGAGTAAAATTTTGATTCATAGGCATTTATCTCCCCAAGTTCTGCCACTGCTGCCTGCCTTCTCTCATTTTTACCTGCGTGTTTGGGGAAGCTGCCAGCCTTTCTGTGTGGGTGGACGGAGAGGAGAGATCCTCACTGCTTCCTGATAGGAAGGAGGAACAGCCAACTAACCTGACTGTTCCTCCGCTTACTGGATATGACGCCACTACATGTCAAAGACAATTGGCATTAGGTCTGGTCTCTTAGCCGGTTCTAGCATTCCCTCTGGGGCACATCACTGGAAGCAATGGCTTCCAAGGTCAGACCTGTCTGAGTCTGCCAATCATTCTAGGGGCCACCAGTGTGGAGAGGTGCTAAAGATACCTAGGAGTTTCCTGCCTAGTCAGAGAGACATGAAGCAATGAGACAATGTCACAATATGAAATAGTCAAATACTCAAACATTACTGCATGGGAAGTAAGCTCCATGGCAGGGTCTTATCCCTAAAGGAGCTGGGGAGGTAGGTCTTGAGGGGTGTGTAGGACTTAGATAATGAACAGACGAGCTTGTTCCTTAAGTGTGAAACTTAAGGGGTGGAGATGGGGGTGGGGTAAGAGGAAAAGGAAACTGACACTTAAAAAATGTACCAGCATTATGCTTTATGTGTGTTCTCACATTTAACCCTATCAATCGTTCCTATTCTCCCTCTTTTACATGTGAGGAGATCGAGACTCAGATTTGGCCACAGCTCTAATCAGTAGTAGAGCCCCCATTTGACCTCAAGGCTATCTGACCTTGAAGTCAATGCTTCCCCGTTATCCCACATTCTTCCCCAGTAGCCTGTATGGTTCAGACAGGAGCTTCAGAATCAGTCTTGGACTTTATTCCATGGTAGAGGCAGATGGAGCACCTATTACTATGTCAGATCTAAAGAGAGGAGACACTGGCTCACATGGGCTTAACGACTTGCTTTTAGGCTGCAGTGAGTAGGAGAGTGAAAGGGAGGATGCATTTGGGCAGTACTAGAAAATTCAGTTGATAGGCCAAGAGGGATTAGGTTACTGAGCACCTTGACAGGCAAGATGAGAGCAGGACAGTGAAATGCTAAATGAGAGACTTGGAAACATTAATGTGCTTGAAGAGAGTGGATGGATATGAGCTGGGATAGGCTGAGCGCAGGTTAACTGGTGAGGAAGCTAATTCATTGATGAAGTGATGAAATTGGGATAGAGAGAAAATATGGAGGGAGGATGAATAATTAAGAGTCAGAAAAATTCAAGGAGGCGTTTTGATTCTTTGCTTTCCCAGGGCTCTTCAGCTTCTGTAGTACCTGTGGATTTTGCCAACTTCCACATCAACCTTCTCTGTAAGACATCTCTCTCAACGACTTACATAAAAACAATGGTTCTAGTCAACACATCTTCACTTTTATTTGTACTATAAAAGAAAATTTGTTGACTGGTATTTTCTGACATTGGTTTAGGAAAACCTACAGTTATTCTAGCACTTAAAATCCATCACATCTCAGCATTAGGTATAATATTCCAGAGCTTTTGGTCTGTCTGTTTTACTTTCAGTGATCAAATTCTACTATTCTCATCACTCTTCTTGCTCTGGAGTTTTCAGAGATCTCAGAGGTTATGTCAATGAGCTTCCTGTAATCAAATACAGACACCCTTCACTATTCACCACAATGCATTTCTGGAAGCAGCATCATTAAGTTGATGGTTGTAAAATGTCAGTCATTCTCCCATAGTCACGGTTACATCAGGCATTGCAGGTCTGACCCAAGACCCACATGTACTACATCAAGGAGATGAAAGGCAATAAGTCATAAGAGCAAATTTACCACAATCATGCCATAGCTCTACAATAACCTAAAAAAGGAAAATGATGATGCAAGTTACATTCTAAATTGGAATAAGAGCCCAGATCAGCAAGGTGGCTTATTCAAGTCACATAAATAATAAGAGAACCAGGACCAGAACCCAATTATCTGTGTCCTGCCTAGAGAAGTGCCTTTTGCCTTTCACCACACTGCCTTCCCAAGAAAGTGCTTTAAATGATCAGTGAAGGGGCCCCAGAGTACTACAGAGCACACAGACAGCTCAAAGATAACTCAAGCAGCTCTCCTTTATTAAGTACTTACCAAGTGCCAGACATTGTTCTAAGCCTTTCATATGAGTTATCTTATTAAAATCCAAAATGGCTCTGTTAGGGACTATTCTTATCCCCAATACATAGATGAGGAAACTGCAGTTTCGACAAGCTGAGAAACTTGGCCAAGATCATTATTTAAGCAGCAAAACCAGATTTAGAACTTTCCCCAAGCTCCAAATCTTCCATTTTACAATGAGAAGGACTTAGAATGGTTAAGTGACTTACTCAAGGTTACATAAGGGATTAGAAACTAATCTCATAACACCATGCTCAGTCTTCTTTCCCACTGTCAAACCACGAGCCAGAATAAATATGCTAGCTATGTAATTTTTGAACAATCTTCCTTAGAATTTAGAAAGGTTTTTGAGGAATCAAAAAGATACCCAAGGATGTTAAACTTAATTCCTTCTTTTTCTCCAAATATTTTTCCAGTAATAATTTCATAACTCTTCCATTAGTCATTCTTTCAATATTTGTCATTGTTATACTGAAATATTTGAAAGAGCCAGAGAACCACCCTAGTTATAAAGATTCAGGAGAAAAGGAATTGCTTGAATCAATTCCTATTGTTCATCATCTTTTCTTTGCTCTTCCCTGACCTCTGCAACATTAAGGAGGGCCTTGAACAAGGACAGAAGTTAAATAGGGAAATCTAAGGAGTGTGTAAAAGAATGAGAAGAAAATCCCATTCTATCCCTTTGCCTTGGAAAAGGTGTTTAAGACTTGCTTTTTTTTTTTTTTTTTTTAACATAAGCTTATAATATGTCTTCTCATTCTTTCTGCTTTGTATGTGGGACCTATGTGAGAAGAGCTGAAGGCTTGAAAATTGAAGTATGGATGTTTATTAGACAAGACTCGGTGTGCAGAAGTGTCCATAAATAGTGGTTTTCTCTAAGCACAGTGATCAAAGAATTATTAGTAAATGCTATACCTTGTCAAAATATTCACGTTTTGTGGCTTAGCCTCGGAAATTAGAATAGGTGAAATACTACCAAGTGGTAACAGTGGCGTTACGTGCTTACTATCACTAGGCACTCATTAAATACATTATCTAATCTCACAACAACTTATGAGTTAGGGACAATGTTTGATTCCCACTACAGAGATGAGGACTACTAAGAATAAAAGGTGTTGAATCACTTACCTGTGGTAAAACACCTATATCGCCTAGAAGCTGGGTTAGAACTGGGTCTAACTGTAAAGAATGGGATGTCCTGCCCATTATCATGGGATGTTAACTTTCTACTACAGTGAACACTGATCATCATATGCTGCTGGCTGTGATGCTTTTACAATAAAAGGTTTTAGTTTGAAAAATGATTAATATGAATTGACAGCCAAGACTTTCATGAAAAAATAAAGTCAGCCTATATTTACTTAATTGTCACTGACAGTTCAGGATATTCATATACATAAAGGGGAAAAGTGTATTTGACATTTTAAAACATCTTAATATCATCAAAATCAAATTTATTACTAATATATATGGAGTGCCATAGAGCTTATATAATGTTTAAATGCACAATATTATTATTTGAATGCCTGTTTAAATAGAAGCTGAAACCAAATTTTACTTAGGATTATGAATCTTAAATATACTAAGGAAAGGGAGCCAACATTTATCAAAAATCACTATTATATATCAGACACTTTATATACATTATTTCATTTAACACTCAACAGAACCCTGTGAAGTGTCTTATCCATTTTCCAGAGGAGAGAAAATCTTAAAGAATAATTTGCTTCAGATTCAAGCACGTAGGAAGTGGCTAAACAGTTTAGAACTCATGTTCACCTGCCTCCAAATCCTGTGCTTTTGTCTCTCCACCATATTTGAATTAGATTGGAGCTTGTGGTCAATGTAGGATTGGGATGAAATTCTTTATGTGGTTCCCTTAAAAACTTCTAACTACTGAGGCTAACTATTGGTTTAAAAAGTTTTAACTATTTAAAAAGTTCTAGTGGAAGCAAACCTTTTTAAAGTCCAAGTTCAGTATCAGAAATGGCCTGAAAATATTGCTGGTTGATGAGACCAACACAGAAATTCAAATTTCAATCCAGTAAACAAGAGCTGGAAAACAGATGGACGAGCACGCCATTTTACCCTTCCAGGGTGATAAACTGATAAGGAACTTCTGGCTGAAAAGAGTCTACCAAGAGGAGTCCTCTCATCCAGGACTTTCATTTCTTTAACTTTTTAAACAACAATAATTTTAAAAGAGAGATACTGTTTTTCTCCACTGTCTCCACAGAACCTTACCTTCATATCAGTCTCAGGTTAACTGAACATCACTAGTTGAGAATGAATGTTTTGGGCAGCCTGGAGGAGGCAGCTGTGAAAGGAGCGACTATAAAATTAATTTAGTTCTAAGTAAAACCACAGAGCTAAATCAGAAAGGGAGCCAGGAAATTTAATGACAATTCAGGCACGCAAAAAGAAAGAGCCAGGGACCCCATTTTGAAGACAAAAATTGGAAGGATAAAAAGAAGAGTGGGAGAGAGGGAAAGAAGGAAGAGGTTAAGTATTGGCAAGAAAGGGGAATAGGGAGTTAGTGTTTGATGGGTACAGAGTTTCAGTTTGGAATGAGGAAAAGTTCTGGAAATGGACAGTGAGGACGGTTACACAATGATGTGACTGTACTTAATGCTACTGAGCTGCACACTTAAAAATGGTTAAAATGGCAAATCTTATGCTATGCCTATTTACCAGAATTTTTTAAATTGGGCAAAGAATATGAATAGACATTTCTCCAAAGAAGAAGGGATTAAGGATTGGAAAGAAAGATCCTAATTGTAACTAGGTTTTTGTTTGATTAAATCTCATAGTATAAAATTATTCTTTTCACATTAAAAATTCCTTATTGTTGCCATTTTTCCCTTTAAGAGTTCTGTTTTCAGAAAGCAGGGAACTGAGTGCAAATGCAAATTTTTCCTCAGTGAACCATTTCTGTTAGAAGCTGGGTCTACCCTGAGATGCCAGGCCTTAACAAAAGCCCACTATTTACTCGGTGGCAATGCATCTTCACACTTTTTCTCAACAAATGTTTCTTAAGAGCCCACTATGTGTCATGTAAAATTCAGAATTGTGGGAATACAGTATTGAACAAAATAGTCCCTGTTCTCATGGGCCTTACATAGTAAGGCGGACAGGCAATAAACCAACATGCAAATACTTACAGTCAAAGTAATTATCATATAATAAGGATCATCTTGAAAAGCAGAGATGCTGAAAGAATGGGCCTAACCACCGAGCTTTGAGGGAGCAGTTAGTAATAAAGAAATAAAAGGGAACATAGGAGCTTTCTTCCCTTATGTAGTTTCTTCCTTGGGTTTCCATTTTGCCATCTATTATACCATGATGTTTTGGCACTTCCTGGGGCGTTATTGGGGAGGACAGATGGTAACCTGGTTTAAATACTCACCACACTGCAGAGGTGTCAATGTGGTACAAGCAGAGTGAGAAAGCAAGGCTCAGAAGGGTCACAAAGCTGGTGGTGGCACAGACAAGCCTCCTGAAATTCCACTCCAGGACTTTTTAACTTTTCCTTTGCACCATGATTTTGCACACAATTGAATGGTTTTATTAATCTCTCTCTCTCTCTCTCTTTCTCTCCCTGACACACATACACAAACACACAGGCAAAGAACTAAAAAGGAAAAAAACTAAACAAAACAAATTTTTCTGGAAATTTTGTTAGATAGCAGTATATCTTACCAACTCAAGAAATGTGCGAGATGATTCCAGTACCCAAAGACATACTTCATGTCCTGTGCATAACATTCATCTTACCATTCCTTTTACTGAGTCTTAGCATTTGGTTACTTTTCTGCCTTTAGTGTCTTAAAAGCCAATTCTCAGCAGACTGAATTATACATTCTGCTCCACTGTTAAAATGAATACTACAGCCAAAATGTGCCCAGGATTCTAAGTCCAACATAATGGTAGTGGATACAAAAGGAGGGCACTGAGCAGAATTGGGGGCTTTATGTTGAATCCAACAAGATCTTGTTTCTGTGGTTTTTCTTGGCCTGAATCTTCAATTTATTACTGGGAGCAAAACTCTATATTGAAAAAAGCTTTTAAAATTTCTTTTTTAGCTGTTGCATAAACTGTTTTTTAAAGGTATGAAAAAAGTTTTCTTAGATTCTACCTTCATCTTCAGAGGTCACCTTCAATGAAATTGCCTCAGATGTGGGCAGCCTATTTAATCTCACATAGCCTCACTTGCTACACATCTCACTGTGAATATTCTAAATGTAATATTTTCAGAAAAAATATTTTATGATCCTTTCTATAATGTTTTGGAATATCTTCTTAAATAATGTGCCCCAAATATTATTATATTATTGTTTCTTCATATAGTAGAGGAATTTAGCCTTCTTTACTGTGTGGACAGTCTCTAATTTTAAAAATGTTTGTTTGTTCAAAATTCCCTTTGTTACTTGGTTTGGAATTCAAATAATTTTCCTACAGAGACAGTGACGGACTTGATGGTTAGGTCTCCAGGCTGGTCTACAATAGTTTAACTCATAACATTGCTCAACGATAATACATGGAACAGGCCAAACACCATGTTCACAGGTGTTTCTGTATCTCTGAGATTCAAGAAAGATGCCAAAAGCATATGCCTAACTCAAACTCCCAGACAGCGGTGTGTTAGGAAAGTCTTTCACCGTCTCCACCTGCTGGAGGTAGAGGAACCACAATCCATGGTGAATTCCATGACTGGAATGTTCATTGGGAAAGGTTTGTGGAGTTAGGAACGTGATATACAGTGTAGAGTCAAGAATATCAGGTGATAAATAGGAAGATAAAAGCTGGGACCTGTTCCTGGTCAGACACATTCTGTGAGTCAGACGCATCTACAGCACCCTCTTTCTCATTTTCCTGGATGCTACAGTTTGATCTGCCTACTTCTTTTTTCCTGCTGTTGTGTGGCCCTTCCAATCTAGGGTTTTGTTTTGTTTTGACATTTTCTGGCACCTGCAGAACAAACATGGTCTCATAGTTCCTCTCTTCCTGAACAAGCACACAACACTTCTGAATATGTTTTTGTTTTAGACATTTCTGTAGCATCAGGGGAAAGCACGAGGAATAAAAAGTCTTGCTCTCATATCCTTTTACCTCCTTCCTCATTTATATCCTATAGGAGAAAATGTCACCCTTGGATGACGTTATGGATGGTTAGATGATCTGAGGACTAGATTCCCACCTCACCATGAAAGCAAGACAAATGTTCCTTGGAACTCCCTCAGAGGAGTTGGAATTGGCTGGGGCTGGGCCTGGCTGGAGAGAGGATCATGATCAAAGCCTGACTGCAATGCTCACAAGAGTCTGGATTGGTCCACATGTGACATGGACTCATGCGAGGAGTGGAATCTTATTCAAATCAAGAATTTCCATATATGTATTTTACCCAGATAATATAAATTGTCAATGTGTACCCTGGTCAGTAATCTTCAGTGAGGCCAATGTTATTGCCTTCGATGCAAACATTCAATTATTAACATTTTTAAATGAGAATTTTTCACATATTAGAAAGTATATCTAAGAATATTTTTGTTCAAATATCACAGAGTGGAAAATATTAGACAGAAATGAGTCATCAACAAAACGATTTGTCACTGAAAATAGAGGAATGAGAGCTTTGAATGTGAACTTTATATTAATGACAGAGAGCAAAACAACAATCCTGACTAAACTGCTCTTTAAGGTCTGCTAAATATTGTGGGCATTCCAACCAACCTCAGGTTGCTTTTCTCAAGAGTAAAACTGTTTGTCATATTTGAGAATTTTCTCCCACAACCCCAGTTGATGCCTTTTCTGTTTAAGTAAAAATCCATTTTGAAAACCAGTCAAATATGGCATGACACACTGCCCTCCCTCAGAACAATAATCCCCCCAAATAATGAATATGGCTATTTTTCAAAGCGTCTTTTCCTATACCACTAATTATCTTTGAACTTTTTATACCATTAAAGTTTACAAATAGTCATAAAATAGGCCAAAGTTCTTGAAAGTGTTCATTTATTGCTCTGATAATGTATGTTCACCAAGAGACCAAAGACATTTGCTTTTGACTTTAGTAATCCATACTATGATTAAGTACAGAATTATTTTGCAGCCAAAAATGAACAAATGTCCCTCTGCCTTTGCCCAGTTTGCTTCAAGTAAAATACTTCACAAATTTCACCTCTCAGGCAAAATCAGAGAATTTCAGACAGTTGTGGCTGCCATGGAGAAGATGTGTAGAGTATTAGGGAGAAGAGGGAGAGAATATTAAATAGTGGAGAGACTGAAGGGGGGAGGAACGCCAATGGAGAGGAGTGAAGAGGCACATGTGTGACAGAATAAGAAGAAAACTGTGAATAAAGAAAAATATATTGGGATGGTGAGCAAGAGGCAAGCCTCCTTAGCTTTGCCATATTTTTAGGAAATTCCATTCAGCTTTGTATTTTTAAATTAATAATAAGTTTTGTTTAAGGAGACAGTGAAACATCCTTTCTTTAATTACTTCTAAGGAAACAGGGCCTTGTAACCATGGCAAAATATTTCTAAGAAATCTATCAAGTCTAGAAGTTTTCTTCAGGTAGCATTTTTGTTTATCTGCCATGTTTCCATACTCTGTGAGTGATTCTGCCCCCAACCTGGAATGTTTTTCCTTTTATCTACATATAAAATATGTAGGTGAGAGAATGGGGAAGAATGTTTATTTTTCTTGGATGTTCCTGAATCCTTAATTACCCTGAAAGGATGCAGAGATATATATTGTCCAGGGCTTCTTTTCCTGCCTCCATTGCTATGTCGCATTTGTGAGTGGTCTGTTGGTCTTCTGTTGATGCCAACATTGTGGCATTGTGTCCTCAGTAAATCCTTTTTCCTTCAGCCTTCTGTGCAACCAACAGTCAATAAGTGCCCCCTATGTGCCCAACCCTATCCTAGACACTACAGATGTAAAGATGAATGAGACATTGCCTTGTGCTTAACAAAACTCAGTTTTGTTTTGGACCCAGCAGCCCTTCTTGGAAATTTCCACTTGAGCTCCCATGCTAGGGGTACCAGCTCCATTGAGAGTCCCTCAGATTTCAGTAAGGCCACACAAATATTTAACAGGTATATTTTATCTCTCTCTTCAAACTCAACATTACAAAGACAGTATTGGATGGCTATTCACAGGAGGATTTAACTAAAACATCCATTATTCCTCTTTTCTAACTGTTTTGTGGTTTGAATCCCTAGGAACTTTGATCTTTTCACTGAAAAGTTTTTTCTATTAATTAAGCCAAGAAAGAAGAGTTCTTACTGAATTTACTATTGAGCTAACATTTTAAAAGATAATGCATCTTACATCCTTGAATCTTTGCAATGAACACATTTATATAAGAAGTGAGAACATTTCTAGAAGTCATCTAGAAGCTCACAATTTCAAAAATTATTCCTATGTCAGTTTCTGGAGATCAACCACAAGGTAGAAACCTCAGAAAGTATTGATCCTTCGTATGTCTGAAGCACTGAGGAAAGCACGGGGATTTCTTTTCTTCTTTTGCACCCTCTTGCTTGAGAACTGGTTAGTTCAGGTGTTGAGTTTATGGTGCTGATGCACTCAAATTCAGTGTTTCAGCCCCTGCAGACTATTTTACTTTCAACTGAGTGCATTTCTCACTCTGGTCAGCTTTTTCAAGTGCCCACCAAGGGTAAGGGCATATGGATGGCTCAGCCTAAATCTATCATCATCTTGGAAGAGACAAGGCAACATGCATATATTCTATCTGTTGAATCAGTCAAGGGAGGTACAGTGTTTTCTTCCTAGGTAGGGGGTGCCTGTTGGTCAAGCCTGCTATTCCTTTGGGAGAAAGCCAAATGTCTGAAAGTTGCAGGATTAACCCCTCATTAGACCTGCTCTCCTGATCCCACCTGGCAGTAGTGACTGCTGCCTCCCTTAATGTTGCCTACAGCATTGGCTGCTGCCCAGCCCAGGAAGCTAGCAATCCAGGCTTAGTGGATATCTCCTTCCAGAAAGTAAGGCTCAAAGAGAACACAAACCAACAGCTCAAAGCTGCATTAAGCCCAAAGATATATTTGACCCACACAGAGTTGTTTTCTGTAATGTGAATTAGTTGCTAAATTTCCAGATTCTTTTGGAAAACAGAAAAGCCAAGCAACTTAGAGCCCAGGTTTCTGCAGGTAGCAATTGGCTGGAGCTAAGTAGCTGCTGCTCCCTTCCCTCTAGACGTGGGCCCTTCCTCTGCCACACTCCCTTCCTGACCCACTCACTTACGTACATTTCCTGCCTGGCCCAGTAGGCTTAGTATTCTGGTAGTACCCTAACCCAATCCTCTTTTTAATAAACTTGACTGCCATTGCACTACAAGTCAATGGTAGGCACTTCACTGAGCGTGCAGAGATTATTAAATGGCTGCTCACAACACATTTAACAGGAAAATAATCCATCTGATGTTCTTTGGGGCCATTCATGTTTGTATTCAATAAATAAATATTAGACTAATCATGTACTGCGTTCATATGGGAGTGATTTAAGGATGCAGATTAAGCAGAATCATGAGAGTCTTAAATCCAGCCACCTGGAGGAGATGCTCATTGATAAGTAGACACTATTGCAGCCAACCGATATTCTTGTTACAGATAATCTTATTACAGCTAGAGGGTCTACTAAAGATTTATGAATGCACTCATGATTTGAGATCAAGTATGTCTTTGCTTTAAAAATAGAATTGCCGATTTTGTGGGCATCAGCTATTCTCATTTTTGTGTGTTCTCCTTTTAGTGGAAAAAGGAATTGAAATAATGGCTTCAGTTCAAGATTTTGATTTACCATACAAGATTGGCTAGAATCTTATTTTAATAATTTAACCCCCTTCATTGTCATGGTTCTCTGTTATATAAAAAAAATACTTATTTGAGAGAGTCATCTAACAGGGAGATAAACAGAACTACATCTTGTTCAATATAATTTGATTTCTTTCCTATTGTATAGCTTGCAAGGGTTCTTCAGAAGCTGAAAGAGTGGACCTGTAATTGGGTAGGGCTTCTGTTGCTGTAAGCAGACATGTTTGCAGTATCTGTCTGGAGGAGGCCTGGGGTAGGACATGGTTGGCCACCCGGGCAAGGATGTCCTGGAGAGGGGCCTAGCAGCCCCACAAGTCCCTCAGCAATTTCTACCCATCTGGCTTCTCCCATCCAATTCTCCAGGCTCCATTTGCTCTAGGCCCCACCCCATTTCCAAGCTCCCAGGGGGGTTCTTGTGAGCACCGACCTCTGCTGGCACACGCTCTTGGAAGCACTCTTTCCCTTGGTCCCATGGCAGGCTGTCACTGTGCCCTGGAGGGGCCTCCCAAGCCACGAGCAGAGTGAGGTAACATCTCTGAGCTGATCCTGGTTTGCACAAGCACTTGGTACGGTGTGCAAGCTAGTTAAAGCTGTTCGTGCTGTCTTTTCAGTGTCTGCAAAATATGACTGGCAATACTGTCCTAGCTCTTAAGGCTCTGGTAGAAATTTCTCAGTCTCCTGGAAAATCAAGGGAGCATCTCTTAAAATTAAAACAAAGATAATAAGGATGCTTCAGAGAGGGGACTTTGAGGGGACCCACTGTAATAGTGATTTCTCTGACTAACGTGTACTCTGACAGACCCCAGGAGGGTTTTCAGTTGCTCCTTTCAAGAAAACATGAGCTGCAGTGCCTGGAGGTTGAGGAAGGAACTTTGGATATCAGCCTTAGCTTTGATCATCGCAGGGCAGGAAGGACGCCACTGACAGCCAGTCTATCAAGGTCACTGTGGTGAACTGTGGTTCAATAACCATTTTTTTAAATGGACAAGCTCAGGATTAGGGCTTGTCAGTATGAGATTTGAAGCCCATGTTCCAGGGCCTGCTCTTTTAGGAATGCATGTTTTGTTACCTATATTGAAATATTCAGGCACCTTCTGAAGCTTTTGATCCTCCTGCCTATTAAAATTACAATGGAGATTGAGGAAGTTTTTATGCACAGAACATATTTTATATGTCCATAGAGAATTGGTATAGAAGAAAATCTCTAAGGAGAGTCAACAGGGAAACACACAAAACCTACCTACTACTCTTTAAATTATGTTTCTTTGGTGTGAATTAAAAATATAATCTGACTAAAGAAAAGCCCTATTAAAAACTAGACAGAAGATCCCTCTTTCCCTCAAAAGGGCTTCTCCACCCCCCACCCCACACCACTCAACACACACTTGGCTCTCCTCTTCCCTGCACAGGTATCCTTCTGGCTGGGAACTGTCCTGCCTTCCCCATGGGCCCTAGAGCCTGTAACATCATATGTCTTCTAACATCAGAAGCAGCCATCAAATGGGCAATAGTTAAATAAGAGGCACTCAGTTGGTAACTGTTCCTCATCAGGATTCCTGTTCTGTCTGTATTTCCAGAGTGTATTTCACCCCAGGGTACACTTAATTCAGACTGTACCAGCAAGCTATATTTCTCAGAAAAAAATTTAATAAGCAAAAGATATTTTCAAGAAAAATGCTACCATCAGAAAATGAAACACTCAAAGCTTTCCTACCTCTAAGATCAAATCTCTTGAACTTCTTGAAGCTCACAGCTGCTAGGAACGTAATTCATTCTTTGACACCACATTGATAGTCCACAAGAGAGCAAAAGACATAGACTAGGGTATGGCCAGAGTTTTCTGGCCCAGATGCCAGGCAGCAGTGACAGCAAAGACTTTGGTGTACCAGAGGTCATTTTTATTTGTTTTTATCCATATAATGGGTTGTGAGTAGGCTTGGGTAGAAGGAAAAAGCAGTCTGGGTGAGTCCAGTTAATGCCTTTAGGTAACTTCAAGGCTGATTTACAGTTCAGTTAAACCTGGACAGTCATACATGTCTCATTGTCAAATACAAGTCCAAAGTATTGTTGTAACTAATTTCTGTAATACACATTTGCCCATTGCTAGACTTTCTATAAAATACTTTTCTTTCCAGGTGGTTAGGAATTTCATTCTATATGGCATTTTAGTTTCAGTTAATAAGCAAAAACGTGAATATATTCTATAATATATATTATTATATATCAACTTAAGAAACTGCAAGATTTTTTTCCCATAAATAGTTTAGAGAGACTCTTGCTAAAGTAAAAGGAAAGAAAAAGAAAAACAGGACATGATTTGACACCCTCGGGCACATTCTTATTTGGAAATCTTACAGACAGTGTTGAAGCTAAGGGATGAAATAGAATAATTCCTATTTAATAATCTAAATAATCAAATATCTAAAACTAAAAATGAAGTTATAACCATCTGAATAATTTGAATATTAGCTATTCACAATAACTGTTCAAAGATACTATGATAATATTTACATATAAAAATCATTATATCTCATTATTACTTTTATTTGTCTATCAGTACACAAGACAAAGAATGCTATTTTTCCCAAGTAATTTTAAATTCCTAGGAATTTTTAAAAAATAAGAATGATCTTACCAGAAGTTTTGAGTTTCCATTTAGTATAAATATTTAATATAAATGAGTTCTTCCTCTATTTTTATCAATTCCATCCACGTCTGTATGTTCCAATAAAATAAAAGATACTCATATTTATTTCATGGGAGAAACTGAGTGTATGTACTAAAACTGTTTTATATAAACTGCAGGAGCACTCAAAGGGAACAATATCCATTTGTATGAATTCTGACATGGGATAAGAAATTATACTTGTAGAAATGAGGCTTTTATTGGGAATTGGATTCCAGTGTGCAGGAATATTAGCTGACCTTGACCATAAAGAATTTTTACTGGTTATTCCCTTAACAAAGACTCTTGGCTCTTTAATAAATAAACATTTTTGTTAACTAATAGCACAAAGTTTGGTCAAAGCATTGCACAAAGAATAAGTATTTTTGTTAGAATGTGTTAAAAGCTTGGCTTTTAAGTTTGACCTTTAGTGAGCTGGGTCACACAGGGAAACTCATTGTCCTTAGCAAAGTGTGGAGTTGGAAATGAACTTAGGGATCAGACTGCAGGGACAACGGTTTGCATTTGATAGTTTAGCTTTACGTGTGCTTCTGGATTTATTAAGAATGTTTTAACTGTTTTATTTGAATGTTATCCCTTTTTCTCTTTAATAGGGGATATTTAAACATTCCCTGAATTTGAAACTGGTTGTTCTTATATCTTGAGAACAAAATTACTTTTGATGGGAACACATCTTTGAATTATAAATGCAAGTTGATAAATAAATAATACTTAATTTACTGTGCATTTTAAAATATTTACATTTAAACCTTACAAACAACTTTTCACTTACAAACTAATTCTCTTATCAGACTTCCAGATCACCTTAGCAAATATTAATTGAACAATAATGTGAACATATAATAAAGAGATATGAAGCAAAAACTAAAACAGGAGATTAGAGTCTAAACAGAGTGCATGCCCACATATATGCTGTCACAATTTTACAGAAAATACTGTGCATATGAATCATTTTTACAGTGGCCACGTAGCAGAAGTACTTAAGTGTAAAATTTTTCAGAATGAAGGGTGGGGATTGTGCAAAATTATAATTGCACCAAAATTATGAGAAATTGAAGAAAATTCCTATTTTTAAATGTCTATTTTCAAAGAGTAAAACTTAAACTTGGTATTTTCCCTCACAGAAGGATATCTAAATCATGCTTGTCTTTTTCTTTAACAGATAATTCTGAAATAATCAGCAGAAACGGAATGGAATGCCAAGAATCTGCATTGAGAATAACTAAACATTGTTACTGTACATACTATCCTGTTTCCTCCTCAATAGAATTGCCACAAACTGCATGCTAAATAAAGATTTAGTTCTTCTGGACAGACCACAACTCTAAGAAGCTAGTGCTGCTATATCATATATGAATATTAAATATGGTATGCTTAGTATATTCCAACCTAAGATAGTTAACTACCTGAGACCAGCTGTGATGTTTAAAGACATAAAGGATAAAGTTTACTTTTAAAGGGTTTCTAAACATAGTTTCTGTCCTAGGAATATTGTCTTATCTCCATAACTATAGCTGATGCAGAAAGTCCAACCAGTTTACTCATTTCGACTCAGAATATTTCCAAGTTAGCAATAAACAATTAGCGTTAGTTTAAAAACCTATTCCAAGGGCAGGTTCGATTCTAACTCCGATTACTGTTATTTCATTGACCCACTGGATCAAAGGGTATGTTTCACTTCTTGACGACATGAATGCTGCAGCAAAGAGGAGAAGTGAAGTAAAACCGATACCTGTCCTGCAGGTCTAAAATCTGAATGGAAATTCAAGCACAAGGACTGGGGACACATCAAAGTGTGGGATTTGGTTTGCCTGGAGATGCCACGTTGAATCATGTGATTCTAGAGTAACATTAACTAGATTGATAAAGAAACTTTGCACGGTATGAGCTTCATACCCCACCAAACAAAGTCTTGAAGGTATTATTTTACAAGTATATTTTTAAAGTTGTTTTATAAGAGAGACTTTGTAGAAGTGCCTAGATTTTGCCAGACTTCATCCAGCTTGACAAGAATGAGAGGCCCATGCCAACAGTCTAATCTAAGGGATTAGTCTTTCAAACTCACCATCCGGTTGCCTGTTACAGAATAACTCTTAAAAACTAAAAACCTAGTCAAACAAGGAAGCTGTAGGTGAGGAGATCTGTATAATATTCTAATTTAAGTAAGTTTGAGTTTAGTCACTGAAAATTTGACTGTGACTTTAATCTAAATTACTATGTAAACAAAAAGTAGATAGTTTCACTTTTTAAAAAATCCATTACTGTTTTGCATTTCAAAAGTTGGCTTAAAGGGTTGTAACTGACTACAGCATGGAAAAAATAGTTCTTTTAATTCTTTCACCTTAAAGCATATTTTATGTCTCAAAAGTATAAAAAACTTTAATACAAGTACATACATATTATATATACACATACATATATATACTATATATGGATGAAACATATTTTAATGTTGTTTACTTTTTTAAATACTTGGTTGATCTTCAAGGTAATAGCGATACAATTAAATTTTGTTCAGAAAGTTTGTTTTAAAGTTTATTTTAAGCACTATCGTACCAAATATTTCATATTTCACATTTTATATGTTGCACATAGCCTTTACAGTACCTACATAGTTTTTAAATTATTGTTTAAAAAACAAAACAGCTGTTATAAATGAATATTATATATAATTGTTTAAAACATCCATTTTCTTTGTGAACATTTTAGTGATTGAAGTATTTTGACTTTTGAGATTGAATGTAAAATATTTTTAAATTTTGACATCACCGCCTGTTCCGAAAATTAGATGCACCAACCATATCATTTTTATTTGAGAAAAAAGAAATCTGCCATTTTAATTATTGTTGGTCAAAGTCTAATGACTATCTTATATCATAGATTTGATAACCCTGTCAAAAGAAAATCACATTCTAAGTGTAATCTTACATAGTGCTTGTATTGTTGCATTTGTTTTAATTTGTGGGAAAGTATTGTATCTAACTTGTATTTCTTTGGTAGTTTCATCTTTATGTATTATTGATATTTGTAATTTTCTCAACTATAACAATGTAGTTATGCTACAACTTGCCTACAACATTCAAACTTATTTTCTTTTTTCTTTGTTAATTCACTTAAATTCATTGAAAACATAGTATACATTACTAAAAGGTAAATTATGGGAATCACTGAAATATTTTTGTAGACTAATTGTTGTAACATTGTCTTTCTTTTTTTCTTTTGTTTCATGATTTTAATTTTAAGAATTATTAGCACACGACTATTTTCAGCCCTTTAATAACGGAGCATCAAAACATCACCTTATCCCCAAGCCAACATAGAAGACTGTATTTTTACTATGAGATCCATTTTCCAGAGTCGTGATTATAATATGCAAAGAGTCATAAATATGCCATTTACAATAAGGAGGAGGCAAGGCAAATGCATAGATGTACAAATATATGTACAACAGATTTTGCTTTTTATTTATTTATAATGTAATTTTATAGAATAATTCTGGGATTTGAGAGGATCTAAAACTATTTTTCTGTATAAATATTATTTGCCAAAAGTTTGTTTATATTCAGAAGTCTGACTATGATGAATAAATCTTAAATGCTTTGTTTAATTACAAAAACAAAATCACCAATATCCAAGACATGAAGATAGTAATTCAACAAATACTGTAGTTAAGAGACGAACTCGCCACTTGTATGGGAACTACATTTCACTCTTGGTTTTCAGGATATAACAGCACTTCACCGAAATATTCTTTCAGCCACATCACTGGTAACATTTCTACTAAATCTTTCTGTAACACTTAAAGAATTCCTTCATTCATTACCTTACAGTGTAAACAGGAGTCTAATTTGTATCAATTCTATGTTTTGGTTGTAATATTCAGTTCACTCACCAATGTACAACCAATGAAATAAAAGAAGCATTTAAAAGGATTTCTAGTCTTTCTCCTTTTTGTGTCGAGACAGATTAATAATTAGCCAGACAAAATGGTTTTTACATTCACATAGATAACATTTGGTAACTTCAAAAAAGACCAAGTTCTTGGTCTTCGAATGAGAGCCTGAAGGTTTTTGCTTTTGGTTTTGGCTTTTTAACAGTAAGAAAAACTATTTAAAAGAATAATTTTAGAAGTATTTTTAGTATTCTTTAAAATTAGAAATAAAGATAAATCCCACCACTCAGCCCTCTTCTTTGGCATTCTGCCTTAATGCGAAGAGATGTGAACATCAGTAACCGAATGGGGAACAAAATATCAGCTTCATGAACAGATGAAAAAGTGTCCATGAATCCATAAGACAGGCTCCTAGTAAGAGCCTGACTGGACAACACGTCTTAGACCTGAGGCTGGAGAAAGAGGCAGGCTGGTTAGTTCTGTTCTTTGCAGACACCCCAGTCAGGTGGACGAAGGAGAGAACAAGAGCTAAGCATCATACCTGAGGGCAGGTGTTCAACAAAGAGAGTCCCCCTGAGAGCTGGTGTGTACCTTCTCAGACTTCTTCTTCCTCAGCCCTTTGGCACCCACAGTATTTCTCAAGGAATGTGGTATTAGCTTTTGGCAGGAACATTCCTTGTCATGCAGGGGTTGGCAGAAATCACCTCCCCTATGGGCCAAGGCAGGAATGAGAGAGAGAAGAAGGTCTTCTCCACAGCAGGTTTAAGGCTCAGGCCTTCTGAATGGTTATGACATCCCTTAGGAGGGTAGAAAACACATTCAACAGACCAGCCATGTACAAATAAAGGCACTTGTATTTTTAGACTGTGCCATCAGGATTTCCAAGGGTAAAAATACTTTCACACCTTTGTGGATGTTTGAAAAACTGGCTGTAGGTTTGGACGAGAATTTTTTTTTACCAAAATGCAGAAGAAAATCTGCTCTCCTATCAGTCACTCCTTACAAGAGAACATTCTCTGTTAATAGTTCAAGGTGCCAACTTTAGAGAACATGCTGTTATTTTAAGTGAAAAATCTAAGACAAACTGTACTTAAAATTTTTCACACCTGGTTTTATGAGGAGTAATTTTCATCAGTAGACTGACTTTTTATGGCACTACTTCAAAATCAAAAGTGAAATTTAAACCTGAGAGGATGAAACTAATTTATCTCTTCAGCGTAAAAAATATTTAAATATAAAAGATACATTATTCTATAATTATCTGCCAATAGGAAAGTGTTATTTTAATTCTGGGCAGCCTAAACTAAAAGTAATGTTTCAAACCAAGAAATACACATTTTTATTATTAACCAAAGTTCTTTTGCAACACTTTAAAGATTTTAGGGGCAGCCAGGCAAACCGAAATATAGTTCAGCATTCTGATATTTGTGACAAAAAAATACTGGCTTGCTAAAGAATTATTTCTTCTTCCCACCAAATATCCTAGTGTCTCTAAAATATTAGGCTAGCATTGCTGTTGGACTGCTCTATCTCCACAGAAATGACTGAGTCACTATGAATAAGTATGATTCATACAAAATAAAACATAGCAGTGACTTCCCTCCACGCTCTTGGTGGGAGAGGTGGCTGGCAGGGATGGGGAAGGGGTGGAATTGATAATGTTCACCAGGGATCTCCTTATGTGCCAAGCTCTATGCTAAATAGTCACATAGGTTTCTAACAAGCCCACCCTGTGTTATTGAAGAGAACTACTAATAACTGATAAGTAAATTCTAACTGCCACAGAGATTCTTAATCAAGGTATATAGAGATACTGCTGCGAGAAGTAGCTTGATTCTAGATCAACATTACCTGTCAATGTCAGCCCTTGGGGGACTAGATCCACAGCTCAGCTGAAAACCCCCGCGCGGGGGATTTCAATTGCAGGAGCAATTGTGTCCTCACTTTCTCCTTCTGCTTCAGCTACTTTGGAAAATGACTGCTGACCTATTTAAGATGTCCCTTTAGCCTCCCAAAGTAAATTTCATATGTGCTACTTAGCCTATACTTTAATGAAACCCTTTCAGACATTCCCTCTAAATTTGGTGAAAACTCATATAGCTGTTCTCATGAAACAGGGTATAAATCAGAAAGTAACTTTGTTATGTTCTGATATACTTTACATAATCCTTAGCATTATCAAGGAGTTATTATACCTGTAATGTAGATGAGAAATCAAGACTCATAAGAACTGAGTAACTCTTTCAAGATCACCTCAAGCGGCAGGACTCTCAGCCCCGGCCTGTCCTAACTCTACGGTCATGCTGACAGGAGCTTTATTTGCGGCATCTTTCAGGTCAAAATTTCATAAAAGAATTCAGAGCAAAGCATTCATCCAGGTGTAAGGTGGAGCTCTAAGAAGACTCCTTTCCTAGGTTACATAAACAGGTTTTCTTCTCTATCACAAGAATATGATTTATGAAATATTTTGAAGCTATGTGCTGCAAAGTACTATTCTATATTTAGGACAGAGCCTAATACTTTATTAGAACCAGAGGCAACTGGAAGGAATGTTACACTGCACTCTCTCTCCAGTGTTATCCAGTTTTTCTTAATCAAGCTTCCATATGGTCCTCTTGAAATAAAAAATAATGAAAACCAATGAATTTTTCCCAATAAAGATAATGGTTTAGGACAACCTGGCCCATAAGCCCTAAATATATCTGAGCAAATTGATCTGATATATACAGAAGTAACAAACATACTACAGAATAAGTATATATTCAACACTGTTTCACACACATATTTATATGGAGAGCAATCTAAACACATTATCATCCATAAACACAAAGTTAAGGATTTTTCAGTTCTGCAGCAAGGGAAGATCAGTGTTTGCATTTCACAATCGTCTAGTGGTTAAGAGCTAAGTTTCCGGTCATATTGCCCAAGTTTGACTCTCAACTCTGCTTTTTACAGCCCCTAAACTTCAGTTTTTTGCATCAGCAAGCTGTGTCTAACAACAGGGTCTACCTCACCAGGGCATTATGAGGATTAAATGGAAGAATAGATACTGACCACATACAACAGAGCCTGACACCAAGCAAGCTGTCAGTGAATATTATTTACTATTTTTAAAATAATACTAAAATAAGTTCTTGTGTTCCCCTATAAGTATTTATTTCCCTGTTCTATCCAAACTTCTCTTGGCAACTGAGAGACATCTCTTCTATTTCCTCGATAACAATTAATGCCAAAAGCTGACAGGCAAATTATAGGGAATTCATTATAACAAGTAATGGGCTGCATTATTTCTTAGGAAGCCTACAATTACTTCAATTCAACAAACGTTCACTGAGCCCTGACTAAGCACTGCTAGGCCATTCAAGGGACGTGAACATGAGCAAAGTTCAATCTCTACCCTCAAGAAGCTTTCCGTGTGGCCGAAGAAGAAAAATAAACATGTGAAAAATGGAAAAAGGATGAAGAGTACCGTATTATTTTCCTAGGGCTGTAATAAACAAAGCACCACAAAAAGAATGGCTTAAAATAACAGAAATTTATGCTCTCACAGTTCTTTGACTAGAAGTCTGAAATCAAGGTCTCAGCAGGGCCACGCTCCCTCTGAGACTCTGGACAGAATCCTTCCTTGTCTCTCCCTAGCTTCCGGTAGGAGCCGTCAATCCTTGGCATTCCTTGGTTCACAGCTGCGCCACTCCAGTCTCTGCCTCTGCCTTCACATGGCCTTCTCCCTGTGTGTCTCTGTCTTCACACTATCTTCTCATAAAGGACACCAGTCATACGAAATTAGAGCCCAATCTAATGACCTCGTCTTAACTTGATTACATCTGCAAAAAGCCTATTTCCAAATAAGGTCACGTTCATAGGCACCAGGGGTTAGGACTTCAGCATATCTTTTTGAGGGGACACAATTAAACTCATAATAAGTAATAGCAGCTTATATACAGATTGGTTTCTACAGATATCAGAGTATTAATGAAAAGGTTTCTGTTGCCTTTTCAGTAAGGAGCTCTCACTTAAATGATATATGGTGACCAGAGTCACAACCCATCGGGCTGCTTTTGTTTGTTTTGTGCTGTCTGATTAAAACAAGAACAATGGTATCTAACATTTCTGGTGCCCTTATACTGTGATAATCTCTTAGCATGAATCATCTCATTTAATCTCTACAATAACCCTCTATGGTTGATTCTAATTATTAGCATCCCCATTTATACATGAGAAAACTGAGGACTGGAAAGATTAGAAGATAACCAAAGTCACAAAGCCTGTAGTAAAACAGGCATTCAGACCCAGGCAGTCTGATTCTAGACCCACGGTGCTTTTCTACTTCACTACCCCAAATGTGGTCCTTGAACCTGCCACAGGACCACCTGGGGACTTGTTGGAAATGCAGAATCCCAGGCCCCATCCCAGGCCTACTGAAGCAGAATCTGCACGCTAACCAGATCCTCAGGTGATTCGTATGTACAGTAAAGTCTGAGAAGTGGCACTGTGCTCTCAGGGCCAACCCTCTCAAAGGCTCTGTTAACTCCAGAAAGCAATGAAGGAAGACCAGTGCCAACACTTGACCATTTTTATGTCCTTCTTTAATAACTAAGTTCAAAAGAATTGTGATTGGATGCAAACTGTGGGCTTTCTAATTTTACTCCTGCCACTCCTTGATGCATTCTCCACATGGCAGCCAGTACCTTCATAAAATAGAAATCAGATCACACCACCATCCCAATCAGAGATGGATCCAGGTTTTGTGGGGTTTGAAGGTCATAAAACAAGGGGGGAGGAGCCTTAAAGAAAAAGAATCCAAAAACTGAATATAAAATTAAATATGGAAGTAAATATACAGAAAAACAACAACATACCATTTTTATGAATTAACTATTTGACACACCTCTATGTTTTATTTAAAGTTTAGACTGTATCCCCTTTCATTACATCCTCATAATATAATACTTTTGTAATATAATTTTCTATGTAGAGAACATAAAGGTAATTCAATCTTATTTCCAGTATGCTTGGCTAGAACTTTTTTTTAGTATTATTTTTTTTTCATATTGATTATTTGACATGCAACTTCACACATACACACACACACACACACACACAGCTTGCTGGACTCACAGATTTGTGCCCCACAAACACAGAATTTCAATAAGTTCTATTTTGCACAAATCCAATCTAAAAAGAAGAAAAACTATTGGGCATTTATAACTATTTGTGCTTTATTATCCTGACAGACAAGCATCAATAAAGACTAAATTCTCTACTTAGAATTTTAGGCATCTGATATCTAGAAGAGTTTTCCATGGTGTAGCTTCTATCACATATACTTCAAACCTTTTTTTCACTTCCACTACCTGCTTACTTCCAGGACCAGGTGCTGTAGGATACACTCACATTGCAATGCAAACTTCTGGCCCTGCACCTTCATGTATAGAAACAAGGTGAGCTATACAGAGATGTCTAGCAACAACATAACCATACACAGAAATGGCTATGAGCCATATAATTATATTTTATGAAACCCAAACTAAAAGTATCCCCACTGAAATTCCTTGGAGCCAGATCCCAAAAATGACCACAGCCACTCCAAAGCCACCCCACAAAAGGGAGTGTGATGGAAGGAGTGGAAAGAGACAGTGGTCTTCAACAACTGCAAATTTTATAAAACCATGATCATATGAAAATACAGCTAGGTTTCCTCCCAGCTCCTTGAAAGGACTCATGCAAGTGAGAGATCCTGAAGCTAAAGCTTCATTAGTTTCATGGTAACTCTGCCTCTATCTTCTATTTAAAAAGCAAAACAAAACAAACTCCAATGTTCACTGATTTCCCCCTGCTCTTATGACAAAATCCAAACCCTCTACCTTGGCCAGCAACACCTCCAACCTCATCCAATATCACATTCTACAGTGTTAACTACTGTCCAACCCCTTGGACCTCTTTTCTGTTTCTCAAATACACAGAGTCCTTTCTGCCTCGTGAGTTCCTGCTCCTTCTGCCTGAAATGGTTGTCTTCTCCCACTGGGCATGGCAAAATCGTTTTCTTCTGAAGATAGTATCACCTCATCCCAGATCTAGAGTGGCTGATTCTATCTCACCACTAGGTCTAGTACCTTCATAATAGCTATCATGCTGTATAATTATATTGCTCATCCATGTTTCAGTTGCAATATCTGTTCTTTCTTTGAATTTAAGCTCCAGGATGGCAGGCCCCATGTCTTGTTCACCTCCATACCCCCTTTGCTTAGAACAGTGTCTAAGAACATAGTAGGATTCAACAGGTATTTGTTGAATGAATGACTAGTGAAACCATGGTGCCAGAACAGACAGACACAGATGAAAATCTGAAACTGTGAAATTCAAAGAGTTTCTCATAAACTTTGCCTACACTTAATCTACATTCTTGGCTAAGGAGCTAGACAAATGAGAGACTCACTCATTTGACAAATATTTTTGAGCTTTAATTTGTATATTACAATGCTAGAAAACATAAAAAACGGAGCATATATCCTTATTAGATTGTGAAAATCTGAAATCATCATAATCTAGAGAATTTAGCTAGAGAAAGAGAAAACATATGGATGAAAACAAATTACAAGACATATATTGAAGTATTTCACAATAAATTCCAAACTATTGAACAGCCAGTGAGGGCTATCGGAAATTAGTGAGTGCTGGAGATATTACAGAAAGCTCCCTGGAGAGGTTTCTTGAGATGGACCTTGAGGAGGAGTAAATATATTGGCAAAGCAAGCAGCATGAGAAGCAACAGGAATGAAAATGCAGTGGTCTGTGATTAGAACGGTTCGGGGTTCTACACTCGAAGGAATGAAAGGCACACACAAACAGAAGGGGTATTGGCTTTAACAAGACAGCCACAACTCAAAAAAGGATAACACAGTAGCTGCTGCAGCGTGCTGTCAGATCTTGCTTCAGAACGAAGCACTTTTTCCCCAGTGTCTAGGAGTGCTACAGTAGTCAGTCCTCAGCTGTCAGCCTTCTTCTGGAATTGCATTGACTAACAAAAGCTGCCTTGTCCAAAGTCTCATTCCCTTCCCCAGCATGGCCCTTGTCCAGTTGACTGACAGAGGAGTATAAGGGCTCACAGCCTTGCCCAAGTGAAGGCAACACTGAAGGGTCATCCCCAGCTCCCCAGGGGGTGGGCTGAGGTCTTTATTGAAACCGTGTCACAGCTCAACTTCTCCCTTTGCCCAATCATGCTTCCTTCCCTTCCACACGGGTTGGTCCCAGGGGTGCTCCCTAATAACCTTCTTACATGTTAATCTCCATCTCAGAATCTGCTTCCCAGGAAATCCAAACTGTGATAGAGAGGCAGATCCATCATTCATCAATTTCATTATTCAAGCACTTGATTTCCTTTTAAAATGATGCAAGAAATATATTTAAGCTACAATTTGATTCTTTTTTGACAAAGAAAATTATTTGCCCGTAAAAGTGCCTTGCCTAAGAGAGTACTAAATTAATCATAGAAGAAAAAGGAGAATAATAAAAAGAAAGAAGTCAAAGCTGAAATATTTTTTTATTATGGATTAAAACAATGGCCAATTTTCACATACTTCAAAGAGAAACACAGCTTTTATTTTAAAGAGACATTAGTGGGGGCTTCCCAGTGGCATAGTGATCAAGTTCCCATGCTCTGCTTTGGTGGCCCAGGGTTTGCAGGTTTGGATCCTGGGCACAGACCTATACACTGCTCATCAAGTCACGCTGTGGCGGTGTCCCACATACAAAATAGAGGAAGAATGACACAGATATTAGCTGATGGACAATCTTCCTCAAGCAAAAAGAGGAAGATTGGCAACAGATGTTAGCTCAGGGCTACTCTTCCTCACCCAAACAAAACAAAACAAAACAATAACAACAATAAAAAGGAACTAGTAAAAGCCATCTTTCACTCAGTCCAAATTTTTACTCTTAGACTTTTATATTCCTGAGCCCCATGTCAATACTTCTTTGAAAACAAGCCAGAAAAATTATCAAATTGGTTTTGTTTTATTTATTTATTTATTTTTGCTGAGGAATATTCGCCCTGAGCTAACATCTGTTGCCAAGCTCCCTCTTTTTGCTTGAAGAAGATCAAATTGGTTCTTAAGGAAGCCAAGTATCTTCATATAAGGTTAAAACAAAGCGTGTTAAGTTTCATTTGGTAAATACAATCTTGGAGCTAGACTCAGTTGTAGAACACATAGGGTGTAAAATTCCAGAATGTGCCTGCCTGCTGAATCCATCCGAGCCATTTCAAAGCAACTGAAGTCATTCCTCTATATCATTCACAGTGTTTGCAAGTTGATGTGGGTCACACTTGGGAATTAATGCAGTTGATATGCACTATTGATGAAAGCCTCCATTATGACAGCAAGGAGTAATTAAGAAACACATACACATAATCAATGTGGAGATTATCCCAACTCTTCCAAGAGTCATCAATATGTTATGAGTAAAAACCACATATTTGGTGGTTTTGCTCTGGTAAAAATCTTTAGAGAGATCAATTAAGATATTTAGTGCAGCAGTTGATAACTAGCTGAGGACACAGGGACAATAACTCATATATTCTACCCACAGGACTCATTGTAGTAGACAGGAAACCAGTCAATATGGGAGTCTTTTGCTGATCATTGTTCTGAGCTAATACTAACCACACTTCCTTCTGCTGCATTAAAAGGAAGTATAGCACAGTTGTTAAGAGCATGGCATTAGTAGCCAAGTTAGCTGTACTCAAATTCTGACTCTCCACTTTCTGTCTACCTGACATTAGGCAAGTGAGTGAATTTCTAGTCCTGTTTCCCTTTCTGTTGTAGATAACAGCAGCTACCACATAAGGCGGTTGTGAGAATTAAGTGAGTTAACATACACAAAACTCTCAGAACGGTCCCTAGAATATAAAAGCATTAGCTATCTTTGAAAAACAAATCAAACTTTAAAAAGTTTGCCATTGGAAAGGAGTCCTGGCACACACCTGGAGGTGGTGAAGGTGGTCTGTGGACCCTCCCCAGTGTGCGCTGGTGGGCCTGCTTCCCCAGGATCTCTCTCAGTCCACCCAGCTGTCAGAAGAGCAGACCCCACAGGACAGCCCAGCAGGACAGCCTCTCTCTCAGCACTGTTCCTGGCAAGGTTCACTGGGATAGTCCAGCTGTCTCACAGTGGAATCAGGTAAACCAGTGGCCAGTCATCAGACACTGGCTGAGCTCAGCAGACAACTCATCTCTTTAGATCTTATGTTAACGAAACTTCCAGATGTCCATTTCTAGGGGAACAGTAGAATAAATACAGTGAATAATCCCTGGAGTAAAATAACAAAGACAGCTGGATAAAATATTAGAAACATCTCTTTAAATGATCTGTGGTGCTATCAAGAAAGAAACACTCAGAAGTTGGAAAAAAATGGGAATAACGCTTTAACATGAGTTAGTGCCAAATCTACCCATTGCCTGGTGGCACATGCCCAACTCCAGTAAATTGGAGTCTCCGCATGGCACTGGAGATCAAAAGCAAGACAGAACCTTTCCAGTCAGAGATCAGGCCTGAAGCTGGGAGCCCAAAGGTCTACACAGTCAGCAGGGCCGGATTATTGCTTACTTGCCCACCTCAGTCACCAAAAAGACCCAGTCATCAAGATAAAGAACATTGTTAATGTAATATTCCTAAAAATAAAAACTAACGGAAAAAAGTTCACGATGAACAAAATTGTGAGCAGAAATGGGCTGTTGCTGTTTTTTTGACTTGCCAACCTGCGTCACCATGCAGCTTGAACTGTCCTTTCTAATTGGCCCACATGCCCCCTGCCAGGTGGACTTATAAGGCTAGACAACTGGCCTGACAACAGATGGGGCTACATGGGCTCTATGTACAGTAACATTGTTTGGTTGTTGAACTTTCATTAACTTTTTTCACTTGGTCCACAATATGAGAGGATATTTTGAAAAGTTTATGCATTTTGTGTATGAGAGGATATTTTGAAAAGTACACACATTTTGCTTTTGTTTCAGGTTCCAATATGGCTTTACAGGGGGTTGCTATCTGACTATGTTTGAATGATTGAAAATAAAATCAGTGGACTAAAGGAGGCAGTAACAATAAGCCCTGTTCTAAGATACATAGATACATAGATACATAGATATACATAGACAGATTGATCTGAAACAACATGGTCATAAAAACAATAACAAGTCACAAAATAAGATAGTAGAAGTCAATGAAAATATCATTAATCATAACAAATATAAACATACTGAACTCTCTAATATAATTGGCAGACCGGATTTTTTAAAAATCTAAGTATATGCTGTTTAAAATAAACATACCTAAAACACAAATACACAAAGTTGGAAAGTCAAAGCATGGAAGAGGAGAAACTAGGGAAAACTAACCAAAAGAAAGCTGGTATAACTAAGTTAGCATCAAATAAAATAAATTTTAAAGCAAAGAGCAATACTAGAGATTTTAAAAGGCTGGTATCTAATGGTCAATTCATGAGGAAAATCAATTCTGTACTGGTATGCACATAGGAACATAAATGCAAAATATATAAGCAAAAACTGAACACAAACAAAAATTGCCAGAACTATGAGAGATCTTCATCATAGCAGGAAACTTAATACATTTGCTTAGTAATTGACTGATCAAGCAAGATCAAGTACTTAAGGAAATATCTGAAATATTTAAAGAACACAATCAACATGCTTGACCTAATGAACATAAAACTCAAAAATTAGGAAATATGCATTATTTTCTTGCACATTGGAAACATCACAAAAATGCACTCTGTGCCAGGCCATTAATGCAGGCCTCAACAATTAAATTGCAAATACTGTGTATCCAATCACATTTTTCTATTAAAAAAATGCAAATGATAGAAATTAATGATAAAATAACTAGAAACTCCACTTGTTTATTAATTCAAAAATAGTCTTCTGAATGTAAGCATAATGGAAATTAGAAAATATTGAACTGAACAATAATGAAATATATATATAAACTTTAAATATACAGATAAAATGCTATTTAGAGGAAAATGTATAGCCTTAAATGATTACATTAGGAAAGAAAGGCTCCAAATTCATAAATCAACATCCAAACTAAGAAGTTCTAAAGAAAAGCAGCATAAGTACCAAGAAAAAGACGAGTGTAGTAAATGTAAGAGAAATTTTCCCTAAATTAGAAAATAAAGATACAATGTAAAGAATCAAGAAAGCCAAAATGTGGTTCCCAGAAAAGAATAATACAAAAGACAAAGCTTTGACAAGATTAATCAAGCAAACAAAGAGGGAAGGCATAAATAAAGAATATAATGAATGCAAAATGATATAACTAAAGATGCAGTACAGATTACGAGAATAAGAATATTATGCACAATTTATGCAATACAGCCTCAGAAAAGTACAAATCACCAAAACTACTCCAATAAGAAATAGAAAACAAAAGTAGACTCTATAATCTATTAATCAATTAAACTAATTAAATCAATGGTTAAAAATTAATCACACTCATACACAAACACACACCACCAGGCACAGCCAACTTTATGGATAATTTTTACCATACATCTCAGACACAGAGAATTCAATTTTACACAAATTCTTTCAGGTAGCAGAAAAATAGAAACATTCCCCAATTCACATTAATACCAAAGTAATAACAAAATCATGAAAGGACAGTAAAACAAAGCTAAAATTTTGGGGTATGTCACTCATGAAAATAGATATATCAGCACATTATCAGTTTAATGGACAAAAAACATACGAACTTCACAAAGATGCAAATATATCATAAATAACATCCATTCATGATAAAATCTCTTGACAAATTAGTAATAAGAAGGGAATTTCAATATCCTGATAAAGGATATATACAAAATTACACCAGGCATAGCAATTAATGGTAAAATGTTAAAAGAACTCCCTTTAATATCAGGAGCAAGGCAGCTTGCAAACCATTGCTGCTTTTATTCAACATTGTATAGATGGTCTTAGCTAGTACTGTAACACAAGAAAGAGAAATAAAATCTGTAAAAAATAGGAGAGAAAACAAGCAAAGCTCATTATTTACAAAGGATGTAATTTTTATGCAGAAAAGACTAAATAATCAATAGATAAATATTTAGATTAATAAATGTGCTTATTGAGTTGCTGGGATTAGAATTAGTTAATTCTAATTAATTTAATTAGATAATCTTGGGGCCAGCCCAGTGGTGTAGTTGTTAAGTTCACGCACTCTGCTTTGGTGGCCCCAGATCACAGGTTCAGATCCCGGGCATAGAGCTACATACTGCTCACCAAGCCATGCTGTGGTGGCATCCCACATACAAAATAGAGGAAGATTGGCACAGATGTTAGCTCAGCAACAATCTTCCTCAAGCAAAAAGAGGAAGATTGGCAACAGATATCAGCACAGGGCCAAGCTTCTCAAAAACAATAACACATAATCTTCCTTGTTGTAATAGATACATCTTAGTGGCTTAACAAAATAAAAATTCGTTTCTCATCATGTAAAGCTAATTTAATGGAAACAGGTGGGAGATGGAGCTCCACTCCATCCAGTCACTCAGGGACCCAGTTGGTAGAGATGCCACCCTACTCAACATGTGGCTTCCAAAGTCCTCCCAGCATTAATATCCAGCAACATACAGGGAAAGAGGGGATGGCTGTAGAGGAGGTTTGATGGTCAGACCTCAATGTGGCATATACCACAGATGCCCACATTCCATTTGTCAGAAGTCAATCACATGGCCACACCTAATTGGAAGGAAGGCTAAGAAAGATGTGTGTCCAGGAAGAAAGGGAAACACCTCTAGTGAAAAGCAGGGTTGTCCCTGCCACATAATAAAAATTGTATTACTGAACCCACCAACAGCTTAAAAATTAATTTAAACAAGATATCAGTGACAATAGCAACAAAAGTATAAAGTACCTACGGATTAATGTAACAAAAGATGTACAAAGCCTTTTTGAGAAAAATTTTCAACTTTTTTGAAAGACCTTAATAAACAGAGGGATATCCCATGTACACAAATGGGAAAAAAATAATGTCGTTAATATGTCATCTCTTCCCATATTAATCTATAACCGTAATGTAATCAAATCAAAACTATAGTAAAGTTGTTTATGTTACCTGACAAACTGATTCTAAAATGTTTATGGAAAAGCATAGGATTAGGATGCAAAACAGCCCCAAAGGAAAATACGGTAAAGGACTTCCCTAAAACTCATCAAAACTAATTATGAAATTGTCATTTTAAAACAGTATGAAATTGATAGTGCTAGACAAGGTAGACCAATGGAACAAAATAGAAAGACCAGAAACAGTCCACCCTCAGAAGAAAGCTTGACTCATACCAGAGTGACAGAGGCACATGGAAAATCCATGAGAAATAAATGGTACTAGGACATTTGGTTATCTGATGGACAGTAAAACAGTCAGAGGTTGGAGGATTGCACAGGAAAAAGAAAACAGCCCCCCACAATGTCCCAGCTCAGTGGTTGGCCAGAGTGCACAGACAGTAAAGCACCAAGTGGCTGTGGCGAGAGTCCCATGGATCACAGCAGGCTCAGAATACACAGCTCCTGACCCCCACCCAGTGGCGGCAGGTGGAAGCTGTGACCAGATACTATAATTATGTGGAGACACTAATCCACACTAGAAAAGAAAGGACCAGATCAGACAGAAAGGAAATTACTAGACCAGAAGGAAAATGACAAGCACCCAGAAATCAATCTTGAAGTCACAGAAATTTATAATCTAAATGACAGAGAATTCAAAATAGCTATCATTAAAAAACTCAACAAGTTATAAGAAAATTCAGAAAGAAAGTTCAATGAAATCAGGAACTTCTTCACAAAAGAGATTGAAACTATAAACAAGAACCAATCAGAAATGTTGCAGATGAAAAACACAATACATGAGATAAAGAAAAATCTGGACTTCCTAAACTGAGAGTTGATATTATGGAGGACTGAATTAGCAATTTAGAAGACAGAAATATAGAAATGCTTCAGATGGAGGAGAAGGGAGAACTAAGACTAAAAAGAAATGAAGAAATTCTCAGAGAAATATCCAACTCATTTAGGAAATGCAACATAAGGATTATAGGTATTCCAGAGGGAGAAGAGAAGGAGGGTGGAGCAGAAAGCTTGTTCAAAGAAATATCTGAGAACTTCCCAAACCTGGGGAAGGAGCTGGAAATACAAGTGAAAGAAGCCAAGAGATCTCCTAACTGTATCAGTGTAAAAAGACCTTCTCCAAGGCATATAGTAGTAAAGCTGGCAAAAGCAAATGACAAAGAAAAAATATTAATGCCAGCAAGGGAGAAGAAAATAAATTACAAAGGAATCCCTATCAAGCTTTCAGTGGATTTCTCAGCAGAAAACTTAAAGGCAAGGAGAGAATGGAATGATATATCCAAAACTCTGAAAGACAAAAACTTTTAGCCAAGAATACCCTATCGAACAAAACTATCCTTCAAATATGATGGAGGAATAAAAACCTTCCTGGATAAAAAAAAGCTAAGGGAGAGATCTCATCAAGATGGCAGCATAAGCAGACTGTGAACTCATCTCCTCCCACGAACACAACCAGGTTACAACTATTTTTGGAAAAATTACCCTGGATAGAAAACTGAAAACTGGATAAAAAGAACCCCACAACAATGGACAGTCCTGACTAAGGCGGAAGAGGCAGAAATTCCTGCTGGAGAGGAAAACATCACCTGCAGGAGCGGTGGAGTTTCTCAGCCTGCCAGGTGGGAGCCACCCTAAGGTACTCAGCCCTCTCTGGAGGAGTAACATCCAGAGCAGGGGCCAATACTGCTATAAGCATCCTTCAGACTCAGCACAACTGAGATGAGGGTCTTACTATCTGGTTTTGCTGGCTATTAAGTGCAGTGGGGAATACCCCTGGAAAAGCTATCAGACGCAAGCCAAAAAGGCCCGGGTCTTAAAGGGCTCATGCACAAACCCACCTGTCTCAGCAACCTAAAATCACCAGAGAGAAGGCTGACAGTCCTTTGGTGAAAAGAGACTCACCTGGTGAGCTCTGGAGGCATCTCAGTGAGAGGAGTGACCTCTCCAGAAACTGAGACATTGGTGGGGGCCATTGTTCTGACCTGGTCCAGGCGTGCTGACACAGACCCTGGCAGACACCATTGAGGTTCTGCCCCTGGCCTGTTAGCCCAGGGGTCTGCCACACCCATTAGAGCACACATTAAATCCAGTTCAGCCAGGGAAGGTAGCCCACCCTAGAGAATGGCCCCACCCAACAACAAGCCCTCGGGCTACTTTTCTGCCTCCATTGACTTGGTACCTTGATCCTCTACAGGCAGGTGAATGTGTCCACTTCTGTGGGGCAGGGCCTGTGTAAGGACCAGGTGAACTGTGGGGGGCATTGGTGGAGTGGTGGGGGCCTCTGCAATGGAGCATTGGGGTATGCTCTAGCGGGTTGGGAAGTGTGCATGGACCAGGACTGTGTTGATGGTGTGTGTGGTCCTGTGGGGGGTGAGGCTTATCAGCAGCAGAAGACCTGTGCTTCACAAATAGCCAGAAAAAGGATCAGCCCCACCTTCCAAAGCCTGAAACAATTAAATGCTCCCTGCTTAGGGCCAGCCCCACTCAGCTGCACTCCTAAGAGAACTGACAACAGCCTTGTAGGCCTAAGGCCTATAGCAACTCTAAGCCCCTGAGCCTAGCAACCAGTTACACTGGGTACCTACCCAATTAATAGGAAAATTTCAACAGGAGTGTGCTGTTAGACCTTGCAGCCAATGGTGCTGAGGCTCCCCAAACCGAATTTACAAACAGCTGGCCAGGGAAGGAAAGACTAGACTCCCTGGGTACCTGCATTAAGAGCAGCCCTGCCACAGCAGAAGTGCACAAGTAGCCCACAAAGGGGTCAACACTGGACCTTTTGGACTGGTGACAAGAGGGAAGCACACTGAAGGGCCTCAAAAGGCATTTCCTACGTAAGGCCACTCCTCCAAGATCAGGAAACATAGCAGACTCACCTAATACATAGAAATAAGCACAGAGAAAGAGGCATAATGAGGAGACAAAGGAATACATTCCAAGGAAGGGAACAGGACAAAACCCCAGAAAAGGGACTAAATGAAACAGAAATAAGTGACCTGCCCGACAAAGAGTTCAAATAAAATCTCATAAGAATGCTCACAAATATTAGGAGAAGACTGGATGAACACAGTGAGCTCATCAACAAACAACTGGAAAATATAAAAAAGAACCAATCAGAAATGAAGAATATTGGAAATGAAAAATTCACTAGAGGGACTCAATAGCAGAGTAGAGGATACAGAAGAATGGATCAGCGAGCTGGACAGAAGACTAGAGGAAATCACCCAAGCTGAACAAAAAAACAGAAAAAAGAATTAGACAGAATGAGAACAGTGCAAGGGAACTCTGGGACAATATCAAGCACACTAACATTCATATTATAGGTGTTCCAGAAGGAGAAGAGAGAGACAAAAGGGCAGAAAATTTATTTGAAGAAATAATAGATGAAAATTTTCCTAATCTAAGGAAGGAAACAGACATTCAAGTACAGGAAGCACAGAGAGTTCCAAACAAGATAAGCCCAAAGAGGCCCACACCAAGACACAATATAATTAAAACGCCCAAAATTAAAGATAATGAGAGAATCCTAAAAGTGGCAAAAGAAAGGCAACAAGTGACATACAAAGGAAAGCCCATAAGGCTATCAGCAGACTTCTCAGCCAACACTCTACAGGCAAGAAGAGAATAGCATGACATATTTAAAGTGCTAAAAGGAAAAAACCTACAGCCAAGAATACTCTAACCATTGAGGTTGTCATTCAGAATGGAAGGAGAGATAAAGAGCTTCCCAGACAAGCAAAAATTAAAGAAGCTTATCACCAAGAAACCAGTTCTACAAGAAATGCTGAAGGCACTTATTTAAGTGGGAAAGCAATGACCACAAATAGGGATAAAAAAGTTATCAAAAAAAAAAAAAAAAAAAACACCAGGCAATAAAATCACTGGTACAGATAAAAATATAGTAAAGGTAGCAGATCAATCACCTGTGAAGATAAGATGAATGTTAAAAGACAAAAGCACTAAAATTACTTATTTCAATGATAAGAGGGTAATGGATAGACACACATTAAATAAGAGATTATATATGATTTCAAAAACATACAATATGGGAGGAGGAGAGTGAAAAAGTAGAGATTTAAGAAAGAGGTTAAGTTAAAGAGTTTATCAACTTGATATAGACTGTTATATAAATAGAATATTATATAGGTTCCATATAGTAATCACAAATCAGAAACCTATAATAAGCAAATAAGTAAGACAGAAGAAATCAAACACATTACTAAAGAAAGCCATCAAACCACAATGGATGAGAGCAAGAGAAAAAGAAAGGAACAGAGAAGAACTACTAAAACATCCAGTAAAAAAAGTAACAAAATGGTAATAAATACGTATTTAACAATAGCTACTTTAAATGTCAATGGACTAAATGCTCCAATCAAAAGGCACAGGGTGGCCAACTGGATAAAAAAACAAGACCCATATATATGCTGTATACAAGAGACACACTTCAGACCTAAAGACACTCATAAACTTAAAGTGAAAGGATGGAAAAAGATATTCCATGCAAATGGCAAAGAAAAGAAAGTGGGGTTAGCAATACTTATATCAGACAAAATAGACTTTAAAACAAAAACTGTAACAAGAAACAAAGATGGGCACTACATAATGATAAAGGGAACAATCCAAAAAGAAGATATAACACTTGTAAATATCTATGCACCCAACATAGGAGCACCTGAATATATAAAGCAATTATTAACAGACATAAAAGGAGAAATAGATAGTAACACAATAGTAGGGGACTTTAACACTCCACTTACACCAATGAATAGATCATCCAAACAGTAGATCAATAAGGGAAGAGTGGCCTTAAATGACACATTTGACCAGATGGACTTAGTGGATATATACAGAACATTCCATCAAAAACCGCAGGATATACATTCTTTCCAAATGCACATGGAACATTCTCCAGGATTGATCACATAGTGGGCCACAAAACAAGTCTCAATAAATTTAAGAAGATCGAAATAATACCATGCATCTTTTCTGACCACAAAGGTATGAAACTAGAAATCAACTACAGGAAGAAAACTAGAAAAGCCACAAAAAATTGGAGATTAAACAAAATGCTACTGAGCAATGATTGAGTCAATGAAGAAATCAAAGGAGAAATAAAAAAATTCCTGGAGACAAATGAAAAGGAAAATACAACATGCCAAAATCTATGGGATACAGCAAAAGTGGTTCTAAGAGGGAAGTTTATAGCAATTCAGGCCTACCTCCACAAAGAAGAAAAATCCCAAATAAACAATCTAACGGCACATCTAAGCGTACTGGAAAAAGAACAAACAAATGCCAAAACCAGCAGAAGGAAGACAATAATAAAAATCAGAGCAGAAATACACAAAATAGAGACTAAAGAAACAATAGAAAAAAATAATGAAATCAAGAGCTGGTTCTTTGAAAAGATAAAGTTAACAAATCCTTAGCTAGACTCACCAAGAAAAAAAGAGAGAAGGCTCAAATAAATAAAATCAAAACTGAAAGAGGAGAAATTACAACGAACGCCTCAGAAATACAAAAGATAATAAAAGAATACTATGAAAAGCTATATGCCAACAAATTGGAAAATATAGAAGAAATAGATAAATTCTTAGAAAGATACAACCTTCCAAAACTGGACCAAGAAGAAGTAGAGAATTTGAATAGACCAATCACCAGTAAGGAGATCAAAACAGCAATCAAAAACCTCCCAAAAAATAAAAGTGCAGGACCAGATGGCTTCCCTGGTGAATTCCAACAAACATTCAAAGAAGACTAAATACCTATCCTTCTCAAACTCTTCCAAAAAACTGAAGAGGAGGGGAGGCTTCCTAACTCATTCTATGAAGCCAACATTATCCTGATACCAAAACCAGACAGGGACAACACAAAAAAAGAAAATTACAGGTCAATATCAGTGATGAACATCGATGCAAAAATCCTCAACAAAATACTAGCAAATAAAATACAACAATACATTAAAAAGATCATACATCATGATCAAGTGGGTTTCATTCCAGGGATTCAGGGATGGTTCAACATCCACAAATCTATCAACATGATACACACATTAACAAAATGAAGAATAAAAATCACATGACCATCTCAATAGATGCAGAGAAAGCATTTGACAAGATATAGCATCCATTTATGACAAAAACTCTAAATAAAATGGGGATAGAAGGAAAATACCTCAACATAATAAAGGCCATATATGGCAAACCCACAGCAAATATCATTCTCAATGGAGGAAAACTAAAAGCTATCCCTCTAAGAACAGGAACCAGACAAGGATGCCCACAGTCATCACTCTTATTTAACATAATATTGGAAGTCCTAGCCAGAGCAATCAGGCAAGAAAAAGACATAAAAGGGATCCACATTGGAAAAGAAGAAATGAAACTGTCACTCTTTGTAGACAACATGATTTTATATAGAGAAAACCCTAAATAATCCACTAAAAAACTTTTAGAAATAATAAATGAATACAGTCAAGTCTCAGGATACAAAATCAACATACAAAAATTGGCTGCATTTCTATACACTAACAACAAAGTAGCAGAAAGGGAAATTAAGAATACAATCCAATTTACAATTGCAACAGAAAGAATAAAATACCTAGGAATAAACTTAACCAAAGAGGTGAAAGATCTGTACACTGAAAACTATAAAACATTCTTGAAAGAAATAGAAGAAAACACAAAGAAATGGAAAGATATTCCATGCTCTTGGATTGGAAGAATTAACATCGTTAAAATGTCCATACTTCCTAAAGCAATTGACAGATTCAATGCAATCCCTATCAAAGTTCCAACAACACTTTTCACAGAAATAGGACAAAGAATCCTAAAATTTATATGGAATAACAAAAAACCCCGAATAGCCAAAGGATTCCTGAGAAAAAAGAACAAAGCTGGAGGTATCACACTCCCTGATTTCAAAATACACTACAAAACCATAGTAACCAAAACAGCATGGTACTGGCACAAAAACAGACACACAGATCAATGGAACAGAATTGAGAGCCCAGAAATAAACCCCCACACTTATGGACAGCTAATATTTGACAAGGGAGCCAAGAGCAACGATGGAGAAAGGAGAGTCTCTTCAATAAATGGTGTCGGGAAAACTGGACAGCCACATGCAAAAGAATGAAAGTAGACCATTCCCTTACACCATGCACAAAAGTCAACTCAAAATGGATTAAAGACTTGGATGTAAGACCTGAAACTATGAAACTTCTAGAAAAAAACATAGGCAGCACGCTCTTTGACATTGGTTCAAGCAGCATATTTTCAAGTACCATGTCTGACCAGGCAAGGGAAGCAAAAGAAAAAAATGAACAAATGGGACTACATCAAACTAAAAAGCTCTGCACAGCAAAGGAAACCTTCAACAAAATGAAAAGACAACCGAACAATTGGGAGAAGATATTTGCAAACCATATATCAGATAAGGGGTTAATATCCAAAATATACAAAAAACTCATACAACTCAACAGTAAAAAAAAAAAAAACCCAATTAAAAAATGTGCAAAAGATCTGAACAGAGATTTCTCCAAAGAAGATATACAGATGGCCCACAGGCATATGAAAAGATGCTCAACATATTAGCTACCAGGGAAATGCAAATCAAAAATACAATGAGGTATCACCTCACTCCAGTCAGAATGGCTATAATTAACAAGACAGGAAACAATAAGTGTTGGAGAGGATGTGGAGAGAAGGGAACCCTTGTACACTGTTGGTGAGAGTGCAAACTGGTGTAGCCACTATGGAAAGCAGTATGGAGTATCCTCAGAAAATTAAGAATAGATCTACCACATGATCCAGCTATCCCGCTGCTGGATATTTATCCAAAGAACTTGAAAACACAAATGCATAATGATACATGCACCCCTATGTTCACTGCAGCATTATTCACAATAGCCAAGATTTGGAAGCAACCTAGGTGCCCATCAAGGGACGAATGGATAAAGAAGATGTGGTATTTATACACAATGGAATACTACTCAGCCATAAGAAATGATGAAATCTGGCCATTTGTGACAATATGGATAGACCTTGAGGGTATTATACGAAGTGAAATAAGTCAGAGGGAGAAAGTCAAATACCATATGATCTCACTCCTAAGTAGAAGATAAAAACAATGACAAACAAACACATAGCAACAGAGATTGGATTGGTGGTTACTATAGGGGAAGTGGGGAGGAGAGAGGGCAAAAGGGGTGATTAGGCTCAGATGTGAGGTGATGGACTATAATTAGTTTTTGGGTGGTGAACATGATGTAATCTACACAGAATTCATAATATATTACAATGTACATCTGAAAGCTATATAATGTTATATCCAATGTTACTGCAATAAAATAAATAAATAAAAAGCTAAGGGAGTTTATTGCCACAAGATTCTCCCTATAAGATATCCTCAAGAAGGCCCTCATACCTGAAAAAAAAACATGAAAAGGGATACAAAGCCCTGAGAAAGGAGATAAATAGGTAGGCAAAATCAGAAAATTGCAGCTCTCTATCAGAACAGGTTAGTAAACACTTAATTATAACATTAAAGATAAAGGAAAGGAAAACACCAAAATAAATATTATCTCATCATTTTAACCATAATCTCACAACACAAGATGGAATAAGATATGACAATAACTTAGAAGGGGAAGATGAAAGAGATGGAATTGCATTAGTCTAAGGAAATAAGAGGCTATCAGAAAATGGACTATCTCATCTATGAGATTTTTTATATAAACCTAACAGTGACCACTAAACAAATAATTAGAACACAGAGACACAAATAATAAATAAGGAGAATATTAAGAAAACCATCATAGAAAACTACCTAACCAAATTGGCAGTCTGAAATACATGGGACAAGAAACAAACGAAATGCAGAAGAACTAGGAAATGAGCCATAAGATGGCAGCATTAAGCCCTCATATATCAATAATCACTCTAAATGTAAATGGACTGAATTCTCCAATCAAAAGACACAGAGTGGGGGGATGGATCCAAAAACAGACCCAACAATATGCTGCCTCAAGGAAACACATCTCAGTACCAAAGACAAACACAGACTCAGAGTAAAGGGATTGAAGATGATATTCCAAGCTAACAGTAAACAAAAGAAAGCAGGTGTTCCCATACTTATATCAGACAATGTAGACTTCAAGATAAAACAGGTAAAGAGAGACAAAGAGGGCAGTATATAATGATAAAAGGGACACCCCACAAAGAAGACATAACACTTATAAATATTTATGCACCAACACAGGAGCACCAAAATACATAAAGCAACTATTAACAAACCTAAAAGGAGATATGACCAACAACACAATAATAGTAGGGGATCTCAACACCCCACTTACATCAATGGATAGATCATCCAGACAAAAGTCAACAAGGAAATATTGGAATTAAATGAAAAACTAGACCAGATGGACTTTATACATATATATAGAACACTCCATGCCCAAACAGCATATTACACATTCTTCTCAAGTACACATGGGACATTCTCAAGGATAGACCATATATTGGGAAACAAGGCAAGCCTCAATAAATGTAAGAAGATTGAAATCATATCAAGCATCTTTTCTGACTATAATGCTATGAAACTAGAAATCAACTATAAGAAAAAAGCTGGCAAAGGAAGAAAGATGTGGAGACTAAACAACATGCTACTGATTAACCAATGGATCACTGAAGAAATTAAAGGATATATCAAAAAATATCGTGAGACAAATGAAAATGAAAACACACCATATCAATTCATATGGGATGTAGCAAAAGTGGTCCTAAGAGGGAAATTCATAGCAATCCAGGCCCAAACAAGTAAAAGCTCAAATAAGCAATCTTAAACCACACCTAATAGAATTAGAAAAAGCAGAACAAAGCCCAAACTCAGCAGAAGGAGGGAAATAATAAAAATGAGAGGAGAAATAAATGAAATTGAAACAAAAAAGACAGTAGAAAGGATTAATGAAAGACAGAGCTGGTTCTTTGAGAAAATAAACAAACTGACAAACCCTTAGACTCAGAAGAAAAAAAAGAGAGAAGGCTCAAATAAATAAAATTAGAAAAGAAAGGAGAAATTACGATACCACAAAAACACAAAAGATTATAAAAGAATACTATGAAAGACTACATGCCAACAACTTGGACAATCTAGAAGAAATGGATAAACTCTTAGACTCTTAAAACCTCCCAAAACCAAATCAAGAAAAAATAGAGAATCTGAATATGGCAATCATGAGTAAAGAGACTGAAACAGTAATCAAAAACCTCTCAAAAATAGAAGTCCAGGACCAAATGGCTTCTCTGGAGAATTCTACCAGACATTCAAAGAAGATTTATTATCTATCCTTCTGAAACTATTCAAAAAAATTGAGGAAGACAGAACACTTCCTAACACATTCTACAAGGCCAACATCACCCTGATACCAAAGGCAGACAAGGACAACACAGAGAAGGAAAATTACAGGCTTACATTGCTGATGAACATAGACGCAAAAACCCTCGACAAAATATTGGCAAACTAAATACAGCAATACATTAAAAAGATCATACACCCTGATCAAGTGGGACTTATACCAGGGATACAAAGATGGTTCAACATCTACAAATCAGTCAATCTGATATGCCACATTAACAAAATGAGGAATAAAAATCACATCTCAATAGATGCAGAGACAGCATTTGATAAGATCCAACATCCATTTATGACAAAAACTCTCAATATAATGGGTATAGAAGGAAAGTACCTCAACATAATAAAGCCCATATATGACAAACCCATAGCCAACATCATACTCAATGGGGAAAAACTGAAAGCCATCCCTCTGAGAATAGGAACAAGACAAGGGTGCCCACTCTCACCACTCTTATTCAACATAGTACTGGAGGTTTTGGCCAGAGCAATTAGGCAAGAAAAAGAAATAAAAGCAATCCAAATAGGCAATGAAGAAGTGAAACTCTTGCTATTTGCAGATGACATGATTTTATATACAGAAAGCCCTAAAGAATCCATTGGAAAACTTTTAGAAATAATCCAAAACTATACCAAAGTTGCAGGTTACAAAATCAACTTACAAAAATCAGTTGCATTTCTATACTCTAACAACAAACTAACATAAAGAGAACTCAAGAATACAATCCCATTTACAATTGCAACAAAAAGAATAACATATCTAGGAAGAAATTTTTATTATTTTTTATTTTTATTTTTGGCACCTGAGCTAACATCTGTTGCCAACCTTTTTTCTTCTTCTTCTCCTCAAAGCCCCCCAGTACATAGTTGTATATTCTAGTTGTAGGTCCTTCTGGTTGTGCTACGTGGGACGCCACCTCAGCATGGCCTGATGAGTGGTGCCATGTCCATGCCCAGGATCTGAACTAGCAAAACCCTGGGTCACCAAAGCAGAGCACACAAACTTAAGTACTCGGCCACCTCACCAGCCCCACTAGGAATAAATTTAACTAAGGAGGTGAAAGACGTATATAATGAAAACTATAAGACATTATGGAAAGAAATCAATGATGACATAAAGAAATGGAAAGATACTCCATGCACATGGATTGGAAGAATAAACATAGTTAAAATGTCCATACTACCTAAAGCAATCTACAGATTCAGTGCAATCCCAATCAGAATCCCAATGACATTCATCACAGAAATAGAACAAAGAATCCTAAAATTCATACGAGGCAACAAGAGACCCAAAATTGCTAAGGCAATCCTGAGAAAAAAGAACAAAGATGGAGGCATCACAATCTCTGACTTCAAAATATACCTACAAAGCTACAGTAATCAAAATAGCATGGTACTGGTACAAAAACAGGGACACAGATCAATGGAACAGAATTGAAAGCCCAGAAATAAAATCACACATCTATGGATAGCTAATCTTCAATAAAGGAGCTGAGAGCATACAATGCAGAAAGGAAAGTCTCTTCAATAAATTGTGTTGGGAAAACTGCACAGCCATATGCAAAAGAATGAAAGTAGACCATTATCTTGCATCATACACAAAAATTAACTTAAAATGGATTAAAGACCTGAATGTAAGACTCGAAACCATAAAACTGCTGGAAGAAAATACAGGCAGTACCCTATTTGACATTTGTCTTAGCAGCATCTTTTCAAATACCACGTCCACTCAGGCAAGGGAAACAAAAGAAAAAATTAAGAAATGGCACTACATCAGACTAAAAAGCTTCTACAAAGCCAAGGAAACCATGAACAAAATGAAAAGACAACCCACCAAGTGGGAGAAAATATTTGCAAATCATTTATCCACAAGGGGTTGATCTCCAAAATATATAAAGAATGTGTACAACTCAACAATAAAAAAACAACCTGATCAAAAAATGGGCAGAGGATATGAACAGACATTTTTCCAAAGAAGATATACAGATGGCCAACAGAAATATTAAATAATGTTCAACATCACTAATTATTAGGGAAATGCAAACCAAAACTACAATGAGATATCACCTTATGCGAGTCAGAATGACTGTAATTACCAAGGCAAAAAACAACAAATGTTGGAGAGGATGTGGAGAAAAGGGAACCCTCATACACTGCTGGCAGGAATGCAAACTGGTGCAGCCACCATGGGAAACAGTATGGAGAGTTCTCAAAAAATTAAAAATAGAAATACCATACAATCCAGCTATCCCACTACTGGCTATTTATCCAAAGAACTTGAAATCAATGATCCAAGATATTTATGCACCCCTATGTTCGTTGCAGCATTACTCACAATAGCCAAGATGTGGAAGCAACCCAAGTGCCCTTCTATGGATGAATGGATAAAGAAGATGTGGTATATATACACAATGGAATACTACTGAGCCATAAAAACGACAAAATCATCCCATTTGCAACAACATGGATGGACCTTGAGGGTATGATGTTAAGTAAAATCAGCCAGAGAGAGAAAGACTAATACTGTTTGATTTCACTCATATGTGGAAGACAACAAACACATGGATAAAGAGAACAGATTAGTGGTTACCAGAGGGAAAGGGGGTTGGGGGTGGGCAAAAGGGGTAATGGGACACATATGCATGGTGATGGACAAAAACTAGATTACTTGGGGTGAGCACAATGAAGTGTATTCAGAAATTGATAAATAATAATGTACACCCGAAATTACACAATGTTATAAACCATTATGATCTCAATAAAATAACTGGAAAGTAAAATTTTTTAATTGGATATCTACATCCCACCACACATGAAAATCATCAATTCAAATTAAAGGCTTAAATGTGAAGGGCAAAACTATAAATTTTTGAGAAGATAATACATAAGAACATCTTTAGTATCTTGGGCGTATGGTAAGATATAGTAAATGTTAAGAAAAAAAAAGCTCAAAATCACAAAGGGAAAAGATTGATAAACGTAACTCCTTCAAAATTAAGAACTTCCATTTATCAAGAGGATGTAAAAGATGCAAAGACACAAACTAAGAGAAGATATTTGATATATATAAGAGAAAAAAGGTTGATATAAGGAATTTGTAAAGGACTCCTACAAATCAGTATGAAAAAAGACAAACAACCCAATATAAAAATGGGCAAAAAACACCATCAGATGTTTCATAAGAAAGGAAATATAAATGGCCTAAAAACGCGAAAATTTTTCCACTGCATCAATAATCAAGGAAATGAAATTTGAAACCACAATGAGATACCATTTCACACCTGTAAGATGAGCAAAAACTTTAAATGTAGAAGAAGAGGTACTCTAATACAGCATTGCTGCGAGCTTAAATTGGTCTTATCATTTTAGAAAACTATTTGCCTTACCTAACAGAATATGTGCATGCGTAAAGGGCTGGGGGTAAAGATCTAAGCCCCAACTTACCAGTGATAGCAGCAGCCAAGAGTGATGATAGAACCCTGAGAGAATTTGCCTATATCAGTAACTCACACCAATGCCCTGGTTTAATGTCTTCAAATATGGCAAGAGGAGTAGCATGGCTGTTAAGTGAGTGGCTTTGAAATCATATTGCTAGATTTAGACTTGACTCTTGCCACTTATTAATCATGGGCCTTTGCAAGACCCTTAACCCCTCTGTGCCTCAGTTTTACCATCTCTAAGTGGGGACAGTAAGACTGAACATTTAATGAATGCTATTATGATTACTAATTCTTTTTAAATTTCACTGGAGATGAGGATGAAAGTGTAAGGGGGTGGTCCAGATTGGGACAGCAACCTGCTGAGAACATTTAGAGTTTACTTATCTTCTGGGTTTACTGTCTCTCCAGACTATTCCATAGATGCTGTCTCAGGGGAAGGCTACGTTTGGTATATCTTTATGTTTCTTAGCTAGAATATGGCATGTTCCTAACAATTTCATGCAAGTCAGAAAAAAACCACAAGTTCCACGTCCAGCTTCCAAGCATAAATGAACTCGCTGCTATTTTAAAAGCTTATTACTCGTAAAATGCTTTCAGATTCACATTTCCTGTGAAATACAATTCTGTCTTTGAAATAAAGGTCTCTGGCAGAGCTATTCAGCAGCACCTTCGTTCCAAGCAGTTTTCCTTTAGTACAGAACACACTGTACCCTACTCAGAAAATGACTGATTTAGTTTTAAAATGGAGACAATTAAAGCATATAATTTTAAACACACATTTAAAAATATCTACCCCATATCACTAAAGAGATATGGATGCTATTGGTGAGCTCTTTCATTTTTGAAAGTTATGGTGAATAAATGAAATAAAACATGTAAAGATACCTAGTTTAGTGTGTGGAATTGAAAACAATAAACAAAGAACTTTGGCCACAAACAATCTACATTTGGACCACACATTTTAAGAGACCTTTATACCATACAAATTCAGCTTCTTTGGAAGAATGTTATTTATAAATATTTTCAGTGATTCAATATTTTCAATTTTGATCATTTTTCTATATGTACGCTATTGGCTTATCTCAAAAAGCTATATTAGAGAATAAGAAAGAATATAAAGAAAAAATTATTTAGAGCTTTTGGCTTCCTAGTGATTTAATTCAACATAATTCCAAATTGTGTATACCATGATTCAGACCCTGTACTTGGTACCATCCAAATAATAAAAATTTCTTCACAAAGTTCAATATATTGAGTTCGAGCTCATAATTCTGCAGTTTCACATGTCACTTTACCTACAAAATTGAACAAACTTCTGAATTCCTCCAAATCACCTGGTGTCAAGGAACAACATATTCTCTTTTCTTCTTCCCTTCTCAGTAAAAAAGGTGAAAAGAACGGTCTTCACTTGCCATCTCTATTCCCTCATCTCTGACTTACTCTTTTCATTTTAGAAAAGCATTTTGCAATACGTAAGGCATAAAAAAGTATACAAAATAAAACAACAAATGTCCATGTACTTGCCTCCCAGCCTAATAAATAACATATTTACAGCACAGGTGAAACCCCTGTTAACACTTCTAGATCATATAACTCTCCCTCTTGAATTTGAACTATACCATTCCCATGCATCTCCATAATTGTATCATTTACATATCCTTAATCTACATGTAATATTGTTTTGAATTTTTTAACCTTATATAAATGGTGCCATAGAATATATATTCTTCTGCAACTTGCTTTGCTCACTCAGCATTGTGTGTGAGGATTGTCCAAGCACATGTACATAGTTTATGTTCATTCATTTTTCACTGCTTTATAGCATACACTGTATAAATACACTATAATTTATATCCTGATTTAGTGAACACTGTAAATATTCATTCACCACTGTGAATAAACATTAGTGGTATCCATTTTTTATGCCAAATCCTCTACAACTTTTGATATTGTCAATTTAGTTTCTTTGCCAGTCCGCTTTCCCATTGTGATTTAATTTGCATTTCTCCAATTACTAGTACAGTTAAGCCTCTTTCTTTTAATTTTCTGACCATGTGAGTTTTCTGAAAATTGTTGTACATCTCAATCTTTTTTGCGAGGAGGGAGGTTTTTCATTTTTAACATAGTCAAATTTATCAAAAGCCTTTTCTTTATGGTTTAATAAATTATTCCTTACCCTAAGGTCATAAAGATATCTTTCCATCTTATTGTAATAATTTATTATCTTATTTTAATTATTTTGCCTTTCACATTATTCCACTGAGAATTGATTTTTTTATATAGAGTGAAGCAGGGGTCCAAATTCATTTTATTTTTCTGTTGGGAATAATGGAATGCCCCAGCACCATTTATTGAGTAGTATTATCTTTTACCTACTGGTCTGCAATGCCCATTCAGACATAAATCAATTTTCCATATGTATGGGCTTCCTAGTCTTCCTTCCGGGTTCAGTTTCTTTTCAGGTGAAGTGAATCTCTTAGCACTTCCTGCTAGAAGAGTCAGTGGATAGTAATCTTCCTTAGAAAAGTATGAAAATATTTGCTTTTTCTTGAATTACACTTTCCCCTCAGCATTTTGAAGATATTTCACTGTCTTCTGTATCTATGATCACAAAGATTATACATAAGTAAACAACTATCAATTTGATTTGTTCCTTTGTATATAATCTGTCTTACCTCTTGTAGCTTTGTATTTTTTCTTCTTTATCTTTGATGTTTGTAATTTTAATATAATAGTTCTAGATGCAGATTTATTTATCTTATTTGGGGTTCTGTGTGCCTTTTCAAACTTAGGATTCTTTTTTTAACTCTAAAACATTTTTAATAATTCTTTTTAATATTGCTTCTCCACCATGCTCCTTACTTCCTCCTTCTGGAACTTCTATTAGCTGTATATTGAAGCTTCTCATTTTATCCTCCATGTTTCTTCATTTATTTTTTCGTATTTCCCATCTCTTTATTTACCTGTTCTGCATTCTATGTGATTTCATCAGGTATATTTGACAATTCACTAATTTTCTCTCCATCTGCATCTATTCTATTGTTTAATCTATTGATCTTTATTTTAATGACAATATCTTTCATTGTTTAAAATGTCTGCATGCTTCTCTTGTCCTTTTTTTTATTTTCCTGCTTCATCTCCCCAAACCCCCACTGTACACAGTTGTATATCTTAGTTGCTGGTCCTTCTAGTTGTGGGATGTGGGATGCTGCCTCAACGTGGCCTGATGAGTGGTGCCATGTCCGCGCCCAGGATCCGAACCCTGGGCCGCCACAGCAGAGTGCGTGAACTTAACCACTCGGCCATGGGGCCAGCCCCTCTATTCACTACTTTAGCTGAGTTCTATCTTGGCAAGCAGAGAACTCCCTTAGAGTTCTGCTAGGTATTTGATAAAATTTATATTTTAGCCACCATTTCTGTGTGTCTGGATGGAGAGTGGGCATTTCTCAGTCAAGTTCATTCAACCATTCCTAAATGGGAACTCTCCTTCCTTGGCTTTACCAGACTCCAGATTCTCCCTCTGTCTTGTGTCCATGGCCTTTCCTTCTCATTTTTTGGTGCTCTCCTCTGCTTCCGTTCACACCATAAATTATGGTCTTAAAGCTTCTGACCTAGGCCCACTTATCTTCATATTCTACATGCTCACTCTTGGGAAATTCATTCACTTCCTTGACATAAATAGTAATAGTCCCACACTGCAAGATGACATTTCAGTTAACAATGGACCACATATTCAATGGTAGCCCCAGGAGATTAGTAGCATATAGCCCAGGTGTGTAGTAGGCTGTAGCATCTAGATTTGTGTAAGTACATTCTATGATGTTTGCACAATGACGAAATTGCCTAATGCATGTCTCAGAACGTATCTCTGCTGTTAAGTAATGTGTAACTGTATACTAGTGACTATCAAATCCACGCCAAATGTATCTCCTGAGCTCTAATTCCATGCATTTTCCTCCCACCGCTGGTATAGGCACCTGAAAACGTCACAGGCACTTCAATCTCAACATATCCAAACAAACTCATGATTGGTCTCACAAAAATCATTATTTACTCTCATATTTCCCATTCTACTGAGTGGCACTTTTATCTCTCTGCTCAGTCACTGAAGCCAGAAACCTAGGTGATATTGCAAATTTGTCCTTTCTCAGCTCCTACACCCAATCAACAATAACCTCAACATACTCACCCCATTTGGCAACTCTCATGTCCATCCTCCCTTCCTATCTCCACTACGACGGCCTGAATTCTGGCCCTGAGTTCCTCTCTGCTGGATGATATAATAGTGGCCCAGATGATCTTCTAATCTCCCTTCAGTCTTGCCTGATTTTTGTAAATAGTCACAGACAAGAAATATATCATGAGCTTTTCATATTATTTCTATAATTATTGAACCATGAAATCACCAAAAGGAACTTCAAAATATCATGTGCTTATTTCTGGTCTACAACGACCTCTGGATAGCAACCCAAGATTCAGCCTTTCTAGACTTTACACTAAAATATATATGACACTCAGAAGAAAAAAAAAAGGAATGAAAACAAAGACTGTCAGGCATCCTACTGCCAAGACTATGGGAAAAAATTCCACTAACAAAATCTCAAAGCTGAAATGAACATCAAAACCCATGGGCCACACTGAGTCACACTTTGAGTCTTGAAAAAGAACACATGCAGGCCTGGAAGGAGGCAGAGAGAGGCATTGTTCCTCCTCCATCACCTTCCTGCGGGCTTTAGGATCCAGCCTCATCACCAACCAGGACACTGGGCTGCCAGCCTCTTCTGCAGATAATGCATTTTGATGCAACCTGAGTCTCGTTCACCCCCCATCCAGCCAACAAAGCCCAATCTGAAGTAGATTAAAGTCAGAACCCCTAGTGAGTAACAGGACAAGACATAAAAAGGACACTAGAAACTGTATTAGACTCCTGCTTATCTCTCACTACCTGATCTGATTACCAGCTATCTTACTAAACCACACCAAACCAAAACTTACTAAAACTCTTGCAAAGGTGATCTTTCCTGAATAGACACCATCTACAGAATAACGTCCTAACTGTTTTACATAGCATTCAAGACCTACTCTATAGATTCAACCTACATTTGTAATCTTATTTCTCATTATATCTCAATATATTGAGAACTCCAGCTCCACAGTATTAGTATATATTTTTAAAGCATTCACTGTGCTCTCTTACCTTCTTGTCTAGGTTCCCCTTGTTCCTTCTACCTAGAAGATCCTCTTGTCTCTGTTCGAGCTCACTAAAATTTTCCCCATTATTAAAGATCCATCTTCAAGGTCCAAGTCCTTCACAAAGTCTTACAAAATCCATAAATTGGAATTAATCTCTCCCTCCCCTGTGTTCCCATAATATTTTCTTTGTACTTCTATTTTAATACTTATCATTGTCTGTCATATTGCTAGCTACAACTTTGCTTCTCCCATTAGACCATGGACCTTTTTTTATTAGCTAACACATATCATAGTGCCTTCTGTATCAAAGATATGCAACAAACACGTATTGAATCAATTGAAGATGAGATGAAAAGGAACCACAGAAAGCTTCTTACTCAGATCTCAATTTTTTATACTCAGCTTTAGATTTTACTTTAAAACAATAGCTAAGTTTTGTCACTAAGCCAAACAGCAGGCTGAAATGGAACTATGTCTTGAATTTCCTTTGCAGTTTTGAAGAGGAAACCCATAGGTGACACCTTCCCTGACAAAGCAAAAAGGAACTAAAGGCCACAAAGGGAGGCTGAGGTCAGAGAACAAAAGGAAGTCCCATTTTCTAATCTCCACAAGATGGTCAAGTTGCTGATCTCTCCTGTCGCATTAGAGCAATAAAATACATCATGGAAGATCAGCAGATGTTATGACGATAGAAAAAGCAAAAGTGATATAATTATAAGGAGCCAAGGTACTCAATGGGTCCACCTCAATTTTTTCCTCTTTCCTTCTTCCAACCGAATGATAGAAAATTGCTGTCAATTTTAAAGCCAGTTATGTATTTGTCACACAATAATGAATCAACCATCCAAACACCTTTCATAGTTATTTCCAAATTAGCCAGACACTCTTTAAGTGAAATCTCTGTTGACTTCCACAGTCACCCCTGAGCTAAAATACTGTAGAGAACTTGTCCCTTTGTATTGATTATAAGAATACAGATTCCATAATAGTTTTTAAAGGCACAAAAGTTGTGTTTTGCATTCCTTTTCTCACCAGATTCAAAAGCAAAATTGCTCTTGTTTTTGAGTCATTTAACAAATGTTAATCAACTTCTTGCTATGCTCCAAGCATTGTGCTAAGAGGTAGAGACAAAATGATGAGAAAAAGCAGGCACAGCCCCTGACCTCATGGAGCTTACTTTCCCATAGGGGAGACAGATAACAATAAAATAATTTTATGGATAAATGTAAATTTTACTGCTATGAAAGGAGGTCTTGTGAAAAATATATAAAACTCAATAACAAAGGAAGCCAAGTTAGTCTGGAGAATGTGAAAGCTTCCCTAGAAAAGGATTATACACTGAGATTTGAAGATTGAGTCTGAGTTCAATAGGAACCGTGCAGGGAGGATAAAGAAAGAGAACGTTCTAGGCAAGGAGAAGTGGTGCACACAAAGGCCTTGCTGCCTCAGAAAAGATGTTTATGAACACTGAGGAAAAAACAGCTTCAAAGCCCAACACTGTGACTACAGCACACTGTCCTCTCTCTATCCACGATACTGTTTAGTGGCCCAGCTCCTGGGATTCTACAATGTTCTAGTTAAGAATAGTTAATTATTGAGCAGTTTGGAAAGCTTAAAATTACAGACTGCTTTAAGAAGTTGGGTGATGAATATAAGTAATGGTATGAGGTGGCCTGAGCTCAGCTGCATAGTCACAGGGTCCAAATCTTCCCTTCCTTTATGCTGTACTCTTCCTTTCAAATGAAAGGCAGCCATACAAAACTCAACTCAGAAAGGATTTCATTATTAGTTTTTCTGGGCAGTCTGTCACTGGACTTACTGACTAAGCTAATGTAGCATTCCAGTACCTTTTGCTTGATGATCCTGGGATAGAAACCAACATTATAGAAAAAAATTATCAGATAAGAGGAAGCTGGTGGGTTTTGCACATCTGAGAATTAGTTTCTAAAATTTCCAAACTTTGTTTCACTGATTCAGAATGACTTTTGAAACCATTATTTACTTCAACGTTTTTACCGACTGGCCAGCATGTTCTGATTTCTGCCTTGGCAGGGACAATACATTAATCTCCTCCCACAATCCCGACATGCAGGATTGGCACAGTATTTATTATTCACCTCTCACTTACACCGGTTTTCTTTTTACCTTCACTGCATCCAACATCTTGGACTAACCATATGTATGATTTTACCATAATGTAAAATGGGGTCAAACCTCTACTTCTTGAGCTGGACTTAATAAATAAAACTAATAGCAGAGATTGATTACCCATTTAGACAGCAAACTACAAAACCTAAGATTGATTGTATAATTTGCAGCTCTAAGACATGTATTAAATTTCCAGACATAAGATAAATAATTCATGTAAATAACCAAGAGAAAATACCCGACAATGAAGTTGTGTGGGTATCCTTTTACAGCAGGTGAAATAAATGACAAATTTCATTAACTCTTAGGATGTCCTGGAAATGCATTTTAACTAACAACTGCCTAATTGAAACTGGTGCATGGATCAAGGAAAGTCTATCTGCCCTTATCTACAGGCTTTCTTAATTAAATATCTAGACCCCTCAGAAGTGATGTCTATACCTACAGTTTTCTTACACTCGTCTACCTACCTCCTTGTGATGTAGGAAATTAAAGTCCCTCAGATAACTAGAGAAGAAAAAAATAAGCATAAAGGATATGAGTGCTAAATTCTTCTTCTTTGGTGCCAGGATAGTAGAACCCAGTGGATAAAATATGGAGTAAGTGTAGGATTTTGTTTATACTTCCTCATGCTTAAACTAGTAAGCTTGACATAATCACTTAACCCCTCAGGTTTCATAACTTGCAAGGTGGGGATAAAAAGTCCATCCCATAGGGTGATTTCATGGTTTCATTAGATTTGCAGAAGCACAGATAATCCTGATATCTTCTGTCGGGGACTGGAATTGTCCACCCCAAGATATGTCTCTTTGGCATGAGGATTATTTTGGGCTGGTTACTTTTAAAAACTGCAGACCAGAGAGAAACTCTGAAAAGTAGAAGTTACCCTTTGTTAAGAGACATTTACATTTGTAAGGGAAATCTCCATCTGTAAAGGTGTCTCCCTCTCTGTACCAGGAAGAATGAGGGATGACCTTATCTCAAAAAACTCTTCTCAATGTGGAAGGCAAGTACTGAAATCTGCATAATAACCCTACTCTTGTTTATTCTACTTTTCTGGTAACCTCCCATAACTGACTCCCCCCATCCCCAACATCCTCCTTTGTCTTTAGCTGAGGATGTTTGTTATTTAAGGTGAGAGCTTCCACCATTTTGGTGAGTTGCTCAGTTTTCCCAAGTCTCTCCCATGTATACGTATTATAAAGCTTTGTTTGATTTTCTCCCATCATTCTGTCTCATGTCAATTTAATTCATAGCCTGGCCAGAAGGACCTAGAGTGGGTCGAGGAAATGTCTTCCTCCCCTACACTTCCAAGGGAGATATATCAATAAGGGATGATGTGATTGTTTTTCAGAACCTTTAATGAAGAATGTACCCATTGGCCCTACCACTGGGACATCTCAGCCTGGGATTAGAGAGTGGCTAGATTACTAAACCATCAAGAACAGGATATCTGACCAGGCAATGTGGATCTCTGGGACCCAGGGATGAAAAGATGAGCCCTTCCAGTCCTTAGTAGCTCACAGAGGACTTGAGTGCTGATGCTAAGTGCTCAGCACTGGACAAAGAGCTTTGGTCAGTGAAGTCCTCCCTTAGTGTCTACAAGGAAGCACAAGTTTTTCTGGAATATTCTGAACATAAAGAGAAGCCCTTTCCAAGAGTTTACAAGGGTTGTTTATAATGGGAGCTATAAGCAACTAACTAGACTTTTATTTTTTGATCTTTAAAAGAATCTTTATTATTACTATCATTCCCACTTTACAGATGAGAAAACAAAAGCACAGAGAAGAGTTCAGTGATTTGTCCAGTGCAACAAAGATAGTAGGTCATACAAATGAGACTTAACCTCCAGCGTTTATCTCATTCTCTACCCTATTGTTTATGCAGAAGCAAAAAGACTGCACCTGGGGTCTTCTTTTTGTGTTAAACTTTGTTCTTATAGGATTAAAAGTTAACTAATCTTTACTGGGGATGATGGTCTAAATTCTAGGAACTCCTGGGTTCTTGTTTAAAAGAGCTAGAATACTGATAGTTCTGGGTATAAATTCTCCCCAGTAACCATTTTTACTTTGGATACAATTACCTGGGTTGCTAGGTCTCTAGAGGCATTATGTGAGCTACAATATCAAGGAGTCCCACACTATACATGGTATCAAACTGGTCTTTGAAAATGTCCTGAGAAAATTATAAACGAGTGACGAGGTAACATTTTGCATACAATTAAAATAAAGGCTTTGTACTGTCTGAGTGAGGGGGAGGTTTAGAGGAGTTGATGGGTGTCTTTGAGAACCTTCCAGCAGGTTCTGCAGCCACGACAATCCCGGGAGCTACTCCCTAGGCCAAGGGACAGGGTCATCCTATTGTCAGCTCCAGCCTTTGCCCTACCCCATCAAATTTGGCACCAGCACCTTCAATATCAAGATGGCTTTTCTTAGGGCTTTTTTGTATTTTTCATTTTTTGCCTGCAATTGTTGGTGTTTCTGGGCTGCCAGCTTCTGCCGCACTCAGTCTGGGACATATGAGGCAAAAACAAAACCCAGGGAACTCACAACTGTGTCATTCCGGGCCTCAAGACCCCTTAAGTGTTGCCTTCTTCTCTCCACCTTTCAGTCTTCTTATGTTTTATCTATCATGTCCAGAGTTTTCAGCTGTACTTAGAGAGAGAAAGAGAAAAGTATGCCTATTCCATCTTTCCAGAAATGATAGTCCCCTTAACTTGCCTATGTGTGTGTGTGTTTGGTAAATACATATAACATAACATTTGCCATGTTAACCATTTTTATGTGTACAGTTCAGGGGCATTAATTACATTCACAATGTTGGGCACCCATCACCACTATCCATCTCCAAAATTTTTTCATACTCCAAGTTTTTTTTTATTTCATACTCAAATTTTTTTCATACTCCCAACAATCTCTATACCCATTAACAATAACTCCCCATACTCTCCTTCCCCTAAACCCTGGTAACCTCTAGTCTACTTTCTAAGTCTATGAATTTGCCTATTCTAGATATTTCATATAAGTGGAATTATACAATATTTATCCTTTTGTATCTAGCTTATTTCACTTAGCATGATGTTTTCAAGATTCATCCATTTTGTAGCATGTGTCAAAATTTCACTCCTTTTCAAGGCTGAGTAATATTCCATTGTATGAATATACTGCATTCTGTTTATCCATTCCTCTGTTGATGAACACTTGGGTTGTTTCCTAACTTGCCTTTTTTACAATGTAGTGCTGACAGCTAAAGGGAGAAGGGGCAGTGGAAGTGCGTGAAAATCTCACCTTGGTTTATCCTAGTCCCTTCTCTCAGTTCTCTAGACACAGCAGAACCGAGAGAGGTCTGACCTTAAGATGCAAGTCTCAGCACTATAAAACAATCCTCAGTCAGCTTTCTTCTAGGAGCCTGTGAACTTATGTTGTTGGCAAAGCGGTGCTCACTTACTTTAACAACCTACCAATATGGATTTACTCACAATGTAATCTGACACTTTTTAAACGTCAAAAAGAAAAAAAAAAGGAAAAGAATATTGTTATTCTGTGCACATCCCTGCTGTTCCAGACCTCATCAGTCCCTGTCAGAGCATAGCCCTACTCAGACTGCCCAATGCTGTCACTGAGCCCCAGAGAGCCAGCCAACCAAACCTGCAGGGAAAACAGAGAAGGAAAACCCCGCATCAATGGGAGTGTTTGTGTAGAAGGAAACAGAATGCTTTTACACCAATTTACATTTTGTTGGAATACACAGCTAAGGTACCAAGTACTATAATTAAGGTGACCAAATGAAAAACATGCTTAAGGACTGTAGAACCTGAGAGATCGAGAACAGAGTCACTTGCTGGTAGGAACCCTGACACTGCAAGGGCAAGCAGACATCTTTGTCCTGACTACACTCCACATGCTGGGAGGGTAGTGTAGATGTCAATGTAACTTCCTGGGGTGACCACCACACTTCTGCTCAAAAGTGAACATTCCACAAGTACTACCTTGAACGTTCCACAAATACTGTCTGACCTTTTGTGCTTATTGTCAGTAAAACAAATAATCCCAGTTACTCCCCAAAGTTTAAAATTTGCAGCCTCTCTGCAATCAGAGTTTCAGGTTTCTGCCTCATATTCTAGATATCAAATATTTTAGGGTAGAAGACTGTTTTGTTTCCTTTTGTTTTCCCAAACAACCTGTCATATTGTGATGGACTCTGAGATTTAGATCCTGGCTCTAGTTTCCTCATGCCAATTCTGTTCATGACAAATATTAGACACAGCATTCTGGGACATTTGAAGATCAGAAAAAGTCGAATCCTCACTTATACCAAAATCTGGAGACTAAGCTGATGGGACCTCGGTCCCATTCCAAACACTTGCAAATGTTGGATAAAATACACCAAATATAATGACATCAAAGCCAAAACTGGAGGATGGAATAGAAAATTACTGGATACAGAAACAGAGGAGAAATTCAAACCTAGAGTGGAAAGTAGGAATTGAGGCTTCAGCAGTCCACAAGGCCATCAGGCACTGATATAAGCACAGGTCCTGGGGAATGGAGTCAGGTTGGGGTTTTAACATCCACATGGCTCCCACAGTTTCCACCTCAGGCAGGCAGAGAGTTAGGACAAAGCCAAGGACCTTAAGGACCTGCCAAATCCATGGGTCAGGGACTAGACATTGGCCAAAAATCTACTAAATCTAGCTCCTTTTCCTCAAAAAGAATTGGATAGTAAACTTTAGATCCAGCTGAAAAAGGCCCGCGGAAAAGGTCTCTTGGTAGCAGAGAGTTCAGAATCTTTACTCAACAGTGATACTTTTGACCTTCTAAGTCACGCGGTTATTTTAAAATTAGTATTAATTGAGACAATGCGGGTAAAATCAAGTTTTTAATTCTGTTTCTGATGCACAGTACATGAAGCATCATCCTCACTATCATCCACATTGTCTGTCCTCATTAATATCATAGTTATAATGCTCTAAATGTGATCATTGATATTCCATACTAGATTTCTTATCAACAAATTGTAGAAGTGAGCTCCCCCAAAATAATATTTACAAGAGGAGCAAGTAGGGCTCAGGCAAAATTGGTTTATTACTAATCAAACTGTTGCTTCATCAATAAAACGATTAAGACAAACTTAACACTGTTTGCAGAGTTCATCGATCCAAGCCTTTAACTTCACTGTCAGGAGCCCTGTGTGGGAAAACATAGCTGCAACCCTACTGTAAATCTGGAGCTCTTAGGATTCTTAGGAATCGTAGCATTGTGGCCAGTCCATGACAGATGGCTCAACAATGACCATGAATGAGATCCTGCTCAGTTGGAACAATGCAGTGCTAACAAGGTGTCCATGGGTTTGTTGTCTCAACCGCCACTCTTCACTTATGGACACTTCTGTAGTCTACATGCACACATAAATTTCTTATGGAAACATCTCTGCTCCCCATTTTAAATGAAGACCTTGACTTCTATTCTGTAATATTATCTTAACTATAATAATAGTAATAATAGTACAAATTATTGACTATGAACTATACTGGCACCATGTGATCTATATACATTACTCATTGATTGTCTGCAGATGAAGAAACAGACTCTGTGACCCTAAATAACCTTTACAAGGTCATATATTGAGAAGGTATTTGGACCAAGCAATGTTTGACTCTGATAATGTATATAATTATGGGTGTGCTTTTATCTAATACAATTCCTGCCTCTAACAGTAAAAGTCAATATTGGGAATAGAGAATTCCATTGGCAGTCCACATTTATGATATAAATATTCAATAATGACACTAACATTCTAATAGGAAAAAGGACTGCATTTATTGATCATACATATAAGTTTATCTGGTATATTGTGGATACTTTAACATATTACATATCATTTAATCCTCATAACATCACTAAAAAGTAGCTATTCTTATTCCCATTTTACAGTTGAAGGCATTCAGGCTCAAAATGTTTAAGCAACTTTTGCAAATTTGCAGAGGAAATAAGTGGCCTGATTCTAGTCCAGGTGCTTCATGCTACACCATGCTGTCAGTGTGACTTTACAAATGCATCATTAAGATTACTTCCATATTAAGTATATGTATACAAAACATATTTACAATGTTCTTTCATGGACATAGTCTCTATTTTGTATTAAGGATTGGCCTGAATCAAAATAATCAAAACATCTCCAAAAAAAGTAAATTTCTTAGATGTATACGTCACTGATTATAGACTTAAGAGCTGAAAGGGACTTTAGGCTCATGGAATACAATCCACTTAATCTTAAAGGTGAGGAGACTAATGTCCCAGAAAAGCCCCAGTTTATGCAGCTAGTGACTAGTGAAGGGATTGTGGGCAAGTCTCTAAAATGGCAGCTAAAATTTGATTCGTTCAAAAACCACACCAATTGTGAAGATAAAATAAATAAAACAAAATAGCACTGTGTCTAGCACGTAACAATGTTAGCCAGATGATGATGATGATGATGATTGTTACCAAATGACTATATTAAAATAAGGAGACTGAATCTAATGGCCTCCCATATTGGTCAATCTTCTTATACGCATACACATGTGGTCTTTGTCCATTGTACAACAATGACATTCTTCACTTCTAAGTGATTTGTTTATCCACAATCATCGTTTATTCACCTACTGTATAAGTTCTTGTCTAGTTTCAACTGAGCATACATTTAGAATGTCTTACAAGTTGGGAAAGAAAAAAAAAACACCAATGTTTGGGTTCCTCAATAAGTCACTCAGAAACTGTGAATACCAAGCCCAAGAGTAGGGTGACGATATCATCCAGTTCGCCTGTGGCAGCTCCAATTCATGTTTGGTGTACTAGCTTTATTATTAATAGTACCCCTTTTTACTCTCAGAAGTGTACAATTTTAGATGATGAATTGTATGGTCTAAGAGTTTCGTTTCCAAATTTATTTAAAAGTTAAATATAAAGCTATTTTAGGGATGATGGCCAGTTTATAAATGTGACCTAGGCTACAGTCCAGAAGCCCTACCTGCCCCTTCACGGCAGGTAGGACAATAGGAATTCCCTGTTTGCATAGCAGAAACTACAACTGTTTTCTGGGTAAGCCAGGTGCTATCTTACAGAGGAAGTAGATGATTTCACACCATTTTTAGTTTCTCCAGAAGACAAGAACGTTACCTATGTAACAACAAATGGTAATTTGAAGCAAAACACCTCCTTCTGTGTGAATAGCTACAGGAAATTTTCAATTCCCCCTGTGCTATCCATCTTGGAGAGCTGGCACTGGGCTCTATGCCTTTGCCTGTGAGATAAGCTGCATCCCAGGCCTCAAGTTGCATGATCCGGCTACTGCCTGGAGCTTTTGTGTTGCATTTTGTTATTAATGCAAATAATAACACACATGAGAGACAATATTTCCATCATTACAGAAAGGATATGATATATCCTCCAGGAAATATAGCAGGACCCTCTAACTAACCATCATGCAACAACTCCACAAGTCATTGTCACAAGCTATATGCAATTAGGTTCTGAACAATGCTTGGGCCATGACACATAATTAATGCTGACAAATTGACAGCAGAATGCTTTTCATTTCCAATGTAAACATAACAGAGGCTTAGGGAATACATCCTAATGGAATAACCTTGTCTTCAGGAATCTTCTGGTTGCAAGGAATAGAAACCTACTGATATTAACTTAAGGTAAAGGAAAATTTAGTATAAGCTTGGAGTGGGGAGAGGCATCTCACATGCAATGGCAGAAAATGCGACTGGATCTCCTCATAAGCAAGAAAGCTCTCAGGACCTAAGTGAGCTGCCACCTCTGTAATCAAGTGGGCCATCACTGCTTTTCTCTACCTCTCTTTATGAATCTGCTTCATTCTTTGGCTTTTCTCTGTAGACTGGCATTCTCTGCTGATTTATTTGTATACAGAGCCCAAAACAGTCCTCCCCAGTGTAGTTTTCCATCCCTTCCTAATTCAAGTGCCCAGCCGTCCGGATTCCAATTCTAAATTCCCAGGAGGAAGCAAATCTGACTGGCCCATGAGCTAGACATGATGTACCAATGAGCTAGGACCAGAGAACTCATATGCTACAAACATGGTTCCTCAAGAGCCTGATTTGAGCAAACATTCGCAAAGGAATCTATAAATGGATATAAAATGGTCACATGCATTTTTACTCTCTGTCTCTAGTACCAAGGAAGCCTATTTTCTATTTTTCACAAACGCATTTGGAAATAAGTTGGGCGCATGGGCACATAGAAACATCATATTCTGAGTAGGTAGTAACGCCATTTTAGCACATTCAGCTGTGCCTCTGAAAATTTCTGTACAGAAGAAGATCAGATAGTATAATTCATGAGAGTCATGCCAAGGGCCCCCAACCAAGGCACTCACTGTGGACTCATAATGAGGAGGCTGGCATTCATTATTCTCTACCCTGTCTGCTGTCATCTGGCTGTTCTTACATGAGCTCCCATGGGTTTCTGTGCCTCCACCATCTCTAAGCTTTCCTATCCTGTCTACACCAGACCTCAGGCTGTAAAGAGAGGGTCTTTAATAAGGGGATTAAAAACATAACAAATATTTCCTTAGGCAGCTTGTCCAAGTCCTGCCACTCAGATGTCCTTGATTTCTAAGCAACAAGAAAAGCTCCTGAAATTTTAAGGGGATCCAGACAAAACTAGATCAAAGGCTCGCTTAAGTTTTTACACATTATCCTAACAATTTTTTTTAACTTTGATGATTGATATCTTTTAAAACTCATTTGTGTTGATGATTTGTTTTATAATTGTTTACTTTTTTACCTAATTGGAATTGTCTTACTAGCTATTTTTGATTGAAACAGAATTTGATGTGACTCCTTTTAAGAACGAATTTACATGCAGTGAGATAAAACTTGAGAGTTTTTCTGTATTCTTCACTATGTTGTCAGATCCAGAATTTGTTTGTGTTTTAGTACTAGGATTTGGTTATAAAATTAACAAATAATTACCTAAAGGTTGTGACCCAGTTGTGGTTCTTGTGAATTAAGCCTATGTTACTGCTCTTTAAGAACTATATTGTTTAAAAATTCCTACTGTTATGATTGTACCTGGTTTACAGTTTAAGTTCAAAGTTTAAAAAAACCATTTATTTTAAGTACTATGAAAGTGGAAATAACATCTTCTAATAAGAAGACAACACAATAATTCAATACCTGGAACTTGATCATAATTTGAATACTATTTAATATTTCATATTTAATCCAATTCAATCAACATTTATTAAATACATACCACTGACTAGCCAAAGCATTATGGGGATTAGAAAGATGGGAAAAAATTATAGCTCCTTCGCCCTTCTCTCCCATGCCCCAAACATCCATAGTCCACATACTAGCTGAAAGGACTGATGGAGATAAAATAAATATAATGCAAGAGAAACTGCAGTTCATATCAGAAGAAGAGTATGGAGTGTTTGAGGAATATGGAGAGAGATAGATTAATTCCAGTTTGAAGGATACATGGGGAGGTGGAATTTAAACTATGTTCTGGACTTAGGGTAGGTAATCTAGTTATTCAATATCTTCAGTAGTAATTTTCAGAATCACCACTTAAAGTATAGTGTTTACTTCAGAAAATATAGAATTAATATTGTTACATTGATTTTCAACATGGGAGCATGTCAGAATCATCTAGAGGAATTTGTTATAAAGACATGCCCACCTGTCTGTCCCCCAGATTCTTAATTGGTGAGATTTTGGTGGGCTTTTGGGCACACCTCCTCCCTCCTCCACACACATGCACATACACACATGCACAGAAAGCAAGAGAAAGACTAAATGCCATAATGAAAGCTTTTACCTAGACATACTCCAAGGTGAAATATAGTTTCTACAAATACGTTTTTTAGACAGATAATGTTAAGGTAATGGAAAGATCTCCTTTGACTCTTGAAATTAGAAAATTTATCACTATAGTTAATTTTTATTTAAGGTTACCTTACATGTATTTATGAAATGTACTTCACTCCTTTCTGGAATCAAGTGGAGTAAAAAAACCAAAATAGGTAAATAATCGATATCTAGATGGATAGCAACTGACCTGAATGATTTAATGCTCTGCATTTCTACTGTTGGAGAGCTGGCGTTGGAGGACTACCATATAAAGACAGGTTCCCACGCACAGGTGATCCACCAAGCCATGGTTAAATGTCCTGCTGAGCCTCAGGCCCTCCCCTACTCCATCAGTCACAGATCCACATAGAAAAATCCCCAGGCTTAAGACAGTCTACAGTCCTAATGTACAGACAGCACTGAGCCCTTTGAAACTGCAATTTCAGTATAACAATCTTAGTAATATATGCTATTGATTAGTCTCCTTTCTCAATTATTTTACCTGGGTTGCTTTCTTTTGAACACCATAATCATATCCTTATAACACCAGAAATTGACCATTTTACCTCCTTTTACTTGACCAGTGTGTAGTGCAGAACTGACACTCAGTTTCAGTCTTAGAGCTGACTGTTGTTCATAGAATCTAATTATGTTGACAAATTAATATTTCCTAGATAATTTACATATGTTGTAGAATCTTTTCATTGGAAACATTAGTTTGCATGGGAAACAGCCAAAATCTTTATTAAAATCCTACAAATACCAGAGACTAGTCCCCAACAGTGGAGTCAAGGCAACTTGCATTATGGGATAGTCTAACAATGTTCAACTACCTGGCACAACAAGGAAAATAAGAAGGCTTCGTATCCCTGAAATGTCTCCCTTGGCTTCTCTCATTCAAATATAGACTGGAATCAATTTTGTCATCAGGACTATCGCACAGAGGTAGCACTTTGACTAGGTAAACAAGATTTCTCTTTTTCAACTAGTGCAGCCATTTGAATGTGGTTAATTATTTATTAAGTGCTAATATTTTGTGAAGCTGTGTGAGAAGCATTAATTAGGATAATAATAAAAGAGGATATACTGTTCTGTAAAAGCAGGAAGCTGAGTTTTGAGGAGATAACCCTGGAGAGTAGGATGAATAACTTTCCTTGACAAAATAACTGGCTGGCTGCTGAGAGGAACAATGGATGAGCCTTCCACTGTGACTGCTCTGTTTTCCCCAATGTGCCCCAAACCATGGTTGAACACAATAAGACAAGAAGCAGAAGAGAAATTGATGGAATCAGATGAGGGATGCAGCTCCAAAGTTTGAAAAAGTCTTATAATCACTTGAAAATAAGAGAGTAGTTGAATCAATTTAAGAATCTAGTAATTGTGAAGGATGGTATTGTTTATGTTATACCATAGGAAGAGATTAACCTTATCATTAAAAAAATATACAAAATACAATGGATCCCCATAGCCTCCTCATGCTCACTCTAAGCACACACTCATGCCATGATTTATGCCCCGGCTTAACGTATTTTCTTCTATTTTATTTTCCTTGTTTTCTTTTCCTCCCAGGTAAGCCTAGCTGAATGCCTCAAAGTTGCTAGGACCATGATGCAACTTAACTGCATATCTCCCACTCACACTGTAATTGGAAAAAAAGCTTTTACATCAAAAGACTAAAACCCTAAGTGTAAAATTTCAGGCAGCAGTCAGTTGATAGAAGGGGTGATTTTTCAAATCCTTCCTGGCTCTTCCAAAGTTCAAGCCCACAGATTGACACTGACCTTGCCTATTATAGACCTACTCTTTTTAAGCTGGAAGTTTCTTTTGGGATAAGGCCACCCATAGAGAAATATTTATATCTCTCTCTCACTGACGTTGAGAAAATCCCCATTCTTTTCCCTTGTTTTCATGTTTTCTGTGTGTTAGAAACAGGATTTTTAGAAGCAAAGTTATAGTCCATTCAATCGTTCATTTGCATACGATTTATGAGTTGCCAAAATGTTTTATGCAATGTGCTGAATGCTGCTAAGATCCAAATGAACAAAACACTGTCCCTGTCCTCAGTCAGTAGAGAACACAGTGCAATAGTGTGCTATTGATGTTAAGACAGAAGTCTGTTCAGGATTACATTGGGGTCACAGACAGTGAGTGGTAAATTCTATCTCCAGCACCCACACCTATATAGGAACTGATTAATCTCTGACAAAGAATATTTCCCCCACTGTGTAAAAAGATACAATATTGTAACCCCTGGTAGGAAACTAGCAGCTGCCCTTACTTCAAATGGGAAAAAGTTATTTTGGAAAATTATGCTCTAACTCAAAGTCATCACGTTAACCACGGAAGTGTGGTAAGAACTGTGAAACTCATTACCTAAACATAAACCAGAAAAAAAGACGTTAGAGAATAGACCAGACGTGGAAATGTATCCTAAATAATTCTGTACCTGCACTTTTGTAAGCCAGTTTTTCAAAGCAAAGGCTAATCTTTAACATTTTGGCTGGTTTACATATACAAATGATGAGGAAGAAGTCACCTTTTATTCTTTGCAAGGTGCCTTGCACATAGTAGGTGGTCTAGAATTATTCCTTTAATGCTAATTTTAGGAAGAAACAGCATGATGCAAGTTGTAAGAATTTGCTTTTTCTGCAACACAGGTATCTTCTTTATTCTCTTTCGACCTTTGGAATTTCTGATACTCTATTTTGATCTTTATAAATAGTTTGTGGTAAAGGTTATAATTTGTTTATCTAAATTCCTTTCAGTCATTCAAGAGATACATATTCAGCATTTGTTTTGTACTAGGCATTGATCTAGGTACCAAGTATGACAATGAACACGAAAGACCAAGAGCTTACATTCTAGTGGGGTAAACAGACAATAAACAAATAATCAAACAATAATTTCAGGTAGTGACGAGTGTATAAAAAATAAAACAGTAATGCAACAGAGCATTCTTGGGGTGGGGGCTACTCTACATTGTGTAGTTACGGAAGGTCTACCCAAAGAGGTGACATTTGAAGAGAAACCTGAGAAATGGGAAGAAATCAGGCAAGTAAAAGTCTGGAGAATCTAAAGCAAAGTCATTTTGAAAATTTGACCCAAGTACATGGACCACAAACAGACCAGTGTGCTCAAGTCAAAAGTCTCAAAGTTTTCCTTGATTCCTCTTCTGTTCCATCACCCTTTCAGCCAAACCTTCATCTAGACCTGTCAGCATTACCTACAAAACAACACCTCAAATCTCTCCATTGCTCCCCTGAGCAATCCACCATCATCTATCACCTAGCACTGCTCTGGTCATTATGGCAGCCACTAGCCCCATGGTTATTGATCATTTGAAATGTCTGAATGCTCCAAGTGTAAAATACACACCAGATTTCAAAGGCTTCCTATGAAAACAAGTAAAACATCTCATTAATAATTTTTATTCTGCTTATATACTTAAATGATAATATTTTCAATAGATGGGGTTAAGTAAAATACTTGTAAATATTCTTTTACCTGTTTATTTTGACTTATCTACTTCTTCGTTTTCTTCCGGCATCAGACTGTTGTGCTCCACAGGAGAAAGAACCTGAAACAATTTTATTCACTGGTGTATCTCCAGCATTTAACAAAGTACCTGTTTCATAGTTGTACTTGATAAACATCTGTTGCATGAATAAGTGAACAACTTGCCCCCATCACTGCCTTGTAAAACTGCTTCGTCCTGGCATTTGAAGTGTAGGTACTGAAGACATTAATTTTAAAGTTTACTTCTAGAGCCGTGTTTATGGTTCCTCTTTACAAGTGATGTTATGGAAAGTCTCCTGACACAGTTGCTTAGAAATCACTAATTATGACACTTTGGAATGGAAATTATGTTTCCTCATTTAGGTATGTATAGATTTGACAAAAACATCACTTTTTTATGCCTAGGAATAGCTCTATCACATGCCACACAAACCAATTAAACACAATTCTCACAATTTACAGACAAGCTAACTGAATGTCACAGAGGTGAGTAACTTATCCTGTAAGTGGAGGAGCTAGTATGTGACACTAGGTCTGTATGATGTGAAACTCCAGGTTTGTTTTTTTTTTTTTTTTTGGATTACTCTGAGTAGCACCCTGCCTGGTGGCATAGTGATTAAGCTTGCGCATTTCGTTTCTGCAGCCTGGGGTTTGTGGGTTCGGATCTGGGGTGTGGCCCTATACACTGCTGATCAAGCCATGCTGTTGTGATATCCTGCATATAAAATAGAGGAAGATTGGCAACAGATGTTAGCTCAGGGCCAATCTACCTCACAAAAAAAGGAAAAAAAAGAAAAAACATTAACAAATGCTTTACTCTGAGTAGCATTCCAAAGTACAAGACTGTGAAAGGAAATGAATGTGGATGTGCTAGAAGGCAAGATGCCATGACAGATGGGTCAAGAGTCAGAATCAGAAGCTTTGAGAAGAAAGATTTACTGGAAGGAATGGGATACACAGTACTTTGTTTTTAGAAAAATTAATAGAGATATTTGTATAAATTATATATTATCTCCTCCTTCCCTCCTCTCCTTACCTCCTCCCTCCACCTTCATTCACACAGGAACATACACTTTGAGAACATCAAGTTTTGGGAGTGGCAAGTTTAATAATCACAGCGAGAGTGAAAAAGTGTCTCTCTCAAACCTCCCTTTCTTTTTAACCATTGTGTGGGTGTTTGCAAGGCAAGACCCTCCTTTATATTTCATGCTATAAATCTTCTTTAGAAGGACATGTTGGATTTCCACAATTTGCATGTAAGTTCTTTAAAGGCAAGGATATTCTTCAAATTCTTTTATTGTTCTGCTCCCAATGCAAACACATTAAAGTAACAGAATCCCTAGAATTTGAGACATTATATATATACCGTTTGTAACTGTGGCATACAGAATGGATTAATAATCTTTGATCCATGACACACTCTTATCATTTATTTATGCATGGCCCACTTTTTTTATTTATATAGTCATTTTTAATAATGAAAGAAGCACCTGAGAACTTATCACCCAAAATAAAAGCTCCAGGTGTTCTAAAAGCTACCACGTGGTCCCCAACATCTCAACCTCCTGCCTCTCTCCACTCAATACATCCATCATTTTGTATGTGTTCATCATTTCCCCGTTCCTTGTTTTTACAGAGTCTTAGTGCATTTCTATAAAGCATATTTTTAAAAACTCTAGTTCTTTAACTTTATTAAAAGGGTATCATGTTATGTACAATCTTTGGGGCTTACTTCATTTTTAGTAAATATTACAATGTCATTCATATTGTTGCATATTACTATGGCTCATTTCTTTTGACCATTATATAAAATTTTCTACTGTGAACACACTGTGATTTATCAATTCATTCTCCAATTGATTAGCATCTGGGTTGCTTCTAGGAATTTATTCTGTTTTTTCGTTTTTGTTATTATGAATAAAGCTGCTGAAAATTCCTGTATATGTCTCTTGTTGAACACACACAAGAGTTTATTTTGGGTATATACCTCGGGTTAGAATTACTGGGTCACAGGAAATATGCATATTTAAATATAAGAGATAATGCAAATCTGATTTTCCAAACTGCACCAATTTAAATTCCATCTGCAACCCTGAAGAGACTCTGTGGACACATATCCTCTCCAATGTTTGATATTGTCAGACTTTTCAATTTTGCCAAGCTGATATAAAATGGTATCTAGTTGACCTTCTTTGATCACTAACAATATTGAACATTTATTCATATGTTAATTTGTGTTTCCTCTTCTGTTAAATATCTATTCATGTTTTTTGCTCACTTTTCTATTGGACTGTTTGTATTTTTCTTGTTGATTTGGATAAGTTCATTCCATGCTCTGGATACTAGTCCTTCATTGGGTTTTGTGTGTGTGTTGCGAATATCTTCCTCTAGTTTGTACTTGTATGTTTACTTTCTTTATCTGTTAATGAACAATGACTCTTAACTTTGATATAACCACACATATCATTTTTTTAATCAAAGATTTTAGAGTCTTTTTAAAGAAATTCTTTCCCACCACAAAGTCTAAAATATATTTACCTATATTTCCAACTAACAGTTTTTAAGTTTTGTTTTGACATCCATCTGGAGTTGACTTTTGTATATGGTTTAAGGTAGGAATTCAATTTTATTTTTTCCCAGAGTCATTTTTTTCTAGCTCCATTTATTGAACAGTCCTGTTTTCCCACTGATAAGAGATGCTTCTGCTGTTAAATGCTGAGTTCCAGACATGCATGGGTTTGAATATATGTATCTAAGAGTTTCAGTATACATATCTAAAAGACAGGAGTTATTTCTAAAAGCCATAAACACAATACCAGTACAGCATCTAAAATAATTAACAATATATCATCAAATATCCAGTCAATATTCAATTGTCTCATAATAATTTTTTTACAGTTTGTTTGAATCAAGATTCAAATAAGCCCCATATATTGCAATTGATTGATATGTGTCTTAAGTTTCTTTTAATCTGTTGGTTCTGCCTCCATCTCTTTTTCTTTTTTCTTATAAATTATTTACCGAAGAAATCAGATTATACATCCAATGGACTTTCTATGGAAAGATTTTTAACCACTACTTCAATTTCTTTAATAGGACATATTCGAGCTTTTTATTTCTTTTAGTCAGTTTACAAGTCATATATTTCCAGAAATTTGTCCATTTTGTCTAAGTTTTCAAAATCTTTGGCATAGTTACTGATAGTATTCTTATTATCTTTCTAATCAATCTATTGCTATATCCCCTTCTCCCCACAATATGATTTGTGTTTTTGTTGCTCTTCTCTTGATTACTACTGCCAATGGTTTATTACTTTTAAAAGGATCATTTTTGGGCATTGTTGAGTTTTTCTATTGTATCTTTATTTTTCATTAACTCTCTCTTATTTTTTTATTTCTTTCCTTCTACTTCTTAAGTTATTTCTAATTTCTAAAGAAGTGCACTTTAATTACTTTTGTCTTCTTTTCCAAAATAAACATTTAACTTATAAATTTTCATCAAAGAGCTACTTTGCTGTATCTCACAGGTTTGATATATATTTTCATTACTCTTTGGTTCCAAGTGTTTTTAAATTTATTTTTTAAACCATGAATTTTTAAGCATTATAAGTTTTTAAACTTCCAAATATATGGGTTCTTCATCTGTCTTTTCATTATTTTTAAAGTTCTAATGTAATTATGAACTCAGGGTCTGATTGATACCTATTCTTTGAAATGTGTTGAGATTTTTCATTATTATCTAGTATACGATCAATTTTTGCAAATGTTCTGTTAGTGCTGGGAATTCCATATATGTCCATTACTCCAATTTTGTTAATTGGCTATTCAAATCTTCAATATCCCTGTAGTTTTTGTCTGGCTCACTTATCAACAATTGAGAGAGGAATACGCACTATGAGGGTGGTTTTATCCATTTTTCCTTGTAGTTCTATTAATTTTTGCTTTATACAATTTGAGGCTATTTTACTAGTGCATACAGTAAAAATTCTTGGGTTTTGAATCTATGATCATTGTATAGTCATTCTTTCCATGCCTAAGAAGACTTTTGACTTAAAACGAATTTAATCTGATACTAATGCCACTAAATCAGCTTTCCTTGAGTTTAAATTTGACTGATAGAACTTCTAACATACTTTTTATTCAATTTTCTATGTCCTTACCCTTTAGGTGCACTTTTTGTAAACCGTATATAAATGGATTATTTTTTTTTCTTTTAACTGGTGAGTTGAGCTTGTTTGTTTGTCTGGCTTTTTCTGAGGAAGATTCACCATGCCCATCTTCCTCTATTTTGCATGTTGGTTGCTGCCACAGCACAGCAAGGCCACTGACGAGTGGTATAGGTCTGCACCCAGGAACTGAACCCAGGCTGCTGAAGTGAAGCATGCTGAACTTAACCACTAGGCCACAGGGTCTGCCCCGGAATTTAGTTTTTTATAATTATTGATACATTAAATTCTATTTTGATTATCTCATTTTTTCAATATTTTTAAATTCTATTAATTATAATACTATTCTTCCTTTTTTCTTTTTGTGAATACTTATGTATAGAATCTCCCTCTTAACAAGACAAGAACACCTTTGGCACATTCTCAAACCTTTTAATGAACCCCCATCCTACTGATATCACTTTTAAATTTTAGGAATTATGGATGCATTTTCTTTATTTTTTGGTCTTAGATATTTTTAAAGACAATAACTGATTTTACTAAAATATTTTGATCACTTTTTCTTCATACATCTTGTGCAACATCACTTAGATTTTTTTCTACCTTTTCTTTAAGTACTCATCCATTGTTTTCAACGTGGGTCTCTGTGTGGCACTATTGTGAGGCTCTTGAGGCCGGAGAATATTTGTATCTCATTCTCATACTTGAATTCCACTTGGCTGAACATAAAACTTCAGTTTCTAAGTTCTTTTCCTTTCAATATTTTGAAAATCTTACTCTATTGTTCTTCTTGCTTCTAAAAAATGCTGCTACTGAAAAGTCTGATGCTTAATCTGATATTAATCTTTCATACTGTAAACTTTTAGAATTTCCTCTTTGTCTTGGATATCCCAAACTTCACTATAATCTGTGTAGGTGTGAGTTTTCCATATCACTCTCCTTTGATACTCCATGGACCCATCAATCTGAGGTCTTTTATTTGTTCATCCATCCATTCATTTATGGGAAATTTAACACTATCGTTTCTCTAAGAAGTCATCATCTAGTTTTCCTTCTTTTTCTTTTGAAGTCTGTATGCCGCCACTTCTACTTCTGTTCTGCATATCCCTTGGCTTTTCCTTTTTCTATTTCTTTGAACTTCCCTTCTTTCTTCTGTGAGATGACACAGAATCTGCTCTTCCAATTCACTCATGTGTTCCTTTACTGTGTCCCTTCTGCTATCTTATCCTCTCTTCTTCTTTATTTTAACTACTACATATTTAGTTTTTAATACGTTTTGGTTCCTTTCTGTTTGTTTATTTATTTTCATATGTCTAAGATTATCCTTTATCTTTTTTAGTATATTTATTAGGCAAATTTTAAATTTTTGGTCCATGCTAATGTTATTGTTTCTGATGGAATCTATAATATTTTTTTTCTTTTGAAATAGTTATGCTTCTCAAAATATCTTGTTATTTGCCATGTGCATTCATTTTTCTCTGGAAATGTGTATGAGGATAGGCCTAGGGTGACCCACTAGGACTGAGGAGTTTTCTAGGATGCAGGACTAAAATCAGGACAGTCCCAGGTAAACTAGAATGGTCGATCGCCTTACTAGACCCCATTTTGAGTCATGCCAAGTTGTTCAGGGGGTGAGAGTAAATGAGCTTTAGAGTGGAGAACCCTAAATCTGAAAAAATCAGAGAGAGAAGCAACATCAGTAGGAGCAGTCCTTAGATTGTAATTGACCAGCCCAGGGAAGTTAGAGCAGGAGGTATGGGTGGGCAAATGCCCCAAGTCGGTTAGGACCTAACGAGTTTCTTGGCTCCTCACAAGCACAGGGCTTCTGTGGAGCCCTGATTTTCCTCTTGAGTCAACTTAGTTCAGAGTTGTAAGTCACCACACGTTGGGGGGAGATGGGCAGGCAGCGATTTTCCCAAGGCAATAGTGAGCACGAGCATATTTACAACAGCTCTTTTCCTGTTTTATTCTCCCACAGTGTGGCTGGCTGCTTATTGCCCCAGGCCTAAACCACAACTACCCTCTTCTCCCAGTCCCCTTATAAGCCAAACAGTTCAAAAAAAACAAAAAACAAAAAAACCTCTTATTGCTGGGGTTTTCTCATAGTTTTCTCCAGTTCAGGATGTTTCATCCTCTATATTACTCCAGTGACCTTGGAGGAAGGAGCAGTAATAATGCTGGTTCAGCATCTTCATATCACATATTTGTATAGTGGCTGCTAATTATTTTTAAATTTTTTATTAAAAAAACAAAAAGTTTCTTGGATACGTGGAAAATGGCTTTGGAAATGGCAAAGCACCATAAATATTAGTTACATTATTATGGATAATATCAAGATGTGTTCACATGCCTCTGTAGCTTAATTTTTCAAAAATATTCCTATATTTGTACAGGAAATAGCATTAAAAAGATTACTACAACCATATTTGACCAGAAACCACATAATGTCTAACAAACTTCTGATTTTTATTACAAGTATTTATTATTTTTGCTATATTATTACATTTCGTACATCTATGAGGCTTTTAATTTCCAAAATGCATCACTAATCTATACTTATTCTTCCTTACAGCTTTTTTATTGAAAAGATTTTTCTACGGCAAGGTATAAAAAGGCATTCTAGGTAAAATACTTTAAATTACATTATTTACCAAAAAGACTACCTTTATATACTACTGGTCTATTGAAATGTTTCTTTTCAATCAAATTGCATTCATTTTTACATAATGCATGTCCATAACAACTACCATGAAAAAAACAACCATAAGCAAAAGTTGTTTTCCTGTCTGTCTTCATTTTTTGTTCCTCCTCCTTCTTCTTTCTACTTGTATTTGTGAAAGTTTAAATTCCTCCTTCTTGATGCCCTCAAGTCCATAATTACTTCTTACGACAATTCTTTCATGATGCCCGCATTATAAATTATTCATTATTTGAATGATGCTTTAATTTCAAATGTACCCTTGTATTCTTTCTACTTTTTCTACTGTATTATTTTCCCTATATTATTTTTACACCTTTTATAACCTTGCTTTGAGATTTCTGGCTTCTGACTTTTTCCCTGATAGTTATCCCCAGAATGGCATTGCTACAGGGAATTAAAGAACCAAGTGATTCTGTATTTCTCTTGCTTCACTTTTACTTCATTTCTGCTTTCTTCCTGTGTATTTGTGGTTCCTTACATCTAGAGTGCTTCCTTCTGCCCCATCGAATCTATTCTTCAGTCACTTCTTTCAAAACCAGGTTCCATGTTAATTTCCTTCAGCAGCTTTCCTTGACTAAACCCATTCTAGTTTACTCCTTGTTTCTCTTGAGCTTTAGGGCTTCATGTATAAACTATACATAATATTATCATATACTAGAAAAGTTTTTGTTTTTGTAATTTTATTCAGTTATTTAGTTATATATTTTGTAATATTTCATTATTTATGTCATATTTTATTATACACCCTTGTAACCTCTGATTTTTCCTTCTTATTAGCATTAATTATAACTATTACATAACGTAAATGTATAACCAGTTGCTTAATGTCTGTCTCATCTGTCTCTTCTGTTTATAATGTTTGTATCTCCTGCTAGATTGCAAGCTCTTTTGGCTAATTGTCTAGTGACATCATTGACATCATCAGAGCCTAGAACAGTATACATAGTAAGTGCTCAATAAATAGTATGATGTCTTTGAAATACCATTCAGGATATTAGTAGAATAAAAGTGCTCACAAATGCTTGCTGATTTTTTTAAAACACCATTTTGTCTGGAATTCCTCATACTTTCTGTAATAGTTGGGATGCATTTGACTGCAAGATGCAGAAAACCTAAGAGACTTTTAACACTTAAACCAAAGGACACTTGCTGTTTACTTAGCCCTTAAGTCCAAAGGTGGGCATTTCCAGTACTGGTTTGACAGTTCAATGTTGTCATCCAGGACCTAGGTTTTTTCACCTTTCTCCTAGGCCATCCAAAACTGGTTAGTTTTCAACCTCAGCCACAAGGTGACACAGCCCAAAGATGCTGGCCACATTCTCATATTTCACTGTGCCAAGCAGGAAACAAAGGGAGTGACATCAAAATGGGACTATCTACTCACTCTTGAGAGAATTCCAGAAATTCCCCAGCCTCAGAAGCCTTCTCCCCATTCCAGTGGTGAGAATTGAGTCATGTGCCTGCTTCTGGACTAACCGTGGGCAGAAGGGAAAGCACCGCCATTAATGATCAATCCTGATTCATCTCATTCTTTTCAGCAAAAAGCGAAGGAAACTGCTCGGCATTCGAGCAACATTGTGTCTGCTCTTCTGCTACGTTAAATGAACCACACTAAGGCTCTTTTTTTCTTCAGAACCTTCACGTTCTTAAGATTCTTCAGGCTTTTTCTTTTTTCTCCTTATATTTTAATCATTAAGCCTTTTCCTTCAGAAATTTTTTCTGCTTAAAATTGCCTTTTGAAGCACTTACTTTCTCAACCAAAAGTTTTCTTTCACTGACTTGTTTACATACTCACTTAATGCCTATATTCAATTCCTTTTCTTTTCAAAAGTGCTGAGACATATCACATTTTCTAAAGAGAAATAAGTTTATTTTGCCCCTTCCTTTCCATTCTACATACAAAGAAACATTCTGTTTCTCAACTGTATTAGGAGCCTCAGAGGCTAAGGAGATATCTTCTGCTCTCTTTATAAATGCCAGCAGCATTTTGTGGGTGGGAAATGTACTTGACTTGTCCTTCCCCTTTATGGTTAAACAGAGACATGTAAGCTTTAATAGGAAGCAATAGGAATCAGAGTTTTATAGCCAGGAAGCACTAGTCATATTACAAATGCCCTCTAACTTGTTTATATTAAATTCTTTGCATACTACCTTCTTGCTAGCATCAGAGTCCCAGAACACCATGTATTTCTCACTTCATTCCACCTTTTCCAACATCTTTCACAGAAGCAAGGAAAGGAGCTGGGTTTCCATGGCAACACAAGTGTGACAGTTGAGGGTATCTGGGCATAGGTGAGATAACTCTCAAATTCAGTGGGGAGAGGAGATATGAAGTTTTTCTTTCTTTCTTTTTCTCCCAGCAAGGCACTTTTGAAGCTAAAGAGACCCTGAAGTGTCAGTGTACAATGTTAAGTTTTCACTATTGTACAGATTTACAGCTCTTGGGGAAAATCCAATTTCATTTTATCTCATTTTTATTTTGTCTTTTCCACAAACAAATGAATGAAGACATATGTTTTTATTTGTAAAGTCACTCTCAAAACAGATAGCTCATGCTGGCATAGGAATGAACATGATTAAGGGATCAGACGACAGACACCCGTCTCCCATGCATATCTGCAAAATTCTCTACATGTCCTGACATCCTTTCTTATAGTAGCTAATCCTTCAATCAGCATTTAACATACAGCCTCAAATCAGGTAAGTACCATCATCCAAGACAGAATAGGTGATAAAATATGCTCCTACTCATATTTCTTTTACCTCTTAGTAGTTAAAAATATACCTTTATGCCATTGAGAATGAAAACCGTGGCCTGTCAATATAAGAAATATAAATGAGGTGCAACTACCACAAGGGCTGAAGTCTCTACATTTCTCCTTATCAAGAAAGTCAGCAGTGATGAAAGTTCAGGGAAAAGAACCTGTGATATGCCAAAAAGCTCGCCCACTCTCCATTATGCTAGGTGGAGTGACTAGGGAGCCCACTCACTATTTTTTTTGTGACAACTTCTATCAGATGCACTCCAATCCAGAGCTTCTCAACTTCTGGGGACCTAGGATATGAAAACAGTTGCTTAAGGTTACATTCTGGAACCAAAATGCCAAGGTAAATTTCTTAAAAAAAAGTCACTGGACCTTTACTCCTTGCAAAGTGAATGGTTTTTCAGCTCCACTGTAATGTAAGGTACTACGCACATTGTGATGATCTATACAGAGAGAAACTTTGATGCTTCTTGGCTCTATTTAACCCCCAACAATCCTAGGAACTTGTTATCATCATGATACACAATTTAGATCTTAAAAGAGAGAGTCTGTTTTTCCTCTGCAAGAAGTCTAGCTGTTACTAAGCTAAAGTAACCATAAATAAGCACACGAGTTTTACACAAAATATCAGACTTCTAAAAAGCTAGGTGAAGAGTGTTCACACACATTCTCTTGAAACATCCCTGCCAAAAAAGCTTAGATATGACGCTTCACTTCATATCCATGTGAGCTCTCTTAATTTTAATTCACTTATTCACGTTAGTAGCTTAGGATGAGATATCAGATCCTCTTCGGTTTCAATTCTCTTAAAACATTCCTCTGATTCTTAGTTCTTTTGCAAGCTGCCTTCACTGCTGATTCTGATGGCTCGGATATGACTTCTTATATTTCAATGATATGTAACCAAGAAATAATTGAGTTATATTTTACTACACATTTTGACAGGAAACTTGTCCTCAATTATTTTAAGCAAAAACTTGGTATGTGTTATATTATAGCAAGATAATGCAAACGTAGTTATCCATTCTAATATAACGTAGTGACAGAGCAGTAGAACACTGCTAAATCTCAGTATATCTTTGTAGTAGTGTGATAACTGACAGAAAAGATGGTGAAAGAACACCTGTCTTTTTGAGGAACTCAGACCAAAATCCTCTCGACATGATGTCCTTGTGGGGAAAAGAAAGGGTGAAGAGTTATGCCATGATCAAACATTTAAAGCACGGACATTCGTTATTCCCAAGAAATGTGAGCTAGTAAAGGCTGGGTGCCGACTAGCTCAAGAGACACAGTTTAAGGAAGGTAAATCTAATACGAGTTACTGCAAAATATAATCCAGGAATATCTGGGGATATAATTTCTAAATGTGACGTCATGGGTGGGAGAGAGTGTGTAAATTCTAATGCTGAGAGAGACAACGGTAAGTTTTAAAACTGAGTAGTTAAAAAAAAATGTTTTAGGAAGCACGCACGGAGGAACCATGCAACTGCCGCAGTACGTCTCCTTAAGGACCGGAAAATTTCTCACCCTAAAAACAAAAGTCCCTGTTTTCTCGATTCATCCCACGCTTCAGCCCACATCCCTCAGCACCAATTCCACGCCCATCATTTAGGCAGAATGCCACGGAGACGACCTTAAAAGCGGAATTCATCACTCCCGCCTGCAATACATCTTGCTCCAGGCCAGAACGGGGCACAGCGACCAGCGCCTCAATCTCTGACCCCTCCCAAACCCCACCAGCCCCGGCCCTGTCTGCACACCACCGGCCCTGGGAGGCAAAAGAATCACGAATTCTGGTTGGCTCAGCCCAAGCCTCCATCACTCGTCAGCTCACCTACGATTGGTTGGCAGACGGTGCGCAGGAGCAAACGCCCAGCCGGACCAAGCAACGGGGGAGGTGGGTTGGCTGATCCTGCGACTAGACATTATCCCCATTGGCTGATGCACGGGCGTCACGTGGTATGAAGCGGCCGTCTATTGGCCGAGAATGCTATCATGGGGTCCAGAGACGTAGTCTGGTTGGCTGGGATGAATCCCAGCTTCCTACTAGGTGCCCCAACTGGCTGTTGCTATGAGGTGTCCTGGGCCTTCTGGCTGCGGCTTGGGGCTCCGCTCTCCCGGTTTTTCAAGCGCCCGCCGCTGACAGGGCGTGGGAAGAGCTCGACTTCACTCGGGCACTGAAGAAGGGCGGGGCTGGGGGAAGGTGGGCGGAGCTCCGGCGACGTCACCGGGCGTGGGCCCGGCTTCCGCGGTCTCTGCCCTTCGCCGCCTCCGGCAGTGGGGTGGGTGGGGTCTGTCACCTCTCCCTCAGTGTCCTGACGCTAAAAGCAGAGTTTCATGTCGTTGTGTTTATGCGCGTCCTCTTAAACAAAGCTGCTTCTCGTTATGTTTATACAAGATAAAACCGAAGCTCTAGGGCATGCTGACTGGATGGGGTTGGGCAAGGCCCTCACGCCAAGGCCTCCTTTTGGACCTTGCCCATCTCTGCTTCTCACTGCTCGCTTCAGCTTAAAGCCTGCAGGTTGCTCTGGCCCCTCTAACATCTTGGCTCCGCCAAATTCTGAGCGTGGGAGTCTCAAGTTGACGAGGTTCCCGGCTCAGGCGGACGAACTGCGCATGCTCAGTACGCAGGCCCCGGGTTCGGTGGGGCGTGTGGGGCGGGGTACTCTTGGCCGGCCGAGGTGGTTGTTTATCTGAGCGCGGGCAGAGGCTTCCGCGCGGCGCAGAGCCTCCCGGGAGCGCGCGCGGCCGGTCGCTAGGCGACGGGGTAGGGGGGGCGGGGCTGCGTCTCCGGGCCCCGCCCCGGGCCGCCGGGCCCCGCCCCCGGCAGTGCTGCGACTTGGGCTCGGGCGCGCGCTCCGGCGCCGGGGGAAGCGGCGGCGGCTGGCGGCGGGCGGGAGCTGGGCGTGGAGGCGCGAGGGGCGGGGCTGGCGGGCGGCACTGCGGGCCCACGGCACGGGCGGCTCCGGCGGCTCCCGCTTCCTGCTCGTCCTCAGTGCCTGCCGGCGCCCGCGGGGCCGCGTTGCCGCCCGGCTTGGTCCATGCCCAGGGCCGCTGCTTCCTCCGCCGGCGCCCGGGGGGCCGCGGCGGCCGTGAGGTGGGGTCGGCCGCGGGAGGCGGCGGGGCCGGCCGCCGGCGCAGGGTCCGGGGGCGCAGCGCGGCGGGCGTAGGTCTATGTCGCGGGCGGCGGCGGCGGCGGCGGCCGCGGAGGGACGATGCGCGAGTACAAAGTGGTGGTGCTGGGCTCGGGCGGGGTCGGCAAATCCGCCCTGACCGTGCAGTTCGTGACCGGCACCTTCATCGAGAAATATGACCCCACCATCGAGGACTTCTACCGCAAGGAGATCGAGGTGGACTCGTCGCCGTCGGTGCTGGAGATCCTGGACACGGCGGGCACCGAGCAGTTCGCGTCCATGCGGGACCTGTACATCAAGAACGGCCAGGGCTTCATCCTGGTCTACAGCCTCGTCAACCAGCAGAGCTTCCAGGACATCAAGCCCATGCGGGACCAGATCATCCGAGTAAAGCGGTGAGAGGGCCGGGGCTGCGGGCAGGGGACTTCGCGGTGCGGCCGGCGGCCACTGTCCCGGGGCCAGAGCTCCCTCCGCGGTGCTCCGGGGTGGCCGTGGGCAGGGCGATCTGGCTAGGGAGATGGCTCCGGGGTCTTGTGCTTTATAATAAATTTTTGCCAGCATCACCATCCTCATCATCTTGAATCTCAAATTTGAGTGCTTTGTTTCACAACTCAAATTTGGCATCCCGTGAACCCACAGCACAGTTCTTTGTCTCTTGGATATTATTAGTGGCGCTTGTGCAGAACCCCAAAGGAGGCAAAGTTTAAAACTTGCAGGGGGGAGTGGGGTAGGTAGATTTTTGTTGGGAAGAGGGGAGCTGTGGAAGTATAGTGGAGACATTTTCAGATTGAATAACAAAAAAATCTACCTTTGCAATATTTCACATCAAAAATTGTTCACATATATGCTGTAAAAATGTCAAGTCGAGAGGAAAGAGATCTTTCTCGTCTCATAAAAGATTGAATGGTGCCAAGGTGTTTTACAAAAATGAACTCTTCAATTGAGACGAAACTTTAAAGACAGATTATCAAATTATTTGAAGACATAGCAGTTTCCTGGGATTGAGAGAGTATTAGCATATGGGAGTACAAATATGCCATTCACATTAAAGAATGCGGCTTAATTTTTTTTTTTAGTCTAGCTGCCTTACCGTTCAAAAAAAGAGGAAGCTGAAAACAAAACAGAAGTTTCTTCAAGGTGTGACTCAAGTATTAGATAATTTAAAGTTAATGCAGATAAGGTCTTTCCTGATATAAACTCTTTTCTAAAGTATGCTTTTTAGAAATATGGCTGGTAGCTTAAGTGGCTTAAAATGTTTGTTTTTCTCTTAAATTGACTGAGTATATTGTTTCGATGATTTCAAGCCTTAAAAATGTGATACTATCTTAGTTCAAAGTTTTAGCAAATTATTCTAATTTCTGTTTAATTACACATGAATGTTTTGTCTGGTTCTTGTTATTGGTTAATAATTGCTAATAATTTTGATTTGGCGTCATTTCCTTTTTCCCACCTAATTCTTCCTATAGCCTAACTTGAAAGACATTTACTGAAAGACAGTTGTAAGTGTACTATAGACACAATCATATTTTAAGTCAGTTTCAGTCTGCTCATTTTCAAAGAGCCAGGACCAAGTCACGTGTATTAAGTCAGAGAGTGCTCAAAAATTCATTACCAGTGGTGGATTTATAATGCAACATATGAGATCAAAGGGGAGGCCCTCTCTCCATGCCCCCCCTTAACTCATTGAATATGCAGTTTAATAGCTAAACTAAAGTTTTGTGTGTTATTTCTTTCATTAAATTTCAAACTAGAATAAAGTGAATTTTTTCATGGCCTCTGCTGCTGCCCTAAGATCTATGAATCTGATAAGTTTTTTCTTCTCCAATCTCATTTTCATAATTGCTTATAGTTAACAAACAAACAATTTTGGTGTTAACCTTAATGTGTATATGTCATTTAGGGGCTACATTTTAGTGACTCATATCCTTAATTATTATCCCCACCCAGACTATTCAAAAATAACCCAAACACAACTACAGAACAGAGTAGTCTAATATATTTAACATGGCAATCTTAGGCCATATACGTATATCAAATAGTCAAAGTAAATGCCTCACCCTTCACGTTTAAATATATACATATAATACATGCATTGATAAAGTCGCATACCCAGGGCAAACTTCTTGAGACAAGCCTAGGGAACAGAATATGGCAAAATATCATTGGATAGGGTAGTCCACATGATTTGTAGTTTCTTATGGTTTAGTGCAGATTACTAATAATGGGTCAGTCTGAACTTGGTACAGTTTATTTGTAAACTGGAACAATTTATTTGTTTGCATTGTGACCCAGGAAGAAAAACAGAGTAAAACTCTACTTATCCGGATGTCATCTCCCTCACCAGTCTCAGTTCTTGATGTAAAAACATCATTGATCAGCTGAAAGTGAGTTTATAAACTCTTTTCACTGGAATTCATCCATTGTATCAGTAAGAGTCACTTGGGCCCTTGTGTGTCCTGATAGTTGTGTGTCATCCTAACCTCATCATCTGAGCTCCCAGCCTATATAGCATATGATAAACAACTTACGTTGAAAAAAAGAAAGGATCTGTACTTTATGTATACTACAATATAATATACGTTTATTATGCTAAAGCAGGTATTGAGTATAGTTCTTTAGCTCTTCCCACTTAGAATAAAACATGATTTTCTAATAAGTGAATTTTCTACTCTTTTTGGGGATTAATTTTTAAATTAACCAGTTGCTATATGAGGTATTCAGTAATCATTCCCTCCCCTCTGCCCGCTAGCTGCCTTCCATATTATATACAGCAGTTGTTTGGGGATATTTAATATCACCATAAAGCACATGACATAAATGAAGTGCAGAGAGGTTTGGTATTTTGCCCAAGGCCAGTCACTGATGGAGAGGAGAGTTAAACCATGATCTGCATGAATCCATGTACTCCCTTCTTTTCATCCACACCAGGCTGCCTTTCAACTTGGTGTTTACTGGCAGTTTCAGTGTCTGGCCTTTGGTCTAGGGTAGCACTGATCAATGGAAATATGATGCGAGCCACATATGTAATTATAAGATTTCTAGTAGTTGATTTAAAAATATATAAAGCAGGTGAGATTAATTTTAATAGTACTTTTTATTTAACCCATCATATCCAAAATATTGTCATTTCAACATGTAATTAGTATTCAAAAATTATTGATATGTTTTATTTTCTTTTTCATACCGAGTCTTCAAAATCTGGTGTATAATTTACACTTAACAGCACATCTCAATTCAGACTGGCCATATTTCAAGTGCTCAGTAGCCACATGGGGCTACAGGCTACCACTGGACCACACAGGTATAAGGTGTATATATTTTGGGGGAATGCTTGTTTCTCTAAGCCTCGGTTTCCTTGTCTGTGAAATAGAGCAGAGCATGCCTCTCAGTCTTTGTTAAGATTAAATGAGATAATATATTTTAAGGTGTCCAACACAATACCTCAAACACAGTAATTGCGCCAAAATTCCAGCTGTTCTTTTATTAATAACTTTGTTACCCTACCTTCTTTAAATTTTGTCCTTGATATAAATGTAATTTTGGAGGAAATGAATTTGTGATTGCATGTTGAAATTCCCTACCTAGTGTAGACAAGATGAGACTGAAAAGCAATGCAGGTTAAAACAATCCTTGGAAAAATTTTGTTGGTGTTCTCTTAAAATATTTTTCCTTTTAAGAATCATATGAGAAAGAGCAAGAGAATGAATATTTAACTTCAAGTATAGCACTAAGGTATGGCCACACAGTGAAATGGAGCTTTTCATTGGATTGTTACTGTATGGAATGTCTTGCTTTAAAAAAAATGTAATAGAGGCCCACACTTCCTTAAGTGTTAACAGGTGCACGGACATCCATATACATACAGAACCTCCTTTCAAAGCCAAGGGGACCAACTGAAAAATGGCTATATTTATAAATTCGTATGCTTTCTTTTTTTAACTTGACTTTGGATAAGATCACAAACCCAAGGAAGAGTGATAGGGATGCAGAAAATGTTTCAATTGAAATGAAATTCTTTCTGATTTCATAGTTGCTTTTCTCATTCCTCCCAGGATAAGCCATGGGCCTGGCTTGAGTATCTTGGAACATGTTTCCCAAGGCTTGTTGTTCTTAAGATAAAGCCCAGAAATCTTCAGCATGAACCTCCCAGGCCCAGCATGCTCTTGTCCCTGACTGCCTTTGCAGCCTCACCTCTTGTAACCCTCCTCGTCCATTAGATTCCAGTACCCAGACCTTCTTTTACTTCCTTGAAAGTGTCCAGCTATGGGTTCTCTACCTGTAGGAATCATCTACCTTTTGCAGAGTTTATTCCTACTCACTTTTTCGCTCCAGCTTAAAAGTTTTCTCCCTCAGGAAAGTCTTCCCAAACTGAATTAACTCCTTCCTGTCTTCCCACACTCAGCCCTTCCCTCAGTGAGTGCTTCAGACAGCAGACAGCACTGGCACCCTCTACTTCCCTCTTCATGTAGCACTCATCAGTTTAATTATTTGTGTGATAATTTGCATACAGTCCATCTTTGTCATTAAATTCTAATCGCATGTGGCAAGCACAGCTCCTGGCACATAGCAAACTATCAAGAAAAATACATTGAAAAAAAGTAGTGTTCAGAAAGAGAGGTATTTTTATTTTCCTTTGGCCTTAGTTTCCCCAAACATTTTAATTTTATAGATGGAAGAGATGATTCTTGAAAGCTCATTTTGCAGATGGAGGTGGTCTTCCTTCATCTGTAACATTCTGTGAGAGTACTTCTATCTAATTGAGGCGACGGGGCAAGAGGCCAAGTTTAACATGAATGTTAAAAAATCAGGAACACGATGTTTTCAAGGTACAGGAAATGACATGGGAGATGCATAGAATATGTTTGTTAGCTGTTGAATAGACCAGACTGGCTAAACTAGAAATTTATATAGGAGCGTGAGAGGAGGTAAAGGTAGAAAATGTAAAGCTAAATTACAAAAGGTCACAGACTTTGGGCTTGATCTTGTAGTCGAGGACCGTGATCAAAATTGTTAAAGCAGTAGTAATAGGATGGTGATGTGATGGCTTAGTGGCAGTAGACCCGAGCCAGGAGGAATAGTTGTGAAACATTGTGATAATCTAGTTTCTATATGAAGTATAAAGATTCTAAATTACCCTGGTGTCTGTAGGAACAAAAAAGAAAGAATGGATGCAAATAATGTTGTAAAGAATGAATTAATCACACTTAGTGGGAGAGGGAGAGGAGAAGGTCAAAAGTAACCTTGACGTTTGGAACATGAGAGAATAGGATTATGGAGGGATAGCTGGGGGAGATTATTTCGGCTTTGGAGATGGTAATCATCCAGATAGATGCACCTAATAAGTAATTAGAATATTTGAATAAAGCCTGAAAGGTCATTTATGTATGGATATGAAGACTCAGGGTCATCTGCATAGTTCAGCTTTGGAGAGGAGATGAAACCTGCTGGATAGAGTATGGAGAGAGAGAAATGAAAGGCTATGGCCAGGAACAGAAATTAGAAGTGAGTATCACCAAGGATAGAACTTGAGAGTTGTGCTTTGTAGAGGAGACTTCATACATTGCAATAGACTATAAGGCATGGGGCGTTTTAAGATTAGAATAAAGAACAGGAAAAGAGTAGTTGATATACACTACCCAAAATGAATGTTACTATTTTTTTATTATTATTTCTTTATCATTTAAGTGGTCACTTTCAAATGGCCCAAATGATTGTTTGCACTTTTTCTCCTCACAATAAGTAAGCTATAAAAACCTCTAAAATGGAGACAAATTGTCAATTGCTACACGTGTATCTTGACCCGTAAACAGATTGGTTCTGTGAGCCGAAACCAGAGAACGCATCAGGTGATGTTTGTCCCAAATAAGTGAAACTTCTGAAGTCCACTGCCATTCCTTCCTCCACAAACACCTCCTTTCCCAGTTTGATACCTCCATTAACAAAAATTGTAATCAAAAGCTGGACTCCAAGGCACAGAGCCTAATAGCCGTGAGTCACTTTTGATAGCCCAAAGTTTTTCCTGAAAGGGAAACTTGTTTTGCTGCTTTGTAAAATTAGAACATTACAGGATCGTAGTTTTCTTCTTGCCATCCCAGGATTGAAGTTTTTTAAGTTCATTTCGCAGCTCTAATATTCTGTGAGTACTTCTGTCTAGTTGGGACGATAAGGGAAGAGGCAAAGTTTAATATGAATCTTAAGGAATCAGCAATCTGTGACCTGCAAATCTTGTCTAGTTAAGATTTGGTGATAATTGTATCAGTAAAATGTATAAAGCGAGGAATCATTATAGTGATTTTTTTTTTTTTTAAAGAGTGAGGGGGCAAAAGTAATTTAAATAGTCAGCCAGCCATCCTGCTGCACACAGACAAAAGATGTCAGCTGTCCCTGCGTATTGATAAATCCTCTGACAAGAATGAATGGATGATTTGAAAGGTGACGTAACTGACCACTGAGTGAGAAATATTCAGGCGACCAGGCAAGTGGGTGATGTTGACTTTCTAGCTGTCCTTGAGGAAAAAGTCAGATGATTAATAGGTAAACGTTAAGGAGGAGGTGGAGGAACCGATAAAATGTCTGTAGATGACACAGCCAACAGGAAGACCCAACAAAGTTGGGATCTTTTTATTTGTTAAAGTTTTCCAGTAGTGATATACTTGAGTGATTTAATTTCTGTATGCGGTCTTCTAGGAAATTATATATGGCACACTAAAGAGCATGGGTTCTCGTTTATACATATTTCTCAGCAATGATCTTTACATTAAACTGTGTATACTGTACTTAATTTAAGGGATTTTTTTTTCAAGGATAATTTTTATCATACAGTTTTTTTTGTAGCCATTATCTTCAGAACCTAAGCCCCTGGGGAAGGATGTGTGATTCCATTCTAGGATTTCCTTTGCTTCTGTTTCAACTTTTCCCTGTTAGCTGTTTCTCTCCATCTCTTTTTACCTACAGTTTTCTTACATGCTTATATTTTTCTGGTCTGTGGTATAAAAAGAGTTGCAAGTACTCTAAATTTATTTCTGAAAATATTTGAGTTTGAATATTAGACTTTCAAACAAGATAAAACTAATGGAGACAGAATAGTTAGAAAAGTAAAGATGTTGAGATAGTATTTCTGTAGGAAATGTATCAGGAAATTTTAATAGGGTGCAGAAATATGCCATATATATATTTGCCTTTTTATTTATTTGTTACTTTGACACTTTGGTTCACTATATTAAAAATTATTCTCAGCCTGGCAGAGAAAAGTTAAGTTTCTTAAACACACCTTTATGCTTTACCAGATCAAACTGAGCCTTTTAGCAAAATGATGTCAATAATGGTAATGCTATGATTTTAGACATCTGCATTTCAGTAAAGTGTATAAGTAAAATACATTGCTGAAGTTTAAGATTATAAAATGTCTAAAAATAGCATGTTTCTAGTTGCTATGATTTTACTGTGGCATATACTGAACATACTATTTAAATATATTTAACTTTGTACTTCTAAAAGATTGAAATCCCTTTGGAAATATTGGACCTCATAGTCCAACTGTTTTGCCTTTTCTTATAGGAAAACTGATAAAAAACAAACACCTATATTAGCCTGATTTTTAATAAGTTTCAGTTTAAATTAAGGGTCACTGCTGTGAAGTAAGTTTTTTTAAGCCTGTAAGTCAGAATCAGGTGATTGAGTACCTGAATCCAGTATCAGTGGCGTGTTACATTGAGTCATGGTTTGGGAAGTCCAGTAACAAAGCGACATTGGAAGTCTTGGGAAGTTTGATGCATTTACTTACTAAATGTTGGAAATGTCCTTATCACACATCCCTGAAAAGTCTATCTGAATAAGCTATTGAAAATAGATTACGGCACGTAAATTAAGTACACTTGTAAATGATACATTCTTGTTTACTCAAAATGCTAAAAGTAGTCACTGACAGAATTGGATAGATTGCTGGGTTTTTTTGTTTTGTTTTTTGTTTAATGTTTTTTTAATATGTTCTTGTTTTCTTAATGTATTTAAGATTCAAAAACATAACAAAATTGATATTTTAGGGAGAAGTACAATGGTTTATAATTTTTACGGGTTTTAAAGATTTACTTTTATTGAGATAGTTTTAGGTTTTTCCGCTTAGTGAAATTGCCCGAGAGAAACATTGTAAACCTTTACTTAAAACATTTAGGAGTATTATTTCTCATAAAACATAATGATTTTATATGTGTATATATTGCAAAATGATTACCACAATAAGTTTAGTTAACACCCATCATCACACACAGTTACAATTTTTTTTTCTTCTGATGAGAACTTTTATGATCTGCATTCTTAGCAACTTTCAAGTATACAGTATAGTATTAACTGTAGTCATCAAGTGGACATTACATCTGTAGTACTTAACTGTCCTCTAACTGGAAGTTTGTGCTTTTAACCACCTTCACACAATTCCCCCTCGCCTTTGGCAACCACCAGTTTGTGCTCTGTGGTATCTGAGTTCAGGTGTGTTTTGTTTTGTTGTGTTTCGGATTCCACGTGTAAGTGAGATCACATGGTATTTGTCTTTCTCTGACTTATTTTACTTCGCATAATGCCCACAGGGTCCATCTGTGTTGTCACATATCGTAGGATTTTCTTCATTTTTACGGCTGAATAATATTCTATTGTGTCTGTCTGTGTGTGTGTATATATAGACACACACGTATGTATGTATGCATATATGTATACATGGACACACACACACAGATCTTCCTCAACTTACAGTGGAGTTACCTACTGATAAACTCATCATCAGTTGAAAGTATTGTAAGTCAAAAAAGCATTTAAGACACCTAATCTACTGAACACCCTATCTTAGCCTAGCCTACCTTAAACATACTCAGAACACTTACATGAGCCTACAGTTGGGCAAAATCGTCTGACACAGGCCTATTTTATAATGAAGTATTGAGTATGTCCTGAAATTTATTGAATACTTTGTTTAAAATGAAAAATAGAATGGTTGGATGGATACAGAATGGTTGTAAGTATATCGGTTGTTTACCCTTGTGATCGTGGGGCCAGAGAGGAGCGACAGTGAGCTGCCACTGCCCAATATCACGAAAAAGGATCATACCACATACCACTAGCTTGAGAAAAGATCAAAATTCAAAATTCGAAGTATAGTTTCTACTGAATGCGTTTAGCTTTCACACCATGGTAAAGTTGAAAAATCATGAGTCAAACCTTGTAAGTCAGGGACCATCTGTGTACCACATTTTCTTTATCCATTCATCCGTCAGTGGATGCTTAGGTTGTTTCCCTATCTTGGCTGTTGTAAATGATGCTACAGTGAACATGGGGGTGCAGATATCTTTTCGAGATAGTGATTTTGTTTTCTTCAGATAAATACCCATAAGGGGAATTGCTGGATCAGATGGTAGTTCTGTTTTTAATTTTTTGAGGAACTTCTATACTGTTTTCTCTGATGACTGCACCAATGTACATTCCCACCAACAGTGCCCAACCATTCCCTTTTCTCCACATCCTTGCCAACACTTGTTATTTCTTGTCTTTAAAGATAATAACAGGGACCTGCCTTGTGGCATAGTGGTTAAGTTTGTGTGCTCCACTTTGGCAGCCTGGGGTTTACCAGTTTAGATCCCGGGCACAGACCTGCACACCATTCATCAAGCCATGCTGTGGTGGCATCCCATATACGAATAGAAGAAGACTGGCATAGATGTTAGCTCAGGGACAATTTTCCTCAAGCAAAAAGAGGAAGATTGTCAACAGATGTTAGCTCAAGGCCAGTCTTCCTCACCAAAAAATAAATAAAAAAATAAAAATAGTAATAGCCAGGGGCCGGCCTGGTGGCACAGCAGTTTAAGTTCACACGTTCCACTTCTTGGTGGCCCGGGGTTTGCCGGTTCGGATCCTGGGTGCGGATGTGGCACTGCTTGGCAAAAGCCATGCTGTGGTAGACGTCCCACATATAAAGTAGAGGAAGATGGGCATGGATGTTAGCTCAGGGCCAGTCTTCCTCAGTAAAAAGAGGAGGACTGGCAGTGGTTAGCTCAGGGCTAATCTTCCTTAAAAAAACCCGAAAAATTAGTAATAACCATTCTAACAGGTGTGAGGTGATGTCTCATTGTCATTTTGGTTTGCATTTCCCTGATGATTAATGATGTTGAGCATCTTTTTATGTACCTGTTGGCCATTTGTATGTCTTCTTTGGATAAATGTCTATCAAATCCTCTGCCCATTTTTTAATCTAATTGTTTGTTTTCCTGTTGAGTTGTATGAGTTCTTTATATATTTTAGATATTAACTATCAGATATATGATTTGCACATATTTGCCCCCATTCCATAGGTTTCCTGTTCATTTTGTTGATCATTTCCTTTGCTATAAAGGTTTTTGGTTTGATATAGTCCCATTTGTTTGTTTTTGCTTTTGTTGCTCTTGCTTCTGGGGTCAAATCTAAAAAATCATTGCTGAGACCAATGTCAAGGAGCATACCCCCAGATTTTCTTCTAGGAGTTTTATGGTTTCAGGTCTTACGTTTAAGTCTTTAATCGATTTTGAGTTAATTTTTATGTGTGTGGTGTAAGATAGTGATTGTTTCATTCTTTTGCAGTAACTATCCAGTTTTCCCAAAATCATTTATTGAAGAGACTGTCCTTTCCCCATTGTGTATTCTTGCCTCCTTTGTCATAAATCTGTTGACCATATATGCATGAGTTTATTTCTGGGTTCTCTATTCTGTTCCATTGATGTGTGTCTGTTCTTAGGTCAATACCATACTATTTTGATTACTGTCTCTTTGTAATATAGTTTTAAATCAGGACATGTGATGCCTCCAGCTTCGTTCTTTCTCAAGATCGCTTTGGCTATTCGGGGTCTTTTGTAGTTCCATACAGATTTTAGGATTATTTGTTCTATTCCTGTGAAAAATGCCATTGGAGTCTTGATAGGGACTGCATTGAATCTGTACATTGCTTTGGGTAGAGTGGACATTTTGGCAGTGTTAATTCTTCCAATCCATGAGCACAGAGTAGCTTTCCATTTATTTGTGTCCTCTTCAACTTCCTTCATCAGTGTCTTATAATTTTGGGGTTTTAGTTGTTGTTATCTGTCAAAAACCAAAATATTGAAAAAAATAACACATCTCTCTTCTTTTATGTATTTGCTCAGTGGTACTTTCGCATTTTCTTAATCATGGCCCTCAGTAAGAAATACCTTTTACATTGTGACACAATACACACACAGACATCAATGCATATAGTTGAAACCAAAGTTTCGTGAGACAGTAGTTACACTTGTTATGTTGCTTGTATTATATTTTCTATTTTATTGTTTTCTGTTCTATTTCACTGTTTTGAAATGCTCCTCTTGATCCACTAAATTGATCTCATTACATACAATTTGCAAACTACTATCCTAAAACATTTTACTGTAAGAAAAATAAATGGAACTGTCTCTTTAATATTTTGAACAGCTTTCATCTTCTCTTCCTACTTTTCCAGTTTCCAACAATGCTTTGTAAATGCTGCAAAAATGAAATACTTCCCAAGGAGAGTCAGTAAATGCTACCTCTGTTACAGAGAAAGATAACATTTAGTCACTGAACAAAAAGATACATAAAGTCTATCTTTTGAGGAAGCATTTGTTACTGTTTGTTGTGCATATTAGAAATATGAGGGCATAGTTCTCATCTCATTTTGTTTATTCTGGTAAGACAGGGTAGCTCCTGCCTTGTGGAAACTTAGAACAGAGAAAGGGATGTTGTGGTAGGATTCAGACTAGAATGTTGCTTGCAAGGATTCTCCGTTACTACAGCTGGTTGCAGAGGAGGGTTTGGAAACTGATCTTTTTAAGAGGTTTGCTGCGTCTGTCCAGGATGATATTGATTCAGCTCTCCCTTTAAAACAGTGAAAATAAATGAATGACCATAATTATAGATATCTTAAAATCACTTAGTAAAATCACCCAAGAGAAACATTGTAAACCTTTACTTAAATCACTTAGGAGTGTTATTTCTCATGCTTTCCTGGAAGCACCCCCTTAAAAATTAATAATTCAAATGTGGAAATCCTACATCATATTAATAATTCAGTGCATATTAGTATTTTCTTCTTTACTAGATGTCCTTACAGCTCTCTAAGTGAAATCTCTGTTTTTGGATGGAGAATTTTGTTGTAAATGCATCCATCCTTAAGTTTCCAGTGAGCATAACAAATAGCGACTATATTATAAATGTTCTAATTTTGTGCTTTATTGTGCATTTGATCTAATCTTCTCATCTGTGGAGACAGTAGGTGTTAATCTGGTTAAAGCTGAGCTCCAGTACTTACTAGTTATGTAATTAGGGGCAAGTTAACATTATCTGCATCTCAATTTCCTCATCTGTAATATGGGTATAATATAATAACTAATGAGGTAATGAATGTAAAATGTTTCTTTACGCAGTAACCCTAAAATATCAATAACAAAGTTTCATCAGAAATTACAGAACTAGGAATGAAACTCAAGCATTTTCTGACTTTATGAAACAGTATACTGCATGATTTCTTAGAAAGTAGACTCAGTTGGCTTGCCATATCTAGATAAATTGTATAGCTAATCTAGTATTGAAATTCCATTTTTTCCACTCTTTTCTCCTCTGTGTCTGCAGTGCTGGTACATCATGTTCTAGAACTTAGAGCATCCCCTTGAGTGTTGGGGTCTTTGCCTTCCCCTGGAGACTCTGTCAGCTATAGACGGTGACAGTACGTTTTTGTGACTCACAAAGAATTGTGATGATTTTTAATACATATATTTTAAATATAAAAAATACTTTCTAAAAAGTAATCAGGCATGTGATATTAAGTATTTGTTAAATAACATTTTTATTTTTAAAAATGTTGATAATGATAAGAGCACTTTTTATAAATACCAAAAACTATGCATGAGGTAAAGATTAATTTTAACAGTGCTAATGGAGGGGGGTGTGTGTGTGTGTATGTGTGTGTGTATACAATATATTACTATATATATAGTAGTATGTAATATATGTTAATAGTAACATATATAATATATAGTAATGTGTTGACAGAACTTTTTAATAAATTGATTCCAAAAGAACTTTTTATCTGTCTTTCTATAAAAGTCATCACTGTCAACATCAAATACCTTGGTTTAAGCCGCTTCATTTGCATAACATTGCCTTGGGCATTATGCAAAATAAGTACAACATACTATCTTTGTCCTTCTGGTATGCCAGAATGTAGTATAAATGAATATATATTTGACAGAGTAGAGTGAATTATATAGAGAGACAGACAGAAATATATTTTTAAAACAATTTTATTTCTTAAGTTTCAAAATATTTTTCCACCAAAAACATTGCTTTTACCAGGCCAACTTTACTAAGGAATTTTTTATGCATTCTAACTTACTGTAGAAGGTCAAAAAGTTGTCTATAAGACCAATGCCAATAATTATCTATTTATTTTGTTACATTTAGTACATTTTGATCCTCCTTGGAGATGATGTCTTACTTTCTATTTGTATTTGGTTATAAAATAGTTCGAGCAGAATTATTATTTTAGAAAGCCTTAGGAAAATAAACTAATTTATGGAAAATTGAGAGAAAATAGAATAAACTAGATAGTGCCCAGGGAAGATAGCTGGGAGACTAGCTAAGGGTAAAAGTTTGTTATCAAGCATAGTCAATATTCCTTAATAAACAAGGAATAGACTTTATCTTCATATCATTTTTTGTTTGTTTTTGTATTTGGCAAAACTGAAATATTCAATTATATATAAAACTATACTATTCAAAATATAATCGCCCCTCACCCAAATGACCCACATACCTCAGACTGTTTTCTTTTTCTGCTTTAGGAACCAACACTCCAGACAACTTTTGACCACCAATAATGTTGGTATAGTGAAGGACTGGATGCTCATTGTAAGACAAGTGCTTAAATACATGCATGAGTACATACTTGAAAGCTAACTGGAAATTAAGACAATTGTTTAAGTTTATTTTAGAAGAGCGGGAGATGAGAAAAGAGTTTCTCAATGGTTAATTCAGTTCGTGCGTAATACTAATGATGCAAAACTTTTTTTCAGTGGTCTGGCGTTAAGGAGCAGTCATGTTTGCATAAACTCTCTATCTGTTCTTGCTCTCAAATAGCCATTAAGCAGTTTTGGCTTTGGTGTGCTGCTGCCTTTAGTGAGGAAGGATGCAAACAGCATTCCCCTCAGTAGATGCATCAGCTGCACAGAGCACTGCTGGAGAAGGCCCCTCCAGCTGTGTGTGGGATCAGCAGAGCAAACGCTCTGACCCACCGGCAGCTTTTACCCTGAGAGAAGTAGCCAGCGTGCTGTGTTTACCATCGCTGCCTAACAAGTCAGTACCTTAATTATGGTCGGATGCCTCCCAGAGGCATATACATTTTAAAAGGCTACTCTTAATGACTGAACATGTTTACTCCTAAGGCCACCCTGAGCGTATCATCTGGTTTTATCGAAAGAAACACTTGTACGTTTATGGAGGAGGGGATTATTGGGGGAAGGAGATTGGTTAGTTGCTCTCATCAGTACAACCTGTTAAAATAACAAGTCCTGAAGCGTTTCTTTGTCGGCCATGCGGATTGGCTTCTAACAATCCCTTATGTGTTTTCCTTTGAATAAGTACCACTGCTTTGGTCTGTTTCTTTTTCTCCAGAGGTGACCATATGTCTCTGTTTACCTGGGACAGTTCGCCTTTATACCTGTTGCCCTGGCACATTTATATGTGGTGCTGCCATCCATCTCAAAAGTGTCTCTGTTTGGGCAATAAATTAGATGATCACCCTAGACTCTTACCTCAGATTCCTGTTTTTAGAATGACAATAGTTTAAAACCTATTTTTATATATATTTTTGTGATATCTAGTCTATATAAAGTCTCTTCCTTTGATCTGGCCAACATCCTTTTATACTACATTTGTTAATTTAGATCAGCTAATCCTCATGAACTGGAAATTTTGTTCAGTTTTAAAAGATGGCATCATTTTACTAAGCATGCTGGATTAAACATGACTGCAGATTCTTTGACACAACTCCCATTGGCAAATAGGATCTATTCCCCTCCCCTTGAATTTGGGCTGATCCGTAACTAGTTTGGCCAATAGAGTATGGTGGAAGTGATGCTGAGCCAGTTTGGGGCCTATCTCTAAGAGGGCTAAGCATGTTCTGCGATATCTCTTCGAGCCCTGAGCAGCCATGCAAGAAGTGCACCTCCCCTGCTAGAGAAGACGTGAAGAGGCCCTGAGACCACATGGGGGGTGAGGGGGGAGCTACCCTCCCAGCAGGACCCACAGGCCTGTGGTGATGCCATCTTTGACCTTCCACCCAGTCCAGCCCTCACTGAACAACACTGAGTGAGTCCAGTCAGTGCCACATGGAGCAGAAGAATCACCCAACTGAGTCTGCCCAAATTCCTGACCCACACCATCATGAAATGTAGTAAAATGATTATGTTAAGCCATTAAGTTTTGAAGTAGTTTTTTATGCAGCAATAGTTACCTGGAACAAGGAAAGATTTTCAGGTAAACGTGTTGGTATTTTAGAAATTATTTTGATAAAAGTACTATTGATCCTTTGGATTTCTTTGTGAAGATCCTTAAAAAATATCCATTGAAGGAAAGTGATAAGTGAGTTAATGAATTTATCTTAACTCTTAAAAGGTGGCACATTGATGTAAGCACCTACCATCTGCCCTCACAATTTGCCTGTCCTGTGTCATTTTACTGTTCCTGTCCACACGTGACTATCTGCACTTTGAAGAGCGCATTTGATTTTATTAAGAATATAACACATTAAATTTTAGTTTCGGCAGAAAATCTGAGTATATTTGCAACTAATTGTAATAATAGTCTGTACTGCCTCCTCCCCCTTCATTCTACCCACAGTGTGAGTTGTTCATAAAAGTAGTTGGCCTATACCATCTAATTTTTGTTAACAAAAAAAATTCTTCTGTGTATTTGATGGTAATCTGGTTCAGTTTTGATGTCTAGCACATGGCGCATACAAAACACCCAGTAAATGTTTGTTGAATTTATAAATGTAGGTCTCTTCAGGTCATTAAATTCTGTGTTTTGGCCGTTTTCCTCCCAAGTCTCTGGAGACCCCTCATACCATGAATCGGTTTAAGCATTTCCGCTTCTAGTGCAAGCATGATAAGGAATAAGAAAATAAAGCACTCTAGATAGCGTACATCCAAACATGCTTTCTCAGCCCGGTGACCATGGATATGTTTGCATTGTCTCTATGACATTTTCACTCTCGGGTCCATGTGAAAGCTGTCATATTTGAAGATCATCACTTCTTTAACTCATTCTATTTTGTATGCCTGTAAGTGTCAAGAATTGATTCCAGGGGCTGGCCCCGTGGCTGAGTGGTTAAGTTCGTGCGCTCCCCTTCCTTGGCCCAGGGTTTCGCAGGTTTAGGATCCTGGGAATGGACGTGGCACTACTCATCACGCCATGCTGAGATGGTGTCCCACGTGCCACGACTGGTAGGACCCACAACTAAAATATTCAACTGTGTACCAGTGGGATTTGGGAGAAAAAAGCAGAAGAAAAAAAGAAGATTGGCAACAGTTGTTAGCTCAGGTACCAGTCTTTAAAAATAAATGAATGAATTAATTAATTTTAAAAAAGTAAAATCTTTAAAAAAAAAGGATTGATTCCAACAATGGAGATACGGCTACGTATAAAACATTCATGGCCCTTGCCTTCCTGAGGTCCCAGACGTAACTTCAGAGGTAGCACGACTGGCTTAAGGCAGAAACAGTACTTTATCTCAGAACTCCAAATTCTATTCAGAGTTTTGTGTTTTTCTATTTTCTTTTTCATTACCCCACATTGTCTTACTAGGGCTTCAGAGCTGTGGTTCATATCTAGTGACTTAAGGTAGCAGGGTTTGGAGTGAGAAGGTGAAGAGAAGAATAAGGAAGAAAGATAATTCTGTTTGGAGAAGATGATAAATTGTTAGCCTCTGGTATTAGAGGGAATAGTATCTATCTTATTTTTCTCAAATCTTTTCCACAAGGAATAATGATCGCCAGACTAGGCGGTTAGATTTGGCTATTCTTGCCAGGGGAAAGGAAGCCAGAGATAGGAGATAAGATACTATGTAACAATTTTTGTACATTTTTACAGATACATCACCACAATTAAGATTCTAGAATTGACTTACCAACAGATGGTTTGAGAGAACTTAGAAAAGAGTAATTAGCATTTCTGTAGTGTTTTGCAGTATCCATAATACTTTAATGGATAATTCATGTAAACTGCTTAGCGCAGTGTCTGGCTCCTACTAAGCCCTCTGCAGATGCTAGTTATTGTTAGTAAAGTCACCTCCGTCATCGTCCTTAACAATACCTAAGCATCATTAATGTTTCTGTTTGGCACCTGAGGAACCTGAGGCTCAGAAACATCACGTGACATAGCCAAGGGAGCAGAGTTGGGGCTTCTTTCTAGGTCCTCTAAATCCAGATCCAGTTTTCTCTCCCTTGAAGTGACTCCATCATGGTTTCAGCCAGTAACCACATTGTGATTGACGTTGACTGTTAACCTAGGGATGGGCTTTATCTAGTCCTTGTAGAGCCATCACCTCTTTTTCTGAGGTAGCGGGTTTGGGAGATGAGGAGAGTACTGTAAAAGCAGTGTTTTAACATAATTGTTGTGAAAGTGGCATATAGGATGTAATAGGGGGATGAGAAATTGGAGGTGGGACCAGTTGGGAGACTGTTGCATAGCTCAGGTGTGAGTTATCTTGGAAATGGAAGGGTTTTTGTAGCGGGAATGAAAATGAAGGGACAGATTTTCTCCCATCCAATAATTCTTGCCCTGCCCATCCTCTGTAATCAGTACTCTACCAGACCTGTTGTTACAGCCTCTCATCTCCAACGTGATTACTCCCAGAGACTGTTGAAGACTTTTTACTTGCCACCCATTCTCCTTTGCTCCCACAGTGAGTTCTTATAACTGTTTCTAACTTCTTTTACTTCTTGGCTTGAATCCTGTCAAAATATCTGTAGCTCATTATTCTCCGTTGGCTGCTATTGGGCACCAGAATCTCTGCCAATAATGATAGTTTCCAGCTCCTTTCTTCATTGTGCGTTTGTTTTGTTTTGCCTTTTCCATCTGTCACCTGTTACTTCTGGTTCAAATGAAAAAACCTTTTTAATAGACATCACCAATCAGTCTTATGCCAGTTGAACCAACCAGTTACAACATGTTATGTATAATTGATGTGCTCTTCCCCTGAGCTGTTTATTGCTTGAGAGAAAAAATGCTAATTCTGTTGGTCTGATAATCTGGGCTTTCTAGAAAGCTGGATTATAGCGATTCAGTGTCTTTGTTTTTTTGTTTTTTAAGTGCTGTTTGTATTTAGTGATTTGGAAATAAGAAATATTTTAAGATCTTACTACAACAATAGAGAAATCTCCCAGGACAAATGCTTTTCTGTTCATAATTTAAAAGTTCCTAAAATACTTAGCTCTTCATAGCTTTGATACATTTTTAAATCTTCTTCATTCAGAAGTAGCTATTTGTAATTGAACTTTGTGTACCACACACGTATGAATTTTCATTCGTAAACATTTTGCCAAGAATTCTGAATGAAGGGTGCTGAAAAGATATATCCTTTAATTTAATCCAGATGTAAATTTAGATAACAGTTCAAATAATTTACAGATTCCTGAGCAGTTGACTCCATTCAGTCTTTTCAAGTACAGGAGTTGGACCTGTTTTTTGATGCACATGTTTTAGACTTCAGCTCTCACTAAAGATAAAATGCATGTTTTATGTCTGAGCGCCTTTGTTCCTTTGACAAATGAAAGCTGTGTGTTCTTCATATATATGTCCAAGCTTGAATTTCCCCTGCTATTTAAATTATGTAAGAAGAAGCATACTTTGCTGACAGATTTTTAAATGATAATATTTTTTATTTGCTGACTGAATTTACGTTAAAATGCAGATTGAAATTTAGCCACACATTAAAGTATCAAATATAGATCAACAACTGCTTTCCTCCACTTTCCTTTAGATATCCTGGATATTGTGCTTTAAAAAAAACAGGAGAATCCTCTAGTTTATTCAGATAATTTTTGCATTTGGTTTCTAAATGACAAGGTTTTAGGCTTCTAGTTCGGAACACCTTCTCACAGATAAGACATTACTGGGGTGGACAATCTCCGTTTCTAATAAATAAAAAGCCAGACTAAATGTTATCATTATATTTTCTCTTTTTAATGTGGATTTTTTTTTTAAGATTTTATTTTTCCTTTTTCTCCCTAAAGCCCGCCAGTACATAGTTGTGTATTTTTAGCTGTGGGTCCTTCCAGTTGTGGCATGTGGGATGCCGCCTCAGCGTGGCCTGATGAGCAGTGCCATGTCCGTGCCCAGGATTTGAACCAGGGAAAACCCTGGGCCTCTGAAGTGGAGCACGTTAACTTAACCACTTGGCCACGGGGCCGGCCCCTTAACGTGGATTTTTGAAGTACTGTGGCATCTTGATAGGCCTGAAAATAATTGTGGTCAGATGGATGCAATTTATATATCTGATAGTGAACAAAAAGTTCAGAATTATCATTTTTCCTTCCAATAATAGGTACTTTAGTATTAGTATTCCTTATGCTTTCAGTCTTCAGCCAATTTTGAATATAAATTAAACAGCATAGAACTTGGACAGAAATTTTAAACTGATTAGCATTATTCAACTGAATAAGAAACTGATCAATTTACTCATGTACTTTATGTGACTTAAACACCATAACCAACTTGCACGTTCACTCAGTTTGTCTAGAAGGTTATTTTACTGTTCCTGTTTTAATGAAGAAATCGTTTAGATAATTCTCTTATTTATTGATTTTTTCTGTTTCAATTTACTTTTTGATGAAGTATAACTTTTATGCAGTAAAGCGCACAAATCTTAGGTATATATAGCTAGATGCATACCACGTGTAACTACATCCCACATGAAGATGTAGGACAGACATTTCAGGCAACATAGAAAGTTCCTTCATGTTCCATCCCTGACACTTCCATGCTCAAAGACCAACACCGATTAGTTTTGACTATTATTGAGCTTCTGGCTTCAACATCCTCTTTGTGAGATTCATCCATGTTACTTGTAGCAGTAGTTAATTCTTCATGGAGGTGCAGTAGTCCCTTTGTGTGAATATACCATGATTTCGTTATCTGTTCTGTTCTTGGGCATTTAGATAGTTTCTAGATGAAGCTGTTATGAATAAAACTACTGTGAACATTCTAATACGTCTCTTGCTGCATATGTGTACGCTTTCTCTTGATGTTTACCTAGGAATAAAAGTATTGGGTCATAATTGCCTATGTTCAGCGTTAGTAAGTACTGCCAAGTGGTTTTCCAAAGTAGTTGTACCAGTTTCCTCTACCACACTAAGAGTTCCAGATGTTCCACATCCTGGCCAATGTTTGATACCATGGTTCTTTAATTTTAGCTAATCTGTTAAGATTCTAGTGGTATCTCATTATGATTTTAGTTTTTGTTTCCCTGATGTATAATAATGTTGAGCACCTTTTCATATGCTTAATAGCTATTTGAGTATCTTCCTTTCAGAAATATCTGCTCAAGTGTTTTTTCCATTTAAAAAATTGTATTGTCTTTCTCTTATGTTTTGTAGGACTTCTTTGTACATTCTGGATGGAAGTGCTTTTCAGATAAATGTCTTGCAAATACCTTTTCCCAGTCTTTGGCTTACCTTTTCACTCACTCAATAGTTTCTTTTAATGAGCATAAATTCTTAATTTTTATGAATCCAATTTATTAATCCTTTCTTTTATGTTAGTTCTTTATTGTGTCCTATTTAATCCATCTTTCTCAACCCTAAGGTTATGAAGAACTGTCCTCCATATTTATTTCTAAAAGTTTTATTACCTGACTTTCATTCTGTGATCCATCTCTGATTAATTTATATGAGTGGTATGAGATGGGAGGCAAGGGTTCTTTTTATATATATATTTCCAGTTGAACCAGCACCATTTATTTAAAAGACAATTTTCCCAGTGAATTGTAGATGTACCTTTGTCATAAATCAGGCAAATCTGTATGTGTGGGTCTGTTTCTAGGCTCTCTATTCTGTTCCATTATTCGATTTCTTGTGTCTGAACCATGCTGTCATAATTATTATAGCTTTAAAAGTCTTGATATCGGGTATCTGAATCCTCCAGCCTGTTACTGTTCTTCACATTTGCTCTGGTTATTCTAGGTGTTTTGCTTTTCCATAGAATCCTTTGCATTTCCAAAAGTCATCTGTCAGTTACCAAAAAAGAAAGTCACGAAAAAAGCTACTGTTACTTTGATTGGGATTGCATGGGATCCATAAATCAATTTATGGAGAATTGACGTGTTAATGATATTGAATCTTCCAGTCAGTGAATGTGCTACTGCCTTCCATTTATTTAGGTCTTCTTTAATTCCTCTAAGCATGTTTTGTAATTTTCGTTGTAAAGGTCTTTTATTTGTTTCTGGTATTTGGTATTATTTAGTGATACTATAAATGGTTTTAAATGGATTTTCTGTTTCCTAATTCTGACACAATTGATTTCTGTATATAAATTAACCTTATATCCACAGCCACCTTGCTTTGGAAAAGTTTGTAAATTATGTTTATTTTTTTTATTGTGTTGCCTTTTTTTTTTTTTTGCCTTTTTGCCTCTTTGCTCTGGCTGGGAACTTAATTGTACTTAAAGGTTCTTTTTTTTTAACTCAGATTCTTTTTAGTGTTTCTATTGTAAAACATAAAATATATAAATAATTATCTTACCTTTTTTTAACTAAACTTTATTTATTCATTTATTTATTTATTTATTTATTTTTTTGAGTAAGATTAACCCTGAGCTAACTGCTGCCACTCCTCCTCTTTTTGCTGAAGAAGACTGGCCCTGAGCTAACATCCATGCCCATCTTCCTCTACTTTATATGTGGGACGCCTACTACAGCAGGGCTTGCCAAGCTGTGCCGTGTCCGCACCCGGGATCCAAACCAGTGAACCCTGGGCCGCCGAAGCGGAACATGCGCACTTAACTGCTGAGCCACTGGGCCGGCCCCTAAACTTTTTTATTTTTAGATCATTGTAGAGTCATATGCAACTGTAAGTAGTAGTCAAGTCCCTGTATCTTTACCCGGTTTTTCTCAGTGGTAACGTCTTACAAAACTATCTTTTTTTGCAATATTGCAAACAAAATACTGACATTGATAGTCAAAATACAAACATTTCTATTACCACAGGATCCCTCTTGTTGCCCTTTTATAGCCACAGCTACTTGGTCCTCACCTCCACATTCCCTCCCCTCTCCTTAACCCCGATCAACCATTAATCTGTTCTCTTTTTCTGTAATTTTATAATTTCAAGAAGGTTGTATAAGGGAAATCTTGCAAGACGTAACCTTTTGAGATTGGCTCTTTTCACTCACCTTAATTCCCTGGAGATCTATCCAAGGTGTTGTGTATATCAATAGTTCATTCCTTTTTGTTACTGACTAGTATTTCTGGTATGAATTACCACAGTTTGTTTAACCGTTTACTTGTTGGAGGACATCTTGATTGTTTCCAATTTTTGGTTGTCATGAATAAAGCTGCCCTAAATATTTCTTTACAGGTTTTTAAGTGACTGTAAGTCTTCATTTTTCTGGGACAAATGCCCAGGGGTGCAATATCTCACTCATATTGTAATTACACGTTTAATTTTTTTAGGAAACTGCCAAACTGTTTCCTAAAGTGTCTGTTCCATTTTACATTCTGCCGTCGTGTATAAGTGGTCAAGTTTCCCTGCATCCTCACAAGCATTTTGGTGTTGTCACTATTTTTTATTTTAGACATTCTCATGGGTGTGTAGTGACATCTCCTGGGTTTATTTTACGTTTCTCTAATAGTGAACAATGTTGAACATCTTTTCACGTGCTTAGTTGCCATCGATAGCCTCTTAAGTGGAATATCTATTCATGGCTTGTGCCCATTTTCTAGTTGGACTGTTTGTTTTTTACTGTTGTTTTTACTGTTTTTCATATTATTTTAAATACTAGTCCTTTGTCAGATATGTAGTTTGAAAATGGTTTTTCCCAGTCTGTGGCTTAACCTTTTATCCTCTTAACAAGGTCTTTCACAGAGCAGAAGTTTTTAACTTTGATGAAGCCCATTTTATTAGTTTTTATTTTATGCATGCTTTTAGTGTCAAGTATGAGAAGTGTTTATCTAGCTGTAGGTCATGAGAATTTCCTCCTGTAAGTCTTTCTCTAGAAGTTTTCTAGTTTTGCATTTTGTGTTTAAGTCATGATCCATTTTAAGTGAGTTTTTGTATAAGGTGTGAGGTTTAGTTTAAGCATGCCTAATCACTCCAGCATTTTATTGAAAAGGCTGTCCTTCCTCCATTGAATTACTTTTGCACCTTTGTCAAAAATTGACTGGACATATTTGCACGGATCTATCTCTGGGTTCTGTATTCTGTTTCATTGATCTGTGTCTATCCTTCAGCCACTATGACACAGTCTTGATTATTTATCTATATAATAAGTATTGAAATTGGATAGACTGATTTCTCTCACTTTATTATTCTTTTTCAAAATTGCCTTTCCATATAAATTTAGGAAAATCTTGTCCATATCTACAAAAAACTCTTGTTGGTATTTTGATGGGAATTGTGTTGAACCTCTATATCTAATTTGGAGAGAATGGACTCCTTTACTATGCTGAGTCTTCCAATCCATGAACACAGTTGTCTCTTCATTTATTTAAATCTTTCTTTGATTTCTTTTATCAGCATTGTGTAGTTTTCAACAGAAAACTTCTGTACAGGATTTGTTAGGTATACCTGTGGTTTTTCATTTTTTGGAGCAATTGTAAATGGTATATTTTTTATTTCATGGTATACGTGTTCATCACTGGTATATAAAAATCTGAATTATTTTTGTATGGGTGTTTTCTTTTTGCAGTAACAGTGGTTTGTAACATTATATAAATTTCAGGTGTACATCATTATATTTCGATTTCTGTGTAGACTACATCATGTTCACCACCCAAAGACTGATTACAATCCATCACCACACACAGGTGCCTAATCACCCCTTTCACCCTTCTCCTTCCCCCCATCTCCTCTGGTAACCACCAGTCCAATCTCTGTCTCTGTGTGATAATTTCTTGTTGTTTTTACCTTCTATTTATGAGTGAGATCATACAGTATTTGACTACCTCCCCCTGACTTACTTCACTATGCTTAATACCCTCAAGGTCCATCCCTGTTGTCACAAACGGCCAGATTTCATCATTTTTTTGTGGCTGAGTAGTATTCCATTGTGTATATATATCACATCTTCTTTATCCATTCATCCCTTGATGGGCACCTATGTTGTTTCCAAGTCTGGGCTGTTGCAAATAATGCTGCCATGAACATAGGAGTGCATATATCTTTATACATTCGTGTTTTCAGGTTCTTTGGATAAATATACAGCAGTGGAATAGCTGGATTGTATGGTAGTTCTATTCTTAATTTTCAGAGGAATCTCCGTACTGTTTTCTGTAATGGCTGCACCAGTTTGCACTCCCACCAGCAGTGTATGAGAGTTCCCTTTTCTCCACATCCTCTACAACACTTGTTATTTCCTGTCTTGTTAATTCTGACGTTCTGGTGGGTGTGAGGTGATATCTCATTGTAGTTTTCGTTTGCATTTCCCTGATAGTGATGTTAAGCATCTTTTCATGTGCCCGTTGGCCATCTGTATATCTTCTTTGGAAAAATGTTCAGATCTTTTGCCCGTTTTTTAATTGGGTTGTTAGGTTTTTTGTTGTTGAGATGTACGAGTTCTTTATATATTTGGGATATTAATCCCTATCAGATATATGGTTTGCAGATATCTTCTCCGAAATTTTAGGTTGTCTTTTTGTCTTGTTGATGGTAACTTTTGCTGTGCAGAAGCTTTTTAGTTTGATGTAGTCCCATTTGTTTTTTTTTCTTTTGTTTCCCTTGCCCAGTCAGGCAGGGTACTTGAAAATATGCTGCTAAGACCAATGTTGAAGACCTCACTGTGTATATTTTTTGCTAGAAGTTTCATGGTTTCATGCATTCTTTTGCATGTTGATGTCCAGTTTTCCCAACACTATTTGTTGAAGACCTCACTGTGTGTATTTTTTGCTAGAAGTTTCATGGTTTCATGCATTCTTTTGCATGTTGATGTCCAGTTTTCCCAACACTATTTGTTGAAGACCTCACTGTGTATATTTTTTGCTAGAAGTTTCATGGTTTCATGCATTCTTTTGCATGTTGATGTCCAGTTTTCCCAACACTATTTGTTGAAGAAGAAACAGACTTTCCTTTCTCCATTGTATGTTCTTGGCTCCCTTGTTGAAAATTAGCTGTTCATAGATGTGTGTGTTTATTTCTGGGCTCTAGATTCTGTTCCATTGATCTGTGTATCTGTTTTTGTGCCAGTACCATGCTGTTTTGGTTACTATAGATTTGTGGTATATTTTGAAATCAGGAAGTGTGATACCTCCAGCTTTGTTCTTTTTTCTCAGGAATCCTTTGGCTATTCGGGGTCTTTTGTTGTTCCATATAAATTGTAGATAGCTTTGTCCTGTTTCTGTGAAAAATGTTGTTGGAACTTTGATAGGGATTACATTGAATCTGTCAATTGCTTTAGGAAGTATGGACATTTCAACTATGTTAATTCTTTGAATCCAAGAGGATGGAATGGCTTTTCATTTCTTTGTCTTCCGCACTTTCTTTAACAATGTTTTATAGTTTTCAGTGTACAGATTTTTCACCTCTTTGGTTAAGTTTATTCCTACTTATTTTATTCTTTCTGTTGCAATTGTAAATGGGATTGTATTTTTAATTTCTCTTTCTGCAACTTCATTGTTAGTGTATAGAAATGCAACTGATTTTTGTATGTTGATTTTGTATCCTGAAGGTTACCATATTCATTTATTATTTCAGAAGCTTTTTGGTAAGGATTCTTTAGGGCTTTCCATGTCATCTGCAAATAATGATAGTTTCACTTCTTCCTTTCCAGTTTGGATCCCTTTTATTTCTTTTTTTGCCTGATCGCCCTGGCTGGGACTTCCAATACTTTGCTAAATAGCAGTGGTGAAAGTGGGCATCCTTGTCTGGTTCCTGTTCTTAAAGGGATAGTTTTTCTCCATTGAGATGATATTAGCTGTTGGATTGTCATATATGGGCTTTATTATGTTGAGGTACTTTCCTTCTATACCATTTTATTCAGAGTTTTTATCATTGGGTGCTGTATCTTGTTAGATGCTTTCTCTGTATCTATTGAGATGATCATGTGATTTTTATTCTTCGTTTTGTTAATGTGGTGTATCACATTGATTGATTTGCAGATGTTGAACTATCTCTACATCCCTGGAATAAATCCCACTTGATCATGGTATATGATCTTTTTAATTTGTTATTGTATTCAATTTGCTAGTATTTTGTTGAGGATTTTTGCATCAATGTTCATCAGTGATATTGGCCTGTAATTTTCTTTTCTTGTGTTGTCCTTGTCTGGTTTTGTTATCAGTGTAATGTTGGCTTTGTAGAATGAGTTTGGAAGCTTCCTATCCTCTTCAGTTTTGGGGAGGAGTTTGAGAAGAATGTGTATTAAGTCGTCTTTGAATTTTTGGTGGAATTCAGCAGGGAAGCTGTCTGGTCCTGGACTTTTATTTTTTGGGAAGTTTTTGATTGCTGTTTTGTTCTCCTTACTGGTGATTGGTCTATTCAGATTCTCTATTTCTTCTTGATTCAGTTTTGGAAAATTCTAAGGATTTATCCATTTCTTTTAGATTATCCAATTTATTGGTGTATAGCTTTTTGTAGTATTCTCTTTTATATTTCTGAGGTGTCCATTGTAATTTCTGCTCTTGCATTTCTGATTTTATTTCTTTGAGCCTTCGCTCTTTTTTCCTGGTGAGTCTAGCTAAAGATTTGTCAATTCTGTTTATCTTTTCAAAAAACCAGTTCTTTGTTTCATTGATTTTTTCTTTTGTTTTTTTAGTCTCTTATTTCATTTATTTCTGCTCTGATTTTTATTATTTCCTTCCTTCTATTTATTTGGGGCTTTGTTTGTTCTTCGTTTTCCCTTTCATTTAGGTGCACTGTTAGATTGTTTATTTGAGATTTTTCTTGTTTGTTGAGGTAGGCCTGTATTGCTATAAACTTCCCTCTTAGAACCATGTTTGCTGTATCCCATAAATTATGGCATGTCATATTTTCATTTTCATTTGTCTCCAAGTATATTTTGATTTCTTCATTGAACCAATTGTCCAGTAGCATTTTGTTTAATCTCCATGTATTTGTGGCTTTTCTGGTTTTCTTGTGGTAGTTTATTTCTAGTTTCATACTGTTGTGGTCAGAAAAGATGCTTGGTATTATTTCAGTTTTCTTACATTTTTTGAGACTTGTTTTGCGGCCTACTATGTGATCTGTCCTGGAGAATGTTCCATGTGCATTTGAAAGAATGTGTATTCTACAGATCTTGGATGCAATGTTCTGTATATATCTACTATGTCAATCTGGTCTAATGTGTCATTTAAGGCCAGTGTTTCCTTATTGATCTTCTGTCTGGATGATCTATCTGTTGGTGTAAATGGAGTGTTAAAGACCCTACTGTTATTGTGTTACTGTCTATTCCTCCTTTTATATCAGTTAATAATTGCTTTATATATTTAGGTGCTCTTATATCAGGTGCATAGATATTTACAAGTGTTATATCCTCTTGTTGGATTGTTCCCTTTGTTATTATGTAGTCCCCTTCTTTGTCTCCTATTACAGTTTTTGTTTTATAGTCTGTTTTGTCTGATATAAGTATTGCTACGCCTGCTTTCTTTTCATTGCCATTTACATGGAGTATCCTTTTCCATCCCTTCACTTTCAGTTTGTGAGTGTCTTTAGGTCTGAAGTGTGTCTCTTGTATGCAGCATATATATGGGTCTTGTTTTTTTATCCAGTTGGCCATCCTATGCCTTTTGATTGGAGCATTTAGTCCATTGACATTTAAAGTAGCTATTGATAAGTATGTACTTATTGCCATTTAGTTAGTTTTTTTCTGGGTGTTTTAGTGTTTCTTCTCTGGTCCTTTCTTCTTCTCTTGCTCTCTTCCTTTGTGGTTTGATGGCTTTGTTAATGTTATGTTTGGCTTCCTTTCTCTTATTTTTTTTGTGTATTTATTATAGGTTTCTGGTTTGTGGTTACCATGAAGTTCAAATATAATAATCTACATATATAGCAATCTATATTAAGCTGATGGTTTCTTTAGTTTGACCTCTTTCTAAAAGCTCTACTCGTTTACTTCTCTCTTCCCACATTGTATTTTTTGGGTATCATATCTAACCTTGTGTGTGTGTGTGTGTGTGTGTATCCACTACTGTCTTATCATGGAAATAGATAATTTTAGTACTTTTGTCTTTTGACCTTCACATTATTTTCTAAGGTGGTTAATCTGTTACCTTTACTGTATATTTGCTTTTGCCAGTGATTCCATTGCTTGCTTTCTTTTTGATAATTTTCTTGTTCTTATATGTGGTCTTCTCTTTCCCACTTAAATAAATTCTGTTACCATTTCTTGTAGGGCTGTTTCTTGGTGATAAACTCCTTCAGTTTTTGCTTGTCTGGGAAACTCTTTATCTCTCCTTCCATTCTGAATGATAACCTTTCCGGGTAGAGTATTCTTGGCTGTAGGTTTTTTCCTTTCAGCACTTTAAATATATCCTGCCACTCTCTTCTAGCCTGTAAGGTTTCTGCTGAGAAGTTAGCTGATAGCTTATGGGGTTTCTTTTATATGTGACTTGTTGCCTTTCTCTTGTGTCCTTTAGGATTCTCTCTTTATCTTTAATTCTTGACATTTTAATTATAATGTGTCTTGGTTTGAGCTTCTTTGGGTTCATCTTGTTTGGTGCTCTCTGTCCTTCCTGTACCTGGATGTCTGTTTCCTTCCTTAGGTTAGGAAAGTTTTCAGCTATTATTTCTTCAAATACATTCTCTGCCACTTTTTCTCTCTCTTCTCCTTCTGGGACACCTCTAATACGAATGTTATTGTGCTTTATGTTGTCCCAGAGGTCCTCGTTCTTTTTAATTGTTTTTTATCTGTTCAGCTTGGGTGATTTCCTCTAGTCTTTCATCCAGTTCACTGACTCATTCTTCTGTATCATCTACTCTGCTATTGAGTCTCTCTAGTGAATTTTCCATTTCCAGTATTGTATTCTTCATTTCTGATTGCTTCTTTTTTATATTTTCCAATTATTTGTTGAAGTCCTCACTGAGTTCATCCATTCTTCTCCAAGATCAGAGAGCATTGTTATGACTTTGTATTTGAACTCTTTGTCAGGTAGATTGTTTATGTCTGATCCATTTAGGTTTTTTTCCTGGGGTTTTGTCCTGTTCTCTTATTGGGAACGTATTCCTTTGTCTCCTCATTTTGCCTCTTTCTCTGTGCTTGTATCTGTTATTAAGTGGGTCAGCTATGTCTCTTGATCTTGGAGGGGTGGCCTTATGTAGGAGATGCCTTGTGAGGCCCAGCAGTGTGCTTCCCTCTTGCCACCAGTTCCAAATAATTCCAGGAGCTTCCCCTGTGTGGGCTACATGTGTCCTTCTGTTGTGGCAGGGTTGCGCTTGCTACAGGTGCCCAGGGAGGTTAGGCTGTCCCCCTGGCCAGCTGGTTGTAATGCTTAGCTGCGTGTTGGCTGCTATGGACACTTCAGTCACTTTCTCGGGCATGGGGAGCATGAGCACAGTTGGCTGCACAGTCTAATAGCACATTCCTCTTGCAGTTTATCTTTTAAGTGAGTAGGACCCCAGTGTGGCTGGTTGCTAGGCTCAGGAGCTTACAACTGCTGTAGACCTCTGGCCTGCAAGGCTGTCGTCAGCTTTCTTAGGATTGTTGCTGAGTGTAGCTGGCCCCAGGGATGGGAGCACCCAGTTGTTTCAGGCTTTGGAAGGTGAGGCTGATCCCCACTGTGGTTGTTTGAGAAGCAAACAGCTGCACCTGACAAGCCCCATGCCCACAGGGCCACACACCCCATCAACACAGTCCTGCCCCATGCACAAGCCCCAAGCCACTGAAGTGGACCCAGTCGCCCCCCTGCCAAAGCCCCACACACTCCACCAACACCCCACACACTCCACCTGCTCCTCGCACACACCCTGCCCTGCAGAGGGGGACCCACTCACCCGACTGCAGAGGTTCAAGGCACCCTGCTTATGCAGGCCCACAAGTTGCCTGAGGGCTTGCTGTTGGGTGGGGCGAGTCCCTAGGGCAGGTTCCCTGCCCTGGCTGAGCTGGATTAAATTGGTGCTCTAGTGGGTGGGGCAGACCCCTGGGATAGGAGACCAGGGGAAGAGCTCCAGTGGTATCTGCCGGCATCTGTGTCAGCATGCCTGTACTAGGTCGCGATAATGGCTGCTGCCAATGTCTCAGTTCCTGGAGAGGTCTCACCTCTCCCTGAGATTCACCCAGAGCCTATTAGGTGAGTCTATTTTCACCAAAGAACTGTGCACCCTTCTTTCTGGTGATTTTAGGTTGCTTTCTGAAAGGGGTGAATTTGTGTGTGGGCCCTTTAAGAGTAGGTTTTTTTCCCCTTAAATCCAATAGCTTTTCTGGTTGTCTTCCCTGTTGTTGTTAGTAGGCAGCAAAGCTAGATATTATAATACTCATCTCAGTTGTGCTGAGTCCAAAAGCTGACTATAGCAGTAACACTACCTGGCTCAGATTCCCCGCTCCTCCAGGGAAGGCTTCATGCCTTAGGATTGTTCCTGGCTGGCCCTGGGGTGCTGTGGCTTGCAAAGGTGGTTTTTTCCTCTCCAGAAGGGAATTTCTGCCTCTGCCACCTCAGTCTGCACTGTTCCTTGTTGTGGGGGTTCTTTTTATCCAGATTTTCAATTCTCTCTTGGGTAATTGTGCCAAGAGTGTTTGTAAATTTATTGTGTCTATGGGAGGAAAGTTCAGAGTGAGCCTATGCTGCCGTCTTGACACCATGTCTCTATTTTTGTATGTTTATCTTGTATCCTGTGATCTTGCTGAACTCACTTAATAGTTCTAGCAGAATTTTTTCTATTTTGTTTCATTTTTTTTGTAGATTCCTTGAGATTTGTTAGGTAGATAATCACATCATGAGCAGAGAGAATGTTTTATATCTTTCTTTGTAATATCTATGCCTTTTTATTCTTGCGTTTTACTGCTTATTGCATTGACTAGAACTTCTAGTACTCTATCGAATAAGAGTGATGAGAGTGGACATCCTTGGCATGTTCCTGGTCCTAAGGAGAAAATATTCAGGCTTTCACCATTAAATATGATGGTAACTAGAGTTTTGGAGATGTTCTTTATCAAGTTGAGGATGTTCTCCTCTCTTCCTATTCCTGTGACGGTTTCTATTATAATTAGGTGTTAAGTTTTATCAAATACTTTTTCTGTATTGATTGATAAGATCGTGTGAGTTTTCTTGTTTAACTTATTAATATGGTAGATTACGTTGTTTAATTTTCAAATATTGAACCAGCCTTGCATTCCTGAAATAAACTCCTTGATCATGGTGTGTAATTCTTTTTATATGTTGCTCAATTGTATTTGCTAGAATTTTAATAAAGATTTTTGCATCTATATTCATGAGGGATATTGGTGTATAGTTTCCTTTTTCATACTGTCTTTGGTTTTGGTATCCAGGTAATACTCTTTTTTAAGTGAATTGGGACATGTTCTGTCTACTATTTTCTGCGAAAGACTGGGTAGAATTAGAGTTAATTCTTATTTAAACGTTTAATAGAATTCTCTAGTGAAACCCTCTGAGCCTGGAGATTTCTTTTTGGGAAAGATTTTTCCCTCCTGGCCTGGAGATTTTTTGGTAGTTTTAGGGCTGTTTCAATGATCTATTTGATATGAATGAATTGTGATGGTTTGTACTTTTCAAGGAATTGGTTGAGTCATCTTAAATTGCCTTTGGACATATTGGGTACCATTCACCTTTTCCCTAGCTGAAGACAGAACAATGACTGCTTTTGCTAGTTTACCTGTCTCTTCCCTTCTGCCCCACCTTCTAAAACACTGGAATTTTCCAAACTTTATTTTTTATATTGGAACACTTGGCTGAGGAGAACATAATGCTGAAAAGGTCATATAGAGAAATATAACACAATAGTGACTTTTTCCTTCTTGGGAGAGCCTAAGAAGAAGGAGACAGTGGTAGAGTTTTTATTTATACTGTCCCTCCTGTCAAAACGTGTTTGAGGCTTCTTGTTGATTGATGTAATATTTTTCTAAGACTTTTAAAGGCCTGATTAAAGTAATCAAAAAGAGCTTTAAAGAAGTATGTTTACAGTGTTGAGTAATTGTCATTCACAAACTTTTAGAAATGTCCAAGTCTTTGGTAAAAGTTGAAGGCTAAAATCTCACTCTTTTCTATTAGTGGTAATTTGAGAGTATATGAAAAGACCTTCAAATAAGGTAAAATTTAAGTGGGAATTGATTATCTTACATAGTAAAAGATCTGGAAACAACATACGTCTTCAAAAAGACTCCCAGGTAATAAAGGATAGGTGGAAATCCAGAAATGATACTAAGGTAAATGTGAAGTGAATTAACCTCAGTAGGATATTTGAAAAGTTAAAGTTATTTATAAGAAAAGGAAGTAACCACATCTACAGGAAAATCATCATTTTGTAAATTTTAAGCTAAGAGGAGATCATGTTTAATGTTTATTAAGAACTCCATGATATACTGAAAGTTTCTTTGTAAGAAGTAGTGATTTGGATAACGAAGATAATTTTAAACATGATCCCAGTGTAAGTGTATTAGAAACAGGGTAATAGGAGGCACATGGTAGTTCCCCTTGGGGCCTTATGTTCCTAGTCAGGAGAAAAAACAGTAGTTTACCTATGAATCATTACTGATTTCTCTTTTTTTGTCAAAACCACTACCTGCTCTTTCTCCTTCAACCAGTCCATTATCATGTCTTTGTTGTTGCTGCCTCCAAAGTATATTTTAAAGCATAGTTATTTCTGCTATTGTAGTCATCATCCTGTTCAAGTAATCATTGTCTCCTGCCTAGAACACTGCAGTCATCTCCTGTCTTCCTACTTCTACTGTTGTGCCCCTTCCTGCTTCTACTCTTGTGGCACTTTATGCTCTAGCCATGCTGGTCTCCTTTTTGCCCCTTGAATAAGCCTAGCACTTTCCTACTGCCTATCTTTTACATTTGCTTTTCCTTCTGTCTAAAATGTTGCATTCCTGGTTTTTTCCCAGGGCTAACTCAACTGTCACCCTTCAAGCTTCTGCTTAGATTTCAGTTCCCTAGAGATGTCTTCTTTGATCACCTCATATAATATTAGCCTACCCAAGTTACTGTATGTTAATCAATACCTATTTTCTTCGTAACTGCTATAACAATCTTTAGTTATGTTTTTTGTTGGTTTGTTGTGTGTCCCCCGACTTGAATATAAGCTCCAAGGACCTTATTTGTCTTATATCCCCAGTTGCTCACACACTGCCTAGCAGATACTCAAGAAGTAAATTAAGGAAAACTTATGAACCTCAAATTCTTAGTGATATAAAATGTAAATAAGAGTTCCAACAAATGAGCTATCTACAGAAGTAAAAGAAGAGTTTTTAAAGGGATGAAATTTGACCTAAGCTTTGAATAGTAGTTAGAATTTGATTGGTAGCGACCGCTATAGTTAGAAGACCACCATGAACAAGGAGACAAAATTTAGAACAGAGGATTCTCTTTGGAAAGTTGTAGGAGATAAAGTTGAATTAGTTATAAGAGGCAAGAGTTTGGATAGCTGAAGAAGCTAAATAGAGGGGTTTAAATATGGCATGGTTAACAGTCCCTAAAGAAGGGAGCATGGATGATATCACATAAGTAATTGTTTGCTTCAAGAATTGGTGCACTTCATCTAATTTTCTATTTCAGGGACATATACTTTAAATGTCTGTAGGGTCTATAGTGATTACCTTCTTTCATTCTGATATTGTTAATTTATGTCATCTTTTTTTCTTGGTCAATCTAGCTAGGTCAGTCTAGCTAGAGGTTTATCACTTTTATTGATCTTTTCAGAGAACTAATTTTTTAGTTTCATTGATTTTCTGTATTTTTCTGGTCTCATTTTCTGTGATTTTTCTTCTGTGTTATTTCTTCCTTCTGCTTAATTTGAACTTATTTTGCACTTTTTCTAATTTCTTAAGGTAGAGCATAGATCATTGATTTGAGGCCTTTCTTCTTTTCAAATATAAACAGTTAATGCTATAATTTACCTCTGTGTACTGCTTTAGCTGCTTCCCACAAGTTTTGATATGTTATATTTTCATTTTCATTCAATTAAATGTTTTCTAGTTTTCCTTGTGATGTCTTCTTTGACCCCTGGATTATTTAAAAATGTGTGGTTCAGTTTCCAAATATTTGGAGATTTATCTTTCTGTTACTAATTTCTAGTTTAATTCCATTATGGTGTGAGAACATATTTTGCATCATTTCAGTTCTTTTACATTTGTTACAGTTTTTATTTATAACCAAAAATATAGTCTGTCTTAGTGAATGCTACAGGTACATTTGAGAAGAATGTGCATTCTGCTTTTATGGAGTGGAGTGTTCTGTAAATGTTAATTAGATAAAGTTGGTTGATAGCCTTCTGCACTGCTGCACAGCTCTCACAATTAGGGTCATGTTCCTGGCAAAGTGGGCAGAGAAAAAAGAAAAGGAAAAAAATGGGATTTCTTTCATCCTCTTTGGATCTTAACGAGCCCTTTTCCCAGTGCCTTTAGCCGGAAAGAATCAAGTCTTAGTTGCTGGCACAGCCCACCACCTCATCTCTGCTAGGCACCCACTCTAGGTGAGCTGTGAGAGAAAAAAGGGAGAGATTCCCACTCACATACATACTCCAGTTCACAGGGACCCCTTTCCCCTGATGATCTGGTTAAGAAAAACAAAATTTCTCCCAGAGTTTTAGCTGTGTGTGCACACCACTGAGTGCCCTCGCTCAGCTCAAGGCCACAAGAGAAAAGGGAAAAACCAGGAAACTCACCTCTATATGGATCTTTCTTCAGGTGTTGACTCTCCTCCCTAATCTGCTTGCTTTTGTTTTTATTTGTAATCAATGGAAGATAAAAGCTTTAGTGGACTTAAGACTACCTTGTCCACACTAGAAGTCCTCAAGTGGCTTTTTTCCTTATTTCTTTAGAGTAGTTTTAGGTTCACAGCAAAATTGAGAAGATACAGAGATTTCTCATGTACCCCCTACCCCCACACATGCATAGTCTCCCACACTATCAATATCTCCACCAGATGGGACATTTGTTAGAACTGATGAGCCTACACTGACACATCATAATACCCAAAGTCCATAGTTTACCTTAGAGTTCATTCTTGGTCTTGTACATTCTGTGGGTTTGGACAAATATATAACAATGTATAGCCACCATTATGTTATCATAAAGAGTATTTTCACTGCCCTGAAAATCTTCAGTATTCTACCTATTCATCCTTCTCCCCCATTCACTCCCTGGCAACCAGTGATCTTTTTAACTGTGTCCATAGTTTTGCCTCTTCCACAATGTCATGTAGTTGAAATCATATATAAATCACATATAAACCAGTATATAGCCTTTTCAGATTGGTTTCTTTCACTTAATAATGTACACTTAAGATTCCTCCCTGTCTTTTCATGGCTTGATAGCTTATTTCTTTTTAACACTAAATGATATTCCATTGTCTGCATGTGCCACAATTTGTTTATTCACTCACCCACTGAAGGACATCTTGGTTGCTTCCAAGTTTTCACAATTATGATAAACCTGCTATAAACATCCATACGTAATTTTGTGTATAGATGTAAGTTTTCAGCTCCTTTGGGTAAATACCAAGGATTGCTGGAGTCTATGGTAAGAGTATGTACAGTTTTGTAGTTTTGTAAGAAGCCACCAAACTGCCTTCCAGAGTGCCTATACCATTTTGCATTCCCACCAGCGATGAACAAGAGTTCCTGTTGGTCCACAGCCTCTCCGGTATTTGGTGTTGTCAGTGTTCTGGACTTTGGCCATTCTAATAGGCATGTAGTGGTGTCTTTTAATTTGCATTTCTCTGATGACATATAATGTGGAGTATCTTTTCATAAGCTTATTTGCCATCTGTATACTTTCTTTGATGAGGTGTCTGTTAAGGTGTTTTGCCCATTTTTTAATGGGTTGCTTTGTTCTTGTTGAATTTTAAGACTTTGTATATTTTGGATAACAGTCTTTTTTTCTTTTTCTTTTTTTTTTTTAAGTGAGGAAAATTGGCCCTGAACTAACATCTGTTGCCTGTCTTTCTCTTTTTGCTTGAGGAAGATTGTTGCTAAGCTAACATCTGTGCCAATCTTCCTCTGTTTTGTATATGGGATACCACCTCAGCATGGCTTGATGAGCACTGTGTAGGTCCCCGCCCAGGATCTGAACCAAGGAACCCCAGGTCACCAAAGCAGAGCACACAAACTTAACCACTATGCCGCCAGGCTGGCCCCTGGATAAAAATCTTTATCTGATATAAGCTTTACAAATATTTCTCCCTCAAGTGGCTTTTTAATACAGTTCATTTAAAGTGCTTGAGTTGCACCAGTTGGTCCCTCATAAACTGTTAGGAATCCGTTCTTATATAGTGTCAGCTCTTAATTTCTATGAAAGGAAGATTATTTTTATTTACATTGGTAAGGAGTATCCCTGATAGCTTTCAATATCTTGTTAATATTGTTATTCTTACTTTTTATGTTACATTTACAAATTTCCCTCTGTTCTTCTTCACTATACGTTTGGAAACCAAGAGAAAGTGAGAGCAAAGGTTTGTCACTTCCTCTCATTATTCAAGCTAAATCACCAGAAATGCGCTTTTAAGATAAAATAGTCACTTCAAAACAAGTCAGTTTAGAGGAAGAAGGCAGCTTTATTTCTCTCATGTTTTCCATCCTTAAGAGAAATATGATGTTTCATACTAGCAAGCTGTGGTAGAACCCTTCAGCTCCTAGCCAAATGTGATCCTCTTTCTTCAGAACTGCCATAATACTTTACTGAAAGATTAAAAACATCAGTCCTAAGAGTGGGGAAACAAGCACACTCAATTTAAGCACTATTGGTTGTAGTATAAATTTCCAGATGTCCATTGAAATTGCATGTGTGCATGTGTGTGCACGCTCGCACAATAGCCTGATAAACTAACCTGGAAATGTGATTTTTCTTCTTCAAAGGGTATGCAGTACACACACACACCTATGTTTGAGACAGAAATCACATTTCTAGGTGTAGTTGATCAGATTGCTGTTTATGTAGTGAAAAAAATGGGGATGGGAAGCCTTCATATACAGTAAGGGGGAAGGAGTAATTAAATTATGGTACACTTATAGTGTAGGTTCTATCAAATGGAATGGTAATTAGCCATTAATGTAATATATATCATTTATTGAAATGGAAAGCTCCGTGATATTAAGTGAAAATTGAAGGTACTAAATATAATTGGTATAATCTCCTTCTATAAAAATTTATACCTGTGTCTATGTAGATATGTACAGTTATGCACTGCATAACAACATTTTGGTCAGTGATGGACCGTGTGTATGAGGGTGATCCCAAAAATTAGTATCTGATAACCTAGGTGTGTAGTAGGCTGTACCATCCAGGTTTGTGTAAGTGTACTCTATGATGTTTGCACAGTGACAAAGTCACCTAATGATGCACTTCTCAGAATAAATCCCCAACGTTACGTGGCACGTGACTGTATAGGAAAATAGTCTGGAAGGATATCCACCAAAATAGTTACAGTGATTATTCTCATGGGGGTGAGATTAAGAATGTTTTTCATTTTCCTCTTTGCCTATTTAAATATTGCCAGGATTTGCTTTTTAATAGCATTATGTATTATTTAATTTGAGCAGGAAGAAGGGGAAGAAAACCTATTTTCACTTTGGAGAAAGGAAAATATTTCTATATTCTAAATGGTGTAAGAACTAGAACCTGTGAGAAGGGACAGCATGTTACAGACACAACTCATTAGATAGGGGTAAACTTTTCAACACTGACTTTTTTTGTTTGTATGAGAAAGATTGGCCCTGCACTAACATCTGTTGCCAATCTTCCTCTTTGTGCTTGAGGAAGATGGTCCCTGAGCTCACATCCACGCCAGTCTTCTTCTACTTGGTATGTGAGATGCTGCCACAGCATGGCTTGATGAGCGGTGTGTGGGTCCATGCACAGGATCTGAACCTGCGAATACCGGGCCACCGAAGCAGAGTGCGCAGACTTAACCACTACACCATCAGGCCGGCCCCAACACTGACTTTTTAACACTTTTTTTTTTTTATTGCAGTAACATTGGTTTATAACATCATATAAATTTCAGGTGTACATCATTATATTTCGATTTCTGTGTAGACTACATCACATTCACCCCCCCTCCAAAGACTAATTACAGTGCATCACCACACACATGTGCCTAGTCACTCCTTTTGTCCTCCTCTCTCCCCTTTTCCCTCTGGTAACCACCAGTCCAATCTCTGTCTCTATGTAACACTAACATTTAACAGAACTGACAGAAAGGACAAATTGGGTTACCTGAGATAAGAGTTCCACATCAGAAAACATGTTCAAATGTAGGCTACATAACTGTTTGGTAAAGTTGTCGTGCAAGTGATTGAAGCATCAGGTGTTTTGACATTTTGCCTTGAGACTCTCTTGGTAGATGAGATTTTTAACAATGGGTAGAAGGTTGAACAAGGGGACCTATAGAAATCTTTCTGATTCTCATTTCTGAATTCAAAGAGAAGTGTATTTCAACCTCCTTGTGAAAAAATGACTAAGAAGAGAACAGCATGATAAAATTCATGTCAAGTATGGCCTTCTTTTAATATGCTACAATACAGCACCCTCAGAAGGAACTTAAAGGAACTGTAGACAGTAGTAGTATCTGTCTACAACTTATGATTGGTGAATAAATGAAGGGAAAAAGGAATTGATTCTGGATTTGCCACAATACAAAACCATGAACTATACACATAGAATATTGTTTGGGGTCATAAAGTAGCAGATTAGGCCAGTGATTCCTAAACCTTGCTGAACCTCACAATTAGTCTTCAGAGCTTATAGATAGAGATTTTAATAGGCTCTTGGGTCCTGATCCCACAAATTCAAATTCAGTAGCTCTGCAGTAGGACCCAGGAATCAGTCTTTGGTGGTTTTTTTTTTTGAGGAAGATTAGCCCTGAGCTAACATCTGCTGCCAGTCCTCCTCTTTGCTGAGGAAGACTGGCCCTGAGCTAACCTCCGTGCCCATCTTCCTCTACTTTATACATGGGATGCCTACCACAGCATGGCTTGGCAAGTGGTGCCATGTCCGCACCCAGGATCCGAACTGCTGAACCTCGGGCTGCCAAAGCAGAGCATGCGCTCTTAACTTCTGCGCCACCGGGCCGGTCCCCCAGGAATCAGTATTTTTTTAATTCTCAAGTTATTTTGATGGTCAGCCAAGTTAAGACACAACTAGAGTAAAATATACATACACACGCATATACACATGTCAGGACAGTTACCAAAAAAAGGAGAAAAGAACATAAAGTCCATTGATAAACCCATCAAACGCTTTTTGAACTCTTCATATTTACAAAGCTGCCTCGCTGAAGCCCATCAGCGTTCTAGAGCTAAGTGGTACTCGAGCCAGTATTTCTGATGTTTCGTTCAACGCATTAAGCAGAGCTGCTTAAAAGACCTAGCGTTATTTATTAATACATTATGTAATCATGCTCATGAATACAATAAATAATATGAAAATGTATGTTAATAAAACAAGTGTCTGTCCACACACTGTGAACAAAATTAAAATCATTTGAGCTGCAGCAGCCACTGTGTGACCCTGGTCATGTTCTTAAAGGAAATGTCAAGGAAGATGTGCTGAAGTTGATGAGAAACCAGCTGATGTTTAAAATGTGGACAAGGTGATATCCTGCTCACGATCAGGTTAACAATAATACATAAATCCAATATTTGTAGAATTTTGCATCTTCAACTTCATTCCCAAATGATGTGTTTAGAAAAAGGAAAAAAGACAACTCATAAAACAATATAGAACATGAAATGAAAGTAACTGCCGTCATCACTAACCAGGTGCCTAGTCTTACTAAATAATATAGTTGTCCTTGTCATAAATGTCACATTTGTCTTCTGAGGCCACTTCTGCCACCCATATTCCTAAGTTCTGTGTAGCCTCTAACAAGCAAGTTTCCTACACTGCAGGCCTTCTGGTTGCAGGAGGTTATGCAGATTGACCCCCCCAGGCCACTTGTTACCCCGTGGACCACCATGTATTCTCCCACTGGCTTTCGAGCCATCTAGTCCATATCCCCTCTGGAATGCTCTTCCCCCAGATACATGCTTGGAAACTCCCTAACTCCATTCACGTCTTCGCTCACATGCCACCTTCCCAACAAGGCCTACCCAGAGCCTCTTACTTAAAATTGCACCTATGCCTCCAACCCTCTCCCTGATCTACATTTTCTTTTTTTCCATTGCACTTAACACCTTTTAGTAAACCTATAATTTACCTATTTTTTTGTTGTCAATGTCTGTCTCCTCTGCTAGACTGTCCTCACTGTGAGAGCAGACATCTGTGTTTCATTCTAGCACATAGTAGGAAGTTATCCAAGACATGAGTTAAATAGTTAAATACATAATACATTGATTGCTTATTACTAATTATTTATGCAGTGGCAGGCAGTTTTCAATAGAGCCTTCAGTACTCGTGTATTAAAACCATCCCAGGGGCCGGCCCCGTGGCCGAGTGGTTAAGTTCATGGGCTCCACTGCGGAGGCCCAGGGTTTCGCTGGTTCGGATCCTGGGCGTGGACATGGCTCATCAGGCCATGTTGGGGCGGCGTCCCACATGCCACAACTAGAAGGACCTGCAACTAAGATATACAACTATGTATTGGGGGTGGGGGAGGAGAGAAAGCAGAAAACAAAAAAAAGGAAGATTGGCAACTGTTGTTGGCTCAGATGCCAATCTTCAAAAAAAAAACCATCCCACGTTTGTGTTGGAGCAGTATTGTCAGTGGAGTGGAAGTGCCTAGGTCCTCAGAACGTCTTTGCCTTCTGCCTGTGAGTCAGCACGCTGGCAGTATATGCCCTTCTTGTAGAGCTGAAAATCTCTGCTGGTGGGTGTTGTGGCCCCGCGAGATCTGATGAGGTTTCCCCCTGCGTTTTGGCCTTACTCCTGGTGTATGCTTTCCTGTCCCTTGTAAGTATCGGCCTGTTGGGTATTGTTCTTAGAACAGTGCTAAGCTCTCAGCAATTACTTGGTAAATGGTATGTGTTGCTTCTGGGAGTGACCCCCTATGTCTCTTCTGATGTTTAAGTTCAGAGCTTAAGAGCACCATAGAAGTTATCCAGCCCCACTCATTTTCTAGTTCAAGAAACTGAGGAGCCAAGAGATTAATTTTCTGAATTCACAGAACTCGCTAGCGGCAGTTTTGGGACTGGAGTCCTGGTCTGGGTTTTTTGCCTGTTTGTTTTTTAATCCACCATATTGCTACAACAAAGAGCAAGACCAGTTTCCTCACACCCTCCTCTATGCTGTCAGCACGACGCTTTGCTGCGTTTTCTTTTCCTTCTCACCCATCTTCCTTAGGGAGGATCCAAGTTTCTCCAAATCTTACCTTCACGTATAGGACGTATTCCTGTCATCTCAGCCCACAGCCTCCTCAGATTCCCTTCCCCGTGGGTCTCCATATTTGGAGCAGGCTTTTCCGCCTTTCTTGTTCCTCATACCGTGGTGCTCAGCACGGGGGACTAGAGAAGGGATAGGCTGGGCCAGCTCCATGGCCGAGTGGTTAAGTTCGCGTGCTCCACTGCGCTGGCCCAGGGTTCGGATCCTGGGTGCGACATGGCACCACTCGTCAGGCCACGTTGAGGCGGCGTCCCACATCCCACAACTAGAAGGACCTGCAACTAAGACATACAACTGTGTTCAGGAAGGGTTTGGGGAGATAAAGCAGGAAAAAAAAAAAGAAAGAAAGAAAGAAAATCACTCTCAGGGAACATAAAAAGAAAAAGAAGGGATAGGCTGATGTCGGGTGGCTGCATTATTCCTTTTGGCTCTGTCTGTCTCCCTTTTGCTGTCTCTACCCCACCCCACAGCACCCTGGCTTGGGTCATCCCTCTTCAGGAGCTCCTCACCTCCCTCGATCCATTTCTCCTGCTTCTTGACACCTACTGAAGCTGTGGTCTCATATCAGCCAGCAGGAGGGGAAAGAAACACCACCCTGCATTTATCTCTACTTGGTCTTTTCTTCATCCTCTCGTTTGACCTTTACAGCAGCCTTGTGTGTTAAGTGGGAACAGATACTCTTGTTCCTTTTTTACTGACAAGTAAATGAAATACAAATGAGTAGAGTAAATGATTTGCTCAGTCTTGTAGCCTCTCGTTGGCAGGAGTGGAAGCTGAGCCTCCAAATCCTAGTTTAGAATCTTTTCTTACTGTCTCATAGTTGAAGGTTAACAGAAAGAGAAAATTTATTGCCATCTGGTATTCTGAAATGTACAGAATACCTTTTCTTTCCCGAAGATCTTATTCAGTCTTTTAAAGTCTTATGAGGATATTAATCTAGATTTCTCTAGTGTCTTTAGCATCTTGGTTTTAGGAAGGACCACTGGGGCCGGCCTGGTGGCGCAGCAGTTAAGTGCACTAGCTCTGCTCCCTGGGGTTCGCCAGTTCAAATCCCAGGCACAGACCTTCACACCACTTGTCAAGCCACGCTGTGGCAGGCACCCCACATATAAAGTAGAGGAAGATGGGCACGGGTGTTAGCTCAGGGCACTTTTCCTCAGCAAAAAGAGGAGGATTGGCGATGGATGTTAGCTCAGGGCTAATCTTCCTCAAAAAAAAAAATACGAGACCACTGACAATGCAGTTAGTGATATAATGAATAGATTCTCTGATAGTGACTAAATTGTGATCTTCATTTAACAGTTTTACATGTGGACCTGTGTTTGCAATGTTCTCGTTGCCCTTTTGAGATTCTGTTGGCAAGACTTATTCAGATTCTTGGTTCTATCATACAACTGTTAATGATTTGGTATTTTTGCAAGTTTTAAAAATCCAGGGGCCGGCCCTGTGGCCCAGTAATTAAGTTCTTGCACTCTGCTTTGGCGGCCCAGGGCTTCCCCAGTTTGGATCCTGGGCGCAGACCTAGCACCACTCATCAGGCCATGCTGAGGCAGCGTCCCACATAGAACCAGAAGGACCTACAACTAGAATATACAACTATGTACTGGGGGGCTTTCCGGAGAAGCAGAAGAAAAAAAAAGAATATTGGCAACAGATTTTAGCTCGGGTGCCAATCTTTAAAAAAATAAAAATCCATATATTTGTAGTTTTTAATTAAAAGTGTGGGAGATATTTCTTTATGTAGAAAACATGATAAAATACTATATTTAAACTAAAAAATATTCTTTAAAATATTTATCACTTGCCTAATAATAGAAGGTGATGTCTTACCACTTTACTCTTTATTATTGAGTATTATAAACAGAGATTGAAAGTAATTTTTAACTTAATTAAATTCAATAAATTTTACTGAATCGTATTAATGTTTATGTTACTTCGCTGCCAAACAAAGCATTTTTAAAACACACTGTGATGTATATACTCTCTTAAGAAAAATGAAATGCAAGTACATCTTTATAAGTAAAACAGCTTAGGAACTGACGTCCTGACAGGACTGCACATTAGCTCCCTGCCACGCATCTGCCTACAGCAGGTCAAGAGGGCTTGTATGCGAAGCAGCTGATAGGTGGTGTTTGTAATGCAGCTTCATTCTCACTGCCATTTGTCCTCCTGTAGGCCAGGGGGTACACATCATTGTTTGTGTGTAAGAGTCCTAGAGGATGTGAAAACCCCTTGTGTCATATATTCAGAGCTCTCAGTATGATCTGAGGCCAGAAAGCATAAGACACCGTTGCTAGACAGTAAATTCATATGAAGTCCTTTGTTGTAAGTTGGAGTTGTCCAGATCCATTTCCTGCAAAATGATAAAATCTGAATTCTAGATTTACCTTTGATGTTGTTATCCCTACACATTTTTAAATTGTTTTTATGTTTCAGATTGCTCAATGGCACACAGCCTGGAGTATACCCTCTTGTGAGACCTTTGGATCTAGTGCCAAAGAAAAAAGTGAGACCCTGTAGGGAATCTAGTTTGCTTTACAAGTTAGAGTGAGTGGAGAGAACCTTCGTGACAGGATGATGAAACTGTGGAAGTATCGTCTCTCTCGCCACCTGCCTGCCTATCCTTCTGTTTCCTGAATGATAAAAATTCTATCCAAATCCTGCCTCAGTAAAGTCTTGACTCTGTTAGTTTTCTCTTCTAACAAATGTCCAGTCACATGTTATCACATATGTGCAGTTTTGTAGTTTACTTTATAAATTAGATGTGCATTCTGCTTAGGGGAAAGTACAAACACACACACACACATTAATTTGTGCTAAAATCACGAAAAGCTTTTAAAATGATGTTTTAAATAAAAATAGCCTTATGAAAATATATTAGCACCATTTCTTAGGACAACATAAACAAGAATAGTAAATATGCAGAGGAGCACCATGTATTTTTACACCACGAGTAACCATTGTAGAGAGAATCATCTTTAAGTACCAAAATGATTTAGGATCCTTTTTTTGTTCTTTGCATATCATTTGTTATCTTTATAAGTGTAGCTCTTACCAAGCATGTTTACTCAGAGACACCTTCTCTTAGTCTGTTCTGGCAGCTGTAACAAAAATACCGTAGACTACATGGCTTAAACAACAGAAACTTATTTCTCACAGTATTGGAGGCTGGGAAGTCCAAGATGAAGGCTCTGGCATATTCTGTGTCTGGTGAGGGCCTGCTCCCCTGCCTCATAGTCGGTCATCTTGGTGTTGTGTCCTCACATGGCAGTGGGGCAGGGGAGCTCTCTGGGTCTCTTTTGTAAGCCACTACTCCCATTCATGACCTAATCACCTCCCAAAGCTTGGCCTCCTAAATACCGTCACACTGGGGATTAGGTTTCAACATACAGATTTTAGGGGGACACAAACATTGAATCTATAGCACACCTATTCTAGGTAGGAAGGAAAAGAAGAGACAACACCAGATGAAGTTAATGATTGAAATATTTAATCCCTGACAGGCTGAAAAGAGCCATAATTGTCTTTCAACTAGCTAATCTAACAGTTTTATAAAGGTTTTCTAAATTCTGCTAGCTTTTTTGTTATTTAGGAACTATTAGAACATTCTCAGTTTTGTACACTTAAAGAGCATAGTAAAATGCTGACAATTATAAGTGGTTTACTCAGTAGAGCTGTTACCTCATCAACTGGGAAATTCTGAGTCAGCATCTCTCATAATGAAAAAAGTTTGTTAATCCATCTACGAAGATTTATTCTGAGATTCTGAGAATAATTTTCCAAATATGTCTGGAAAGGTAAGTTGGTTTTAAAGGATGTATAATTGATTAATTAAAAACATCATTTTGAAAAACCTGTTTATGATCCACTATGAGAACAGCTTCTGAATGCCCTCAGGTAGGTGTCAGACCGAGTGGAGCAAATAATTTTTCATGCAACTGAAGAGAATATTTGTAGTAGAATATAGTGAAAAAAGAGAAAATACATTTTACCTGTTTAACTTTCTGCTAACTTCTACAATATGTATGTGTTTTGCTTATTCTCTCATAGGTATGAGAAAGTGCCAGTCATCCTGGTTGGGAACAAAGTGGACCTGGAAAGTGAGAGAGAAGTATCATCCAATGAAGGCAGAGCCCTTGCTGAAGAGTGGGGCTGCCCCTTTATGGAGACTTCTGCTAAGAGTAAAACGATGGTGGACGAACTCTTTGCAGAAATTGTGAGGCAAATGAACTATGCTGCGCAGCCTGACAAAGATGACCCATGCTGCTCTGCATGTAACATACAATAGCGTTCAAATATGGCTCTCCTGGACAGGATTTGCCCAAGCTTGTAGGCGATAACAAGCCTCGTCTACTCGACTGTGGAGTTTGCAGGCTGTGTGGTGTGACTCTACAGTGAAATAGCAGCCCTTATTCAGAATTGAGCGGTGATTGTCAGTTGATCTCTCTGAGTAGCATTTGGGTTCCATAACTACAGTTTTCACCATTGTCCTCAGTCTTCTATAGGCACCTGCAACTTTAAGGCATAGCCAGTCGATCTACAGGGTGATCTCCTTTGAAAGTTATGATGGCACTGTTGCTGAGTTGACAGAAGCAACTATTGTATAAATTAAGAATAATCATGAGAGAGAAAACAGAAGAATTCCTATGACCGCTTGCAATTAAATATTTTGTCTTCTTAAAAAAAGAATAAGGAGAAATATTTTCCTACGAGAGTACTGAATTTCAGGAATTGAGATAATGCTTCTAACCAATGTATTCCGTCAAGTAAGTAATAACAGCTAACCTGCCAACAGCATTACAGGGAGAGATTCTTTGCTCAGCTGACATATTTCTGTTTTTCAAAATTGATGCTTAATTGTAGATGTTATCCTAATTTGTGACATGGAACTAACTCATGCATCAATCCTTGATAGAGCAAAAATCAGAACAGATTGTGTAAAAATACAATCTGGCTTTAGAATGTGTTAAATCACCTGCTTTGCCACAGAAAATGGAGGCTCTCACAAGGGTTTAATACCAATTAAAACCCCGAACCCACTCTCTGTTAACCAAGCAGGATGGTCTTTATTCCTTTATTGAACAAGAGGAAGCAGCTGTGATGGAAAGCGATTGCCTAGCCTTACTAACAAGAAGCGTTCTAGTAGATTAGTTAGTGCCATCATGTCAGGAAAATGAAGCCATGTTGCATCCACATGTTCCCATTTGCAGCACCTCACAGGACAGTACAAATAGCTGGCATTTTTAGTTCGTGAAAGCAGCAGATTCCTTCCTGCCTTTAAGGGCTATGGTTGTGGTGTGTTTCTTGGCTAACCCGCTTTCAAAATCAAGTTTGCTGGAGCAGAGCTTTATTGCAGGCATTTAAAAAATTGAGTAACCATGTGAAGTAATTTGGGCTTAAAAGTAGAAGATAAATTATAGAGTGGAAGGTAAGGGACAAAAAAAAACCTTTATCTTTAATTTTCCTGGAGAATTATATAAAGATTTTCTTATAACAATTTTGCCCTGATTACTGAAGTGGCACATAAAGATAGAGTGAATATTTTGTTTTGAAAAGGTGCTCAAGCTCTGACATTTTTGGTTTTCATAGCCGTGAAGTATTTATCATTTGCATGACTAATGGCACAGAAAAAAACCTATTCATAAGTTTTACAATCAAGAGTAGAAGGGTTTTCAGCTAACTTCAGTTATAAATGCTGAAGAGAGTATCTTGAGCTGATCCTCTGGAGATAAATTTGGCCTTCAGAACTGCAATATCACTGAGCCTGTGATCCAAATACCACCCCACATTTCGTTGGTTTCACATTCTTGTGCAAGTAACCTCTGGTCTTATGTGTGTGACTGAGAGAAGAGTGTATGTTTGTGTATGCATGTGTGTTTATTGTTCCTAAGAATTGGGCACAAGTTGGAGATAACTGCCTATACTGGGAATCTATACTGCAGAATATAGTGTATCAAAAACATTTTTTCTTTTAAATTATTTGTGGTTTTTTATACATTATTGAAATAATTGGTAGCCCGCCCTCCCCCCCCGCCTTCCCCTCCCCCCACGCCCCCGCCAAGTGTTCGGTAAACTGTCATTAAGCTTACAGGATAGAAAAAAGGTGGATAGTGCTTTTTGTCAATGAGAAAAACAGATATATGTGGGTAAAACCAGGCCGTGGTTGTCAAAAGTCTTTGAATTGTCAATATTTGCATTCTTCAATATAGTTATTTTTATAGCCCCTAATTATGAAGCACCTTGTTTTAAGACAAAAAGTTCTAATCAATTTTATTGAAACAAATTTCATCATATAAAAGTTGATTTGACTCAAACATGTAGAGATATCAAAGATTCAAGAAGTACAATTTATCTACTGAAACAGAAATATTTGTTAGTGAATTGGTTGAGTTTTGAAGCTTCTAACTTCTCAGAATTTTTTTAAGAATTCCATATTTAATAGCAATTTTTGACAACTAAGATTACATATTAAAACATCTGTAAAGATTCTACAGTTTTACGTTATGGATTGCTATGCAGACAAGAAAAATAAGTTACATAATATGAAAGGTATGGCAAAATGTAAGTTGGAAAAGAGTATCTAAAAATTTGGAGTTTAGTTAAAAATGTTTGTGTCACACAATAAGGTGGGCTTTTACTGTAAAGATGTTAATAATAACTGATTTGGCTGCTTGATCTGTGTTTCCACACAGCCGTATGTATTTAGTGACAAAGCATCAAAGATACCCAGAAATGTGGAAACCCTCGTGTGGTGTTACTGTTGGTATTTCATCTGGTATGAATATAATGCAGCTTGAATGAATGTGTTTGTTGAGATGTTAATAAAAAGCTTAAGAACAGAAAGATTAGATTTGTTGGCACATGAAATAATAGTGGCTACAGAGAAAAGTTGGTGACCTTGTGTCGCTATTTATTTTATGCCCTGATCAGACTAGCAACTAGATAAGTGAGAGTTTTTCTAACATGCCTTAAAAATGTTATGGTTTGATCCAAAGACCCACTTTTTCTTTAGCTATTTGTGATAAGATTTTCGTTTATTTTTGTTTTGTCTTGTTTTACTTTTATACAAAGGCACAGCATTTAAAAAATTTTTTTTCTTTTATGTTGCAACTTTTTTTTTGGTTCTTTTAAGCTGTGATAGTGATGGTAACTGATGCCTCTCATTTTATTCAACTTACACAAAACAAGCCAGCATCTGATCAAAAGTATTACATGAAATCTTTCTTAAACTATCGAAAGGTGCTTTGATGATTTTCTCCTTTGGTTTGTAGAATTAGGACTGAACTTCTGACTCTAACTGCTACAGTTACCATCACTTTTCTGTGGTAAAACTACTGATATTTGCTCTTCTGTATAAGGAAATGTTGCCTAAGGATGTCTGCTGTTTGTTTTCAGGCCTTTTCCAGTGAGCATGCTGTCTGTGTATGTATGAATCCCAAAGTGCTTATTTTGTTTGTTGCTGTTTGTTTTTTGTCTTTTTGAGTTTTTGTTCTTCTCAGTGGTCTTGTGTTAGCACTGGGTGAGCTTTAATTGTCTCCTTAGCCAATCAGATGTTCAAGACTATGGGGGTCTTTTTTGTTTTTAATTAACGTGTCATTGTGCATCTGTTAAATCTTGATCAGGGTTTCAAGAATGACTGCAGTGGGTTTTGGAAACAGACTGATCATTATTGATTTGGGGTTTCCCAGAGATATAGTTCACAGTTAATTGTTGAGCTCTAATACAACTGACCATTTAAAATTGAACAACAGTTTATTGTTTTGTAACAATGTCAGTTGTTAAACTTTGACATTTCAATTAAAACATGAATTGTAGTTATAACTCAAGGCAAATTCAGCAGTTGTATTTGGAGTTAAATTATTTTAACAAATAAATTTATTTAATGAAACTTCCTCTGGATTGTTTTGTTTTGTACGTGTTCCTGAGTGAAATGTATTAATATATACAAAAACTAAAACTTGCCATATGGTGAATTTAATACTCATGATACAGAAATATTCAAAGTGAATTAAACTGAGAATTCATCATATAAAAAGGGAAGTTACTGGCTCATTTTCATACCCTTTAAAAATAACAGGAGAAAGACTTTTAAAATCAGTAATTACAAATATAAACTGATCTCCATAAACAGCATTTTATATTTTTGATGATAGCTGGCTAATTTGAAGTCTTGATGCTAATGGTTACAGAATTGTTCTAGATAATTAACATTAATTAGCAGTGGCTCTATGGTCCTGCTCGTATCACTAAAATGTGTCAGTGACCGGCTGTTGATAGCTTGGGGCTATCTTTTTGTTTAGGTCTTATGGATTTTCAGGTGCCAGAAGCTGGAGGTTGCTGTTCTGTAGGGCCTGCCTGTTCTATGTGGGGCCTTGTAAATGTTGACAGATGCTGTTAATTATATACAGCCTTCAGCTGCTCTGATAAGGAGCCCATTCATTCCCTAAGCCAATTTAAACTATGCCTTTTGGTTATGTTGCCTTCAAACTCTGTTGAAATTCCCTGGCAACATTCCCCCAGTTTAGACGCTTCATTGTTTTAGAATATAAGAATAATCTGAATGAGTATAACAGAGGGACTGTAGATAGAATCTCAAATATTTAAAGGAAAATGTGCACATAAGTATAATAAATGTCTGCTGGTTAGCTTCCTAATCTCATTTGAAGCATTTGTAAAATATTTAAACCTATCAAATTCTGTTTTCAGTTGGGAGAATTTCACTGTGGCTGAAAAATAGTATTTTGAAATTCTCCCAAGTTGTACTGTTTATTGATTGCCTCAGGGCTACGAATGGAAATATAAATGATTGAAGGAATAAAGTGCCACGCAATTTGGAACCCATCTGACCTCTGGGACCTGTGAATCAGAGAAAATTGTCACAAATTCCCTAAAAAAGCTGCTGACTTCTCATTTCCTTTTTTTTATAAAGATTGGCACCTGAGCTAACATCTATTGCCAGTCTTTTTTTTTCTCCTTCTCCTCCCCAAAGCCACCCAGTACATAGTTGTATATTCTCGTTGTGAGTGCCTCTGGTTGTGTGATGTGGGACGCCGCATCAGCATGGCCTGATGAGTGGTGCCCTGTCCACGCCCAGGATCCTAACAGCAAAACCCTGGGCTGCCGAAGCAGAGCACACGAACTTAACCATTCGGCCGCAGGGCGGCCCCTCTTTTGTTTCTCAGTTTAAAATATCTATGTTGCCATGTAAATACTAATAAAACATGTGGCACTTCATTTGTTAAATGGATAGTTGAAACTGGTTTTACATTTTTCAATATTAATGTTTTCTTTCTGGCTTTGTGGTTTTTCTGTTTCTGTTTTTTTCCCTTGAAATACTAGATTTTAAAAGATTTGCTGCTTTTCCAGGTAAGCCGAGGTATTATTTCTTTCACTACTTTCTTAGAACAGTAGTCATCATGTTACCTCATAAGGATTCCTCCAAGACTTCTTAGTGGAGGAAAAGGTAGTCTGCTCTCTACTTGAAAGGTTGAATACAAAGACCTAGTAAATAGGCACGAATTAGGAAGGAAGAAACTGAAAGAAGATCCTTGGTTTGGTTCTGGGAATTTTTGTGTTCTTCCCATTTCAGACTCAGAAGTATCAAAGATTTCATTGTTTTGTTATATGATTACAATTTTATATTGACAGTATTTTAGGTATGATTTACATTTTTACTTTTAAAAAGTCAGGGGCCAGCCCAGTGGTGCAGCAGTTAAGTGCTCACGTTCCACTTCAGTGGCCCAGGGTTCGCCGGTTCAGATGCCGGGTGCGGATGTGGCACCACTTCGCAAGCCATGCTGTGGTAGGCGTCCCACATATAAAGTAGAGGAAGATGGGCATGGATATTAGCTCAGGGCCAGTCTTCCTCAGCAGAAAGAGGAGGATTGGCAGCAGATGTTAGCTCAGGGCTAATATTCCTCAAAAAAAAAATCAGATATTGAAAAATACAAAGAAGAAAGGGAGAGCCACCGAATTTCCAAATCCCCAAAATGACCATAGTAACATTTGATGGAAATCATTCCTAACATCTTTCTATGCGGATACACACGCACACAGGTAGAAGGATAAATAACCCCATGTTACTGATGAGAAACTGGCTCTAAGTACTAAAAATGAGTCACCCAAGGTCATACAACAGATAAAGTGGCCGAGATAAGGTACAAACCCAAGTTTCTAACTTTAGGTCATGTGTTCCCCACTGTTAATTCTTTTACATAAATGGTGTCCGCTCATTCAGCTCTTATTCATTGAAAGTTACTCTTATACCTGGCATGGTACAAGCAACTCATAGATAGGCACATACACATAGGGTCGTTCACCACACAACAACGTTTCGGTCAATGACGGATGGCAAATACAACACTGGTCCCATAACATTAGTACCGTATAGCCTAGGTGCGTAGTAGGCTGCACATCTAGGTTTGTGTAAGTGCACTCTGATATTCGCACAACGATGAAATTGCTTAAGGATGCATCTCTCAGAACATATCTTGTTAAGTGACACATGACTAATCCCTGATAAGATATCTTAATTTCATTGTCTTGGTCCTTTCAGGCTGCTGTAACAAAATACCATAGACTGGGTAGTTCATACAGCAAGCATATCTTCCTCACAGTTCTGGGCTGGGAAATCCAAGATCAAGGCTCTGGCTGATTTGGCGTCTGGTAAGGGCCCACTACCAGGTTGCAGACTGCTGACTTTTCACTGTGACTTCACATGAGGGAAGAGAGAAAGCACTAATCCATTCATGAGGCTCCGCCCTCACAACCTAATCACCTCCCAAAGGCCCTGCCTCCTAATACTTTCACATTGGGGATTAAGTTTCAACATAAGAATTTGGAGGGGACACAAACATTCAGTGTGTACCGCTGGTTTTGTCTCCTTGACTTTACCTCAAGGCAGAAACAAATTAGCCTCTTGGCAAGAAATAATTAATTTATTCTTTTCCTCCTTTTACAAGCCAGTACTCCAGAAACCCAGGCTGAGCCAAAGTCCTGGGCACAGCCCACAGGGGCTGCTACTAGCTCCCTTCTTTCCAGGGCCACTGTGACCAGCTTGTGCTATTCCATCCTGGGAACTTTGAGGAGTCTGTGTGATGGGTGGGGATGGATGGCAGTACAGCAGGGCTCCAGGGCTCTGCTGTCACAGGGTGTGCCTACTTCCTGAGGAAATGTTCAGGCGAACGATAGGACCTGCCAGGGGCTAGCTGAAGGGTGGGCAGTGAGGGCACTGAGCTCGTTTTTGAGACACCAGCAAAACTGAGGAGGGCAGAGGGATCTATATATCGGATACCACGCTGCAAAATCTCCGTGAGATTTTTTTAGTCCGAAACATCGGGATTGAAAAGTATTTTCTAAGACCCTCCTACGTAATAAGAGGTGAGTGGTTCACATATACTTAGAACAATTGAAGTAAATTGATGCTTAGTGGAGAACTACCAACATCAAGAAATTAGATGCTGTTACCGGAAGCACAATAGAATTTCTGTGAAGAGAGTGATAAAATCTGAGTCTCAAAGACAGAAAATAAAAAAGCGTGAACCAAAATGACCAGGGGCTTCATTTATTTAATCCTTGATCACGTCTGTGTGGTAAGAATGTGAGAAATCCATGGCCTAGTATCTGTAAACCCAGGTTCCAGAGGGAGATCTGCCAACAGGATGTTCCAGCTCATGGACATTAGTGATGTCTTTGGAGAAGTTTTACCCCAAGTGTGTTCTGAAGAGGTCTTACGCCATGAGATGTTTTGCAAAAAAATGATTCTGGAGTCAAGTGAGTTTGGAAAACCCTGCATAATACATCTCACATCTTGGAAAAGCTCAGAAAAATTCCACTGATGTTTCCAAAACTAACTTGACCCTGAGACACTTTCTTCATTTAATGCATAGAGTACATTGTGGAGCGAAGTTTAGGAAATGTTGCTGTGAGGTATTTGCCCTCCAAACCCTGCTGTGGGAACTCCGTCCAGGTGAGAGGGCCTGGATCAGTTGTGAGCCTGAGAATTCGAGTCTTGAGAGAGGGGAGGCACTGGTCTCTCTCCACTTTCCCCAGACCCATACTTAAACTTGGGCCCCAGACCTTACCTTTTTGGAAAAGGTAGGATAAGGAAGATGGAAAGGTAAAACCAAGAAAAAAGTCAACTCCAAAATAATGACAGTTTTCTCCTTGAAGCCTATACTGACCAGTCTATATGTCTACTTCTAGGTCAACTCACAACAGTCTTTTCTTAGCAGACAGCAGCCCGGACCTTACTCCCCACACCATAGTACCCACCCCATTGCATTGTGACTCACCAGTGTCCTTGAACTTGGCCCGTCGGGAAATGACAAATCAGGGTACCATTAAGAGAACATCCATGAGTCCCTGAATCCGATCCTTGATCCTCCTCATGTCATCCTTGAGGGAGGTATAAGTTCAACTGAACCCACCTTCACAGAATAACACACGTGCACACACATGCGCGCACACCCTAAAACACCAGGGTTGGGGAAGGGCTGTTACTGGCTGGGGCTTTCATTTTAGAGCTGCAGTGCAGAACTCTGGCGCCCCGGGTGGACCTCCACAGACTCAGGTCTGCCAGAGGAGCCTAGAATGAGAAGCAGACCCAAAGGCTTCTAGTTCTATCATGAAGCCCGAATCCACATTCTGGATCTTGCCTCTGTGATGCAAAGAAAGGCAACAGCACCTCTGCTAGTGAGAAGAACCAAAAGATAGGGGAAAACTGAGTTTGATCCAGTGTCTAGCAAAGTGTGCCTTTAGACCATCTGCCCGGGGTCCTTACAGGAGAGTGGGAGGGGGGCTCACAGGCAGAGAACACTCCTGGGAGAGCTGTCTCCAGGCTCATCTCACTCTCCAAGGACGAAGAAAGAGGAGCAGAGAGACCCTGGCCTTTGTTCTGGAGAGGCTCTCTGGGCAGCCTGCTACTGTGGTTAAAGGGGGCTTCATCCCCCCATCCTGCAGCAGCCATCCTCCTCTTGGGAGTGGAATGAAGAGAGGTGGAAGGGAGGACCAATCCAGGTGGGAGGACAGCGCTTCCTCCACCAGAGCCCAACAACACCTTTCTTAGAAGTAGAATTTGAACATGCTCCCTCTATTTATCTTATGTGTTTGCATCATTACTCACTACCTTTCAGTTAATTTACACACTCTGTGTTAGTTATCTATTGCTGTGTAATAACATAAAACTTAGCAGCTTAAAGCAACACGCATTTATTATCTCTCAGTTTCCGTGGGTCAGAGTCCAGGCATGGCTGTGACTCACGGGGCTGCAATCAAGCTGTGGGCTGGGCTTTCAGTCATCTTAAGGCCCAACTCGAGGTGGATCCACTTCCAAGCTCCTTCAGTGGTTGTTGGCAGGACTCCTTTTCTCCAGAGCTGTTAGACTGAGGGCCTTGCTTCCTTGTGGGCTGTTGGCCACAGGCTCCCCACATGGTCCTCACCATAGGGCAGCTCACAACGTAGCAGCTGGCTTCATCCGAGTGGGCAAGTGAGAGCAAGAGAGGAGTGTGAGCAAGATGGAAGTAACAGTCTTGTATCTCAGTCTCGGAAGTGATACCTCAGCACTTTTGCCATATTCTCTTATTTAAAAGCAAGCCACTAAGTTCAGCCCACACTCAAAAGGAGTAGATTACACAAGAGTCTTGAGGTGGTTAATTTTATGTGTCAACTTGACTAGGCCATGGGGTGCCCAAACTGAAACACTGGCTCTTCCTGAGCCTCTAGTCTTCACCCCTTCTGATTGTAACTGTACCAGTGGCTTCCCTGGTCCTCAGGCCTTCAGACTCTGACTGGCACTACATTATTGGCTCTTCTGGGTCTCCAGCTTGCTGAATCACCCTGCAGGTCTTGGGACTTGCCAGGGTCCATAATCTCATGAGCCAATTCCATATGATAAATCTCTCAATAGATATAGATAGATAGATAGGACTTGCCAGGCTCCATAATCTCATGAGCCAATTCCATATGATAAATCTCTCAATAGCTATAGATAGATAGATAGATAGACAGACAGACAGAGAGATACATCCTATTGGTCTGTTTCTCTGGAGAACCCTAACTGATACAGGCGTGAATACCAGGAGGCAGGGATCATTGGGTACCATTTTAGAAGCCTGCCTACCATACACTATTGTGAGTTTTATTCCATAGTATCTCTCTACCTAGAGAATTATGATCTACAGTCTAAGGATTTCACTGCGTGTTTTTTTTCCATTTATCTTTATTTCAGTCCCTCCTCTACCATCATGTGTACCATTGTATCTAGAAAAAACGTACAGTGCACCACAACATGCAGGACTCCTTATCAACTACAGTGTTAACTGGAAAGGCAGGAATTAATTATTTTTAAGAAAGAATATTAAATAGGCATAAGTTAAATTTAGTTTTCCTGATTAAAGCAAAACTATTTCCCAAATGTCCATCTACCATACCAGTACAGTATTCACAGGAAATTGATTGGCCTTCATTACATGATAAACCAGCATTTCAACAGACTGTTCTTCCACTGGTGGATCCTGGAAGTTATTCTGCTATTTGCAGTGAGGGATAGGAGGGTCCAGTCTTAACTTGTTACCTCTTTAACCTCTCTAGGTCAAGACTGACTAAGACAAATTAATGAAATTACCTTTAAAAAATGATAAATATCTGATTCCTTTTTTATAAGTTGGTTCATAATTGCCAGTAACAAAGCAGCCTAAATCTCTGGTGACAGTTGATTTACTGGATTTACTTGGTTGCAGATTAACTGGTTTGGTCTGTGGATTATCCTAACAGGCCCAAGAAATGAGATTATTTTCCTCCGGAGAGATTTCTCCCAGAAAGCCTTGATAATTAAGAGGCAGCTGATAAGATCTGGTCATAGATATCTGAGTGGGAGGAGCCATTTTGATTAAATTAGGAGCCTGAAACCTGCACAGTCCTCTCCTCCCCCACCAGACCAAGCCCCAAAGCTTGGTTCTTTCTGCGGCAGAGCAGCTAGTCAATGCACTAATCAGGACTGCCTACTTACCAGCCCCACTTCCACCCCACCATCCCCAGGAGGTGACAAGATCGTAGCACTGTAGCACCTTAACCAAATTTCATCTGCAAACCAGTTAATCTGCAATGGGTTAATTAAAAACTTACTATAGTTTAAGGTTGATCTTTCCTTTTAATGGCTGCATGACTTACCCATAGTAAAATGCCCAAAACTTGTGTATACCTCATGAACTTTTACATATGTAACCACCACATTTAGATATGGAACATTTCTGTCACTCCAGAGGGCTCCTTCATGCTCCTTCTCAGTCGATACTACACCCCAGAGGTAACCACTATTCTGACTTCTTTCACCATGTGTTAGTTTTGCCATTTTTTGAACTTCATATAAATGAAATCATGCAGTACATACTCTTTTGTGCCCAGATTCTTTTGCTCAGCATTATGTCTGTGAGATTCACCCATGCTGTTACGTATGGCAGTAGTTTGTTCTTTCTTGTCATTGTATAGTATTCCTGTGTATAAACACACATAAATTTATTATTCAATCTGCAGTTGATAGACATTTAGGTTGTTTCCGGTTTGGGTCTGTTATGAATAAAGCTGCTATGAACATTCTTTTTTTTTTTTTAAAGATTTTATTTTTCCTTTTTCTCCCAAAGCCCCCTGGTACATAGTTGTGTATTTTTTTAGTTGTGGGTCCTTCTAGTTGTGGCATGTGGGATGCCGCCTAAGCATGACTCAACTAGCGGTGCCATGTTCACGTCCAGGACTCGAACCAGCAAAACCCTGGGCCACCAAAGCAGAGTATGTGAGCTTAACCACTTGGCCACAGGGCCAGCCCCATATGAACATTCTGGTATGTAACATTTGGTGGACAGAAAAGATGTTCATTTCCCCAGGTAGACATCTAGGAGTGTAATTGCTGGGTCACAGGTATGCTTGTTATTAGGCTTTAGTAGGCGGTTTTCTAGAGTGGTGGTACCTGTTTACATAGTAACAATGTGCGAGAGCTTCAGTTGCACATGTCACAGGTTGGGCCCCCTGGGAAGCAGGCTCTGCCACAGAGCTTAGTGTGCAGGATCTTTTATTACGGAGTGCCCTTGGGATCAACTCCTGTGGAAGAAGTAAGATTGGGCAGTGGGAGAAGTTGAGTTTCAATGCAGGGCCAACAACAACCTGGGAGTGGGGGTGGGGAGTTCCAACGGCCCCTCAGAATTGTCCCAAGTTGGGTCAAGTTGGCTAATCCTTTGCGCCCTCCATCCATCAGTCACTGTGACCTTGGACGAGATGCAGCCTAGGCAATCTCTGAAGGATTGCAGATGGAGGCCGTCAGCACTCTCAGCAGCTGGGGCAACAATCACTTCATTGAAAGGAGGTCCAGGCAGTACCTCACAGTACCCACCAACTCCACACGCCCACACGCATACCTAGTGCTGTCAGTGCTTTTCATTTCAGTCATTCTGATGGGTGTGTGATGGTATGTCATTGTGGATTTTACCTTGCATTTCTCTAAGGCCAATAATATTCATATGCTTATCGGTCATTGGTTATCCTCTTGTGAAATACCTGTTCATGTCTTTTGCCCATTGTTTAAGTGGCTTGTTTGTCTTTTCCTTTTATATTTGTAGAAGTTCATTATATCTTCTGGATGTGTATTTGTAAATATACTATCCTAGTGTGAAGCTTACCTTTTCACACTCTTTTAGAGTCTTTGATAAACAGAAGGCCTTAATTTTAATGAAGTCAATATACCAATCTTTTCTTTATGATTAGTTATTTTTGTATTCTTTTAAAGAAATCTTTCCTTACTTCATGATTGTTCTTGACCTCCAGTGCCTCAATGGCATGCCGTATTGAACTTATGCATAGAATAATCAATCATACAGAGTTTGTTAACAAATAGAGGTACAACCACCATCATTAGTCTTTGCTTCATATTATTGCTAAAATATTGAAACATTTAGTTGACAAGTTTGGCTCTCGGCCACTGTTTCCCCAAATGTGTTTGACCAAGTATTAAGTCTGTGTTGAACAGGGAAAAGGATTCCATGATCAACAAAGTTAGAGAAACACCTGGTTAAACAAAGTTAAGCAAGTTTTTGCTATGGAACTCCTTAGAGTCTTCAATATCCAAATGTGCATTGTGTAACTTCAAGAGAGATGGTAGGGGCTGCCCCCGTGGCTGAGTTGTTAAGTTCGCATGTTCTGCTTTGGCGGCCCAGGGTTTCACCAGTTCGGATCCTGAGCACAGACATGGCACCACTCATCAGGCCACGCTGAGGCGGCATCCCACATGGCACAACCCGAAGGACCTAAAACTGGAATATACAACTATGTACTGGGGGGCTTTGGAGAGAAGAAGAAGAAAAAAAAAAAGATTGGCAACAGATGTTACCTCAGGTGCCAATCTTTAAAAAAAGATATTAATCTGTCTCCAAATTATTTGACCACAGAATGCTTTTGTCCTCAAAGAGCTGGACTTCCGATTTTTTTGCCACCTTTATGGCTGGCCAATACACACTAAAGTTAGCCCAGGGTACTGCTGCCCTGTGGTAGAAGCGAGAGCAAATAAGCAATTTTGGAGTTAACCCCGTGAAACCTGAAAGGAAGATTTAGGAACATCAATTTTCCCCTTAAACCAATTCAAAGTTTCATTACGGTCTTCCTTCCTCTCTCCTTTCATTCCTTCCTTTTGCCGCCAGTATCCTCCATGGCCCCAGGTGTCTGGATTTTCTCCATATCCTAAATACAGACAATTGCTATCTAAGTCGTTAACGTTATTTCCTTTTGAGAATTATTTGGTCTGGTGGTTGCTCTGGTTGTTTTTTCTAGCAATAAGTTAGCTCACTTCAGCAACTCCCTTGTTTTCATTCACCACTCAAGGACATGCGATTTGTGACAAAAACAAAACAAAACAAAATAAAAACGTGAAAAACTCCTTTCGTTCACTCATACCGCTAGTATTCACTGTATAATTTTTTTATTATTACTTTTTATTTATTTATTTATTTATTTTCAGGAAGATTAGCCCTGAGCTAACATCTGCTGCCAATCCTCCTCTTTTTGCTAAGGAAGATTGGCCCTGAGCTAACATCTGTGCCAGTCTTCCTGCACTTTATATGTGGGACACCTGCCACAGCGTGGCTTGATAAGCAGTGCATAGGTCTATGCCTGGGATCCAAACTGGCAAACCCCAGGCCACCAAAGCAGAGCGCGCGAACTTAACTGCTGCACCACCCGGCCAGCCCCTGAATAATTTTTTTAAGTGACAAACTTTTCTTCACAAATATCACACACAATAAAACTGATCTCTGAGCATTAGCTTTAAACAGGGACTACAGCGATGGTTAATGTTTGTCATAGTGTCTTGGGACTCCTTTGTTAGAACCTCTCAAAGCTGCCCAGGGCCCTCAGGCAGGATTGGCTGGAATACTGGACGCTAACTGGGGAACCAGGGCCAATGCTTCTTGGGACTCAAGAGTCTTTCAAGGGTAAGTCCTGGCAAGATTCCTCGATGTTGAAATATGATACTAAGAGGTGGAAAACCCTAAAATAATGGTTGACCTTCTCATCAATACTCAAAGGAATTCCACAAAGTAGCAGAAGAATGTATCTTTTATTCTTGTTTTATTCTATCTGCATAGTTCCTAATGTTTCTTCAAGATGACTGTGCCCTCTTTTCTTTCTTCCTACAATGACTTACCAGTCTTAGTCCTGAACAAATATCAAATGACATATTAGCACATCAGTGGCTTGGAAAAATATAATTAAAGGTAAAATGTACTAGAACTGAATAATATAGATACTCTAGTCACTCACTTTTAATTACATTTGGATGGATTCTCCATTGCCATGGAAACTCTCTATCCTTGGGAAATTTTGGAGGCAGGGATCTCCTCCAAGTTTCACAGTTCTGTATCTTAAAGAAATTTCTTGTTCTATTTATGAGTTTAGAAGCTATGCTACAATTTACCATTGGTATAACATGCAAACTTAGCTTTGTCACTTGCTCAAAACAGTTAATATAAAAGGCATTGTTTACTCTTCATTGTCACAAATTGTTACAAATTCTGTCTATATGGAGATATTTTCTTTGTAGCTTGGTTGATTTATTAAACTTCTGTGTCCAATATGGCAGCCACTAACTGCATCCACATGTAGCTGTTTAATTTATGTTAACTAAAATTAAATAAAATTAAAATATAATTCTTCAGTAGCAATACTCGAATTTCAAGTCACACTAGCCACCTTTTAAGTGCTATCAATAGCCGTAAATACTGGCTATGTATTAGACAATGTAGATATAGACCATTTCTACCATGGCAGAAAGTTCTATAGAATGGCACTACATTAGGATAAAAATTTCTTGTATGAGACCTATTCAGTTTTCTTTGCTCAGAAAAAATAAGAGACTAAGAACACATCTGCAAGGCTAGTTTTATGGGTGTGCAACCCCTGCAGTCGTAAATGGCCTTGAAGTTAAGAAGAAATCATGCTTGATTTAATGCTCTGTTGTCACAATCTTAAAATTCTTATAATTTTAAACAAGGGACTCTGCATTTTTGCACTGGGCTCCTCAAATTATGTAGCCGATCCTGCACATATGAGATGGAGCTTGGATGCTGAGTTCTTTGTTTCCTTTCCCTTGTAATTGGTTCTCTTTCAGCCTCCTTTCCTATAATTTTTAGAGAATAGGGAAGAACAATTGACACGTGGGATAAAATTCAGGTGCCAGGAATCCTCTAAGCCGTCTCATCAGAGACCCTCATCAGGGATTCGGCTTTAAATAACATCTGTTCCCAGGAAGGCTAGAAGCCTAGAGCCGTGTCCCAGCACCTCCAATATTAAGGGAAAGTTGGGGCATCTTTTGAACAGGGATTTCCTAACCCAGATTCTGAGCTGCCCACAGTGGAATTCCTTTCCCTTCAAGAGCCTTGCCAGAGCTCAAGTTTAAGCTTTAGTCAGATTAGTTTTATTCATCAGCCATTCATTCCTTTATTCTGACACTCATTCATTCAACAAACATTAAGCATCTATTATCTATGAGACACGGTTATAGGTCTGAATAAAAAATTATATGACACACACCTACTGTTGCCATCTGGTAAATTATGTGCTGCAATTAACCAAACATTAGCAACAGATCCAGGAGGACAGTAAAACTAAACGCAGACTGAGGATCATCAAGGATTTATTAGCCGTTCTCCATGTTTCCATGGTCACAGTAAGACAAAAACAATAAAAACAATGAATGCAGCAACAATCCTGACTGATCATAGTGTTAATAATAATAGTACAAGAAATACCCAAATCATTTTCCCTTGCTTTGAGAATTCATTGCATGATGTACTTTTCTGAAAAATTTGATTCCTGATTATGTTTGAGTTAAACTAACATTTGCATTGGTGTCGCATTCCTTATATGATCCAGGTATGTACCAAATGGCAGAGGGAAGACAGTATGTAATTAAATTGGGCAAAAAAATTTGCAAAGCCAGAGACATTCATGCTGAAAATCGAACTGTCATTTTAAAAAGTATTGTTCTCTCTTTTCAATATCTTGGGGGCTTTCAGAAAATCATACCACACAAATTGATTACGAAATAAGGGAAAACGGAATATAAAGTAGAAAAAAAAAAACAAGGGTAAGGTTTTTATTCACAATGCATTCCAGACACAGTGCACCCTGTACTTCTGAAAGCTGAGCTCTTCATCCTTGATGGCAAGTTCCCCGACAGCCAAAGTCAAGAGGAAAACAAAACCGTACCATTTGAAATGTCGTTGAGATAAAGATAAGCAACTCTGGAGATTTGTTCCAGATGTTCCCGTGGATCCCCATAAAGGGCACACTGTATGATGTAGTAAATGATCCCGTCAACAACATAGTGGGGACTATTCTATTGTTAGTCTGTGATCCCTGTCACTCACTTATTCTTGTCAATGCTTAATGTTTATAGAATAATTTTCTGGATTTTCAGAAAAAGGGCTGGTTTTCAAATATTCTATTTAGAGTATGACAGAAAGATGAGGGTTTTTGTTAGTTTCAGATTTCAGGAACAGGGATAATACCAATTGATGGTAAGCGAACTTTTTAAAATGAGGCGAATGAGGAAAGGAATCTTGTGAGTTCTCTCAGAGTTTAGGGGTCAAGGTTATTTTACAGAAGGACCCTCCTCAAATCTCTTATTAGAGGGAGAATGGTATGGGCTAAAAGTGCGGGAATAAAAGAAGAAACTAAAGGAGAGAGGGGCAGGAAGACAGATTAGGGAGCAGAGGGCAGTCCGAGAAATTAGCTGTGGTGACATAGTGACGCCGAGGATGTCCCGTGGGAAGATGCTAGACATTCAACAGAAGCAGAGATGGAGTCTATGGGCTCTCTGGACGCGACATTGAGTAATATTTGGGGCTATTAAGCCCATGTGTATTTGTGTGCGTGTGTTTTACTTTCTTTTTTTAATCATCTAAATATAATTCACATATAACATTATATTAGTTTCATGTGTTTTTTTCATAGACAGCTTTTTAGAGCAGTTTTAGGTTCACAGAAAAAATGAGCAGAGGTACAGAGATTTCACATGTAGCCCCTCCCCGCCACACAAGCACAATCTCCCCCACTATCAGCATCCCACACCACAGTAGTACATTTATTAGAATCAACAAACCTATGTTGACCTATCTTTATCACCTAAAGTCTATAGTTTACATTAGACTTAGTACTGTACATTCTATGGGTTTTGACAAATTTTTAATGATACATATCCACCTTTATAAGCAGATTTTTTTTAAATTGAGGTATAATTGACATATAACATGATATTACTTTCAGGTGTACAATATAATGATTTGATATTTGTATATATTACAAAACAATCACCATAATAAGTCTACTTAACATCCATCATCATACATAGTTACAAAATTGTTTTTCTTATGATGAGAACTTTTTTTTAATTAAAAAAAATTTTTTATTAAGACTTGATTTCTTAAGAACAGTTTTAAGTTCACAGCAAAATTGACGTGAAGGTACAGAGATTTCCCATATACTCCCTGCTCGCCCCAAGCCTCTCCTATTATCAACGTCCCCCACCAAGAGGTACATTTGTTATAATTGATGAAACTACGTTGACACATTATGATGAGAACTTTTAAGATCTACTCTCTTAGCAACTTTCCAATATGAATACAGTATTATTCACTAGAGTCACCATGCTGTACATTGTCTCCACAGGACTTACTTATTATATACTTACATCTTTTAACCATCTTCACCTATTTCACCCACCTCAACCCCTGCCTCTGGCAATCACCAATCTGTTCTCTGTATCTGTGAGCTTGGTTGTTTTTTTTTAGATTCCACGTATAAGTGAGATCATACCATATTTGTCTTTCTGTCTGACTTATTTCAGTTAGCATAATGCCCTCAAGGGTCCATCCATTTTTTCACAATGGTAAGACTTCCTTCTTTTTTATGGCTGAATAATATTCCACTGTGTGTATATACATTTTCTTTCCCCATGCATCCATTGATGGACAAGCCCATATATTTTTATGTTCAGGAAATCCCAGTTGCCTGTAGTCCTGTGGCTAGACTTGACTTGAGGTTATCAAGAGCTCAAGATATGAGAGCAGCCAGAAATAAGTCCTCCTGTTCCACAGCAGAAATCAATGTGTTCTAGGGCACTGGAATGGGGAGGATGGTGGACTTTCACTTCAAGAGATTTTTCTTTATTAACTCCAGGTTTGACTTTCTCTAGTCCTGGTCTGAAAAACTATGCATTCTGGTGGGAAGTGGAAATAGCATGTATTATGAAAAACAATGGAGTGTGGGATAAATCTAATTAGGAAAAGCCAATTATAATCTTATCTCAGAAGACTGAGATGCTTCGGGAAATGAATTGAATTTTAAAGTTAATTAGGCAATAATATATTGCACCATTTGTGGAAAATCTTTCTAAAATTTATCTGTTCAATTTCAGAGTTAAAATAGCAGCAAGTTTTGGGGTCCATATACCTGTTTCTAATTCCTCATTAAATTGCCCATAAAAATACTGAAAACTCAAACTTGTCAAAGTGCCACAAAGTCAAGGTGGCATTTCTACTGACTGCATTATCCCTATATTTTACCACAGTTTAAAAAACAAACACACGCCTTAACTTAAAGGCAAAATACTAAAAATAATCCCAGTATGGTAAAGGACAAAAAGAGGTGTTCCTTATAATTACCATATCATCAATATTTAACACTGTTCTAGAAGTTTTACCCAATTCAGTGAAACAAGATAAAGATAAGAAACAGAAATTAAAAGAAAAAAATAGATACATAATTGTCTGTTTGCAAAACTATAGAAAATCAATTAGAAAACTATTGTAATGAAAAAGGACCACAAATAAATATATGCAAATCAGTGCTATTGTCAATTAAATATAATAAAGAGGGGTCAAGTGGTTAAGTTCATGCACTCCGCTTTGGTGGCCCAGGGTTTCGCCAGTTCGAATCCTAGGCACAGACATGGCGCCACTCATCAGGCCATGCTGAGGCGGCATCCCGCATAGCACAACTAGAAGGACCTACAGCTAGAATAGACAACTATGTACTGGGGGCCTTTGGGGAGAAGGAAAAATACAAATAAATAAATAAATAAAATAAAGATCTTACTCATTACTGCAAAAAATAGAAAAGCAAACAAACAAATAAAAACACTTTAACAAGAGAGATGAAGAAGCCGTGTTGACAAAAACCTCAAAACCAAACGAGATCCTAAAAGACGTCTTGACATGCTGATGCTAGAAGATCAAATACCATCAAGATGCTATTCTTCTTGAAATTAATGCACATCCTTAACACAACCTCATCCTTAACACAACCTTGGTAAAATAATTACATGGTTCATCTGAAAACAGAGAGGAAGCAATCGGAACATATTAATAATACAGAGAAACGTTGGGTGCAGTGGATCTTGGGTGTCTGATCTTAAAGTATCTGATGAAAATGAATAAATAAATAAAGTTGTATATATATTTTGGAGTCAGAACTAGTTGAAATTGTACCAACCCTAGCTGGGTTATCTTGGACCAGTGGCTAAACTTTTCTAAGACAAGTTCTTCACCCAGAAAGTTATTTCATATATACATAGATGCGTATATGTATATAAAATAAAGTGTGGTTAGAATTAAAAGAGATAATTTTACCTCTTAGCACAACACCTGCCACATTTTACTGTTATATTAGACAACAGAACGTTTAGGAAAACGTGTTCCGTGAGTCAAAAGGATGTCATTTTTCAAAGCTGAGAAAGCAAATAATTTACAACGAAGTCGTTTTGTAATTTGACGTTACGGGCTACAATAATACCCACTGCTAGTAATGATGTGGGAAAGTGGACCCTAGAAAAATGAAAAATGGTACAAAATTACTGGAGGGTAGTTTAACAATACCTATCAAGAGCTTCAAACATGTTTCTCCCCTTTGATGTAATAATTCTATTTCTAGCAATCTAACCTAGGAAAAGAGTAGATGGGGCAAAATATATTAATTGCTGTGTTATATATACCAATTCAAACATTCAGCAGAGAAACTACTAAGATATGCTATATACACATGAGACTATTTTAGGCTATGTATATTTATGCAAATAAAGAATTATAAATGATATGGTAAGATGCTCACAGCTGAATAAAGAATGCCTATACTGGCTAATCTCAATTTTGTAAGTAAAAATCATGTAGATATCTATATCTTTATATAACAGAAAAAATATATAACATACGTTATCTCTGGATTATTGAATTTCTTTATGTTTTTTTATATTTTCTAAATGTTCTACAATAAGCAATTACTTGTTCTACAATAGAAAATATATATTATTTAAAATAAAATATCTCTAAGAACAGTTAGGCCACTGTAAATCAAGAAATTAAAGTGTAAGATCTAAACATTCTTTAGATGAAATAAAATATAGTCTAGTCCCCTACCTTAGTGTTAACTAGTTTAATTAATATTTTGTCATTGATTTGAGTTATTTAAAAGCCTTGGGGTTATCTCTGAAAATATTAATCATTCTACAGTATTTATAATATTCAATAGTAGAATATTAGACCTAATCTGTTTTAGGGGAAAGACAGAATATTCCTTGGAATATACATGTTTATGTTTTAATTGCAGTTAACAGAGTTATCATTCTTGTAATTTTTCTTTTTTTCTTAAAAAAATCAATTAAAAAATGATTGAAGGTCACAGTTATTTGGATTCTTATTAGTGGAGATTCTTCTATTTAATGAAAATTACAGGGTACCTATATGTAGTAGTTTTCTGTGCTATTGAAGAAATGAGCGTGGCCCTTGGGACATATCAAATCTTGGTGAAAATTGCAATGTATTCACTTGCTTACTGTATGTCTTGCTTTATCTCAATTATTTTACCTCTACCAATGTCAGTTATCTCAACTGAAAAGTGGAAAAAATTTTAAGAGTTGTTTTGAGGTAATTCCTGACCCACCTGTGGCTAGGATTGGAAAATCCAGGCTTTGCCTCAGAGAACTAAATTTCTGGGACAAAACTTTAAACAGAAAAATAGAAAACAAAGTGCAATTTTAAAACGTGTTGTATTTAGAAGTTAAGAGCATACTCTTATACCAACACGGAAAAAACTAAGTTTAGAACCAAGTTAACCAAACCGATGGCTAACATCAAAATGGCAGACCAGGGAGTGTGTTTGAAGGCAGATTTGCTGGTTTGACTTCTTTGGGGCTGCCCCACCCCTGCCCTGCTCCACCCCTTTCCTCTTTTATACCCAGGAGAGTTAGAAGTTGCGTTTTGTGGTAAATTGAATATTCTGATTTACTGACATTACCATAAATACCAAAGACAGCTTACACATTCCCAGATAACTAAAATCTTTTAATAAAATGTACTTTATCTGAAACTGCTCTGAATATCATCGTAGATTATGAATCATACATTGTATCTAAATCTCTGTAGATTCAAACATTAGCTCAAGATCTTACAGTGCCTCAGGTTGTCCATTTAAATATTATTTGCATTAAACAGTAAATAACAGCCTGGTTATTTTTAGTTTATGGCTTTCTGTGTACTTTTTGAATAGGAGTTGTACCCACAAATGCTGTCATTATAGCTATTGAAAAAAGATAAATTACAATGTGTTGGCAATTTCCTGTATTGGATCAGAAGCAAACTGGGGCAGATTTTGCTGAGCCCAGTGATGGTGTGGATATACATAAAGGACTTGCATATTTAAAACGACTCTGTTTTGGACAGTTGCCTTGAAAAGTGAATAAAAATCAAATACTGTTTTAATTTTGGTTATTTGTGTTGTAAATGTACACATTGACCTTTTGAAAGTCAGAAATCTCTGGGGCCTGGGCAAATAAATAGAACATAGCAGAACATATTTTAAATCCACCCATTATCTTTAAAGTATTTGAAAAAATAAAAAGCAGCTGGAGTAAGAACTCAAGAGAAAAAAAAACACAATACAAATAAAATATTCTGAAATCTATGAAGAAATTAATTTTAACAAGGAGAATCAATATGAAAAACAGAGCACTATTTGGCACTGATCTTTCTGACTTTTTTGGCCCTGGGCAGAGGGATAATGCTGTTAGAAGAGGAGCTAAAACATTGACTGTTGGCATGTGGATGCATATTTTGGTCCAAGGTTGTGTGAGTTAATCATCTAGGGGGAGAAAAGAGATAGCATTTGGTTTTGGCAGAAAGAGCTGTAGAGTTTGCAAAATAGTGGGTCTGGACAATGAAAACATTGGCTCAATGGTAGAAGGTGGAGACTAAAATGAAAGAATCCAAGGGTTGAAAGAGATTTAAGAAATCTTGTTTATCCATTAGAGGTACATCTAGTTAATCGACCCATTGTTGTGGCCTGCCCTAGTCAGAGAATTCCTCAGAAGCCATTCCCAACGTTTCTTAGAAACCAGCTACAAAGATTAAAAGAATAACTCCCAGCCTAGGTTTTGCATGTGCTGGCCAAGTATCTCAAGAACTATCTGCTAAAGATAAATCAATTTGAATTCACTTTAATTAAAATGTAAATAGTACATATCACTTTGAAGGGTGGAAGAAGGTATCGGAAAACCAAACTTTTTTAAAACCCAACACCAAGGGTTCTTCTTGCTGATGACAGAGCATTCCCACATTTTAAAGCCATCATTAAACCTTGTTAAAGTCTGCTCTTCTTCATCCTTAATCATTACACTTAAGCGTCACAGAACCTGAAGGTAACCTGGAGATCACTTTGTCCAAACCCTCAGTTTTATCCTTGAGCACAGGAAGCCCAGAAGTACAACTGTCCAAGACTCACAGATGTTCCACAGAGCTGAAAATCTTTCATGTCCCAAAACGAGCTCATTGAGGTACTGCAAATTTGTTTCTTTTCCTACACCCTCTATTTCAAATAATAGTGGAAGCATTCTCTTAGCTACTTTAATTCTTTTCCTTTACCCTAAAGTATGTCATTTTCATTCATTCATACATACATACATTCATTCATCCATCCATCCATCCATCCACCCACTTATCCATCAAATGTTTATTTGGCATTGACTACATAAAGACACTATGCTAGGCTCTTTGGACGTAAAGATTAATTAGAATACAGTCTCTACTCTCTAGACCTTGGACAAGAGGGAAATGCATGGTCTAGGAGATTCAGGTATATCAAGGATGACCCACCATTGGTCTCTTTGGTAGAAGCAGGAACTCCCTCTTCTGCTAGAAAATAAGAGTGGAAAGGGAATGGATTAAGGTTAGTTAGATTATAAATGTGGATTTCAAATTTCTACAAGGTGTTCCCAAACCAAAGAAGTAACAAGAAATGTTGTTGTGCAATTTAAACTGCATTTTCTTCAGGTCTTATGGTTTGATTTATGAACAAAAGTATTTTTGCTGGCATCTTTAACTTTCTTGGAGATATTCTTACTTCTTATGTGTACCTGCCTATATGGGCTTCGACAGTCTACCCTTTCATCCTGGGGTAGAAGGGCTCCCAATTCTCAATTTAAAGTTGAAAAAGAGGGTCTGGCCCCGTGGTCAAGTGGTCAAGTTCTCGTACTCCACTTTGGCAGCCCCGGGTTTCGCTGGTTCGGATCCTGGGTGCGGACATGGCGCCGCTCATCAGGCCACGCTGAGGTGGCATCCCGCATGCCACAACTAGAAGGACCCACAACTAGAGTATATAACTATGTACTGGGGGAATTTGGGGAAGAAAAAGCAGGAAAAAAAAAAGGAAGATTGGCAATAGTTGTTAGCTCAGGTACCAATCTTTAAAAGTAAATAAATAAATAAAGCTGAAAAAGAAACCAACACTTCAGAATTTTCCCACTTGTCTTTAGACACCTCATTTGAATGGGATTAGTATTAATGTGAGGTGTGTCTTATGATGTGCTTCATAAGACTTTAATAGTAATACTCTCTATTGCAACTGTAAACTTTTTTAAAATTAAAAAATCTTTAGTGCTCACTACAAAAAGAATCTATGTTCATTGTAGGACAAGTAGTCAGAAGCCTTTTCCTCCTTATTCAAGCACTTTAAATTGAAAATCCATTCGTGCTGCCAGAAGACTCTTCCAGAGTAGAGGTGCTCAGGGCCTGTGATATTCTATTTACTCTCATGTCAAGGGAATCTACTGAAAGAACAGAAGGGCCTTGATGGGAAAAGCCTGAGTAAGTCACAGCCTGCTTGCAGCTAGCTGCCCTGTGCTCAGGTTGATGAGAGAAGGCCAAGCTTACAGCTGAATTTTCTCAAGAGGCTTGATTTTAAATTAAATGTAGTTGTGAAGACATCTGACCCTCAGCCTCGGCTGTATCTTCCTGTAGCACTTTCACCAAGCTGGGGTCTGGGCTTTTCTTGTTCGCAGCTGCATTCTCTCGTACCTAGCATAAGGGAAGATACACACTGAGGACGGGCACATTCTGCACAAGCTGACTGAGAGTTGAATTAGCTGGGAAATTATGGCCCAATATAAAAATCTCTGCATACCAGGTCATTGTGCCCTATAATGGGTATTTTATTGGGGAAAAAAATGGTACTTCTGGGGTGAGGGGTCTTCCAAGCATAACCAAGCAGATTCCAACACGAAAGATGGTAGGGAGAGCGTCTCCTGCAACAGCAGTAATAGCTAATGCCTATTGTACTTACTATGCAGCAGACACTGTTCTAAGTATTTTACAAATATTAGCCAATTTGATTCACATGGCAGCCCCTTTTAGAGATGAGGAAATGGAAACCCACAACAGTTAGCCTTTTTGCTCAAGGCCTCGTCGCTGGTGTTTACTGAAGGTCACATCACACGGAGCTGGGCTGGAACACACAGCTAGCTCTAGAATCTGTTCTTAATCACCACACAAACCAATTCTTTAAAGGGTACTTGATGCTAAAATTTTCCAGCTAAACTAAACTCTGCAAGTTGTTTCCAGAACTTGTTCTGGGGTCTACCTTCTCCTTTGACTGGGGTCTACAAAGCTGCTTGAGAACTGCCCTTGGCTCGAAGCTTCAGGGGCATGAGTTGCTAAGGCTCACGAGTTCTGCCTTGTGAAGAGGAGTTCCTGGGACCGTTTGGTCCATGGTCATACTCCCGGCCCTATAGACTGGCTAACCGTGAGTCAACCCTACAGATCTACATGACATCTCATTTGAGGTTTATGCTTGACTTCTCTTGCCAGGAGGACACTGCATTCAGGGGGATTCAATGTTTGGATAACCTAACAATTAAAGATGCTGTATCAGAGGGAGCTTTTGTAAGAAGCTTCTAGAAGTCTCTCCACAGTCTTTCTGCTCTCTGCTAGAGGGCACAGTAATGGTGCAGCCCAGAGCCAAAATCTGTTGCATCAATCAGGGTCCCCACAGGAACAGATGGCACCGTGATATTAGGATGATCCAGAAAGAGTTTATTTATAAAGTGACTAAGGTACAAAGATGTGGGTGGAGTGTAGGGGAAGCACAAGGATAGTACAGGAACCCGAACTAGCAGCAGTAGTTCTGTGCTGCCTCCTGGACCTGAGGGAACAAGGAGAGGGAGAGGCTACAGCATCTAAAAGAAGATTCAAGGCAGTTGGTAGCTTTGATAGGAGCACCAGCCTTCAATCAAGGGATGGAGCCAGCCTGATGTGACCTTACAGGAACAGAATCAGGGGGATAAATACTCCATCCTCACTCTCTTCCATCCTTCAGATCTCTTGCCAGGAATCCTCCTTGGCTAGACCCAAAAGGAAGCAAGGAGGCTTGAGATTCTTTTGATATAGTCCATACAAGTCAGCTTTCTGGGCAGAGAACAGTGGGAGAAGACGGAGAGCAGATCTGAAGAAATGACAAATATCCCACACAGGCGTCAAATAGACTATTAATAGACCGAAGCTGAGGTAGAGCCCGCACCACCTATAGAAAGTGAGAAAGAGATCCAATATGGGAGGAGATGGGGACATCAGAACAGTGACCCATGAACAAGAAACCATGGCAAGATGGCCTTGTTCTCTCTACGCCATAATCCCTGCAAGCTGAGAGTAGGGAAATAGCCATGCAGTCTCAAGGCATGAATAGGACTTGTGGCTAGGGGTCAGTGGGTCATTTTGTTCTCTGGTTATTACACTAAATGATGTGTAGGAAACATCTGGAGACAGAACTAAGCCATCTCCATTGGGACCCATGGGTAACTGCACAGATTTGACAGTTGTGATCACAGAGGCAAAGCTGTGGTGTAAGCTGTATCCTTCATCTCGACAGAAACCCTTGCTGAAGAGCCACAAACGAACAGCGAGGACTTTTACAAACCTGTATTTTCTTTTCTTTTTTAAAAATGTTTTAGTAGCTTTTATTAGACTAACTTTGCACAGATAATAATTACAAACTCTGGAAATAAAATTTTTTTAATTTGATTTTTTTCCCAGCTTTATTGAGATATAACTGACATATAACACTGTGTAAGTCTGAGGTGTACAATGTGTTGATTTGATACGCTTATATTTTGCAAAATGATCACCACCATAGCCTTAGCTAACACGTCCATCATGTCCCATAATTACCATTTCTTTTTTGTGGTGAGAACATTTAACATCTACTCTCTTAGCAACTTTCAAGTACATACTACAGTCTTATTAACTGTTACCACCATGCTGTACATTAGATCCCCAGAATTCATCTTACAACTGGAACCCTGTACTCTTTGACCAACCTGTATTTTCGTAAATCACAACATGGAAATTTGAGACCAAAGCAATAGTGTTATCTGAGTCACCTCTCCAGAATCTGACTATAAGGCAACGAATCAGTGGGTGGCCCACAAAGCCTAAAATGTCTGTTTATTATCTGGCACTTTACAGTAAAGTTTGCTGGCTCTTAAAATTAATTCCGTTTTTACAGTGCAATGTGATGTGTGGTAACATCATGAGTGGGTTTAAGGTGACTGTCAGTTAATATCTACCACTGGACTCAGACTTGGAAATGGCAGCAAATACGTCTTTGTCCATAGCTGCATCCTCTTCACAGCACAGGGCTTAGGACAGGATGGATGCCCAATGAACATTTGCTGAGTGAAGGCATGAACGTCCTTGTGTGCAGAGCGTGTTTGCATCTAGGGAAGAAGTTAGACCAACACCATCATTCTCCACAGCAACTTCCCCTTAAAGGGACATGAAGCATTTACCTACTGTGGAGTTTTATAGCATTTGTCCATAACTGGCTTTTTCTGGGATTTTGTTCTTTATCATTCTCCTTTACTTCATGTGAAAATTCTGATTTGAACTGTTTGAGGAAGAGAAGGAAAGGGGCAATTGGCAGTTGGTGCGTGGAGAAAATGGAATTTCTCCTCCAGTCTCTGTGCTCTGGGTGTGTTTCCCACATCATCTCTGGAATATTGACTTGGTATATATTCTAGACTGACCTCACAATTGCCCAAAGGTCTCTTGGTAGTAACCCTCACGCTGGACTGTGCCTCTGAGCTATCTGCCAGGTCTTTCTGGGACTTTGCTGTAAAAACAGTGAGACCTCACTGAAAGTCAAGTGACCTCGCTTCCAGGTGTGCGGGTTGGGAAAGGTCAAAATATTCACTTCAGGGAGAAGACCATCTTCTGAGGCATTCATTCATTCATTCCTTCAACAAATACCTACTAACTACCTCTTCTGTGCCGAGCATTCTTCTAGTTTCAGGAGATACATCAGTGAACAAAACAGACAAAAATAAAATAAAATTCTTGCCCTCACGAACATTCTGGGAGGTATGTGTGTGTAAGAGAAGGGGATAGGCAAAAATTTGTGTTTACAAGAAGTAAAACATACAATATGTCAGATGGTGATAAGCTCTATGGAGAAAATAAAGCAAGGAAAGGTGAGAGGGCTGGGCTGCAGATCGGGGAGATTTCAAGTAGAATCTCTTGATGTGTTTGAAATATCAATTGATAATCTGAAATACGACACACCTGTTGACTCTTCTGGTGATGGGTAAAGGAGCTCTTTCCTTTCTTAACATTCAACAACGTAAGAAGAAATATCATCACTGCGCTAGAAAAGCAGTTGGTTATTTGACTCTCACTTCAGGGGGGAAAGGGGAAAAAGTCATTTACTGAAAATTCAACTGGGGTTTGAAATTGTTAGTGTCTTTACAGTGGCAATTTATCCCCAGTCTTACACTTCTTGTGTGCACTTCCAAGTGGAAGTAATACCTTGGTCCACTGTGGAAATCAGGAAACAGAACACAGAAGTTGACCAATGTTGGCTGTTTGGAGGTAGGCTGGCCAAACTGATGCAGACGTTTTCTTATCAGGACCAGAAACCTGTGAGCGCCAGGGAACTAGCCGCTCACGCTCCCTTCACTCCGCTAGGCATTTTCCAAACAGACGGAAGGACTCAGGGCTTCAGAAATTCTGATCAGAGTACTCACCTGAAATTACTCCTTCTCGCTCACCCAGGCCCACCCAGGGGAGCTAAGCTCTGCAAGAAAGCAGGGCCTGGCGACAGGACGTGAGTTTGAAGCACCTTCCGAACACCTTGAAAACCACGAAAAACAATCTTGAAAACTTAACTGGTTTGGTCAGTTAGATTGAATCCTTCACAAAACCACTTCTAGGAGCATTGTACAGAGACTGAGGACGTGGCATAAAGATCCAACCACCGTCTCTCCAGCCTTGAACATTGAGAGGAGCCTTCAGGGCCGGATGAAACGAAACCTAAACTTCCATCTCACAGCCGCTGGGAAGGAGCTCTGTGACCTCCTCTCCAATCCAAGAACTCCAGGTGATGTGCTGAACAGGGCTGGAGGTGAGATTGGAGAAGGGCTATAGAAACCTCCATGATGTTGCTGGGGGCACTTCCCAGCAGGATTGATGACAACTGGCTCCCACAGTCTACAGGGGGCCAGTTGAAGATTTGGTTCCTACAGCCCCTTCTCTGCAAGTGGATGGGCCTCTTCTCCACCTCCCCCATTAGCCTGGGAGCCAACAAGTCTCCACAATGAGGGGGTGGGAGTTAGGGTTTCCCAGGCCTGGAACACGGTCCAGAAGTTAACAAGAGTAAGTTTAGGATTTCCTGCAGCCTCTGCACTCAGGGTTCCTCCAGTTCAGCTGGTGCCACTGATGAGGATTATTTTGGGCTGGTTACTTTTAAAAACTGCAGACAGGAAGGAGGCTCTGAGGAATGGAATTCACTCACCCTTTCTTGGGAGACATTTACATTTGTAAGGGAGATCTCCATCTATAGGGGTGTCTCCCTCTCTGCACCAGGAGGAAGGGGGGATGACCTTATCTCTAGAAACCCTTAATGGGGACGGCAAGGACTTAAGTCTGCATAGTGATCTTGCTCTTGTTTATTGTGCTTGTCTGGTAACCTGTAACTGACTCCCCCTTCCACCAACATCCTCCAGAAAGCATAGGACATCCTGACTTAATCTGATCTGATTCTTATCTAAAGTTATAGGACCACCCAATAACCAGACCCCACCTGCACTGATACCATTTTAATGACTTTTTTTTACATATTCTTTGCTTTGTCTTGTAAAGAGATAACTCACATACCTATGCCTTAAGTTTAGCCCTACCCTCAACCCATGTTTGCAGCTCTTCCTGCCCGTGGGTCCTGTCCCCAAGCCTGCAGCTCTTTACTGCCCATGCGTCCTGTTCCCATGTTATTCTCTAAATAAAAGAGTGTTACTGCCAGACCTTGAGACTCCAAGAAATCTTTCTTTCGACTCCTCGGTTCACTGAGCCCACATCACCACCAAGTATCGTCTGGAGCCCTCCAAATACGCCTGGTGGTCCCTGCTGTCCTGCTATGGATTGCTGCCCTTTCCCACATTGTAGACGGAAAAGGATCTTTTTATCCCAGCTTCTTGCTTTTCTCATTTCTCTTCATCCTCACTCCAAATTTGAATACAAGTCTCCCCCATTAAACAGTTTGAGTGTAACCCTCCGCCAGAGTTGATCACTGGGGCTTCATTTGCCCTGTTTGGGACCAGTAATAACACGAGCCCTCTTCTTGGACTTGTGCCAAGACATACTGTGTTTAAGAAGGGCTGAAATTCCCCATGGCATTTTTTTTTCTGATGTTTTAAATATTTGCTTATTTTTCCCACAGGAAACTTTACAGTTAGTGTGCATTCCTAAATTGATCATTTTTTCCCTGTGTTTCCCTTTTTAGCAAATCCTCGGGCAGCTCATTATGGATGTTTCTGCTAAATGGACACCTCATAGCAGAGCAAGACATTTTCCTTTGCACTGCGTGGTTTCATCAAGGGCAGCCAGTTTTCTTGTTTGGTCAGTAAATCTCAGCTGTTGCCTTCTTCAAGACTCCTCTTCACACATAAGAAGCACCTCCAAAATCCAGTTGGACCCCATTATTTTTTTTTTATCTCTGCTAAGTTCAAACTCATCATTTTCTCTTGACAACAGCTCGAAGGGCTCCCTGAGGGGCTGGCCGTGTAACGCAACCACCCCCCCCACCACCGCCCCAAACTCTCAAAGCCAATAACTGTTTGCCAGATTTTGTTTCCTAGTTATGTATGAAGCTCCACAGCAAAAGGAAGTGGGGACTCAACGAAGATAAATTAGAAGAGCTGGGGCCCAAGAAAAATATTCCAGTTAGAACATTCCAGGGGATCATTTTACAGTGTTTACTCTTTATTTTGAGGGAATGAGAAGACCGGTCAGAAAATGTAATCAACTAATTTACATCTGCCCTGTCAGACATCAGAATAAGCCAGTGAAACATATGTCTGCTGACCTGAAATTCTTTTTTTTTTTTTTATTGGCATCTGAGCTAACATCTGTTGCCAATCTTTTTTTCTTCTCCCCAAAACCCCCCAGTGCATGGTTGTATATTGTTGTAGTAAGGCCTTCTGTTTGTGGCATGTGGGCTGCTGCCTCAGCATGGCCTGATGAGCAGTGCCATGTCCACGCAGAGGATCCGAACCTGTGAAACCCCAGGCCGGTGAAGCAGAGCGCCCAAACTTAACCACTCAGCCACGGGGCCAGCCCCCTGAGCTGAAATTCTTAGCTTGGAAAATCACAGGCAGCCCTGTGAGGCAGAAAATGGTAGGTAACATCTGCATAGCGGATAACCCGTGCGGAGAGTAGCAGCAAGGTGGTTACGAGGAGCCTAAGGTGGGGACCACTCTGGAATCTTGGAGAGCTTGTCAGTAGACTTTGTTGCAGATCCAGGAGCTTGCTGAACTGGGTGGAGATGTCGTAGTCAGCATCTGTTCCCCAGGATCATCTGTTCCACTTAAGATCAGAGTGGAACTCCAGGTTAGATGGTGGAGATTTTAGTGCTTCAGAAGCACTTTTCATGGCTGGATCTAATTTGAAATTCAAATGAATTCTGTGACTACTTATCAAGAATCTGCTCTGTGTTTGCCACTGTGCTAAACATGGCCGTCTTACTACTTGACTCCTGCGGCAGCCATTCACAACGTAGTCTCTAAGAATGGCTATTCCAGGACTGTGCTGTCCAAAGTCCGCATGGCCACATATGGCGGCCATCATGCTAGATGCTGCAGGTGCTTCAAAATCTGAAGAGGACTCTTTCTGCCCTCAGAGGGCGTGTAATCTGGAGGAGGAAAAGATTGCTACAGAAGAAACTATAATACCAAACAGAGCAAGCTCAGTAGCAAAATGGAAATAACCGAAAACGAACTAAGGTTAACTCAGGATGTAAGGAGGGGGCAAAGGAGGAGGAACAGAGGGGAGGAGAGGTGGCTGGAATGTTCTGTGGGAGCCACCCATGCCTGGTCTTAAACTGATAGGTCATCAAGAATCATGCTTTAGGAAGATAACACAGACAAAAAGAAAAAATGGAAAATTTTTCAGGAGACTGGAAGCCAGGTAGAAAGACACTTCAAATAGTCAAGTTCAAAGACAAGAAGGCCAGAACTCATGTAATAACAGTCAAATGGAAGAAAGGCAATGGATTTGGGAGATGTTTGAAAGTTTATAAAAATTCATTTTGACTAATCATAAATTGAAAAGTGAGAAAACTAGTAAGAGGGGCTGGCCCACTGGCATGGTGGTTAAGTTCATGCACTCCGCTTCAGCAGCCCAGAGTTCACAGGTTTGGATCCTAGGTGCAGACCTAGTACCACTCATCAAGCCTCGCTGTGGCAGCATCCCATATAAAATAGAGGAAGATTAGCACGGGTGTTAGCTCAGTGACAATCTTCCTCAAGCAAAATGAGGAAAATTGACAATAGTTGTTAGCTCAGGGCTAATCTTCCTCACAAAAAATAAAAATAAAAAAAAGAATACTGGGAATAAAGTTGAGAAAGACAGAAAACAAAAAGAAAACTAGTAAGAAACAAAGTATTGACGGAGCTCAGTTTTAAAAACAAGAGACAATATAGTCAAAGACTTAGCTTGAACAATATGAAACTGCCATTTTTGTAGGTGAAAAAATGGTTGACTATCAGTAATTTCATGAAATTCAAACTTACTTTATAATTGGTGCCCTTAAATATTCCACTAGAAAAAGTAGAAAAAAACATAGCCCTAAACAAAATAACATAATAAGAAATAAAAATTAACAATGAACAAGAGGGCAGGAAGGTGTTCTCTAACAGCAGGGCAGGGGAGGGCGTGTTGTAAAGAGCAGACACAGTTCTTAAAGGAGATAGTCTGGGAGAGAAGTTCCCGTGGCTTTCAGCCTGAGGCGAAATCCCGGAGAAAAGTGGTTAGGTCAGTGAAAGGCCCACGCTGTTTTGAAATTAAAGAAGGGCATTGTAACTTACTTTACAACCTTCTCTACATCTTCCTCTGGGAGTTTTCTTAACAGAAGATTTGTCCCAGAGTTATTGGCAAAGATTAAAAATATCCCCAATAAAATTTTCCCCAAGTCCATTTTCTACCCGTGCTCCCTTCGCCATAATACCTACTAAAGACAGAGTTTAAGAACAAATAGAGAAAACTCTGGTAAGCAAAACCTTCAGCAAGCCTTCCACTACACAAGGATGTCATTAGGTCCCCTAGTAAGTGTTAATCATTCCCCAAGAGTGAAGGCGGTGCAATCCATTCAGAACGATGCAGGTTGTAGAACCTCCACAACTTTCACTTCCCAATTCTGAGCCGCATCACTGTACTTCCAAGCCTTTGTTCCCACTGATTCCTTTTCCGAGAAAGCTCTCTCTCCTCCCCAGGTCTTTGCTGCTTCCAGAATGCTAACTCGTCCTCCAAGTCCTGACCCTGGGCCCACTCCCTTGGAACTTATGAACACTCAGTTCATGCTTTTATTTCCATTGTATTGAGTTTGGTTGTCTATGAGTCTAAGGTTGTTTTTCACTCTTAGATTCAATCAAGAAAGGTAAGATTGGGGCCGGCCTGGTGACATAGTGGTTAAGTTTGCACACTCTGTTTCGGAGGCCTGGGGTTCGCAGGTTCAGGTCCCAGGCATGGACCTACACACCACTCATCAAGCCATGCTGTGGCGGCATCCTGCATACAAAAAATAGAGGAAGATTGGCACAGATGTTAGCACAGCAACAATCCTCTTCAAGCAAAAAGGGGAAGAATGGCAACAGATGTTAGCACAGGGCCGATCTTCCTTACCAAAACAAAAAAAAATAAAAAAAGGTAAGATCAAAAACACATGCTCTTGTGTTGATCAATAAAACAACGGAAAATAAATTTCAAGGTTGTATGTTGATAATATGCTGCATTTGTGTCAATGAGATAATGTAAAAACACTCATTGTGAAAGAGTATGCAAATAATTTCGTTTGTCTATAAAAGTACACAAGAGTTATTGTGATAGAAATGTTTGTAGAGGCATAGAACACATTTGAAGGGATATGCATCGTTTTACATAAGAAATGGAATTGGGCATGATGGGAAGACCAGAGACGTTCACAATATTCTTTAATCATTTCTTCACTGCTTGATTTTATTTTAAGAAGAATTCTTTCATTTCAAAAAACCAAACATAGTTCTTCCATTCTGGGTCTCGGAGAACCGTGGTTCATTCAAGATCAGCACCAAAGGAGGATGTCCCAGGAGCCCGCAACACGCACTCCCCAAATGAGCCACGTCTTCCAGCACGTCCCTCAGTGCGGCCCCTAGAGAGTGTTTGTGAAACTACAGGGCAACCTCTCCAGGGCCACACACAGCCAAGTTAACTGGCTCAGGAGGCTACACTGCATAGCCTCGTGTAGGGATAATCTGGGCTAAATGAGGCAGCTTTTTAGTTAGGTTTTGTAGCAATAGAAAGGGATTGTTGCCCAAGAAAAACATAGAACTGGCAAAACTTTTAAATGCAATATTTGACATCATTGTACAAAAAATCAAGTAACCATTTCCCAGGATGGGATGTTGCTCGGCCACATAAACCCTTAGGTCTGAGCTTACTGCCTTCTCCCTGCCCGTCCTGCTTATTCCAATACCTCCTCTTCCGTTTGCTAGCTACCAGTCTTCAACCAGCCAATTCCTATTCCTTTGTTACTTTAAATTCTCTATCCCTTCAAAACAGGCTTTAGAGTTACCTTTACACATTTAAATATCTAAAAACGTCAAAAATTATATTAAGGAGACTCTACTTAACAAAGGACTTTGTATCCAGGGTCTCTTTCTGTCGCTACCAACAAATAATCAAGTGAGTCAGTGTGAGATTCTCAGGCGGAGCTCCAACCAGACCAAGTCAGGTTCAGCGTGGGGCGTGGAGCAAAGTGGAGGGAAGTTCTTCCTGAAACAACACCTCCACCACAGTGAACACGGATCGAGCACCCTCCAGGGACCAGGCCTCTTTCCTGTAATATCTCAGTTAGTCTTTGCAACAACTCCAGGAAGTTAGTATAGAAAAAAATTGTCCCAAACCTGGTCTGTGCGATGTAATTTATAACCTCCTTCTGAAAAGAAATTAGGATTTTACTGATCAAACATTTAAGCAGTTTTCTGATTAGCTTTAATGGGATTAAAACTTGCTTGGGGAAATTATCACCCACCCCCAGCTGACTAATCTGTCAAGAGTCTAGTGACTGTTTCCCTAATGACCTTTTTCCTTTGAATAGTCAATCCAACAAGGATAATCTACTTATTGTCTTTTGCTGTAAAATATCTCTTCCGAAAGTGACTCCTCCTTGGCCTGGAAGAGGATTTTTTTCCCCTTGTTGCAAGATTTTTGTAAAATTGACACATGCTCATAACCCAATTGCTTGAAAATTTTTTTAACTAGGTAGATACTAGTCTTTCCCCATGTAGCACATAATAAGCAGTCATAGAACCAGAGCGTGAAGGTCAATCTGTCTGACCCCGAAACCCAGTCTTTTAATTCCTGTATTTTACCTCTTCACCAGGCAAATTGGCATCTCACTTCCTTCAGTTCCCACACCACAAAGTCTGTGACTGTCAATCCTGCTTGTCTACTGCGACTTTTCTCTCAGAGCCTTATCAGCCAGGATGTCAAGAACGCCCTTGATAAAGCCAAATGCTGATCTCCCAGTTCTTACTCTGGCGATAAAATCTCCCAATGGGAAGCGAGGATGACTTGTAGCCTTACTCTGTGTCTTCTGTAGATGATCCTTCACCTCTAGGTTCTCTTTACCTCCTTAACTGCTCCTGCCACCCCTACCCAGGCCTCAGAGGGGTACAGTTCCCCCTTTAATGTCTTGGGTTCAATGGAGCCCAAGAGTCCCATGCTCTCATCACAGCTGAGAGCTGTCCTGAGCATTTAAACTCTGCTTCACTCAAGGCTAGGGGAGAAGGAAGGGAACATACAGAGATGCAGGTAGATAATATGCCATGTAAGTTACAGGAGCGACAGTTAGAGTCCTTTGTCAGATTAGGGTCACCTGCAGGCTCACTGACAGAAGTCATCTTAACCTACCACCCAAGCGAGTCCTTGGGTATGTCCAGACTCCTCAAATTACAGACCCAAGAGCGTGAGGCCACAAGGCCTTGTTTGCCTGCCTGAGAATTGCCTTCAGAGTCCCATTTTCTGTCTAACGTATATGGGACAGGAACATCGAATCAATGTCCATAGGAACACTTCAGGCTATACTCCAGAGAAATACCAAAGGGCGTCCTAAAACATGTTTCTCTCCTGTTCAAAACTGATCACTGAATATTCATTCATTTATTCAGCAAACCCACTATGCGCTCTCTCTCCTCCCTGCCTTTGATCTTGCTAGTCTTCTTTCTGAAACTCTCACCTTCTCTCCACTTTATCTGGGTGACTCCTTTTCATCCTTTAGGTCTCAGCTGAAATGCTCCTGCCTCCAAGGATCGTCCCCAGATAACCCCATAATACCTTGCACTTCAACTGCCATAGCTCTTGCTGCCGGCTCGGCGAACCAATGAGTCGAAAGAAAGATTTCTTGGACTCTCAAGGTCTGGTAGCAGTGGCCCTTTATTCAGAGAATAGCATGGGGACAGGACCCACAGGCAGTAAGAGCTGCAGCATAGGGACAGGACCCATGGGCAGTAAAGAGCTGAGGGCATGCGGACAGGACCAATGGGCAGTAAGAGCTGCAAACACCGGTTGAGGGTAGGGCTAAATTTAAGGCATAGGTATGCGAGTTATCTCTTTACAAGACAAAGGAAAGATTATATAAAAATAATTCATTAAAATGGTATTAGTGTAGGCGGGGTCTGGTTATTGGGTGGTCCCATAACTTTAGATAAGAATCAGATCGGATCAGGTCAGGACATCCTATGCTTCCGGAGGATGATATAGATCGGTGTGTAGGGCAGGTCACTTTGGGCTTCTCTCCTTGGGACAGCCTTGATCCCCATCAGCTCTCATCCCTCTTTATTTTAATCACCTCTTTATTTGTTCCCCTTTGTTACCAGACTCATGTAAGCTCCATGAGTTGAAGAATCAGGTCTACCTTGTTTATCATTGTATCTTCAGTCCTGGCTTAAATAAAGTGTTAGGTAGATACTTGTTGAGTAGATGCATTGTGTAGCGTACTGCATTGCACATGGAGGGGATTGGTTAGATAAAACAAAACGCTCCCGTTGGGTTGTTGCTATTTGGGGTTGTTGAAATATTCAAGTAGAAAGAGCTTCAACTATTATACAATAGATTCAAAGCCAGTTTCCTTTCTTTTGCCCTGAAAGGAAGGAGTCTGGAATATACTGATTTACTTCCTCTACCCTGATTATACCATCTTTCTACGAGACAATTTATTTATATTAAATGGAGGAGGTTATTTAGCAAATGGGACAGCGCATCAGGTAATGGGATCCTGTGTTTTATTTCTGGCTCTGCTTATTACCTCAGGCAACCCACTTAGCAGCTTTCCAAGTCTGTGTGTGAGTTAGGATATTAAATAATTGGCAATACTCAGAAATTCTTAGGTGGCAACTATAATTCTCAATTGCATATAATATTCTCATTTCAGTTATTGTTATACATAAGGAAGGATACCCACTCTTGTTAAAATGCCATTTTGAAAACTGTTGTTGACTGTGAATTCACCATCAGACACTGGCACTTAAGTAGAAAGCGCTCCTATCAAGCCAAAGATCAGGTCAAAGCAAACTCTTACCGAAGGGGATGTTAAAGTTATGAATGCTTCTGCATGTGGGGCAGGTTCTGATCAGCTTAGCTTTCGAGGTGGACTGTGACTTCAAATAAGACAAGAGCTGTGGCTCTTCTTTTTCTGTTCAGGGAGAGGTTGAATCAGGCTGCTTATCACGGTCCCCAGAATGCCATTAACCCAGAGTGGAATGTGGGAAGGAACTGTGGACGACCTATTGTAAACAAATCTATTCTGGTCTATAAGCGTCAGCTCCCTTTAGAGAAAACAAGCCAACAGTTAAGAGTCATTTTTTTGTTTTTACAAAGAGAGGTAGCCATTACCCCTTACAGTGAAGAAGAGTCACAATTACAAAGGTGATTGATTTTTTTCTCTTCACATTTGTTCCTTATAATATCTTTCTAATCTACTGATATTAAAGGACTTATTGAAGGCTGTTTTGGCTAACCAAGAGATTCTTTATCTGTAGGAACACAATTCCAATGGGTTTCTTTCATGGGAAGATAAACCCATAACTCTTATACGGAGGGATTGCAGAATGATGAATCCTATGATGTGAAAGGCTTCTGGACAAACACCTCTGTGGAAGTTACAGGTGCTAGGCAACCTCTGTGGTGGAAGACAGTTCTTCTCAACTTTATAGTGTCCAAAAACATCACACTGGTAATCTGAACAGGTCACAGTGGACTATAGATATGATGAAGATTTTAGGCTGGTTACTTTTAAAACTGCAGATGAGAAGCAGGCTCCGAGGACCGGAATTTGCTTGCTCTTTGAGAGATATTTGCACTTGTGAAGGAAGGGGGGTGACCTTGTAGGGACCTGAAATTGGCCACCCCGGGATATGTCTCTTTGGCATCGGGATTGTTTGGGGCTGATTGCTTTTGATAAACTGGGACAGGGAGGGAGGATCTGGGGAATGGAACTTGCCCTTGTTGGGACACATTTACATTTGTAAGGTAAATCTCTATCTGTAAAAGGTGCCTCCCTCTCTGTACCAGGAAGAAGAAGAGAGATGACCTTGTCCCTAGAAACTCTTAATGGGGAAGGCAAGAACTTAAGTTGGTTGCTGTCTGGCAATCTCATGTAACTGATTTAGGGTGGTGGCTTCTAACCTTTCTAACCTTTACTTAATCCGATTTGATTCTTGTCTAAAAGTCATGGGATCACCCAATGACCAGACCCCACCTGCACTGATACCATTTTAACTTTTTTTCATGTTCTTTCCTTTGTCTTGTAAAGAGATGACTCATATACCCATGCCTTATAAAATTAGCCCTAACCCTCAACTCGGGGCAGCAGCAGCGGCTCTGCCTGCCTGTGGGTCCTGTCCCCATGCTACTCTATTCTTTAAATAAAAGAGCACTACTGCCAGATCTTAAGAGTCTAAGAAATCTTTCTTTCGACTCCTCAGCTCACCGACCCTACATCAGATATGCCCAGATTCTAAGCAGGAAGTGGCTCTTGTCACTAAAAGAAATTTAACACCCTCTTCCCATGAACTCAGTGTAGGATACTGATCCCAGATATCCTGCTACTGGTGGAGAGAATGCTGGAAGGACTTCATGCTCACATTAGAGAGAAATTTGCAGGGTCAACAAAAGAGCCAAATGTTATCCCTTTAATTCATATGTACAGAAGCATTAGCGCTTTGCAGAGCAGACAGGAGGACAGTAAAGACTCCGTGATGACTGTATTCAATGTGGATTTTGTTTTGCACAGGCTGTGACCGAAGATCATCTAGAGATAGTGACAATGTTTTGAAAGTCCCATCCTAGTCTCATACCTAGAATGGTATGAAATAAGACACATGGGACATGCGGAAGAGAACTGGTGGAACTTGGACCATGCAAGAGGAAAAGGGTCCCAGGCTAAAGCAGAATAAAGACCTTTCCCAAAACACACTGGTAAGGCTTCTTCTTAGATTCTTTGTAAGAGCTGAACGTTTATGCAAGAATGCAACTGCATATAAGACTCAAAGATATACATGTTTATACATGTGTGTGTATATTTTGTACATGTGTTTATATATATGTGTGTGTATGTGTATGCCTAGTTATACAAAGTAATTCTCACTCCAAAATTCTCACAAAAGTACTCTGATATGGTCATGAAGTAATAAGTTAAAAAAATTCCTCTAAATGTTATATATATAGACATTGAGCAGGATGGAGCCTTCTTGCTTATCGTACTCGGGATTTTAGTATCCAGAGTGGGTTAAGCAGATGAACAGCCTCCCTTACAGAGCCCTATATTAATGTAGTTTTCATTTATTTGTATTGATGGTGTATTCCATGTACTGTATATTTTTTTACTTCAAATCTCTGTCAATTAAGATTTCGCAGCTATTTGCTCTTCTTTTAAAAATCCTTCTAAAACTCGTAACTTCTCCACTCCTGTTGTAGATTGAATTGTGTCCTCTAAAAAGATATGTCCCCCCAAATCGTAATTCCCAGTACCTATGAAGTGAGCTTATTTGGAAATAAGGTCTTTATAGATATAATCAAGATAAGATGAACTCATACTGCATTAGGGTGGGCCCTAAATCCAATGGCTGGAGTCCTTATAAGAAGAGAGAAATTTGAACACAGAGACAGAGGAGACACAGAGGGGACGGCCATGTGATGATGGCGGCATAAATTGGAGCAATGCAGCTGAAAGTCAAGGAGTGCCAAGCGTTTCTGGCAACCACCAGGAGCTGGAAGAGGCAAGGAAGAAAGATCCCTGCCTTCAGAGGGAGCGCAGCCCTGCCGTCAGCTTGATTGTGGACTTCCGTCCTCCAAAACTATCAGAGAATAAATTCCTTTTGTTGTAAACCACCTAGTTTGTGGCCATTTGTTGTGGCAGGCCTCAGAAATTAACACAGCTTCCATACTTAAGTTTGAAATTCCTCCGTGATCTGTTAGGTGAAAACATAAATCACATAGACCAGAAGTTGCCAAATGTACCTCTGGGCAGCAAGGAACCGGCCCTGCAGCCAGAATCATTCAGAACGTTCCTCACTGTAAAGGCTTAGTATTACAACTGATCAGTCCTCTGCTCTTCCACCAGCGACCTGATTTGGAAATAGAAGTTCTTTTCTAGACTCTCTACACCATAGTTTGATTTCTTGCTTATTTACACTGAAATATAGTGTGTTGGGTAATGTCTGTGTCACACCCTTCAAGGGGTTTCCATGAAGCTGTCTTGGACAAAGACTGAAACAGGACGGACCATTATGCCTTGGATCTGAGAAGAAAATATAGAGTGGGTATATAGGAAAGGTTTGCTCTTCGTTGGCACCAAAGCTTTGCAGTGTAAGGAAGAACTAGGAGGAATACAGAACTGGGCTTTCCAATAAAACCTTCTGCATTAATAGTCTACACCTTCCATTACAGGAGCCCTGAGCCAAATGAAACTATTGAGCACTCGAAATGTGGCTAGTGTGACCCATAAACTGAATCTCAAATTTAATTAATTTGAATTTAATTTAAACTAGACAGCACAGTTCTAGAGTCTAAACAACATAGTTAGGAGAGACTACAAGGAGGGAAAGCCAAATAGAGGATTCAAAATGAAACAAAACACAAAATCTATTCAAATAAAACCCGGTAAAAATTAACAGAAAACAGCGGTTCAGGTAGAATAAACAATGAAGCTAACAGAGAATTATTTCCCTGCTCTTTCTATGATTAGGTTTTCCCAATATAAAGCAACTGGCCAATTGGGCTAAATGAATAATAATTTTTAAAAGATGGACTGTATATAATCATTAATCAAATTAGCGAAAATAGTAGACCTTGTAAACTCAATGGCCACCATTTTATTGGATTAAAAAATAAAATTAGAAGAATTTTTCTTATGTACAAAAATTAAACAATTTAATGAAGTAAAGGTGTAAGATAAAAATTCAGTAGATGATGAAAAACTCTGAGACTGAAAAAAGAGTCATTAGCTTTTTAATAGCAGCAGGCAAAAACGGACAAGAAAGAAGAAAGAGAGAGGAAGGAGGGAGAAGGGAGAGGTTGGAAGGAGAGGAGGAAGGGAGAGAGGGAGGGAGAGAAGCAAAGAAGCAAAACCTACAAACTCTGATCCGTAAATTCAAAAGCTGTTGGCATTTGGAGGAAGTATTTAGGAGGTCCCTAAAAGTTGAGGCACCATTACTACTTTTGAAGAGAAACCCCAAGGTAGATGGCATGAGGAAATGTCACGTATAGAGATATCTGAACAGAAAGATGCCAGTTTCTACAGATCAGCAAAATTGAACATGGAAATCCCCATAGCATGATGCACTCTGCCACTGGACTTAGGATCCAGTTGTGAAACTCACAACAGCATGCAGGTAATTTGCAATGTTTCCTGAGCTCACCATCAAAACCAGGAGTTCCGCTTCTATGACAGTTTGGACACAAGGACACATTGAATCCAGGCAAATATACTCAATAAACATTGCTAAAAACAATATAGTGACATCTCTTTGTTGAGGGAGTTTGAATATTGTTTGTGTCTAAAGCAGGGAGAAAATGGGGTCCATGAGATCTCTCAGTTGTGGAGGTGGTGAAAATCCCCCATATTTTGGATAACAAAAATTAAAAGATTGCATGAAAGCTTATAATAAATTTAGTCCTTCTTGCATATTGAGAATTTATTTAAAATCATGTCAAATTTTATTGTATTTTTTAAAAACTTGAAATCCATGACATGTGTAATCAATCAATCAAGGATGCATACTTGGCAGGTTTTTTTCACAGCTCTGCTAATTCAGAAAATTCATTCAATGTTCACTAGGTGTCCGGAGTTGGAGTGGTGTGGGCACTTATTAAATGATTGCTGAATAAAGTAACAAACCACTCTTATTTAGAGGCAGGTCTTGCTTGTCAGTTATAAAGCAAGATGCATATTTTTCCATAACCTGTTGACGGATTCATAAGCAATGTCTCTATGGCCTTCTTTGGTAATTGCTGGCTTCCCTAGCAACAGCTGTCATCCTGAGAGAGGCAGATTGACTCTGCCTTAACCCATCCATTGCCCACCCTAGTGGGTGTCTGGAATTTCGCATAGCAACAGCCCCCTGTCCATATTGTATTATCTTCTTATTGTTCCTGTGGATTTGAAGAAATAAAGACATGTTATATACCCAGTTTGACTAGTTTCTGTTTAAAACAACTAAAAACGATGGATAAAATGAAAACAAAAGATTGTCTTAAATATATCCACAGCTGGCACAAAAGTAAGGAATCCTCCAATTAAAAATTAAGTATGGCAGCTGGCCTGGTAGCATGGTGGTTAAGTTCATGCACTCTGGGGTTCGCAGGTTCGGATCCTAGGTGTGGACCTAGCACTGCTCGTCAAGCCATGCTGTGGTGGCATCCCACATAAAACAGAGGAAGTTAGGCACAGATGTTAGCTCAGAGCCAATCTTCCTGAAGTAAACAGAGAAAGATTGGCAACAGATGTTAGCTCAGGGTCAATCTTCCTCACATACACACGAAAATTAACTAAAACAGGCAGTCAGAAACCAAAGCATCTTTGCATTGAGCATATTGGTCATGAAGTTGAGCCTTAGTGTTCAAAGTCTTACAGTGTGTGAAAGAGAGGAGGCAAGGGTCAGGGCCCATCCCAGGTGTGATTTAATGGAAAACCCCTCGGTAAACCCTGGACCTCAAAAGCTATCCTCTAAAGGCATACCCTAGAAATACACTTCCTCTCTGCCCCTCTCCCCAGGGGACAGTGGGGACAACTACTGTCTGGACCCTTGTCACTGAGTAGAAGGGAAAAGTCTCCCCTGAAAATTTGCAACCACATGCTGTTCTTCACATGCTTTGTAACCCAAATTCACATAACTTGTGCTGTCCAAAAACATCAAATCGAAAGTGTATTTTAAACTGATCTCAGGATGGTAGTCATACCAGTTGCCTGGCAGAACCAAATATACTTCTTTTCTGGAGGAACTAGCTTCATCCCAGAAACAGAAGGTAAAATGTGGCCTAAGAGGGAATAGTGAATGAGAAGACAGAGCTGAACATACTACGCAGAATGAAGCATAGAGAGATAAAGACATGGGGAAGAGGAAAGAGAGTTTAAGAGTCAAGGAAGATAGGATGAGAAAGACTCACATAGTCTAATGTGGGTGCCAGAAGGAGAAAGAGAATCACACAGAAACAAAGTTTGAAGAGAGAATAGCTGAGAAGATTTGAGAACATCCTATAGAGATTCAAAAAGCTCAACTATAAATAAAAAACAGAATAAATGGAAAGAAATCCACTTCTAGACAGCAAAATGAAAATTGAATAACCATGAGAAGAGGCTAAAAGCCTCCACAGAGAGAAGACACAGCCTTCCAAGGAGTGAAGCTTAATTTGACTGCTCACTTCTTAACAGCAACAGTGGAAACCTGGAAACAACAGGTGTGTGCAATGTACTGACAGAAAATAAATGCCAATACAAAGTCCAAACCCAATAACGGCAGCTCTCAAGAATGAGGGCAAAATAGATATGTTCAAACAACCCAAAACTGAGAGAGTCTGCAACATTTAGATACTCAGTGAGGAAAATTCTAGAGGGTATTTTTCAGGCAGAACAAAATGATCCCAGATGGAAAGTCTAGGGAATAAGAAGGATTAAAGAAGAAAGGATATGGCAAATGTGGGTAAACCAAAGCTAATATTGACTGACTAAAACATAATTAAAGTAACTCTTAGAGTTAGATAAACGTGACAGAACTAAAATACATGGCAATAACATATAAGTTGGAAGTGAATAATGTCAATGTTTCTCATGTTTTGTGAAGAAGATTAAAATACTGATTTACTTTAGAATGTAGCATATATAACTTTCAAAATAGAAGAGGAAAAAGACAGAATGAGAAAATAATAATCAGCCTAAAAAAAGGTGAGAAAAGAAATGAAGCATGGAATAAGGAGGGCAAACATAAGTACAAAATAACCTGGTAAAAATAAATCTAATTTATAATTCCAGTAGTTACAACAAATGTAAATGGACTTAATTCTTTAATTGTGAGGGAAAAGATAATCAGACTGGGTTTATAAAATGTAGTTATATGTTCTTTACAGAGGTGCTCTGAAATGCTTAAATCATTACGATTGAACATAAGGCAAGGGAAAAAAATATGCCAGATAAACATTAACTGACAGAAACCTAGTGTAGTTGTGCTAATATCAGCCAAAACAGACAACAATAAGCATCTTGATAGACAATGTGAGTTTCCTTTTTCTCACAGTGACAGGTCCATAGAAAGCTTCACGTCCAAGGCACGTGCTAAATATCTTTTTCTTCATTATTTGACAACTTCGGGAAGCAATTTCCTTCAGAAAATTCTAACATTTCTCTCTCAGAAATTGCTTTAAATTCCTGTTCTTTTCTTTTCTTTGAAAATTATTTTTAGCATCCACACTGGAGAAAAGTCTTTTATGATGAAAACAAGTTGTCCTACCCTCCTCTGTATGTGGCCCTATAGTCACCGGGCCTTGGGGCATCCCAGTAGCATCTCTTTATTCAGTTTCCATGGGTGATTTATTTTCACTGTGCCATTCATGACTTTCTCTTAGTTTCTACGGCTTTCACTTAGGTTCCATGGTTTCTCCCTAAATGGAATGCCCATTGTTTCGGTTCATGGTGTTTACTTGTAGTCCAACTCTCTTACTCAGTGCATTTTCAGGTAAAATCAATTAACTTTTGATTAGCTCCAAAGGGTTTCATGGTATTTTAACTAACAACCATGGCTTCATTTAAAGCTTGAATTTTTTTTAGTACACACCACCCACCTGAAATCCTGGTTCTTTTAAGCACTGAGTCAAGGATCCGGAAATAATGAATGAGATGAGACTTGGCAAACAATTGTACCTATGGGGGAGCCCATCTCTTCCTCCTGGGGTTCCTAAGCTCTGTAGAAAGAGCGTGAGTTTTACCATCAAAGGCTTTGGATTGATGTTTGGATTCTGCCATAGACCAGCCAAGCGAGCTTGGGAAATCCTTTAACTTCTTCGAGTCTCAATTTTCTCTTCAGTAACACGGGGATTATCACTGTCATATCCACTACCGCACACACTAAATATAACAGTGCCTGGAAAGCTCTTTGCAAATGGTAATCTGATTAATTAAACACAATCTGAATAATTAAGTAATCCCCAAGCTCCTTAAAACTGAGATTTTCCCCAAATTAAGACCCATCATATAGAGCTTCTAGGGGACCAATCTTTCTGACCATTTTAATTCGATGATTAATAATTAGATTTGATTTGACATATTATAATAATAATCCAGCAGCCCCCGGTTCCTGGATCTAGTGGAGAACTGCGGCAAACTAGTCAACCTTCTCTCTAGTTGTTTGAGATATTTTACTAGATGCTTTTAAATAAAAAATGAATATATTCTTCCTTCATAAATCAAATAAATAAGGTACACTGTGAGAAATGCACTGGAAATAAAGGTAGTCTAAGTTGCTTTTTCCTATTGATTTTGAGGAAATCATTTAACCTCCATGGACCCCAGTATTTATTGCTCTAATCTCCAGTTTCCCCATTCACTTGGGAGGGTGTTATGAGGGTCATAATAAGCCCAACATCCACAGGGCGTTCACCCCTTCTTGCCATCGTCGTGCATCAGGGTTTGTCTTAGTTGGCTTGGGTGATCATGAAATATCATAAATGGGGCGGCTTAAACAACAGAAATTTATTTCTCACAGTTCCGCAGGCTAGAAAGCCCAAGGTCAAGGTGCCGAACAATTCAGTTCCTGGTGAGAGCTCTCTCCTTGGGCTGCAGATGGCCACTTCTCACTATGTCCTCACATGGCCTTTCCTTAGTTTGTGTGCATGGGGAGCAGGAGACAGGACCACTAATCCCATCATAAGGGCCCCACCCTCATGACCTAATCTAACCCTAATTGCCCCCAAAGGCACCATCTCCAAACACCATCGTGTTGAGGGTTAGAGCTCCAACATATGAATTCAGGGGGGAAATACATTCAGTCCATCACAGGAGATATGACTTCTTTCGTGACTGCCACATTTGTCATGTGAGAGAGATATATGTATTCTTTCTTTGTGATTATTGGACTAAAATCAACCTTGTTATGCTGAAAACCCTGCTCCTGCTATTGGGAAGAATCCGTTTTCAGTATAAGAGTAGGTCTAGGAAATTTTGGTAACACATACAATAAGCAGAATCTAATTTCAATATTTGACACCTGGAAATATGAGTTAATAGTGATGACTAATCCGCTGACTCTAGGACCCTTTCAAATGAGCCCTGCGTCACTAGAGTCTACAACAGACTTGGTCAAGCTGTTTTCTGCGACTCTAGCCAGATAGCCCCTACTGAGACAAGTGAATCTTTGCACATCGTTTGGTTCAGATGTTCTCAACTGCCTTGAAATATTTGAGCAGAAGTCAGGCTGATCGATCAAAGAATATATAAATATCAGGTCCAACAGGGGGCAGCCCACTGCGTCTCTGACTGCCTCTCATGGAAGACACCTGGAAGATGGAGTGTACACAGCATGCAGCAGGATCGGAGCCCCCACCAGGCCAAACTGAGAAAAAAGAAACTGAAGCCAGAGTCCCATTGTCATACTCTCAACTTGATCACAGAGAATAGGAAGGATCCTCGTTCTCAGCACAAGAAGATCAGAAGAGCCTCTCCAATTATCTCCAGGAGTGACATAAAACATTTTCTAAAAAGGTATAAATAGCCTGATTAACTTCGGCTTTTTTGGGATGAAATATTTTTCATTTTTTTCATTTAAATTTTTGTTTTGACATTTCTAGCTGCCTGATATTTATACGCTCTGATGGATATTTCAAGCATCTGCAATATTTCCTCGATATTTCAATTCTCAAGTAGTTCAGGCAGTTGAGAAGATCTGAAGCAAGCAATGGGCCAAGATGCGTATATTTCCATACCGCTCTCAGGCTAGGTTCTCACTGGGGGGGTTGGTCTAACACAGCGAGGAGGCGTGGTCAGGAGCAGAAGCTCTTCTTACGCGTTTTGAGAATTTTTGCTGTGAGTTCACATATGTTGAGTCTCTCTGTGTGCAAATTTCATGAGGCTTTAATGAATGGCTCATTTCTCTAGAACGGCTCATTTGCTTATACGAGGTGCCTGGGAGTGACACTCCCAGTTTGATCCATTGAGAAGTCTGATCATTAATTTACAAGTAATTAACATTGTTATTTTGTTTATGAACAATTTCTAATTTGTTGCTTTATAATCAGAGAATATTGCCAATAAAAAAATCTTCTTTTGATATTTCTTAAGGTTTTCTTTGTAGGTAAGTGATTTATTTCCACAACTGTCTGATGGATGTAGTGAAGGATGTGTATTTTTTCTTAGGGCACAGAATTATCTACTTACCTATTTTTAGATCAGATTTGTTCATTGCATTATTTGAAATATTTATATCCTTACTTATTGTTCACCTATTTTTTGAAAAAAGTATACTACAATCTCTGCTATGATTTTGGATTTTATAAGGTCTCTTTGCATTTCTAGTTTTTATTTGTTTTGCCTTATATGATTCACTGCTATGTTATTTGGAAACATCAAATTTATTAATATTATCTCTCCTTTATAGATTAAATTTTTTATAATTTTCTTATATATGCTTCATGCCTCAGATTCTTATTTTCCTGGTATTATGTTAATATAGCTACCTTTTCTATTCTTTTCTATTTTGCTAACATATCTTTGTATGTTCCATTATTTTTCACCTTTCTTTACTATTTTTACTTATTTGGATTTATTTTAATCAGCTAGAATTTGTAAGCACTCTGAAGTTGCTTGTCTTTTAGTAAAGGAAAGCATCCCTTCACTTCTATTGTGATATTTTATTTTATTTTTACATTTTACTTTATGTTTGAAATTGATTTTCTTGTTGCTTCCTCTTGATACAGTTCCTTAATTTATTGCATTGAAAGTTTTATTATTTTTTTTATTTCTACTTTAACCCTGGAAATTAATTAGGAAGTTTCTCTCTCTCTCTCTCAGCCAGTAGTTAGCTTCCTAAATTTTAAAGTCACAAAGTCATAGCTATGTAGTAATAAATTTAAATTAAGTAATATTAATGCTGCTCATATCAAAATTTTTGTTAATCTGCTATCTGCACCAGCAACCCCAACCAAGGTAAGAGCTTCCCATTGCCCTCATACCAACAGTTGAGACTCACGTACAATTGAGGTCTTAACCTCTGTATCACTCAGTGAATATTCGTAAGTGCTTACTGCCTAGAGAGACAGCTAATATTTCATCCAGATGCATGCAGATTGCCTCTTCCGTTGAGGGAGTTATTACTTAACTTGTATTACAGTTCACAGGCACATTGTCATCATCCTTTAGGCTTAATTATACATTTGACAAGTACATTGTGCACTGCTCTTTCTTATACTCTTTATCTTCTCCTATCCTGAGACCTAGGTGATTATTAAATTTCTTTTGGTTGAAATAATTCGTCCAGTAATATAAAAAGTGTGTCTTCAAGAAGAGTGGGTCCTAGCAAGTTCAATAATGACTTTCTCCTATCCTCACATTTAAATTACTTTATGACTCCATTTCTATCAAAATTTTGCCAGTGATCTCTGCTGTTTTCTAGCTCCCGTTATTTGTAGATAAGAAGTCTGCCGCTAGTCCAGTTCTCCTATTCATGTAGCAGACTTTTTCTCTGCATGGGGAACTTCACTAAACTTTCTTTTTCTTTTTGGACTTCAGAAGATTCATTTAGATGAGTCTGATTTATATGTTCTTGTCAGAAATACTTCCTGGTGTCGTCAAACCCTTTCAATCTGAAAAAGAAAGGTTTGTTTCAGCACAGAAAAGAGGTGTCTATGATTATTTGACCAGTATTTATCTTCTGTATCTCCTTCTTTTCTTTCTTTGTAATTTCTATTATCTGTGTCTTCCATGCCTGCTGTCTTTTCATCTATGGCTTCCATTACTTTGTATTTTTGTTCTGTATTGTGGACTATTCCCTCCACTTGATCTTTCAGATGACCAACTTGATTCTCCTCAGGAGCTGCTCTCTCTTTGAGTTCACTTCTTACCTTTAAATTTGGAGATTGTGTGGGCTTTATAAAAAATTTCCAGAAATCTGTTTATATTCTCTTATCTTCTCATTACATTTTTATTAAATCCTTAGTCTGTTTTTCCATTGATTCTGCCTCAATAAAACCTATGTCATCTACTTGTTCAAGCTTTTGTGTTCATTTCATTGATTTGCTATTTTTTTTTTTTTTGTCCTATTCAGGCCAGGCAGTGTGGATTTCTTCACCAAGAAATGATGCAAGTCCAGCTACTGGGTCTATCTGGTGATGGAGACTGGACAAGCAGTGTAAGACATGCCTGCTTTTTTCTCCTTAAATGGGACAGTAGTGAGTAAGTTCATAAGTGAGGACCTTTGGGCTGGGATGTGAAACCCCCTATTGTCACAACAGGGAGGGGCAGTCGTCAGCCCAGTCTTTCTCCTTTCCTCCAGACCTGCTGGCAGACAGGTGCAGGACTCCTCTGGAAAGACACACCCTGACCAGCCAGCTGGCACAGGTAGATCCATGTGGCAATGTAGATAAAGAAGATAAGAAGACTATAGAGCTTATGATCACTTATAACCTTGCCATGACCTCTAAAGACTAGATACAAATTTTACTTATAAGGAATCAAGAAGAAATAAAGGCAGGTTGAGAGTATTTATCATCTGTCTCTCCCAAGGCTATCCTACAATTATAAAGAAAAAATTGCAAAGGCTTAACCAACAAAAGCAAAGAATAGTACAGGTGATATCAGCAGATAACACAGCTTTTTTTTTTTTAAAGCAAATGAAAAGTGGAGACATGGGAATGGATTTAGCAAAGGAGAGGGGGCTACTGATCTTGAGGGGGGACACTGTTGAGAGGAGAGCCTGTCACCCTGCAGCAATGGAGGCCTGGAGGCGAGAGGCATACGGAACGGAGGGAGGGCGACCGGCACCAGGGGCTGGTTTGAAGTCTCCAGCTGGAAGCCCAGGAACAGGCCCTGGGAACAGCCTGGCACTCACTCCCCGGGAGGCAGGAGACTGATTTCCGGCCCTCTGCTGAAGTCCAATTGAGAGAAAATACTTTGAAAGCATAATGATTAAGTAAAATTTAGGAGGAATTTCCTGATACTTGAGGTAATTAAACAGTAGGCTTTCAAATAATCCAGAGGCCTGAATTTAGAAGCTTATTCCAGTGTTCTTTGTGGCATCTTGTTTGAAACAGATGATCAGACTAGGTTCATGCATTCATTCAACAAATAAATATGGAAGGCACTACATACTAGATCTACTTCATATCGGTTATAGCTCTAGGATTATCTGATTTATGGGTCGTTAGGCACAGTGGATACTGTTTCTGATTACAAACTATGAAATATCAAGATCCATAAAAACTCACACTATTTCCTTATTGCCTTTCACTGCCCCAGAGTGAAGCAGAAATAAAACAGGGAGGAGCCTGTGACATATTAACAGCTTGTAGCTTGAACATATCTCTGATAGAAAACTAAAGAAATGAATTTAATGAAATTAAATAAGTAATAAAATCATTTAATGCAGGTAGAATTCCTGCAAGCTACTTATCAGAGACAATAAGGATGAACTAAATCCCCACACTTTATTCAGTTCATCAGTAATTTCCTAAATGTCTTTTTTTTTTTTTTTGGCTTGAGGAAGATTTGCCCTGGGCTAACGTCTGTGCCAATCTTCCTCCATTTTGTGTGTGGGTCACTTCCACAGCATGGCTGCTGAAGAGTGGTGTAGGTCTGAGCCTGAGAACAGAACCCAGACCACTGAAGCAGAGCACACAGAACTTAACCACTAGGCCACAGGGCGGGCCCCACACAAATGTTTATTTATTTATTTTTTTTAAAGATTGGCACCTGAACTAACAACTGTTCCCAATCTTCTTTTTTTTTTCCTTCCCAAATCCCCTGTGTACATAGTTGTATATTCTAGTTGTGAGTGCCTCTGGTTGTGCTATGTGGGATATGTGGGATGCTGCCTCAGCATGGCCTGATGAGCAGAGCCACGTCCATGCCCAGGATCCGAACCAGTGAAACCCTGGGCCTCCCATGCGGAGCATGCAAACTTAACCACTTGGCCAAGGGGACGGCCCACAAATGTCTATTTTCGACATCAGCACGTATTCATTCACCATTGGGTACCTCAAGCCCACTAAAGCCTGGATCACACCAACACTAGATCACAAACTTTTCTGGGAGAAATCACCACCACACCACCATCCTTTCAATTGCCAAATGCGAGGGACTTTGCTCAGATCTGTCTTCCTTTCTCTCTCTGATACATATAACCCAAGGTGATAGCTCTATCGTTGTAGGGTCGTGTTGAGAATATGCTTCATCTTGAAATTCTCCCCTAGGTTAGTATCCTTCACACTTTCATTCTGTCCCACTTTTCCTGTCTCACTTCTGCCTCTGCTATAGTAGCTCCTTTTGCATCTTGTTCTTTGAATCTGCTCCTTGTGCCCATCCCTAGGTGCTGGTCCTTCTTAGTTTCTTGGTCTTAGTCTGCACCTCCATCTACTTCCTTAGTTTTTCTCCAGTGAGTGCGCTGGCTGACAGCATATGGATATAGACGTATATTGAGGCCATACTTTTCTGCTGCTCCAGAGGCGCATATATCCAACAGCTGGAAATCTCCTCCTGGAGCCCCCTAGGAGGCAGTGTGATCTAAAGAGTAGGGATTCTGGACACAGACTGCCTGTGTTCAAAATGCCGCTCTGCCATTTCCTAACTGTGTAACATTAGGCAAATTACTTACCCTCTCTGGGCTTCAGTTTCTTCATCTGGGAAATTGGAAGAAGAATAATTGGTTGTTAGGTACAATAAATGATTGGTTGTTAGCAACAATAAATGAATTATTATATTTGAGGCACTTAGACTAGTACGTGGCACATGGTAAGGTCTATGCAAAATGTTAGCTATTGTTATTGTTATGATTACTTCAGACAAGGCATTTAAAAACAAATTTATTTTCTCTTCACTCTGTTTTACTTACCGAGGGAACACTGTCATCCCCGGTCTTCTAAAGCAGCAATGTGAAAGTCGTCCTCCACTCCTCTCTCTGTGTATTCATTAAGCATAGTTGCTTTTGCTTCCTATGTGTTTCTCCTCTCAGCCTCCCCTGCGCCTTTCCTCCTGCCTCTTAGGCTCTCTGCTTAGGCTTTTATCCTCTTCCAGCTGGAATATTGCAATAGATTCTTAACTGATTGTTTTTCCTCTTTTCCCTCTCCTGTTTAAAATCACCCTCCACACTAAAACCAAACTGGTAGTAACAATGGTGACGATGGAAGTGATGATGATGATGACGATGCTAACAGATGCTTTCAGGCATTTTCTCATTTAATCCTTACAGCAAGTCGACAAAGCGGATACCCTTATCACATCACTGGATAAAGCTGAGAACACAGGCTTTGGGAGCCTGAGGGACTTGCCCGAAGTGCAGAGCTGAGACCTGTCAGCTCGAGACCACCAGCACCAGGTGTCTGATAAGGCCCATGCTCCCAGCCTCCGCCAGCTGCAGGTCCATTGCTACAGCCCTTTGCCAGCTCCAGATTCCCTGCGGGTGAAAGGGTGTTTCCACAAGGCTTCCCAGGTGCTTCATCGACTCGTCCAGGGCCGCTTCCTTTCTTATTCGTCTTAATAATCCACACTTGCGTTTTCCTCTGCAGCGATACCATACTGTGATGGTCCCAGACACTTCATGGTGTTTTACTCCTTCATGCCTGTGCGAAAACTCTTTTTTCCCATTCTTGCATTTGACCACCTAGAAAATAACTATTGAGAAAACCTAGCTTATATGTCACTTCCCTGGCCCTCTGGGACAGGCAAACGTTCCCATCTTTGAGCTACTTCCATGCCTACTTCATTAATGCATTCTGTTTTTATTGGCTTATACATGTATCTCCCTTAGTAAACTGTGAGGGTAAACTCTGAGGGTAAAGGTTGGATTCTCATTATATTCTTAGCACAGTTTTAACATTCAGGAAAAATATTCATTGAACTGAATTGATTTTATTTCAGAATAATTGGCCTGATGGAGACGTAAGCCGGATTCAGATGGTGTCCATATTGGCCCTTTTCTTTCTATGCTTGTTATCATGGACATAGCTCAGAGCCCGCCCAGCCTTCGCTGGGAGAACACTCATCTTCACTGTCCGCCTTTCCTATTCTCTAGTCTTCTTTCTGTTTAAATAGCCTCTTCTACCCACCCAGCCCCCAGCCTCCATCCCGTCCATTTGATAGTCTCCGTCCTCCTCTCTTCCTGCAGGTGATGAGTCTGGGACGCACCTATTAAGCCAACAGGAGACTTGGTCTGCAGCCCCCTGCAGAAAGGCCGGTGTGGCCAAGCCGGGACCAGGGTGCCCAGGACAAATGTGGGATCAGCTGAGGCATTAAGCATAGTGACATCCTAATTGAACAAGGAGAACCAAGTCAATAGTCACAAACTTGGGGGTCCCACGGGTTTCTCTCCACATCAATATTATGCCTCACATCTCTCAAGACTCTAACATGACTGCGAGTGAGAAGGGCTGTCATGACTCGTAACAAATGACCCAACAAAGAGATATTGGCTTTTTGTAACTGGTTCAAGACACACTGTCATTCTAGTGACAATGAAATTAATCAAAAGAAGTCTTTTTGCTTTATCCGTACATTACATCATAAACTTTCACATCCATTATTAACAATCAATGTTACATGTTGAGGTAGCTGAAGAGGAAATGAACAAAGATTAATATTTAAAAAATCTCCAGGTGTATTTGGCCCTTTTGGACTTTCTACCTGGTAGGTTGCACTATCTGTGCCATGCCTCCTAAATTTACTTTCTTTTCTTTTTTGCTAAGGAAGATTAGCCCTGGGCTAACACCTGTCAATCCTCATCTATTTTTGCTTGAGGAAGATTTGCCCTGAGCTAACACCTGTGCCAATCTTTTTCTATTTTATACATGGGTCACCACCACAGCATGGCTGATGATTGGTGTAGGTCCATGCCTAGGATCTGAACCCACAAACCTGGGCTGCCAAAGTGAAGCATGCCAAATTTAACCAGTAGGGCATGGGGCTGGCCTCTCTTTTGTGTGTGTGTGTGTGTGTGAAGGAGATTGGCTCTGAGCTGATATTTGCTGTCAATCTTCCTCTCTTTTGCTTGAGGAAGATTGTCCCCGGGCTAACATCTGTGCCAATCTTCCTCCATTTTGTATGTGGGATGCCACCACAGCATGGCTTGATAAACAGTGTGTAGGTCTGCACCTGGGATCCAAACCCATGGACTCCAGGCCACCAAAGTGGAGCACGTGAACTTAACCACTATGCTACCAGGCTGGCCCCTCTTTTATTTACTTTTCAAGGCCTGCAAGATTTCAGCTCCTTAAGACTTCCACAATCAGGCAATATTCTTAGTGACAGTAAATGATAAACTCAGACAGCTACTGCAGTGCCTCCAATAAGGTGATGCTTTCAGATGTGTATTCATGCTATAAGGGTTTAAAAATACAATTTGTAAAATAGTCATATAAATGGGAATTTGAATTGTGCAATAATTTTTGAAAGCAACTTGATAGCACATATCATCAAAGTCTTTAAAATTATCATACCTTTTGCCTGAATAACTCTATTTTTAGGACTCAAAGCTATGTAAATAATCAGAAACAATAGAAACAAGTTTTAATCACAAAGATATTCATCACAGCATTATTTATTATGGGAAACAACAATAAAACCCTAAATGTCTAAAAATAGGAGAATGGCTAAGTAAATGAAAGTAAAAAATAGCCATGTAAATAATGTAATGTTATGGAACCATAACTAACTATGTTTCAGGTCAGTCCACTTCAACATTTATTGACTGCTTCAAATTTCTAGCACCATTCTAGCAGCTCATGAACTAATAGACAGACAAATATAAAAGAATATTTGAAATAGAGTGTGGGAAGTACCACAAAAGCCTGGAGGAGGCTGAACTACCCTAGGAGGAGAAACTGGGCGATAAGGGAGCAAGAAGGAGAACAAGGGGAACACTGGTTTGTAACTGCTGGTGTGGGGGCCTGGAATCGGCCACCCCAAGATATGTCTCTTTGGCATGAGGATTGTTTGGGGCTGGTTACTTTTAATAAAAGCAATTCTGAGGAGCAGAGTTTGCTTGCCCTTTGTTGGGAAACATTAACATTGTAAAGGAAATCTCCATCTGTAAAGTAGTCTCCCTCTCTGTACCAGGAAGAAGGGGGGGATGACTTTATCTCTAGAAACTCTTAATCAATGCCAAAGGCAAGGACTTAAATCTGCATTTTGTTTACTGTACTTGTGTGGTAATCTCCCATGATCGGCTCCCCCTCCACCCCCAACATCCTCCTTTGTCGTTAGCTGAAGATAATATTTAAGGTGGGGGCTTCAGCCATTTTGGTGAGTTTCTCAGCTTGCCTGAGCCTCTCCCATGTATACATGTTCTAAAAGCTTTGTTTAATTTTCTCCTGTTATTATGTCTCATGTGAATTTAATTCGTTCTCCGGCCAGAAGAACCCAGAGAGGGTAGAGGAAATGTCTTCCTCCCTTACACTGGTAATACTCTAATGTGTTGTTTTGTTTGATACAGTAAATTGTTTATTGGGGGAAGTTCGGCACACATAGGAGAGGCTTCTAATCAACTCCTGGAAGAATGACTAGGATGAAACTGAAGGCATAAGTAGGAATTAGCAACAGAGTAAAGGTAGGTTAGGGGAAAGTATTCTAGGTATAAGGACTGGCCTGTGCAAAGGGAATGAGGGGCCTGGGGCACATACTTAGTCAAAATGGCTGGAGCATAGCATGTCAGGGTCAGGAGCTTGAAGAGGTAGGTCCGTAGGATCTGAAGGTTCTTGAAAAGCATACAGAGCCTGGATTTCATTTTGAAGGTGACAGGAAAGCACTGAAAGTGTTTGTGAGCAGATTTAGGTAAAAAGATGATGAGTATGGTTTTAGGCACAGTGAGTAGAGTCTACCAGGCAGTTAGATGCAGAGGGCTGGGGTCAGAAGAGAGAGCTGGACTAGACACAAGGATTTGGGAGTTAGAAGCATTCAGATGATAACTTAGGCCAAGGCGATGGATGAGATTGGGGAGAGGGGACAGTGGGTGAGAGGGCTTAAGAGAGACAAGGAGAGGGATGAGAGTCCTCTAAGGATACTGAGATGGGATGGCTGGAGCAGTGGGAGACAAACAAGAAGAATGTAGTGTCACCAAATACAAGGAAAAAGTGTATTTCAAGAAGTGGATGCATGTGTCCAAAGTTGCTGAGAATCAAGTAAGATAAGAACTTGACATATTCTAAGGAAATTAGCATCAAGAGCATCAGTGGCCCAAACAAGAACAGTTTTAGTGGAGTGTTGAAAACAGAAGCCACATAGCAGAGCACTGTGTGGTGTGTGGGTGGCACAGAATGAGAGACAAGAAGAGAAACAACCCTTTCAAGAAGTTTGGCTGGAAAAAGGGACAAGCATTAAGGCAGCAGCTGCAAGGGCTTGTGCTGTCAATGGGTGATTTTATTTTTTTCCTTTAAGATGGAAGATGCTAGTATTAAATGATTGGATGCTGATGAGAATGATCTATTAGGGAGAGTGGAGGGTTAAGGATAAAACTGAGAGAAGGCATCACTGATATAATGAGGTTCTTTGGGGGAGTTTGGTGGGAATGGAATACAGACACTTAGGCTGGAGAAAGGACATTTTTTTATTGGACTGTTATTCCAAGAAGAAAGGGATGGGGTGGATGTACGTGTTGGGGAGGAAGATATTTCCTCTACCCACTCTGGATCCTTCTGGCTGGAAAATGAATTAAATTCCCACATGAGACAAATAACAGGAGAAAATTAAACAAAGCTTTGTAACATGTATACATGGGAGAGACCCAGGAAAACTGAGCAACTCACCAAAATGGCAGAAGCCCTCACCTTAAATACCACCCTCAGCTAAAGACAAAGGAAGATGTTGGAGGTGGGGAGAGTCAGTTACGGGAAGTTTCCAGAAAAGCACAGTAAACAAGAGTAGGGTTATTATGCAGATTCAAGTCCTGGCCTTCAGCATTGAGGAGAGTTTCTAGAGATAAGGTCATTCTCCCTTCTTCCTGGTACAGAGAGGGAGACAACTTTACAGATGGAGATTTCCTTTACAAATATAAGTGTCTTTTACAAAGGGTAACTTCTGCTTTTCAGAGTTTCTCTCATGCCTGCAGTTTTTAAAAGTAACCAGCTCTTTGGCAATCCTCTTGCCAAAGAGACATATCTTGGGGTGGCCAATTCCAGTCCCCCACACAGGATAGCTTGTCAGTTTGGAATTTGGAAATTAGGGGAGAGATTTGTCTGATAGCTTCTATTTTCAATAAAGAGAAAGGGGGCAGTCATCTACTAAGAGTGGGTAAGAGGAAGTGGAGAAGGAGATGAGAAAAAGGGAAAAGATTGTGGTGGCTGTTGTGGAAATTGGGAGAATTGATTATGGACAGAGGAGAAGTCAGGGTTGTCTGGATGATGACACTGATCAGCATAATTTTGTGATTTTTCTTCAGCAGAGTCAATCAAAATTGGGGTGAGTTTATTATGAGCCAAAGTGAGGGTTATAACCTGGGAAGGCCTTAGAAGGTATTCCAGAGAAGCATGAGTTTTGGTACAGTCTTATATCTTTTTAGAACAAAGAAGATACATTAAACACACCCAGGATACATTTTCAAAGAGGTATTCACTTGCAAATTAGCAGGTCAACGTGACCATGATGCCAGGAAAAGGACTAATCCGGGCGGGCGTTGCCAATAGGGTGTTGCTATCAATAGGGCATAGGAGGGGAAGTCTGCATTCTTTATCTCAAGAGAGATTCCTTACTTTAATGCATAAGCAGATGTACAATGTAGGTTTGATAGGCCACAAGTCAGGCTTTCTAGTTGAAGCCTAATCAGTTTTGAACTCAAATAGTTACTCCATATACCTCAATATGTGAAAATCTCTTGTCACAGTTAAAAAGGCATTTTCAAATATGTTAATTCACCTCTTCTCCCTGATAATTTGTTCAAAGTCATAGAGAAAGTGGGACCTTTTTGAGCTCAGCCCCAGGTTTCCTGCACTCAGAGCACTTCTCAATATTCCAGGAGCCTTTCTCACCTCAGCAGAGCGGCACTGAGGTAGCATGTACGAGAAGGATGTGCAGCGTCTGACCCAAGGTCTACTCTATAGTGAAGGTCCAGGATCTTTTCACACAGATGCCCTGGGACCCATTCTAAACACATACACACCATGTTGTTACATTCCACAGCAATAGCTAAAGGTGAGTACTCTGCAAAGCAGACTCAACTGACTGCTTGACTCAAAGTCAAGAAGAGAAATGAAATCATTTCCTTCCTTCTCTAGACTAAGCGATTTCTTGGCCTAGAGAGTAATAGTAACAGGAAACTCCTACGTTACAAAGATGATATGCCCAATTAAACAAGCCCTTCTCAGCTAATGTGAGTCACTTATAGCCATTCTCTCTATATATATACATCTCTTCTCTCACATGCCTTTGGGCTATTTGGTGACAAGCCATGTAGTCTGATAATAATAAAGGAGGAAAGTGGCAGGATTCCCTATCCTTCATATATTCAAGGGCCTTCTCTCTCCCAGTTTTTCTCTACATCAATTAGAAGTACTACAAGCCCTCAAATTCTCCTTATGAGTGAGTAACAGTCTTAATCATCACTGTCTCTTGAATTTATCACACAATATTGATTTTTGTCAAGTCATTAGGGTTTCTTATACTAACACATGGAAACCGGGGCTTCCAAACCAGGATGAGGTCATCAGTTGGTTGTTGTTATCTTATCTTCCATAGTAGTCTTTGTCATTGTCATCATTGTCATCATCAAGTTCTTTCCCACAATTACTACCAAAATGCAGAGACAGTGGTGAAGCAAAATCTGTATCTTGCATGAAAAAAAATAAAACGTTAGAAATATCTGAACTTCACAAACATTTAATATTTTGTTCCTGGCAACTAAAAGGAGGAGATTCAAACACAAATACTTTGTTCCTATTATAAAATGAACCAACCAACTTTGAAGCGGATGTGAGGGATCAGATTTTGCCACCCCAAAATGTGTCTCTTTGGCTTGATTATTTTTAAGAACAAAAGACTCAGAGAGCAACTTTGACCTTTCCCCTCACTGCCTAAAAGAATTTAAGATAGAAGGCCTATCCCAGGAAGGAGCTGTCATCCTAGATAACTCTGGGGGTGGGAGACTGGGGGAACCTTGCTAGGCCCATTTTTATCAAAGTTCTCTCTCTCAGGTCACATTGTCTATTGATGGCCCAGCAGACATTTGTTTACCAAACATTTGTTCTTCCTTCTCCATTAAATTGCCTTCTTCCCCTTTGAAGTCTCAAACCACTACCCCCAACATCCTTCTTTGTCTTTAACTAAAGATGGTATTTAAGGGGGTGGTGTCAGCCATTTTGGCAAGTTACCCAGTTTCCCTGAGTCTCTCCCATGCATACGTGTTATTAAACTTTGATTTTCTCCTGTTATTCTGTCTCATGTCAAATTAACTCTTAGACTAGCCAGAAGGACCTAGAGGGTAGAGAAATAGTTTTTCTTCCTCTACACAGCCATAGCTTTTAGAGTCCGGTAGACACAGAGTCAGGTTCTGGTTCTGTAACTTACTGGTTGCATGAACTTGGTTAAGTTACTGAACCTCTGAACCTCAAAGTTCTCTTGTAAAATGGGGAAAACATCTCCTTCACAGAATTTTGGGAGGATTAAAAAAGACACTACAAGGGAAGAACATAATAGGCAGTGAGACACTGGTCTCCAGCCCTCCCCTTCTCCGAGCGCTCGCCCATCTCCCAAAACCATAAGTAGTCCTCCACAAAATATTACTTAAAAAATTAAGATATTTGGTGAGAAAAAGCTCTTTGCAGGTTCCAGCGTTATTTTTATTCTGCTCTGTGAAGACATGACAGGACCGGACAATCCTTCCCCAAAGGCTAATTAGAGTTTTTCCATTACTGTATTTGTGTTTGTTTTTGCTTCTTTTGTTCAAGTTAGGTTTTTAGGCACCAAAATGAAATGCTCACCAAAGAGTCATCCTTTGTAGCAGTGATGACACAAATTACATTGTTCTCCGGGGTTTAAAACACCCAGCCATTAAATTAACTGTGTGAGCTTGGCAAATCTTTTCAAAAACAAAGCAGCTGTTTCCCTTTTGTTCATTTTTTTAAAGCCTTGCTCAACGGCTTAAAGACGTACACACTCCTACTGTAAACCCGGGGAAATACCATGAAGCGGCACATGCATTTACTAGTGGGAAGGCTCGTGGGGATCAAAAGAATGAGGTGCTGAATTTTATTTTCAAGCAATTCAATATTTTCTATTTGTTAAGCAATACAATGCTTATGGTGCATCAGGCACTATTCCAAGTCTTTATGAATAATAAATTGTTTAATCCTCCTAAGGGAGATACTATTATTATTCCCACTTTACAGATGGGGACACTGCAGCATAGAGAATTTAACAATTTGCCCAAGATCATGCATCTTTACCAGGCAGAGCTGGGGGTCTGGCTCTAGCAGACTGGCTCCATGGTCCCTATTTAACTAGGTTCTTCCACATCTCATTTACTAATTATTCTATTTATTTCATTTATTCTTTATCACTTATGTAATGGCCCTCCATCATTTCTGCTCATTACAGTAAAGTCCTTACTTTCACTACCCTCTGGCAACCACCTCTCTGCTCCAACAAAGATGGCATCCCCTAACTTGTCGCCGCCATTGGAGCTGCCCACTGACATGCCTCTGTGTAGGGTAGGAAACTCAGCTCATCAGTGATTCATAAGATGACACACAGCTCACACCGTGGGCAATGTAGCTGCAGCTGGGGGCTGCAGTACTCACCTTTAGCTGTTCCTGTGGAATGTAACAACATGGCGTGTATGTGGGGCTACAGTTTATGACACCCACAGTGATCATCTTCTCAGATCTCTGTGCTGAGTCCTTCCTACTTCTGACACTCTCGGACAGATGGTGCATGAGAGTGTCTGGGTGTGGTCTGTGGGCAAAGAGCATGTTTACCTTGGGTCACAAATAACTTCAGAGATCACCCACTGTGGTCCCGGCCCAATCACTAGTTTCTTGAATTGGATCAGTTCAATCTACCAAAACATTGCCTGAGCATCTACTGAGGACCAGGAACTATACTAGGTGCAGGAGAGACAAAGAGAATTTTGGCAGGCTCCCTGCCCTCTAGGGTCAACATCAACAGCAAATGTCGACACAGCATTACATGTCGATGATAGAGTTATGCCTGGTACATTAGAAAGCAGAGAGGAGGTCCACTCATCTCAGCAGGGGCTTTCTTAGAGAAAGTGCCTGAGCAAAGTGCCTGGCATACACTAGGTACTCAACAAATATGTAGAGAATAAATGAATGAACAAATGCATGATGCACATCTTAAAGAAAGAGTAGGCATTAAAAAGACAAAAAAGGGGAAATAGCTCCTGGGCAAATAGCATGGGAGAAGCCCAGAGGCAGGAAACAGCTCTGTGTGTCTGGGGAATTTCAGTTCAAATCCCAAGGAGGAGAGCGGCAGGAACTGAAGTGAAAGAGTCAGGGGCAAGATCTTGTTCCAGGATAAGGAGCGGGAGCCTGACCCAGCAGGTCGGTGCCTCTCAAACTTTCATATGTGTGCAAATTCCTTGGAGACTGATTCTGATTCTGTAGGCTTAGGCTGGGGCCTGAGATCCCCTGGTTTTAACAAACTCCCGGGTGAAGATGCTGCTGCTGGTCCGTGGACCACACTTTCAGTAGCAAGGCATTAGGAAGTGCTAGAAAGCACTGATGGATTTAAAGAAGGAGAATGTCGTGTGATTGACCCCTGGTAGGTATTCAGTGAATGTTAAATGAATAAGAATATTAAAGTATATGAGTATATGAACAATGATTAATTAAAGTTTACTTTATTTTACAAAGGTAATGGGACAGCATTTATGAGTACCTTTTATATAGTAGGCACTGCATTGGTTATCTGACAAACTTTATCTCCTCTAGTAACAAAAATGAAGCCCTAACTCAAACTATACCTCCTTTGACTAAAGGACTAGTGTAATCAAACAACTGTTCTGAGTAATTTTTAAATAGAAATAACCATATTTAAACGAACTCTCAATCAGAAATTTTTAGCATTGTGTGAAAAGTGAATGCTACATATTTTAATAATACAATAGCACCTTTTTTTTGAGTCATGAGTCTAGGCACATTTTAAAAGTCAACTAAGCCACTGCTCACCTCTTTGATGCTTGTTATTGGAGAAGAAATTAGCTGAAGCTTGAGCACTTGGTCACCACCCCACAGCTACCAACTCCTGAAATAGGTCCAGATCTCTAATTTTAAATTCAAAATTACACTTTGTTCTTTCTCTAGCTAGCCTTGGGTGTTTTTGGTTAGTGACACAACCTAAAGCTAGGTTATTTGGAACGATTATTTTCAGAGAGGGGAAGACAGCTAGAGCAGGAGGAGAAGAAAGAGCTGAGGAGGGAGCAGAGAGGAGGAGCACGGAGGAGCTGACTAGTCTCTGCTCCCGCAGTGACCGCTGAAATAGACCCCTTCTTTTCAGTTTGCCTCCTCCAAGCTTAACACGCTTTGCCCTCAGCCTGGCCACTTCTCAGTCCCTCCCCACTTGTTTACATTGGGAAAGAGGTCTGTGGGGGTGGAGCCAAGGAAATAAAAACCGAGGGGGAAGCAGAAATGCATGAAAGGCAGACACAGAAGTGCCGACTCATTTCTGTTGAAACCACACCTTTCCCCAGAAGAGTTCAGAAGGTTCTATTAACACAGGCCTGTGGATCTTCTGGGGTGGGGATGTCTTCCTTGTGCTCTTCTGCTCAGTAGCCTTGAAGGGAGTTGGCCAAGGAAGGGAGGAGGGGAGGAACAGATGCAGGGGTGTTAGACAGACATGGGATCAGATATCAGAGCTGTCACCTAGATACGTGCCTTGGCATGCAACTCAGCATATTGACCCTTTCCTCACTTTTAAAATTAGGAGAATATTCTAGAAGACACTTTTGATCTTTTCCTTCACAGCATCCCTTCCTTGCTGCTTTCGGTAACAAGAATTCCTCATGTTTCTCTGTGGAGTAAAGCCTACACCATTTCATGTCAATCAAAGTACCCTAAGGGAAAACAGACACTCAAGCCAGGAGAATCGGACACCCCGCCACCCCATCATTTGTAGGACTTGAACCAGGGTCCAAAAACAATCGGAGGCTGCCTGGACAAACTACTCATTAGTTCCTACTTCTGAATCCCCCAGATTGCCTTGGTTCCTGTTCTTCCTGAAGCCTGTCTGCTTAGCGGTGAGCCTAGCAAATCTCCTTTTTGATTAAGTTAACCAGTGTTGGTTGCTGTTGCTTGCCACATGGAGCCCTCGATGCAAATACGTCTCTCTCAGGGCTGCTGTGAGGATTAGCAGCAGCATCTGCAGTTCTAGGTTTGAAGTAAAGGCTCAGTGTCTGGTCCAAAGAATTAATATTAGGGAATAACTTAAGGTTATATCATAAGCAATCAATCCGAGGAAGGTTCACAAAGCTAACGAGCCTGTGTCCCTGGATGTGAAGCAACAGAAGGGCCCCTCCGGCAGTTCTTTCGATGGTTTAATTAACCGAGAGGCACAGAAAATTCCCCAGGTCAAAAGCACCTTCCCGTCCTAGCCTGCTTCCCTCTGAAACCCCCACCGTTCACGTCAGGGCTCAAGTTTTCTCATAAAGCAACTCTTGCTTAAGGCATTTATAGATAGTGCTTCCTTGAACTAGTAAAAGGTATGTTATTGGTACGTACACAATGTGTGCTAATGTGTCCTTTCCCCTAACTGCAGGGAACCAAGGTATGACCAGTCTGGAGAGAAGCTTAAACTCCTTATGCCTAGTATGTCATTTGTGATGATCAAGGTTGATGATCATAAACATTTACTTTAAGAGATTCTGGGGGTTTTATTTTACAGAGACTTTTATTTTTTTAGAGCAATTTTAGGTTCACAGCAAAACTGAGTGGGAAGTAGAGAGAGTTTGTGTGTGTTAAAATATTTTATCATGACTTCAATTTTCCCTTCATGATAAAACATAACTTTGCAGCCCCAATAAAACTTTTAGTTCGATGGATTCCATTGCACATAGGAGGAACTATCGGGATATTTTCCTGATCAAAGGTGATGCTTCTTTCAACATTTAGAAACCTGTAAGCCACCCCTGCAAAGCCTGTGTGTCCCTCTGAGCAAAGCCAGGAGTCGTATGCCTCTTGCTCCAAACACTGCCTGTTTATTATTTATTTGTTAGATTTCAGAGGCGCTCTTCCTCTGGAGAGCTCAAGGCCATGTGCAAAGGACTTTCGTGTTCTTAGTTATAAACATCCTTCTAAACTTACAATAGCCCAAACAGCAGACCATCAAGGGCAGCAGGAAAGCAAGAAGGACAGTGACAAACACATTCAAGGAGCATCTCAGTGTTCTGTCCGGACGCTCTTAGTGGAACACCGCAGCAGCCTTCAGTTTAACCAGGAGGCCCTTTGGTTTTCTTTCTATGAAGAAATACAAAGGATTTTTATCCAGCAATCAAAAAAGAAAAATAGCTCAGAAAATAAAGCTGATTTTTTAGGTTCCTGCTCTAAATTATAGGTTAGTTGGGGGCAGGTACTTAATAAACATGGTGCTTTCATAACAACAACAATAACAAATAATAATGAAAATAATACTCTCTCTGATATTTATCGTGTTTACCATGTGACAGATTTACCTTTATGTTGTCTCTACAATGAGGAAACTGAGGGGCAGAAACTTGCAGAAACTGATCTGGCAAATAGTGGAGCTACTATTTGAACATCAGAGTCTGCCCCCTTTATCATTATGATTCACTGCCTCCCTTGTATTTATTCATTTGTCTAAATAATTAAGCTGTCAAAGTTCAAGACAAGAGGAAGATGATGGGCCAGCCCAGTGGCATAGCAGTTAAGTCCACACATTCTGCTCCGGTGGCCCGGGGTTCGCTGGTTCGGATCCCAGGTGCAGAGATGGCACCACTTGGCAAGCCATGCTGTGGTAGGCATCCTATATATAAAGTAGAGGAAGAGGGGCATGGATGTTAGCTCAGGGCCAGTCTTCCTCAGCAAAAAGAGGAGGATTGGCAGCAGATGTTAGCTCAGGGCTAATCTTCCTCAAAAAAAAAAAGCAAAAACAAGGAAGGCAATAGGAGAAAATGTAGTGACTTTTTCCCAAAGCTGCTTCTCCTCAAATAAATAACAGCAGAAGAAAAACTTCAGAAATACGCTAATGGAACTTGTAGAACAAGACCAGGGCTCAACTCGAAAACCCTCATCACTTCTTATATGTTGACCCTGTGGAGCCAGCCTCGTAAGCTTACCCACACGATCTCACCTCCTGCTGTTCACAGCTCCTGTAATGCCCTCCCCTTGAGTACAGGTTGAACCTAGTGACTCACTTCTAGTGGATCAAATACAGGAAAAGCTGTGGGCAACACTTCTGAGAAGGTTACAAAAGACAGAGGCTTCCATCTTGGCCACCCTCTTTCACACCTGCTCACACTGAAGGAGGCCAACTGCCAAGTTGTGACCTGCCCTGTGGAGAAACCCACCTGGCAAAGAATTGGTGTCTCTAGCCACCAGCCAGAGAGGGCTTTGTAGGGGAGGAAGACATTTCCTCTATCCACTCTGGGTCCTTCTGGCTGGAAAACGAATTAAATTCACATGAGACAGAATAACAGGAGAAAATTAAACAAAGCTTTATAACATGTATACTTGGGAGAGGCTCAGGCAAACCAAGGAACTCACCAAAATGGCAGAAGTTCTCACCTTAAATACCATCCTCAGCTAAAGACAAAGGAGGATGTGGGGGGTGGGGGGAGGTTGTAGATCATGAGAGGTTAGCAAAAAGCACAGTAAACAAGAGGAAGGTTATTATGCAGATTTAAGCCCTTGCCTTCCGCATTAAGAGTTTCTAGAGATAAGGTCATCCCCTTTCTTCCTGGTACAGAGAGGGAGACATCTTTACAGATAGAGATTTCCTTTACAAATGTCTCTTAACAAAGGGTAAGTTCATTCTACTTTTCAGAGTTTCTCTCATGTCTGCAGTTTTTGAAAGTATCCTCATGCCAGGGGCTGGCCCCATGGCCAAGTGGTTAAGTTCGCACGCTCTGCTGCAGGTGGCCCAGTGTTTTGTTGGTTTGAATCCTGGGCGCGGACACAGCACTGCTCATCAAACCATGCTGAGGCAGCGTCCCACATGCCACAACTAGAAGGACCCACAACAAAGAATATACAACTATGTACTGGGGGGCTTTGGGGAGAAAAAAATAAAATCTTAAAAAAAAAAAGTATCCTCATGCCAAATGATAATCCTCAAAATAATCCTTATGCCAAAGAGACATATCTTGGGGTGACCAATTCCAGTCCCCCACAGCTTGAAATCTGCCAAAAGCCACATGAGTGAGCCGACCCTTTCCTCTACCTGCTCTGCTTTCTGCTCAAAAGTGAGCTTCCTATTTCTTCCAATGAGTTAGCTGACAAGAAAAGATGCGTTTTCCAAGGTAGGCCTGTGTCAATGATGTCCGAAAAAGAGATGTCTGCTGCTGCACCAGCACATCTCACCATCAAAAAGCAAAGGAAATAAAGATCAATTTTATTTTAGTGTCTTCAATTTTAAAGACAACAGAAAACAACAACAAAACTTTTACATGTATTGTATCATTTAAGTCTGCCAACCCTTTCCCCAACAGATACTATTATTCTCATTTTACCTATGCTGAATCTGAGTCTCAGGGAGGTTAAGCGTCTCGGTAAATACTTTGATGACGTTCCTAGAAAACACAAGGGAAAGAACTGAAACTGAAAGCCAGGGCTTCTGACTCGAAGCCCCAAGACCTGTAGAGCACGTTTGGAGCGGGAAATTCACACGTTTTCATCTGGGATACTTACTCCTCTTTCTAAAACCATCTAAGATGCCCAGGCTGAGTCATGTGACGTCTAACACTTATGTGGTGAGTGTCACTTGCTTCTGTGAGCCAGTAAATGTGCTGTGGTGGCATGGTACCAGGTCAGCTTGGCCATGCTGAGCTCCATTTCCCAGAAATCCCTTTCCTGTATATTTCTGGCTTGGGTGGGCTACATGAGACATTCACATGAGAGATTTGGAGGCGGAAGGGAAGCAGCAGCCATTTTCAAGCTGGCACACATTGCGGCTGATCTGCTGACCCACCTCATTGCTCTGAGCAGCAGTGGGGCCTGCAGGTACTCCACCAATGATGAAGTTCTTAAAGGCTAAATGATTCCATGCATCTGTGTCAGATAAAAGGGGGACGGAAAGCCAAGAGACAGCATGGGCTCTCTCTCTCTGAATGTGATTTAAACAGAAAGATAGGGCAGGTGTGACAGTCGTCAACTTGAACGAGTTTTGATCTAGGTTGGCCTGAAAAGGAAGATTCAGGAACACTAGAAAGATGAAGGCTCTGATTTGGCCCAGAGACCCTGGATCTCTGCCATCTTGTTCCCTAAGTCCAGGCACCCTCCTGCCATCTAGCAGCCATGACAAAGGGATGCAGGAGGACAGAGGGAGGGTCTTGGATCAGCTTTGTTCCTGGCTTTGCTTCTGGGCTATTCCTTACCCTTTGCACAGACTCCATAGGGATGTAGGGGGATGGGAGGAAGAGGACTAAGGGAAACCCTCTGTGCACTTGTTACAGACGTGATCAACCTCTCAGAGATAGAGCCCTCAGTGAGCACTGCTGATACTCAGCCCAGCCCTCAACTCTGCGGGCACCCAGGAGATTTATAAGACTCCTTGAGGTCCCGGTCCTCAGAGCATTTACAATCCAGCTGGCAGGAATGGCATACCTGTTTGGACTGCGAAATCAATTAAGCACTGAACTTGTTGGGTAACTGGACGGATGCTTTGGGAAAAGACTGATCAGAGTGGGTCCTTGTGATTTGCTAAAGCAGTAGCCAAAACATAGGAGATAAGAATAGGAGTCAGAGGGGCCAGTCCAGTGGCCAAGTGGTTAAGATAGCATGCTGCCCTTAGGCAGCCCAGGGTTCCACTGGTTCAGATCCTGGGCACAGTCATAGCACTGCTCGTCAGGCCGTGCTGAGGCGGCGTCCCACATGCCACAGCTAGAAAGACCTACAACTGAAAAAATATACAACTATGTGCTGGGGGTATTTGGGGAGAAAAAGCAGAAAAAAAAAAAAGATTGGCAACAGTTGTTAGCTCAGGTGGTAATCTTTAAAAAAAAAAAAAAAGAATAGGAAAAGAATAGGAGTCAGAAATCTAACACCAACTCTTCCGCAAATTCTCACATACCTGGGAGTAAATGGCTTCGTTTCAGCACCAGCTCTGGTGCCAGACCACCAGGGTTCAAAATCTAGCTCCACTATTTATGATTTATGTAGCTGTAGGCATTATTTAACTTCCCTATGCTACCTTCTTTCTTGCGTGCAAAGTGGGCATTATAACAACACCTACCCCTAAGATCGTGAGGATTAAAAGAGTAAATACAAGAAAATCCCTTAGAACAGTGCCTGGCACTGGGTGTGTATAATTGTATTATTTTATTATTTTTTAAAATCGTTATTTTTGTTATTATGTCTCCCTCTAGTTTCCTATCTCTAAATTGGGATCAAGATTTATTAACTTGCTTTGAATGAACCAAGGTCTCATTCTGATCTTCCTTTAAATAATCTACAAATTGCCATATCACACAAATGTTTTGTTCGTGCTGTGGGGTTTGGGTTTCAATTAAGAACTCTCCATCCGCAAGGACACAAGTCCTGTTCTAATAACCCAGAAGATGAAAGAGAATGGAAGCTAAAGTACAGTTGGTTTGTACAATTGAAAATAGCCTAGGAGAGGATGGATGCATTTTTTAAAAATCTAAGTGCATTGTCATTGAAAGGTTATTTTTTGTTTGGAAAAGAATGGAAAAATCATTGTCATACCATAGCAACCAGACTGGTAAGTGATACAGAACAGGCTGAACTGACAAAAATATCTGTGAAAATGTCCAGATTGATGAAATATTCTAAAAATAAATTTAACAAAATAGTGAACGAAATGAAATGGGTCTAATTTTCCATACATGCCATTTCATGTTTTATTTTTTGAAAGCTATAATATCCACTTTGAAAATGGTTATAAGATTACCATCTGGTAAAAAAGAAAGTAAAAAGCCCTAGAGTTTGGACAATAGAAAGATGTATTTGTGGAACAAAGGAGTAAAACTTCAACATTCTAAGAGAAAACAAATACATACGTAGCCCAAAGCTTAGAGTCTGTCCTTCTCCATGCTAAGTCATCGCAGTAATATCTTTTAAAATGTCCACATGCTTTACAGTAAGCTAGCTTATTTTTTCCCACTACTGTTATTTATTTCTCGTTTCAGGATTTCAAAGCAGATGAGTAGTGTTGTGCTGCCAGCTTTAAGAGAAAACAGAATTTTCAATTATAAATTCTAACATTAGATGAGTGAAACTCTATCCAGCTCTAACAAGGAAATTGAGGCTTCCAGAAGAGCAGTGTTGAAAGGAGCTGCCAGCATCTGTGAGAACAGAATTAGAAGGGAACTTACTCAAGGCCTGCAGTGGATTGAGGGCTATTTGTGTTTCCAAAGTAGACCAACAACACTGAGAAATGAGTTCTGAAGCTGAGCGACTCCAAGAACTGTTTGAGTATTTTTCTGTTTTTCTGTGAGTGGGAAGGGCAAAGCGACGAGTGACTTTCTATGGCGCCGCGTGTTCCATCATTGCGAGGACAGGCTGGGCAACACTTTCTGAACCACATTTCCATCTCTCAACCTAGTCAACAAGCGTGGATTAAGTCGGACAGATAGGACACACGCTGAGCACTGTGCTAGGGCCTGGAGAGGTGAGGATGAATAATGCCTGGCTCCTGTCCAGCAGGAGTTCAGAGTTTTACGGAAGAAATTTGGACACGTCAACATGCATTTTTTAAAGGGGCTTATAAATATGTAAGATAATCTTTGGAGTCCAAAAAAGAGAATGGTTGATTCTCCCTGGAAAAGTCAAGGAAGGCTAACAAAGGAATGACAATTCTGCTGAGATTTAAAGACTGGCAGATTTCATACGCGGTCTAGGATGGGAAGAGCATTCCAGCCCAAAAGGAGACTGTGAGGAAAGTCACGGAGGATGAAATGGCTATGGCTGAAGTGGGGTACAATGCTATGGCTGAAGTTGGGGTACAATGGCTATGGCTGAAGTGGGGGTACAATGGTAGGTTTGAGGGGCTGAGAGGTAGGAGACCAGCTTGCAAAGGTAGGTGAGGACCTCCTCACGTAGGGCCTCGTGTGACATGTGAAAGAGTGTGGATCTTACCCTATACAAAAAGAACTGCAATTCAAGGGGTCTAAGCCAAGGAATGATATGCTCAAACTTGTACCAGTAGATATGGAAATTAAACCCAAATGGAACGCACGTTGTGACAGCATTGAGGAGGCGACAACAGTAATTGAGCTGGCAGGTGAAAAGGCCATAAAAGAAGGCACTGGAAATAGAGATGTTGATCCCTATTCTCTGCTTTTATCTGTCTTGGAGGATGTGTCTAGTGTCAAAGTGTGCGCTTTGAGTCCCAGAGAACCAGGTTCATATCTTATCACTGCCCCTTCCTAGTTAAGGCTTCGAAAAAGAATTTAATCTCTGAATATCAATTGCCTCATCAATGAGATATGGGTAACAATAATGCCTACTTTATAGGGTTTTTTGAAGATTAAAGCTAATACCAGGGGGCTGGCCCCGTGGCCGAGTGGTTAAGTTCGCACGCTTCACTTCAGCGGCCCAGGGTTCACCGGTTGGGATCCTAGGCACAGAGCTGCATGCTGCTCATCAAGCTATGCTGAGGCAGCATCCCACATAAAGGAACTAGAATGACCTACGACTGGGATATATAACTATGTACCGGGGCAAGACAAAAAAAGAGGAAGATTGGCAACAGATGTTAGTTCAGGGCTAATCTTCATAGGAAAATAAAAAAAGCTAATACCGTATGTTAGTGTATATAACTCATAGTAAGTGTTCAATGAATATTGACCCCCTCACCCTGTCAAAATACGGCATGTACAATATCACCTTGGAGCTCCTGGGTTTAACTGTCATACTTTCGACTTTTTGTAAGCATCTCAGAATGCCCCAAACCTGCTGTGGGAGCCTGTCTTTTAGCCAAGACACAAATTTGGATGCAGGTATTAGGAAGTGAACATGTGGAAACCCAAAACCCAGCTTTCAAACACTAAACATTTTTTGGTGTTTTCTACTCCTCTGGATATCTTTGTTAACTCTTGTCAAATACTATAACAGCATTTTAAAAATTGAGTACTTGCATATATTTTGGGCTGTATAAAGGCCTACTGTTTAACAAATAGTTTTGTGGATAGAAGCTCTAGGCTAAGTAGCACACTGCAAAATAGACACAGGTAAGGTGCACTAAAATCATTGGAAGGAAAGAATAGTTTATACTACTTAGATTTATTATTATTGTTTACTAATTTATGAATGATAATTGTAACTTACATCCCACGTCTTTCACAGGTTCGGTTTCCTTCTTGCTGCATCACATCTGTTTTGGTAGTTCATTCATCAGATCTTAGAGTGGCAAAATCTCTCCATCTTTGCTTGTCTCAAAATGTCTTTATTTTGCCCTCAGTTTTGAGTGACAGATTAACGGGACACTGAGCTCCCACTTGATATTCTCTTTCCGCCAGTGCTTTGTTATTCTATTGTCACTGTCATTGATTGTTACTGATGAAAAGATCTTTGCCAGTCTAATTGTTCTTGTGTAAGCTCCTTTTCTCTCAGGTGGCTTTTAAGGTTTTCTTTTTCTCTTTGATACTCTGAAATCTCACTATGACCTGTCTAGGTGTTTATTTATTATCTATGTATTGCTATTTAGCTTGCACAGAACCTAGATTCTCAGAGTTAGATTGCATTCTCGGAAAATAGGTAATGAGGTGGAGTAGGGAAAGCACAACGTTTATTAGGATGCCAACGCCTGACCTTTGTTATGGCGGGTACCATCATCCTCACCACCATCATCAAACACGCTGTATTATAGCCTCTCTCGCCGTCACTCTTGGTCTGCAGAGAGCCACCGTGGTGAGTCTAGTGATGCTCATACTCCTTCCCTTAACACATCCTGTGTAACGTTGGTAAATGGTGTGTCATCTGGGTCTTTCTGTAGAACATAACCATCTGGCCAGCCATCTAGCCATATCTAGAATACCTATTCCTGGTTGCCCGCTGCCTTGAGCCTTTTAATCTTTTCTTCCTTGGCAATGTCTGCCTTGGCAATTCTGGCATTTCACCTACACTTAGCGAGGGCCATAACTTTTCCCATGCTTCTAGGAGCCATCCTGGAAGCAATTTTAAGCCATTTCTTGGGATCCTTGCCAGGGTTAAACTTATCTATCCTATATCTCAGGAGAGCACTCTCAAGAAATAAACTTATCTATTCAATGTTATGTTTTGGCCCTCTTGATCCAGTACCCTCTGAAGGCAATCCCACGCATACTGGTTGCTGCCAGTATATGCCTGATAGGTCCTGCAATGCCTTTGGGGTATGGTCCCTTTACTCTCTTATCAGGCCCAGCACATCACTAGCTGGATTATGCTGCTTCTTAACCTTAATGATTGGCCTTGTGTCCAAGAGGAAATATAGAGGCAAGGCCTTAGAAGAAAGGCAGGGCACGTCAAACTGGGAGAAAGAGTCCCCAGCACCAATTCCAGGGCACTGGGGAGGGGGCTATGGAGAGTGTGGATGCTCATTCTTATGGGGAAGACTAGCAACATCTGCAGGCTCGGAAGGTTGGAAGTATCTTAAGCAGTCAAAATCTTCAAGGGTATCCACCTAGAAGTCCCCATGCCATATGCCCAGGTCCCAGGTTTTCAGCACTTAGTATAACAGACCTGCCCTGGTTGGGCATTTGACAATCTCTGAAGTTCAGCCACCATATTCTTAAAGTCTGGCCTTGGTCCTCATTTTTCTCCACCCTCCTGCTAGAGGAGATGAGAGCTTCTTTGTATCCAGCCAAAGGAGACCCCCTGGCTTTCCCACCTGGTTTTCAGGTCCCTCTAACTCCTCCTTAGCTGCTCTTCACATTTCTGTAAAGCATCAGTGCTACTCAGCAAAAGATGCCTAATCCAAAGAACTACCATTTTGCCCATAATCTTACCTGCCTGAGACATCTAACCCGTTAGAGCGTTCCTTTCCGTTGATACATCCTCTCACTTTACCACCAATGAGAGATTCAGCGATATGCCACCTTGTGCCAGGGCTGTAGAAAACAAGAACAAGAGAGCGAGTTTTGATCCTTGCTGTGGTACATCTGAGACTGTCTGATGACATCTCATTAGTAAGTATTGGCTATTGACATGTGGGCTTTTCTAAGAAGCTGGAATTGGAATTCTTTGTTTACCCTTAAATTCATTTATATTAAATGGAGAACTTTTGGCTTTTAGAGTTTATATAAAGTGTTCGAGATAGTGTTGCAACAATTTATACACATCATAATCTCAGCCAACAATAATCCCCTGTACCTTCAAAATGAGGCAATTGGTGTTGGGGTTTGTTGTATCATAATTTGCACTGTGCATTGTAAATTGGTAAGTAATCACTTATTGAGACATTTAGAAAGACAGAAAGAAAAATATCTTTTTAAGTGAGCAACATATATGTCTTTTGACCTTAAACAACTTAAAAAAAATACAAGTCCTAAATCATAATGATGTTGGCAAAGGGAGTGATTATTTCAGTTAAGTCATCTGTGAGATAAAGGTACGCTCCTCACCATAAGGCAGAACTATCTAACAAAGCACAGGCAATTCAGTGCTCTGCCATAACAAACAGCACTGCACCCCTCTGTGCAGGTAGAGAGAGCGGCTGCAAGGTGGTTTCAAGGACGTGAATGAGTGCACAGTTGTGTAGCCAATAGAAGCTGAGCGTATGGAAATGATCCGGACCTCTCTCCAAAGGGAGATTTCAAGTAGGGTATTTTCAATTACCTACTGTCTGTTCAACCTTTGCAAGGAGTTTAATTGGAACAGACAAAGTATTTAAGGGGAATAACTAATGACCTTATAGATTGGTAATGATCAATAGCCAGGCAATCACAGTGCTAGTTGAACCAGGGTGCTTTCTGAGGATGGTATTTTCACTCCTGGAAAAAAATAAAATTCTAATTCTAATTCTCCAGCATTCAATGCTCTAGAGCTCTAAGAATGTTCACATTCTTTTATAGAGAGGGCAGAGTCTAACACTTTTATAATTGTATATTAGCGAATGTTGACAGCACTGGAAATCAATAGCCTAGTTGCTCTGCTCCTGTCGATGGGTGTTAACAAAAATAGCCCCTGCACTAGATTAACACTCCATTTTGTCTGTAAAGCATATTTTTCCTCTTTCTTACAGTTCTAGAGTCAAAACAATAGCTTGAGTGTGTTGTATCAACATGAGGAATATACTATAAAGACACTGTTTAGTCTTCTTTCTTGGTTTCCTTACGTAAGGGAATATTGATTACAATTAGGAACTTTCAACACAGAAGATCCTATGTTGCCTACCTAGTAATTGTGAAAGCGCATCAAGTCACTGTTAGTTTGAAGAAGGATGAATTGCAGTATGAGCATATATAACTTTAGATTCCTTCTAGGAAAGATGTCATATCAAAAAAAAATTTTCTCAGCAACTACAATGTCACTGAGTTGTACCTAATCATATTATTTATAAATTAGCACATCTGGTGACACATTTTGACATCGTTTTCAAGATTACTCTTTGACTCTTTGAGAGTTTCTTAGTGTGTATATGTTGCAAATTACAGGATAAGGATAAAAATTATTTTTTTCTAATTTTTTCATTGATGTTCTTCATTACTTTCCCTTTTATTAGCCATTCCATGCCAGTACACTATCAAGCCACAAGCCACAGGTAATCTCATATGTGAACTGTCCAAACTGTCTAAACATGCCTCCATAATTCAAGCTAGACTTGGAGCGATTAAGTAAGGATGGAGTGAAAAGGTAAGAGAGAAAAGAGACACCAAGAAGAAGAAAGTGGGAGAAAGAAAAGAAAACCACGAAAGAAGCTTTGTGAGGGTAATGTGTGTGGGGAGAGGAGAATGATGTGAAAACAGTAGAAAGGAAAGGAGAAGGAAGGCCTTGCAAGAAGTGCTGAGCAAATTAAACTTTTCATTCTTGGCATGGGGGTTAGAAGTTTAATGGCCTTTCATCATCATCCTCTGAAATATTCATCGGCTGATCAACTGTTTACAGTTCTTCACCTGGTCTTTATCCTTCAGACCCCTCTATGGATGTGATAGTCATTACGGTCCCAGGAGAGAAATGAGTCTCCAGGCTTCAGACAGAACTCTGACCCACAGAGAGCAGTTTGAGAAAAGCTTCTCTAGACCAACTCATTCACCTTAAGGATGCGTAAGAGAGGAACCGGGGAGATAAACCCACACCAGTCCTAGTGCTGAGGAGTACAGGCTACGGAATTCGATAACCTGGGGAGAGGTGTACCTCTGCCGCCGACCAGCCGTGTGATCACGATTGGAAAAGTCTCTGAGCCTCTTTGAATTTTAGTATCTTAATTTACAAAATGGGTCTGTGATTCCTCCTTCAAAGGATAAAATGAGGTATGTTACATAAATGCCTAGGATTGCACTTAAATGCGGGAGCTACTCCACTAAAGCCATCTGTGACAGTGGTTACCCATTCCTCCTGGCTCTCTGTCTGCTGCTCTTTCCACTCTACTACGTAATTTACAAATCACAAACTAAATGAGTGTTCAATTTATAAGAGTTTACCACAGGATCATTGAAAGAGTTATGTTCCCTGATTACATTTAATGGTCTATTTGTGGTCTCCTGAGTACTTGACAGAGATGTGAGGGAAAATTAGGAAAGGAGGATGTCAAGTTTTTTGAGCTACCACCAAATAAATATTAATCTGGAAGTAAAGTAAAATAGCCCTGAAAGCATCATGAAGAAAGAGGAAATTACATTATTATGTAATGAGGTGCATGTGTGTTAATTTCTAAGGACTGCCATAACAAATTACCACAGTTGACTGGCTTAAAACAACAGAAATTTTATTGTCTCACAGTTCTGGAGGCTAGAAGTCTGAAATCAAGAGCCATACTCCCTTCAGACACTCTAGTGGGGAATTCTTCCTAGCTTCCAGTGGTTGCCAGCAATCTTTGGCATTCCTTGGTTTGTAGCTCTATCATTCCAATTTCTGCTTCCATCTTTATAAAGCCATCTTTCTTCTGAGTGGGCCTGTTTATCTGAATCTCCCTCTCCTTTCTCTTACAAAGGCTCAGTCATTGGATTTCAGGCCCACCCTTTTCTAATATAACCTCATCATGACTTTACTTCTGTAAAGACCCTATTTCCAAATAAGGTCACATTCACAGGTTCTAGGGGTTAGGACTTGAATATATCTTTTAGGAGGACACAATGCACCCCACTACAATGTATAAAATAAAACTTGTGCTAATAACAGGATCAATTTTGATATAGTCCCAGTGGAATCCATCTTGATACTTCATAGTTACAATCAATTATAATAATAAGATAAGCTTGAAGTGTAATTACATTAAAAATATTTTTTAAAGTTTCATCTTACAATTATTTATTTTGGCCCTCAAAACATTTACTGCTCTGTCTCATCTCCATTATCCTGAGAGAAACAGCAAAGACCATGCACCTGGGTAAGTGTCCTTGGTCTACTGCTTACTGCAGAACCTTATTAATCATGTCTACAAGTTATTGGACCCTTGTAGGACTTGTGCTAAACACTTCACAAATATGATATTTTATTCTCACTCCAACCCCATGAGGGAGGTAGTGTGATTCCCACTTCATAGACTAGGACTCAGAAACTTCTAGAGAAGTTAATTGTCTTGTCTAAGACCAAACAACCAGTAGGTTCTGGAGCAGAGATCTCAGCCCTGATCTATCAGATTCCAGTGCCCATGCATTTAATCATAATGCCATATTCACTTTGAGCAAAAATTTTACTTAACCTCTCCAAGATTTAATTTCCTCCCAAATAACCTAGAATCGTTTGGCTCCCTCAGCCACTACTCTGGTGCCTTCCTGATGTGCCTTCCTATAATGCAGAGGCTGGAAAGCCTAAAACTACATTCCTCAGATGCTGTTGTAGGCAGGGTTCTGAATGCTCAGCTCCATCATTTAGATGTCCTCCTGTGGACCTGGAAGACCAAAATGAGGCAGAAGCCCCCTCCCTCCACTTTAGCTGCTTTTCTGCTAGCGAGCAGTGTTGAGGAAAGTGAGGCTCAGGGGCAGCAGCTGTCCAACGTCTGTCCTCCAGGTCCTTGGGTATTAAGAGGAAGCGTTGGTGAAGACAGTGGATGTGCTCTGCCCTACAGAGGCCAGCCGCCAGCTCTGTGGGTGTAGAGAGCAGAGGTAGAAGGCAACGTCCTGCTCTAACTTCTTGATCCTTGGATTGCAGCCAGACAGGAGTGTTCTTGAACTCCAAAGCTCCATAGGCAGCCACCAAGGTCATAGCTTCCTCGATGGTCAGTTCTGAATTATTTTTGAGAGTTGTTCTGAAGGCAAGACCTAGAACCCATTCCCCTAGCCCTCCCAATTCTGTAAGCATCTAATAACCTTAAATGATTTTCTGCTGAAACTTCCTAGAATAGACTCTATTTTACATACTGAACCCTCCTTGGTCAATATATAAATTAAGATTAATACTACATACTCATAGGCCTTTTTCTTTTAGAAAATTGAATGGAAAAATGTATATAAAGATATATTAGAGTGTCTGTTTGTGAATGTCCTTGTTTAACTCCCTTTTCTGTTCTCCTTATTATAAAATAAAAAGAATGGACATTGTCAGTGTGTGTGAAGTATACTCAGCATTTTCCCTGCAAACACATATCACCATAAAAATCACACCAGGGAGGTATGAACTTGAGAGACAGAATATTTATGTCCAATTTTTTCCATTCTACTGTCTAGTTTCCCTTTGGTCTTCTTCGTTCATTTATTCCACATTTATGTAGAGCTTGTTACATGCCAAATATTATGTTATTTATATCGTAAGATAGTTTTCCTGCCAAAAAGAAGGCATTCCCTGTGAGACTGAATTCCCATTAGACATGAACCCCAGGCTCATGAATGAATTCTTGACAACCCAGAAATATTTTGGGATAGTGACGTAATGGTCACTTTGTGACCTGATCCCAACAAAGATCTTCAAGAAGTCGGTTCTGCTGGGAAATGTTCCCCCAGGCACTTCACTTGGATGAGAATAAATGGCCAAGGGCCTGTGATAAAGGCCTGCAGGAAGAACTGGGTCCTTGTCCAGGTTGAAAATGCATTTTTGGCCAGTGATCAGCCCACTGGCCCAATCTGCAGGCTGGGTACCAGCCCCAACCCCCTTTTGTCCTAAAAGGCCAGTTATGTCATAGAAACAGTGAAAGGCAGAACACAAAAGGGAAAGAAACATTGTCCTAAACTAAAAACTGCTACGGACACTAAGGATAGCCAGTGGTTTCCAAGTCCCTCAAAGACCCAAGCGTTTGACACCTTCATTAAGGGAAGTTTAATTCTTCTTTCTCTCTTCTGTTGAAATTAGCTCTGAAGGAGGAAGTTACTGGAGTGTTCCTCTCAGGTTGTGACTAGCTGGATCTTGAGGCTCAAGCATGATCTAAGAGGGCCCCCCTAATTTTTTCTTAGTGAGGTCTAGGACAGTTGGAAAACCTAAAGATTGGTTCTCCCTTTTCTGAGCACCCCTACAACCATTGTTCACAAGATCACAAAGGTTCACTCTTCTGAAAAGACACCAAGTTTTTTCAGATAGCAAGGGTCTGATGACCTATTTCTAGCAACCAGGAGGAACACAAAAGCCTCAAAACCTCGAACACAACATGTCCCCCTCCCACAGCTCCCTACGTACACACATGCTGTGATTTTGCAAAAACATGATTCATTGGATGTTGGATCGTGTTTATTTGCTGAACAAAGGCTGCTCCCTGCTTCCTTGTGTGAGGAGCATAATTACCGACATTATCCAAGTCTGCACATGATATTTTCCTTCCACTTGCTGCAAGACTGGCAAACAGCAAGAGAAATGACAGGCACAGGAGTGGAATTCACACACATCCCACACACTGCTTTCACGTCCTCCCTGGCTGCCATCTAAAACATGGAGTCACAGATCCTGACCTTCCACATCCTCACATGCAAGGATCGCGATTTATCAAATACTGTGGCAGGCACTAGCAGGGAGGGAGACTGAGACAAACTTAAGTTTCTAAAGAAAAGCTGGTGTTCTTGAATTAAGAATTTGAAGATCAGGCTACCCGCCAGTGAATAAGCTGGCAGGGATGCTTAGGCAGCCAGGTTCCTGGGAGACATGAGATGACTCTGACCTCCAGCTTTGGCCCAAAGACTCCCCAAGGGTCTTGGCAAAACTTCCTTAAACTGCATGGCAGTGTCTGATGCTTTCATACAAGCTTCCCTCCCTCTTTTCTTCACTGGAGTCTGATTTGCATGACTATCGGATGCTCTCCTAGCTTTTTCCAATATACTCTCCATTTTCTGACACACAGGAGGGTCGCCTAGTGAAATCCCTGCATGTTTAATCTCATCTTGGAGTCTGCTTCCTGTAGAAACAAGACCAACACCCAGAATTCACTATTAGAACCGATACCCAATGGAACCATCTACCTTATTGACAAAACAAGAATTACATTGTATTTTACCATACAAAGTGCATGAGCACATTTAATGCTCTCAGACCCAAGTCCAGAACATAAGAGACAACATTCTTCAGCAGCTAAAACTGTTCACCACCACCTTAGGAGCTAAAATTTTCTTACAAAAAAAAGAGAGGGGGTTGCAATTTAAATAACTTCTGAGAGAGAATATTTAACTCTGAAAACAACTGTATTTCACCGAAATAGAAAAGAGTAGTCAGAATTGCTAATTCCATCTCTATTTGGAGAAGGAAAACACATATATGCTTTTGCTCCAGAGAATTTTTTTTAACACAATGTGTAACGGGAAGGCTGAGTTCATTATGGCAGTCAAATCCCAAGGCAGCCAGAGAGCCAAAGATTTCATTCTGTGTCTCATCTGACTCCCCAGTTGCTTTCCTTCGGCCATTATACCTCATATAATGCATTCTAATGGCTTAAAATGACAGCGTTTTGTTTACAAAATGGCTCCATTCCTCAGGAAACCCAAGAGCTTGTGCGCCGTAACAGGGCTATTGATAGAAAATAAAATGCACAATGTGCCAGAAGCTGGTCCCCATCTTCCTGCCCTGTTATCCATTTTAGGGTCAAATTTGCCTGTTCATCAGCTCGGAAGTAAGGCCAAGGATCAGAGCCTAATAGCACCTAAGAGAACCTAGAAAGAATTCCGTAAAAGTCAAATGAGATTCAACACTGCGCAAAAACGAAGGAGAAGGTTTTGACTCAAGTTTTGACTCAATATTCTGACCTTGAGAGGGAAGCCTGGTAACCCTATGGATTTGCTATCTCTGCATATTAAAATGTCTGTCAGTCTTAGACTAGAGCATTAGCTGGGGGCTCAGCAGTTTCTCTCCTGTCTGCTTTCAATGACAAAAAAAGCAAACCACAAATATTGTCTAAAACCCATGGAGTGGATCCGCTTTCTGTAAGAGGCAGAATTGACAGCCTAAAACAACAAACCAAATATCAGTCCTAAATTATCAAATGCCATGTTCTTAGCTCACTTCCTTCTTCTATGAGCAAGAAGAAGAGTTTTGCAAGAGAGAGCGCTAAGGAATTTTTAGAAATAATAGGCCCCGAAATAGGGTCAATTTAAGGTACTGTGTCTTCATTACTTTAACATATTGTCAAATGACTCACTCAGCCTTGGAGTATGGCTGTGTCTACACTTTGAAAACTTCCAGTGACAGTATCTTAATCATTAGTGTTTTTCAGCACTCAGTCATACAGTGAGCAACTTCAACAAAGGAATGAAAGAAAAAAGAAAGAATGAAAGAAGAAAGAAAAGAAAGAAAGGAAAGAAGGGAAGGAGGGAGGGAAAAAGAAAGAAAGGAAAGAAGGAAAAGAGGAAGAAAGGGAGGGAGGGATGGAGGAAGGAAGGAAAGAAGGAAGAGTGAGTATGTGCTCTTTGAGGGTTAAAACAGTGGATTTTTAAGGTTTATATCTAATTAAAGTTTTTGAATATTAAAATTCTTTACTGGACGTACATTGGAATATTATTCAACCTTAAAAAGGAAGGAAATTGAGACACCCTACAACACAGGTGAACCTTGAAGGCATTATGCTAAGTGGAATAAACCAGTCACAAGGCAGATACTATATGACTCTACTTTATTTAGTGTCTAGAGTAGTCAAACTCAGAGAAACAGAAAGTGGAATGGTGGGTACCAGGGGCTGGGGGGAGGGGGTCAGGAATTGTTCTTCAATGGGTGCAGAGTTTCAGTTTTGCACGTTGAAAAAGTTCTTGAGATTGGTTGCACAACAATATAAGTATACTTATTACTGAACTAAACTCTTAGAAATGACTAAGATGGCAAATTTTAGGTTACGTTTATTGTACCACAATTTTAAAAAATTTCTTTAATGCATTAAAGGGTTTATAAGAGGTGTCATTCTCCTTCAGAGACTCTTAGCAATGTCACAAACGTTACTGAAACCACAGCTAAGATTCACACAGCCTAGGAATTGCATTTGTTCATGTTCGGTGAGAAAAAAATCTTAGCAAGAACTAAACTTGACCTGAGCAGTTCCCATTATAAATTCCAAGGGTTCTGAGTAAGGCAAAGGATTTCTGAGGAAGAAAATGTTAGAAAGATATCAGTTATCATGCTCCAAAGCAATTCTTACTCGGAATTTCTCTCACTTCTTTTTCAACTAGCCCACTCACCATGAGTAAGTGTCTCTCTACCAGATTGTCTTGAGGGACGAAGGATTTCCTCCTTTTATCTCTTGGCTAAAGGGTCTACTGATGGGCTGATAGTATCTGTACTTGCAACACGTAATAAATGTTTCCTTGGCTAAAAAGGACAAGTAACTTTGACATCATGAACCAATCACAACATTAGGGATTCATCTGGAATGTGGTTAATCACTACATGGTGGGAATGACATTAATTCCAGAGCTACTTGAGGCCTAATGTCCAAAAACTACTAAACTGTTCGTTAGAGGAATATGGGATGCTTTTACACACAACACATACAACTCTGGTGTGTATTATGACCTGGTGTGTATATTAGTCCCTCACCAACTCTGGGGGCTCCCATCTTGGAAACTACCATAATTGGCAAATTGGCCAAGGTTAATATCAAAATTGCAAAGAAAATAGGGGATTAAGAGGGAGAAAATAATAAAAATGGTATCAAATATATTATTTAAAGCACAGAAAGTTTGAGAAAGTAGCAAGTTCTATTTCTTTTTTTTCTTGATTCTTTTTTTATTGAGACATAATTGACATATAACGTTGTATTAGTTTTAGGTGTACAACAATGTCTTGATATATGTACATATTGCAAAATGATTACCACAATACATTGAGTTAACATCCATCATCACACACAGTTATAAATTTTTTTCTCATGATGCCAACTTTTAAGGTTTACTCTCTTAGAAACTTTCTAATATATGATACTGTATTGTTAACCATTGTTGCCATGCTACACATTACAATCAGTACTTATTTATCTTATAACTGGAAGTTTGTACCTTTTACCCACCCCTCAGCCCCCGCCTCTGGCAACCACCAATCTGTTCTCTGTATCTATGAGTTTGGTTTTTTTAAGGTTCCACATGCAAGTGAGATCATACAGTATTTGTCTTTCTCTCTTTCTTTTTTTTTTCTTTATCCGTCTGACTCATTTCATTTAGCATAATACCCTCCAGGTCCATCCATGCTGTCACAAATGGCAGGATTTTCTTCTTTTTATGGCTGAATTATATCCCGTTGTGTGTGTATATATACATATGTACATACCACATTGTCTTTATCCATTCATCCGTCAATGGATACCTAGGTGGTTTCCATGTCTTGGGGATTATAAATAATGTTGCAGTGAACCTGGGGGTGCAGCTATGTTTCGAGATACTGTACAAAAGCAATAAGTCCAAAACAATGGTACTATGTAAAGATAGTTAATAATCTTCCTTTCAGTGCTTCTAATCTCACTATCCTGAGATAACCAATATTAACAGCTTTGTAAGTAACTGCCTACAACTTTTTTTATGTTCATGCATACATTAAGTAGATATATTTAAAGATGCATAAAATTATGGTATATAGGTTACAGGATTTTGGTTTAATGAAACTACTGTAAGCATTACTCAAAAGATTACTTTATTTCATTTAATAATATTATGGATTTCCCTATGGATAGAATGAAATCTTTTTTAACAGCTGCATAATTGTCAATTGTATGAATAAACCATAATTCATTCAACCATTTAGCTTTCTTTCCAGATAATGATTTTTCTATTACAAACCATGCTTGAATAACATACTTCTGTATATTTCCTTATCTGCTGGTAGTTTGATTTCTGAAGACTAGATTCCCCCAAAATGGAATTTCTGGGTCAAAGGGGATATACGTATTAAATTTTAATAGCTACCACTAGATTACTTTCCCAAAAGTTTGTAACAATTTAAACCTCCATCACCAATGAGAAACATGTCTCTTTCCCGCAGCACTTGCCAGTACTGGATGCTATAAATCTTCTAAATGTTTACCAATCTGATAGGCAGAAATTGAAATCTCCATCATTTAATTTCCATTTACCTACTACTCGGGAGTTTGAGCATCTTTTCATATTTTATTGACCATTTATATTTCCTTTTCTGTGAATTGTCTGTTCACAGCTTTATCTAATGTACCTATCAGGTTGTTTTTCTTTTCCACATCAGTGTTGAGGCACTCACTTTATTAGGACTATAACCCTTTGTCTGTCTTAGGCATGGCAAGTAACTTTCCCTAAAATATGATCTTTTTTTTTTTTTCATTCCACATATGTTGTTTTGGGCCATACAGAAACGTTTATTTTTATGTAGTCAAGCCTGTAAATCTTTTTTTTTTTTTTATGGCATCTGGATTTTTCTTTCAAATGAACTTTAGAACTCACTTAATAAATTCCCTTTAAATAAATCCTTTTGAGCTGCTGATGGAATTTATAGATTAAAGAGAAATGACCTCTTTACAGTAATGAGCACCCCCTCCCCCAGGAGTGGTATGATTTTATCTATATTTAGATTTTTTTTTTTATGTCCTTCAATCATATTTAGTAGTTGTTTTCACTCAGGTCTCAGACATATCCTGTTTGGTTTATTCTTGGGAATTTACAATTTGTCTCACGATTGCGAATAACATCTTTTTTGCCGGTCCAGCTTCTAGGGTAGGAGACTGTGTGTGGAGGCAGGAGAGCCCAGCGGCCAAGGCCAGGGACTTCAGACTCAGTTCTCTGGATTCAAACCCCAGATCTTTCCACTCGCTGCCTTGTGCACTTAGGCAAGTTAATTCCTCTCTGAGCAGGGTTCCTCACTTGCAAAATGAGCACGACCAGTTTGTTGTAAGGATTAAAGAGAGAACATCACATCTGTAGCGCAGACTCCAGAACAGAGCTGTCATTAAATAACAAAGATGGTGACGTAAACCTTTAACCAGACACCTTAACTGTCCCTGGTTTTGACTCTCTTGGCTTTTCCAGGTAGAAAATCATATACTCTTCTAATAGTGATAATCCGTCTTTATCTTTCCAATGTCTACAAGGTTATTTCCTTTATTGCCTCATTACACTGGTGAGACCTCCATTACAGTGCCGAATTGGTGTGGCGAGAGCCAGCATCCATGTCTTCATCTTGACTCTAATGCAAATGCTTCTGCATTTCTGTGTATGATGGTTAGTGTATATTTCCGATAGAGAGTCCTCACAACTTATTAGCAGAAAGTTATTTACAATATTCTCTTATTTTTATTTCTATCTGTAGCTATGTCTTTTTTTCACTTATAATATTAGCTATAAATTCCCTCTATCATTACTGACAACGGTTTTTGTATTATTCTATTAGTCTCTTTGAGAACCAACATTGGATTTTGATGACCACCTTTTTCAGTATTTGTTTTCTTCTCTTTATTATTTCCTTCTTGCTACTTTCTTTGGGTTTGTTCTTTTCTAACTCAAGTTGGATCCTTAGCTCACTGATTTATCAATCTTATTTTCTTTTGTATTGATCGCATTACTTATTCTCTTCTTATTCTTTTACTAGTTTAAAATCATACATGGATACTTTAATTAATTGATTCTGAGGTTGATAATGATTTCTACCTTATCCATCCTTCTATTTTAAATGTTAATTTTTAGTTTCAGTTTTTAGCAAGTAGATTTATTTACCACTTTCCTTGATCACTATTCATTCTTTTTTCTTTCCTTTCTTTTTATTGAGATATAATTCATGTCATACAATTCAACTATTTAAAGTGTACAATTCAATGGTTTTTAGTATATTTACAGAGTTGTGCAACCACCATTATGATCAATTTTAGAACATTTCATCACACCAAAAAGAAATCCTGTGCACATTAGTAGTCATTCCCCCCAAGCTCCTCAGCCTTAAGCAACCACTAATCTACTTTTTGTCTTTAGATTGGCCTGCTTTAGACGTTTCATATAAATGGAACCATCTCATATGTAGTCTTTTGTGACTGGCTTCCTTCACTTTGCATAATATTTTCAAGTTTCATCTATGTTGTAGCATGTATCAGTACTTCCTTCCTTTTTACTCTCAAATAAGATTCCATTGTATAAATATACCACATTTTATTTATCCATTCATCAGTCAATGGGCATTGGAGTTGTTTCTTTATTTTGGCTATTATAAGTAAAGTTGCTATGAACATTCATGTAAGAGTTTCTGTCGGACATATTTTTTCAGTTTTCTTGGGTATGAAACCTAGAAGTGGAATTGCTGGGTCATATAGTAACTTTGTGTTTAACCTTTTGAGGAACTGACAAACTGTTTTTGAAAATGGCAATGGGGGTGCCATTCTACACCCCCACTAGCAGTTTATGAGGGTTCCAATTTCCTCTCGTCTTCACCAACACTCGTTATAATCTGTCTTATTTATAGTCATCTTAGTGGATGTGAGGTGCTATCTCATTGCGTCACTATCCATTCTTGCTTCGCAGTTCCTCTGAAAGTACGTTATTTAAAATACCATTGAGGTGGATCTATTAATAGTATACTCTTTCAGTTTTTGATGGTCCAGATTGTCTTTATTTTGCCATGGTTCACATTAAAGCCTCGCTGGGTGTCAAGGTTCACTTTGATTTATTCTGCTGTCTTTCTGGCTTCCGTTACTGCTGTGGAGAACTCTGCTGTATATTATTCTTCTGAAGACACCCCGGCTTCTCTCTGATTAATTTTAAGGTTCTTTCTCTTTGGTCTCTGCAGTGTATTGAAATTCTGCAAGTATTGACTTACTTTAATTTATCATGCTTACTAGGATTTGTGCTTCCTAAATCTAAGCAATGGTATTTTCATCAACTCTAGGAAATTCTCAGCCATATTCTTTGTGTTACAGCCTCCACTTCATTCTTTCTGTTCTTCTCCAGAACTGCTACTGGACGTGTGTTGATCTTCCTCATCTCTTAACCGCTCACCTAAATCTTCCACCTTTTTATACTTACGATGCGTTCAGGACAATTTCCTCAGGTTTGTTTTTTTCCAGTTTATCAATTCAGCTGTGTCTAATCTGTATTTAACCTATCATTGAAATTTTTGATATCAATGACTATATTTTCCTTTTCTAAGAGTTCTAGTTGGTTCTTTTTCAAATACGCCTAGACTTTTTCTTTCTTTTGCATTTTCTTGTTCTCTTCTCGTGTCTTTATCTCCTTTTAATAGTTTTACTTATTTTAAACATAAATAATTCAGAGTGTTTTTCTACTAATTCTATGATCTGACGTCCTTGGGAGTCTAACTCTGCAACGTTTGTTTCTTAGTCACTCATTTTTTTCCTCCTGTGTTTTGTAATATTGGGTTGAGAGCTCTCAAATAACCAAGGCCAAAAATATTAACATTAAAAAGCAGCCATAGTTGCGTACTACCTCTGGGGTCCCTGACAAAAGAAATATCAGGAAAGATACTCTAAACTTGGGGTGTAAAGAATTGCCACAGATAAAGCATCTCACCCCTGAATTCTTTCTTTTTCACATCTCTCAGACTCAATTCTTACCAAGACTTGAGGGACCACCACAACCACCTCCTTACTTGTCTCCCTGCTTCCGTGCTGACCCTTCTCCAAACCATTCGGTACAGACAATCCGAGCATTTCAAAACTCTGCATCACATCACAGAAATCCCTTGATTAAAAGTCTTTAACGATCTCCCACTACTCTTAATACAAAATTCACACTTTTTTGACTGGTGTACAAGGCTGGTGGATGTTCTGCCTCCTGCCCACTTTCTACCTACTTCTTCTCTTGCATGTCTCCCCAACATTCACACAGCTGTACCCACAGTGGCCTCCTTTATCTTCTGCGAAGCCAACAAACATGAGGGGGATCTTGCTTAGGATGAAGCAGCAGGGAGGAAAAGAGAGTGGAGAGATGAGGACATCTTGCTGACATCATCGAGACACTAGATCAGATCTTGCCTGAAGTCTGCTTTATCTCTGGACTTTGCAATAACGTCTCATTCTTTTTCTCCTTTCATTCTTTCCTTTCCACCAACCACCCTCACATCAAGACATTGTTTCGTAAGTTGGGGTCTTGATCCATAAGGAACTGCTATGTCACTTTATTGCCCATCTCCCAGAGACTTTCAGAGAAATGTTACAGCCAAAAGCTGATGTCACAGTTAAGCTGTCTTTAAAGAGGCCTTGATTCTGGGGTCCAGCAAAAGCTAAAGAAGAACTACTGTTAATCTACCCTTGGAGAATTTGTATTTCCCAATATTCAAGGAGCAATCTAATACAACATTTCTGGAATTTAATATGGCAATGCTACTGTCACTCAGTTCACTATACCTTTTGATAGGTTACACACATTTTTCTACTCCATCATACTTGGATACTCACTTTTAATTAATTCAATGACATTAATAAATATGAAGCTCTCACCTGTCCGATTTCTATTCAACATTGCTTCATATAACCACTCTACCGGGCAAAACAATTCATAAGACAGTTTTTTCTTGGACTATCAAACATTCTGGCAAATTCTATATACTTAGCACATTCTCTTAATTCAAAACATAGCAAAACAAATCAGAAAAAAGAATGAAATTTGTCACATTCAATAATAAAAACCTTCTAGTTTACCAGATTGCTTCAACATACATGATTGCATTAAACTCTAACAGTAATGCTGTGGTCCTGCAATGGACGTGTTATGAAGACCATCTTGGTTTTACAGCTCATGGGATGAGAATGAGAAAAAGGAAATAAATATCTACTGAGTAATTGCTCTGTGCACAGCATCATCGCCTAAGGAGCTTAAATATGTCATCTGCTCTGACCATCTCAAAAAGTTAAGTGTCTTCACCAAACCACACAGTAATGGCCAGAGGCAGGACACACACCTGGTCTGAGAGCTCTCTCTCCTGCAACTTGCTTCTTCAACTCAACATCCATGGACTTCTCCTCTCTACACAAGGCTATGGGCTGAAAATGATTTATTCCTCAGGAGCTCATGACTACCTTCTTTGTTCATAGCTGTCTGCAGACTTCTCTGACTCGTGTCTTTGACTTAATATGATTGGTACTGAGTTTGGCACTTCATTATTTTCAAATGACAGACCAATCAGCTCTTAAGACAATGTAGTTTGGACAAAGTAAGCTGTTCTTAAAATTGAATTACTTATTAATAACAGATTTCCCCATTAGAATTCTTTAATATTTTAGCCTTGGGCAAAGATCCTATTTTAGTTGCATCTTCTGTGGGACAGAAGCATTTTTCTAGTGATGCTAATACTGTACCTCATGTTAAACCAAAATTCCTTAAAGACTGAGATGCTTGTATAATGTAAGCATGATCTAAGAGTCTTAGGATGGAGCTTGAGATCCAAAGTGAGATTTATTAATTAAAAGGCCAAACACTCATACAGTACTTTTTGATCCGGTTCTATGTGATTTATAAACATTAAGTCACCTATTAGAATTCTGACTAAGGGGCATTGTCTCAGTTGGTGTTCTTAGTTGTAAGCAACAAATGTAATCCTTTGATAAAAGAGGTTATTAAAGACATGGTGAGTGTTCACGGCTGTGTTGGGAGGGCTGGAGAGCTAGGCTAATGGTTAAGCATCCTGGAATCTGCCTGAAGCCACACCAAGAAGTGGCCTGATGAGGCGACACCTCTGTTGATGCTGCCCGTCTCATGCCCTCATACCCACACCCTCTTCCCATCAGGGCCTCGTCTGCACCAGGAGCTCAGTCTTGGAGATGGTGAGGTGTGGAACACAGAAACTTCTAGACAGATGCTGTTTCCTGACATGCTCACTGCCCAAAGTATCAAGCGGCTGTATCTGATTAAGCACCTGGCCACATCCTTGTGTCCCAGCAGTAAAGCAGGTTGAGAGCTTGAGCTCTGGTTTCCAAGCTTGGGAGTTCCCCCCTTTATAGCAGGGCTATTCCCACGATGAAGGATAACCGTGAACGTGACCGATGGCCCCTGCACGTGTGTAAAGACCCTAAGTGAAAGCTGTGCTTCATCTAACTTCCCCTAAGTAGTCTACTTCAGGGTAATGTGTCACGGTGGCATGCTTTAACTTCTGATATCAATTAACTAAACTGTATTTAATTCCACCCTATTTAGATCATTTTCTGGAGTACCTGTAAACTCTAAAGGGCCCTGGGGCTCAGACTTCTCTCTTTTACCTACACTCACTTTGCAGGTGATCTTAATCAGTCTCATTGCTTTAAACGTCATCTCTGTACCAAAGACTCATAATTCACATCTCCAGCCCCCACCTCTCCCTGGAATGCCAGCCTCAAATTTGCAACTGTCTACTCCGATGTCCAAAAGGATCTCAAACTCAAAAAGCCGAAAACCAAACTACTGATTTCTCTCCCCAAGTCAGCTCTTGCTTCAGTCTTCCACTCTCTGTAAATGGCACCAGCTTCTTTCCAGATGCTCAAGCCAAAGCCTCGGGTGCAGCCTTAATTTCCCTCTTTTTCTCACTCCACACATCCATCTAACAGGAAACTCTATTGATTCCACCTTCAAAGTATATCCCAGACTCTCCCCTTCTCTCCACCTCCCCTGCTATCACCCTGGTCCAAGTCACAACCTTCTCTCCCGCACATTATGACAATTGCCCCTTGTCTGCTCTTCCTGCCAGGGCTGGCTTCACAGGTGAGTGGCCAGTGCAGTCACATGGGGCTCCCTCCATGCTTGGGGGAGCCCCATGCTTGGAGTTTACTGCTCTGTGGAGGTGACCTTGAAATTATTAATAAATTTATCTTGAATTTGTGTTATTGATGAGTCCAAGGAAAGTGTGCTGAGGCCAGGGAAACGTGTTGGAGCTAGTAAAGGAGGTAGGATCAGTTGACATACGTGCAGCCAGTGTTGGGGAGGGGGGTACCTAAGTTAGAGACTCCAAGTCCAGGTGACTGGCCACCAAGAAAGTGAAAAGTAACAGGGCATACTGTTAATGTCATTAGCAACAGTCGAACCTCGAGCTTTGCCACCTGACCTGTCATGAATCCTTGAGAGCGATGACTGAGCAGCACGCATAAGCATATCCCAGTACACTCAAACCAAGTGAATCCCCAAATCAACTTCCTCTTGGGCAGGTCTCAAAATTCCCCAAAGTTCTTCCAGTCTCACCCAACACAAGAAGAAGTGGTGTGACAGAGGGGACATCCGAGTAGAAAGCAACAGGCCTCTTAATAGTGATTCAAATATGTTACTTTTGCAAATTTTACAAAATAATGTGAGCCTGAGAATGTGCTGGCAGGGCCCTTCCCAGGGACATGGAAGGAGATGGGCAACGAGGGGCCCTGAAGCTTAAGCGTCTGTAGCTTCCTGGTAAATGTGACTTGTAGGGCTTTACTAAATGCTTGTCAAAGAAGTGAGTGACAGCATATTTGAGTGCTTGGACTTATGGTCTAAGTGTTAAAAAATGAGCACAGCCCAAGAGCACACACCGGTAATTTTTAAAACAAGCCAAGAAACCACAGCATAAGAGTTTGGCATCAGAAAACTGATGGAAAATGTGAAAAATTGGAGTGAAAAATAAAGCCTCCTGGTGTGAGATATTGAAGTATGAGTCTAACCCATGTGACTGAACTTTGAAGAGCCACCTCCCAGGAGCCATGCCAGGCAACTTCAGTTTCTCCAGAATCAGAAGGATGTGCTCAAAAATGTCTTTGAAAATAAAAAAGAAAGAAATTTAAACCCTTACATTCAGCACATGATAAATGCATGTTGAATGACTAAATGAAAGGAAGAAGGACAGAACAAATGTTTCTAATTGAGATAGCCCCACCTGCCCTTCCTTTAGCCTACTAAGGATTAAAATGAGCCTGATACACCAGTCACATCTGAAGGAAAGGCGAATCTCGAAGGAACTCCCAGGTTTGGCTGGAAATGATGCCCATCTGCACTTGCTGGAGAGCAAGAAGGGATGGCCTATGAACTACTCTGCCCCTAAGGCAGGTTGTTTCTGTGGCAGGGCGTGTATATTTTCTGCCTTCCGTCTGTTCCATCTCATGTGGGTATAGGCATGAGATTGGCAGAAGGAGCTCCAGAAAAGTCACGGGCACACCCAATTAGCATAAAACCCTCCCAAGAACTGAGACACATGTGGAGATAAACAAAGACCAACTAAATGAGAATAGGCAAAGGCTGTTTATTCAGAGCTTGCTGTAGAGAGGGAGGCAGCCACCACCACTTGCGTTTGGCCAAGACTCAAAGGCAGGCAGAGGGGTGGAAGAGCTTTACAGTAAAGGCTCCAGGGGTGCCCCAATTGGAGGCTGTTGGCCTGGGGAAGCTGGAGGAGGGCTAACCGGGAGTGGGGTGTCCTGTGGGGTTGGTTGGGGGTGCATATTTGGCTTTCTCTGGTTGGTCCTAAGTTGGAAGCAGGGCCAAAAATTAGGGAAGCTGGCCATTTTGAGTGGATTGTTACGTAAGTTATTATTTAGCTTCCTGGATTGTCACCAGAGAGAGCAATCTGGCTCTGTGCAAGCCTGGCATAGCAGGCAGGCTTCCTGAGCTGTTTGTTGTAGACAGGGGCTGGTTTCCTGCGTAGGCTGCTGCCGGTTGTGATCAGAGTTCTGTTTGTGTATATGGCCCAGCCACTGTCTGTTCATATATTCAGTCTCTCACATCATTTGGTGTCAAACGAGGAAGCTTTCCGGATGGGTGTGTATCCCAGGTACAGGAAAATGCAAGAGGGTGTGTGCATTGGTATTGGTTGTTTTTCTCAGAAAACAGCTGTTAATAGCACCATGACAGGAGAACTTCTTAAATTAAAGGGTAAATGGAAGCTCAGGGGCCGAGCTGCAGGAATCCCATCAGTGGTAATAGGAGGCGTGTGGTTAAGTGCCCACACACCGGGCTGCAAATTGCCCCTTAAATATTTTGATAATAAAAAAGCATGAAGAGGACTGAGTCCACGCTGAGCATCTTCCACCTGCCCTGATCTCATCCTCTCAGGAAAAAACCAGGTCTGTTACTGCAGTGGGGTCTGAGAGGTCGTGATTCTGGGCTCGACTTCACAGCAATAACCAGGTAGCAGCCCCAGAAGTGACTCCAGATTGTTGCTGGCAGAGGAGCACTCTCGTTTTTTCGTTTGATCCAATTATTTAAGGCAAAACTATCTTTCTCATTGAAAACCCAGTGGGCAACTTGTAAGCATCGAATAAATTGCACAGGGTGGTGGGGGGGGGTGGGGCGGCGGTCTGTTTTCAGGCTCTGTTATGTAAAACTGCCAAGATTAACTGCTCTGCTAGTCGCAGAGGAAAAAAGTTTGCATTATTCTGCATTTCACACGCAAACAACTGAAGCTCGAAGCCATTTTTAAAATGTAGTCTTGCTTTTCCAATCATTGCAGCTTCCATGGGCTCTATGAAATGGAATGAGTGGGCTGGACACACTAAATTAGCCCCAGACGCCAACAGAATGAATGTCTCCACAAACGGGGCAGGACGAGGTAGGCGGGAAGATTCCTTCCAGTGGTGGTGACAGACCATTTCCTCTCCTTCCAGAGAGGGCCAATTGATTAACTAAATCCTTGGCTCCCCTGAGAAGAGCAGTGAATAAAGCGAAGATTAAGCTCGAAGGAGACAGAATCTCTTCAGATCAGGAGACTGAAGCAAAGAAAAACTGCTCACTTCAGCTTCACTGCATCCGTCTCCAAAATTGCATCAGCACAGCCCTTTGCCACATGATGAACGAAACTCTCATGCTGAGTGATTCTCGCTCAAATATCCCATTACGGGGAGCTAGATCCTCACTTTCCTTGTTTCCAAATATCTGAACCTCTGCTTCACACAGCGACTATTGGGCATGTTCCTTCCCAGAGAGGAAGAAAATAACAACAAACTACCCAGAGCCAGGGTACCATTTCCTTCAGCTTCAATCTCCTGCCCATACTGTGCTTTTCCATCAGTCAAGAGCCGGGGTGGCTGACCAGCCTGGGCAGCTTCCAGAAGTCACCCTTGGAGAAGGCATGGTGAGAGGCGCAACTGTCCTGCTATGTCTCCATGTCTTTCATTTTACATGAGTTCAGAGCTCAGAATCAGCCGTCCCCGCTGTGGGAGTGGGAAAGTCAACAAATGAACCACATTTATAAAGTCCTGGACGTTGTGCTTGTTGATTCTGGAAAATACCAAAAAAAAAAAAAATACATAAAGCTGCTTACCAAGCCCGAAGGATATACATGTAACTGAGAATAAAAAAACATGCAGTACGAAATGTAGCCATTTATTCATTTCCCAAATAGTTATTGAACATCCATGATCTACCAGGCAATGGGATTTCAGAGATGTGAAAGTCATTGTCCCTGCCCTCAAGTAGCTTATGGTCTAGAAATTCAACATCCAATCTAGATTCAGTCCATGCCTCAATCTTGTCAATTTTACCTTCTAATTTATCTCTCAAAGTTGTCTACTAAGATACCATCTGCTCACTCATCTTGCTATCTACTTAATGTCATTGAAAAGAGTGCAAACTTCAGTATAGATGCTTCATTCATGGATCCGCACTTAACCAACTGACGACAGGATGAACCAACACCCTCCAAGTATAGCTCTCCGAGTTAAGCAGATGGACTGATAACCGAGAGCTTAAATGGGCATTTCTATGGTGCCACTCTCTGGAACGCACAAACTCTTCCTTTAGCACCAGCTAATTGCATGTTTATCAGGATTTGGTTATTTTTATTTCCAAGCCTTTTTATGCACCTGCTATTGCAATTACATAATGTAATTAAATATTACAAAAGTCTATAAAGGATGTATAAAAAGTGAATTGTTTCTATGAATTCTAAGTTGAATGCTGTAGAAAGAATATGAATTAAAAAGAAGACGGTATTGAATTTCGTGTGGGTGAAATGAGTAGTGGACTAAGAATAATCCTTAACTCTAGCAGATTAATGTACTCAGATTGATTTCTACGTATTGTTCACTTCTCACTTCTACTTTAAAGAAACTGAACTAGAAAATACAGGCAATGCAAGATAAATTTAATTTGTAACAAGAAACTCCAATATACAGAATCAAACTGAAAGAAAGATTCATGGTCCTACATCAAGAGACTGGGAAAAGCATCCACACTTATATGTTTCAAGTTAAAATAAAAATAATGGAAACTTCTACTTCTGGCTAAGACGGATGAACAAGAACTTAGTACACTTCCTATGGGAAAACTGAACTACGTGTATGGAACAAGGGCTTTCAAGACATCAGAAGATGAAAGGAAATAATCTCCAAGAGACAGGAAACAAATTAGGGGGCGCCTTGTAAGGCCCCAGCTAATTGTCTTGAGAGAGATTCCAGACCACAGCATAGAGGGGAACCCAGGCAGAGCCCAGTAGACTCCCCGGATTGAGGAAATGGAGCTAAAAGTTTGGAGACCAAAGTGACTAGAGTTTGCAGGTCAGAACTTGGAGAGGAGAGAGCTACAGAGAAACTCTGAGGATCTGCAGAGGATTCCCACAAGAATTCAACTGAGTACAGATCAGTGCGCTCATGACCCAAGGCTGAGGGAAACGCCACTGGAAAGAGTAGAGTGCCTATTTCTACCAGTTAGACTGGAAAGCGTCATAATTCATGGAGCATTGGGTGCAGTACGCTGAAGGTCTTGTCTCAGTAGTAGGTGAGCTAGCTTTAGACTCACTCCTGCTCTGATCAAGCCTAGCAAATATTAAAAAGCAAAACCCAAAAAGATCAAACTGTTTTCCAAATTACTTAACTACTTCCAAGAATGGGAGCTCAAAAATCTTTATAAGAATACAAAAATATCCAGTAACCAACGTGGTCAAATTCAGAGAGCAGGGATTCCCACTAGCTCGTGATTCAGGAATGTTCCAGGTAGAACACCGTCAATGACACCTTTGTCCCTCCCACTCCAGGACAATGTTGCCTCTTCAGAACTCCCATACCACTGCCATAGAAAACACTAACTCCATTGCTTCATCATGGATAGATCCTAAACTGCTCTTCCATCTTTGTGTCATTAGTTCAAAGGTCAAAGTCCCAGAGAAGAGCAGAAAATTGGCCAGCCAGGGTCGTGTGATCACACAGCAGCTGCCAGGCGGTAGGAAAAGGGAATTTCTAGTTACCTTTGGCTTTCACAACGGGAGCTAAGGCCAACTCTCACAAAGGGGGCGTCCCCAAAAATAGGAGAGAGCTTTATATGCTGGGCAGCTAAACAATCACAAATTCAAATAGAGTGATAGATTACGTATTATTTTTTAATTTTCAAATCTAATCTTAGTCTATTGTCTCTTTTTATGGTTCACTGTAACTCTCTGGTAAGGATTCAAACTCTTCTTTCTTACCCAACTATTTATTTCATTTATTTTTCTAAGACACGTTTTTTTTGCATTTTATCAGCTCTGAAAATGCTGTCTTACAATCAATGAAAATCATCAATGAATCCATTAAAGTTGATGTCTTATAATCAATTAAAATTGACAACATTTTTTCTTAGAGGTGCATAAAAAGATAGATCTTACAAATGATGGCCTCTTAGATTCAATTAAATCTAGTAATATATTTTCTCTCCTGTCATGAAACTTATCACACTGAGTTGTCTTTTTTCCTCATTAGACAGTAAGCCACATCTGTCCTATTTACGGTAGTACACCTGCTGCCTGACTCAGGGCTTAGCGTATCACAGATTCAGAACACTCTGTTTATTGAATAACGAGTAATTTGTTGAATGACAATGAACCTGCTAAGCAAATTTCTGTGTTCCATGTTTCATGTTCCATGAGTCTCTCATAGAAAGACAAGTTCGTTCTTTCAATGCTTTTGATCCCAGATGTCTGACTTACCCATTCACAGTTATTGAACTCTAAATAGATCCCAAGCACTGTGCTAAGTGCCTTACAGTAGTTCCCCCTTATCCATGGGGCATACGTTCCAAGACCCCCAGTGGATGCCTGAAACCATGGATAATACCAAACCCTATATATACTTTGTTTTTTCCTATACATACATACCTATCATAAAGTTTAATTTATAAGTTAGGCACAGTAAAAGATTAACAAGAATTTCTCTTTGGCTTATCCTAATTGCCAGCATCACTACTCTTGAGCTTCAGGGTCATTATTAAGTAAAACAAGGGTTACGTGAGCACAAGCACTGCGATACTGCCATGATTGATCTGATAAGCGAGCCGGCTACTGACTAACAGGCGGGCAACATACACAGCACGAAAATGCTGGACAAAAGGATGATTCACATCCCAGGCAAGATGGAGCAGGACAGTACAGGATTTCATCATGCTACTCAGAATGGTGTGCAATTTAAAACTTATGAATTGTTTATTTCTGGAATTTTCCATTTAATATTTTCAGACCACAGTTGACTGTAGGTAATTGAACTGAGGAAAATGAAACCATGGATAAGGGGGGATTACAGTATATAGATTATCTCATTTAATAATCACAACTGTTCTCAATGACTACACTGAGACTCAAAAAAGTTTAATAAATTGCCAGATATCACACACAGCTTCAAGTAGGGGAGCCAGGATTTGAACACAGAGAGTCTAACTCCAGAACTTATGCTCTGAAGTCTCTATTGTTGTCCGAATATATCCTACAGACACTCTACTATTTGCAGACTCTTCAGAGTTAAATGTAGCAGGAGTCCCAAGTTAAGTCTCAGCTGTGTCCACCTTGGATTCTGGCATCTTTGGAAGGCTGGTTGGATGAGTCCACCAAGAGTCTACCTAGAGAATGTCTTAGTGAAAACCTTATCCTCTGGAAAGAAAAGTCGCAGCACACAAGCTGAGGCTGCTGAAAATGATCCCAGGTGGAGAAGAAGTACAACTCTGTGTGTAGCATGATCTATGTCACTCAAGTTTTCCTCCAGCTCCATTCAGATATTCAAGCTAGAATCCAAGTTGGAAGGGGAGTGGGGAGATGGGCCAGCACTGGTGTTCAGGTTGACCTCAGGCAGTACCATCACCCTTGGCCCAGACAGAAGCAACATCAGCACGAGGGCTGGCACCTTTGGCAGTAGCCTTGATGTCTTGGGCAGGTACCAGCAACAAGTCAGTGTTTCCTGGGAACCTTGGTGGCCTAGTTACCATTTGTGGCATCACCACAACACAGACAGGAGGAAAATGGGAGGAGTCACAGTGTAGTGAAGTGTTTCGTTTGAGAATTCTACTGGAGACCATTCCCAATGGGCTCCAAGAACAATTTGGTAGGAATCTGAGCGGGCCTGGAGGAGCCAGAGATATTCTGTTGCTTTGTGACCCTGTTTTCACTCTCAAGCTTTGTATACTGAGCAATGTGGGTTATATAACTACAACTCCAGACCAAGGAATGCATAAACCAGTCAGAGCCCAATTCTAGAGCTTTGAAAGTGAACTAGAAAACGAAGAACAAGCAATTTATCTGACAGAGCTAGGAGAATAATTAGACAACAAACATGTTTCAAGGAGAAGACAAATGACACGGATAGAGCAGTGAACCAGAAGTCAGGAGACCTGAATTCTAGTCCCTGCTCTGTCCCACCTGTTCTGTTTCACTGAGAGGTAGTCAACTCACCTCTCTGGGCCTGCCTGCTTATCTACCGCATGAGGGGCCTGGGCTAGAAGGATGCTGGACACTAACTTGCGTCTAGCTCACGAATGCTGTGACTCTGCAAACACTGGTTTGTTCAGCCTGGCCTTTAAGACAGCTTTGCTGGGGTCTCAGACAGCATGGGTCCTGCATAACAACAGCAGAACTGTGTGGCTTTCTGGGCTCTGGAAATCCCAGCGGTAAAGCAACAGGAAAACTGAATATTCAATGCATGTGGAGTCAACTGGTGAACGCCAGCAGTTGCAGGCAGGGTGAACAGGCTCCACTTTTGGAAGTTAATGAATATCTCTAGCTGAGCATGTTTTTGGTCAAGCTAATTGCACGTATGGGAAAATCATCAGAGAATGTACATTTCTTAGCTCACATTCCCACGGAGTGTTTACGGATGGATTTAGTAGCCACATGTAAAATAACCTTCCATTTAAAAAGGGCTCCCATGGAGAGCAGTGTTTTCACAGCTTAGTGCCTGATTGACATCTGGCTAAACTTCCTCTGTCTCTCTAACTCTTCTTACAGAAATCCTCATCACATTATTACTTCACAAAGTTGGATGGGAAGTGGATTTTCATCAGGTGGATATCACAGGACTTCCTGGGCTCGAGTGGGCTTCGCCCTGTCCATTCAACTTCACACCTGAGAGCTCAGGTGCTTTCGGGACCTCTGTTCGCATCTCCCTTCTGGTATCCGTTACTCACCAGTCGAATTAGACCACTCCATGTACCGAACACCCCTGGGCTTTCCTGCCTCCTGCCATGCCCTCTGCTCTGACTCCTTCCTTGCCCCTCATGAATCTGCCTATGAAGTCGGACACATGCGTTAGTACCTTCAAGTTTTCCATACTCCCCAAAGTCATCTATACCATAATGCAATTCTGATCAAAATCCTAACAGTGTTTCTTAGAGATCTTGATTCTGAAATTTAGATGAAGAGTATAAACAGCCAAAACAATTATGAGGAAGAACGAGATGGCAGAACTACCATACTGAATGTAAAAGCAGCATCCAAAGCATGTGCAAGACAGTGAGTGAGTGCTTCAGGGACAAACCAACAAATCAATGGAAGAGAAAAGAAGGGCTAGACACTGACCCATGCTCATAGGGAACCTTGACGTATGACAGACATGGCACTGCAGACCAAAGGACTTCTTGTTTTAATAAACGGTGCAGAGATCATAGAGTACCCACATGGAAAAAATAAAATTAGATATCTCTCTCATCCTACCTACAAAATTCCACATGGATTAAGAAAAAAATACGAAAGAAAATAATAATGGCCATTTCAATAGGAACCCACATGATCTGTTCTAATTTTCGTAACAATCATAGGAAGTGGGTATTATTAGCCCACTCTTAGCAGAGAGTGAAGCTCAGATAAATTAAGTAATTTACCCACAGCCAGACAGCCAACAAGTGATTGGGTGACAATTTCTAATTCTCATCCCAAAGCTTTAATTTTGCCACCATGTCATGTTGCCTCTCCCTCTTCTAAATATTCTTTCAATTATCTGATTTTAAAAAGTAGATTTGAGTAAGAAGTAATCTATCGTTTATCTAGCTGCCTATCTACCAAACCACTTTTGTCCTTTGTTTGTGTATGTCTTGTTCATTTATCTCGTTAAAGTCAGAGTCCCTGTCTTGCTTTGTGGCATTTCTGCCAGGGGCCTGACATGGGGTCTTAGTAATCAGTCTTCCTGGCATCTTAATGATCATCCTGATCATCCAAAATCCAGATCTAAAGAGTCAGCAAAGAAAGGAGAACAAGATGGCTTCCTAGTCCTTACTTTCTTTTCATTCCATCTTCCTAGTCTGTCCTGTGATTGATACTTCAGAGAAAGATCTAATGAAATCATATGGGATAATGCTGATCCAGAGAACTGTTTGTAACAAAAAGTGGCCCACACTTCCACACTGCCTAATGAGAGGGCTTATGCTCCTGTGTGTCTCCTCACTTCTCCCACACCCATCCTCCCATCAGACTTTACTCTAAGTCAGAATATAAAAAGACCATTTCACCTCTAGCATCTTTCCTTTCTCAAATTTATTAAGTTACAGGTTCCTTTGGCAATACAACTCAAATTAATAGTGATTTTTTAAAAAGATAGAAATTTATTTCTCTCTCACACAACAGTCTGAGTATAACAAACCAGGGGTGAGTTATTTGCTATAGGTCTAGGAGGTCCATGCTCCTTCTCACTTGTTAATCTGCCATCCTCAATATTAGCTTCTACCTCAAGGTCGAAGATGGCTGCTCCCATTCCTGCCATCAGGTTCACAGTCTAATCAGCATGAAGAGCAAAAAGAAAACAAATGCACAGTATGTGGCCATGTGCTCATTAAATTTGTGAGGTTCTATTAGCACAGTAAGAGTAGGGGAATTAACAACTAATATTTCACCACCTAAATCTATTCACATGTATTCTAATTCATTCACATGTGCTTGTTGTCTTGCTTTCCTTCTCTATCTCTCATAGGAAAGGTTTTTCTTTGTCCAGCACTTGAAGCACCCATAATTTAAAGGAAAGACAGACATGTAAACAAAAAATGGCAATACAGCATGGCAAACGTTGTTAAAATGCAGAGAAAGAAACAACTAATTCCGCCTGGGTAGCTGTGGAGCTGAGTGATCAGAATGGCGTCACAGAGGAGTGGAGCAGAGGGCAGTCCTTGCAAAGGGAACAGCTTATTCCAAACCCAGGGAGGAATGAAAGCACACGGTGCGATTCGTGAACTGCAAAGGGGTGCCCCTGAAGCTGGAGGGAGAGAGTAAGGAGGAAAATAGCAGGAGACTGCAAACAGACCATAAAGGGCCATAGGCCACACGCAGAAGTCTGGACTTCTTCTTTTGTAGAGGGCGAGTGGATTTCAAAGGTACAGGCGACTTGGTAGAAGGAGAGCCTTACTGTGAAGCAGAATGCACAAGACACTACAGCTGGGGAGAGATGAGTGGCAGAGAGGCAAGAGCCGGGCGTGGCCGTGAAAGGGGCCATTCAACAGACAGAAGGTCAGTTCAGTCTTGGCCATGCTGAATCGAGAGTCTGTGAACAATATCTAAGGGGAGATTTTCACAGGCATTTTTCAATGCTGCTCTGAAGCTCAGAAGCTAGATGGAGAGATACAACAACTAGGGTAGCACCTGGGACGTAGTCCATGAGCGTTTTGTTGAGTATCGTTGGCTACTGAGTCCCCTCATCAGCACAGACGGAACACGCAGTTCTCCACACACAACAGACACTCAAAGGATGTGCTAATTGATTGAGTGATTCAGTCCTTAGCTCCGCACACCAGAGAGATCCACCTGCAAACTACCTTTTTCATTTATTAGTTCATTTATTAGTTGTTAATACAGAAGTCTTTTTAGAAGAGAAAATGTTCTTCTATTAGCTGGGTCCCACTTTAATTTCTATTAGGACATTGTGTCCATTTCTTGACTCAAGTAAATCGGATAACTTTAAGATCTTGCATAAATTCTAATTCAAATCAAAATCCTCCCATTTTTACATCTTCAAAAACATTACTTTCCCTAAAGACAGAAGAATTATAGTCCAAAGAACTAGGTTGAAATGACATTATTATTTTTTAAACTGAGCCAAGAAGAGAAGAAATCAGAGTAAAGAAAGAGTTTTTCATGATTATTATTATTATTATTTTAATCACAGATAGTTTGGGAGAAATTGCTGAAAGAAAAATAAAGGAAAGAGTAGAATTGGGGTTGGGAAACATTTTCTCCTTTTTACTCCATTTTTACAAGTAAAGGCTAATGAGGAAAAAACCAGTCAATTGTTGGAATGGAAAAGAAATTAATAAAATAAATGGAGTTTTTCTTGAAAGCAGTAAATTTAATACCTGGTATTTATTATGTGCCTAGGAATCTGACACTGTGTTAAACACATAAAAACTCAAACTTATTATATGTTTTAAATTTTATTATTACATTATTTATTGTTACAAATGGTCAGTAAACGGGTTCATGCAGCAATGACAAATACAATAAAGAATTAGGCAAAAAAAGGGCAGAAAGAGGAGATGAAAATTTCCAGCACCTTTCTCCACACCTTGAGCTATGTCCCTAACACCCTATGTCTCTCCTTTTTTTTTTTTTTTTTTTTGGCTAACATCTGTTGCCAATCCTCCTCTTTTTTTGCGTGTGGGTCACCACCACAGCATGGTTTGATGAGTGGTGTGTGGGTCCACACAGGTGATCCGGCCAGCCTACCCGGCACCAACATGAAGCTCCAGAACCCAACCACTACACCACCAGGCCGGCCCCTCTCTCTCCTTTTTGAAGTAACCCATGTAATTGGTGATTTCTAAAATGACCGTCCCCCACCCCAACCAAGGAGCCCCCAAAAGTGGCAGACGATGAATATATTCCTGCCTCCTGAGGCTTTCCTCAAAAAGTAGACCTAGAGACATCCAAACTCAGAGTGCCAAGTTCTCCACGTTCTAAAGGACTCTGGAGATGAAGAAGTTCAGAAGGTTTTCTCCGCTCCTGCTTCCTGAGAGCAGCAGAGCTTTCCCAAGGAAGATGCGAACGTGGAGGTTCGCTCGGGAGAGTGAAGAGGCCTCTGCCCCACGTGGACCCGAGGAGGCGTTGCAGACGCCGGTGGGAACTGAGAAGGCGCAAACCGGACAGCAGCAGAGCCGGCGACGGGTGACGAGGGAACCTCGGTCAGGAGATGCGCTCCGCGCTCCTGCCCATCCTCGGACTGGCGAGCTGCCTCAGTACATCCTGACCCCTGCCTTGAACACTGCAGACGTCCAGCCGGGCCCTGCAGCAAGGATGGGTCCCCTGAGACGGGGAGCCGCTGCATCTGAGACTTGATGGCTACTGTATTTGCCCCCAGGGGGAACACAAAAGGATCCATAACGGGACTTCAGTTTGAGGGAAAAAGAATACTGACGGATCAGCAGCAGCAAGAAAGAAGAGAGGAGGGTAGGAGGGAGAAATGGAAGGAAAAGAAAACGCCCATGTGAGACAGGGAGAGGCAGTGCAAGGACAGGTTTGTATATGCGGGGCAAACTAAAAAGAGGAGAAAGAAAGAAAGAGAAAGATTAAGTCTGGGGTTTGGAAGAGAGGGGAGAGAGGAAAGGACGATGGACAATTAGGTGTGTCTGTTCCTGTCCCCGTACCTTGCATCTTGCTCTCAAAACCCTAACTCCACATCTTTATTCTCAAAGGCTAATGTAGAGCAGTGAAACGTGGCAGAATTATAGCTCCAGCAATTTCTATTTCTTTAGAGTTTCTCCTTTTTTCTCTGTAGACAACCAGAATCCTGTAAATAAAGGTAAATAAAAACCAAGAGGATATCATGAACCCCAAAATGCCCCCTGAGCCCTCTCAGAGGTTTAACACCAGGGAGAGCTGACTGCTGCGCCATATGTGAAGTGGGCTTTCAGGTAGAGCACGTCGTCCCAGTCACCGTTACTCACTGGCATCAGCTCACCAGCTTCTCCCCCTGCAGACAGCCTCATTCCTGACCATCCTGTGGTCCTACTGAACGGAGCCACCGAAATCTCAGTGGGCTCCCGACCTGCTGACTGCATCGCCACCACAGTGATGCAAATGTCATTGCTATTTTCAGCACCGTGTGCTAATGAATTATATTTAACTGCATTAAAAAATAATGATTTGGAAAGGCTACAATTATGATATTTAAAATATAAGTTGTATCCAACAGATATTAAACGTGGGCTTTGCATTTTCCCTTGCATTTGGAGCCTAACAAATATTCTTTTATCCTCTGAAAGAAAATGGGCAAACAGACTCATCCAATAGCTCACTCGAAGCAATGAGAACTTTCCATTACCAGATGGAAGGATGTATGCATTGTTCCAAAACACTTGTCTTTAATAAGGATGTCTTAACATCTGCCAACTGGGGTTCAGGAATTAAATGACATGGTAGTGGAAGGATTAAGAAGTAATGAAAAAAATGTTTTTCCAATAAGGCAGAAAAAGCCTCATTTATCCTGGAAAAGAAAGACGTGAATATATATATATGTGTGTGTACATATGTATGTGTATGTATATATGTATTCACATGTGTGTATACTCATGTATTTGTGTGTTTGTGTAGCAGTTCCCATCTCATTTTAACAAAGGCAGGTTTACCATCAGAGTAATTTTCTTAGCCCAAGCTGTCCTAAAAGACCACAAATTGAGTGGCTTAAGCAACAGAAACGTGTTTCTCCCCATTCTGGAGGCCAGGAAGCCCAAGATCAAGGTGCTGGCCAGTTTGGTTCCTGGTGAGGCCCTCATCATGGCTTGCAAATGGCTCCCTGCTCACTATGTGGGTCTGAGGCAGGAAAGAGTGGAGAGAGAGAGAAATCTCTTTCTCTTCTTATAAAACCACCAGTCCCGTCGGATTAGGGCCCTGCCCTTAAGACCTCATTTAACCTTAATTACCTCTGAAACACCCTGTCTCCAAGAACACTCACACTGGGGATTAGGGCTTCAACATATGAATTCTGAGGGGCATAGTTCAGTTCATGACAAGAAAGAAGCTTAAACTCCAGAGATCTTTCTTACACACTTCCCTTTTAGTCTCTGACCTATATTTGTGTTTGTCATTTTGTACTGTTTTCCTTAAAGAGGGTCCCCCAAGTTGTATAAGCATCAGGCTCTACAAATCCTGGACCCTCTCTATATCTCAGGTCACAAAGTATTTAAGAGCGTTCCAGAGACAGATAAGGAATAAACCATGTCCTGGGGCTATATCATCATATGCAACATTCAGTATATACCAAGACACCAAGTGGGTCTTTTCCTGTTATTCTAGGATTGTTACTAAGGCCCAAAGCTGAGAACGAAATGGGCTAAGTACCCCACATGCTAAGCAAATGGCAGAAAATCTCCTCAGCAGGGCCCAGCCCCCAGGCCAGAGGAGGAGCACCAGTTCAGACCCAGCTCCTTCTCCCAACACAGCCTCCTCCAGGCAGCTAAGAGAGAGGGCAGAGAGCAAAGGGAGTGGGTGCCCCTCTAGGCTATTTCCTCCCATGAGGAGAAGAGGCTCTATCCCCTCTCTGGAACCAAGGGTTACGTATTTCATCTCCCAGTTGGATTTTGTGATGCTTAATTTTGTGTGTCAACATGGCTATTTGTGGTGCTGAGTTGTTTGGTCAAACACCAGTCCAGATGCTGCTGTGAGGGTATTTTACATGTGATTAACATTTAAATCAGTAGACTTTGAGTAAAGCAGATTACTCTCTATAGTTTGGGTGAGCCGCATCCAATCAGTTGAAGGCCGTAAGAGAGAAGACTCAAGTCTCCCGAAAAGGAAGGAATTCTGCCTCCAGACTGCCTTTGGACTCAGGACCTCTACATCAAGTCTTCCTTGACTCTCCAGGCTGATGGCCTGCCCTACAGATTTTGGACTTGCCAGCTCCCCAATTGCATAAGCCAATTCCTTAAAATAAATCTCTCTCTCTCTCTCTCTCTCTATATATATATCATATTGGTTCCGTCCATTTTCTGGATGAACCCCAGCTAACACAGATATCTGTTCAGCCAGCACAAGTGCTGGTCTGACACCTGAGCAGGGGAAAGGAGAATTAGCGGGACATGGAGGGGTGGATGTGGGGGCTACGGAGAAAACAGTTATTGCAGTACCCATCTTCCACCTTCTGTGTGGCAGGAATATGTCATATGTCATGTGAGATTCCCTTTGGTAAAGCAGGTACTCTATGAGACACCTGGGCTTGCACCATCTTGCTGAGCCCCACAGGACCCGCCAAAGGGCCCACACCTGTGCCTCAGGACAGAGCCAGCACCCAGATGCCTGCTGGACAGAGTGCCAGCCACCACGAGCTGGGGAAATAGCAGCAACCAACTAAGGAGAGGACTACTACTCCCAGTTAAATAATGATCTTTAGCCCTTTCCCCCTGCTCCTTCCTGCCACATACCTGGAGGAGCTGAAGGGAGGTTGCGTGGACCAGCCCAACGTACTGCCCCCCGCCCCACCACCAGACAAGCTGCCATCCAGCCGTGGTTCTCAGCCTGGGCTGCACGTGGACCACCTGGACATTAGGAATGATTGCTACCACTCAAGCACAGCCAGGAATCACTCAGGGTGGGAGAAAGTCCAAGGCGCCCAGTTGCAGCCGGGGCTAAGGACTCTGTTAGTGCCACAGATGGACGACACCTACTAAGAAGAAGGAAGAAAAGCAGCTTTGCAACTGGATGTCTTCGAGTGAACAAGATTGTGTCTTAAATCCAAGAATTAGACTGTTCTAGTAACCTCCAGTGGACGGAGGAACCTGGCTAAGATGTCATCACAGGGCACATTATCCAATGCAATAGCATCTTTGGGCTGAAGTTATTGGTATAAATTAAACTGAGAAGGGAGGTTTCACATGCATATCCTAATGAGTTGAGACCTTTCTGCAAACAGGTTCTGAAGGCATCATTTACTATACTGGCCCAGGCCTCAGGCTGTGCCGTTCATTCTGCAGATGTTCTTCTAAAAATCAAATAACCTGATAGTTTGGTTCCTGTTGGGGAAGCAGGATAGCAAATACGAAGTTACATTAGTGTTACTCAAGCCAGAAGTTTACGTTTTCTCCAAAGCCAGTGCCTCCTGCTGTCTCCTTCTCTTCTCTAGACATCCAACAGCTGGTGGCCCAAGAAGAAAAGCAAAATACTGGCTCATGCCCCATTCCTTTGCTGTCTCTCTCTCTGCTCCCGCCCCTGCTCCTCACATCTCCACACCATGCAATGAGAGGATGTTCACCACATGCCTATTTTTTCTTCCTACTGCTCACTCGGCAGTGTGAAGCATGGGGTGGAGGTCCTTTGTTTTTTGCTATTTTTTCTGCTGACTACCCTCCCTTCGGATAGAGACATCGGGAAAATGATGAGGGTTGGAGGAGGGCATGGCATGGCTTTGCATTGTCTTTTCTCATTTCACCTCCCTTTTTACTGACTTTCTAAACGTTTTCTTCCTTCCCCAATTTCTTTGTGATTTTTTCTGGCCTCGTTGTAGTGACAGTGAGTGTGGCAATGGCTGAAGAGGAAGTCAGGAAGCCTATCCTTAACTATAACTGTCAAAATAAATTAGTAATCTAATCTTCTGCCACCAAATGGCCTTCATGCATGACTGTGATGAGAATTTGTTGTGTGTGTGTGTGTGTCTGCACGCATGTTTTGTGCAGCTGCCCCTTTATGGAATAAAGGACCTTTCAGGGCGAAGCTGTGTGCAGATCTTTCTCCACTTACGATGGGGCTACATCATGATAAACCCATGGTAAGTAAGCAAACCTGCGTTTAATGCCCCCAACCCACCTGACATGGTAGCTTAGCCCAGCCCACCTTAAACATCTCAGAACACTTACATTAGCCCACAGCTGGGCAAAAGCATCTACCGCAAAGCCTATTTTATAATAAAGTGTTGGATATCTCCTGTAATTTTTTGAATACTCTACCAAAAGTGAAAAACAGAATGGTTGTACAGGTACAGAATGGCTGTCAGTGCATCAGTTGTTTACCAGCGTGAATGCGTGGCTGACTGGGAGCTACGACTCGACACTGCTGCCCAGCATCACAAGAGAAGATGGTACCCCATTTCCGGAGCCCAGGAAAAGACCAAAATTCGAAGTAGTTTCTTCTAAATGTGTTTCGCTTTCCCACCATCGTAAAGTCGAAAAATTAAGTCGAACCATCATAAGTCAGTCTGTGTATGAGTCTGTATATGAGTCTGTATTTTAAATGGGACAATAGCTAATATTATGTAAATTATAGTGTGATCCCTTAAATGGCAATGGAGTGTTGTTACTCTTGAAATAATATTTTCTAACTATTATTATGGAAAGCAAACAGTCATATTTGGCAGCACTTTACTACTTATTTGTTACAATGTGCTGGGAACTACAAAGTGCTTTACATACACTATTACATTTCTTTTTCACAAAAACATCCCTTGAGAGAAGAGAGAATCTTTCTATTTTATGGATAAGAAACTGAGACTTAGAAGAGATGAGTAACTTGCTATCAAGAGAAGGCACAGTAGCAAAGAGAGGATACAAATGAAAACCTGGGCTTTAACTGATGCCCTCATACAAAACCAATGCTAAGCAAATATTAGAACTATGTCTTCAGATGGATTTGGGAGAAGGCAGCTCAGGAAATCAAAGACAAGTCTAGCTAACGTCTTCTCACATTAGTATTAGGTCCACGTCTGCCTGGAGGAAATTGTAATCTCAAAGAAATATTCTGGGCAAGATTCATAGAATTTGTCTCTACCTAGAAATTTAGGAAATAACTTCATTGTTGTCCTGACCTTTAGACAGAGCCGAACATGTGTGCCTTGTGGATGTGCAATCTGCTTTTCTAAAGACCATCAGAAGACACCCCCTAACTTCTTCCATTGATCAGTTCCAATATTAACAGCACTCACAACTGAGCAATTTTTGTCTACACCTATTTCTTCACATATTCAATGTGCACTAAGAAAAGTTGGTCACCATCATTGTTTATAATTACTTTTCATGGATTTGAAGGCAGCCATAAAATTTCTCTTCATTTATGAATAATCTCAGTCTTTTAGTTTGCTTTTAAGCCTTAACATTTGCAAGCTTTGATTAACGTTTGTGGCTCTGTTCCCTGAGTCTCCTCCAAGCGTTTCACATCACTGCAAAAGCCGTGGAAGGCAGAGCAGCATGGAAAGGTGCAGGCTCCACATAGGGCGTGGGGCTGGAGCTCGCTGCTCAGGCCCATCATATCAGCTTTCTTCATTTACACAGAGACTTTCATCGCTGAGTCAAGATGTTCTCAGACACTCTCAAAATGTCACCTAGAGCCATGTCAAGGTCCTTTCTTTCCAACGTCCTCATCAAATTACAGTCAAAGCACTTGCTGTCATAAACTGAAAGGGATACTAATGTTAAAGACTGTCATTAAAACCTTATGGTTTTGGTGCAAATAAATATAGCATTTCCAACACTAATTAGAGGGGTCACATAGAAAACGTTCCAAATATGTTTGGTGAATGACAAAATTAACAAATAAGCTCATTTAGCTTTATGAGAATAACTTACTCCACCATGTAATGCTAGCCTGCAGGGTTGGGGAGGAAACTGGAAGAATCCTCTAGGAACCACAGGGTAGGGAGTGGTGATTCCGCACTTGGAGGTTTTTATGCTAAATATATTTTGATTGGGAAAGGCCTTTCTCCAGGGGAGCCTTAAAACCAAAACTATTAATCCAATATTCCTGAAATAATTAAACAACATGTATTAGAATTAGAGAGTAGACAAGATTTACTTAAGAAATAGCTTAAGCCTGCCCCTAAAGCTGAAATAAGCTATGATCCTCTCCCTCAGGTCTTAGATGGTCTTACCAGCAAAGTGCATAAGAATAAGGACTCTGGAATCAAATCCTCTGGCTTTAGATTCCAGCTCCATCACTCACTGGCTGTGTGACTTTGGAGAAGTAATTTTATCACTCTGTGTTTCAGTGTTCTCATCTTGAAACAGAGAGAATGTTAGTACCTTCTTCATAGGTTGTTGTGAGGATTAAATATGTAAGTAAAGCACTTAGAATGGTGCTTGGCACATAGTGTTAGCTATTATTATCATCACTATTATTATCCACTAACAAATGGCCATCTAAGATAAAGAAACTAAAAGTATTCAAGAATAAGAAAGTCAAAGAGAGGAAATGAAGTGCCTAGTTGGTTACCAGGACATCATCACTACCTCAAATTTGGAAGATCCATTTGGAGGCCTTCCTTAGATAAGATGTAATGTAGGGGAATAATGTGAATTATTTTGAAATAGACCAAAGAGATTGCTGGAGGTCTTCAATGGAAAACTAGGTGCTGCCTAAGGATACCCTCTGGGTTATCTGATTCTATGGGATCTCTGCACCTTTCATCGTCTTTGAGCTATTTTACTCTATAGGGTATAAAATATTTCACAAATATTTCTTGTCCACGGACACATGCAAATGAATTCTGTTTCCCATGGAAGTGCAACTGGCTTCCTCTCCTCCCAGCCCCTCAATGAGCCAGTTTTGCATCTATCTGTAAATTCATTTCAGTGTTATTTTCTGTCTGTATATGTATGGTTCTTAGAATTCTTCTGTGAACCAATTGTAACATCTTAGTGGTTTCCTAATTAATTAAAATCTTTGACATGTGTTCAAATATATTTGTATGAGCATCATGATTAGACCTTATTTTAAAAATTATCCTATAACAATTTATTCCCAAGTATGCATTCTTCCATTCATTCCCTTACTCATTTACTCATCACAAACACAAATTAAGCACCAAAAATAAGGAACTATGTTAAAATGTATGCATGATACAAAGAGGATTTGCCCTGAAGATGCTCATGAAGAATTGTGAAATAATTATAATTCAGGATCACTGACAAGCATTATGCAAAAGGGGACTTGGGAAAGGGAGAGATTGTAGTTTGCTCAGGGGAAACTAGAAGGATCCATGGAGGAAATTTTCAGTGATTTGTGCCTTGGAGACTTCCAGTTTTCAAAGATACAGGGAGGGTATTGTGGGTAAGTTCCTGGTTCCGTTGTGGGTATGATCCTGGTTCCATCTGGCTGAACTTAAGTGTATGAAGTAGAGGGATAGGACAGGAAAGTCAGACACAATCATGGAGAACCTTGAATACCATGCTGAAGGCAGAAGGGAGCCACTGAAGTTTCCTGAGCAGGAGAACATCCTGGTCAAGCCACAGAATGATTACCTTCCCTCTTGCTGGAGGATATTTCAGAGAAGAGGACACTTGGCTCCAGGGAGAAGAGTTAGGAGTCTATTGCAATAGTCCAGGAAAAATGGGTAATAAGGGCCTGGACCAGGGGGACCATATAGGGAATGGGAAGAAAGAGACCCAGATGGGCGCGGTGTGATTGCCACCTTCACCATCCTGACATTCCATACAGCAACAACAAATGCTGAAATTTCTGCAAGTCACTTTCTTTCTCCTCTGGTGGATTTCAAACACCAGCAAAGCTATGCTCTTTATGATCCACTCTATTTCCACAGCAACCCTTCAGCTACTGCTGTCCAGCCTCCCTGTCCAAAGGGCAAGATCGCCGGGCTCTCTGTTTGCCCGCAGGGATCCGACACCCACTGCTCCTCAGCAAATGCTTTTAAATGACATTGAACTGTCTGCTCCATTGCATCAGTAAAGCTTTCTTCTTTGACCTCCAGAGATGTCACATTCCAGGTCAGCAGAATGCTCTCCTGTGCTCTTAATGCATGACTAACTACCTTAATCACAAAAATAAGCTCCCCGTCAGTGGTATTTTGCAGGTACAGGTGCAGAGACTTCAACAACGGCAGAGTGCACTCGGGCACCATGGCAACCAGTACATCAGCCCGGGTGCCCTCAGCAGTGTGGGAAGAATCAGCTCTCCATTCATTTTAGGTGACAACAAAAACGAGGGAAGTCTTGTCTTGCCTTGTCCTCTCAGAAAATGTTTGGCAGGTCCCAGGGTAGCAAGAATGCTGGTCTTTAAGCCTGGGGAGAGTTAGGATGGAAGTTGCAACCCAAACTGGCTTGAATGCTTTAGTCCATCTGCAGCGGCTGCCCTCTCCTGGTGCTCTCGGGGCAGGGGTGGGGGGGCCGTGGTGCTGGGCATGAGTGCTGGCTGCTCTTGTTTCACATAAGTGGCTTTAACTTAATTTGAAGTCACCTGCCGGAGACCTTGCCCCGGCTCTGCAGCTCCACATTTTAGGGGCTTATGAACTAATGTGCATTTTATGGTTACTCTTGTGGCCCTTGTGTAAGAAATCCCTAAACTATTGTGGCTCTTGTGTAAGAAATGCCTAAGGTACCAAGATTTTATTGCTTTCAGGGTTGTTCTGCAAGAGATGGAAACTCAACTAAAACTATCTTAGGCAAAACTGGACATGTAAAGGCTTATATAACTGGGCAGTCCAAGGGTAGAAGTGACCGCAGGGATTCAAACACTGTTGTTCTATCCTCTCTCTCTGTCTCTCTCCAACACTTGGCCTAAGTCCCTCCTATTCCTTATGGTCTGTACAAGTGCAGGGCTTGGCCATAAGCAGTTCTAGGCCAGTGCCCCAGATTAGCAGTGCCATAGCAAAAAAGAGAGCATCTTTCTGCCAGTGTATGCATAGAAAATCCCAAGGAAGGGCTCTGATTGGCCTGTCCTGGGCCACATGTCCATCTCCAGTGGGAACCATGAGTGACCAAGCAAGTCAGCTGCCTACTGCTTTGGCCAGAGGAGTGGGTACTAGGATTAGCAGACCCAGAAAGCCAAGAAGGAGGTATCACAAGAAGAAGGGAGGAAAAGATGGTGGCCACACCAACACAATAGACCAAGCTGAAAATGTTGGGGAAAAAATCTCTCAGCTGGCTAGCACTTCAGGCTTCACAGAATTTCTCACTTTCGCGTTCAATGACTGTAACAGTGCCGGCTTGCCCCCAAGTCCAGAGGGCACCATTAACAACATTTTCTATATAAAGTACTGCCAGGGATGCCTTTCACAAGAATACTGTGGGAATTCACCCCTGGATTTGTAAAGCATCAGGGCTCCGCCTGCTAGCTCCTAGAGGAAGGAGAAGGGAAGTGGTGGTGAGTGGCAGGGGCTGAAATCAGCCAGCCAGAGACCAACGCCTCAGCAGAACTGGAGATCTAAAAGAAGCCAAAGGTCTGGGAGATGGGAAGTCATCAGGGCGTATGCAGGCCACCCAGGCAGGGAAGCAATCACAGCAATAGAAGCATGAAAGGCAGCCTGGTGGGGACAGTCACTGTTTGCTCTCCAGCATCCTCTCAATTTCTCGGTGGCCATGCATATCTCTGAGTGACAGGAGGTAACTCCAGCTAGAGGAACCATGCCTGGGGGGGCTTGAGTCCTACTGAGTCAGGAGTAGGAGAAGAGGAGCAGGTGTTCTTGCCTTTGCCAGCGTGACTCCCCCGTGGAAGGCACGGGCTGGGCTCCTACTAGCCTGGGCTGCCTGGCAGAGCACTCAGTGGTGCATGCAGTGTGCCCCTCAGTAGTAGGCAGGCTGATATTCCCCTGGGACACAACACCACCACCCTACCAGTTATTGGCTGCCACCAGTGTCCATTCTGATTGGTCAGTGCCTGTTCCAAGCCGCTATCAATGGTTTTTGCTATCTCCCTGGGTGTGAGCGTCCTGTCTATGGATCTTGGGTCCATGTCAAAGAGTCATGCCCTGACTCTCTTTTCTGGAGCCCTGCGCTCCACCTCCCAATCCAATGACATCTCTAAGGAATCACGTTGCTCCCAGCTTTCAAAATAGTGAACTCTGAGCCCTTCTGAAGAGACCACGCCCTTATATTCTAACATACCAGCCTCTTCTGAGACCCTGAGAGGAGGTATCGTTGCCACCCAGAAAGGCTTCTTCCCACAACTGGGTGTTGTCAGCTAGTCAAGTCACCGTCTGTTGTCCTTCCCTCACTGCAGAACAAGCACACCTTCCTTTTGCTTCAGCCCTGCCTCGTAAGGAGAAGTGGGAGTGAGATGTGACCCTGAGAGGGAAGAAGTGTCGGAAAAGGGAAGCTTTGGGAAAGGATTCCATACGTGGAGGTAAGGCAAGGAAAATAAACCATGAGCTGACCTCTCCTTTAGCTGCACCAGCCAATCCCATCTGGGAGTAAACCTCAGTTGCCGTTTGAGTGGAAAACCTGTCCTGGACTCTATTCCTTCTTTCAGTTTCTAAGCATTTGAAAGGATTATGTGCTTAACTATTCTTTGGCTTCTTAATTCGTTTGGAAAGCCTCCAACTGTCTTTCACTAAGCTAAGAGGGTGTTGGAGGTGTCGCATAGGTGTTTGCTGGGAGCTGAGTGGTTAGAGGAACGATCCACTTCCCATGAACCCACCAGAGGCCACTTGCTGATTCTTCCCTAGTTTGATGTCGTGGACAATGAGTTTGGTGCCTCTCTTGTCACTATGTTGAGTCATGCCTTCCCCTACAAATTCTAGTTGTTCCAAAGCTTGGAGGGACGCCCATTTAGTGCCTCAGTCAAGCTCATTCTGTGAGCACAAAGACAATTTCCCAAGTCTCCTATGTATTGGTGCTTAGAAGAGCTGTTAGTTCCTCCTCTTTTCATCTCTTCTCCAACCCCTCAACCTATTCGAGCTGATGCTATCGTGTGTGTGGCACATTCCAGGGGAGGGCCTCTGCCTTCCCTGTGCCCACATTCTCATTTTCCCCTGTGGGAAGGTTAGCTGCGTATATTGTGGTAAACAGAGCCCGGTGGCTGGAGCACAGGCTCTAGACTGAGGCGGTCTGTGTTTGAACAATGGCTCTGCCGCTAACTGGCTGTGTGAATTTAGGCAAGTTTCTTAATCTCTCTGTGACCCAGCTTCCCCATCTGTAAAACTGGGAAAATATTAGTGCCTATCTCTGAGGGTTCTTGTGAGGATTAAATGAATTAATGCACTCCCAAAAAAATGGTATTAGTAAATTTTATGTTATGTGTATTTTACTACAATAAAAATAAATAAGTAAAATTTTTAAGTGGTATTACATTTTATCAAATTTTTTTCTGTATTTACTGAGATAATGACATGGGATTTTTTCTCTTCTATTCTGAAATGCATAATAACATGCATTAATTGAGTTGGAGTATTAAACCAACTTTGTATTCTCTAATAAAGGCGCTTTGTTCATGGGATGATATCATTTTGTTTATTGTTGTGTTTGGTCTGCCAATATTTATCTCAGATTTTTACATCTATGTTCATGAGAAACTTTGGCCTATGCTGTTCCTTTTTTGGTGAAATCCTTTTCACGTCTTCAGATTAAGGTTATGCTGGCCTCATAAAATGAGCTGGGAAGTGATTCCTTTTTTTTCTTTTTTTGAAAGATTTTATGTAATATTGGTGTTATTCCTTCCTTAATTTGAAGAGAATTTTCCAGGGACTTAATATGGACTAGAATTTTCTTTTGGCAATGTTTTTAATTACAGAGTAAATTACTTGAATAGATATGGTACCATTCATATTTTCTCTTATGAAAATTTTGAGAGATTCTGTCTTTCTAGAAATATGCCCACTCATTTACATTTTGAAATCAATTGGCATGAAGTTTTTTAATAATATCCCATAACTATGTTTTTAGTAGGATCGATAGTGATGGTTCCTTTTTATTTCAGATATTGGTAAATTGTGCCTTCTCTTTTTATCTTGCCAGTCTCAGCAGAGGTTTCCACTGTTATTAGTCTTTTTAAAGAATCCATTTTTTAATATGTTGCTTGTCTCTATTGTAAATTTCCTTTCTGTATCACTAATTTCTTCTCCTTACTATTCCCTCCCTTCTACTGACTTAGGATTTTCTAACTTCTTGAGATAGATGCTTAGGTCACTTTTTAAAGTCTGTCTTCTGTTCTAATATACACATATAAGGTTTTAAATTTACCCTTAAGCATGGCTATAGTTACATTTCACAAGTTTTGATATGTTGACATTGATATTTTTATTATTCAATTCAAAAAAAATTTTTTTGAGGAAGATTAGCCCTGAGCTAACTACTGCCAATCCTCCTCTTTTTGCTGAGGAAGACTGGGCCTGAGCTAACATCCATGCCCATCTTCCTCTACTTTATACGTGGGATGCCTACCACAGCATGGCTTTTGCCAAGCGGTGCCATGTCCACACCCGGGATCCGAACCAGCGAACCCAGGGCCTCTGAGAAGCAGAACGTGTGAACTTAACTGCTGCACCACCAGGCTGGCCCCTCAATTTAAAATATTTTTAAATTTCTGCTGAAATTTCTTCTTTGACCCATGGGTTTGTTAAAGCGTATTCCTTGTCTTCCAAAAAATGGCTATTTTCTAACACTTTTTGTTATTCATTTCTAGTTTAATTCCACCATGATCAGAAACTATCTCTTTATTATTTCAATCCCCTTAAAATGGGTGAGGCATGATTTATGACCTTCTTATGGTCAAAATATGCGAACATTTTATGCGTGTAGTTGAGTAATTGAAAAGTATAGGTATTCTGTAGTTGTTGGGAGTACACTTGTGTGTATATATATACATATATATGCACATATATATATAAACATATACAAATGTATATATATATATAGTCACTTAAATGTTTATCACATTGTTCAAACCTTCTATATGCTTATTGATTTTTTTCCTGAATCTTTTGTAAGTTACTGAGTGAATTTTGGCATTATTTTTTAAATCTTAAACTATGATTATGGATTTGTCTGTTTTTCCTTTTAGTTCTGCCAATTTTGGAGGGTGGCGGTGAGGAAGATTGGCCCTGAGCCAACACCTGCTGCCAATCCTTTTCTTTTTGCTTGAGGAAGAGTGGCCCTTAGCTAACATCTGTGCCAGTCTTCCTCCATTTTATATGTGGGTCACTGGCTCAGCGTGACTGAGGAGTGGTATAGGTCCATACCTAGGATCTGAACCTGTGAACCTGGGCCACCAAAGTGAAGCATGCCAAACTTAAGCACTACACTATGGGACTGGCCCCTAAATTCATCATTTTTATTTATTTTCTATTAGTTCAATTTTTTTTTTCTATTTGCTTGTTGGTTATACATTCTTTTTGTCTTTTTGGTTCAACATAGACGTTATTCATGCATCCCTGACTCATTAGCATCTAACACAAATTAGTACTTTTACCACTTTTTGGATAACACAAAGACTTTAAAACAGTTTAACTCAATTTACCATTTCCTATATTTTTGCTATTATTGCCATGTATTTAATCATATATATATTTACATATATATATATATATACCCACAAATCATTATTATTTTTTGTTTTATACAATCAGTGTTCATTTAAACTTACATATATACCTTTTTTATTTTCTTCATTCTTTTGTGCATTTGTGTACTTTCATCCAGGGTCATTTTACTCCTGTCTGAAGAACTGTTTTTAGGATCTTTTAGTAAATGTCTACAGATGACAAATTATCTTAGTTTTTGTTTGTCTGAAAACATATTTACCTTGTCTTTATTTGTAAAAGATATTTTATTGAATATAGAATTCTAGCTTGGCAATTATTTCCTTTCACCATTTTAAGTTGCCATTCCACTGTCTTCTGGCTTAATTATTTCTGTTGAGAAGTTACAATGTTAACTATTTCCATTGAAAAGTTACAATGTGGCTGCTTTTAAGTGGCTGCTGTTTCAGTCTGAATATTTTCTTCCAATCTTTCCTGCAGTTCACCAGTAACCTCTGAAGTAATGTCTAATTTTCTGTTAAACCTGCCCATTGCTCTCTCTTTTTTTGTGGTTAAGTATGTGTTACATAAAATATGCCATTTTAACTATTTTTAAGTGTACAATTCCATCGGTCTTTGAGTTATTGTATTTTTCAATTCTACATTTTCCATTTGGCTATTTTTAAAATAATTTTAAATTCTCTTCATCAGTCTTGCCTTTGAATTCCTTGAGTGTATTAAATTATTATTTATTCCATTGTAATAATACATGTATTATTATGATTTATAGTTATTCTAAAGTCCATGTATAATGTCTTCACTAGCTGGATCCACCATAAATCTATTTTGTCTCTTGTTTCTCTGAGGCTTTTGGTCAATTCTTGTCTCCCTGAATGCCAGATTATTTATTTCATATTGAGAAAATGTATTAAAAATTATGGAGGAATTTGAGTTTCTAGTAGATATTATCTTCCTCCAAATATTTACCTTTACTTCTGGCAGGCAACCAAGTCTGACATTACCAAGGGTTAGTGAAGGTATGAAACAATGGGAAGGCATACTCTTTTTTTTTCTGTTTTTGCTCCTAATCATTAATTTAATAATAATAATCACAACACTAACAGGAAGAGGAAGAAGAGCAAACACCAGTATAGCAGGTACCGTGGGCCACGCTATTCTAAGTGCTTTACATGCACTGGTTTCTATGATTCTCACAACCGCCCTATGATGTAGCTACAACTAATATCTGTATTCTACAGAGGAAGAAACTGAGGCACAAAGAGGTTAAGTATCTTGGGAAGGCACACATTTGCAAAGCAATTTGGCATTATCTGGAAAGTTGATTTTTGACTCTTTGTAGCAATTCACTTTATAAATGAGGAAATTTGGACCCAAAAGGTTAAATAACTTGCCCAAGATAACATTGCTTTAGAGGTCAGGACCCAGAGACAGACCTTGACATGTCTGATGCGAGGGTTCATGTTCTTTCCTTATACAGCCTGACTCCAAGCTTCAGCTGTAAGCAATCTGGCTTGAAGAACACCATGACTGTTTTTTTCCCTCTCATCTTTTAGAAAGTGATATCTCATTAGACCAGTCCCTTGGGTCATTACTTACAGCAATATACTATATAACCACTATTCACTACACCTTCTTATTGTCAAGAACAGGGCCTGAAACATAATAGGAGCTCAAAAATTATCTGTTGAGTCAATTCTACAATTCTCAAGGACCAGAGGCATCTGCAACCATCTGTCTGAGTCATCTGCTCAGACCAGGCTCCTTAGCACCATTCTTACCGGCCACTGGACTTTGTAGGATAAGAAGTACTTTTTACCCAATACTCCTGAGTCAAAGACAAGGGTCTGGCTGAAATGTAGCAAGGATTCTGACAAGTGGGGTGAAATTATTTTTCCCTTTGGTATCCCTCTCTAGCAACAGGAGGACCCTGGCCTGGGGCTTTGCAAGCTGGGAGAGTTGAACATAGATAGTACAAATCTATCTAAATTTCCCTTTTCAATATGGTCTCACAGATTGATGTTATCATCAACCTTCTCAAATTTAAATACCTCCCTCCAACTCACACCAGCAAGGCAGTCCATCTCATTTTCTTAAGAAAGAAACAAACAAACAGGAAAACTTACTTCCAAGCCCAGAATCTCAGAGTAATTTTCAAAGGGCGCTGTCCTTCACCCAACCTGCATTCCAAAGCAAATGGAGCCGCTGTGCATTTTCATCACCTCCCAAATTCATCTGCCCCTCAGTTGGCTCTCTATTGTCCAGTTGGCTCCCATCTTGCTCCATATTCCTAGTCTCCTTGAGCTGCCTCCAGCAACAGAATGCCCACTTTCTCTGCCTGTTGTCACTAGTTGACCCAAACCTAAGGCTCTCACAGGGGGCGTGGGAAATGGAGAGGGAGGTAAAATGGCTGCCCACATAAAAGAGGAAGCTAAAATTTTCCTACATCTGCTCCCAAGTCCCAACAAGCGTCTACGTGGAATGCTGCAAATACAGTCCCCCAGCAGGGCTGCACCACCTGACCTTATTTCTGAGAGTCTGTAGTCCCAAGCCCTCTGCCGCCTCTCAAAAAAGGCATATTCTGGAAGAGCCAAGAGCTCACTGGCAATCTTCAGTTCTACAAGTAAATCAAAGATTATTTTGCCAAAATAAATAATAAACAAATGTTTTAATTTAATTTAATTTGATAAGTTGATAGAAGCCAGGAGCAGGAAAAGGGCATTATTATTCCACTACCTACTAAGAGGCAACAACCACAATGGTGTAACAGCTTCTACTTCTCACTGTGCATTTTCCATCCTTGAGGTCATTCTGTACACACAATTTTGTAATTGCATTGTTTTTGGCTTACTGTTATTTGTTTAGTATTTCTCAGGTTAAACACTATTTATTAATACCATTTTAATGACTTTATAGTACGGCGGAGGTAGTGTAATTTTCCTAAAGCTTCCTAATATTGGATATTTCCAGTATTTTGACCCCATAATAATCTTTAGCAACTACTAGGCACCTTATTCTTGAGCCTCATAATTCAATAACATTTTTACAAACTTTGGAGTGCCAACAGCATCCTTTCAACAGAGCCGAGGAGTCTGATTACAGCTCTGTCATGGAGTGATAGTCTCTCACACACTTTTTTTTTTTCCTGATAGCACATTTTTCCTACTTTACATATTTTCCCTTCTTGCAATTTTTCAAAATCAGCATTGAACTGATTTTAAATAGGTTTCTCTGTGGCAAGCTACTCTTGTGCTATATTCTAATCATCTTTATGGATATTTTGGAATTATATCAGATTTTAAACAAGAGCTATTTAGAAGATTTATGATGGGCTGGTACTGCTGCATAGACAACTTTGTTTGGTAAGAAGAAGAAGAAACTGCAATATTTGAAAATGAAGTAAATGTTCCTTTTCACCCGAACATCCGGGTCTGTCTTATAGCTTCACTTCAAAGCCCGGTGAAAATATTCTTACTGATGCAGGATCAGCTTGAGTGTGCTGGAGACAGCAGATCAGGCAGCTGTCAAGGGAAAGGTACAGCTCAGCATCCGCTTCCCCTTGCACTCTGCGGCGTGGCTCTTATGCTGAATCCAGCACAGGAACATTTGCAGAGAGGCACTTTCTGAGGCTGGGGAAGTCAGCTGCAGGCATTCGCTATGTCTTTCTGTGGCCAGACACTCAGAGACTACCTCACGTGACTGTGTGCTTGAAGTCCAGCTGACCCCAGTGCCCCCCCTCGCACACAGGTGCCAAGTGGGAGGGGATTAAGCAGCTGTGCCACCCTAACCCTAATCCATTCAATAACAGCCGAGTGAGGGTCTGCCATTTGCCTGTGTCTGCGCTAAGTTAGGGCTACTGAGATGGCTCAGACACGGTCCCCGCCCTCAGCAAGCTTATAGTCTCATGACAGAGACAAATACAAGCAAATAACTGCAGGGAGTGTAACTGAAGATGTGAGCGGTTAGGGACCGAGTACAGGAGGGGATGACAGAAGCAATGATCTCTACTTAGCAGAAGCAAGTAAGTGCAGAACAGGGGAAGAGAAAATCCGTTGGCATCTTAAAGGGAATCAGATCGAAGAGGAAGGTAAAAGGATCCAGGAAAAGGGAATAACAATAGTAGAATTTGTTGAGCATTTTACTATGTGCCAGGCTCTCTTCTAAGCCTTTTCTGCATATTATCTCATTTAATCCTCACGACAATACTATAAGGCAGATTCTATCCTAGTTCCCATGTCTAAATGAGCCAAGATACAGAGATGTTAAGTAACTTGCCCAAAGTCATACTTGTGGAACCTTAAACAACAAGATGCATTCAGGTAACTGTCGTTGTTTTGGTACCGCTGGAGCACGGATTCTGGTAGACAGGGGATCAGATGAAGAGACTGAGAGCAAGAGGGGCCAGATCTCAAAGGGCCTTGAATGTCATGCTAAGAGATTGGATTTTAACCCTGCAGGCTGTAAAGAAACAAACATTTAAAGTTTTTGGAGGACAGATCTGATAGCTATGGTCAAAACTAGAGTCAGGAAGCCAATGAGGTGTCTATTAAAATAGAGACAGATGAGGGGAGAACAGATGAGGCCTGGAGCTAAGGATGAGAAAGAGACAGTGAAACTGAAAGAAGTTAGGGAGGTAGTGCCCTGCATCTCTGGTTCCTGTTCTTTAGAGTGTGTGATATCCGTTCCTCAGTAGGGTTCGTATGCAGCCAATAAAAACTACATCTATGCTACTCCCCAAGGAGTTGGGACAGGAAATGAAAAAGAAGGAAGTACAGGGCCAAAGGTGACCTCACTTCTTGACCAGAGTGTCTGCTGAGTTATCATGATCTCCAGGAAGGGCTTTCCACCGCTGAGGATGGTGGTCTCATTCTCCAAGGACAACCAGGCAGAAGATCCAGCTCTCAGGCCTGGGTCCCCCACACCCACGATCATATCAACCTGGCAACACAGAAGTTGGTCCAAGAGTGGGATTTGGTTCTGGAAACACTCTCCTCAATTTTTTTGTATCCTTCCCTTCTAGATCTGCCAAAGGATAGAAGCATAAAATTGCATAAGATGACAAAAACCACATAAATAAAACTTTTGTGAAGAGTTTTATCAACATAGAGCAATGACCTGTACGATATAAGAATATTTTAGTTGGTTGGCTTTCTTTCAGTTGATTACAGCCACTGCATGTGAAGAGTGGCTTCCACTCTGTGGTTGCTCCTTCAATAAGAACTAAGACTCAGCTGTGTTAGAAAACTCTAGGGTGCGTACCATTTGTCTTTCTTTTGCTGAAGTGTAGATATAAGAGAGCCTTACGATTAACTGATTAAAAAGAGAGGAAAGTTTCATAATTAGGTTTTGTAGAGCTATGGATTTTGCATTAAGTGGCTTACTACAAAAAGTTGGAAACATTGATCTGAAACATTAGACCACTCTGATTAAATTTATGCTACAGTGGGAATACTTGGGCCAATTATAGGATTAAGGGCCCACTGTGGTGATGTAATTCTACCTAAAGTATGGCCTATCTGGTGATTACTTTAAAACTTTTGATCCAGAGTTTTACTTTAAAACTCTCTACTATATTCTCATGTCTTTAAAAATTTTGCCCACTGAGAGGAATTGGCACACTTAGGTTTCTGTAACTGAAGTGAAATTCAAGACCTCATTTAAGTTTCAAATCCACTTGGACAAATTCATAGAACAACTCATAGTTTTAAATCCTGTTATTTGTAAGATGTAACCATAAAATACAATGAAAAAATTTTAATGTCCTACAATGGACAGTTTTAGAAGATAATTGGAATATTCATGTGATGGAATATTATACATTTTTAATCATGTTTTTCAAGTCTATTGAATTACTTGTGAAATGCTCATAACATAATGTTAAATGGAAACAAGACAGGATATGTAACACCATATTCAATGCGACCTCAAACATATGAGCTTGTATATGTGCATGTGTAGATATTTGGGGACCGGAGGTTCTGGAATAGAGTCTACAAAAGTTTCACAAGGGTTATCTCTAGGTATGGTATGATAACAAATTTCTACTTTTCCATTTATTTATGATATTCTAAAATTTTGGAATTTTCTACACTAAATATTAATATGCCATTGTTCTTTTACAATTAAAGAAAAAATAATTTTGTAAATGACTATTGTCCTTCCCAGTAACTCTCTAGGAATCCAAACAATTGTTGCAATGATGCTGCCCTTGCTCACTTTTGTAATTACCCCCAAATTCAGTCTGCAGCCACAAATCAAAAGAAATGTTTTTATCTGATAACTAAATCTCACTTTTTTCTTATTTTAGAAAACGTCCTTATTCTGTTCACTCATCCATTTTTGTTCAGTAGCCTTGGCTTCAAACAACATTTGGCTGGTTCTAAAAGTCAAATGTGCCTTCTTAAGACAAAGATTTGCTATCCTGAGGATATTTAAAAGACTATATTAGGGGCTCTGTATTAGTCAGTGCAGGCTGCCATAACAAAATATCATAGACTCAGTGGCTCAAACAACAGAAATTTATTTTCTCTCAGTTTCTAGAGGCTGGAAGTCCAAGATCAGGGGGCCAGCATGGTCCATTTCTGGTGAGAACTCTCTTCTCAGCTTGCAGACAGCCTCTTCTCCCTGAGTCCTTACATGGCAGAGAAGGAGAGAGCTCTCTGGTGTCTCTTCTCATAAGGACACAGTCCTATTGGATCAGGGTCCCACCCCACCCTTAGGACCTCATTTAACCTTAATTACCTCCTTAAGGCTCTATCTCCAGAAACAGTCACATCAGGCGCTAGGGCTTCAACATCCAAATTTCAGTGGGGACAAAATTCAGTCCATAGTACATTCTGAAAGCTCTTTGAAATGAAGACTTTTCAAAAGTTTTGAGCATTGTTTGCCATAAAGCATAATGTCTGCCGGGTTTCCAACACCACTTGTTTTCATGAACAAGTTTCCAATGCCTTTGTTTTATAAAATGATTTACAATCTATTCTACTAGAATGCCTGTTTCTTTAGCTCACATTTGATTGAGAAATAGGAGAATGACGTCAGTATTATCCCGAAGTTGGATTGCTTCTTCTGTCATTTTTCTGAGTATATTTTTTTTCTCACATAATCAAGAACCTTTCTCAGTGTTAAGGAAAAAGTCTTAGAGATATACGAAAATCTTAAGACAGAACCTTAACATCCCAAAGAAGTGACTTTAGTGCCATCAGTGTCTAGTTTAATGACTTCGTAAACCACAACATTGGTTTTAAGCCTCTTTGGGGGAGCTACAATTACAGATGAAAAAGCTGCAAAGACATTCTCCCCCTGTTCAAGAAAAGCAATGATGAAGAAAAGTTTATCCTGGATTATACATTTAATGTTGATGAAACTGGTCCCTATTAGAAATGAACCACACATAAATATCAGGGTTTAGACCACAAAGGACCAATGTGGATCCACTGACCAACACGCAGGTTCCACCAGACCAGTGTTTTATCAGATTATTATCACTTTTATCTATCTCTGGTTATAAAATGCTATTGATTTTAAGGGATCTGTCCAATCCCTTTTTCCCCCAAATTCTGTTATTTTCCATCTGCAATTTTGCCGTAGACAAAGTTTTCAGGAACACGTATATGAAGGTGTTGCAAAAGTGCCTGCACACAAAACACTTTATACAAATAAAAAACTTACTAATTACATCATTTTATAATCACTCACCTTCCTCTCCTTTCAAAACTCAGCTCTTCTGAAAAGGCTTCCTAACCATGACCCCCCGCCTGCATCCTCACTAGTTTAGTTTAATTGCTACCCCCACCCCCTCTCCTTTACTCCTAGTCATAGAACTCTCCACAGTTTATTCAGTTTCTTACTCACTGAACTCTGAGATCCATGAAAGAAGGAAAGCTCAGTTTTACTACGTTAGGCTCAGCACTTGAGTGTATGGAGCAATCGATACCACATTAAGTGACACTGCCAGATGGGAAGGACAAGCTCTCTGAGCACAGGGATGGAGCTTGTCGCACTCTTCACTGTGTTCCTAGTGTCCACCACATAGTAATACTCAGCAGGATGTGTCCAATGAAATGGGTACCATAAATGAATGAATGGACAGCCTTTTCCATGGTCGTACCATCTTCCCACAAACCTGCTTCCCACATGTTAACTTGGTATTTTTCACTACACCCAAGAGCTGGCACAATCAGGAAGTGTTGCTCCTGTTTTAGATGTAGGAAAACTGACCTACAGACAGCAATTGGGCCTGAGCAGCCACGACATCAGACTGGGCCTGGACTAAGGTCAACCAACTTTCAGACCATGGCTCTTTCCATTCAGGCCAAGCTCCTACCTTATCTTTTCTAAACCTTTGCATCAAGTTCCGGTACCCCAGGTTCAGTTTCCTGCTAGACTGTATGATTTATGCAACTGGCACATCCGTCCACGTACACACCACCATCCTGCTTTGTTCTCATACTGTTTTTAGACCAGATGTCATTAGTATATAATCTCTACATTTTTATAAAACTGCACAGGGGTTTAAATGTCTGCAACGCACACACTGCGCAGTTTGTAAGTATTAACCAGCAGTTCCTTCCAACCTTCGAATGAACTCCATTCTAATTCTTGACAGTCTCTCCTGTAGACTGAAAATTGCAGAGCTCTTCGCTTTTTGCAGTTGCTCATGTCCACCACATAGTTCCCATCTGAGTCTTCACTCATACTGTTCCTTCTGCCTAGAAAGCATCCTCCCTTAGTTAAGAGTCACTCAACTTTTATGTCTTACTCAGGCATCTCCTCCTGAGGAAAGCCTTCTATCATCTTGTTGACACAAATAATTCATAATCAATCTATAAATCAAAAATTGGGATGAGTTTAATATGAGCCAACCCTGAGGACCATGCAGCCCAGGAGAGTCCCTTCACAAAGGAAGGAAGCACCCCAAAGAAGTGGGGTATACAGAGTGGTTATATTGCATCTTGGAACAAAGAGTATTCATCAAATATGATGGGAATTTCCCTTTTACAATAGTCAGAAGATTGCTTTGCTGGCACAGCAGATTAGTGAGCACAACAGGTCTGTGGTCCCAAGGTGAGTGGTCACAAGGTGAGCACAGCAGGTCAGTAATTAATCCTTAGGTTAGGGAGAGATGCTTATCCTTAAGAAATGCTGATATGGGAGAAGCTACATCCCTATCTTTAAGGGCATCATTCTTGTCTTTGGGACATAGTAAATATTTAAAGCAGATGTACAATGCATGTCCAACAGGCCACGTCAGGCCCTTTTAGAAAAACAAGATCAGGCCAAGTTAGTTTTAACCCAAGTGGCTTCCTCATATACTCTAATAATTCCTATTGCTTTTCATTTATTTATCAATCTCCATGATTAGACCTAATTCCCCAATTATAGGTTCTCATAGCACAATGTAACTCTCCCTTGGATCTCTTGTCATAGATACAATTATACATGAATGTGTGTGATTATTTGATGGATATCTGCCTGATGGCAGAGACTATGCTAACATTTGCTCAGCTCAAAAATGGCACATTACTGCTGGGCCCATCCTGGACTCATCTTCTCATTCACCTCATCTTTTGTGTCCCAACCACCTGGTGCTCTTTCTGGTGCCAGCCCCTGTGCATGGAGCAGTTTTGACCAAACACTTCTTAAATAACATCTGAGTCTTGCAACTCTTTCCATTGTGATCCCCTATTATTATACAAAATGTTTATTGACGTGGTGGTGGGGAGGCGGGGAGAGAAGCATTCTAGAGTTCTGTGATTAGGACTCAGTGTTTTTAGTGAGCCTGTGCCCCTGGGCTACAACCTTCACAAAGCCTTCTCAGTTCTGTTTTGTTTTGTTTCCCACCCCACCTTAGGTGAGACAGGAAGGACAGAGGGGGCTGAAGTTCAGTATTTCCCTTCCCCATGTGGGTTAGCCTTTTGTAAAACCCCAGTAGGGTGAGGCTCTGGGAAAATCATTTCTCTTGAGAGGAGGTCTTGTTAATAAAAACAGAATTTTCTAGGTATATTTCCAAACAGCTATTTTCCCCCTCCCCCTGTCGGAAACACAAGTGGATTTTTTTTCTCTGAACTTCACAGTGAGAACGCTGTAGGGCTCCTGGAGGTAAAACTCATGAACACGTGGGGCCCTCCGTAAGACTGGATCCCTCAGAGTTTTTAACTCTCAGACTTGTTCATATCAAGCCTTCAGAAATTCATCACTCCGAGTTTTGGTTTTCCTACCCCTGCACTGGTTCCTGCAGAGTTTTCCGCTCCTGGCATTCTGATCTGGTGAGCTGTCATTCTGTCTATCTGCCTCTCTCTTTAATTTTGGGGACAGTGGTGTGCCCTGTAGCTTCACTTCTCTGAGGGATGTAAGAAAAGTTGTCGATTTCCAGTGTGTTTAGCTTTTTTCTTGTTCTAAATTCCTTATATGCTGGATCCGAAATCAGAAGTCCAGTTTTGCCCAAACTCCATCCAATGTGGGAAATGGCTTTCTGCTCAGTCCTGTCTGACTTCCCCTTCCTGCCCTTTACTGAGGCCCCACAATGCTTCATATGCTGTCCCACATGGGCTCCATGGAGGATGAACTCCACATGAATCAGGACAAAAGATCTTGTGGTTGATATATTTCAAAACAGGCTATATGAATTTTTTTTTTGTTTTTTGAGGAAGATTAGCCATGAGCTAACATTTGCTGCCAATCCTCCTCTTTTGGCTGAGGAAGACTGGCCCTGAGCTAACATCCATGCCCATCTTCCTCTACTTTATATGTGGGACACCTACCACAGCATCGCTTGCCAAGCAGTGCCATGTCCACACCCAGGATCCGAACCAGCGAACCCCGGGCCACCAAAGCAGAATGTGTGCACTTAAGCACTGTGCCACCGGGCCGGCCCCAATATATATGAATTTTTATACATGCAATCACTCAGAGTTCATATTTTAATAGGCCTAAGTTTCTGATGTGAATTTTTGTCAGATGCCATTCAAATAATTTGAAATAATCATTTATATAGAAATAGTTTCATGTGATAACAAGGACTTCATGTGATAGCAAGAACATTTATAAGAGGCCTTCCTATTAATGAGAGCAAAGAAGTAGAAAATTAAGACAGACAGAGGGTGCACATGTCTGCACCCCTGTGACTGAGTCAGTCAACACTTTTGGCAATATTCACTGCCTGAGAACACAGACAGGCTCTGTAGGAAATTACTAATGAGTTTACTGTTTAATTAAAAAGACAAAACTGACAGGGACAATTGCATACAAGGCATTAATCACACAAAGAATCAGAATACACACAGAAGGAACAAAACCTAAAGATTAAGAACACAGGAAGGATGAAGACAAGGCCAGGGTCTTACTTGAACCGCTGGGGAGAATGAAGCGAAGTGAGCTGTGATGCGATGATACTTCTCAAATATTAGCCCACGTTTTCCCTTGTACTTCTATTCCCCCTGTGGTTTCCCTCATCCCTCCCACCCACATCCCAACTAAGCTATTTTGTTCTCATTGCCTGAGAGGAAAGGTGTGACTTTGTGGAAAGGAGAGGATAACAAAGAATCCTTTATCTTCTGTGTTCTAAAGGCAGATGTCTTTAAAGAAATAGAAAAGCTTGGACAAAATGCCTGCCAAGGGTAAGAGAGGACATTTTCTCCTTTCCAGACTAGAAAGATCCCCAGAACTTGTGGAACATAAAAGAGAAAGACAGATGGTAAGCGCATGTGTCAGCATCTCTGTGTTGAGTGAGTCAGTCAGTCAACAACAGGAAGAGAAAATGGCGAGTCCCAAATGAAAGGATCTTGTGCCTTTTCTCCTGGTCAGCATCCTAGGGAGGCAGCAAAACCCACCAGAGGGTTGATTAGACCCAAAGGCAGAAGAAATTTGCACTCTTGGCCTAGATAGAGCCCCAAGAAGGAAGCAAGACCCCTGAGAGGGAAAGTATCTGCCTATGGATCAACAACAGAGGACCCAAGAATAATGGATGTCTCTGTGGACTGATGCTGAAAAGGATCAAATGTTCCCCATTCTCATCCTGCCTTGGCACTAGCTAAGCCTACCCATATATCCACCTAGAAAGGGAATGAGAGACTCAAATTGAGCATTTCCACTCATCCCAGAAGAATGGGACGTGCATAAAATTAAGTTGGATTCTAGAAAAGTACGAAGCGGACTCAGGTGTAGAGTCACACCTGCTGCAGGCTAATTGGGAAAGTTTGGTCCATCTGAAATCCACTGAATGTCTATTATTTGTCAGGTACTATGCCAAGTGCCTTTCTCTACTTAATGTTCACCACAACCTATAATGTAAAGAAACCAGTCTCAGGGAGTTGAAGTAACTTGCCAAGATCATCAAGTTAATGGGTGGAGGATCAAGAACTCCAGCCATTGCCAGATAAAGTTTGTACTCTTAACCTTCTCTCGATTCTGACTCCAACTGGAGAGCAAAGTACAGTGATGAAATGCTCCATCTCTACCCTCACTGAGCTTACAGTCCAGAATGGATGAGAGGATGAAGAGGGCTTCCAAGGAAACAAACCCAGTCCTGTTGGGCAAGAAGGCCCAGGAGCAAACAGACTGGATCATCTTTCATCTCCATGAGGATGGAATCTCAGCTAGAGATTGGAAGACAACCAGGTGTAGATTCTCCACTTTAAAAGAAGTCCTATTGGTTTGGGAGTCAGAGTTTGGTGCAAACCCGGACTACACGGAGGGCAACAGACTTGTGGCCTCAGGCTAATTTAGCTGAACTTCACTTTCTTTACCTTTAAAACAGGAATAATAATACTCATCTCACAGGTCGTGAAGAAGTAAGTGAATCAAAACATTCAACCTAAATAGCTGGTTGGTGATCAATCTACAATAGCTCCTTTCCCGTCCCTCCAGCACAACGCACCCTCAAGAACTACCACCCCATCCCCCCATCCCGAGTCATTCCCAGCTAAAGAATTCCCAGTTTGAGATGTAAGGTGAACCTCCTATGATGAAAGCCAAACACATTCCTCAAGTTCTCAAACATAGCCCACCTGTGAACCAGGGTTGACATGGATTGTCCGGAACCTTTTGAAGTTACATCAACAGAAACAGTTGTTTCATGCTGGACCCACCAAGTCTGGTTATGACTGAAGAGGCCTCCAATCCAAAGCACTGGCCATAATCTACCTCGTGCAGGTACTACTCTCAACATAGCCCTCAGAGGCCATGTTTCCAACTTCAATAAGCATGTTTTGAGTTCCCCTAAGTGAAAACACATGGTCTTTACCCTCCAGGAGTTCACAATCTTGAGGGGGAAAAGGATATATATAAAAATAACTGACACACCCAGACTGATAAATTACACAAGAGAATGCAAGTGCAGTAAGACACAGATTGATACTGATTGAAGGGGGAGTACGGGGAGGTTTCTTAGAAGAACTGAAATGTGAAGTACAGTTTGAAGGATGGCTATGGCTGCATCTGAATGATATGGGGAGGCTGATAGAAGAGAGTGGAATAGAAGGAGATTTCAAAGCAGAGGAAAGAGCTTAAGCAAGGGCAGATGGGTTAGAAAGCCCACAGTGTATCCAGGGACAATACGTGGCCAGAATTAATCTGTAGTACGAAGTGGCCATGGGTGGCCAAAATATGGAGGGCTTGTAATACCAGGCAACGAGTTGCGTCTACTTTATATGGAATGGAGAGTCATCGCAGATTGCTCTTTAAAATCACTAAAACAAAACTGGATGAGTGAGGACAAAAATAATTATTATTACATGTTATAACTAGAGTAATTCAGTGAACCTTTCTGAATAATCAGATGCTAAGGAAATAGTACCATTGGGATAAAACTTTGGCTTCTGCCTCTGAATTTAATACCTTTCTCCACTAATCCAAATCCACTGGTCATAACTCTGGGTACAAAATAGTCACCTGAAGAATGTCCCAAAAATAAATACCCGTGTCTAGGTCCCAGTCCAAGAATTCTGAGTTACCTGGTCTGGACGGAGCCTGGGTGATGGTAGTTTTTAAATTCCCCGAGTCATTCTAGTGTTCAGGCAAAGTTAAAATCCACACTGTGTGGACGCTGGACCAGAAGCATCAGCATCACCTGGGAGCTTTTTAAAAACAGAGACTCTTGGGCCCTAACCTAGACCTCCTGGATAAGAGTTTGCATTTTTCACAAAATTCCCAGGCAGTTTGTAAACATCAAAATTTGAGACGCACTAGAACACAATCCTGCCTGCGCACTGCTCACCACTGCCAAGCCCACTTTAGTATGAAAAGTGAAGAAGTCCCCAAAGATCTAGATATGAAATGATGACTGAATCACATAATAGAAACCTGAATAAACTTATCTCAGATTTGCCAGGTCAAGCCTTCTCTGCATGGCACCAGGTGACTGAAGAGGGAGAAAAGGGAAGAAAACAAAACAGCAGTCGTTTAAGTAGAAGGAATCCCTGACGGGGCTAAGTCCTAAAATAGTCTGAGGCAGATGGGGTCGTCAGCAGAAGCCTTCAGTGACTGGGAAGTGACCATGACTTAGCACGAGGCCCTGACACAGCAGCCCAGGCTCACAGGACAGTGAGTTATGCCCAGGAGCTGCTCCGGGGTCAGCCCTGTGCTCCTCTGAGAAGGGCTCAGGGTTTTCTCCTCTACCTCTATCCACCCAAGGAACCGAATATCTATTGTCATTTTCACCTGGAATCGTTTAACTGCAAGCCCCAGCTGTGCTCAAGTTAAAAGAGAAAGCTCAAGGCCAGCCATCAGTTTGTGGTGCCTGAAGCATAGAGCACTATGTGGGTGTGTAATCCAACCTCTAACTATGGCCTGAACGTTTGTGTACCCCCAAAATTCATATGTTGAAATCTACCCCCAAGGTGATATCTCGGTAGGTGGGGCATTTGAGAGGTGATTAGGTCATGAGTGTGGAGACGTCATGAGTGGGATTAGTACCCTTATAAAAGAGGCCCCACAGAGCTCCCTAGCCCCTTCTGCCATGTGAGAATACAAGAAGTCTGCAACCTGGAAGAGAGCGCTCACCAGGCCATGCTGGCACCTCGAACTCAGACTTCCATCTCCAGAACGACGAGCAATAAATTCCTGTTGTTTATCGGCCACGCAGCCTGTGGTATTCTGTTATAGCAGTCTGCACTAAGACAGAAGTCATTACTAAGCACCACCTTGGCTTCAGAAAATGACTATGAAACTGCAAAATTGTGCTTTGTGTTTAAAGGATAAGCCTGGTAAGGAGCCAAAAGCGCTCAAGGGCACCGAGAGCCAGTAAGAGCTGGAAGAGAATTTTGCAGAAAGAAAAATTCATCTCAGACTGAAACCAAATCAGTCTGGCGGAAACATGAACTGCTCACTCCTTCATTGCCTTCCAAACTCATTCCAGAGACCAGCAAAATCTCAGCTCCACGTGGGAAGAAATGTCACTTGGGTCTTCAAAGTTAGCCTGGAATCATGTCTCAGTGAATTAAGAAATGATCTAGAAATTTTCAAGCTATGGTTTGTAAATGATTTCCTTCTTTCTTTATGGATAATGGTAAATCCCCAAGGTGCTCCAGCACTCATTTCCTAGGTAGAAAAGGAAAATGACACCAAAGGGTTAACTTCTTTCACCTGGATAGAATTCTAAAATGAATTGCTTTCCACCTTTCTAAAAATGTTAAGTTGGATCATAACTCTAAATGATAGTTAAATTTGCAAGGGATTCAACCAAAACTGGAGAGAGCTGAGAACCAAATCAGGTCCCTGGGGAGATAAAGCAAGAAAGGGATGGCAGCCTGTCTCCACCACTGAGTGGGGACACATGGTCCTTCAGCCACACCCAGCAAGACCATAAAGACTAAGTAAATGTCTGCTGATATCTTCATCTTTATTGTTAATATTTTAGGCTGAACTATATGAAATTGCCATTTTTGTTGGTCAAAAACATTCAGATATGTTGGCAATTTCAGATGATTCAACCTATTGTTAAATTGGCCAAAAGATATTAAATCATTAATGGTAAGACAGATTGCACTGAGATAAGATTGCTTATACTCTCTCAGTGGTGATATAAGTTGGTATAATGTTCCTAGAGATAAATTTAGTAGTATGTGTAAAAAGCCTTAAATTTTTTCGTTCTCTCTAACACAAAAATCCAACAACTAGGGATTTATCACAAAGTACAAAAATTGACCTAGCAATATTATTTAAAATAATTACTTAAATGTCCAATGATAGGGAATAGTATAAAAACGCCTTGTCACATTCATAAAACAATATTACCTACCCAACAAAATTGTATTTTTAAGAAACATTTGAGAAAATGCTTATATAACGGTGGAGAATACAAAAGTGGGTAAAGATATCCAAAATGTAAACTCTGGAAGATATAATTCTGGGTGATTTTTATTTTCGTTTCTTAAAAATTTCTATGTTTGGAATTACATTCTTATAATCAGAAAAATAATTTTTAAGTATAACGTAACTATATAAATTTCCAAAGGAGAATGAAAGTCATCCACTCCCACACACAGCTTGGAGACTGAAGCTTGTAACTACCTCCTCCCCACACACACACACACCCCCACACGCGCCCCTTACTGTATATCAACATGATATGACTATTCTAGAACACTCTTGCCCAGGCAAATGCCTTGATTGTTCAGTATAGGAATTTCCTGAAAGGCCCATCATCAACTCTTCCACAAGAAAGCAATGACTGTTTGCACCTTCATCTTATTTGAATCCTTTACCTCAGGAATCCTCACCTCTCTGTCTCCAAGAGGCCAGCACTATCGTATCATGGTCCTTATCCGACTCTAACCAACCCCACCCCCACAGACATACACGTGGAAAGAGCTGCCTTAAACCAAATTTCCGATTTTCCATAAATTCTGACCTTGCCCTCCTGCTTTAAGACACTGCCAAAGCTCTGTCGAGGGGCTGTTCTTTCCAGAGTAGTGAGCAATGAACTCAGCTCCATCTTCTCAACAGGTTGTGTTGGTGATATTTGGGCAGCCAGCATACAATGGAGTGATACTTATGAAATCCTATCACCTATTTTCTATGAGCCACACGCTGTGCAATCCAAGTAGTAGGAGATTCATTAGCATAAGAATCAAATGAGATAATACAGAGAATGCTGAAGGGCGAGGTAGGTTCGGGAGCGGTGCACTTCCATTCTAACATTCAGGCAGTGAGATGAGAAGGCAAAATGATGTATTTGCTAAATGTGGTAGAATCCTAGGACGACCCCCAGTGACTTTTGCTTTTGTACAATCCTTTCCCCTCTGAGTGTGAGTGGGACCTGTGACATGATGAAATACCTCCACTGTGATTATGTGATGAAGGTTATACTGAAAGGGATTTTTCAGTTGACTTTGAGTTAATCAAAAGAGAGATTATTCAGGTGGACCTAATCTAATCTCAGAAGCCTTTAAAGGCAGAGCATCTTCTCAGGCTGATGGCAGAAGGGAAGTCAGGAAGATTCCAAGCACAGAAGATAAGGGAGTCTCTTAGAAGATGGAGCAGGTGACATGGCAAGTAATGTAAGTGGCCCCTAAAAGCTAAGGGTGATCCCCAGCTGACAGTCAGCGAGGAAACAGGGCCCTCCATCCTACAATCCTAAGGAACTGGACTCTGCCATCAGCCCAAATGAGCCTGGGAGCACATGCTTCCCCAGAGTCTCCAGATAAGAACCCAGCCCGCCAACACCTTGATTTCAGTCTTGTGAGACCCTAACCAGGGAATCCAGCTAGACCATGCAGACTTCCAACCTACAGAACCATGAGCTGGCTTTTTAAGTGGTGTTTTAAGGCTCTAAGTTTACAGTAATTTGTTAGGCCACGATAGAAATTTAATACACCAAGTGACCGATACAAGTGCAAGATGAGTCAAACAGTCACCACAGAGCTCTCAAGACTCAGATTGGACCCCGGCACGCAGTGATTCCCAGGCAGACTTACCCAAAAGCCTCTCACAAGGGAGCCTGGGCAAATCAGAAGTGCAGTCACTGAAGCCAAGCAGATCTTTCAAGGAGAGAAGTGAGGAGCACCTGAGGGTGGGGGATGGACTGCAAACTAGGAGATGAAAGGGTCATATTAGAATTGTTAGTAGGTGTCTAAATTTCACCTATGCAACCCCCGTAGGGTAGGATTTAGTTGGGGGCAAAAGAAAACCACTGAAGAGAGGAGATGCAGAATTGGCATTAGCACATCCAGGATTCCAGGCTGGTGTGGAGGTCAATGGTGGAGTTTCAAGAGGGCTACTGGGGTCAAGGGCACAAGAGGAAGGTGAAACCAGACAAAGAAGGGGTTGGTGGAGGATCAAACTAGCTAGAGAGTTCTCTTCATTCTCCCTCAGGTACAATACATGTTGCACAGACCTGGTCTTGTTACTGTGAAATTTCCTTCTTCAAAGGTCCATCTCTGGGGGCTGGTCCCCTGGCCTATTGGTTATGTTTGATGTGCTCTGCTTCACTGGCCTGGTTTGGTTGCTGGGCACAGACCTACACCACTTGTCAGCAGCCATGCTGTGGCAGCAACCCATTAACAAAATAGAGGAAGATTGGCAACAGATGTTAGCTCAGGACAAATCTTCCTCAGGGAAAAAAAAAAGAAAAGAAAAAAAGGTCAATCCCTGCTCTTCTCCATTACCTTCTTACTCTTCCTTCAAGGACTAGGATAAATCCCATCTCTTCTGGGAAGTCTTCCTTATAACACCTGCCTGAAGTCACCATCCTGTATCTGTACTTCAACTTCCAGTGAAAGATCCCCGATCAATAGGAGGCATTTCCTAGTTGATTAGTTCCAAAGGCAATGACCTCATTTCTTCAAGCAATAACCTGCCCCATTTTGAGGTAGTTTTAATGGTTAAAGAGTTCTTCTTCACACTGAGCCAAAATCCATCACTTAGTAGCTGTATGATGCCAGGCAAGTGACTACCTCTCTGAGACCCACTTTCCTCCTTTGCAAATGGGAATAAAGTTAGTACTTTCCTCAAAAGATAATTAGGAGGATTAAATAAAATAGTCCAAGTAAAAGGCTTTGTAGTCTGTCTGACACATAGTCAGGGCTTGATAAATGGTGGTGGTGGTTATACTGTTGACAGAAATGCTGAAATGTGTCTGTGACAACGTCTGGTGCCCTGTAGGCACTCAGTGAATGGCAGCTCTTATCAACTATGGCAGGTGTCCGAAGTTACACAGAGACCCCCTCCTCTCTTTTCAAATGGCACCCTCCAAATATATAAAGACAGTTGTGTAAGCTGCCCAAAATAGAATATATGATCAATAAATGTTATTTCCTTTATTCCCCTAGTGTTCTCTTGTTCAAGCAAAAATCCCACATTGCAGGCTATCTTCTTCCAGACGTCCTCTACCAGGTTTATAAATGCCTCTCTCCAAGTGACACCCCCACCCCCAAACTGAAGAGAGCCCTGCAGATGGGATTAAATATACCTTACAGAGTACGGAGGAGCCATGATCCACCCTGACCTGGCAACACTACTTCTCCTAATTCGATGGAATTTTTTTTCACATATAAAATCAGCACTTCACATTGAGTACTTACATTTCCATGGCTCTCTAATTTAATTTAATCCTTGAAAATTATTTGAAAATTTTATTCTATCATCCATGATGTTTGCGGTTTTTTCAGCTTTGTCATCTGCAAATCTGAGCGCCTGCTTCCCAAGTCTCCATAATCATTTGGCATTAATTTTGTTCATGAATCTCATCTCTTAATGGATTTTGAGATGTTTATGGGTAAAAAAAAAATCTTCTACGCTTTACAATATCCTCTACAGTAACAGCTTTTAAACTTTTGTAACTGAAACCCATAATGAGAAATACATTTAATGTTGTAACCCAGTTCAATTCACACACACACACACAAAACCTGATATAAATGTTTAATAAAACAATACTTATGTTTATGATTCCCTCTGATATTGTTTGTTCTATTATATTTTATTTTTATTATTAATTGTTGGTCAAGACCCATCTGATTGATTTCACAATCCATTAACAGGTTGTGGCCCATAGTTGGCAAACTACTATTCTATGAAAGGGCTTTTAAAACTTTTCCACTAAAGTGGCAGAAAGAAGTTCATCCATACTCTGGGGCAGGAGGGGTAGCAGTGCTGCCCAAAGAACTCTTTGCTTTATCTTTAAAATCCTTGAGGATATTGTACTCCACTGTGTAGCATATCTATGTTTGTCTTAATAGAAAGCTAATGGGCCTTTTTCCATTTTTTCTAGTAAAAATTATGATCCAGGAAAGTGTTCTATGTTTCTCCCATGCCTTTGTTTGCCCTTTGGCACTCCACCAGAAACTCACCAACAGATGGGTTCCCCAGTTTGAGAAGAAAAGCTCCACAGCTCTAGAAACAAGGCTAATCAAATGGCCATTCCTTGGTAAGAATCGATTGATTTATTGATAGGCTATTTCCCTAAAGAAAGGAGTGTGCATGAGATAGGGTGAAGTAAGTGCTCCATTAAACAAATATTATTTAAGTTTTTCTTGGGGTAGGAAGGAGACATGGGATAAAAGAATTATTAGTGAAAGATAGATCAGGAAGATGGGCTTTGTCGGGAGACAATTCCCCATGGGTCTCCCACATTTCTGTACCTCTTGCAAGCAGCGGCACTGCCTCTCTTTGTCTGGATTGTCTTTTCAAAGACTTTTGTATACAATTGAATATCCTTGAAAGAATATTCTTGAATACAGAGATAGTGTGTCCCTCCAGAGCATAGAGCAGGTTTGTTTACTGTCCAGGATGATAAAGATAACGCCTCCCTCTAGTCAATGGTCAAGCAGGCTTACGGCCCATTATAAAAGATTTGAGTTCCCTAAACTTAGGGTTCCTCTTCTGTATTGCACCCCACTGTGTGTGCAGATGTACCTTGTCCTACAAAAATTGAAGCTTGGGAAACTGCAGCAAATGCTAATACTCTGGCTACTGCTATTACTGTGAGTAATAAACTCTCTTTTATCTCAGACCTAGGAGTCTTGTGTCTTCGGCCAGTATCTATGAAATTGCGGTGGGCTAACTGTTAGCTTGCAGGTAGGGTAAAATCTCTGACCTTTCTCAGTTCTTGACAATCTCATGCTACTGATTCCAACAGGCAAGCCCACATCTTGAAGTAATTAAGTTTATATTTTATTCTTCCATTTCTTCATTCAATAAACAAACATTTATTGACTACCTAATCAATGCTAAGAAGAGGCTGGGGATAAGGAGACCCAGCATTAGGCAAAACAAAGTCTTCTAATAAAAAACAAAAGCCTCATAACAAAACAGAGTTTAGTAAGGAAGACAGAAAACAAGTAATCAAATGAGCAAACAAGATCATTTCAGAGAGAGTAAGTGCTAGAAAGAAAATAATCTAGTATAACGTAATAGAGAGGGATTGGGGTAGACATGGAAGGAAGGACAACCTGAGGCTGGGTGATCGAGGAAGACCTTTCAGAGTCAGTGAAATGGGAGCTGAGACATTCATGACAAGGTAAAGCAGCCATGAGAAGAAGGTCCTGAGGAAGAATATTCTAGCAACAGGTACTGGGGATGCCCTAAGGCAGGAGAGAGGATGACCCGTTCAGGAAGAGAAAGGCCAAAAAGCCAAGGGGAGAATAATGGTGGCTGAGATTGGAGAGGCGGGTAGGGCCACGTCCCAGGAGCCTTGAGGGCCACAGAAGGGCTTTGATTATCATTGTCTCCTTTCTGGCCTCCTTCCCTTCATTCCCAATACCCTCCAGCTTTCCTCCTGTCTCAAAGCGTCTGCCTGGGCGCATTCTTGATGGAGCCTTGATGGATGGCTTTCTAGATTTAACAGTGAGCGGTAACTACCCTAAGCCTTTAATTTACGGTCTGCAGAAGTATTTGCCTGATATGAACGGAATTGTAAAGACTGAGAGTATGTCAGGGCCGTCTCCAAAGCCCAAATTTCAGATGTCTGGCATCACGGAGGAGGGAAGTGAGGCGAGATGCCTTCCTGTAACTCTTTCTGTCACACCAGCTGATGGGACAGACTCCTTCTCGGTCAAGTTTAATTCCAGGATGTAGACACTCATCTCTGACAGCAAAGAAATGAAGAGTGGCTTCCAGTGGCTTACTTAAAGAGCTTCTGATGCTTCTTAAAGAGTCTTATTTGCCACTCACCAATTAGCAGCTTCCTGAAAGGGAAAAAGAGGAAATTGACCCAACATCTTGTGACGAGGAAAGTCATCAGCTAATTATGTCAAATCCTTACTTCTATATGAAATTCAAGAACAGAGAGAAACTCATTTAGTCAAACTAACCAAATTAGTTAGATCTCCAAATAGAGTAAAACTAATTTACTGATCTACTAATTTAAGGAAATTGGGATACCACAAGTTAAAAGTCTATAAAATGGAATAATGTCAACAGAAACTACCTTATTATTTCTAGTAACTAGAGCAACGCAAGATTACCACTAACTCGGAATTTCCAGAGAGATTCTGCAGAACCTGATACAATGAAGAGAATATTCTATACCGTTTGATCTAGACAATGGTACAATTCATGCAGTCTATGATTGTGTATATAATTTGTGCTTCCTCTTAATTCAACAAGATTCTCAAATTTCATCTTTAGGGGTTGTTTTCTTAGCAAACAAATTTTTCGTTGATAATTCACAGGTAAACTTGTCAGCCAGCATTATCACAAATACCATATTATTGGTGTTTCAATCAATGAGGTTATGTTGGAGTCCTGTGATCATTTAATCACAACTGATGATATCTTCGGGAGATTGAGAACTACTGGAGCAGGACAGAGCGATTGGAATTCTCTCATATGAGCCAGAAATAGGAAAAGGCTGCCATTCGGGTCAGAACCAGAGGCCTGTTTCAGGGGCCTAGTCCGGGTGGGTTAAATCTGAGAGAGTATCCAGCAGGCACGGCATCCACAGACACAGCGCAACAGTCACAGAGTCCCAATAAGATCCTTCCCCAAGCTGGATTAAGACAAACTAGGAGTTTCTCAAAATGGCTTCATCACAGCATTTATGTTTTCAGGTTTAGAGAAAGCATTTCAGCTTTTAGGTCCAGAAAGATCTGAAAAGGCTGGTGATGGGAATTTCCACAGCACGTGGATTTCTGAATCCCACTTGATCCCAGGCTCACGGTGCATGCAAAGCCAGACTGCCACCTACTGACATGCAGAAGGGGTGGCTTGGCATTGTTCCATTCTTAGGTATAAACAAGGTAGTGTTGATTACAAATGGTCCACTGAGCCCTGCCTGCCGCTTTTTAAAAACACAATGGAAATGAAAGAGTCATTGATTTGAGACCTGGATTATATATTTTTTTAAATTGTTGGGAAAAAAACACTCTGCCTAAATATATATAATATCTGCTGATGGTTCAAAAATAGAAGAGGAAGTTTGGCTTGTGGCAATTGAGTGGGGCAAATATGACTGCATTTCAACTTCCTCCTATTTCTTCAGTATAAGAAATGAGAGACTGCAGGCTTGCACCATTGAACTGAAAACTCCTTGAAGGCAGGAATTATGTCTTACTTATATTTCAATTTCCCTAGGCCTGACGTATTTCCTAGTGCATACTAAAGGCAAACAACAGTTTGTTAAATGAGTCTGTACAGTTTTAATAATAGTAATAATAATAATAAAATTAAAAACCAAATCAGATGCTCACAAAAATGAACCGAGATAACCCTCAATGTAAATCCTTTCTCGAATAGCTGTGTACTTTGGATGGTTTGCCTAACCATTATAAAGTTTCATTTTATAATCCTTAAAATGAAGAAGATGCGACCTCCCTCACTGAGTTGATTGATGGGGATTAAATGGCATGACGTATATGACATGCTTATCACAGAGCACAGCACACAATCACTCTTCAAGAAACAAAAGTTTTTTTAAGTAAAACAGGCCTAAGTTCCTGTCTGCTGCCTGTTCTGACCCTGGGGCATGATTGCCTGCTTAGGATCCTCCAGCCTCAGCTTTCTTGCCGGCTTAAAGAGATCCTTCGACTGGCCAGCCAGTGGCCCGACCTAACACATGAGCACAACCCAGAGAGCCGTAGCAAAGCAGGTTGGGGAGGCGGGAGATTAATTGAAGACTTTTGTTATTGTTATTTTTAGTTACAAACCGGCAGGAAAACAGTTCCTGTCAGATAGTGACTCTCTCACTAGAAGGCAGAAACGCAGGTGGGAGGAGGGTTGACCATTAATCATTAGGAAGCAGGGAAGGAAATTGAGACAGGAAATGTCAACACCCAAATGTCCTTACTCGGGGTTGGTCTGAAGGCAGAGCCACGGACCAGCATGCTAAAAGCTGGGGCCCCGGCTGCAGCAGAGCCAGCGCGGAGGAAACGGGCCAGCTCTAGAATGTCAAACCAAAATAGACCGGGCACGTTTCCCTTCTAAAGCAGAGGGACCAGCTCCTCTCATACTTGGCTCTCAAATTCTTGCTAAAACTTTGGGAATCTGTCTTGAAAGAAAATGCTTTCTTACGGTTAAGAATTAAAGTAGATGCCAAAATAGGGGAGGATAGGAACATAGCTTCGCATAACTTTTCTGGGCCTCCATTTTCTAGTCTGTGAAATGGGGATAAAATGTCTGCCTTCTCTCCTTATAGACCTGCTATGGAGACCTAAGTATAACAATGGTGACGGTGGGCTTGTCGTGACTCAGAGAGCTTTTGATTCCTGTCACGATAGGAAATGAAAAGGCCCCTTGTGCCCCAGTCAGCTGAGGCAGGGCAAACCCAGACCGCATGGGGGGACCTCAAGCTCTGCTGGCAACGTGGAGTCATGGTTCCCAGAGGCGCCACATCTGTGCCTTTGATTAAAGCTTCTGAAGTACGTTTACTTTCCTCTTGATTTTGTCAAAAGTTGGCTTTGCCAGACGAGTATTTCTTTTTTGAAAGGAATAAATTTTGTCTATATTACAAATTAAGCCCTGAGGGATAAATTAATCAAATAAATGCTTACACTGTGATCACTTTTATCCCTCAAAAATCTTTTCCTCCCGATAACGCTTTTATCTTCAGATACTGCAGTGGCAGGGGGCAGGGTGGTGATTAAGAGCACAGGCTTACAGTCAAACAGATTTGAGTTCAATGTTCACATAATAAGCACTAAGTACGTATTATTTGGCAATTTAACTCATCTATGCCTCAGTTGGCTTGTCTGTAAAATGGGAGAAATAGTGGCTTTAGGGTTTGCTGTGAAGACTGACACATGGTAGATAACCCCTGTTATCTAAATGTTAACTAGTGAGTTTATGACGCAACTAGACCACAAAGTTTAAAGGTCTTTTTTTTAATGAATTAAAAGATTCATATTGATTCAGTCAGGATTTATTCTGGACCCCCCAGACTCTGGGCACCATATGAAACAATTAGTTTGCCAAAGTGAATAAAGCTGGGCCAGTCAGTCTAGTTGGTGAGAGAAACATTCAAACAAATCATTTCGATCCTACACAATGAAGCTGCCCCAGGACGGGGTTCTAAAGTCATTTGATCTCCAAAGAAGAGAGTGACCAACTCTGCTTGGGTGGATCTAAGATTTCACAGAAGTGGAAACTCATACTGGGTCTCAAAAGATGAAAAGGGGTTTACCAGAAAGAGGAAGGGAAGGACACTTCAGGAAGACAAATGGTGTCTCCTGAAGCAGTCCATCCATGGTACTGCGACTTGGGACAGTTTGCCACTTCAGCATCCTCAAGCACAAAGCGCATCATACAAGCACGTGTGGGAGACGGGGTTTAGGGAAGTGAGGCCAGGTCGTAGAGAGCCCAGTGGTCCATCCTAAGCAGGCTGGATTTTCTCTTGTAGGAAATGGGGGGGTTTTGAAAGGTTTTAAATGAGGAAGAAAATAATCAAATAGGATTTTAAAAAGATGACTCCAGCAGCCTGGTTGGATTGGAGAGAGGCCCAGGGCAGAGTTAACCAATGTTAAGTGCCATCCTGATAGCTCTGGCCGAACAGGGAGAGAATGAACTCAGGTGAATGACAGGAAGGGGAGGAGGGCACAGGTAAGAAAAGCATTTAGAAGGCAGATTAGTAAGACATAGAGGCCCTGTGAATTTGTTTGAGGTGAGTCAGAGAGGTGTGGCCGAAGGAAGGGAAAGGGTAACAGATGGAAAATTCTAACTAAGTGGACCTCTTTAAAACAAAGCTCCTAGTGCTGGGAATGCGGAAGTACAAGCCAGAGCCTGCACTTGCCAGAAACATGCATAGTCCAACGGACAACAGGAAACTAAACCAACAATTACAGAACAGGGTTTCGGGTGCTTTACAGTGTCCATTGTACTTTCACAACCACTGTCACACTTAGGTTCGTTCCACAGTTACTCTGTAAGTTTGCCCTGCAAGTCACTCCATGGCAAGCACTTTCTGTCTCTAACAGCTGAGAAAATGGACTCGGAGAAATTAAGACACAGAACTAAGTAGAGAGGACCGGGGAGGCTCCAAGAAGAGGCATCCCGCTCCCTCTGCAGCCGCAGAAACGCCTCCAGGACGCCTTCTCTGGCGCTGAGCCTCGAGGGTGAGTAGGAGTTGATCCGCAATAAAGACAGGGTGGGTAAGGAGGGGGCTTCAGGCAGAGGGGAGCGTGTGTGCAGTTGGAGGGGCTGGAGTGCCTGTGCAAACTGGGATGTCGAAGACCTGAGGCTGCAGAGGGAAATAAAAGTCAGACAGGGGCCTCCACAGACAAAGCCAGGGGAGATGGACATGATTATGCCATTGTTTTTGTGGTTGTTTATTTTCCTGAGTGTCGAAACTGCAGGCAAGGCTTCCCTGTCCTCAGTGTGCGAGAAATGTCCAGAAAATCCTTTGGATGAACGAGAACTACCATTTATTCAGTGCCTGACGTGTGCCAGCAATAATGATGCTCTTGTCCTTACAAACGGCCCTAACCAGTAGATATTAGTAACCTGACTGTGATGCTATAGAGGGTCATGTAACCAAGGTCACATAATTGATAATTAATAGAGCTGGGGGTTGAACCCATGTCAGTCTGGTCCCCAAACCTGTGCTCTTTCCTTTAAACCAGGTTTTAATTTTGGCACTACTGACATTTTGGGACAGCTCATTCTCTGTCGTGGGGATGTGTTCTGTGCATTATGGGATGTTTAGCAGCATCCTGGCCTCTACCCCCTAGATGAAAGAAATACCATTCATCCCCCAGTTGTGACGATCAAATATGTCTCTAGATATTGTCAACTATCCAGGGAAGGGGAAGGCAGCAAAATTGCTCTGGTTGAGAATCACTGCTTTAAACTATGTTCTCCCTTAAGACGTAAAGAGGGAGACAAGTAGGTTCATCATTGTAATGAAGGGAGAGCCCGGAATATCCTTGGTGAAGTAGGTCAGATTCAAATGTATTATGTTGTGTATGTTATAGGTTCAGCGGAAAGTGAGAAAGGCCCAAAACAAAGGGGCTTAATCCAGAGGGAAGGTGATTTCTCTTTCATGTCAAAGTGGAGAGGTGGGCCATCATGTGGTGTGGCAGTGCCTTTCCACAGGTCCCTCAGGGACCCAAGTTCCTTTCGGCTTCCTTCTCATCATTCCCAGGGTATGTCCTTCATCCGCATCATCCAAGATGGCGCACCAGCCATCACAGCCTTATTCCAAGCAGAACAATCAGGTTAGTGGGAAGGAGGCAAACCACACCTCCCAGCTGTCCCCTAAAAAACGTTCCCAGGAACTGTCACATGACATTTCCACTTACATCTCACTGGTCAGAACTAAGTCACATGACTACACTTAGCTGCAAGCAGGGCTTAGAAATGTAATCTTTATTCTGGTCACCGGGGCCCAGGTAAAAATGCTACTTTTATGGGCAGAGGCAAGACTGGGATTTAGGGGATCACCGGCAGCCTCTGTGCCATGCGTGATCCTCAGTGATAAAAGGATTGTAATTTCACCAAACTGCACCTTATGTCTCCAGGTGCCAGTTTACTGTCACTTGGGTTCCACTCAGTTTTCATTGTATTGTGAGCATATGTTATGGGTCGAATTGTGTCACCCAAAAAACATGTTGAAGTCCTGACCCCCAGTACCTGTGATTGTGACCTTATCTGGAAATAGGTCCATATTGCATGTGATCAAGTTAAGATGAGGCCATTTGGGTGGGCACTAACCCAATGTGCCTTGTGTCCTTATACAAAGGGGAAATTTGGACACAAAGACAGACATGAGCACAGGGAGAACTCCACGTAAAGAGTGAAGCAGAGATCGGGATGATGGCAAGGAACACCAAAGGTTGCCAGCAAACCACCAGAAGCTAGGAAAGAGGCATGGAACAAATTCACCCTCCCAGCTCTCTAAAGGAAGCAGCCCTGCTGACGCTTCGATCTCAGACTTCTGCCCTCCAGAACTATGAGACAATAAATCTCTGTTGCTTAAGCCATCCAGTTCGGAGTTCTTTGTTACAGCAGCCCTAGCCAACTGATACAGCATACTTATAAGAAATGAAAGACTATGACGACCTCAAAGGATTTTCACAATCGTTCGCACCTCAAAGAAAGTGTTTTAATCCCTCTTTGTTGTCACAACCAAAAGAAAGGCTTTTTTGGTCTACACAGCCTGAGCAGCAGGCAGAAGAAGCTCTGGAGGCTGCCGAACAGGGAGGACCTGGAGAAGCAGGGCGAGGAGTGGCTGTTTCTATGATGCTGGCAGTGACTATCTCCTATCCTCCATCCAATCAGAGGAAACCAACTTTATTAACAGCGCGTCTCCTGCGAGCACCTTCAATAATAATTTTGGCTTATAGTCAGTGATGTTGTAGCAAATGTAAGGTAAATACATGTACAATAAATTGGTCTTCAAAAAAGAAAACTGTGTACATATGTGTTTATTATAGATCTTAATAATGGATATGTAGCATACAATTTATAAATAATAATACTCCTTATTGTAAATTTCTAGCCAATTTATTCCCAGGGAAGGCTTTCATTGATTTTTGCCAAACCCTTGCATCCAGAGCCAATCTATAATTGCAATTTAACGATGACTGACAAACGGAGCTAGTTCCCAATGCAGTAACTCTTTTCCCAATAAACGTATTGTCATTAAATCTGATATGTGATTTTGTGTTAAACCATTTCTCACCCTTGTATTAATTATATTCATTAAACTGAAATTTTTCCAGCTTTGGCAGTAAATCAAGCCTTAACTTACAATGTCTACTGATTTCCACCATGTAAAGACTGCACAATGGCCAATTTCAAGCCACCAGTGAGCGGGGAAGAAATGCACAGTGGCTCACCTTTATATAGCATTTCTACCATACAGAGGCAATAGATGTAAATAACCTCAAGAGCACAGAGAAAAGTCAAATGTACTAAAATATTTAGGAAGTGATGAATTTTAAGTATTATTGTCTTTGTTTTTAGTATAATTTATTTCATTGTAAATTAATATCATTTAATTTTTTGTAGTGGGTATGTTTAACAACCAGCTGTCAAAATTCCTGAAAATTTAACCATTGGCTCTCACGGGCTGATACAAGCCAGCTCCCGCACACCACTGATTGTTGGCTGTTACCAACATTCAGATTTTCCCACTATGTGAATACAAGCAATTTCCAAGCTATACCTTGAAGAGGAAATAGTTGCACCTAATGCAGTATTTCTATCTTTTTTCTCCTACCAAATCTCCCCTGAGATTCAACCCATGGAATTTAACATCATCCATCATCAGTCATGAATATTTATTATAGTCCTGGGGTACGCGGGACTGTGTAAGGTCAGGGACTTTGTTGCAGAGTGTCAGATCCGTGGCTGTTGCTCAGTGAATGCTTGCAGAACCAGTGACCTAAAATTATTACATAGTGTTCCAGGTGATTACAAGTCCTAGGGTACATGACAGTTTTTCTTTCCTTTATTGTCCCTTTTCTGCTCAATTTATGGACAAAATGGCATAAAACTAAACAGATCAAATTAACTGGGGCCACAGTAATTCTTGTCTTCCTGTCCTGCTCTAGGTTGTTAAACTATGACCGTTTCGCATGGTGGGGCAACAAGCAGAAGTGTCTGAATGTAACCTGAAGAGCTCTCTCTGGATGGCCTGGACTACAAGTTAGCTGGAACCGGCAGAAGGAGCTGCAGCCAAGCTTAGCTTCCCACGGCACCAGTAATTTCCTCCCTCTAGAGAGAAGATAGAGAACGTCCTATAGGCCCCAAGGTCTCTATGTGCTGGGCAGCTAATGTTCCCAGCCAATTCCTACCTATAGTTGGCAGCCCAAATACAGACTTCCTGCAGCCAAGCAACCCGTGTATTCCCCACTGGCATGGGTACTTTCTCTTAAATGCCCTGTGAAAAAGGAGACCCATGGAGTGGTGGGGTCTGACCACTGGAATGAAGGCCCATACTGAGGGTCTACCAGTGCCCTGGCCCCGTACATCTCTGGGATGATGAGACAATCAGGAGATGACTGGTGCTTTCTCTTCTCTTAAGGACCCTTGGTCTCTTGGGGTTTTCACTTTTCCAGTAAAGCCTATATTATAACCTAAACTTTGTGACATTGTAGAATTTGCATCAAATCCAGGTGGAACTCACTTGGCAGAACAAGGAGAGTCCCAGCAGGAACCCATCTTCACAACAGGCACCCACGATGTTCCACATTAACTGGGACTATATGCGTGTAGTTCTAGGGGGAGGCCTGAGACAAGGACCAGGCAACCTGGAGCCCGGCAGTCCCCAAAATAGATATGTGATCTAGCGAGAAGTTTTTTAGATCCCTATTCCACAAATGGCTCATCTCTGAATTTCCAATGAACACACAAGCTGAAACACAAAAAACAGTCAAACAAAACAAAACCCTAAGTTCCCCTCGACGCCATGAAGCCGGTTGAGCTGCCACACATGATGTCATGTGATCTTTACTAGTGATTTCTTGTTGATGCCCAGGAGGGGACTGAGGACACAATGCCTATTGTTCACATGTCCAGAACCTAAAGGGGAGACTTTGTTCTGGGATCCTTTTGATTACAACAAAAGATGTATAACAGACTCAATTCTGCCAGGTGTTCTGGCAAATGAGTATGCAACAAACAAAAGTAAAAGGTGAGTCTTCGTTCACTGAAGGCTCTACAAATGACACGACAAAAAGAAGGAAGGTCCCCAAAAGATGCCAAATTATACACCAGCCTCTTTAAGTCTTTTCCAGTCACCACTGTGTGGTGAATACCCAGGTCATCAGCAAGATGTAGTTCATGGCCACCTTAACAAAGAGAGGACACACAGGAACTCGAGACCAGACACCTCTGCCCGACCTCTTGAAAAATATTTGGAGATAACTTCTGGGGTGCCACATAGTCAGAAGACACTAAAAGAATAGCAAGTTCTTCATGCTTCTGTTCCAAGAATTCAAGGGCTATACGAAAGCAAAGTGTTCCGAGTCCAAGGAAAATCGGAGTCCATTTTATACTATTCTCTGGATGCTGAAGGCATGTAGATAGAATGATGCTTTGCGGAGGGGCAGGAAAATGAAACCTAGCTTTGCTTCTTGTGCAGTACAACTCAGCAGTAGTGAGCACAATGGAGCTGTTGTCTTCACAGCAGTCCAGGCACCACCCTACAAGTCCCGTGAGGCTAGGCTGCTAATGGGCTGAGCTGACTGTGATGGTGTTTTCAGGGTATATCAGAGGCAATAGCCACTGCTTAGCCAAACTTGGCAAGAAGACCATGCCCATTGAAAACACTGAAGTCAAGGTGCTTCACTTCTCGAAAGTCACAATGATCCCACTAAGCAAAGAGGACGAAATCTTTGTGTGTCGAGATCCAGGTCTGACTGTCAAGAGCCAGGTGGGCTATAAACGCTCCTTCTTACCCTCAAACAAATGAACAAAGAAAATCCCAAGTCACTAAGGTTATCCTGAAAGTCACTTGGAAAGCACTAAATTCTTTTGGGCAGTAAACCTGTTTCATGAAGATCTTACAGGGATCATTGCACATGTATGTCTGAAGGGCTTCTGAGTTGCACATAGGAGAATCATAATCCATACTCAGCATCATTATTTTTATAAACAGCAAAGCAGTCCCTTTTGAAATTGTTTAGGGATCATTAACATTGAAAGGATAAGAATCTGAGACCTCAATATCATGATTACTTCTTTCTACAAATAATTTTTTTTTTATGTTGGGAATCATATTGCTAGTTGACAATCAAGTAATTACCAACACAAAGAAAGCCAGCACCCACACAACAGCATGCAACCCGAGGGTGCCGACACATACGTGTACTAACTCTAGCCCTGCTGAGAAGGTTCTTTTGGAACAAAGAAAAAAGGCAGGGAAAATAGCAGCCATAGCCACAGAAGCTGGTTATAATAAATGCCGTCAAGAAATCGTACCCAGTATTGACATTAATTGTGATTGAAGAGTTGTGCCTACAGTTTCTGTCTGCAGACTCACAGGTGTTGTCAGTGTGCTTGCTGAACCCCAAAGCCCTGTGTAAAGGCCTGAAGGTCACTGAAAAACCCAAACATTAATAGTTTTGTGCAGATGGAAACATCTGACTTCACTATAACCTATTTATTCATTGCATAACCTCCTCCCAGCTGCCACTGTTGTGTCCATACACAGCATTGTGACACAGTCTTTCTTATGATATAATATAAATGGAACAAAGAGGGCTGCCTGCGTACACTCAAGGTTCACGGCTGTATAGCTCCCATCCTTTCAACAAACACCTACAGCGTCGGTACTCAGCAATTCCGATCTTTATTTGGAGCACTGGAAATAGGTCATTTTTCCCCTTTAGGAAAAAAAACAGCACATTTTTCCAAGGTTGGTATAGTTGTTTTTGACTCTTTCATCTAGCACATAGTAACTGTGAACGCTGGGCTTATCTTAGGGGCATTAGGTAATTCTTGGAGGGCTCTGAAACCCACCACGCGTGAAGCAACTGAGACTTTTAAACGTATTCATGTTGTGGGTTCTTAGTATTCAAATCTACAGCATAAGTAGATGGTTTAGAGATGGACAATAGAGCACTGATTACCAAAATCCAAATTAACGTTCACGCTCCACTTCTAAGGTGACACACCTGCTTTTGCTTAGCAGTGAGTTTCGTTTTTTAATAACTACAAATTGGCAGATTATGCCTTGCATAGTCATTGAATTTCAGTGTTTTGAAGCCAGTCTACCTGTGTTTCAACAACCCTGTCAGTGTTTCCAGATCTAATCATCAAACCACAGTGGCAAATGCAAAAAGGTACAAAACACCATGATTTAGGAGTTTATAAACTCCAATGAAACAGGTGTACTTAAAAACGTTAAATTTATAATTTTATTTAACATTTTAAGACAATACTAGAAAAAATGTCAATAATTGGTACATGACTGATTATAAGGATTCAGATTCAGATCTTACTGGCTCCAAACCCTTTTCTCCCTACTACGTAGACATTTCCAGAAAGGTCTGCCAAGCTTGCTCTATCCACTAACCTTCTGAGAATTTGTCTTTTAGTTAAATGTCTCCAAAAGGCCCAGCTGTCACAAGACAGTTGTGAGGAAGGAAGACCTTGATACAATTCTTGGGGGTTGGTCTGCCAGAGAGACTCTGGAATGTTCCTCCCCAGCAAAGGCATCTCATGTCTTCTGTTGTTCTAAAACATTAAGGGGACTCACCAAATTGATTGATAATGAAAATGATAGCAATGATCAGACATCCTTAATGCCTGAACTTTAAGGTTTGGAGGACTTTTACGTGAGAAACTGCTGCTTAAAAGGATCATCTGCACAGGTTTTGATCTTGTACTATAGTTATGTAAGATAGGACCAACTGGGGGAAACTGGGTGAAGGGTACGTGGGACCTCTGTGTCCTATGTTTGCAACTTCCAGTAAATCTACAATTATTTCAAAATTTAAAATTCAAAAAAAAAAAGAGATAACCTGTGTAGTTCAGCAGGAGGGACATACACTTTCCAAGGTTGGGAGTAGAAGAGGCACTCCCCCCAATTTCTAAACAGAATCCCTTCTTCAGTCCCAGAGCCCAGGTTCCCAGAGGGGGCTGGAGGCACCCTGGTGTTATTCGGAATTCAGAGTTAGGGGGCTAGGTTGTGGCCCCGGCTCTCCCACTAACTGGCTCTGTGATCTTGGTCACATCCCTTAGCCTCTGAATCTGTTTCTTTATTTGTAAAATACGTCTTTCTTTTCCAGAAAAGGCCACCTCCAGGTTGAAGGAGATCATAACAACTCCCCAAGACAATATGTGTGAAGACCCAAGTAAAGCAACATACGAACATTGGTTTTTCTGAAAATCATTTCTGCCAGATGTGGCCCAAAAGACCTCTGTGAGGCCAGCAGCCCCTTCCATGGGGCACTCACATCCCTCTGCTTGCCATGGCAGTGGCTCTTGAGATGGCCTATAGGCTTGAGTCTCCAGCTGTTAACCTCACCCCAAGTCCAGTGCCTTTACTTAAAAGAAGTAACTTTGTTCCTCTTCGTTAGCACAGCTGCTCGCAGTTATCCTCCTCACACTCCCACAGCCACTTGCCACTAGTCATACATGTCTCCACCATCATGGTGACCCACGATCAGCTGTGATTCTGGGCATCTCCCAGGCTGCCTTTGGGGCTGATACTTGGAGGTTTCATCCTGCCCTGGCATGTCCCACAGAGCTGGGTGGTGGCACTGAGCAAAGGGTCAAAAGTGTCCAAGTATTCCTTCCCACTGAAAGCTGAAGACCAGCATGGCTGCATGGGCCTTGCCTTTGACCTTGAAGCCATGTGGGTCCTGGAAGCACACGCTGGCCTGCTTAATTTCCTGCTCTAACCTGCAGCACCTGGAAAGCTCTCCCTTCCGCTCATGCCCAGTACATCGGGTGAGTTACCCAGGAAAACAGACACCACACTGTGTATTCCACGTGACGAGTCTTAATTCAGGGGAAGGAAAGCATTGAAACAGTTATGTCTCTAAAGCTGTGGTTCTTTGAAGTGTGGTGTGGGCACCAGCAGAGTCCACATGACCCAGGAAATTATTGGAAATGCAAATTTGGAGGCCACACCCCAGACCTAGTGAATCAGTGAATCAGGGGGTGGGGCCCAGCAATCTGTGCTTTAATAAGCCTTCGGGCTGCTTCTGATGCAGCTACAGTCTGAGAACCACTGTTCTCAAGCTTGCCACAAAGTTTCTATGGATCTTACCTCTGCCTACAACTGCCTCCGGCGTCTCACGTGCTTGGCCCCCTTTAGCAAACTCTACCCTAGGACCATTCGGGGGAAGGAGATTCTGAGAACTGTGTTTTCCCAGCTTCTCCTCTGTCGAGGACATCTTAGACAAGGGTAGTAGTGGTGGCAGAGACAGGCCAGCACACCCAGTAAGCACAAACTTGTGATAGATACATCTCGTGTGGTTCTGTCCATATGCACAAGTGGTCACACACCAGGTCATGTACCAGATCCTTGTCCACAAGGATCTCTCCGTGTAGCTTTACCATGCCAGAACCTCAAAGTCTACCATTGGAGTTCTCTTCCTGGGGGCATTCGATTTACTTGGCTTGCTTTTGTAAAATATTTATAGTCCAAGGATTTTAAGGGCTGGACTATGTGCTCAAGAAACTTCTTTCTACTCCGTGGATGCCACAGCCCTTCTCCTTTAGGAGACAGTTTCACATAAAGAAGTCCTTGAGGTACAAGTGGGGAGGAGCCAAGTAACACCAAAGGTGGGTAGAGCTTGAGCTAGTAGTTAACAGAGAATTCACAGGAGTGCTGTGGGCGTTAATTAGCAATGGACTGCTAACACTTCAGATCACCTTTCCTTTTTATAATTTGAAAAAGATAGTTATGTGCAAATATCCCAGGATTTATCAGTCACCAACAACTTATATATGCATTACTATAGTAGCTCAGTTTCTTAATTGACACAAAGGTATTTTGGCAGCACTGGGCAACTGCAGGAAAGGTGGAATGGGAGGAGAAAGTTGAAGGAGAAAGTTGAAGGAGAGGCAGGTGAGAGTGGGAGGCTGTCAAAAACACACATCACTGACTGTAGACAATCCAGAGACTGCTAGTAGATTTTATCTGCAAAAACTTCAAACATGTGGGGGCATCCACTGTGAGCCCCAGACTCTAAAGACATAAGGAAGAATAAGACACAGTCCCTCTTCTCAAGGGGGTTACATTCCAGTAGACAGACAGACGTATAAACAAAAAATTTAAAAACAATATAATTAGTGCTGTGGTTAGGGTGTGGGTTATTTGTTATGTGATCTTTGGAAAGAGGAAGTATTGCTACTTGGGAGATGCGCTGCTTATCTTCCATTTCCCTCTTGATATCTACTTTCAGCCTTTCTGTACCCTCTAGGTAGGCTGGTTGTGGTAGCCAGCCTTCAAGATGGCCCTTGATGATCTCCGTCCCCTGGTGTTTGTGTTCCTGCATGACTCTCTCCCGCTTTGAATTTGAGTTGATCTATGTCAGAAGTGATGGTATGTGACTTTCAATGCTGGGTCATAAAAGACATGCAGCTTCTCCTCTACTCTCTTTCTCTCTTGGATCATGTGCTTTGGGGGGAAGGAAGCTGCAATGTCATGAGGACACTTGGGTTACCTTATGGAGAGGCTCACCTGAGGAGGAACTGAGGCCTCCAACCAACAGCCATGTGAGTGAATGAACTTGGCAGCAAATTTCCCAGCCTTCAGATGACCACAGCCTCAGGTGACTTCTTCAGTGCAGCCTCATGAGAGCCCCTGAGCCAGAATCCAGCTGAGCCTCTGAATTCCTGCTCCACAGAGACTGTAAGATAGTGTTCACGGTTTTAAGCTACTAAGTTTTGGAGTAATTTGTTACATAGCAATAAATAACTAATATACCAGTCTATATGGACTTCATCAGCAGGCTCCCTTGCCCACTGACTTCCAGCTAGGTTCAGCTAACAAGGGTTATGAAAGGATAGTGAAGGTAGAAAGCAGAGTCAGGTTGGGAAATTTGCCTACCAGGCTTCTTCCCTATTGAGTCGTTGAGTGTTGGCTATAAAGTTCTCAGTTGCTATTTTGTGGTTACCCCCATATAGCTACTGTGACCAGGTCCTAGTGACCACACTATTCCCCTGCCATTTCAGGCCCTGATGTTACAAGCTCCAGAATCCTGCAGTCTTTTCCTTGTAGCTTCCATATACCCTGCCCATACCTTTGTAAATTGCCCCTTTATGAACTCTCCTCAAATTACCCAATTTGAGTGTACCTGTTTCCTGCTGAAACCATGACTGATACCAACAGTGAGAATAAGGAAGTCTGGGAAGAAATGACATTTGATCTGAGTCTTGAAGAATGAATGTAATCTTGTCAAATAAAAAAGGAAGAGCAACACATGTTCTCGCATCAATAGCCACAGGCAAGTACAATATCTCATTCCAAAAGCTGTATAGCTCTGATTGCTCAGCTCCATGGGACACCATTTGCACTGAATTCTATCTGGATGGCTTCTAGAATTATGCAATGGGGTCATAACTGTAGGACCGGATTTCAGTCCACATCCAAAGATGCATATGAAATATTATCTTCTAAATTTTCTACAGTTCAATTTCTATTTGTATTTCAAACAACCCATCCAGAGGTGACAGAAACTTCTTAATCAATTTGAGATTTCTCCTCTCCCTCTGTCCTCTAGGATGAATTGGGGCAATGAGGAGATTAAAAAAATTCAGTTAATATTTCAAAAACACCCAGTTACATTCAATAACATTTTATTTCTTTGGAGTACACTAATTCAGTCTTTGTTATATTTCAGTGTAGGTTAGACCGGAGTTCAGAGTGGCCGATGAAAAGAGGTTCTGCCAAGCAGCTGATTAGGCTGAATGTGATTGCAGGAGCACATTTAAACTCTGTAAGAGAGCAAATCATTGTTAAAGACTCTAGCCCATCAAGTGTTTGTATGCAAATAAGGATGCTAATTATAAATGAGCTTTATCTACTCAATACAGCAGCTCAGCAGGACTTCCACTTGGAAGTCTTCTGTCAGAACTTCATGAGACTTGTTTGAGTTGCTGTTTGCATTTAAAATACATTTCTTTAAAAACTGACTCAAATTCAGTCTGGTAACTAATTTGCATTGACTTTCCACCCAGTTAGTGCCCATCATTGAAGTTTACCCACAGCCATGACAGGGGTGATGACAAAACATGGCCAAAAGCATTAGAATATAATCTCTACTCTTTTTTCTCAGGATTGCTTTAACTATTAGGGGTCTTTTGTTGTTCCATATAAATTTTAGGATTCTTTGTTCTATTTCTGTGAAGAATGTCATTGGGATTCTGATTGGGATTGCACTGAATCAGTACATTGCTTTAGGTAGTATGGACATTTTAACTATGTTAATTCTTCCAACCCATGAGCATGTAATATCTTTCCGTTTCTTTGTCTTCTTCAATTTCTTTCAAAAATGTCTCATAGTTTTCAGTGTATAGGTCTTTCACCTCTTTGGTTAAGTTTATTCCTGGATATTTTATTCTTTTTGTTGTGATTGTAAATGGGATTTTATTCTTGATTTCTCTTTCTGCTAGTTCATTGTTAGTGTACAGAAATGCAACTGACTGTTTAAAATTGATTTTGCACCCTGCAACTTTGCTGTAGCTGCTGATTATTTCTAACAGTTTTCTGATATATTCTTTAGGGTTTTCTGTATACAGAATCATGTCATCTGCAAACAGTTAAGAGTTCTCTTCTTCCTTTCCAATGTGGATTCCTTCTATTTCTTTTTCTTCCCTAATTGCTCTGGCCAAAACCTCCACTACTATCTTGAATAGAAGTGGCAAGAGTGGGCACCCTTGTCTTGTTCTGTTCTCAGAGGGATGGCTTTCAGATTTTCACCATTGAGTATGATGGTGGCTGTGGGTTTGTCATATATGGCCTTTATTATATTAAGATACGTTACTTCTATACCCATTTTATTGAGAATTTTTATCATTAATGGATGTTGGATCTTGTCAAATGATTTCTCTGCATCTGTTGAGATGATCATGTGATTCTTATTCCTCATTTTATTAACGTGGTATATCACAATGATTGATTTGCAGATGTTGAACCATCCTTGTATCCCTGGAATAAATCCCGCTTGATCACAAAGCTGGAGGCATCACAATCTCTGAGTTCAAAATATACCATAAAGCTACAGTAATCAAAACAGCATGGTACTCGCACAAAAACAGACACACGGATCAGTGGAACAGAATTGAAAGCCTAGAAACAAAACTACAGATCTATGGACAGTTAATCTTTGACAAACAAGTCGAGAACATACAATGGAGAAAGGAAAGTCTCTTCAGTAAATGGTATTTGGAAAACTAGACAGCCATATGCAAAAGAATGAAAGTGGACCATTATCTTGCACCATACACAAAAATTAACTCAAAAAGGGTTAAAGACTTGAATGTAAGACCTGAAACCATAAAACTCCTAGAAGAAAATATAGGCAGTACACTATTTGACATTGGTCTTAGCAGCATCTTTTCAAATACTATGTCTATTTGGGCAAGGGAAACAAAAGAATAAGTTAACAAATGGGACTACATCAGATTAAAAATCTTCTGCAAAGCAACAGAAACCATGAACAAAACAAAAAGACAACCCACCAACTGGGAGAAAATATTTGCAAACATTTATCCAACAAGAGGTTGATCTCCAAAATATGTAAAGAACTCATACAACTCAACAACAAACACAAACAAACAACCCAATCAAAAAACGGGCAGAGGATATGAACAGACATTTTTCCAAGGAAGATATACAGATGGCCAACAGACACATGAAATGATATTCAACATCACTAATTACTAGGAAAATGCAAATCAAAACTTCAATGAGATATCACCTTACACTAGACAGAATGGCTATAATCACCTAGACAAAAAACAACAAATTTTGGAGAGGGTATGTAGAAAAAGAAACCCTCATATACTGCTGGTGGGAATACAAACTGGTGCAGCCACTATGGAAAACAGGATGGAGATGTCTCAAAAAATTAAAAGTAGAAATACCATACTATCCAGCTATCCCACTACTGGGTATTTATCCAGAGAACTTCAAATCAATGATCCAAAGAGATTTATGCACCCCTATGTTCATTGCAGCATTATTCACAATAGCCAAGAAGTGGAAGCAACCCAGGTGGTGAATGGATAAAGAAGATGTGGTATAAATATACACTGGAATACTACTCAGCCATAAAAAAGACAAAATCATCCCATTTGAAACAACATGGATGGACCTTGAGTGTATGATGTTAAGCAAAATAAACCAGACAGAGAAAGACAAATACTGCATGATTTCACTCATATGTGAAAGATAACAAATACATGGATAAAGAGAACAGATTAGTGATTACCAGAAGGGAAGGCATCAGGGGTGGGCAAAAGGGATAAAGGCGCACATATGTATAGTGACAGACAAAAATTAGCCTGCTGGTGGTGAGCATGATGAAGTCTATTTAGAAATTGATAAATAATAATGTAAACCCAAAATTACACAATGTTATAAACCATTATGAGCTCAAAATTACTGGAAAAAAATAATATAATCTCTAGGATCAATGAGGCACAGTCAAATCTTTTCAAATCCAGATCATGAAAAACCCTTGAAATAACTGATTAAAATAAGAAGTGACCACCCATTCAACCAGCTGAGCTGAGGAATTTACCTAATAAGGTTATTGGCTGTAACATTGCACACACAGGAGCAGAATGGAAAAGACTCTCACATCACAAAGGCCCAGTTGAAGCCAAAATTAAACATGCTGATCCTTGCTTTCGACCTGAGATAAGATGTAGAAATGCTGGCGCTTATCATTGATTAAGCATCTGCTTGGAATTTCTTTATTTCTTTTTCTGCTTTCACAGAATACCTGCTGCAGAAATGCACAAAACTGCAAGATCGTTGGAAACCAAGACATGAACTATTCTTTACATTTTGGTATAGTGACCCCAAGAGTGTATCATAAACAATGAACTGGGAGTTGAGCCAGGGGAAACAAGGCTATGATTTGCTACCTAGCCAGCTAAACTAAGAAAAGCACCAGTGGTATTTTGCACCCAAGGCACAAGGACAATTCTCGTTTAAAATACTTGTTTCTGTTATCATGTCACTGTTAAGCTGGGAGCTCTCCGCAGCTCCACCGATTGGATGGGGAAGGAAGTCATCCTCCATTTTCCTTGATCATTCCACCCCATCCAGTTTCTTGGGAGATGATAAAGATAAGATGTGCCAGATATAGATACACCCACGTGAGTCACAAAGCATATGTCCCATTCTTCAGTTTTGAAAATAGTCTTTGTACTACGTACCCGTCAGATTAGACTAGGTTATGCTGTAGTGACATCCTCCAAATCTCAGTGGCTTCAAACAACAAAGATCTATTTCTACTTGCATGACATGTTCCTTATTGCTATCTGGGGGCTCTACTCTAAATCATCCTCACGTGGGGACCTAAGCTGATGGGGCAACCAAACATTTGGAATGTTGCCAGGCTCTATGCTAAATAGTATGCTAATTCTTTAAACTTCTGCTTTTGTTTCATTGGCTGAAGCATGTCACCAGAACACTCCTGAGTTCAATCCTGCCATGTATATGAAGGAATAAAAATCAGGATATTTGTGAACAGTGCTATGACCCTTTGAAAAGTTCTACATATTCCTGCTGGGAAGGGGTCATCAGAAAGGTAGAAAAGTGAAAGGAAACAGAAGTGAAGCACAGCCAAGAGCAGATTAGAGATGCAGATATGAGAAAATACACTGGGGGAAGATGGGATTTGTGGAGATGATTTTCAGTCACTCGTATGATCTATATTTAGATTTTTGACAGTTGCATATGCACAAGCAATCTCTCTTCTCACCTTCTCCCTACTTTGGCTCTTCAATTGATAAAGAGTGACAGGCAGAGGGGGTGATAAGCAACAAGATAGCACTATGCTTGTGTGTGTGTGTGTGTGTGTGTGTGCGTGAGAACATGCATTCTGGTATGGAAGAGCTGTCCTGTAAAGCAGGTTGTTCTATTAATCTTACAAGAAAACGACCAGGGTTGAGATGTCTGAGAATAGCGGCTAGCAAATAGCTCCCTTTATGACACTTGTAGGTGTCCACACCTTGTGCCCACCAGAAGCTCCTTGGCTATGGAAGAGGGAAATGTTGGAGATTCTATAGAACACATTCAGTACACTGAAATGTCTGAGTCAAAAGAATATCTCAGGCCCGAGAATGGATGCTCAGATCTGGGAAGCAAAATGAATGCCACAGACACAGATCCTCCTATTGAATATGAACCTAAGATACACTAAATAATGTTTTTAAAAATCCAGTGAGTAAAGGATGAGCCATTCCACAAAAGGGGCTGAGAAATCAGGAAGTTCTTTGAGGAAAAATCCACTTAGACACTTGCTTCAGCACTTCATTCACTGATATAAATTCAGTTGCATTAGGGAGATAAGAATTTCAATTAAACAACTAAAAAATACTTAGAAGAAAATATAGGTAAATAGTTATGTGATGTCTGGATGGGAAAGGCTTTTTAAATATAAAAGCTATAGGAGGGGCCGGTCTGGAAGCATAACAGTTAAGTTTGAGCACTCAGTTTGCACACTGTGCTTCGGCAGCCCCCAGTTCATCAGTTCAGATCCCTAGTGTGGACCTAGGCACCATTTATCAAGCCATGCTGTGGCCGGCATCCCACATATAAAGTAGAGGAAAATGGGAGCAGATGTTAGCTCAGGGCTAATCTTCCTCAAAACAAAAAAAAAAAGGTACAGGAATATAACCGCTAAAGAAAAGATCAATAGATTTGACTACATAAAAATTTTAACTTATTTGTCAAAAAATCAAAACTAAAAGGTACGTCAAACTGGAGGAAATATAGACACCAAATATAATAGGCAAAGAGTTAACATCTTCACTACGTTAAGAGATAATAATCCAGTAATATAACAAAGAATATGGCTAAGCACAAAACTTCAACCTCAACTAGTAAATAAAGAAATGAAAGTTTAAAATGAAATATGGATACTATTTTATCTTTTAAATTAGCAAAATATTGGGGCAGGGCTGGTGGTGTAGCAGTTGAGTTTGCACGTTCTGCTTTGACGGCCCCGGGTTCGCCAGTTCGGATCCCAGATGGGGACCTATGCACCAGTCATCAAGCCATGCTGTGGCAGGAATCCCACATATAAAGTAGAGGAAGATGGGCACCGATGTTAGCTCAGGGCCAGTCTTCCTCAGCAAAAAGAGGATTGGCAGTGGATGTTAGCTCAGGGCAAATCGTCCTCAAAAAAAATTAGCAAAATATTTTTATATTATAATATTAAGTGCTGGTGAGGATTCAATGAAAGTGACACTCCCGATCAGTGAAAGAAAACATATTAACATGTTGCTAATGTTTACTTCTGGGCGATTTTGTGCCCATCTTTATACTTTTTTGAATTTTCAAGTTTTCTATCATTTAATTGTACTTTAAAAATCAGAAGGAGACTTCTACTTCCTGCCAAGATGGAGTAAAGCAACTAGGTTTATCCTTCTGTCTAAACACCCAAAAACTGAACGAATTATGTAAAAATAATCATTTTACCAATTACACTGGCTATCAGGTGACAAAGGATACCGGTGATCTCTGGGAGACAGGAAACAAACAAGGTAAACCTCCTGATTTCCAAAGTTATGGCTTTGGGAGAGTTTCCAGGTCAAGGCACAGGGAGAGGGGATACAAGGGAGGCCCAGCATGCTGCATAAATTGAGAAGAATAAGTTGGGAGTCAAAGCAGACCAAGCAGCTAGAATTTGCAGAACAGAATAGCAGAGAGGAGAGATTGCACAGAGAGAGAACCCTGGAGATCTAAAGAGGGTCCAGAATGCATTCAGCAGAACACTTATCAGCACATACATGTGAAGATACCACCCAAGGCTGAGGGAAGACTCACCCTAAAGGATTAGAGGAAACAAGTACCCAACACTCACATAGGGCTCGCAAAAATGTGTATCATCAGCCAGATTAGAAAACCTCACAGGCATTGGAAAGGGTATTCAGAAGGGTCTTTTCTCAGTGGTGGGGCAAAGTTAACCCTACAACAGTGGTTCTAAACCGTGAATAATTTCCCCCCGGAGACATTTTGCAATCTCTGTAGATATTTGTTTTTTATTGTCGTGATTTAATGGGGGTTCTAGTGGCATCGAGTGGGTAGAGGGCAAGGATGCTGCTAAATATCCTACAAAAAAGGATTATCCAGTCCAGAATGGCAATAGTGCTGAGATCAGAAACGCCCTAGTCTATATGCCATTTAGGTCCTGCCTGAAAGCAAAACCTGAAAGTTTCAAACTATTTCCAAGCAACTTAACTATGTCCCAGATTAAAGCTCAAGAATATTTATGGGAAGTAAAAAAGGTAAAATTCACAATGTCTGGCATCCAGTAAAAAATTACCAAGTGTGAAAAGTAGAAAAATATAATCCATAATGAGGAGAAAATCAATCTATCACAATTGAGTTAGAACTGGCATAGGTTATATTTAGCAGACAAAGACGTTAAACAGTTATTATAACTGTATTCCATGTGTTCAGAAGTTAAATAGAGACCTGGAAGGTATAAAAAAATGACTCAAATTGAACTTCTAGAGACAAAAAATACAACGTCTGAGATAAAAAAATACACTGGATGAGATTAACAGCAAATGAGACGATAGAACAAAAGAGTAATAAACTTGAATGTGTAGCAATAGAAACTACCCAAAATGAAACATAGAAATAAAAACAAACTTTAAAAAATGAGCACAGTATCAGTGGGCTGTGGAACAATTTCAAGTAGCCTAGTATATGTTTAATTGAAGTCTCCAAAGTGGGGAAAGGGAAAAAAATATTAGAAGAAACAATGGCCAAAATTTTTCCAAATCTGATAAACACTATAAACCCACAAATTCAAGAAATTTAATGAATCTCAAGCTAAGTAAATGTGGAAAAAACTACACCAAGTCTCATCATAATCAAATTGCTTACAAGTGATAAGTAGAAAAGCTTAAAAGCAACTAGAGAAAAAAGACATGAGAAGTACAGATGAACAAAGGTACTGATGACAGACGATCTTTCATTTTTTAATTACAATGCAAGCAAAAGACCATAAACCACATTCTTAATGCACCCCATCCACCCTAAAATCCTGTAAACCCAGATTTCTATACCCAGTGAAAATATCTGTCAAACATTAAGGTTAAACACAGACTCTTTCAAACAAACAAAGTCTAAATAAATTTCTCACCAGCAGACCCACACAATGAGAAGTGTTAAGGGGAGTCCTTCAGGCAGAAGGAAGATGATCTCAGATGAAAATATGGATCTACACAAGGTAATGAAGAGCACTGAAAATAGTAACTACATAGTGCTCCATAACTTATCTCTAATGTCTAAAGATACCAGTCTGAAAGAGGTTCTCTATGAACTTCAAAATCTGTGTTAGGACCATTGGCTGGAGCTCCTGGAGAAGCACATGTGCCAGCATTGTTTAAAATCAAGTCAATTCCTGACAGTTCCAATGCATTAGAGAAAAAGAAAATGTAAGTGCTGCAGGGTGATGTGGTGGCAGCAACTTTTGAAGAGTATATTTTTTCCACAGCAGGTGAGTACTAATACGTTTTATGCAATTTATCATCCTTGTCTTTGTTCAAGGGATTTTTTTGTAAAAATAAGAATAAAGATTTTTTTTAATCTTAAGACTATAACAAGTCAAATATTTCATGATTCCTCCATGGCCAGCCAATCAAAATACTCACGTAGGCTGGATAAACTTAAGAGCCACACTGTAATTTGATTCATTGTGCATTGATTCATTCAGCAACAGTTCATTCACTTGACCAATATTTATGGAGCACCTGCTATGTCCTAGGCATCATGCCAGTCCTGCAGATACAAGCATCAACAAGAAAGACAGAGTCCCTGACCTTTCGGTGCTTATTTACTTAAAATCCTATTGATTTCTGATCTTCACAGATTTACCACATCTTTAGAAAGCAGATCAGATAGGCAAAGTGTATAACATCTTTTAAATGGCTCCGATAAATCCCCCCTTTCCTCAAAATTTGTTACTATCTCAAATTGTTCATGCCTGGAGATCCACCGCCCCTTCGTCTCCAGGCTTTGTTCCCCGTACAAGCATCCAGACACTGGAGCTGAGAATAGGGCAGAGAGGAGCATGTATAACCCAGTCATTTTCACCTTCATCTGTAAGAATGTAACAAAGCCTTCTTTGTTGTGATCAGATTCTGGTGAGAAGACATCTGAGTTGAGAGATCCCAAGGACCCTGGATACGTGGATGCTGGAGGTAGGTAGACTATGGGGAGAGGCCAAAGACTGGGGAGGCTAGGACTAAAGAGAGGCTGAATATGTGCCACGGGCAGACTAGTGGTGGAGCAGTAAGTGTAGCTTACTGTACCAGTAAGGGCACCTGTGAGCGTACCCACATCATATTTGCCTGATGTTCACCAGGTAGCATCCACTCTCTCCCATTTGGCCCCTCTACCCGCTGTACTTCCACAGCAATTGCTGAGTCCACCATTCTCCCTAAAATTGGTCACAATATTCTATGCATGGCTAGCATTATTGTATCAGACACCTATTTATCTCACGTCACTTTCTTTTATTTAGTTTTTGGCTATCTCAATAAATAGCAAGGCTCTTGAGAGGGTGAGCTCTGTTTTCCTACGCCTTTATGCGTGGCAGCTTGGTGAAGTGAAAAGAATAATAAATTGATTCAGACTTGCTCCTGCCATTTAGTGTGTAACCTTACTATCTGTAAAGTGGAAACGATAATACTTTCTTTGCCAGGTCATTATAGGAATCCAGTGCCTTGATAAATGTAAAATGTTTCATAAGTTGCCAAGAAGCTTACCACTATTTTTTTACACATAATAAAAACAATAATAATAATAATAATAGTGGCCAGCCACTCTGCCAAATCATTTACGTAACTACGCTATAAGGGTGGTGGTATTGTTATCCTCGCTTTCAGGTGAGAAAACTGAGACTTAGAGAGGTTGAATAACTTGCCCAAGGAAGGTTATACAATGGGTATGCAGGAGCAGGACTCCTTTTATTCATTAGTTTTCTTTGTATTTTCCTTTGTGCCCAGCAGAATGTATCACTTACGTAAACTTTGATTACGTGGTTAAGACTATTTACACGGTTTGTGAAGGGAAACAGAACTATCTTTCCCTTTGTGGGCTCCCCTGCTGTAATAGGCTGTTACTATGTGTTTACATTTAAAGAACATAGCTTGCCCTGAGGTTTACCAGAAGTCCTACAATACAACCCTCTGCTCTCTGTGACTGGGGGTGATTACACTTAAGACTAGGCAGCACTAACTTTCTCCTTTCAAGCTTTTCACTCTTTGTCACTAGTTGTAAATAAGTCTCCTCCCTGGTAGATAGTGTTTAAAACCTCTCATCTGACTTTCTGTCTCACTGAGCATCTCAGTCTGGGAATCCTTGGGGGCAATAGACTAGCAGAGCGATGCCTGCGTCGGCCTCCTGCATCTCAGCGTCAGCCGGTTGGTGAAGGCCCCGAAGGGCTTTATTCACTGTCATGACAGCACTGCTCCTTCCAGCTTTTATCTCCCCTACACCTTTGAATACAGATTTGTGGTTTCCAAGTTGCAGTATTTGCCACACTCCTAAAAGATATTTACCATTTTTATCTGCAGGTGAAAGTTCTGGTTCCAAAGAAGCCAAATACAAAATGTGGTTCTTTGCAGGCTCGACTGAAAAATGAACACAAATCCAGTTTGGTTGTCTTTGTCTTCCTGTGACGGGCCACACAGGTTTAACACAACATTATGGTACACCCAATATAATCACCCCCCCCCCCAAAATCAGAGTTTACATTTTACAGACGAGGAATCAGAGGTCCAGGGAGCAGACATGGCTTTTCCAGGATCACACGGCTTGTTCGCGGCAGACGTTGGTGCAATTCCAGCTCTCCTGAGTTCCCAGCACACAGTTCTTTGTTAACGCAAAGATCTTATTTGGTCCTGACTCCGTAACCAAGGTCCCCACGTGTCTGGTGGACCCAGGTCTCTAGAGGTCAATCTTAAAATGCTGGTGGGATGGAGTATTCCATTCCATTTACTTCACCCCACCCCCACTCACGGAAGATTGCAGAGGAGAAAAAGGGGCTTCTCGAAAATCTGGTTCCCGTTCCCCCGACATTTTCAATCATCTCTACATAATGAACATTCGAAAACCATACGGAGCTCGAGAGCCTGAAATCTCTTTACCAGCTAATCACACGGTTCTGAGCAATGAGAACCGGAAAAACAAGGGCAGAGCATTATTTGATTTGTGTCGAGCTGGTGATGTTATCTCACTCATCATTGGTCAGGGAGGTTGGTCCCTCTTGCCTTTCCGGTTCCCATTTTGAAAACATCATATGAGATTAAATTAAAGGCATCACCAGCCTTGTGTTTTACTTGGTACTTAAAGCTGTCAGGAAGGACCCCTGGGCATCACACTGGGTAGCTGGACCATGAGCCCTGCCTGGTATGACCCCCTCCTCTCTGGATTCTTGAGAGAAATCATTTGTTTGCATCAAGTCTTTCAGCATCAGCCCTGGAGTGCCGACAAGCACAGCTACACAGAGCCAAGCGTATGTCTGTCTCACCAGTTTCATATTCATGCCAAGAAGTTCTCAGTTACACCTGAAATTTCCAAGTAGCTTCAGTGTTCTTGGAGCATCTGAAGATGAGGCAGCAAATAGAAAACAAAAAACACTGGCAGCCAATGAGCCAGGCGAAGAGCATGTGGTTGAGGATGCTGATAAATCTCTCGCTCTCTGACACCCTCAGCTATCACCCTCATCTTCTCCCGAGGCTGCTGCATCCTGCTGGTGCGTTGATTGAATTTGGAGCAGATAGACCGCATTGGCTCCATTGTAAAGGGAGCGCTTGTGTCATCAAGAGAGGTGGCATGCTTTACTTGGGAAGAGACGATGAATTTAAACAAGTGAATCCCTTACAATTATTCAATCAAATGCTAAGAAACCTGGACATGGGCAGGAGGAAGCGGGCAAGTCACCCAAGGAAGGAGAAGAGGGCCATTATCTGCTTTCCCAGGCTTTCACCTCCTGGCTCTCCAGCCATCCTCTCCGTTCTGCTCCACAGGTTTCTGTTTTAAATTAGCTCTAAATGAAATAGAATTAAAATATGATGAAGTAGCGTTTAGGTGACACTGCTTTGCATTTAAATCCCTGAAAAACATTGCAGTTCCAAATTCTGAACACTTTCTGGTTCAAGGCATAATCTGAGTTTGAGGATAAGAATGATTTTTATAGCTTCTTTTCAAGAAAGAAGAAAAAAATTGCTAAATTTAACAAGAAAGAATGTGAGTAGTTGAAGAGGAAAAGCCTAGCACAGCAAAGAGAATAGCTGCTGGCCCCTTGCCTCTGACTCCAGGTATGAAAAGGGAGAAATGTGGGGGATGGATTTGACTTTTCTTACGTGTTGAAGAAGTTTAGCAATATAGTTATAGTCTTTAGAATGGGCCTATCTGGTACCTTCCAACTCTGCGATATGTGACTATAAGACCAATTCAAATTAGATGTGAAGCCAGAAGAGTCCTTATTGAATGAGGAACCACTTGCCAATTCCCTTATCCACCCCTCCAATCATCTTTGCTGAAGCTCAGACAGGCTGGTAACTTGTCCGAGATTGTCCTGCTGGGTGGCAGCAGACTGACTACTACCACCAGCTAGCCCCTGGTGGACTTTCCATTCTCACATTATCTAGTACAGTGTCCAAGGCTCCAGGCTGAAAACCCAAAGCTACTAAGATAAAACCATGAGAACCCCAAGGATGGGAAACTCTCTGATCTTACTGAGAAAAAGGAGGCTTTTGACTCAGCCCGAGACAGTTTTTGAGATCCATCATAAAGTCTCAGACTTAGAAGCATTCCTTGAGGTGCTCAGTCTTTTCGAGGATGCACACTTCTTTGCATAGGGTGACAGAGAAGAAACATCTTCCATGCTCACAGACACATTATTGGTTACAAACCGTATGAAACCCTCCTGAAGAGTTCTGAAGCCATATTCGAGGAGGATGATTACAAGAGAAGAATCCTCAAATATCAACAGCACTTTGAAGAGAAATATAAAGACCACTGCTGTGATTCCTTGATAATTACAGTTACTGAGGAATTAAGTGTGCCTGTGAGCAGATAAAGAAGAGTCTCTTGGGCTGGGCTCCCAGAGAGCAGTCGTGGGGGCTGAGGGAATCCCTTCTGCATTGTCTGCATGCAGAAAACAGGCTCTCTGGGGAAGTTCCGTAAAGCAGAAATGTTCAGTGCTGCTAATGACAGAGAGGAGCTCACTGACCAAGGGAAGCATCAGGTCTCAGGTTTAGCTGAACATCCACACTACTGAGAGACTATGAAAAATCAAGTTCACTCTCACAAGAAAAACAGGTAAGGGACATGATAGACAATAAAAGATTGAATAAATACAAAAGGAGAAAAAATGCTCAGGGTCACATAATATAGTAAAAGATATATTTTTTGATATGTCAAATAGAAAAAAAAAATCACTCTAAAATTGTAATCCTCTCTTTCCAGCCTTCTCATTTAGCTCTTGTAGAAGTCTGTAACCCAACATATAAAATAAATATTGAGTACATACTGATGTAAATCGTTGATTGAATAAGTAAGTGTCGGTCAAGAGACAAGTCTCCCACATAGAAGCATCCAGAAGCATTTATGCGGATGCTCAGCTCTCAGGGAGGTGGAGCATAAGCGTGCAGTGAGCAAAAGGACAGAATAACAGGAGTAACTTTACAGTAGAGAAACGTGATAAACACTGTCTCAGCCAGGTGATCAAGGTCAACTTCAAAAGTTATAAGTCACATTCATAGGATGTACCCTGGATGCGAGGTCATGAGAATGGCGCTTTCCTTCTGTGGTTTTCCTCCCCTAAACCCATAATCCCGGTCTAATAGTGAGAAACATCAGATGAATCGAAATTGAAGGGCATACTCCAGTATGCGTGATCAGTATTTTAATCCTCAGAGCTGTCTCGGTCATCAAAAACAAGAAAAGTCTGAGAAACTGTCACAACCAATAGCCTGAGGAAACGTGACAACGAAACATAATGTAGTATCCCGGATGTGATCCTGGAACAGAAAAAGGACGTTAGGGAATCCCTGAGGAAATCTGAATAAAGTATGGACTTCAGTTAATAACCAATAACCAATACCAGTATTGGCTCATTTGCAACAAATATACATACCAATATAGGGTGTTAAGACTAGAGGAAAGTGGGTGTGGTGTATACATGAACTCTCTGTACTGTCTATGCAGTCCCCTGTAAATCTGAAACTCTTCTAAAATAAAAAGCTTGTTAATAACAACAAGCAATAAAAAGCTCATCATCAGAGCTAAGTAATGTCCAGGAAGGACGGTTAACAAGCATTTCATCTGCTCTCCAGCTTCACATTTGGTTGAAACTCTTTATAGGGGTCGTATCCAGGTTGGAACAAGTGTGTAAAGGCACCAATAATCTTTCCTGCTCTGAATGTTACGGCTTCGCTAGGTTTCCTGGCGGATGAGAAAGTTCTTTCTGACCCCTCCCCTTCTTTCTGTCTCATTACAATCCTGTCACCCGAGCTGGAACAGACAGCAGACGCTACAGCAGGCCCTTGCTCTGCTCCGCCTCCCCCATACCTCTAGAGTTTGATTTAGTAATATGCCTGAGCTGCCTCATTATTTCAGTGTAGCCAACAGGAAATTAGGACTGAAACCACATTAATTCTTAATTGGGTATCTTTTATTAGACAGAAAACGGGAATTACCGTGTGCTTATCTGCACCTGAAGAGAGTAACCGGATGCAAACCAGCCTCTGCGGATCTCAGACCTGCCCCTCTCACGCTGCCTTCTCCATGGCTGGTTGTTCGCCACAGGATCTGAGCGCGAAGGAATCAGGCATGGTAAGAACAATACTGGCAATGACAGTGATAACACCTAACGTTTATTGAGCACTTACAACGTGCCAGGTACTGTTCTATTTGTGTGCTGGTTTTGGGGTTTTTTAATAAGCATAAGCCGGATTCAGAAGACCACGAGTAAGTATAACAACTTTATTTTCCTCCTGCCCATGACTTTCAGTTACGCTATCCTGTCACACTCCTAGACAATATAGCGGTCAAATTAACATTTTTCAAGTCACTCTCGGGTGTGAACAAACATCCTCACTCTGCTACGCTAAAAAGTCCAGTCCAGTCTCAAATCAAAGCTGCAATCTCCAGCCCATCTGAAGCTTCTCCTACTGAAGCTCAGGCTTCACTCAGATTGAAGAAACCTGCAATGGACAGGAGGAGGGTGGGGTGATCCTCTTCTGTACCATTCCTCCGCCTCTTTCTTCTTTCACTACCTGCCTCTATCTGTGTTCGAGGAGAGGGAGGGAGAGAGGACAGGGAAGGAGCAGATAAGGTCTCAGCTGACCAGTGCTGATATAATCTGGTGTTGATGTCCCCTGGGGAGGTGCCGCATACCCAAATCCTCGCTCTCACGGAGCGCTGTAGGAGTCCCCTGACTGTACACCTACTATCGACTAGTACCGGGCCTGCCTCTCTGACTAGCTCTTGGAAACCCTCCTTATCACCAACTTATAACACAATAGCCCAAAGAATTCTCTCCGTTAGGGTTACCCAGCCTTGTTGGGCTGATCTCTAGAGATGGAGCCCTTTCAAGTTAACTCAAACCTGATTACTTTTTATGGGGTCCACTCTAGCCCATGGGAAACAGCTTCTCATCTCCTGCCTTTAGTGGAAGCTGCCTTGGCCCACTGTAGCTTTGCTCGTCAGTCAGCAGGAGCAGCTCTGATCATGTAAGACTTTTCCCCTCTCCACTAATCCTCCCTCCTCTGTGTTCAAGCAAAAGAACCAAATATACCCTCACTTCCACCTTCCCCATAACAGGTTTCCAAGCGTATGTCAAGACTGAGCTGAGGTGGGGAAGAGAGAAGCATTTGCATTGAGTGAGTGCTTGAAGTTTTGGCATTAAACTGATTTGCCTCAATATTTTAATATGTTATAATAAAACTGAACCACATGAGATACCACTGCACAGCCATTAGGAGGGCTGCTATCAAAAACACAGAAAATAATAATTGTTGGTGAGAACTGGAGAAATTGGAGCTCTTGTACACTGTTGGTGGAAATATGAAATGGTGCTGCCACTATGGAAAACAATATAGCAGTTCCTTGAAAAACTAAGTATAAAATTATAATATGATCCAGCAATTCCACTTCTGGGTATATGCCCAGAAGAACTGAAAACAGGGTCTGGAAGAAATAGCTGCACATGCATGTTCATAGCAGCATTACTCACAATAACCAAAAAGTGGAAGAAACCCAAATGCCCATTGACAGATGAATGGAAAAACAGAATGTGGTATATACATACAATGGAATATTATTCAGCGTTAAAAAAGAAGGAAATTTTGACACTTTCTACAACATGGCTAAACCTTGAGGACATCATGCAAAGTGAAATAAGCCAGTCACAAAAGGACTAATATTGTGTGATTCCACTTATATGAAGTACCTAAAGTAGTCAAATTCATAGAGAGAAAAAGTAGCATGGCGGTCGCCAAGGGCTAGGGAGCGGGGCAGTGGGAAGTTGTTGTTTAACGGGCGGAGTTTCAGTTTTGCAAGATGAAAAACATTCTAGAGATGGATGGTGGTGATGCTCACACAACAATGTGAATGTACCAAATACCACTGAACCGAACACTTAAAAATAGTCAAGGTGGTACATTTTATGTTATGCATATTTTATCACAATGAAAAATTTTCAAAAACTAAAATGTAGCCCTACTAAAGTGATAAAACTGGGGTTAACAGAAAAAAATTGAAATATTAATAAATGAAAATAAAATCCATAAGTGACAAGGAAAGCAGTGGAGTCAGCTCAAAGTGTGACTAAAAGATAGGAGAGGAGAGTCAACATAGCACTGTTGAAAGACTGTAGTGAGAGAAAAAAATAAAACTTTTTCATGATTTATTCCCACTAAAGACAGCTTGTTCCATAAGCTAATTACATGTACTAATTTATTCTCACAACAGTTTTATGAGGTGAAGTAGAAAGATAAATTTTCTGAAGAAATAAACTGTTCTTAAATGATACATTCTGATCTTCCATCAAAATAAACCAATTTTACTGACTATTATCTGTATGGATCTTTTGGGACCAGGCCTTACTTTTAGTGACTGTTGAAGTAAAATTCAAAATGGCATATTTCAAGTAGAAGAGATATTTGGGGGGAGGAGGACTATCCTAGCTCCTAGTAGAGTACCTGAAATTAATCAGTCAGTCTCAAGGTGAAGACAAGGTGGCAGAATTGTTTGATCACTGAACATTCCCCACCTACAACCTATCTCCTTCTGGCAGAAAATGGATTCAGATTTCAGTCGGTCTATAAATCCAGCAAAACTCGGGGTATGATGACCAGCCTTAGCTCCTGACGCTGGATAGGGCAATCACTAACCCACTGTGCCCTTATGTTGTCATTTTTCATTTTCCATGCCCGCTGCCCTTGGTCTGTTATATCAGGTTACAGCTGTTACCTCAGTCACTCTCCTGTTGTCGTCTACATGGAGTAGTTCACAAGATAATCAGCAGGATTTGTTGACATTGTCATTATTGTTGTTGTTGTTTTCTATCTATTAGCAGCATTTTTAGGACGTGAGGAACTGAGATGTTTCGATTTCAATCACCTCTTTTCTGGAAATTCTTGCCAAAAGCCATTTAGGGTTCTAATAGGCGCTATTAAGACAAGAGGCCCACTTCAATTGGCAAAAACGTTGTCTTTTTCTTCCATTAAATCCAGAAAATGTTGACATTTTTATATGTTTCTTTAGTATTGGTTCAACTGTTAAGGAGTTGTAGGAATATCAAGAACTTTGAAAACAGAACCAGGAAATTGAAATGGAAGCAAACAAATGCTGGCTATTAAGCTGGTGGCATTGTACTCCATGGAATATAAGCGCACAGTCTGTGTTGGCGTGTCCTTATAGAGAGAATGAAAGGGGTCACATTGAGGGTTCTAGCTATCTATTTCTGTGTAGCAAATTATCCAAAAACTTATCAGCTTAAAACAACAGGCGTTTATTATTTCACAGTTTCTGTGGCTCGGAAATCAGGTGTGGCTTAGCTAGACGGCTCTGGCTCAAGGTCTCTCGTGAGGTTGCAGTCAAGATATTGGCTAGAGCTGCAGTCATCTCAAGACTCAACAGAGGCTGGAGGACCTGCTTCCAAGATGGCGCCCTCTCATGGCTATCGGAAGACGGCCTCAGTTCCTTGCTGTTGCCAGGAGGCCTCAGTACCTTGCCACATGGCTGCTCTACCAGATGCATTTGCGTGTCTTCACAGCATGACAGGTGGCTTCCCTTCAGAGTGAGTGATCTAAAAGAAAGGTAAAAGAAACAGCAACAGAGATTTTTTTTTACCAAACACCATCACTTCCACCATATTGTATTCATTAGAAGCAAGCCACCAAGTGCAGCCTGCACTCAAGAGGAGGGAGATTAAGCTCCATCCCTTGAAGCAAGGAATACCAAAGAATTTCTGTACTTTTTTTTTTTTTAAAGATTGGCACCTGAGCTAACAACTGTTGCCAATCTTCTTCTTTCTTTTTTTTCTGCTTTTTCTCCCCGAACCCCCCCCCAGTACATAGTTGTATATTCTAGTTGTGGGTCCTTCTAGCTGTGGCCTTTGGGACGCCGCCTCAACGTGGCTTGGTGAGCGGTGCCACATCCGTGCCTAGGATCCGAACCAGCGAAACCCTGGGCCGCCAGAGGGGAGTGCACGAACTTAACCACTCAGCCACGAGGCCGGCCCCTCTGTACATATTTTAAAACCACCACATTAAGATCTGGTGACGGCTGTTATTGTTTTGTTTGTTTGTTTATTTTTCACTTATGCTCACAGTAAGCAGAAGTATCCTCAAATGAAACAAATATGGACGCCAATTACACAGAACTATTTTCATAAAATATAATATGATACCCTTTATTTTCAGCCACAAGAAACAAATGATTTTTCTCCTTTGAGAGTGAAAAACAGAGAAACTCTTAAAAATCTGCACTCCAAAATTCTAGATAAGAATCAAAACATTTTAAAATGCAAATTATTTCATATTTCTCTTTTTCCAGTACAAAAAGTGATATTTTAATAAAACAGCATCAATTAAAGAAACTACTAATGTTTACACAAAGTTACAATCCTAGATTCAAAATGACTCAGGTCCAATCTTATTTCCTGCCTAATAACAATAGTTAAATCAAGGAGGTAATTCTTGATGAAAATCTAATGCCCAGCCTTTTATAAAAAATTACCACAAACTTGTCACTTAATCAACTAGCATTCATGGTGTAAATTAACATTCATGGTATAAAACCGTTGAGTTCTATCTAGGTTGATTAAACAAGGCAAACCAGGACCCATTCTCATTAAAATGGCTTCAATTTACCTCAATAGCATGGAAGTGCTTTCACGTGTTATTTATGTTTTCCTTTTATAGAATGCATTTTAAAAATCGCAAGAGGTATGAACATTTGAAGCATGGTTAAGGACATCAGAAAAACTTCTTTGGGGTTATTCCATACACAATTTTGAATTATCCAGTACTTTTTGGAAAACACATCCAGAAGTGGTTGTTTAGGTGCCTTCTTTTTTCTAAGCAAGATCAAAATATTGGTCTTTATGCTGCCCTTGAAATTGTCTTTGTTATCAAAATTAGCATCAATATGTTGCAATATATTGTCATAAAGCCCACCTGTCTTTACAATTCCTAAATTGAACTTAAAGCTCAAAGACGGTGGTTTAAAGTCAGGGGCCCACCCTGTGGCCGATGGTTAAAGTTCTGCATGCTGCGCTTCACCCACCTGAGTTGGCGGGTTCGGATCCTAGGTGTGGACCTGCTCCACTCATCAGCCATGCTGTGGAGGCGTCCCACAGACAACGTTGAGGAAGATTGGCACAGATGTTAGCTCAGGGTGAATCTTCCTCACAAAAGAAAAAAATTTAAAAAATAAAGTCAGAATATCCTCTTACCTTCTTGCAAATCACCCGAAAGTCACAAGGAAAATGAGAAATAAAAAATGCAAACTCCAACTGTTTACAATAGCCAAGACATGAAAGCAACCTAAGTGTCCAGCAACAGACAAATGGATAAAGAAGATGTGGTACATATATACAATGGAATACTACTCAGCTGCAAAACAGAACAAAATCATTCCATTTGCAATAACATGGATGGACCTTGAGAGAATTATGTTAGGTGAAATAAGCCAGCAAGAGAAAGATTATCTGTGTATGACTCCACTCATATGAGGAATTTAAAATTATGGACTAAGAACAGTTTAGTGGATACCAGGGGAAAGGTGGGGTGGGGGGTGGGCACAAAGGGTGAAGTGGTGCACCTACAACACGACTGACAAACATTAATGTACAACTGAAATTTCACAAGATTGTAACCTATCAATAACTCAATTATAAAAACAAAAACAAAAAAAACAAAACAAGCAAACAAAAATGCAAACTCCATTTGTGGTGAAACTAGGCAGGAGAAAACTCTACAACACCAAGAAGATGGAAAGGCTGCCAAAAGCAGAGCTCAAGCAGGAATATGTATTAAAGGATAGACAAAGGACCAAGAAAAGGCAAAAGTCCAAGAAGAGGAGGGGACCACAAGTTCCATTTTGTGTAAGGTTGAAAACAGGATTGAAGTTGGAGCAAGAAACACTAACTGAGAATAAGACAGGCAATCTGAAAAGAAGATCCAACAGTTTTTAATATTTATGCACCAAAAAAATAGACTATTCATGGAACATAAACCATAATCCAGGTCTCTCAAAAACTTTGTGAGTTTTCTAGATACTTGATCCCTCTTGTGTTGATAGCCACACCCATACTTCTTTTCAGATATCCTTCTCTCTCCAGAATTAATTATACATACTCTGGGAAAATCAAAAGACCGTATCCACAGACTTTTCCAGAGGCATTTTATGCAGATGAAACAATCTACCTGGGATCCTTTGGATGGAATCCATGGGTTCTGATATATAGTACTTTTATGATCACTTCTTTCTAGATATTCCAAAATTTTGGTTTTAATATCAGATCTTTGAGTCAAAAGTTCTTTAAGAGGGAATTTTAAATTTTCCAATTGATAGAGGCTTTTTAGTTTCTATCTTTATTTTGATTGTGTAGTATTATTGCATTGTGTTAAGTGGATGTTTCTGTATTTTTTCTTCTTTTTAGAATTTATTGAACTAAATTGTCATAAGTGCTGGATTAAGACTATAATTGTTAAGACATAAAACGTTTGTTCTCTCCAACTTTCTACTGTCAGGAAACAGGCTGAGATAGCCTTTTCTTTAACGCCTGCTTCGGAAGTGGTTAAGGAACATGATGATAAAGGAAGCACCTTCCAGAAAGCAGAGTCAAGGGCCATAGAGAGAAATAAAATCGGTACCCACTCCAGGGAGTAAAGTTTAGGCTAGTAAAGAGAAATGTTCTACTCCCGGGATAAAGGGGCCAGGCAATACTTGCCCACAGGCTTTGAGTATTGCTATAGACTAATGAGGGCCCTGTGCCTCCTCTGCAGCCCCTTCTTGAACAGATGTGCTTGTGGACATCAGCCTGCCCCGCCCCATTGTCGCATGGCAGATAAACAAGAGGAAATAATTGCTCTTTAAATTCACAATTCTCCCAGTCAAGAGGAACCAATTCAAAACTAATATAAACGAGATCCCACATGTCATAATTGGATGAGACTTTGGCATGTCTTGTATAAAAGTAAGTACATTTTGCCCATGAGGGGGACGTAAAAAATTACATAAAAGAGTGGGCTGTGGGGGCTGGCCCCGTGGCCAAGTGGTTAAGTTCGCGTGCTCTGCTGCAGGCGGCCCAGTGTTTCGTTGGTTCGAATCCTGGGCGCGGACATGGCACTGCTCATCAAACCACGCTGAGGCAGCGTCCCACATGCCACAACTAGAAGGACCCACAACAAAGAATATACAACTATGTACGGGGGGGCTTTGGGGAGAAAAAGGAAAAAAATAAAATCTTTAAAAAAAAAAAAAAGAGTGGGCTGTGGTAGAATAAATTGCTGTCCTCAATTCTTTATGCCCACTCAGTATTAGAATTATATAGCTACTTCCTTTGCCGTGTTACTTTACAGTAACACCAACTATAGAGGGCAGAGTATATTTTCCCAAGTCACTGATGTTGGGGTTAGCCAGGTGTTTGTGTTAGCGAATAAAATTTGGTTATAAATGACAGCATGCAAGTACCAAGCTGAATGACTGAAGAGGTATCATATGTTTCCTTTTGTCCTCTGTGCTCCTGCCATTCATCTTGTGCAACTGACCCCAGGTAGCCACTGGACTAGAGAGGATGAGAGACACGTGGAGCAGACACGAATCAGAACTGCAACTTTGAGCCTGAAGCCTGGAACCTGGAGGCTAGAGTCCAGCCTAGCTTAGTGGAGTTGCAGCCAACCTGTAGATCCACAAGCAAGAAATAAATGTTTGTTGTTCTATGTCATTGAGATTTGGAGTGGTTTGTTACATAGCAACAAACCACAGGAAAAACTGGAAGAAACCACAAATACGTAAAAATTTTTTTAAATAATAAGAAAGAAATATCTATAACTATAGAAAATTACAATAATTGTATAGACTTCTTTGTTCAACTCTGTGCAAATAAATTTGAAAAGCTGGATAAAATGTGTAATTTTCTTGAAAAGTACAATTTACCCAAACCAGCTCCAGACAAGATAGTCAATCTTAACAGACCAGTTTCTATAGAAGAAATAGAAAAAATTTTCAAAGAGCTCTCTCACTAACTTCCTATTTTAAAAGTAATGGGCTCAGATCGTTTCACAGGGAAATTCTAAGAAATCTTTAAATAACACATACTTCCAATATTATTTGAGCTCTTCTAGACCACGGGGGAAAAAAGGACAACTTCCAAGTACTTTTTAATGAAATGATATTTATATCAACACCCAGCAAAGAGTTAACAGGAAAAGTAAAGTACAGATCATACTTATGTGTAAATATTAATAAGAAAAGTATTTCATAAAATATTATCAAATAATATCTAGCTATAGTAGGGTAACACATGTGACCTAATGGAGCTTATTCTGGAAGTGGAAAATGTATACTGCTGAAAGAAACTTATTAATATGTTTCACTATATCATATCCTAAGAATAAAAATTATATTATTATTTCTGTGAGTGATGCTGATAATGTGTTTGATAAATTGAACATACATTCTTACTCAAGATTTTTAAGCAAATAGAAATAGATATTCTCTTAACGTGATCAAATAATTTTGTCTCAATCCAGAGCAAACTAGCCTTATGCTAATGAAGAAGCATTCTTAAAGTCAGGAATAAGGAATAATACGAGGACGTCCATTATCATTGCCTTTTTTCTTTTTTGGTTGTTACAAATAGGACATCTACGAACATCGTTATACATATCCCTCAGTGGGCGTGAACATGAGTTAGTTGCATTTGGATACACACATAGGGTTAGAATTTCTGGATCAGAGTATGTGAAGTTTCAATTTTATTAGACAGTGAAAAATAGTTGTCCACAAGGATTACACCAAATACTCGCCCACCTGCTGTGTATGGGAAACCACATTCTCACATACATTTAGTATTGTCAAACTTCTTAATTTTTGCTGTAAGCTGCAGTTATTTTAGTCTAAAAGAAAATAACATTAATTAGACACTGTGTGCCAGACAGTTTCACATGTACTGTCTTATTTTAACCCTATATTTTATCATTCTCATTTTATAGATAAATTGTGTCCAAAGCCACAAAGCTCCCCCAGCAGGCAGCTCTTCTTCCCAATCTAGTAGATAAGTTGAAAGTCTCGACTGGTATGGAACAGCCCACCAAGGAGCACAGAGGGCAGTAGACAGATCTTCCCAGGACACGCACAAAAGGTATTCTTAGCACCCTCCAGAATACCTCGCACCAAGACAGCTTTTAGGTGCCAAGGAAAGAATGCAGACTTAGGAGGCAAATGGCCTGGGATGGAATCTCTGCCCCACTGACAATATCATTCCCGAGTTATCTGGGCTCCCTCTCCTCGGTTAACGTTGGCTCTATCCCGTTTACTCTTTCCAGTTCCCATCAGCTAACCTATCCCGTAGGTTGTTCCTTAGATAACAGCTGCCTCATCCATTTCTCCCTCTGCTCCTCCAACTATTTCAGACACGCTCTTGGGTTTTTTTGAAATTTTCTTCTGCCTCATGCATTAATCCACTCATTACACACCAACAAGATTCTAAAATATTGCTTTGTTCATACCATTTTCCCTGTTTAAACCCTTTAAATAGAACCCCATTGCCTATAATAAAACCCAAATTATTTAGTGAGGCATTTTCAACAATCTGACTCTAATTCCTAGTGTTATGTGCAATCCTTCCTTCCTCCCTCCCTTCTTCTTTACTTCTTTCCTTCAACAAATATTCATGAAGCATCTAGTATGCACCAGGCACTGTACTGGTCAGTGGAGACTCATTAATAAAGAAAGAAGTGTAGATCCTACCCTCAAGAAGCATATCGTCTATGGGGGAAAGAGATTTTAATCAAATATTGACACAACTACACAAATACAAATGGAAATAAACACTAGGTAGGAAAAGTTGTGTGTGTCATGCAAGTGTATAACAAGGTTTTTGAGCTAGTTAAGTGGAACTTTGCACTCCAGGGGAACCATCCACACAGAATGGAGTTGTGCAACATGGCAGCCTTGGTCTGAACAGTCAGACAAGGCTTAAGTAACAGACGCTAGTGTTGTGAACCAAAGTATATGTTAGGGTTGGCCAGGCTCAGCAAGGGGCAGATCATCCCAAGCCTAGAGAATAGTATGTGCAGAAGGAGCTTCACATGTTCACAGAACTGAGAGGAAGTCATGGGACTGCAGTGCAGAGAGCACATAGTGTCTGAGTTCCATCCAAGCCAGTCACCTCACTATCCCCAGATCACGCTTTGGAACCACCAGCCTCTAGCCCTTTGCTCTTATATATTTTATTACCCTCCTCCTTCTTCATTACAATTTAGTTCATAGCTCAAGACAGGTCATAGCCCTTGATGCAAAACCTAAAACTGCAAAACTTCTAAAGGGAGACAGGAGAAAGACTGTGACCTTGGGGTAGCCAAAGGTTTTTTTTTAAGATTGACCCTGAGCTAACATCTGTTGCCAATCTTTTTTTTCCTTCTTCTTCTTCTACCAAAAGCCCCCCAGTAGATAGTTGTATATTCTAGTTGTAGGTCCTTCTGGCTTTGCTATGTGGAATGCTGCCTCAGCATGACCCAATGGGTGGTGCTAGGTCCATGTGCAGAATCCAAACCAACAAAACCCTGGGTCACCAAAGTAGAGTGCGCGAACTTAATCACTGGCTCATAGGGCTGACTTCATCAAAGATGTTTTAGATATGACACCAAAAGCATGACCAAAAAGATAAAACTTCATAAATCGGACTACATCAAAATTTAAAACTTTTGTTCTTCAAAAGACACTATAATAAGAATGAAAAGACAAGCCACAGACTGAGATAAAATACATGAAATTACATACCTGATGAAGGGCTTGAATCCAGAATATATAAAGAACTCTCAGAACTCAATAATAAAACAAAAAACCTCATAAAAAGTGGACAGAAGACTTCAATAGACACTTGACCAAAGAAGATATTAGGATTGTAAATAAACACGGGAAAAAGTACTCAGCATCCTTAGACATTAGGCAAACACAAATTAAAACCATAATGAGGGAGTGACCCAGTGGCGCAGCAGTTAAGTTCTCACGTTCTGCTTTGGTGGCCAGGGGTTTGCTGGTTTGGATCCCAGGTACGGACCTACACACTGCTTGTCAAACCATGCTGTGGCAGGCCTCCCACATATAAAATAGAAGACGATGGGCACCGATGTTAGCTCAGGGCCAGTCTTCCTTGGCAAAAAAGAGGAGGATTGGCAGCAGATGTTAGCTCAGGGCTAATCTTCCTCAAAAAAAGACACAAAACACTATAATGAGATACCACTACATGTCTATTAGAATAGCTAAAATTAAAAAGATGAATCATACCAAGTGCTGATGTGGATGCAGGGCAAATGGAATTCTCATATGCTGCTGATGGCAATGCGAAATGGTACAATCATTTTAGAAATGGAAAATTTCAGAAAATAGTTTGACAGTTTCTTAGGCACTGATCACTTGACCCAGCCATTGCACTGCTAGGTAGTTACCTAGAGAAATAAAAGTGTATGTCCACCAAAGACTTGTTCATGTGTGTTCATAGCATCTTTATTAGTAACAACCAAAAACTAGAAACAATCTAAGAGTCCATGAGCAGACAGACAGATAAAAAAATTGTGATACATCCATGTAATGGGTTACTCCCCAACAATAAAAAAGAGTGAATTACTGATACCTGAAACTACTTGGAGGAATTTCAAAACAATTGTACTACTTAAAAGAAGCCACATAAAACTTTCTAACAAGTGCAAACTCTAGCGACAGAAAGCAGATCAGTGACTGCTTGGAGCAAGGAAGGTGTGAGAGGGAGGAATCACAGAGAGCATAAGGAAACTTCTAGGAGCGATGAATATAATCATCATCTTGAATTTTAGGATGGCTTCATGGGTATACATATGCCAAAATAGGTCAAGTTTTACATTTTAAATATGTACAGTTTATTGATGCCAATTCTAACTCAAAAAAGCTTCCAAAAAATAAAAAATATTTTCACAATGCAGTTCATAACTCAAATCTCTTAAGAGGTATCTCTCACTCCCCAGCCAACATTTTGCTCATCTGCTCTGAGACCCATGAGTACCTAATGCTTCTACTATTCATCTGACTCTTTATATTTATTGTGTTGCTGAGTATCATCTATGGGTCATGCTTCCAAGTTACCACCTCAAGAAAAGCATCAGCACGTCTGTTTCTCCCTCAGCCCCTGGAATGGTTCTTTGCCCATAGTAGGCCTTCAATAAATATTCTATTGAAAGATTCACGTTATGCCTCTAGAGAAAACATTTTGTTTTGCTTTCCAGAAGACAAATTATGGGACTTCCTCCAACACTTGATCGAGTTGATAGAAACAAATTCCTAATTTATACTTAAGCTGCACATTGCCAAACACGGCAATTTCCAATGTGAAAGATATTTACCAATCTAAAAGCTGCAATAAATCACGTGTGACAAAATCAGTGTGCTTGGCCAAGGATCAGGGGAATTCACATCAAAACCCACACAATTAACCAATGCTGCCAAAGTGAATGTCTCAAAAGAAGCTTATTTGTAACTGTTCTTATTTGTTTGTTCATTCATTTGTTTATTCCTCACCTCATTCCAAAATGCGTATGAGCAGAATAAAGTGAAAAATGGTACAAAAAATTCATGTGTTCCAGAATAATTTGGTATCTCAGATTTAGAGAATCTAACTTGTTTTGTTTTGTTTTTGGTGATGTAGATTGGCCCTGAGCTAACATCTGTTGCCAATCTTCTTTTTTTTTTTTTCTCCCCAAAGCCCCAATACATAGTTGCATATCCTAGTTGTAGGTTCTTCTAGTTCCTCTATGTGGGACACCACCTCAGCGTGGCTCGACGAGCAGTGCTAGGTCTGCACCCAGGATCCGAACCTATGAACCCCAGGCCATCAAAGCGGAGCACACAAACTTAACCACTCAGCCATGGGCCAGGCCCAAGAGAATCTAACTTTTGTGTCAAGGCTTTATTTTATCCTATACAATGTCACTAAGTATTTATTATTATATAAGGCGCCAGCACAGAAGAGTATTCAGTATTTCTAGTTTGAAACCTGGATATTAGCTGCCGTAACCACCACACCCCTCCAATATTTGGATAAAATTGCCATGAGCCCTCATTCCTGGTTGAAGTTCAATGCTCTTGCCAGGGTTTTAGCAAATTTCAGAGGAGCTCATAGTCTCAGATCTACCTCTGGACTGAGAACTCTTCAACTGTGAATTCATTTCCCTTTGGAATTTCTTGACGTCTTGCTCATGCTCTTTCTCCTTCACCATAATGAGCCAGCCACGGGAGATAGCTCTTAACTAGCTTTCAATAGAATTACTACCCATACAAAGCAGTTGTGTGCATGTGTTAGTTTAATGAAGATTTAGGAAGACTCAGCATTACATCTCAACAATGCAGCCAACTTCAAATAGAACATTGGACAACCATGACCTTACATCATTAGACCACTCGACTACTTGGATTCTTTTCCACTGGCCACTTTAGGCCACTTAGAGACCAAATCTCCATGATCTAACTGGCTTCTCACTTCCTCCTTTCCCTCTCATTGCTCTTCCCTATTAATCCCTCTGGCTCCCAATTCTTTTCCCTCTACTATGCAGAAACACTTAAATCTTTCCATGTCTATTCCCAGACACTTCTTCAGACCCATCTTAGCCTATCCACACTCAGGAAGGTACACAACATATTTCTTTTATAGTAAAAAGATCAACCCCTTTAAAATATAGTCATATTAGTGAATAGCAGTATCCATTTACAATCCTATTTTCCAGGCTTTGATCTTAATCTAAAAATTCACTAATTATGTTGAAGGCTATTCTAATGGACCACAGAATATATGAAACCTTTTCAGATGTCAGATCTCAAATGTGTTTTTCCCCGTGAGAGTGTCCCTGGCTGCCCAGGTGGTTAGTTCTTCCTTCTGCCTTTTCTTAGGATTTATCTTGTCAGACTGCTTATGGGTGGTTGTTTTTTTCCTTTTCCACCAGTCTGAGAATAGGAATCATATCTTATTCATCTCTGTAGATACACCAGCATCTATCATATAGTAGATGTTCAGTAAATATTTATCAGATCAATCATTTGGTGTCAATTATGTCTGGTTAAAATTGGGTGGCAAATCAAACATTTAGTCACAGACAGCAAATGTGCAAATCCCTGCAAAAGTGAAGCTGTAATGCCAAAAGTTAGAAATGGCCTTTTAAACCCATATAAACAACAAAACCAGAGAGCTTCTCAGCACAGAAAGGTACATTGTGTACCTTTGATCATTCAGCTTATTCTGGAGCAGGCTTCCTTCCAGCCTTGGCTTTCTACTTTCATAAATTGTGTTCTAGCTGTGCCACCTCTGGAGCTCACAGTGCCCACTTCACTAGACGATGACTCACGCTCACCATGGAACAAATTACTTCCATTTTGATATCATTTGGAGGCACAAGACAGAAAGACTATGAACCAATCCTGCAACAAAAGATGGTTTCTCAGCAAAGAGTTTTCACCCACCTCCTCTCTTAGCTAGTTTTCCAAAGAATAATTATAGAGCAAAACTGTAAGCTCACTGAAAATAATAGCTGGGTTGAGCTTTCCTTTATACAACATCTTACACAAACTTGAGCTTAGTAGGTACTCAATACATACTGAAGCACATAGAAACAACTCGGAGTGGACTCAGCACAGCAGTGACTTTAACAAGTATGTATATGTGTCTACATGTATGTTTGTATATACATATGTGTGTACTCATACATACATACATATATATACATACACACATACATATAGAGAGAGAGACCCTGCACTGTAGACAGTAGTAGTGATGTTTGATCATATTGCTCTATATGCACCACACTATGTCATCTGTTTATTTGTTCATTTAATCAACATTTACTATGTTACAACATGCCAGGGAGAATTCTCATGATGGAAGGAAAAGAAGATTTCTTGTCTCTTTACAGCTCTCTCTGATTTTTGTCTCTGTTGGAAAGGTACCACGGCCTCACTTTCTGGCCACATCACTATTGGAGGTATAGATGGTGTTGTTAAAGGGCAGAAGGAATAAATGCAGGCAGCCCCCAGCATCGAGGAAGTGCCAAGGAAGTGTTGAATGACGGAATGAATGTCAGATCCATGTGCTTCAGAAGAGGCTAGCAGACGCCTGATCTCAGGCTGAGAAAAAGTGAGCAACAAGGTAGGAAAGCATCTATAGAATCTGATTTATGAGAAAGAAACACACAAACCACACATGCACAGTGTGGGCCAAGTGCCACACTCAGTGGACGTTGATCAATATGTATTTGAGATGGGGGTGTTTATCAATCAAAACATCTAAATCCATAGAATTTCAGAACTAAGAAGACCTGAAAATTCCTCTGGTCCAACACTTCCCAGTCTCTTATGTGTCATAGCACGTGTAGAAAATGATCGTATTTGTAAAGCATTCTGGGATAAATGAGGGAGGTTGCTTGGGGCAGGAGGGACTGGCTCAAAGCCTTGCCTAGCCTGCCCCAGGGCTGAGGGAATCAGTATGTTGAGACACTAGTCCCGTGAAGGCCGGCTTTAGGCCAGTCTCCTAAATTTACAGATGAGGAAATTAGATTCTTATTCAAGATCATCCAGACAGAGAGGCAGAGCAGAACCAGGAGTAGCACTTTCAGTGTCTCTCTTCATTCATATTTCTGTGACTCCAGTCCTTCTCAAGGTATGATCCCCAGACCAGCAGCATGGACACCACCGGGAACTTGTTCAAAGCAAATTCTCAGACCCCACCCTAGACCTACTGACACTTGAGGGATGACGCCAGGCACTCTGCTTTCACAAGCCTTCCAGGTGACTCTGATGCTCACTCAAGTTTGAGAACCACTGTTGGAGTCTACACTAACTCTCAATGATTCTGTGAGCTACTGGGTAAACATTCAGGTTGTCTAAGTCAGGAGTTGGCAAAGTTTTTCTCGAAAGGGCGTCTGATACCAAATACATTTATACTCTCCATGCTGTCCAGTCTCTGACACAGCTACTGAACTCTGCTGTTGTAACACAAAAGCAGTGATAGGCAATACGTAAATGAATGGGCATGACTGTGTTCTAATAAAACTTTGTTTATAAAAATAAAAATTGTGAGGGAGTAGATGTGGTCCATGGCAGTGGTTTGCCAACCCCTGGTACTGACGATTGGAATGGATTCTTTAACCTCATAATTTAAATTCTTAGCCATTCTGGTTAACACAAAAGTCTCTTAGCAACATCTGTCAATGTTGGTGTCAATATCTATGTTTTTCCACTCAATTAACATGTGCTAAATGCCTCCTGAGTGCCAGACTCTAGCATGCAGAGATGAAAAGATCCAATCCATGCCCTCAAGTATAAGAATTTCATGCAGTAGAGAAGCAAGAAGTCAAGTAAAATTATATTGTTTTTGCATATGGCCTTGAAGAAAATGTCTACCTAAATGCTTGGATTTTGCTGCTAAATACATTAAGATTTTCCACTTATAAACGGGCAAAAAGCGTGATAATGCATACTCCAAACTCTAAGCCAGCAGAGATGGTAACTGTCCTGGTAACCACCATTTTATTATACCTTCAGATTCTGGGTCAGGATTTCAGACAAATAGGAATGTTTGCATCTGCTCCACAAAGTCCGCAGACTTTACGGGGAAGACTTGAATGTCTGGAAGATAAGATCTCCTGGAGGCTTCTTCAGACACACGCCCTGTACCTCGGCCAATGTGATTCAAAGGCTAGACTGAGCTGGGATCATTGGCCAGATCCCCTGCACATGGCCTCTCCACGTGTCCTGGGCATCTCACAGCATGGTGGCCTCTGAGCAGTCAGACTTCTTACGTAGCAGCTCAGGGCTCCAAGACCATGTGTCCCAATGAGCAAGGCAAAAGCAGCATGGCCTGCTATGATCAAACTTTAGAAGTCGTGCTCCATCGTTATAGCCACACTGTATTGATCAAAGAACACAAACCCGCCCTGATTGAAGAGGCAGAGGCAGACGCTGAGGCTCTTGATGGGAAGAGAGTTAAATAGCTTTCATCCATGTTTGAAAACCACCATTGAGAGTAACGAACAATGAGAATGCCCTATCCTAGAGGAAGAGGGATGTATGGAATTTCAAAAATGCAGATAGCATGCTAAATCAAAACCAACTCTGCTAAAAAATTCAAAATGGAAGAATAGGTCTGGAAGTCATTTGATTTGGATGTACTTGCTAAATAATGATCCTCCAGAAGAGGAATTTAGGAAATGTTTCCATCCGTCCATAGAACATAAAGGACTGTAGACGCCGCGTAGAACTGAATGACACGTAGAATGTGGGTTCATCCACTGTCGATGCCAGGTGGCAGGCTGTCATCAAAGGAGAGATGCTCACGGTCCTAACCAAGCTGCCAGAAATCTCTTACCAGAGGACAAGGAAGAAATTATAAGTATTTATTTGTAGATTTTCGCTGGCATATCTTTCGTTAAAAAAAGAAATAAACCTGAATTTTCCTTCCTTTCTATCTGCTCTTCATTTAAAATTGCTTACTTCTCTGAGAATTCAGCACTAATTTAGGGATAACTTTATAATCCTTTAATACAGAAAGTCAAATAGAAGTCTTCCTTGGTGAAAAATGCATTGTTTGTACATACTGTAGATTGTTTTCAACATCTGCTTAAGAAGTAGTTAGGACAATAAATGATTCGAATTTTCTTAAATCCTTCCAACTGAAGAACTTCTTTTGAAAGAAGTTAGCCTGTAGAAACATTTTTTTTCTAATTTGTGTGATTTTTCTAAAACTAAGGAATAGTTTTTATGGTGAGAGAAGTGAGACTATTCAATTTGGGACAATAAAGTGAGTGGGTGAAGATAATGCTAATCTATTCCTTTTAAAAATAGAACTATGCTTAGAGGAGAAGTTTGAATACGTAATCTGGAATCATGGTGCTGTGGTTAGTCACGGCCTCCTAGATATTTGCAGCTATAAAAGGGCTCCTAGGAATTATCTAGTCCAACCCTGTCATTTTGCAGGTGACTAGAGTGAGGTTCAGACATACCAAGACAGCAGGGATGGCTTCTCTTCACCAAATATTCCAGATGTTTTGCTATGTTTCCCAGTCTCTCCTGAAGTTAGGTTGTGGTCATGTCACCAGTTCTGGCCCATGCACTATAAGCAGAAGTGACATGTCGCTTCCTGGCTAAAATAGTGAAGAGCTCACGTGCCCCCCATCTCCCTTTCCCCTCGGTGGCCCCGATGTTGAGATGGTGGAACCTCAATCTGAAAACTCCCTGGATCTCTGAATTATCCATGGAAGAAAGATGCCCTGGAGAGCTGCCCAGTGCTCATCAGACTTCACATAAGCAGGAAGCCAACATTTGTAGCATAAAGCCACAGAGATTTCAGGATTTATTTGTTTCTGCAACACAGTTTACCTATCCTAACTGATGCACCAAGCAACTTACTCAAGTTCAGTCAGCAAGTCAATGGCAGAGCTAGGATTAGAACCCAAGTCTCCTAAATTGCCAGTCCAGGTCCATACTTTATAATCACAGAAGAGTCAGTGTAGGCACCACCACACCAAGTCATCAAGCAAAGGGACCAAAACTGAGACCAAATGTGGACCTGGCTGATAAAGATGTGGCACCCACGGATTGAAGTCCAGAGCCAGAGAGGGTCTAGTAAAGAAGGAAAGAAGCCCCAGTCTTCAGCCTTCAGTATAGGACCAGAGAAGCTGATCCCCAACTTGGGGGACAGTTGCTCAGGATTGTCTCTGATGGTCACGTTCTGCCCAATTTGTACATATTCCTCAGGGTGATGACAATTGCTCCTAGACCCTGTAGCCCGGTTGGGAAGTTCAATGCCCAGAAGGAAGTGTTTCCATCTTCTTGTGTGTGTTCAGCAGCCATTAAACACAGTCAGGAACCATATGCCTCAGACCCAGATTAAGTTAACATGATGTAGAATTTTTAAAAACAACAAATTGAAAAAAAAATGAGGTTTTAGTTGCTAGGCAACATCAGTACGAAGCTCTTTCTTTCCCTTTAAGAACATTCTCTCCATCTCCATGGACAAAAGTCAAAGAGCACTTAATGACAGGCATATATTTGGTTGTGACACCAAATTGAGTTTTCCCTAAAAACATACTATATTGCGTCAAGCACTTCAGGGTTCCGAATGGCTACCTTCTGTGCACAGGATGATGTTTCCTGTTCTGAAATACTCATTTTGCTCTGTACAAACAGGTTAGAAGGCTATCTTTTGGCAGCAATTGAAATACAAGTGGAGATTTTGCAAAGTCATGCAAGTCTATTCTCTCCCAAGGACAGGAGGGGGTTAGCTGTGACCCATCCTAGAGAAGATCATTCTCTGTCTGCATGTCAGGAGCTTAAGCTAAAGGAAAATCCCTCTCTCTCCTTGTCCCCTCCTGAGAAATGGATGCTTTACCCCTGTGCTGGCCTCTTTAAATGCATACACTCACTCAAATGTGAACCAGAAGTAGATCTAGCAATAAGCATCAAGATCACATCTCTGGAACAGTCCAGAACACTTTCCACTGACCCACCGAGTTATACAGCCTCTTGCATTCCTTTGCCCAGGTTCTCCCTTTTCCTCTTCCACTTTCAGCCTGGCTTCCTCCTCAGGCCCAGATATTTACCTCAGCATCCTTTGCCTAACATCTATTATAGACCCAATTCCCAGGATGAAGCTTACCAATATCCTTAGAACTCATTTTTGCTCTTAGCCCCCAGCTCCAAACCAAAAGACAACTTCCCTGGCAGGGGAGGGAATGAAAACGCACCTTAGGGGGTATTGTCCAAAGCCCAGCTGCCCTACAGATGGCACTTGGCCTGAAAGGAACCAGGAAGTAGAATGGACTCCATAGCATTTCCATCAGGGATACAGAGAATCTCTCTACCTAGAGGTTGTGAAGCACCGAGTTTGTGTCATACACTGTCAGAACTGTAAAGAGCATAAAATAACAGATATAATAGTCTAGAGGAAGTAAGACTAACACAAAAGAAAGCAGCCCAGGCTATTCATTTCACCCAAGTTTGCCTTATGAAAATATTACAAGAGATAATGAGGCAGAAGATAATTTTAGAGATGGTGCTGGGCTGCTTGGTGTTATCAAATACCAGATTCCCAGTGACTTTCTTGTAGCCCAGGAGGAGGGGCAGAGGCACTCCCGCAAGAGCCCCCAGAACACTGTCCAAGGTACTTAGGAGATGCTGGGACCTGCTTATCCTAACTGCCTGGCATGGCCTCTTTGTTGCTTCCTCCCAGTCCTGAACTCAGAATGCTTTCAGTATTGGGTTCTTACTCTCATCCCTGTAGAATTTTGCCGCTTTGTTGCCAACACCTGATCCCCACCTTTCCTCTGTTTCCTCTCCCTCTACCACATCTAGCTGCTGGAACTGGCTGGCCTACATTGGGTTCTTGAGTTCAGCACATTCCCTCCCTCCCTGCCTTCTGTCCTCTCTCCCCAAAACCTTTGTTAGGCACCATGCTGGTAAGCACCGGGAACAGGAAGACAGGAAACATACTGTCCTTGTCCTTAAGGACCTAACTATCCAAAGCAGGCAACCAACACACGAAGTTACAAGTCTCACAGAGGCCAACAGATGACACACCTGGGCCACTTGCCTTCTGTAGGATGGGTGCTCCATGAGTGGCACAGGTAAGGTTCTTCAGCCATCTCAATTGAATTGGGTGCAAGCATAACGACCTATGAGGCAAAATCCCTCCCACCAAGCAAGTTCGGTTACTGTAACATCCTGCAGGTCAAGGAGAATGGTTGAACTTCTTTGCTTCATCCAATATTCTTAGCGCAAGGCATTTCTGGGCACAGAAAACTTGCTCATTAAAGATGTGAGGATCAAAAGGAAATTCATTCAAAGGACCTTCTGGTCTTTTGCTGCTTCTGATCTCCCTACCTTTCCCACCCACCCCCTCACCACACACATACACATACACACACGCATACACACTCCTGGAGGCATTTTTCATGCAATATGCTTTGTAAACTTCAAAGGTCATACACAAACATTCGATATTGCTGTTGCATCCTACTTCCCTCCTATTCCTTGTAAGAAGAAGGCACCCTGGGCACCACAGCAACACGTGCTGCATATCCCTTTCCTTCACCTCCCCACACTGTCATGGAAGTGAGGCCAGCATCTCAAGCAGAAATAACGCCAGAGCCTCGTGGAGGAGCTGTGTCTCATCTTAGCACTGCCCAAACCTGTGTGCCCCTGAAGAAACTTATTTTCCATTTCTTGATAAGTGTTCTTGTAAGCATGGACCTAAGATCTTTGTAAAGTAAGGGCAGATTACACCCTTGGCTTCCTCTCCATCGATTTGACTGACCACAATGTCCCTGAGAAAACTAAATTGATCTGCCAGGATTTATACTTTATGAGGTCCCACATGATTGCCCCGGAATCTGTTCTTCTCAAGGGGCCTTCAGACGCGTACAGTTTTCTTCCACATTTCTTCAAGTATAGCAGTGCATCTTTTAGGATCTTTTCATCCATGCTGAAGTCTTGCAGAAATGAGGGTTGTGTGCGTGTCTGATTTAGTAGGCTAAGTTCCTGGTATGGAGAGAGTGCCTGCATTGCACAGGATGGGGATCAATGGCATCTGTTCTGGATATGTTGTAAAATGGCTTAACTGTTGAATCCGAGCTTTTAATTCTAAAGTGGATAACTAACAGATAGAAAGTTTGTTCTATTAAAACAAACCCAATGCGAGGGTAGGCATCCCCCGAGGCAGTCGAGCAGATGGCTTAAATGGTTCCAGAAGTCCGACCAGTTGTACGATAGAGACTATTGGAATAAATGCTCCTCCGGGAGCAGCAAGCAATGTGTCCTTTTGTTTTTGGAATTCTACAACAAAGTTATGATTTCCAGCTTGACCTAACTCTCTTGGTGTTCTTTCTTAGAACTTCAGGTTCTAAATTTTTTTTTTTTTTTTTTTATTAATGTTATGATAGATTACAACCTTGTGAGATTTCAGTTGTACATTTTTGTTAGTCATGTTGTGGGTACACCACTTCCCCCTCCGTACCCTCCCCCCACCCCCCCTTTTCCCTGGTAACCACCAATCAGATCTCCTTCTCAATATACTAATTTCCACCTATGAGTGGAGTCATATAGAGTTCGTCTTTCTCTGACTGACTTATTTCGCTTAACATAATACCCTCGAGGTCCATCCACATTGTTGTGAATGGGCCAATTTCGTCTTTTTTTATGGCTGAGTAGTATTCCATTGTGTATATATACCACATCTTCTTTATCCAATCATTAGTTTCTGGGCATGTAGGCTGGTTCCACGTCTTGGCTATTGTAAATAATGCTGCAATGAACATAGGGGTGCAACGGACTCTTGAGATATCTGATATCAGGTTCTTAGGATAGATACCCAGTAATGGGATGGCTGGGTCATAGGGTATTTCTATTTTTAACTTTTTGAGAAATCTCCATACTGTTTTCCATAGTGGCTGTACCAGTTTGCATTCCCACCAACAGTGTATGAGGGTTCCTCTTTCTCCACAACCTCTCCAACATTTGTCGTTCTTGGTTTTGGATGTTTTTGCCAATCTAACGGGGGTAAGGTGATATCTTAGTGTAGTTTTGATTTGCATTTCCCTGATGATTAGCGATGATGAACATCTTTTCATGTGTCTATTGGCCATATTCATATCTTCTTTTGAGAAATGTCTGTTCATGTCCTCTGCCCATTTTTTGATCGGGTTGTTTGTTTTTTTGTTGTTAAGCAGTGTGAGTTCTTTGTATATTATGGAGATTAACCCTTTGTCGGATAAGTGGCTTGTAAATATTTTTTCCCAATTAGTGAGCTGTTTTTTTGTTTCAATCCTGTTTTCCCTTGCCTTGAAGAAGCTCTTTAGTCTGATGAAGTCCCATTTGTTTATTCTTTCTATTGTTTCCCTCAACTGAGGAGTTGCAGTGTCCGAAAAGATTCTTTTGAAACTGATGTCAAAGAGTGTACTGCCTATATTCTCTTCCAAAAGACTTATTGTCTCAGGCCTAATCTTTAGGTCTTTGATCCATTTTGAGTTTATTTTGGTGTGTGGTGAAAAAGAATGGTCAATTTTCAATCTTTTGCATGTGGCTGTCCAGTTTTCCCAGCACCATTTGTTGAAGAGACTTTCTTTTCTCCATTGTAGGCCCTCTGCTCCTTTGTCGAAGATTAGCTGTCCATAGATGTGTGGTTTTATCTCTGGGCTTTCAATTCTGTTCCATTGATCTGTGGACCTGTTTTTGTACCAGTACCATGCTGTTTTGATCACTGTAGCTTTGTAGTATGTTTTGAAATCGGGGATTGTGATTCCGCCGGCTTTGTTTTTCTTGCTCAGGATTGCTTTAGCAATTCGCGGTCTTTTGTTGCCCCATATGAATTTTAGGATTGTTTGTTCAATTTCTGTGAAAAATGTTCTTGGGATTCTGATTGGGATAGCATTGAATCTGTATATTGCTTTAGGTAGTATGGACATTTTAACTATGTTTATTCTTCCAATCCATGTGCAAGGGATGTCTTTCCATCTCTTTATGTCATCGCCTATTTCTTTCAAGAAAGTCTTGTAGTTTTCATTGTATAGATCCTTCACTTCCTTGGTTAAGTTTATCCCAAGGTATTTTATTCTTTTCGTTGCGATTGTGAATGGGATAGAGTTCTTGAGTTCTTTTTCTGTTAGTTTATTGTTAGTGTATAGAAATGCTACTGATTTATGCACGTTAATTTTATACCCTGCTACTTTGCTGTAGTTGTTGATTATTTCTAATAGTTTTTCTGTGGATTCTTTGGGGTTTTCTATGTATAAGATCATGTCGTCTGCAAACAACGAGAGTTTTACTTCTTCGTTACCTATTTGGATTCCTTTTATTTCTTTTTCCTGCCGAATTGCTCTGGCCAGCACCTCCAGAACTATGTTGAATAGGAGTGGTGAAAGTGGGCACCCTTGTCTTGTTCCTGTCCTCAGAGGGATGGCTTTCAGCTTTTGTCCATTGAGTATGATGTTGGCTGTGGGTCTATCATATATGGCCTTTATTATGTTGAGGTACTTTCCTTCTATACCCATTTTACTGAGGGTTTTTTATCATAAATGGGTGTTGGATCTTGTCGAATGCTTTCTCTGCATCTATTGAGATGATCATGTGGTTTTTGGTTTTCATTTTGTTAATGTAGTGCATCACGTTGATTGACTTGCGGATGTTGAACCATCCCTGTGTCCCTGGTATAAATCCCACTTGATCATGGTGTATAATCTTTTTGATGTATTGCTGTAATCGGTTTGCCAAAATTTTGTTGAGGATTTTTGCATCTATGTTCATCAGTGATATCGGCCTGTAGTTCTCCTTCTTTGTGTTGTCCTTGTCAGGTTTGGGGATCAGAGTGATGTTGGCTTCATAGAATGTGTTAGGGAGTTCTCCATCTTTCTCAATTTTCTGGAACAGTTTGAGGAGAATAGGTATTAAGTCTTCTTTGAATGTTTGGTAGAATTCTCCGGAGAAGCCGTCTGGTCCTGGACTCTTGTTTTTGGGGAGGTTTTTGATTACCATTTCTATTTCCTTACTTGTGATTGGTCTATTCAGATTCTCCATTTCTTCCTGATTCAGTTTGGGGAGATTGTAGGAGTCTAGGAATTTGTCCATTTCTTCCAGGTTGTTCAATTTGTTGGCATATAGTTTTTCATAGTATTCTCTTATGATCTCTTGTATTTCATTGGTATCTGTTGTGATTTCTCCTCTGTCATTCCTGATTTTATTAATTTGCGATTTCTCTCTTCTTTTCTTGGTGAGTCTGGCTAGGGGTTTGTCAATTTTGTTAATGCTTTCGAAGAACCAACTCTTTGTTTCATTGATCCTTTCTATTGTCTTTTTTGTTTCAATATCGTTTATTTCTGCTCTTATTTTTATTATTTCCCTCCTTCTACTGACTCTGGGCCTTGTTTGTTCTTCTTTTTCTAGTTCTGTTAGGTGTCGTTTGAGGTTGCTTACGTGAGCTTTTTCTTGTTTAGTGAGGTGAGCCTGTATTGCGATGAATTTCCCTCTTAGGACTGCTTTTGCTGCATCCCAAATGATTTGGTATGTCGTGTTCTCATTTTCATTTGTCTCCAGATAATATTTGATTTCTTCTTTAATTTCTTCAATGATCCATTGTTTGTTGAGAAGCGTGTTGTTTAGTCTCCACATTTTTGCACCTTTCTCTGCTTTTTTCTTGTAGTTGATTTCTAGTTTAATAGCGTTATGATCAGAAAAGATGCTTGATATTATTTCAACTCTCTTGTATTTATTGATGTTTGCTTTGGTTCCCAAAATATGGTCAATCCTTGAGAATGTTCCATGTGCACTTGAGAAGAATGTGTAACCTGCTGTTTTTGGATGAAGTGTTCTATATATATCTATTAAGTCCATCTGGTCTAATTTTTCATTTAATTCTATTATTTCCTTGTTGATTTTCTGTCTGGATGTTCTGTCCATTGGTGTTAATGGTGTGTTGAGGTCCCCTACTATTATTGTATTGTTGTTGATGTCTTCTTTTAGTTCTATTAAGAGTTGCTTTACAAATTTTGGTGCTCCTGTGTTGGGTGCGTATATATTTATAAGTGTTATGTCTTCTTGGTGGAGAGTCCCTTTTATCATTATATACTGTCCCTCTTTGTCTTTCTTTATCTGTTTTGCTTTGAAATCTACCTTGTCTGATATTAGTATAGCGACACCTGCTTTCTTTTGTTCATTATTAGCTTGGAGTATTGTTCTCCATCCCTTCACTCTGAGTCTGTGTTTGTCTTTGGGGCTGAGGTGTGTTTCCTGGAGGCAGCATATTGTTGGATCTTGTTCTTTGATCCATCCTGCCACTCTGTGTCTTTTGATTGGGGAGTTCAATCCGTTTACATTTAGAGTGATTATTGAGACGTGGGGGCCTACCACTACCATTTTGTGTCTTGTTTTCCGGTTTTCTTCAGTTTCCTTTGTTTCTCGTCCCATGGTTTAATCTGTTCTGATGTAGAGCTGCTACTCTCTGTTGTTGTCCTTCTACTTATCTCCTCTGCTCTTGGTTTTGTAGCCCCTTTCCTTTTTTGGATTTTTCAGGAATGAGGGTTTTCCTGAGGATTTCCTGAAGAGGAGGTTTTGTGGCAATGAACTCCCTTAATTTTTGTTTATCTGGGAAAGTTTTTATTTCTCCATCGTATTTGAAGGATATTTTCGCTGGGTAGAGAATTCTCGGCTGTAGGTTTTTGTCCTTCAGATTTTTGAATATATCATTCCACTCTCTTCTAGCCTGTAAAGTTTCTGCTGAGAAATCTGCTGATAGCCTGATGGGGGTTCCTTTGTAGGTTAGTTTCTTTTGCCTGGCTGTCCTTAATATTTTCTCCTTGTCGTTGACTTTTGCTAGCTTCACTACTATATGCCGTGGAGTTGGTCTTCTTGCATTGATAAAGTTTGGAGATCTATTGGCTTCTGTCACCTGAAGATCCATCTCCCTCACCAGATTTGGGAAGTTCTCAGCCATTATTTCTTTGAATAGGTTTTCTGCCCCTTTCTCCTTCTCTTCTCCCTCTGGTATACCTATAATCCTTACGTTGCATCTCCTAATTGTGTCTGATAATTCTCGGAGAGTTTCTTCATTTCTTTTAAGTCTTGCTTCTCTCTCCTCCTCTGCCTGCAACAATTCTATATTGCCATCTTCCAAATTGCTAATTCTTTCCTCCATATTATCGGCCCTACTGTTCAGAGCATCTAGATTTTTCTTAATCTCCTCTATTGTGTTCTTCATTTCCAGTATTTCTGTTTGGTTCTTCTTTATCGTATCAAACTCTTTTGTGACATAGCTCCTGAACTCGTTGAGTTGTCGGTCAGAATTCTCTCTTAACTCAGTGAGTATTTTAATGATGGCTGTTTTGAAGTCATCATCATTTAGGTTATATATCTCATTTTCTTTGGGATTGATTTCTGTGTATTTGTTACTTTCTTTCTGTTCTGGAGATTTAATGTATTTTTTCATATTGCTTGATGATGTTGATTTGTGCCTCCGCATGGAGATAGAGTTTAGTTGCTCCTTTCACTTGTTTCAGCTGCTGCGGTGGGGGGAGCAGCTGTTTATACTTCACCAACCAGGAACCCTGTCCGTAGTTGCTAACTGGGCCTGGGCCCCTCTTCGTAGCCACAGTGGCCCTTTGGATTCCCTCCTCTGCCGTGGGGGCCGTCACGGGGGGCTTCAGGCTGCAGGTGCCTACTGTTGTTGCCCACCTAGATGCGCTCTCTCCTTGGGGTCTGCAACGGTGTTATGGGCTTTTCCAGCGGCCAGGGGTGGGATCACTTTTATTTGTCGCTCGGTTGCTGTCGGCACCCACCAAATCTCACTTGTCCTCTATGGGTCGCAGGAGAGCTATTGGCATCTTCTACAGTCTGTGGTTAGTACACCTAGCTATGCTGCTTTTGCCCTGGGGTCTTCCAGCCTTGTGGCTGGCGGCTGGGTGCCTTCTACTGATGCTGTGCAGAGGCTTTCCCTAAGGCTTCTGTGAGCCTGTAGGGTTTCCCCCTAGGCTACTAAGCTGGGTCTCTGGAACTCTCTCCAGCCCCAGTCCTCTCCGAGATCTCCGGCAATCCCTAGCCTCACCGGGTGGGCAACGGCAGCTGGGGGTCGCCCCGCCCTCTGGGCTTCTCTCCGGGCCTCTGCCGGGAGCACTGAATGCTCAGCGTGGCCCCTCTGCTACCGGCAGACAGAGAGTTTTGTCTGCTGCCTGGCGGAGCTCCGGCGCTTCCCCTCCGGGTCGCCGGACCCGCCTTTGGAAGTTCCCCCGCCCCGGTCCTCTCCGAGATCTCCGGCAATCCCTAGTCCCACGGGGCGGGCAACGGCAGCTGGGGGACGCCCCGCCCTCTGGGCTTCTGTCCGAGCCTCTGCCGGGAGCCCTGAGTGCTCAGCGTGGCCCCTCTGCTAATGGCAGACAGAGAGTTTTGTCTGCTGCCCGGGCGGAGCTCTGGCGCTTCTCCTCCGGGTCGCCGGACCCGCCTTTGAAAGTTCCCCCGCCCCGGTCCTCTCCAAGATCTCCGACAATCCCTAGTCCCACGGGGCGGGCAACGGCAGCTGGGGGTCGCCCCGCCCTCTGGGCTTCTCTCCGGGCCTCTGCCGGGAGCCCTGAGTGCTCAGCGTGGCCCCTCTGCTACCGGGAGACAGAGAGTTTTGTCTGCTGCCTGGGGGAGCTCCGGCACTTCCCCTCCGGGTCGCCGATCCGGCCTTTGAAAGTTCCCCCGCCCCGGTCCTCTCCGAGATCTCCGGCAATCCCTAGTCCCACGGGGTGGGCAACGGCAGCTGGGGGTCGCCCCGCCCTCTGGGCTTCTGTCCGGGCCTCTGCCGGGAGCCCTGAGTGCTCAGCGTGGCCCCTCTGCTACCGGCAGACAGAGAGTTTTGTCTGCTGCCTGGCGGAGCTCCGGCGCTTCCCCTCCGGGTCGCCGATCTGGCCTTTGAAAGTTCCCCCGCCCCGGTCCTCTCCGAGATCTCCGGCAATCCCTAGTCCCACGGGGCGGGCAACGGCAGCTGGGGGTCGCCCCGCCCTCTGGGCTTCTGTCCGGGCCTCTGCCGGGAGCCCTGAGTGCTCAGCGTGGCCCCTCTGCTACCGGCAGACAGAGAGTTTTGTCTGCTGCCTGGCGGAGCTCCGGCGCTTCCCCACCGGGTCGCCGGACCCGCCTTTGAAAGTTCCCCCGCCCCGGTCCTCTCCGAGATCTCCGGCAATCCCTAGTCCCCCGGGGCGGGCGTCTCTCTGGGACCCTCCGGGCGCCCCGAGCACCAGGCCGGGTCTCCCCGCCAATGGCGGGGAGAGACTCTCCCCGCGGGCTCAGGTGTGCAACTCCAAAGTTTCCCTCTGCGTTTAGGAGTAATTGCGGGGGGTTTAAGTAGGGTTCTGGTCACCTGTTTCCACCGTCGCTCCTCTGTTGTGTTCTCGCTCCTGCCCTAGATGTGTGTGGATCCTCTGGGGGCGTCCGTTGGAAGAAAGCCGCTTGCGGGTACTAGGCTGCCCGTCGGGGTCGGAGAGTTTTCACCTATTTCCACATCCTCCCGGAGGAAAGTCCGTCCGCCTTCCGATGTATAGTCGCGTGGGTGTCTCAGACGTCCTGAGATGCTGTCTGGATATCCTTTGTCAAGCGATAAGTGTCCAAATAATTGTAGACTCGAAGGGCGAGAGACAAAGAGGACTACTCACGGCGCCATCTTGGAATTCCCCCCTCAGGTTCTAAATATTTTAACGCGAGCACTTTAAGCAGGAGAAAAAGACTTTTTTAAATGGATTTTTTTGCAAAGCCTGTCAGTATGAATAAATTCCTTTTTGACAACTCTAGAGTTTGTGTGTGTGTGTGTGTGTGTGTGTGCGTGATCAGTCTCTAGATTTATCCACTAAAAAGATAGGCATACATTTACAGCTAAGTCCAAAAATATTTTTGAAATGATTGGAATCCTAAAGTCCTAATATTTTCCTTATGTAGTGTTTTCCAATTGCCCTCCAGGTTTTCCTACATTAAAATGCATTTTCTAAACAGGGAAAAGTTCCTGCATCAACCAATAAATATTTATGGAGAACTTGCCATGTACTAACACTGTGAGATTAGTTTGGAGGGGAAAACAAAAGAATTATATGACATGATATCTGTTCCTAATAAGATTACCATCTATTTGAGAAACAAAATTGACCAATGAACTCATTTAAGAACTTAACATTTAAACTGTGTGATCCTGGGGCCAGCCCTGTGGCCAAGTGGTTAAGTTCCATGCTCTGCTTGGAGGCCCAGGGTTCGCTGGTTTGGCTACTGGGTGTGGACGTACACACCGCTCATCAGGCCATGCTGTGGCAGCATCCTACATAGAAGAACTAGAATGACCTACAACTAGGATATATAACTATCTACTGGGGCTTTGGTGAGGGAAAAACAAAAAGAGGAAACAGATGTTAGCTCAGGGCCAATCTCCCTCACCAAAAAAAAGAACAGCCTTTAAACTGTGTGACCCTGTCCTAACCATAGCAACGGGTGAGGATAGACAGTACATTGAAAGCCAGACAGGACTTGGAATGGGCAACAAATCTCCCTATTTCAGAGCTTTGCTTTTGTGGTTCCTTCATCCAGAGGAGGCCCTGGACCAACGTCAACACCAAGTTCAAATGCCTCCTCCTCAGTGAAGCCTGCGCCAGTCCCTTTGGTCGGCACTAATTGTTCCTGTTGCCAAACTCGTAAGTAGCACTTTGCTTGTACTTCTGTTGAAATCAGGACTCAATTCTGCTTTGATTTATACTTAACTAGTGAGTATCTATCTCCCCTAATAATCTTCTCAAAGGCGTAGATCAAGACTTTATCTTTGGATTCTCCCCAGAATCAGCACCTTGTTTTTTTTTTAATCTATTATCAATGTTTAATAAACATTTGTTGAATTTACTTACTTTTGTAATATAGACATTATACTTTCATATAATAATTCATGAGCTGTTTTCATATTAAACTGGAGTCTTCCAGTTGAACTAAGATATGTAAATTTCTAATATACCACTCACCACTGTATTATACATATTTATATTTTAGATAATGTATTTCTTTTCTCTCTATAATTATGCATCAGATATTTTTCCCATAGAATAAAAATGAATTCAGTCCAGAAGACGATGATGTTATGCCAATAGCACGATAAAGGTTTTTTTCCCTCTTCAACATTCACATTTGGAAGTAAGAGCTTGGTTAAGTACGAGGAAGCTCTTAAATCATATACAACACATTTAGAATATTCTTGAAAAAAGCTTCTCTTTTTTTGAGAGAGGTATCATGTTATATTAATAACATCTAACATTTATGACGCACTTATTGGGTGCCAGGCACTATGTTAAGCCTTTACATGAATGATCTCATTAATTTCTCAGAAAAATCCAGCTTCCAATATTTTTTTGTTATTATGTATGCTCTTCTCCCAGTCCTTATGAGTTTGTCTGTTTTTAATATCTTTTTATTTAGTTTAAGTGGGATCACTGAAGGGAAAAGATTTAACGTTTGTGTTCATCTGCCTTCTTAGCCTGGCCAGAATCCAATGTCTTTGAAAACGAAGGCATTTTAGAACAAGGATCCAAAGAGCAGACTCTGTGGTCAAACTGCCTGAGTTTGAATTCTTGTTCTAGAAATTATCAACTGTGAGACCTCTAGATACCATTCAGAGAGCAAAAAAGAATTTTAAAATAACTTTAATCCCCTCAGAGAGATAAGAGAAGTGTTGCATCCACGAAACAAAGACAGGATGCTATCTAAAAAAATAAAATAAAATAAATATTCAAGAAACAAATAAAAATGCCTCCTGGAAATTAAAAATATGACAACATAAATTTTAAAATCAACTGATGTGTTGGAAGATAAAGTTGGAAAAGTCTCCAAGAAAGATTTTCATGTAGAAAATATGAAAAAAAGAAGCAAGGAAAATTAGAAGACAAATCCAGAAGGTGAACCTCGAGTAAAAGAAATTTCAGAGAGAGCAGAGAAAATGGATGGGGAGGAAATCATCAGTGAAATAACACAAGAAAATAACCAGGACTGAAGGCTGTGAGTTTCCAGTTTAGAGGGGTCTCCCCATTAAAAGCAGAGGCCTCCCTTTAAAAACTGCTGCCTGAGTAACCTGGGGCACTCACTCACCCTCCGAGGACTCCTGCTTTGGCATCCTCCTGCCTGCTGGAAATAGTCCACAATGAGCTCAGAAGCAGAAAATCCAGAGCAGCAAGCAGCTCCTGACATTTCTCTGCTAGAGATGCAACACCTGCTGCACACAACAGCCCAGCCACGCACCCTGACCGTCCTGACCCCAAGTTCCCCAGGACTCACCCTGGGCCTTACCATGACTTCCCCAAAAGGCCTTCCTAAACCCTTAGGACAGCAGAAGCCCCAACTCTGACCCAGAGATCAGCTCATTCTCTCCCGGGAGCCTTCGTCTGGCAGTGGCAACACCATCCCTTCCTTACACAGCTAGTGGTGTGCTCGCTGCTCAGTTTTTCAAAATCGAAGAGTGTGTCATTAGGGATACATATTTGCATGATAAAACTTGTTTTCTTCTGATACATACTAAAAGCAAGAAAAAGCAAAGAAAAGCAAGATCATTATTAACACAAAAGTCAGGGTTTGAGTTACCTCTCAGGGAAGGAAGGCAATGTACCTAGGGAGGAGCAAACAGGGCCTTCCACAGGGCTGGGACTGAGAATGCTCCATTTCTTAACCTGAGCAGTGGGTACGTGGCATTCATTTCATCATTCTTCTTTAACTTGCACATGTATGTTTAATAGATTCTTCAATGAAAATGGTACATTTCATAGCTTAAAAAGATTAAAAACATGACAAGTAGACCTCGGGTCAGAATTCATGAGGCCTGTCTCTACCTCCTGCTGCCTGTATGACTTTAGACAATTCACTTCTCACACAATTCACTTTATTGTCTCAACTGCCAATAAAGGTAATTTGTCTTCTGCCCACCTCCACAGCAGTCCTGAGAGAGGAAATGGGATCATACATTTGAAAGTGCTTTGTACACTGCAATGTGACGTATAAGCAGAGGCATTGATTACTATGGCATAGCCACTTTGCTAAGGATATCTCTAAATAGAGTAATCCCCATATTAGGGTCAATGTGTCCCACGCCTCATGTGTTTCCCAGAGGTCGTTATCAGTCTCTCTGCTATTCTTGGATCTCCTTTGGTTGGATTACAAATATTTGTTCTCTCTTGGGAATACTCAATGAAATGAAATTCCTATCATCGACTGCTCTTTCTAGAAAGAAGGCACAAGATTTATATCCTTAGGTACATTCCATCTTAACAATAACCTTAGTTGCTGCACTGGATCATTATGGAAAGAAACTTTCTAAACTGATTCAGCCAAAGGACCTGAGAACAGAGTCAGTCTTGTCCATAAAATAGTGCACTTGAGCAACAGCTCGTAGAAGAACTTGAAGCAATTTGGGTTATTTAGCCATTCTCCAGGCTATCGTTTTCTTCTGATACATACTAAAGAGAAAATCAGAAGTGGAAATATTTTGTTAAGAAGTTGTTATGGGGGGCTGGCCCTGGGGCCAAGCACTTAAGTTCACGAGCTCCACTTCAGCGACCCAGGGTTTCACCGGTTCAAATCCTGGGCACAGACATGGCACTGCTCATCAAGCCACACTGAGGCAGCATCACACATAGCACAACCAGAAGGACCCACAACTAGAATATACAACTATGTACTGGGGGGCTTTGGGGAGAAGAATGAAAAAAGAAGAAGAAGAAGAAGAGGATGGCAACGCATGTTAGCTCAGGTGCCAATCTTTAAAAAAAAAAAGTAAGTTGTTATGGGTTGAATTATGTCCCCCCCAAAATTCATACATTGAAGTCCTAAACCCCAGTCCCTCAAAATGTGACCTTATTTGGAAATAGGGTCATTGTAGATGTAATTAGTTAAGGTGAGGTCATCAGAGTGGCCCTAATCCAGTGGGATATTTGGACACAGAAACAGGCACAGAGGGAAGACAATGTGAAGAGACATGGGGGAAAGACAGCCACCTATAATAAACCAGAGAGAGAGGCCCAGAACAGATAGCCCCTCCTAGCCTCAGAAGGAACCAACCCTGCTGACTTCCAGCCTTCAGAACCATGAGAGAAGGCTTTTCTGTTCCAAGCCATGCAGTGCGTGGTACTTTGTTACAGCAGCCCTCAAAAACTAATACAGAGGTAAAGAGGAAACTAAAAGAATTTACCAATTATCTGTGCAGAACTGAATCTCCTCCTCGTGAAGTTTTTCTGTATTTTCCCTTCTATTGGGCTTTCCGTGCCTGTGAAGCTCCTGGAGCATGAAGCTGATCAGCAGGCAGAGGAGGATGTGCATGCCAAGGATCCTAAGTGCCTTCCATCTTATGATCATGCAAAAATTGGCTTTTCGGGCCCTACAGACTTAGGATATGGAACAAAGATCCAAGCTCCTGGCACCGTTTCTTTATCGTTTATAACCCTTTGTGCTAAGGTTGCAGACAGTCTGAGTCTGCCTGTTCCAGGCCCACAGACACCCTGAGCGCAGGCGTGCGCCTCCTCACCAGCAGCAGGCATCCAGCGCTCAGCACCCAACCCAGAAAACCAACCCGCTCATCCAGACCCGGGCCCAGGCCCACGAGTCTGCTCCCCCATCCTGAGCTGCTTTCCCTAAGCAAGCCTCCTCCAACGGTCCTGGCCTCTTCTCCTCCCCTCTTTTGATTCACCAAAATAGACTTAAAGAATGGCTTGTAGAGGTTCTCAACTCTAGCCATATACTGCTCTCCTGTGGGGTGGTTTTAAAAAAATGCAGATGTCTGGGCCCCACCCCAGCTCACTTCAAACAGAATCTCGGATTGAGGGCTGTGGTATGCTACAAACATATGTTTGGTCTTTGTCCCCCGTTCCTGGCAGAGAGAACCTAAAACCCCTGGGATGTCCTGAATGATGGGGGTGTCTTGGTTATTCATAACAAGCTGTGATTAGGGGTTAGGAAATTTCAGCCCCACCCCCTGACCCCTGGGGAAGGGAGGGAGGCTGGAGACTGAGTTTAATAAAAACTCTTGAACAATGAGATTCTGAGAGCTCCTGGGCTGGTGAACACTTGGAGATGCTGGGAGGGGGTGCACCTGGAGAGGGTGTGGAATCTCCTCCCCCGCATATCTTCCATTCAGCTGCTCCTGAGTTGTGTCTTTATAATAAAGCTATAATCATAAGTAGAGCATTTTCCTGAGTCCTTTTAGTCAGTCTAGTGAATTAACAAACCTGAAAGTGGGGATGGTGTGGAACTCCCAAATTTGTAGTCAGCTGGACGGAAGTGTGTGTTGCTTGGGGATCTCTCTTATGGCTGGAGTCTGACGTGGGAGCATCTTGTGGGCCTAGCCCTTTGACTTATGGGCCATCATGCTAACTCCAGGTAGATAGTTCAGCACTGAACTTCGCTGCTATATGAGGATCCCCCGACCCAATCCTTCTTCCCTTCCCTCTCCCCTTTCCCAGGTGTCAGCCCTGTATTGTAGTCTGAAGGCTCTCCCTGCCTGCTCCTGCTCTTTCTTCCTTCATCTCTCACAGGCATTTTGCCTATAAATGTCTTGCCTATCCAGTCCTGTTTTGCCACCTGAGTCTCAGAGGACCAGAATAAATTTATCAGTATTTTTTAAATTTCCCTAAGTGATTGTGACATCAGCCAGGTCTGAGAACCACTCTCCAGGTGTGCTAACTGCCAACGTGCCTGCCCCTATTCTAATGGAGAGACCAATGTGCAAACCCATAATTACAGTCTGACCTGGAAAATGCAGCAATAAAGATATGAGCTGAATCTTCTGGAAGCACTGAGGAAGGAGAGACTAAATTCACCTGATGAAGTAAAGGATAGTTTCACCTCCTGGTGCCAATAGACAACAGATGTATCTCTTGGGCTCTGAGTAGAGAATTCTTACTGTTTCCCGCCATATTACATCACTGTGATAAAATCATCATGTATTGCGGGTGCAAATTCTGAGGTGTTTTTATTCACAAGACTCTTAGCCACCAAATGTGTGGAGTTTTTCTCATATCAACCAATTCTCCAACTCTCTGGACACCAACTGAGTTCCTACAATTCAATTCGGCTCTAACATAACTACCCAGATTTGGTGTAAACCCACAGGTTAAGGGGTCAGTCCCACAAGATGCCAATTGCAAGTCCCAGGTTGTCACCTGTGCTCCTGACCGATCAGCTGTAAATTGGGGGTTCCCATGACTCCCTCTTTGGGTTCAATAATTTTCTAGAACAGCTCGCAGAACTCAGGAAAACACTTTACTTATATTACTGGTTTACTATTAAGGATACAACTCAGGAACAGCCAAATGGAGGAGATGCAGAGGGCAAGGTACAGGGAACGGGTGCGGAGCCGCCCTGCTCCCTCCAGCACGTCAATGTGTTCGCTAACGCAGAAGCTCTCTGAATCCTGTCATTTAGGGGTTTTCATGGAATTGTCATTACGCAGGTGTGAGTGATTACAGCATTGGCCGTGAATGATTAACTCAATCTGCAGCCTTTCTCCCCCTGAGAGGCTGGGTGTTGGAGCTGAAAGTTCCAGCCCGCTGATCACGTGGTTGGTTCCTCTGGCAACCAGCCCCCATCCTGAAGCTAAGGAGGGACCCACCCAGAGTCACCTTATTAGCACAAGTTCAGGTACAGTTGAAAGGGTCTTATTATGAGTAATAAATGATGCTCCTCTCACCCCTGTCACTCAAGAAATTCCAAGAGTTTTAGAAGTTCTTGTGTCAGGAACCAGTAACAAAGATCCAATATTATAACAAAAGATGCTCCTATTGCTCAGGAAATTACAAAAGTTTTAGGAGCTCTGTGCCAGGAACTGGGGACAAAGACCAAATAGATATTTCTTATTATATCGCACAAATCCACAAGGCTAAGATTTGATTTCCAGTGAGTTCTACTGAAATCAGTAGAAAGAAAACTGACTTCCTCAAATACCCTGGCAAGAAAAACTGGTGTGTGTGTGTGTGTGTGTCACATTGCATCCATAGAGCTAAACCTGTCATGCTATCAACACACATACTTGGGAAATGTAGAGATTTTTACATCAACTGTCTCCAATAATTTCTAGTTTTCCTTTTAAAAAATGCATCACTAATTATAGGATAGTTATCCCAGCTGGAAGCCTTTTATCCTTGCTGGATACAGCCATTTCCCAGCAAGGCTAAAAACCAGATAAGTGCTATGTGTGGCGTTTAAAAAGTCAAATATTACGCAAGGTCACATATGAATCACTTTTTTCCTAAATTAATGCATTATTTTGATGTTCCAGGAAAAATGTTCTAATACATATTTTCTTTTAGCTTCAACTATTAAGCAATTTAGAACAGAGGCCTCCATCACGTCCCATTGGACTGCCTATCTCCATGATAGATTCACATAAGCAGCTCTAAGTAGCTCTCTATAAATGTGGGCGAAAGGGAGGAAAAAAGGAAACAAATGTTTTCTTTAGCATTTTTCATTCTAACTGTAATCTGAAGTTGGAAGAAGGGTGGCTGTAATAATTATTTTTGTGGACAAGTTTTGTTTTGTTTTCTTTTGTTTTTTTATCATGGCAAAATATATATAACATAAGATTTACCATTAACAACATCGGATCCTCTTCATAGAATTTGGCCCCTGGCATCATATGGTATATTCGCATCCTGTCCCCTAACGTGCACACACACTCACTCACACGTACTCACACACAGTCACTCATACACACACTCTCACAGTCACAGACACACGCACACCCTAACCCCACTTTGGGAATCCTGACGTCTAATTAAAACATGATGGTCGTCAAGAGGTTAGTAGAAATGAACCGACGGGATGAAGAGTCTATAGGGAAAGGAGACACAGGATTTGTCCCTGTTGGGTGGAAAACAGACAGCTAAAAATCTAAAACAATGAAATGGGTTGATTTGCATAAAAGGAGAGTGCAGTTTTGTTTCTTTAGCTGTCCGTGATTCCTTAGCATAAACATAGGAATTACTGTGGAATTTCAGAAACACAGAAGGAAACGACTGTCTCATGTTCACCTCCCCCTTGAGCTACCTCCACACCTCCCTGTGCTTTTCATGAACTAATGTGTTAAAATCAGAGTCTATCCACATCTCTCTTAATGCGTATGTATGTCTCAACCCATTGCAACCTGGCTTCACCCCATTGCATGGCACTGACACGGCTCCTAATAATTGTCTTGGAATTACCAGCCCAGGGCTTTATTTCTTGGTCTTCGGCCTACTTGAGCTCTCTACAGCACATGACACTGTTGACAAATGGCCTTCAAACTCCCCCTCGCCTTGGTTTCTAGAACGGCTCTCTCTTGTGACTCTTTCTCTGGCTGCTTCTCCCACTTGCCCTGAACCATCTGGATTGCCTAGCTTCCTTCCTCACCTTCTCAGAGTTGCTCTCCCTTCTTTCCTTGGACAATCTCCCCCACTCCCCTGGCTTCTGCTCCATCTACACCGAGAACTCTCCAAATGATCCTCTGACTGTACTGCGCCCCATTTTTCTTCTCCTTGTTCTCCAGCTGCCTGCTGGACATCTCTTCCTCTCTGTCTTATTAGCATCTCATACATGACATGTCCAAAATCAAACTAAAAGTAAACCAATAACATAAAACAACAACACAAAAGTCTCTCTCCCCTGTATTCTTTCTTTATGTGAGTTAACGGCACTGTCGTAGTCTGCTCGAGCTGCCATAACAAAAGACCAAAGTCTGGGTGGCTTAACGCAGACATTTCTTTCTCATAGTTACGGAGGCTGTGTGGCAAGTCCACGATCAGTTTCTGGTGAGAGCTCTCTGCCTGGCCGGCAGGTGGCCACCTTCTCAGTGTGTGTTCACATGAGGGAGAGAAAGAGAGAGCAAGCTCTCTGATGTCTCTCCTTTTTCGTTTATTTGTTTGTTTTTGCTAAGGAAGATTCGCACTGAGCTAAAATCCATTGCCAGTCTTCCTCTTTTTTTCCTTTTTTTTTAACGTGAGCTGCCACCTCAGCATGGCTGCTAACAGATGAGTGGTGTAGGTCCACGCCCAGGAACTGAACCAGGCCACTGAAGTGGAGTATGCCGAACTTAACCATTAGGCCACCTGGGCTAGCCCTAGTGTCTCTTCTTATAAGGACACTAATCCTATTGGATCAGAGCTCCACCTTTAGGGCCTCATTTTCTTTAATTACCTTCTCAAGGCCCTGTCTACAAATACAGGCACATTCTTGGGGCTTCAGCAAACGAATCTGGGGAGGAGGTGGGCATCACAATTCAGTCCATAGCAGGCACCATATCCAAAGCTAGTTCAAATCCTTGACTCTTCCTCTCCCCCAGCTGGACACCCCAATTCATGGGCATGGCCCTAAATTTCTCTTTAGCCCATTCCTTCCTTCCACCTCTACCTTCACACTCCAGTTGAGGCCCCGTCCTGCCTCGCCTGGGCCACTTCCTTTGGTTTTCCTGCTGCTCTTCCTCTTCCCCCACCCCCCATCTTTCCTCCATGGTGCTGCCAGGTCACCATCCAAAATAACAGACTCGATCAGGATGTCCATGCTGACACCATAAACTGTTCGTGGCACAATTTTTCCCCATCTAACCCTCCCCTAACCCATCTGGTCTCATTTCCAGCCATTGTCCCCATATATCATGTTGTGGTCACAGTGAGCTTCTAGCTCTCCCGGCGTGTGCTGCCCACCTTCACATCTCCTTCCTTGCTTCCTTTACCCAGCATTCTCCTCTACTTGGAATGTGCCTTCCTCCCTTCTTCTTTTGGTGTGTTCGTGCCCATCTCTCAGGCCCCAGGTTAAATATGATCTCCAAGAAGCATTTCTCAGGCCCTCTGCTTAGCTGTCCCGTACCCTGTTCATACCCCTACTGCAGCACTTGCCGTATTTATACATCCATCTCCCCATTACACACGTGGTTCCTCGTGAGTAGTGACAGACTCTCCTTTAATGCTGAGCACCTGAACTCCACCCACAATTAGTATTTGATGAATGTAAATGGGGGCAGAGTGGTTGCAGGAATGCCAAGTGTAGGCAGGCCATACAGCCTTTCTCCTTTACTTTTCTCAGTTAAGAAGGTAAATCTTAAATAGTTTCAACTATGTATTTGTATGGACCATTTACTTCTTCTTCATACAGAGTAATAGACTTTAAATATGGTTGCATTCCTCAAATGTATATAATAATGCCAATTTTTTTTAATTCAGGAGAAGACCACCTGAATTATAGGTCAATTCTTCCATTCTCAAAAGAAATGTATGTTACTGATAACTAGGATGTTTAATGTATGATTCAAATATGATTTTAAGTCAATTCTATAAAGGCAAGGACCATTAGGTTGTACTGTCACTCAGCTATCATATTTTATTTTAGGTTTAATTTTAAATAAGCCTAAAAGAAACAGGTTACAAATGTTCCTCAATTTAAAGTCCCTCCTGGGGTGAATGGCCTGACCTCTGGTCCAGAACACCAGAATTTTTAAAGATTGTATGAAAGATGGGTTGACATTAAAACAAAAACCTTTAATTAGCCAAGATAAATCTTTGTGCGTTTCTGGCCGTATGCTCCCAGAACAGCATCTCTTTTCACGAGAATCCTTTGAAACGTCTACCAGAGGTGGAAAATGGAGACAAACCACACGGGACCATGTGAGGAGGACAGAGGCAAACGCCAGGCGGCCTGTGCAGGCAGGCGCTTCTTACCCATTAAGCCAGATTTTACAACACGAAGTGGCTGAGTAAAAGCCTTTTCGTTAACAGCAGTCCTATTGTGAGGAAATTCAAAGACACGAAAATGTGCAGGAATCATGACCTTGGACAATGCTTCGATATTCCCTATAATTAACATCACCTGGGAGCTTTTGCTTCCTGTTGGAGAGAAAACCGCCGTCCCTGAGCTGAGAGCAATCTCAAGCAGAGCAGAGCCAGACCTTCCAGGACCCAAGAATGGGACTCGAGCTGTCCAGAAACAGGGTACTTCTCTCAGACCTGAATGAGGATTTGTTCCCATCGAGGCACCAATTTTGGGAAACCAAGAAACTAGTCTAAACACCAGGGCTCAGCTGTGATCAGGACCAGGAGAGTGACTTGGGCTTGGTTGCTCCACACGGTTTTTTCAGCCTGGGACTCACGTGTTTGTACCCTCCACAGGGACAGGAAACGTGCCTGGTTTGTCGTGATGTGTTGATGCACAGCCGCAAGCCCTGGGCTTGCTGTAGCCTAGTGATCTCTCCCTTCCTACTTCCTGCTTCCAACACTGCTCTCAAACCTGCCAAATGCCCCACTCCCTAGTTGCTTCTCATCTCGACGATACTTCTGCCTTGGCTGCTTCCATTGTCTGGAATGCCGTTTGACACCCCACCCGGTCCCCTTCACCTGGCAACGTGCTGTTCAGTTCTTAAAACTCAGCTCTGTCATCTCCTCCGGGAAGCCTTCCCTGACTCTCCTCCCCGAGGATGAGTTAAGGGTCCTTCTGAGAATGGTGAGGAAGAATGTGTTGTGTGCCTCTCTCCCAGCTTCTGGTGGTTTTCTGGCCATTTTTTGTGTTCATTGGCTTGTAGAAGCATCGCCCCCATTTCTGCCTTCATCTCCACATGGCATTCTCCCTGTGTGTGTCTGTATCCAGACTCCCCCTTTTTATAGGAATACCATCATATTGGACTAGGGCCCACCCTAGTGACCTCATCTTAACTTGATTACCTCACTAAAGACCTGTCTCCAAAAACAGTCACATCCTAGGTACTGTGTGTTAGAAATTCAACATGTGGATTGGGGGGACACAATTCAACCCATAACAGACCCCGTTGTCTGTGTTTCCATAAAGCCCTCCATATATCCCTATCATTGCTTTATAATATGTTCAAAGAACTATTTCCTCCACTGGACTGTGAGCTTCGTTGCAGAAGGTACTGTGTTATGTGATCTTTATGCATCCGATGCCCAGCAGAGTGTCTAACACATTGGAACCGAATGAGCAAATTAATGAACGAATGAATACAGCCACTGAGAAGAGCCAAAACATTGTGAACGTGCAGACTCACTTTAGAGTCAACTTAAACAAGCTTTTTTGTGTTAGTTTACATACGTGAGATTATACATACACACAACCTGCACACATGATATGCAGGTATAATAAGCATGGCTTCACCACCAACCCTCCTCAGTTGTGCGTTTGTAAAGTTTTTGCCAGCTCTGAACCAGATCCTTTCCTTTTCTTTTTTATTTCTGGTTTTATCACCAAGAAAGAGCTTCTTCTGAAGGCTTTTCTCTTTCTCACCCCAATAAATGGTTTCCTTGAGTCAGAGCCATTTGGTAAATGCAGAGAACTTCCTGGTGCCCCCAGTACATAATACTCTTCCCATTGCCTTCTTTGTTCCTGTTGTCTTGGCACAACTTGATGCACTGAACTTCTCCTTCCCCTGGCGCTGCCCTCTAGCATGTCTTGCTCTGCTGGCTCCTCCCCCGGGGAGGTTTGGGCAGGAAGGGAAGGGCTCTCAGGCAGAATGCCGCCCAGAAGACCATCTTACCACCACATTACTTAGAAATTGTTATCTCCATGGTTATTTCCCAATTCTCACTGAAAATATTCCCACAACAACAGAAACCTTAGACCCAGCCATTCTGGGGCAACGGCAGCTTAGCTGGCAGAAAAACTCTCCAGCTCGCATTCCCATGGCATTTGGGGTACAAATGCTTAGGATGTTTTCAAAAGCTCTGGGCAGTCTCCAAATTAGAGAGTGCTCTGGTCCATTCTTAGTTATTCCTGAGGTCCTCATCTGCGGTATTGCAACTCTAAGAGCTTTCCTTACCTGTCCATTGGAAGAGCCTGGCACCCCAACACAACACAGTCAGATGCAGAAAAGAAGATAAAACATATGTGCATGTGTGTTTCATTTTTCAACTCATATAATCACCTGATTCCCACGAGTATTTTTAATGAATACACACTCTTACATTAAAATTCAAGAACAAGAATTGTGTCATGCATGCCCACATGGCTCTGAGTTTCCCAGGAGTGAAGGCACTAACAGAAACATCAGTCCATTTGGGAAACTGCTCATGGCTTCTAGAAGGGCTAGTTGAGCTAACCCTAACAGTGACTTAACCTAGGGCTGCCTCCAGAGGTTGTGCGTAGAAGGTTTCAGTTCCAACCTTTCCTCTGCCACTTCCTAGTCAGGGGGCCTTGGGCAAGCTACTACGGTTCTACTTCTCTTCTGCAAAATGGTGACATTAGTAGCAGCTAATGCATAGGATTCTGGTAGTTAAGCAAGTTAATAAATCATGTTTAAAGCTTACTCCGTATCTAATGGCACATGATAAGCCCTGAATAGATATTAGTTAATATTATTAATGTGTACAGGTCTTTCTGGCTCAGTGTCCATACTTTTCAAGATAATGTCCAGGAAACAATTTTTGTGTAGGTTTTTATTTTTTGCATTTTCTGTTTTCCATGATTAAAGATGATCAAATGGTTTATATTATATAGTTGTATAAAATTCATGGCAAAATACAACATAAAAAATACAAGTGAATCCTCTTTACTTTCTAAATATCTCCCGTCTCCCCCCACTTTATTCTCCCCCCACCACTACAGCTGTAATTTAAGCCACATCATCCCTCAGCCTGGACCATTAAAATAGCATCATTCTGGATGCTATCTCTTTCTTGCTTTCAGTCTACACCCTACAAAGCAGCCAAGTAGATCTTGTTCAAACATAGGTCACAGCATTTCTCTCTTCTGCTGTAAGGGAGGAAGACATTTCCTCTACCCACTCTAGGTCATTCTGGCCAGGCTATGAATTAAATTCACATGAGACAGAATAACTGGAGAAAATTAAACAAAGCCTTATAGCATGTATACATGGGAAAGACCCAGGAAAACTGAGTAACTCGCCAAAATGGCAGAGGTTCTCATCTTAAATACCATCTTCAGCTATAAAGGAGGATGTTGGGGATAGGAGGAGTTAGTTATGGGAGATTACCAGAAAAGTACAGTAAACAAGAGTAAGGTTATTACGCAGATTTAAGTCCTTGCCTTCTGCCTTGATAAGAGTTTCTAGAGATAAGGTCATCCCCCTTCTTCCTGGTGCAGAGAGGGAGACACCTTTACAGATGGGGATTTCCCTTACAAATGTAAATGTCTCTTACAAAGGGAAACTTCTACTTTTCAGAATTTTTCTCATGTCTTCAGTTTTTAAAAGTAACCAACTCAAAATAATCCTCTTGCGAAGAGACATATTTTGGGGTGGCCAATTCCAGTTCCCCACACTGCTCAAAACCCTCCCATTATGTTTAGTGTATAAACCAGAGTTCCTTAGCAGGTCTACCAGGCGCTGCATGGTCTGGGCCCAGTGCACCCCCCTGACCTCACCTCACTGGGCCCCCTCTCTAGCCCTTGAACCCGTCAAGAACATTTCTACCTTAGGGCTTTTGTACTTGTTATTCTCTGTGCCTGGAACCTTCCTCCCCCACATATCTAGAGGCCTCCCTCCCTCACCACATTCCAGTCCCTGCTCAAACCTTCTCTCCCCAGAGAAAGCTGCTCCGAGTCTGTCTAAGACATGCTCTCACCACCTCTAGCTTTTTGTCCTGCTTTAGTTTTCTTCATAGCTCACATAGTGAACGTGTGAAGAACCTTGGGAAGTCCGGATCTAGACTGCATAAGGATTTTGATGGAAAAATCGTTGACATCTGACTTCATTTAAGCAAGAGTGTCAGATTAGAAGGATCGTCTTTTTAAAAGATTATTTCTACTGCAGGGTGAAGTAGTGACTGGATGGTGGGGAGACCAATTATGCAACTGTCTCAGCAGATTAGTCAAAGTATTATGATAGCTTAAAAATGCAGATGGAGAGATGTAGGCGTATTCCAGAGACAATTAGGAGAAAAATTAACTCAGCAAT